>NC_055673.1:10932836-12350336 GCF_017976325.1 Chelmon rostratus
TAATGTGTGCATGCATATACCATAAACACACACGTGTACTATAAAAATAACACAAAAAAAGAGAAACAAAGCAGTGTCAGCAAAAAGGAAGTGAAAAGGAATGCCTTTTATAATTATATAACATGAAATAGTATTTCCTTAAGTGGCTGACATGTGCAAACTTTCTTTTGCGTGATATGCAGGGAAATGACGTTTGCACGCACAAACAGAGTTCGTCCCAGAGGTGACGGCGTGCAGCTTCTGTCCAGCTCGCAGACAAAAGCTCAGCAGGGTGTTGCAGTGGACAACAGTAAACGTTTTGATCTTTGACACCGGCCGTCTGTTGCTCCCACACCCCGACCCTACCGCGCTCTCACGCTCGCTCACTGTCTACCTCTCTCGCTCGGGGTCACCGGGTCAGACAGGGAGCAGATGCCTGACCACACGGCCACAACCAAACCTGACACCACAACACACATCCTCCCACTCTGTCATCTCCCCTTGTTGAACGTGTTCGTCTCTCGGGAAGATATTTGTCACCTGTTTTACTGTCCGTCTTTGGATTTCCAGCGACTGATGAGACAGAAGCCGGGTTTAAGTGAATGCACTGCAGTTTGATTGGGCCCTATTTATTGTTATATGTAATTTATATATCAGAGGTTTGTGTTGGAAATACTTGAGTTTAGGTTTACTGGTGGCATAATTGTTGCTTGGGCTCTACCTGGGATTCACACCTGGGTTGATTCAGGTGAAACGGACCTTCTTGGTCACATGTCGAGGATTGAGGGATGGAGACACACCTGATATAATGGAACATTCATACACCTTGTGACTTTAACTGCAAGTCTCAGTTTGACTTCTATTCACTTTTGTCAAGCTTTTTACATCTATCATCCCACTTATGGTTTTGCACTTTAATTACTCTGCAGCTGATTAAGTCCATCACCCATAACAGACCTTCTAGTCTTCAATGTAACGTCATCATTATGCTTTCCTTTTACATAGTTAATGATATTTAACATGCATCAATTGATGTACATTTAGCTCTGCATTGCAAAGTCAGTGTCTTTGTCCTTGATGACGTCCAGATCATGGAATATTGGCTCTTAAAAGGGTCAGTTGTAGGTCAGTGCCAGGACCAACCTGTGAAAGCAGGTCATAAATAATAAACTGGCTTAGTTTCTCCTTTAGCATTCCTGTGTTCATCCCCGTGAATCTTGCAGGCTTGTTCCCTGACCCAGAGGCCATGTTGCAGTCCCAGTTGCAAGCAGACCTTATTCTTTTGATCAATAACAGAAACCAAATGTTCATCAGCATGCGCGTTGATTTCACGTTACATTTGTTTGAATTTGTTTAAGCACGTTCATGTGAACACCACAGGCACAGCAAGTGATATATATCATTCAGCCAAAAGACGTCTTTCTTCTTTGGCAGGCTTCCTGTGGTACACTTTGTTTCTCTCACATTTGCCAACATTCCTTTAGGTTTTACGTGATTTTACAAAAAGTACAACAGCAGCTAAGTGCCTTTTTGGCTCGAAAGACATGGCAAACAATTTAATCTCTATTTTGTTGCTAATAGAAAACCATAACCATATTTTTGGTTGAGATAGCCTCCTTCTCCCTCCAAGTTCCCCAAAACGTATACACAATAGTAATACATAAGAACACATCCAATCCCAATCACAGCTAAACTTTATACATGAACAAAGCTTAGGCACAATTATAGAGGGAGCTGCTCCAGCAAAAGTGCAGATCACCAGTTAAAAATTACAAATCTAAGGGCAACATGTAGCAGTTCATTCAAAATGTTGGTGCATCAAATTAGGGAATATTAGGCAAAGTAGTGCAAGTATATTCAAGATCATAAAATTTCAACTTCTCTTGAAGACACTTCTGTGTTAACATAGTAATTATTGAATTATGGTATAGACATCTCTTAAACAAATCAAGAAAAGCCCAATGCCACATGTAAAATGGTCTCAACTCTTACATTTCCAAGTGCCTTGCTTTCACCTTGCTGCTGCAATCCTCTGGAAGTAATTTACTGCACATCCTCAAACAAACAAAGAAGTGAAAGGCTGTTTTAGCCACTAGTCAATGTCCAAATGGCTGGTAGAGGTTGAGCTGAAATGAGTTTCTGAGATCAAAAGAACAGAACGATAAAAGGGATAGAAAGATAAAAGGATTTGAGTCAGTGGATCAGATTTACTCCTTTATAGAACAGAAATCAACAGAATTAAAATCTGTTCGGGTATAAGGAACCCTGGATTCCATACATGTGATGAAGGTCACTGCTTCGAAAAGGCATTCCTCTCGATTTCACACAACTGATCGGGTTAAGTTTCCACAAAAACATTTTTTACTTGACAAAAGTCATCAAAGCTGTGGTTCCACAAAGCCTCTCTGCTCTGATTTCTACCTTAGGTACAAAGTTTGTGCGGTTCACGTTGCCTCTTTTTCAATTTCTTTCATCTGAAGTTAAACAGGGCTGTTGGGGAAAGATGTGATGATGTCAGGAAAAATAACAGAGGTTGATGGACTTTGAGGTCTTCTTTTACGGTCTAATGATATTCCCTCTGTCATGTATTTATCGTTTATGGGCTTAGGTTATATGGGCTATTTGTTATGCATGCCCACTGACATCAAGTGTTTGAAGGCGACATTAGCTAAAAGTCAGATGTGAGTCAATTTTGCCTGCAGATGGGAAACGAGCCAGCATCTCTCTGACCAGTTTGTTCTGATCTGAAAGCCACTTTGGCTGTAAATTAAACATGCAGGGGACATTTAGCAAACCCCTGCCACCAAGGTTTAAATATTGATTGGATGCCCTTTTCATATGCATGCAGTATTTAACTTAAACGACGACACATTTAAGCACTCATGTGGTTAAGACATTAACCTAGTTCAGCCATTTATTTTGTTCTTGTTTTTTCAGTAAAAATTAAAAATACAGGCCACATAATGAAATCCAGGATTATGGATTATATGGATTACTCCCATTAATTTGCTCGTTCATCCTTCAAATGTATCTGAGACACTGTTGAGTGGAGTTTTGGGAGAGTGATGCATCTCCTCAAGTGTCCCAGGTCAATGTCATTAGTTACAGCTACTGCTTTTGCAGATGACATATTGACTTGTGTTCAATATAAACATGCTGCTAGTGTAAGTCTTTTTTATTCATGCTGAGGAGAAGAAGGAGTTTGCTCTTTCCAGGCTGAGCCTGTGGATTCGTGTGTTGGCGGTGTAGTTGTTTCTGACCTGTCCTGACATCAGTGGCGATAGCTCAAATTAATGACATGTCTTACCTTGAGACAGTCCTGATGATTTCTGCAATGAGTTGTGCAGTTTTTTTAATAGATTTTTGAACATGTTCAATTTTTAGAAGCTGCATTTGCTCATAACTGTGGGGCAGATATTGCATTATACTCCTCATGCTCTGTTATCTCTCAGCACAAAACTATTAAATATCGTGTGGCACAACTTTTATAATAACATTACTGGGAGCAAAGTGCAAAGTGATAAAGACTGATAGATCTGTGGGGTTCAGCTCCAGGGCTTGTGAGCTAGAGATTAGTACCAATCTTTTTTAATTTTGCTTTTGCACAGTGCAGTAAACCAATTGCGTGGGCTTATTAGCAAAGTTTTACCAAAAGACATAATAAACAGAGCTGCTGAGTAGCTTCATCGCTCTCCTATGGCTTTGGTGCGTAGACTATAGTATACTTACAGAACAGAGCTCAAGAGGCATCATTAATACACAGCAAATTTAAGTCTGAAGCTAAAGTGTTGTGGAGGTATTTTTCCACTTATAATGATAACATTAAAAAATGCAGTTAAAGGGTTATACAAATATAAAATAGCTGAGAAACACAAAAATGAAAGTAAATGAGGTCACAGTGAAATCAATTACACGTTAGTTTTTCTTTTTGTCGTTGACTGTATCTCATTTTCTCCTATATTTGCAGAGCAACACCTAAGGACTGTTTCCTCTTTTTTTAATCTTGATTCATTGAATGAGATTCAGGAGACACACAAGGTCAATATGACAAGTGATTGCTTGAGCTTTTCTGTAGACCATCAAAATTAAACACTGATGTAGATACGGGGGAGAGAACACATAAAGAGCTGGCTTATAAATTAGTTCAGTTTGTATAAAGACCACATTTAAAAGTTCCAACATCCATCATGAAAATTGAAAAGGACATAAGCAGCAATCATTAAAGAGGAGGAGTGTGGAGGAAATTGAGGACCAAACGAGGTCAAGCGCTCATGTTCGCGAGCACTCTGCCTGCTCAAGGGTTTGTTTAGCAAGACTCACAGAGTTGAGTGACAACAATGTCGACAACAATGCTGATGATGGAATAATGTGACTTAATGTGAAGTACTTGAACAGCGTGTGAACTCAGCTTTGGAAGTGGTATTGCGAAACGCTGTCTTATTGTCTTGCAGGCCTTGAGCAGCCTTGAGAACGAGCTGTCACATTCAGTTTTACACTGAAGGTGTGTTTTTTTTCCCCGCTATTTGAAATGTTTTGTTGCTGCTGATGTGCAGCCACTGAACTTAATGCACCATGATACAGTGTCAACTGAGCGTGAGCTGTGGACTATCTCTGCTTGAATTGCAGACTTCTGAGAATCAGTTGGCAAACCTGACATTTTCATCTTCGTGCCGGGTAGTTTAGACTGAGAACAGAGTCATTACAGGTAGTTCCTCATGATCATCATGAAAAGTCAGTCGTGCTTACATCTGAACGAAGGAACGTGGCCAAGAGTAGCCATTTTAAATAACCTAAAGGCTTCACTGCATTTATGTTCCCTTTCTTGATCTTATCCTTTTTTATTTTGATCGCGAAAGGCTTTGTGTGCAAACCCCCAGATAACTTTGAACAGCCCATAAATCCCCTTTGAGATGGATTATACCCTTGTTTAATTAGTAATGTTGAACATCTGGAAAACCATAGTCCATATGGATACCAAAGGCTTCTACACTCACAGCATGTACGAAATAACCTCCAATAACCTTCTGCTATCCCTGAAAGACCCAATATGGTTCGCAGGAGGAGAAGTCACAATGCAGAAGTAATACTTCTACAACGAATAATGATAGCAGTAAGAAAAGTAAGAGTAGAGGCAAGTGCAGTACGAGAGGAAATATTGTACATTTACAGCTCTCATTTTGAATCAAATTTGATAGAAGGAATAGTGCTTCCTGTGTGCTTGCTGATCGCTGTAGTTGTCCCCACTTTAATTTGGTCTAGATGGAAGTAAATTGACTCAGGATGTTGCAGTCTGTCCCCTTGGAGGCAAGAGTTATGCCTAAGAGCACCGGGGGAAATAGGTGTAGCAGGTACTAAGTACCGATGTAACTGTGGTGGAAACAGTGGGACGTTGAAATTATAATCGCACCTCCTCTTCACAGCTCAGCAGGCTTTCAGGAACCTGCCAAGATTACATCTAACACACACAGACAGAAAGACACACTCAGACACTCTTACACACATGTGGAAAGCGGCAGAGAGTCCGCCCGGAACAGCAGCACGTAATTTGCATCCACCCACACACACGCATACACACACACACACACCTCTTGCTAAAGCCTTTTTTTTTTTTTTTGGTTTTAATGATATTTTGCAATGGGCATTAATATTGACTTTATTTGTTCATAAGGTGTTTGTGATTATCACTGGAGGGGGAATTGATTTCATTCATGCAATTACGTATCCGTTGCCAGCATTTCGATTAAAGCAATATTCTGCTCGCTGCAAGCGGAAACATGTGCACAAAGTCCCCCATAATAAAGCAGTTTATTCCGATTATCTGAACCATATTGTGCAGGTGGATTTTTCAACCGCGCCGCACCCGTCAAATCCATATGCGCTCTGTAACTGCACGGTGTCATCAATCAGCCGCCACTGTAAACACTTTGGAAAGCTGTTGGAGATGATACATGCAGCTGTTGCGCTCCGTCTCAGCTCTCAGCATCTGGTTTAAGACACAATGATTGGCGAGAACGAGAGGTCTTAAGGGAGTGAAGTAGCTGCAACTGTAGACGCGTATACCCCCTGTTTCTTTTGTTTAGCAGCCTCTCTTGTCTAAACCATAAACAAAACTGTTTTGTCTTCGTAATTGTGCTTATCCAGAGCATGGCTAGTGGGAATTACTCTTAATTAATGCTTAATGTTAATGTGAACAATTAACTGATAAGAGAAATGACAGTGCGAAAGCAAAAGGGCATGCTCTTATTGTGAAGGCATCCTTCCAAATCCAAGAATATGTATTGGCTTGAATATGTGTCATGGAAGCAGAAAACATATGTCTGACACCAATTTGACTCCTTAATTTAGCAAAATTTTGATTTGTTATTATGAAACAGTGTTTAATTTTTTAATAGTTTTTTTTATTTGATTGCATCCATAAAAATCGCCTCCTGTTATTTACGACTGGAAAATAAACTGAGTAGTGCTACTTCACCACATCGCCTCTAATATGGTGTGTGTGCCAAAGACGGGGTTTAGTATTGATTTTCTCTAAAAGTTGAGTGTGTGTTTCTGCGTGAGTGGCTACTCGCGAATGTGTGTGTGTTTGTGAGTATGTGCGTATCCGTTTGTGTGTGTCAGTCAGGTGGTTTATCTCGGCTTTGGGAGAGAGGCAGCAAATCTCCCTGTAATTACAATCTGAACAGCCCTGACATTTTACCGAGACTCCCCAGGTGTGTGCATGTGCATGCGTCTATGTCCGTGTGTGTGCACGTGCACGTGTGTGTGCTGAAGGCTTTTTGTCTTGTGGGGCTGAAACAGCTGGGTGCTCCTCACTAATTAACGAGAAACCTCATAATTACTGTTAACTGGCCTACTATAGCTGACACAGAGAGGGAGAGGGAGAGTCAGGAGACCGAAAGACAGAAACAGAGGGGAGGGACGTGAAATAGGCAAATATTTTAACAGTGAAGAGGCGAAAAAAATTCAGACCACAAAAATTACCTGCAGCAAGAAAAAATGCCACGTGTAGCTTGAAAAGTTTTAGGCACATGAAACTCTAGAGATTTAGCAAAGCTGCTACGGTTTCCCTACATTATTAAGACTTGTGTCTCATTTTGGTAGTTTTTCAAAATGTCTGATGGTGGTCATGATGAAATTGTTCTCAAGTAATAACCAAGTGTCAGACCGTTTTCCGCAGTGATTCTCGAATGCAACACAGGCTTCGTGGTTGACATCCTGTCAGTGCGTCATGGCAACTGTCAAAACGTAAGTAGATGCGGAGTGTTGCGCTCTGTTGCGAGAAATGGACAAACGATTATTTCTTTGTTGAAATAAAAGACAAGGCATGAAAAAGGCTAATCTCCACCCAGCTCCAAGCATGCTAAACTGGATGAGCTACAAGGACAAATGCGATTGGATAAAGTTAATGCTCTTCCGCCTAGTTACGTGCCCAACAAGCAGCTTTCAAAGACCGCCTTCTGACAGAGACGGTGTTACAAGGCAAGTATTGTGGTGAGTTGGCTGATATCTAAGAAGATGAAACCTCATTCAGAAGGAGAATTTTTGAAGGATTGCCTTGTTGCTGCAGAGCTGCTAGCTCCGGACACAGTAAAACTGTTCCAAAGTGTCTGTTTGTGTGGATAGTTTATTAGAGATGAAGGATAAACCTGACATGGAAACTCAGTGATCGCAAGTCCAATCACTGGTGATGGGCATCACTGAGTATGGCCCTCGAAAGATGCTACAAAAACTGAAATGACCCTTGATAGGAAAAGGTTCCCAAACCGTTTGCTAAAGGGTAGCCTGTGGGTTATGACAAAAACAGCGGAATTTGATGTCCTGGGAATGAAAACAACAAAATCGGGAGAGGAATCGAGTGGTCAAATGATCAGTCATCAACAACAATGAAATTCAACAAGTGGACAGCTACACAGGAGTGACAATCTCCTCCACCTTGAAAAGGTCAGATGACACCACTACTACCACTACTGACACTGCTGCACCATGATGGTATGGTGCAGCAGTGGAGAGCGTCCTCACCCACGCAATAACTGAGTCAGGCTAGATTACAAAAGAAGGGCCTGAAAAGTTGTAAAGGACCTCTCTCGCCCAGCGAACAACCTTTTTCATTTCCTTCCTCCTCATGAAAGACTAAGAAGGATTAAGACCAGAACATCCTGGTTCCAGAATAGCACATATCCTGAAGCTGTCCGCCTCCTTAACACTCTGCAAGCTCCTGCACTGCAGGTTGAATAATTGTGTAATCGTGCAGATGTTTTTCAAGCACTTGAAGCACTTTATCTGCTGGGTCTTTTGATGTTGGTGCTAAGGTCCTGGTGTTTTATCTATGGTGTTCCAACAGCCCAGATTACAAACAAGTTGAGACGCTGTGTAGATCATAAAAACAGAATGTGATCGAATGCAAATGAACTATGTTCACTGATAGTGGTTTTACAAGGTGTTCCTGAGTCCATGTAGTAACATCCTTCATACAAGCATGTGTTTCACAAAGTGGTGAACCTCGCTCCATCCTTGCTTGTGAATGACTGAGCCTTTCGAGGATAAGATTTAATGTGTTACTTTCTGACCTGTGGAAGTCTGTTTTATAAAGTTGTGGACAGAGCCAACCTAGCTGTCATCATATTACCTATTTAAATGTGTTAAAAGAGATCTGTCTGGTTGCTCATGTAGCCAACTGGAGTTTCCTTTGTCCTTAGTCAGTAAGCTTTAACAAGAATAGTAGAATGACTGATTGAGAAAATTAGACATTCAAAACTCTCACAATGAAGCAGCAGTGAGTGTTTTCATCAAATAACTCCTGAAGTTGTCTAATAACTATCCAATTAGGTGCAGCTGTTGTGTAGACGTGTGCAGAACTGAAACCTGAGGAAACATCAAATCAGAACAAAACTATCCAGCAGTTATTGATTTTGGGTAATTCTATAAGAAGCATTTACACAGTAGCAGTGCTGCAGGGACAGACAGTGGAATAGTACAGAGACACACATCAAAAACAGGCACACCAATATGAACGCAGAAATAGGAGACAGAAGTCGCTGTTTCTACCTGGGCTAAATGTCACTACTGCCACGATGTTCGGATGACTTAGGAATGAACTGCTAACCTTCGGTGTGTGTATGTGTGTGTGTTTGGATGCATGTTTGCGATGTAATACATGTAATGTCACGTTTGTCGGTCTCACTGACTCTCTTTGGTTACCTCAGGAAGATTCTTAAATGCTACCTTAAAAGGTCAAGTAGATTGGTTGAGATATACGCAGGCTCGACTTACATGACATGGAAAACTAGAAGTACTGCCCCGCTGTTATATGTCTTCATCAACCAGTCAGATGCAGTTTACATCAGTGTCTGTCCAGACTCACACAGTACACAACCCCGATTCCTAAAAAGCTGGGACACTTCAATATACATTACACATAAAAAACAACATAAATAAAAACAGAATATAGTCATTTGAAAATGTTTTCCGACAACAGTTTTATGATGTGTCCCTGAGTCCATGTAGTAACATTATACAACTTTAACTTTACCCAATCATGCATTGAAGTGGTGAACCTCGCTCCGTCCTTGCTTGTGAATGAATGCGCCTTTCCTGGATGCTCCTTTCATACCCAATCATGATACTATCACCTGTTACCAATCAACGTGTTTACCTGTGGAAAGCCTGGAATTTCAAGGTGCACACCCAGGATTAGTGTCACCAATTAAGTATCTGACCAAATGAGAAATACGGTCACAATCCCTGCTTCTGTTCCTGAGTTATGGTGTTAAATAATGTCCAGAAAAGTGCTTTTGCAGAACATTATGATGCCACAGTGAAGTTAATCCAAAGGTCAAAGGTCACCATTTTATCCATTTGTGTGAAATCTTCTCATAATTACCACGTAATGTTTTGTAAGGTCACAGTAACCTTTGACTGCCAAAATCTAATCAGTTCATCCTTGAGTCCAACTGAACGTTTATGCCAAATGTGAAAAAATTCCCTCAAGGTGTTCCTGAGATATCATGTTCACGAAAAAGGCACTGACATACGTGCGGACAAACATACCTACGGTACAGACAGACGGACGACCCCAGAAGACTGTGCCTCTGGCCATGGCTGTCACACGCGCGGAGGCATAAAAATAAACATCACATTCACATTCTCTTCATTTTGTGATGAAGCAAAAACAGAGAAACTCACACACGGCTGACGGCCACGTCGAAAAAGAGGAAGGGCCATTTTTCTACAAAATAAGAGACCCTTCCTTCACAGGTTTCTGTTGTGTCTCTGGGTTCACACTGACGATTCAAGGAACTGAAAGTGATCACAGGCCTCAGGTATGCTGTCGGTTTGTCTCCACGAGAGGCCGCACACGTCCAAACGCTGAAACTTATGTACAGATATTCACAGTTTTATCAAAAGCGCATAAACTGCATCCATGTTTCCTTTGTTGTGAATCAAAGAGAATGCCTAATCATCAGTGACTTCATGTATGTGTGCGCAGTACATGCTAATGCTGTATACGTCTGTGTGTTTGCTTCTTTTCCAAATGATTTGCTTGTGGGGATCTAAGCAGCTGACTATTGATCTGAGTGTATGTGCATATATTTGTGTTTGTGTATAATGGTCATGTCACGCTGTGTTGATTTTCATGTCAGACAGCAGTGTTCTGTCCTCACTCCATTACTTCCCATTCTGTTGTGTGTGTGTGTGTCTGTCTGTCTGTCTGTCTGTGCCTGTGCTTTCTCGCCCAGAACCGTTCTTGTGCTTTTTTTTTTCTTGCAGGGTTACAGCTGTTTAATTGTTCCTTTACCCAAGCTCACACACTCCACTGCACACACACACACACACACACACACCTCACAATAACAAGGTGAAGTAAATGAAAAGCCAAAAACACTGCTCCAGATCATTATGCAAGCGGACGGTGCACTGTCACAAGAGAGCTGCGAAAACCACAGAATTAAAATGGTTCCAAAACAAAAATAAGCAACTGTGTACAAAGCACACACTCATTAATGACAGATGGAACCTGCCACACTGTATATAAATACAGGAGCATGAAAATCTTATAATGAACCCTGTTGTTTGTTCAACAGCTTAAAGTCGTCATTTTCCCCTAAGGATCCAAAAATCCATTGCGATGCCAAGTTAGGAGTTTTCCACTGATCTGTTTTCATGTTTAAGGCGTATAAAGTGTCTTTTAGAAGAGTACAGGGAAGAGAGAGGCTGCTTGTTTCTAGATGCTTCCATGTTATGACATGTTTTAAGAAGTAGCCATTTCCAAGTGTGAATATAAATAAAGTGGAGCTACAGAGGGAAAAAAGAAGCACCCATTTCTGCAAATGGTAACTTGCTTTTCACCACTAGTCTACTCCACGTAGATTAAAACTCATCATAGGTTTATTGCATGTCTTATTGCATGTCAGAATAAAATACAGCTGATTTAGCCATCAATTTCTGGATTCATTGTTTAAAGGTCCAGTGTGGAGGATTTACTGGTATATAGTAGAAAGGTTGTAGATTGCAACCAAGTGAAGAGCCCTTGCCTCACAATCTCCTACGATGGCCACTACAAATGCAAAAAACTTAAAAGGTACTTTCTGTTGTGACTCTCTTGAGTCACTGTTTGGTTTGTCCATTCTGGGCTACTGTAGAAACATGGCCGTGCAACATGGTGGACTCCATGGAAGAGGTCCTGCACTCACATAAGAGCTCATTCAAAGGTGAAATGCAGTGATTCTTATTTTCAGGTGACTGTACACTAATGAAAACTCATGAATATTATTTTCCATTTCTGCCTATAGAGCCACTAAATCTTATACTCTGGACCTTTAATTGTTTCAACTGTAAAATTCCTGTAAAATTTTCCTAAAGCCCAAAGTCGCACCATGAATGTTTTCTTTTGTTCAACTGGTTCAAACCCAAAGATATTCAGTTCAAAATGTTCATTGCAAGGCTACAAAGCAGTGAAAGGCAGCAATTCTCCCAACCGAGACAAGAATTATAGTTTAACAATAGGATTTGAATATTATTCTAATACCTGTGCTGTCCGAGTGGCCACAAACTCAAATCAGAGCAATAAAATAATAATAATAACAATAAAGCAAAGCAGCTTTAGTCAGACAAGACAGATGGACAGAGGACACAGAAGATCATGACCTGACAAGGAAACCCCACAATACAACTGAATTTATATTTAGCTAAGTTTTGGACAGTCAGGTCAGTATCTTTAAAAAGAGCTTAAAATCAGAGCATCAGAGGTCCGTTTCACAAAGCAGGTTTACTGAAAACTCCGAGTATGTTAACCCTGAAATGAGGGAAACTCTGAGTTTTCCGTTTCACATAGGAAGGTAAGTCAAACCAGAGAAAGAGGGGTAACTCAAGCCTGTTTCACAGACAGAGGTAAGTTAAACTCCGAGTCAGTTACCGCAGTAACAGACTCTATGAACCTAACCTGGTCGGGACCAGGTTTTACTCAAGGAACCTCGAGTTTCTCTGTGTCTCCGCCCTCTTTCAACCGCACACCGCATTCATTTCCTCATTCATTCATTCAGTCGGCAGACGAGTTTTTGCATAGTTCTGCCGTCTGTTATTAAAAAAAATCATTAAAAATATCAGTCAGTGAGAAGTCCATTAGGCACAGTAGGTGGTGACTTGTTTCGTTAACATGGCATGTTAACGTCTTTTGATCATGATCCCGTGGATGAAGGTGCAGCGATACTGCGCAGAGAATTAAATATTCGTCGGGAGGTAGAGGCCACCACCCGTTCTTCGTGCATCTGCCTCTTTCTGTTGGCTGAGTAAAAGTCTGTGTTAGTTTAAATATAGGCTTAATTATTTAACATAACATGATATAGATGAGAACACTTTTTTCATTTTTAAATTTTATTTCATTCGTTAGCAAAAAACAAAACATTATATGAACACAATATAACCAATTTTGCAATGAAAGGGAGCCACTTAATATTTACTTTACAATGTAAAACATGATCAAAATGAGGTAGCTACCTCCATGAGATCATCCAGAGGTCTTACCTGTTTGAACCATGTTTTTATATTTGAATTTAAGCTGCTGCCAAGTGCGCGTCTCCCCCGATTGCACCTAAATGAAATAAATTAATAGGCAACCATTCAAGCAGTTTTGCCCTGTAATATTATTGTGATTTCAAAGGACTACATTTATACTCCCGCATTGACCCGAGCAGCAATGTTCTCCCACGCCGTCTCCCTCTCCTTCGCAGCTGCAGCGGTGTTGGACTTCCGTCTAAAAACGTGTTCATATTCGCTGTATGAGCGCATTAAAATGTCTAATTCCAGTGGCGTGAAGTACGCAGCCTTCCGCTTCCCCGTTGCCATGGTGAATCCTTAAATCGGGGTTCCATTGATGCTGTCTTTTTAAAGTTGCGGTGCACGCGCTCGAGGTGAACCTACTCTGAGTTAATCAAACTAACTCAAATCTGCTGTTGTGGAATCGAATACTCAGAGTTTCCTATCTCAGAGTAGATCAACTCAGAGTTCAGGGTTACACTCAGAGTTTGTTGAACCTGCTTTGTGAAACGGACCCCTGGTCTTGGATTGATGAAGTCATCAGGTGGCATTTTCAGAGCTGGTCCATAAGTACCCAAATTAGCAACTGACTCAGTGAGCTCGTTGAGTTTTTGTTTGCGATCACACTTTCAAATGGAGGAGTTTTATTTGAATGTACAGTACGGCTTACCGCTGTGACTCATTATATCCACATCAACATATTCCAGTCAAGTCTCCACGGGCGCGCTCACGGAGTGCGAGGAGTCGATCCGTTATTCACTGTCTGTGGAGCAACTCCAGGATTTGTCTCGGGATGACATCATCAGCACAGTCTTTGTGAACTGCACTGCCTTTCAGGAGTTCTTTTGTGATGAAACGTTGTAATTTACTTTCATGGTCTACCTTCTTTTCCTTTACCGGCCTTGTCTACTTCCACTTCACTTAGTGATTGCCTACACAGAATGCCTTTCAACAGTCCCCAGACAATAGGTCTGAACTTCTTCTATTCAGCTGAGGGGCAATACGTGTAGGTGGAGAAAGCTGTAGCAATAGAGTGAAAGTTGTTTTTTGGGAGGGGGGTTTTTGGTCAAGGCAAAGCAAGAGTAACACCTCTTATAATACTGCAACGTGCCTGCTGGCTGCATTGCATTCAGAGGTGATGATTAATTGTGTTTGCCTGTTTGATTTTTGAATGTCGAAAACAATCGAGCGAGAATGCTGAAGGAGAGACGCTGAAGCTGATGTTCACTTTTAATGTCCTGAATAGCCGATCTTTCCATCTTTATTGTGCTGAAAACTCTGCGTGTGATCTCACTCTCCACATCTATCCAGATATCTTTAAAACTGAAACTGAAAAAAGAAACAAAGCCTTTAAGCAACAAAATAGATTCAGCAAGGCGTTTTTTTTTTACGAACGCCAAAATGTCTTTGGGTTCATTTTCTTCTATAATAACCGTACCTTATGGGTCTTAGCCCTGTACACAGCAATTTACAGACCCCCCTCCTCCAATTTAAAAAAACCTAGTCCTCCGAAATCCTTTCAGTCAGTAGCCTCCACTGAGGGGAATGTAAGGTCATTGGTCTTATTTTCAGAAAATCAAACTTTTCAGAGATATAGGGCTTTCATCTTCCAGTATTGACACCCGTTTGACTTTTTGCGCTCCTTGAAAATCTTAAAATATAATCTGGTCGTTCACTACCTGAAAGCTGCAGTCACTGCATGACGGAGACGGATCGGGTTCAGACAAAAGTGGTACGGATGTACTGGGTACATTTACCTCGGGTCGTGTTGCTTTCTTTGAATTTAGGCCAGAGAAAAATGAAACTCCTTGTGGAAGTACTCAGAATTTCTGATGAGTTCCACATCTACCTATTATCTGTGTAGAGCCGCAGTTAAAATATGATCCCACACTTAACATCACAGCGGTTTTCATTCACTGGCTTTCTGACAGCTGTAAGGGATCCCAAGGACCTGGACTAGTATCTATACACAAAGCACTGCTAATATATAGTGATCCCTTCGCTAAGCCCTTTATCGCTGCAATTAGCTGGATGTCTCTTAACGGCCGGAGGAGAAAAGGGCTTTAGAGGGGCCTGCACAGGTGTGAGGGAGAGGCGGGAGTGAAGAATGGATTCGGGAACTGATTCATTTACTGGCTGAGTGGCTGGATGAGCGACATACAGGCTTTGCACCTGCTGACTGATGCAGGAGTGGACTGGCCGGCCGACTGACGAACAAAGCAGCTTGCTGAATGTCTGGCTGACTTGTGTTTCATTGAGGTCTCATGCGATGCATGGAGGATTTGATCCTTAGGACGAAGATACTTTTAGGAAATCAACAAGGCTTTAGCCAATGGGAGAATCTGCCTGGTGAGATAATACAGCCTCCTCTTTCCTCTTCTCTGCTGAACAAACAGGACACGGTACCGAACGTGAAGGTCAGCAGCGTCATGTGCTTGGATGAAGAGGCAGACAAATCAGCTCTGTGCATGAGACAGGGATAAAGTTAAAAGATGCGATGCAGTTATACAGCTAAATGTGCTTTATCTTTTGGCATCTGGTTTCTATTGCAGCTCCTTGGCTGGCTTTTTTTTTTTTTTAATCCAATTCTTAATGTTGTAAAGATTTTCACCATTCTGTGTGGGCTTTTATCTGCATTTGTGAACCATATTGTGTGGTGGTGTGTGAGAGAGGGAGTGTGTATCTGTGTATCCGAGGGTAGCTGTTTTCTGAGTGAAAGGATCCATAAATGCTTGAAGACACACACACAGTCATTTGGAATACCAGGGGACTATACTTGACTAAGAGACAAACAATGTTTTCTAAATGCGCGACACCACATTGCTGTTAACACACACCCTGCTTTTGTGTGCATGTGTGTGTGAGTGTGTGTGCTGCGACAGACAGCTGATGTTTAAAAAGCTCTAATGCTCTTTCTCCAATCTGACAACAACATCGATGCAAATTGTCCTTGGAGACACACAGTCACGCTCGCGCGCGCACACACACGCGCGCACACACACAAAAACTCGACTTGGGAATTTGAAGTGATTTGTTTTCACTTCTCTTCTTGAACGCAGACAGACACACAAACAGCCGCCCTGACTGAAAACGCAGACACTTTAACCGACTCACACGTACACAGACGCGCACCAAAGATAGACGCACACCCACTCAGCGAGACAGACAAACAGACCCACAGAAAGCAGATAACTTGAACTTAAAAGAGAGGCACAAACAGAGAGAGACAGACGGGGGGAGGGAGAAGAAAGGCAAGACAGACAAAGAGGTGTGTGTGTTGTTAAACCAGAGAGACGGAGGGTTATATTTTTGTGACGGCTGCGAAGTCGCAGAGGAGATACAAACACCAAACATAACAGATAAGAACGTAGGTTGACTGGTTATCTGCGGTGAGAAGGAACTCGGAGACAAAGACGGAGCGTTCGGATGCCCGTGTGTTTGCTCTGTCAGACATCTGAAGGTGCCTTCAGGTTACGTCCAGACAGTTTGTCCTTTTATGCCGGCCTGCTTTTTCAGCGCTTTCAAAGGTTCGTGATACCACACTAGCAGGCTTAATGAGTGTCTCTGGAGTCGGTTTGCTGCTGATGAAATTGCGCGATTTGGATGCGATGTGTTCTGTTTCGCTGGATGCTTCCAACAGGTATTCCCTCATCGCGGCCTCGCTGCTAACTCCCTTGAAGTGGTCTCGTTTGTAATGCCAGTCAGTGGCGTTCAGGGACTGTTTCAAGCTTCCCATCAATCAAGCTCATTTCAGAAAAACACACTCTCACACTCGTGGCGAAAGCTCGAACAAGCTTCTCTTGTCTTGATGAGTCTTTTGTATGTTAATAAAATAGCTTCAGGCCTGGAGGCGTTGTAGAGCTCCACCTCACCTGATATGTTTGCGCACGACTGGAAAGCTCACGCAGACACACACACACACAGTGGGACTGTTGCTGTGTCACTTAGCGTTTTGACCAGCTTAATTTTCAGAGAAGGTTCGACTAAACTGGAAGTTGCTGACGGTTAAATAAAACGCAGCTGCGTGCTAAGCTGGACCTGATTGCTCTTTCAAGCACAGGCTGATCTTAAGTGCAGCTAAACTCGACGCGTAATCTCGTCTGATAAGGGCCGACCCACAGAGATGATTCACAGGAATGCACCAGAATAGCGCAGCATGTTCACTGGGAAAATGCTAATGGAGGAAATCCGTTTCAGCTGTCTGGTTTTCCACATCCGGAGACTACAATCTGCCAAGTCCAATCTGCAGGTATCGAACATGTGTTGCTGCATTAATTGATGCACAGCTACTTTGAATATACCTTCCTCCTTTCTGGCATCAAAAATAAATTGTGACATGCCGTAAATTAAAAGTAAATGCACATGATTAGATCAGTTTGGCAGCTTGATGCAATTATACAGGATGAAAGATTTAAACTTTCAGTAATAAATACAATGACTTGTGCTTACGCTGTCGTCTATGACCTTGAAGCTGCAGTAGGCAGTGCACTTTAGAGGCTTTTTTTGTTATATTTGTTGACATTCTCGTTACATCCCGACAGCGATCAATCCATCAAATGCTCTGACAAAAAAAAGGCAAAAAAAAATCGGTTTGATGCAGAAAAAGTCTGCAGTGATTTTGAGCATAAGCCTGTCTCCTATGTCGCCGTATGATTTTGCTCGAGACAATATAGGATTTACCCACCTTAAACCTTCACCCACATCTAAGCTAATGATAGCGCATCAGCCCCAGGATGATCACGCAGACTGCAGACAGAAAAGCACCAGATGGGTCACATTCAAAATCAGGACCTTCTTGCTGTGAGGCAACAGTGTGCCATCCTCTGAGCCACCATGAATAATATGATTTGATCATTCATATTATAATATAAGCTGAGGGAGAGAGACAGTGTCAGGATTTGAGGATAAAAAGCCTTATATGTAGGTGCTTAAAGACACCCACTGTTAAAATACTGTCACCCTGCTACTGGCTTTGTTTACATTGTGACTGATTGGATCGTCTTCCAATCGATTGTCTCATCTGACACAAGGAACAGCAGGAAAGTCCTCTGAGATCGGTCTACATTGATTTTGAGGCTGCGTAACCTCTGACTTTTTCAAGTTTCTAATCGCGGAGTAAAACTGATGTCTGTTTTGATGCTTTCATTGCAAACATGTCAAATGGCTTTGTTAAATATTTCAAGAGCACTCATTAATATACTTAAGATTGACACCGTGTAATCCTGAATTTTCTAATTTACCAGAGTCATAAATACACAGTTGATGCTCCTGTTTTTCTCTCTGTCCATCTGTCGACTGGACTTTCCAGTTTTAAACTTGACCAAAGTCACTTCAATAACACAAACACACACACACACACACACACCGACTCCCCAGTTACATCTTATGCCTCCTGCAATACACTGATAAGGCCCTCTCTGTCTCTCTCTCCCTGTCTCTCTCATTTTCTTTGTCTCTCTTGCTTTTTCTCCATCTCTTTTCCATTTTGTCCTGTTTTATTCCATCCATCTCTCTTGTCCTCCGTCCCTCCCCCTCTATCTCCATTCCTGTGTCTCCCCATATCTGCCCATCTCTCCCCCTCTCCTATCTTTCTCTCCTTCCATTTTTTCATCCCCACTGTACCGTTTGTCCCCATCTCTGGATCTTTCATCTTCTTTTTCCCGTCATGATCGTTCAATCTCAAATCAGTCTGTATCCCTACCATTCTCTGTCCACTTTGAGAAGACATTAACCACAACATTTGTTGTATATTTAGATATTTGCTGTTTTCTCAAACAACTTTTTAGACTTGTGTTTGTTTCGAAATTCATTTCAGCTCAGGGCCTGTCAATTTTCTGTCCAGTAGCGACACACACTTTTTAGCATTATGTAAGGAATTATTCTATGAGTACGAATGTGTCCTGCTAATTTCCAAAAATGTGCTGAGCACTATAGATTTGGCAGAATGCCCTGAAGCCACAGATTTTAAGAGAGGAAAGTATATCAGCTTCAATTGCTGATATTTACATTTCAAAAAGATTGTAGAGTATTTACAAAAGAGATGAATCCTCTGAGGATGTTAAGTTAACTCCGTTCTCATGTCCTGTCCTGTACAATCCACAAAACAGGACATAGCATCGCCTTTACAACACCAGTTATTTCAGCAAATGACACAGCTTTCCCTTCGGAGTTTAGTAAGTATTGATATTGATCTTCACTGTAATATATGATCAGTCATTGCACTGTATTGTTTGGGACACTGTGTGCATCAGTAAAACTGATGCGTTCCTAAATATTTTACTTTGAAGGCAGCTTCTCGGTCAGTATGTAAACGTTGGTAACGTTTATGTTAATGCAAGAATACCTACCATTGCTTTCTTAGCTCAGATTACAGGTATTGTGTTGTTTCACCTGCTGCACTTCCATAATGCCTATAATCACAGTAAATAACACCATCTTTGGATCTATGGGTGGAACGTTATTCAGTTGATTTCATTGGGTTTGAACTTACCCTTTAGAAGACAGGTTTTTGCATTTTCTTGCAAAGGTGACTCAAATTATGTCGACTGCTGCGATTATTTTGTCTGCGGGGGGAAAATTGCTGGAACAAATCAAGCCTGCAGCGGGACAATCAGCAGCTTCTGAGTGTGATCACCACCACACTTCAGACAGCGCAGTGTCTTCCTGGGAAAAGGATGCACCTTCTTTGCTCGAAGCTGAATCTTGAATCTTCTTCAGACAAATCTGCTCGTGTTGAGACTGTTGACGAAACAGCTGTTCGCATGTCGATGGAAAGTTGCTTAACGGACTGATCCTGGTGCTGTTACTGAGACGTGTGTGGCTCTAAGGATGTCAGTCAAATGTTTTGAGCTCATTGTCTTGTAGCATTGCTTTTTTGGCATCTTTTATGTTGTTCAATAGTATGCAAGTCAAGATACGGGCTGGAAATGTGAGAAGAAAGAGAGAAGGTTATAGTGACATGTATGCATCTAAGACAAGATTAAAACAAATATGATTAGACTGAGAGTAAAATGGCTTACACATTAGCTGCTAATTGAGCTCTTAAGTCGTGCTTCAATAAAACTGCAAATGGACTTGAATGGAGATAGAAATGTACACAAAAACTTATACAAGAGGAAATTTCAAGGATAAAGCGTAATGCACCTCTAATGATATCTTCTCATACGCTTCTTTTAAATCGATACAGTTATACTGATACAGATACAGGTATTGCATCCTGATCTCACAGTAAATAAAAGCAGAGCATTAGTGTTGGACAAATTCACTGCAATGAGATCAGATAGTCGTATAACAGAATGGGAAACAAAAGGAGCCAAGTAAATTTTCCCTTTTTTTCTGCCAGTACAATCCAATGTCACTCTAATGGAGAAAATTGAACAATATCAAATTTTCCTATTTGCGGTAATTGCAGACTCATCTAGGCCTTGACAAGAAAAAAGTGAAAGTGTGCTTTTAGACCAGAATATGAACCCATACGAAGATTACTGTGTGAAATTGATATGGTGCTGTCAGTTCGTACCTCACAATCTCTGTTTGTATGGTGTGAGTTATTGTGCAGCATGGAAACAGTGCAGACTGGTTGAGCGGTGATGACAAACAACCGGTTATCAAACTCTTGTTATTACGTTGGTGACGCTAGTCTTTGCTGCGTGAGGGTACCAGGTCACATGGCACGTCTTCTGTTTGTTCACCTACCTGCTTTCACAATTGACAATTCTAGAGACCCCGTTTAGGTTTAACACAGGAAGCTCATTCAGCTGTCACATCTCATTGGCTACTTGCGCGCCTCTAAATGGTCCTGCGAGCCAATAAAGTTTACTCAAGGTTACGATGTCACAGCAGCTGTTTCCTGAAGAGACGGAGTGAATTAAATGGGCCAGATGACTCAGCAAAATGTTCTCACACGCAGACTGGCACACACCTACGCAGAGACACGTACACTCGCACGCACACACACGCACGCACATATGCTGAAGTGTCGTCACTCTCACACAAATACACCGACAGCATGAAGACACTGAACAATCAAATATGGTGGATGTGTCACTCTGCAACCTGCCAGGAACCCTCTTTCTGCCTCTCTGGCTCTCTCACATAACCAGGAAATGAGTTAAAGTGTAAGTTATGTCCCCAGAAATGACGCGTCCCTTTGCGCATCCCTAAGCATAACCGTAACCCTAACTCTAACCATAACCTACAGCTAACCTTACCCTAACCTTAAAGTCTTTGCCTTAAAAATGAATGATTGACATTACGGGGACTTTCGTTTTGTCTCCATAGAGAAGTCCCCACAATGTGACGGTAAACAAATTTATGTCCCCACAGCATAAGTAATACACATCCGTGTGCACACACCAACACACACACACACATTTACCCCTCATCCGCACTCAATATGGCTCATAGCACTGAGAACAATGACTATTGCAATGAGTGGCATGTACAGCTTAACTTGTGCTTTGGTGTGTGAGTGTGTGTGCACGCGGGCGGGTGTGTGTCTGTGTGTGATCGTATTTGATGTCAGCAGGGTTGATTCACACTCACTTACCCCCCGACAACTGGAATCATACCACCCGCCTCTTGACGAGCTCACATCAACACACACACACACGCAAAGCTAATTAGGAGCCTTCATTATTGTTGGATTATGCTGTTCAGCTCCGCAGCTACAGGCTTTTCTTTACGGGTGGAAAGGAGCTAAGGACTCTTAAGTACATTTAGCATACTGCTAGTTTGACTTAAATAATGGATTTGCGCACAAGATTAACTAATGAGGCAGAGAAGTGTTACCCATATGCAATGTTGCAGCACACTCTCCAGTCTCCAGTCCTCTTCATGGTTTGTATTCTCCGCTGACATTTTCCTTTTCTTACCTTAGATGTGTGCAGTTTATGCAGGTCCAGGTTGTGGTGGCAGCAGGCTAAGTAAATACCTGCATTTATATGCCACTTCTCCACACTGGCAAAGTGCTTTGCCCAACGGGAGCAGTCAGGGTTTAGCGTCCTGCTCAAGGACGCCTCAGCATGTGAACAGGAGGAGCTGGGAATTGAACTGCCAACTCTCCGATTAGCGTACAGCTGCTCTACTTCTTTTCCTAGCCATGTCGTCCATCTCTCCCTGGGACAACTTGATGATTTTCAAGGCAGACTAGGTCGATCTTGTCTTTCATTTTCTTGATCTATCAGAAAGTGAACTCAGTCATTTCTTGGTAAGTGATGAGTGTGCAAAAACTACAAAATCAAGACCCAAATTTAAACTGGAACTTTCCTTTAAATCCCATTAGATTGCATTCATGTGTTTGTGCAAGGTTGGCACACTCTGAAGCCGTCTTTGCTCAAGGGCACTTTGGCAAAATTTGGAACAGAACCTTTTCGTCATGTTGGCTGTTATAACCAACTCATTGACTCTGCTTCCTCTCTTAAACTCACCCCACTCCTCTTACTTATCTCCCCCTTGCTTCTCATAAAGATCATAAAGTAAAATATTGAGCATTTTGTGGCTGCAGTGTGTGTCTACGTGTCTCCTTATGTGTGTGCATGCGACAGTAGCTCAGAGCAGATGTGTTTGCCTCTGCTCACGGAGGCTTGGCCGTGTGTTTGCGTGGGTGTGTTTGTGTGTACTTCCTATGTGTATTCGTATACGTATGCATTGCTTTTGGTCACGACTCTCCTCTTTTGGCTCGTTGCTGCCTCATTACATCATCAATCCAGAAGATCCTTAACTCTCTTCAGCTGCCTTTAATTAAAAACTGCTACCACGTTCAGTACACTGCAGAGGTTACTCCTGAGCTTTTCTTAGACAAGAAGTCCTCAATGTAGTGTGGCGTATTTTTCACAGAGAAAGAGGGAGGCCAGAAGGTGGAGAAACAGAAAGGTGGTTAGTTCAATCCGACAGTAACTGAAGGATGTGCTCCAGCTGTGAGCTGGAGGGTGGCTGGTAGTATACCTACAGGGCTCACTCACTATCTCAGAGTGTCAAAGTGCCCTTGAACAGGGTGTTGACACTTTCTGAAGTGGTGCTGCACTGTGGATGACCCTTCTCTCTGATGCAGAGAGCTTTAAAATTTCCAAACTCGCCTTCTATGCAAAACAATGTTTTTTATAGATGAAGCAGGAGTGAAAACCTGAAAGCACCTGGGCAGTCCTGACTTTATCTAGCTGCGTGACTAACAGTGCAGGGTGAACTTCACATAGCAATTGCGGCCTGGCTCTGATGACAATCAAGCTGTGCAAAAATGACAGCCATGCTGTGCACCGTCCAGCATGACTCTCAAGATGCTAGCAAAGCATTAATGGCAACAGAAACATGTGCTTTGTTATGCTTATGAGTGTAATCTTGCCAGCATGATATTTTATGGTGGAGTACGCATGCTGCAGTTTTGCTAGCAGCCTGCCAAAAAAGCCACAGTAGATAGCAAGGGAACGAGCAGCTGGCTGCTGAGACAGATTTGAGAATTTGGAGAAGGTGGCGGCTTGAAGAAAGACGCCTTGATGCTGCTCCAATCAGAGAACTGATCAGTCAGATTTTTATGCCAGATTCTGTCTAAATGGTGCCGCTCCAACACTCTGGTCTGAAGTTCAAAGTAGTTCAAAATCAAAGGGGAGCAAACATTGGCTTTGTTGAGATGCAACAGCAGACTTCTATATTTTACAGTACGTGTTTTGCTGGTTTGAAAGGCAGAGCTCAGACGCGCTGTATGTGATGCAGAAAGTGAAAAGAGTTGGGCTGTCTGTCGCATGATGCACCGACTGCTGATTCAACCTTAAAGAACTTATAAGACACAGCATGAGGGATTGCTCTCCACTGCAGCGTGGATTAAATTTTCAAGACATTCACATTTGCTTTAAAACTTCTGGAAAAAAGAAAAAGAAACCCCATATAGAAGTCATTTATAATCATATAAGATATTGAGTGTCAGAGTATATGGAATCCCAAGACAAGCTTACTCTGCAGCTCTGATGGGGGAAAGAAATATTTTCCTGCAAGTGTGTACGTATGTGTCAGTGTTGGACCCTCGGGTATGAGCTACCCTAGTTTAAGGTGTGATGCACACACACAGTTAGATAGCATCACTCCTGAGGGGCAAAGTTGTGCTGACCAGATGAGTCGTTTCTTTTCATCTCGGCTGTGTTTGGCTGGTTGTGGTTTTGGTTGTGGTTTTGGCTGTGCAAGTATGATTTTGTTTTTTACTGCGTGTGCATGTGTGGTTAAGTGTTTCAGGGGTCCTATAGGGTCTTGAGCTCTGACTCAGCACTTTCAGAACTTTCGTGAGAACTTTGCTGCTGTGAAATATGAGCAAGAGCTACAAAGCCTCTGCCAAGCTTCTCTATGTTCTGACAAAAGGAATTTTGTTCATTTCAGAAACAGGGCGACCCGTTAAGTGAAAGCGTTCCTTTGTCTCATTTCGCTAATACAGCTGAATCAGTTTTTCAATAAGCCCTGCTTCACATTTCTCTCTGTTATAAACTATTTAAAACTGTTTTTCAGTTTTCCAAGACATGTTTGCTAATGAATTGAAACTGCGCGCCACAGTCATTTTCCCATTTCAGTGTAATCAGATTCTTTCTGCCAGAAACACGGCGATCAAATACGGTTTTATTATTGTGCAAGTAATTTCATCTCCCCTTTTCATGTGTTTTTTTTTTTGTTGTTGTCTACTTTAATGAGTCATTTTATTGTACTATTTTCCTGCAATGAAAAATAATACAATAATTACTTTGTATTAGTCCTTTGTTGTTTTGAGTTGATTTTATCTACAGAGAAGTCATCCAAATTGTGTGTTTCTTGCGTGTTGCCTGTGTTTTTGCACAGTATTTGTGTGTGTGTCCTGGTGTTTGTGTGTGTGTGTTTCCCTTTTAGAGTCTCAGAAAACTGCAGCTGAGATGAAAGTCGTAAAGAGATGGAAGAGAAATATTCATTTAGTCCTGTCTCCCACAATCCCTCTGTCTGTTTCAGGCCCATTGCCAGCTCTCTCTTTCTCTCTGTCTGCCTCTTTCTCTCTGGTCCCCTCTGTCTTTGTGTCGTCAAGGTAAAAAGCTGCTCCCGCTCTCCTTATTTGTGCGACTCTGTGTGTGTGTGTGTGTGTGTGTGTGTGTGTGTGTGTGTGTGTGTGTGTGTGTGTGAGCTAAAGATAGTTGGAGCCTGCGAGTCAATACTGCTGACCTCACGCAGTTTCTCATTTTTTGCCCAACCAATTTACTGTGATACATGCACACACACACACACTCACACACACACACACACACACACATACAGGTACTCACAAAGTCTGCGGCTTGAACTTTACTTAAGTAATTGATTGTTTGGAGTTGAAATAGACATCAAAATGGCTTTGCATGCGTTTCACATTGGAAAGAGCTCTTAACCTTCATTTGCACTATTATTACATTTTGACAGAAGTGCCTCTGAAGCATTTTTAGATGTGAGAGACGAATGAGAAGCAAGAGGTTAATGCGATTCATGAATAGAATATATAACAACGTGGAGTAAAGTTTGGCATGGCAGATACAATAGAAGGAAGAAATGAGCCGAGAATTCTCACGAAATAAGAGAAAGGCGGTCATGAGAGAGCAGGATGCTTTTCCCGGAGAGGACGAGTGAAAGGAAGGCAGCCAGAGAGCAGAGCACAGTGTGGTATACTCGAGAGAAAGAGATGGGGAAAGGAGGGGGAGAATGGGAGACGGTACTCGCGAGACAGAGAGGAAAAAAATGAGGAAGCGAGACGAAATGCTTTGATTTACGCATTTAAACATTAATCACAATCTTCAGGGAGGAAAAAAACACACCACTGTGCTGTTAACATGTTGCTGGAGTGAAGAGAGAAGCCAGAGCTTGCAACATGCCTCCTGCTGGAAGCCTCCAGCGGCTCGACGCCGCTCCCACGCAGGAAATCAACCCAATAGCTGCAGGCTAAAGGATTGATAATAACAGTGCTGTGTTCATCAAAAGCTTCAATTCACAGAATCTCTATTGGAATTTAGGTTGAAGTGCTCGATGCGATTTCACGTCAAACGTCTGAGGAAAGCAGGGGAGAAGAAGAAGAATGCTGTGTGTGTGTGTGTGTTTGTGTGTGTGTGTGTGTGAGAAGCGGGGAAGGCTTCGGGGAAGGGAGAAGATGTATATGTTGAGAAGCGAGATAACATGCTTAGCAGAGGATGGTCCCGGGGCCTCACACAGGCACAACCACACATTTACATGTATGTTTTCACACATACGCAAACACACAACTCGCACACGTAGCTGATCTTTTAAAGGGGAGTCATTCAGAGCTGCGAATTAAAGTCGCTGCTGCAGACGTGATTGTATCATCCACGTCTGCGTTTTAAGTTGTTTTTAGGTTCAGGATTGCTTTTCTCACACAGGATACTTTTTTTTCACCTCCTAGCATTTTGCAGTTCACCGACACGACTTCATACTGCATTCAAGCATAGATTGTTAATTTTTTGAAACGCTTACACATTCATTCTCATTTGAGTGTGCAAGGGGAGATTTTTTCTCCAGCTTTTTGTATGTTTTCTTTTTCAGTGTTTCTGGATGCTTTCTTTTTATGATCATGCACGAAATTATCAAGACCATCAGACCTTGACCATTCATTCAACTCAAACTGATGATTTTCTTCCAGTTTCACGACAAAACTAAACTTTTACTGCACTGATGTTCTCTTCTCCTCCCGCCTTCCCCATGCTGGGAAGTTGTTTCCTGCTCAGCTCACACCATCACTGATTCTTAGCTCGTCCTACCTCCTATTGTCTTTACCTCTGTCTCTCTCTGCATGACCTCAATTCACAAGCAAGCTCACATCTATTGCTCTCTCCGCATCTCTCTGCGTCTCTAGCCAGGTGTAGCTGTGTTGAGCTTCAGGCTAATGTGTGCGAGCAGCACGAGGTGTGTGTGTGTGTGTGTGTGTGTGTGTGCCTGTGCGTGTGGCTTTATGAAGCATGTTTGTAGTATGTGTGTGCCGGTTAGACCTTCTGTTTTTCTCTCCTCTCTCTGTCCTCAATTCCCAGGCAGCCCTCACCCCTCCCTCCTTCTCTTTCTTTTTTTCCACTTTCTCTCTCCTTTTTTGTCTCTTTTCGCCGCATGCATGTGTCTCTCTCACCAGGTGTATTTTGTTTTGAGCTTGAGGCTAATGTATGTGTGAGAGGGAGAGAAAGCAAAAAAACCCCCCCCAAAAAACGGCAAGTGAGAGGGAGGATGCCCTAGTTCTTGCAGTAAAACTGGAGGGGCAAATAAAATAAACTGCAATCAAGGCAATAGCATTAAAATCCTGATGCAGAAAAACTGTAAAAATGTCTTATGTGTGTCTGTGAGTGCTTGTGTGTGTTCTTTGTTAATTGTGAAGGACGTGTGCACCCCTCCCTCCAAGCTGTCGTCGGCGCTCTTACAGAATCACTCGCTGGCAACCAACGCCCTAGTGGTGCACAAGCAATTGAAAGAAATGACATTAATCAAGTGATCTGCATCCTGGCGTTATTTGGTCTCGTCCGGGAGGTTCTTGTGTGCAGTTTCCCACCGTGTCGTAAGAAATTCCCTCCAGCGGACACTTCAAATGCAGCAAAGGCTTATGAGATTGGAACGTAATGGGATATGTTGATGGAAAAGTCAAATTAGTGCTGAGTCTCCAGGGGGGTTTGTGGAATGCCGTGCTGACGGCTGTTACCATAATGCATTTATTCAGTATGATATGTATAGGGGAAATTCCACATAGGTAGCCTTAGACTCGCGAGACGAAAAAGCAGCCAATCAGTCTCAGTTAATTAAATGTATGGGTCATTGTCCAATCATCTGGGGTGTGATTTGGCCTCAGCAGTTGATTATGGATCCAGTGATTGTAGTTGTCTTGTAATTAGCCTTCAGAGATAGTTACTGAGAGTCACTGAGCATATGGCTGACACTTACTTAGGAGAATAGGCAAGAACTGATAGTAAAAGCCAACAGTAACGTTAGTAAAAGAGATGAGTATTTATGGAGGGCGGGAAAGAGGAGCAAGCGAGGGTGAGCACACAGCTGCAATCCTAAAGACCTAAAGTGGCTTAAGCATCTGAATATTGCACCCATGTGTGACTGTTCCACATGTCTTAACAAAACCACAGACATTAAAGGAGCAGTAAAACACACTTACTTGCTTTCTCGCCAGGAGTTCGATGAGAAGAAGCTCCGACCAGGGAGAGGGTTAGCTTATCTTAGCACAATGACTGGAAACAAACAGCGAAGAGTGAGCTTTAGCCAAGCATGTTGTTTCCTCTCTTTGTGCTAAGCTAAGCTTACTGGCTGTTGGTCCAGCTATATATTTACAGTGATATGGATCTTCTCAGCTCTGAATGAGGGTATTTCCTGTATTTCCTGTATGGAAAGATGGACAGCAGGACCAAACATCTTGATCGCTGCCTGGTCGCTGCAGTACACCTCTTAAATCCTGCCTTCTCCATGTTAGCAGATGGGACATGGGCCAAAGTAAAGAATCAATGTACACATCCAAAAATAGATGTGTGATCGCTTGGCTAAAAGAACGTATTTGATGCTCTGAAAAGTAACGTCACAATTAAGAGCTGAACCTTACCTGAGTAAGGTAGATGCATGTGTGGGTTCTCACGATGACAGCACCTGTATGTGAGATATTTTGCCTTTATTTTTGTACAGTGAGAGGAAGTAGAGATGTATCATCCATCTTGATTTACAGTCATTGGTACTGACCCATTCCTTTAGTATGCTTCCATTACAGCCTAGAGTTGTTCTGGGAAGGCTTTTAACACCATTTTGGTGTTACACATGGCTGCAGCGATTTGCTCTCATTCAGCCACATGAGCAATAAGTCCTGGCTGGCAACAAACATTGACGTTCCGGTTCATCCTAGAGATGTGAGGTCAGGCCGTCGTTTAGGCAAGTCCAGTTCTCGCCAGTTCTCGCCAAACTGCAAAATTACGGTGGCCCTGGGGGTCAAAACACAGCAGCCCCGGAGGGTAAAAAGTTGTTTTGTGTTGTGAAATGTCTTCTGAAATGCTTTGGTGTCTTGACCCTCAGGGCCACCCTAGAAAATGTTTTTCTTTTAACACCACACTTTATGCAAGGGAGCATCATCATCACTTTGTAGGAATTAGGAGGAAAGCCTTCCTCAAACTGTTCCCCCAAAGCTGGCAGCGCACTAGAACATGACTGTGTTGTAGCATTAAGACTTTTTTTATTTTGGCACTGAGAGGCCCACCGCAAATCATACGAAACAGCCCCAGATGAGCTGTAAACATTGAGGCTATACACAACAAATACTGCATTTTAGTGGCCAGTTTCAATGTTTAGGGTTTAGATATTGGCCGTTTTTGGGGGTTTTTTTTACACCAACACATAACATACACAAACATTGCTGATGAGGATCCCTCAAATGATTGTGACCACAATCCTCAGGCGGTGACACTCCTCAGCTCATCCTCCAGTCACCATAAAAAGTAGTTTTTCTTGTGCAGTTTGAAGGAGAACAGCTTGTATTTCGCTGTGCAGCCCTGTGTTGTACAATGACAAATAAATAAAATTTGAATATGCACTGAGCAGGACATGTTGCTGTTAAAAAATGTACTTGCCAGTACTCCCTTGTGAGCGAATAAGACAAATAATCCAAACATTGTTTCTAAATGAAACAAATCTTTGGCATTTCTCTGCTGGAGCTTCTCTTTACTTATTGGCAGACATATACACTAATGGCAATAAATCTGTGAAAACGAATGTCGATCCCACTCTAATATGGACAGATCCACACATTTTTGGCCATGTAGTCCTGTATTTGGTTCCCTTCATGTTTCCTCTTCCTTCACATTCTGCCTCTCTGCATGACTTCATGATTGAGGCATATTTTGACACAGCACAGAAGGTTAAGTTATTTTGATGTGCTGTACACAAAACAGCTCTGCTTCCAACAAATTTCCAGTTTCATGACAAGAAGTTAAATATTTTGAAATACGCTTTGATTGCTCTGATTGCAGCAGGGAATCACTCAGTAAAAAGTTGTGAACACATCTTTGCATTGGGGTTTGAAATTATGTTCCAGTGAGATTTATTGGTTTTCCCAAGGAAAGGGGGCTAATGCACATTCACCAGTCTGCTGACAGGGGGACCTCGTGAATGATGTAACCCAAAGAAATCAGCAATCTGGGAACGCTGCTGTCTCTTCCCCTCCTCCTCTTCTCTATCTTATCAACTTCTTGTTTCTCCCTCCCCTCTGTGCCCCTCAGTGCTCTTAGTCCCTTCTCTCTGCTCTCTTTATCTCACCCCATTCTCTCACCCCTCCCACCTCATCTGTTTGTCCCTAAACACTCTCATTTTTAAAGCACACCTGCTCGTTTACCTCTCTGCCCTTCTCTACCTTCATCTTCTTTTGTTCGTTCGTCACCCTTACTCTCTTCATGAAGCTTTTCAATTTCTCTCAGGATCTCCTCACTCTCTCCCCTCTTTCCCCCCTTCTTTTCCTGACTTCTCCCTCTCTCTCTCACTTTGAAATGTGAGAGAGAGTGAAAGGAAGATGAGATTGAAAAGAGGATGAAAACCTGAAAAGAATAGATCGAAGGGGGAGGGGACAGTGAAGAAGAGAGGGAGGGGAAAGCGAGGAGACGATCAAAGAAAAGGAGACTCCAGAGAGTTCTTGAATTAAATAGGAGATTAAATCGAATTAATATTGAATTGAGAGAAGGAGAGAGAGAGGGAGAGGAGGGAGGGCAGGTGGATGATAAAAGAAATGCTCCATGTAACATATTTAAAATGACTGGTTAATGAAAACATGCCCTTATTCCAGGAGGACGTTCTACAATACATTGTTTACCTTTATGTACCAACAGTAATGATTTTTAAATTAAAATATGCAGCCTAATGAAATGTTAATCTGCAGGAAATCACGTACAAGCCTGCTCAACCTTCCTCCATAAGCGCCGTATCAGCTCTTGAACGAAAAACCTGCAGATGATGCAGGCAGCAAAATTACCTGAACCTCCGAAAAGCATGTCGGCCGCTGGGATTGCCAGAATTCACTGGCAACTTTCATGCATTTAGCGGCCAAGCTTGCATGCTGAGGTAGCTGGAGTCTACAAACTGAGCCAGAATTTGCCAGACTTTATTTGGTGACTTGTGTTAAACTAGACTCCTCTTTCCAGAAACACAACAGCTCCTCATGAAAATTTAGACAAGCACATGTCAAGGGAATTAATCAGAAAATTTGCAATTTACCACTCCGGCGTAGCACCAATTGGCAAGCCAGAAAAAGGTGCCTAATATTTTTCATCTTTAAAGCAGCTAAAATCAATATGCGTCACAGACTGCAAGCTCTCATACCATGAGGAACCTGGAACAACTTTTAGGTTGATCTGAGGCACACGACTCTTCTGTTTAGACCTGATAGGCACATGAGTTACTGCATTTGGCTGTTTGAGCAGCTCAGCCTGTAAGCAGTCAATCACAAGATGTCGCAGCAGCTAGCAGTAATCGAGCCATGTATGGGCATCTGAGGAAGCCATGTCTTTCAGAGGTCGACAAACCCCAGCAGGCGATGTCGACTAGAGGCTGGACAGGAAGCCTCCTGACAGATAGTGAGTTCTACTAGCAGACTGGCTGGAACAAAGTGAACTCTCTCACCTCCCCTTTTAACTACCTCTGTGGTGCAAGAAACTTCCCCGAGCCAGCTCCTCGTTGGCCAACAGGAGAAGACAATCTTTTGTACTTGGTATTTCCCAGGGGTGGACATGTGTAACTCGCACTGAAAACATTTCCGTACCCTTCAAAGGTTCTTACAGGACGAATTCCTGCAACGTCTTAGTAGTCAATCTCAAAGCGATTTGGAATTTTTAAGCCCCTCACAATCAATCACGGAGTAAAGCCCTGATTGACAGCGGACAAACCCTTGAGATGTCAACCTGCCTGGAATAATGGTCTTTCTTGCCTGCCTTTACCTTCCTTCATGTCTCTCGCCTTTTCCCCTGCTTACTCGTTCCTCTTTTTCCCAGCTGACTATCAGGCATGTAACCCCCACCTGCGTTTTCTCCATATGCCTCCATTTTAGTCTCTTGTTCTATTTAGGTCCTCTCTCAGTGCGTACCCCTTTCCTTAATCCCCGCTGCCCTCTCTTCTGTTCATTGGTTTCCATCTCTCTCTGCCCCATCTTTCTTGATGACTTTAGGGAGCACTGGTCGCTTTGGCCATCAGATAACAATGTCCTTGATCGATACAGTCTGTGCGCGCATGTGTGCGCACGCAAGCACGTGTCTGCGTGTTTCCGTGCAAGTCTGTCGTCAGTGTGTGTGTGTGCGTAAATCAGTGTGTATACCCTTTTAAGGCGTATCTCTTTGGGATCAGCATGTGGCTGAGCATTGAGCTTTTAATACCCTCGCCAAAGCTATAGGGGCCAACATTCCTCTCCTGCCGACCTCCCTCCCTTCCTAATTAAGCTTTTAATACAACTTAAAAACCGTCGAAGACAACATTACTATTCATGGAGAGAGAGAGGAAGTGGGTGAAAGAAAAAGGAGGAGGAGGGCTGGATAGCGGAGAGAAATTGCGAGAGGTGAGAGATACCGAAAGAGAAAGAATGGCAGAAAGAGGAAGGGATTACAGGGAGAAGAGATGCGGCGCATGTGAAAGACAGTTGGCAGTCATACCGATTTAAAACAACGCAGCGTATTTTCCATAATGCTGACAGTTTTAAAATGCTAAATTAGCTGAGAAAATGTCACAAGGTCTCAAGGGATTGTCTGAGTGCAGACAAGAGATGGAAATTTTGACTACATTTCGCTGAGGTTGAGTAACCGACTAACCGACTAGACTGGGAAATGTCAGTAGATCCCTTGGGATAATCTTGAAACGTAATACAGAAAGCACGCCTCAACTAATCTTGACTATAAGTAGCAAATGTAATTTGACAGATGAATTGCAGGTATTTTCAGTATTTTCTTGGAGAGCCAGGGTTCTGTATTGAAAAAGATGTGATGCACAAGCATTATAAGAGTGAGTAAAAGTAGTTTATATTCTCTGTGCAGTCGTCCCTTTTAAGATCAGTCAATCATTTTGGCATGCTGCAATTACATAGTAGGGTTTACATTTTGAATCGATTTCACCTTGCATGTCAATAATTGGTGACTCATCTGATGGAGAAATGGAGCGGTGCCATTAGCAGATATAATGACAATCCAAGGTGGATTTATTTGTTTTGCGACTTTCAAGCAGAGCACAAGACAACTCAGTGTGGTTGAGGTGCAATAAAGCAAAGGAATACATTGAAAAAGGGGAGGGTTTAAATGCATGCATTCATTTTCGGTGCAATAATACATTTTCATTTAAGAAAATTGATGATTTAAAGGTGCAGGAACACCAGAAATACCACCAGAAGGTTGGTTCCATTTAGTAATTAAATGCAGCTTTCCCTTTGATTTTAAAGTGACTGATTCATAAAGACCTGAGTGACCTACGAAGGGCCAGGCGGTGAAGAAATTTATAGCAAAAATCTATTCCATAACTAACTGGAAGCCAGTGTAAAGAAAGCAATTAATATGCCCACTTCACTTGGCTCTTGTAACAGCAGCATTGTGAAATGTGTCTAAGTTGAGATCAGACAAGTTTTAGACGTGCCCGCTGGTTTTAATGATGAACACCGCTAACAATGCTAACAAGTTTTAGGATGGTCCACCGCCTGTTTATGTCAAACTCGTGGCTAAATGTCAAGTTGTGTGTCGAATCGACTAATGGTTTAAGCACCCCCTGGCATTTGACATTTCTCTTCTTGTCTTGCATGGATTAGATTAGATTAGTTTGAAAGTTAAATTTAAAGTAGTGCAGAGAAGAGCCACAGAACAAGATGAACTGTAATACAAGCACACACAGAAAGGTCAGAGACTTATTTCCACAGCGGGACTCTCAACTGCGAGACGAGGTACAACGCAGCGTATCAGACAGAAGACGGCACTGTCTTTTACTTTACTCTCGTGTGAAGTGTGTTCAAGTATGTTCACCATGTTAATGTGGCCGTATCAGAAGGTGTATCTGTACAGGTGTGTGTGTGTGTGTGTGTGTGTGTGTGTGTGTGTGTGTGTGTGTGTGTGTGTGCAGTCTTCAAAGTGTTTCTTTTGGGTTATTTTAGCGTCGACAGGGTTCAACTTTCATCACAGCTGGATGCCGTTTGATCAAGTTAGTCATCCGTCTGTCTGCGTAGCATCAAAGACTGCAAGAGATCTTTCCTGTGTGTGTTCTAGTTGCTGTTGTTTGCTCCCCAAAGCTACCTGAAGGTCCACAGACGACTGATGCTGCAAAGATAAACATGAATGGACTGTGTTAGCAGTGAACCGCTGAGCAACGCTGCTAACAACTGAGGCACAATGAAATGTGAAAGGACTTGTTGACCTTGCTCTTGCTCTTGCTCAATCCTAGACGCCGACTTCAAAATAAACAAAGAATAATAAGCAATAAACTTAAGTAGGCTAATTACCTGGCGCTGTAATGCAAGGCATGCAGGGAAAAAAACAATAAAAACATGACTTTTTAAAAAAAGTCCAGGACATTCTTCCTCTCATGCAGCTGAACTGCCTTTCCTACCTCTCTGCATTACAACTCACTCCAACATCCTGTAAAAAAAATAAACTAAGGAAGCAACTTTCCTAATAAACGGTAATTTTATTCAACTTTTAGAGAGGTCTTTAAATCCAGAGTATTTCACTGCATCTTTAATCCACAGTGTGTTTGGGATTGTATTGAAATTATTGGGGTGGGGAGGAGGACTGAATCTTCTATTTCATTTCCTTTCAAAGCATGGCCCTCCCCAATGTTAGCAATATTTTTAATGGAACCTCCCTCAGGCTGAGAAAGAACTGCGCTACCCTCCCCCCAATAGCTCAATACAGTGTTTTTATGGCAAACAATAAATCTCACACGGGAAGGCTGGGATAAAACATAAATCTGGAATGAAGAAAAGGTTAAAAGATCCTCCCTGTTTTTCCAAAAAAGTCAGACGACCCCCCCCCTTTCAGCAAAACATGAAAGTCCATAACCCTCCCCCCTTTCTGACGTGCCTTCCCCTACTAAACATTTTCATACCGTCCCTCGCTGTGCAGAAGAACTTGCAGCTATAGCGCCATATTCCTCAGGATCTGTGTTGTTGAGCATCAGTGAAACCTCAACTCAGCGCGCAAGTGTGTGTGACCTTTAGCTCGTCTGCTGCCATTCATTGACTGAGTGTCCCTGAGTGTGATCGAACTGTTTTTCATCCCCCTCCTGATTGCAGCTTAGTGCAGCATTGCCCCTCACTTTTCATAGCGCATTCATGTTTGGTTTAAACTTAAAAAAAGATGTGAATATGAATTCATGAATCCATGGTGTTTCCTAATGGACTGAATATAGCTAAAAGTGAGCATTTGCAGATATTTGCAACCTTCGCTGCCACTTTGAGAAAGAAGGTCAGTGAGACTGTCTACAGTGAAAACATATTGCTGGTCCCATGCATTGAAATGACAGCGTTGAATATCATAATGATTCGCCCCTGAGTGCAGAGGTTCAAAATTCACATCAAGAAAAAAAGTCCACCAAAACGTGGGCCTGGTGTTCTGAGAGTGTAGATTTCTGTCTCATTTACGGCTTTAGAGAGGACCTTGCTGTAAGTAAGCCACTTACTAATTCATAAAAGCCACTTTGTACTCCACGAAGGCTTGAAACCTTTTAACAGGATTGCTGACCTTAAGGTTCAACTTTACTTTATCACCACGGCCATTATACTCGGGACAATGTTTTGAGTCTTCCTGGGAGGCTTTAAATCATTCAGGGATGCAAACCACCTGACGCAAACAAAGCTAAATAGTCAAGAGGGGGGCATTTAATTATTCTGGACTAAAATCTCCTTCCAGCTAATTTTCCCACACAACACAACAGATTAATTGGCCATTTATTCAGTAAATGCGCATAATAATTTCTCACACCAGCCACAACACCAGGTCCACCCAGCCAATGCTAACTTTTTATTCAATATTTAAAGATTTTAATTCACACAATGTGGTCACCATAGTTTTTTTTTTTTTTATTTAGTTATTTTTTCACCTCCTCTTTGTTTCTTTGTAAAATTATGGCTGAAAAGATCTCTGGGTAACTCTTAAGACACTGACTTTACACTCACCCCTGACATTTATCTGTGAGAGTGACTCACATTAAACACATACACACTTTCTGAAAAATACACACACACTTGGTCTTTTTAAGGGCTAGTGGTCTAATGCGGGCTGTCAGCTCTGCCACATTGTTTTGACTTGTTACAAGGGATAGCGCTGGAGGCGTTTGTGTGTGTGTGCGCGCATTTGTTCGTTTCCCTTTATGTGCAAATGGCTACATGTGTACATTGTTTCCTGCATCTGTGTGTGTGTGTGTGTGTGTGTGTGTGTGTGTGTGTGTGTGTGTGTGTGTGCAGTGTTTGTTTGAGTATGTAAACTCTCAAGAATTCTATATGACAGATTCAGATTACAAGGATGTGCATGTGCGTTATGTGTGTTTGGCATACGTGTGTGTGTCTGTATAGACGTTGAACATACACACAACTGTGGATGTGTGTAACTGTAGAAATATCGTCTTTTCTCATGCCTGCTCTTTTCGTGCCCTGTTGATGTTTTTTCCCCAGAAAACAGATTTGACACGGCCCTCACACACACACGTGCACGCAGATAGACATATACAGTCCACACTCCCACACACAAACACACACTTAGATGCCTTTGAGGCAGATTATATCAGATTGTTGATCAGTGTTTCAGAGGGAATATAAGTCTTTTCGGTCTACACGATCCGTAAGAGACATCACATACACACACACTGAAGTAATCTGCTTCATCTTTGTCTCTCCTCGCTCTTTCTCCTCCTTCCAGTAACATCCTGAGATCGGTCATCTCACATCTGCATACTCACAATCAGATAGAGGCATGGAGTTCTTGCTGTGATCACCTCCTTTCCATTTACAGCCCAAATTAATGTGGAGGGGTGAAAAAGGCCTCAAGCGGGATGCATGCATCTGTCCCCGTGTCTATTTAAACAAGTATGTCAGAGTTCAAGAAAAGAGAAGCTTCTGTTAGAGCAGACTGAGCGACAGGTTGTACAGATGTTGCACGGTTAACCGTAAGTAATCTTGTGGTCACAGGCCCTCAAGGTCATTGCCACTTTTCAACATGGGTCACTTGACTTGGAATGTCAACATTAATGAGACTTTATATCTGTCAAGTTATTTCGCATCCCTAGATCAAATGAAATTGGAACTCAAAAGGCAAAGCAGCAGCTCCAACCAATCAGTGAAAGCAGCAACATGCAATCCTCATCAGGCTGATGATGCAACCCATGTAAACCTGACTTTGACATCAGAGGGTGTGTGGGGATTGCTGAGTGGGTGGAACAGACACTGAGAAAATACTTGTGAATTCTCAAGGAAGGTGGGAAAATGTGGATGTGGGAAGTGTCGCTGAGACACGCTCCCCTTCCCAAAGCAGCGACTTTTAATGTGCCCGGCAGCAGAGCGCTTCGCCACCAACTGCTCTGGTATAGGTGCGCCAATTACAAGCGAAGAAAGCTGCGGTTGTACGGGGCAGCCCGCAGGTCTGAATATGTTTAGCCATGTTAAAACGAAGCTGGGATTTGCTGTGTAAGGGCAAGCGTGTTGAGCAAAAGCCTTCCCGGGATAAGTAACACGTTAAAAGAAACTGTAAAATTGAGGTCAGAAGAAGAAAGAAATACCTGGGTGCCAAGAAAATGTTGGCAGCTGCGGTTTTGATGTTGCCCTCAGAAAACATACTGACTTTTAAGATACAAGTAGAAGTAGAGTCTTTATCTCGTACTGTCACTCTTTTAGTCTGTCTCTTGCTCTCCCTCTGCAGCTCTCATCATAGCAACAGAGCCCTTTGCTATCTCTGCAGCTATCTGTAATGGGCACAATGTTCAAAGCAAAGCAGTAGTGTTTGTGTCTGGGTGTTAAGTGTCTCGGCATGCCTGCCTGTGTGTGTGTGTGTGTGTGTGTGTATCCTTGTAAGATGTCTTTTCCATGGCCTTGCATGCTTTCTCTCCCTCTCCGTCTCTCTCTCAGCCCTCCAGAGTAGTCGAAATCTTCCTTCCAGTCAATTGAAGCCGTTTTCATGTCTAGCACCGTGCGCCGCTGCAGGCAATGTGCATGTGCATCTGTGTTTGTGAATATGAAAGAGTCTGCATTTTTGTGTGGAGCTTCATGTGGCGTATGCGTGTGTGTAGGCTGCAGGCAAGCCATGACTGCATGGTGCCTGCAGAGCATAGAGGAGGGGAAAGAAACCCTGCTGTCTGTTTGTAAATCAGCAGCGTTGTAGATGATGAACCGCACAAGTTAGCAAAAGTGAAATTACCCTTTGCAGTATGTGTGTTTGATTCAGGAGTCTTATTAAAGCTGCTCATGTGAATCCTAATTTTCCTTATGATAACTTTATTAGTCTGTATCTCAATAAACGGCCATCAGCACAAACTCATAATTCTGCCAGATTTTTTTTTTTTTTGTGTGTGTGTGTGTGTGTGTGTGTGTGTAACTGTATGGTTGTACTCTTTTATACATTTCCAGTGACATTTGTAATTACAGGAACTCAAGTGAAACAAATTCCACTTATTAAACTTGTTTCAAATGCACGGCCAAGTTAGCCTGAATTACACCAAACCCCACTTCATTTCTAATCACTTAAAGGAAAGCTCTAACCTCAAGTATTCGTATGGCTGCGTTGAAGTGTGATCTAGTGCATTTTCCTCTGTGGGTTTTATCTTACACGGCTATCCAGTAAAAATGGATGGATTTGTTTGGCGTGATACAAACACAAGAATGTCGCGAAAGTCCTCGCTCTTTGAGTCTGAGTGCATGAGATTCAGCTGAAACTTTCTTTGAGTACATTTACATGCACTTAAGTTACCAGGTTATAGTGGGCTTTCTCCATTTAGATTAGGGAAACCTGATCCCCTGGTAGATTTCTCCGCCACGTAGAAGTGGGTTTCTAATCAGCTTTTTAGAAGTGTGCGTGTGCATAACAAAGACTTCAGTCAGTGGGAGAGTAAGCGGGTGGATGAAAGGACCAATCATGACATAAAGAGAAGGTCGGGGGTAAGGGAGAGATCTGATACTGACTTGTTCCCCGTATACGTGGATGAAATGTAACCAGGTTACTACAGAGCATGTGAACATGTTCCCCGACAGCCCACTTTAAGTGACTATAATTGATATTCATATGTAGACAGACACAGTAAGCGACTAGCCCGAGCATTTAGGAGCTAAAGAGCTAGATGTTTCCCTCGGGAGGTGGTAGAGACCAAACACAGAGCTAAAAGAGAGCGAATAATGGATTTACATTGGCCAGAAACAGGACTCCAAGAAGGATGTATCAACTTAAAATGTGATGATACGATATATCAGTGTTGTTGATAACTTTTTACTGCTTTCAAGTGGCCAAACAATTAGTTCTTGCAGGTTTAGGTGAATGTAAATGCATTGATTATAGCTGCACTTCATGTGGACTATCTGTGTTTGACGTGTTATCAGCAGAAAAGGAAAAATCCACCACCAAGCATCTGAACTAGTCTTTAAAATACAAAGATTATCCAAAATACCAGAAAGTGCTTCATGGTGAATTTCTCCATATAAGCTCTAGATTCATAAAGCCTATGCTTGCTGGGTACAGTTATGGACATTATAAAAGTCAAAGTATATTAGACACCTAGGCCTTGCCACATACACACACTCAGTTATCGTACTTTGGGTTTAATTCCCCTGCTCGGTAGCTCTGAAGGAACACTGACATTGTGTGTGAGCTGACCTGCACGCATGCTGCACGTGGGTGTTAGCTTCTCTAGTCAACTTGGAGCCTGCACAGTAGAAATCATGTGAATAAACCCAATCATGTATAATCAAGTCCCATCAGTACTGTGCAATCATTTTAACAATAATTGCATTGGCCTTGGGTATTTTATTCCACAAATAGTTTACTTTGCTTCATTGTGTTGCAAAATTAGAGTTACAGCCCGTTCAGTGTCATGATGTGACGCAGTGTGGTTCTTTTGTAGTAGTTTAAATGCGCAGTTTAAGTATTTCATTATCTAAATGCTATTTTGGAATCGTTCAATTAATATTGACGTTAATGAAAAGTTTTAGTGTTTAACTGATCTGAGTGTTGTTCAAGAGAATTCCATTAGCATCACTTTCGACTCAGGCGTTTAGTGACACATGCTGTAGCCTGAATGCTGTTTGAAAGAATTTCATTAGTACTGGTTTTAATGGGGAGTTTCAGTGTGTCATTTAACTGTTTCGACTGTAGTCGCCTCAGAGGGGAATTTAGGCTTCAAATAAACAGCTGGAAATTGCTGCCAGCTAAAAGCTACTCATTTTTGGATATGGTTTGTAAATCTGTCAGTTTGTTTGTTTTGTAGACCTTAAAACATGTGCAAACATAGAATAGTTCCAGAGGAGAATTAAATAGAAGAGGATCTGTGTTTAGAAACAGATTATTCACTGTTCTTATGTTATCCTCTTAGTTTCTTCTTCAGTTCACTGCATATTTTAAATAAGTAATCATATTAGATGAATTAGCACGTTTTAAATGAGAAATGCTGAATTTTACTCCACTAAGCCAAATGGTATTAGTTGGTTTGATTCCATGAAATGCTCTTTCAGAGGCTTTTCCCCCTGAGCAAGCAGCATTTCTGCAGCAGGATCCTGGATGCACTCAAAGCAGGCGTTTCCACGCAGGTGTGCTTTCTGACTTAATTGAGTTAATTCAGTTAATTGGTTAATTAAACAATCAATTATCCCATCATCCCCTCCCGTACGCCATTACGGTCATCACACTACATTCGGCCTCTGTCCAAATCCTCCACTTGGCTTCAGATGATTTAAATGAGTGCATCTGTCTCCAGGATGGATGGATGGATGGATGGATGGTTGGATTAAACAATGAAATGAAGGGGAAGGTGATGGATGCGTGTACAGACGGAGTGATGACGAGCAGCTGGCTAGATAGTTGGATGAATTAATGGATGGATGACACAGAGGGAGGGGTTGACTGAAATACTCCCCTGCGCTCATGAGCAGGCAGATTTACTAACCTTTAACTCTCTTTTGATGCCACAGCTCACGTTCTTTACCATCTTTAGGTTAATTAACATGCAGCTCTGTGAACATCAACCATACAGCCTCAAAAAATCATACTTCTTCACCCCCAATGATTAAAAATAGTTCAAATGCCATTTTTTATACATTTTATAGAGTAGCCACCAGAAATAAAAAGAGCATAAAATAAAAGGCAGAGTTAGCTTGTTTTCAGAGACATAGCAAAATAATTTTGCAGAATTTTGAAATGTCAACGGTTAGCTTTTGTCAACCGAGTGAGTTGCAGCACTGTTTTAAGCAGAATTGTGTTCTATTGTAGGAAATCTTTTTTTTTTGTCGTTTCTCCTATTCCCTCCACCTTTTCTCCACCGCCTCCCTCACACACCAATCTCACCCCCTCCTCTCCTCTCCTCCCTCTCTGTATCACCTCTGTGGATGTACGGAGTCATGCAGACAGCTAATGTCAAACCACCAATTACACAGTCAGTCGCTTTTTATCCTCTCCCTCTCTTATTGTCAGTTTTACACACCCACAGCTACCACTGACACATGCTGGGAGACACACAGACGCACACACGCGGGTTCAGATGTCAGGCACTTTTGTTTATCAGTCATGTCAACAACAAGTATTACAGCATGGCAACTACCAACAGAGCTTTCCTTTTGGTCTACAGGCTTCAAAGAGAGGATAATCCCCTCCATGCATGTTACTCATATGTTGCCAGTGTCAGTTTGAAAAAAAAAAGACTTCCCCTTTCCACACTTTTGTCACTATTAATACATTTTTGCACCCCCTCTTTGCCGCCCTCTCTTTCTCTGTCAGATACACCTCAGACTGTGTGACAGGTTTTTATTCAGAGCTGTCACACAATGTGATAAACCTAAACACAACAAAGTGAGGATGGTATTGACCTACCTCCATTATTACTGCATCACTTGTATACATTTTTAATTCAGCTTTTACTTCAGGCAGAATTTCAAGACTGAAAAGACAAAAACAACTTTAAATGGAAATCTGAGCTCTCCTGTCTGTCCAACATCTTAGAATCACAGGTCAGCTCACATTTATGTGGCTTCCTGGTGGATAATGTCCAGTCACAGTAGTCAGTCCTTAGACCTGGTTATAGCAGTATAACTGCCACAAGTTGTGGGTGACATTGTTTATTTCGACAAAAAGCAATGCTGTGCTACACTCTTTAAAGAGCTGTCCAAGCCTTTTGATACAGGTGATCACAACATTTCAGTTCAATAAGCTGCTATCTCGGTTCAGCTGCTTCAAATCGTGTCTCTCGGGTAGGGTTTAAACTGTTGTTGTTGATGGTTTCAAAGCAAGTCCCCAAATGGCTCATAAAGATATCCCTCAAGGATCAGTATCAGGCCATCTGCTACATTATTTACTCTCCGTAAGTAATATCTGTTTTTCCAGCAGAACCTGTACAGATTACAGTCTGCTTTCGATGACCTCCACACTTTCTAAACTCCAGAAAGAACATTTCAGAGCAAAGTGAATCACTCATGTTCCTCAGTGTCTTTGACAAAGCTACTGAGTTTGCACTGAGTTGGTGAGGTGGTGTCGTCTCACAGCAAGAGCGGCTGGGGCCGATCTGTTTGGAGTGTCTCTCCAGGTGCTCTGGCTTCCTCCCACAGTGTAAACACTTGCAGCTTAGGTTAATTGGTAATTCTAAATTGCCCATAGGTGTGAATGTGGGCGTGAATGGGTGTTTGTCACAGTGTCTCAGCCCTGCGATAAACTGGCGACCTGTCTATCCTGCCTCTCGCCCAGTGTCGGCTGGGATCGCCTCCAGCCCCCCACGACCCTCCAAGGGATAGGCGGTCAGAGATAATGGATGGATGAATTTGGTTAGACTACAGATTGGCCGAGAGAAATTACACAAGATAGCTAGTGCACTCCACAGTGTCAGTTATATGAAAAGCTTGGATGTGCATCACTGTCTTCATTTGTAAGGCCTTGTTATCTAAGCTGGCTAATGTTTAACATCCTCAGTGGAGTTCAGAGCTAATAACCATGACTCTAGATCACAGGAGAGGTTGGCTGTAAAAGTTCCTCACACCAACTCTGAACTGCAGATGTTTGGTTTCTGGCACGATGCACCTCAGCGCTGGAATGAACTTCAGCACAGCATGACGATCGAGACGCTCGTCCCTCTGAAAGAGTTTCCTCAAGCTCTCCTAGTTCATATTTGCAGCAATATTTGTGATTGTTTTAGTTAGTGCTGCCGTCAGTGTGTGTGATGATTGTTTTGAGTGAATTAATTTCCTTGTTGTGATCTTGTGTCGATGTAATTTGTTCTCAGGTCTCACTTGCAAAAAAAGATCTTGCTCTCAATGAGATTTCCGGAGTAAATAAAGCTCAACTCACTAACTAACTAACTCATTCGCTGTCTCTCCCTCGCACTCGCTTTCTCTCTTACTCCAATACCATTATTGGAACCATCAGCTGGAGTGGTGGCATCTACTGGCCCTGACGCTCCCAGACACAGACACGCAACACACACACACACACACAAACACACACACACACAGTGTCTATCCGGGCATGCTGCCCGCTGCATGCTAAGCTAATGAGATTGGCAAAGTGCCACATTGCCAATATCAGCGGCAACCTTACTTCCATTCTGTCTCAAACACACACACACACACACACAGAGATTCATGCTCTAAGACAGAGAATCAAACAGACGCAGAAACACCGACAGACACGGGTGATCACACAAGAAGAGAAATTCAACCACGTGCACATATTTATGCCCACGAAGACATTTTCAGCAGTCAAATACAAAACAGATTGATAGAAAGGGGGGAGGCCTAATTAGCTGGCAGGAGTTTAAAATGAAAGGAACGGATGCAGAGATGATAGATGGGTTGTTGACGTGGTGTCCTGAAATGGCCTGGTATTTACAAAGAGTCACGTTCATCAGGAATGGAGCAAAAACATTATTCATATTGATCGCAGTTATATTATGCATTATCAAAATGAAGCTTGGTCCCACAAGCATCATTTCTGCAGTGTCTACGTTTGTTGCCTCTCACTATAATGTCAGTGAGTGTAGCTGTAGGATAACAAGCATTTTGCATTATCCTGTTTTGCCATTAAAGCGCCTTTAAAGCTGTTTTACTGACATGTAACATAGAATATGATGTGGTGAACATGTCAGATTTGTTAGATTGTGTGGACTTAAAGGCGTCCTTCCTCCCCTCCATCTTTTCTCCCTTTCATCAATCACTGTCAGCTGATTGTGACTTTATTCCAACTCTGAAACAATCAGAAGTGATCTGTTCACGTCCTTCCACCCAGTCCCATTTTTCATCCAGGTTGACACCTCTTTACACGGCCATTAAAAATTCCCAAACCCATACTTCCAACTTATAAAAACAGTAGTTGTAAATGTCAGAGAAAATTGGCCAAGGTTGCGACACAGTGTCGACGTTGGAACTTCTTGTCCACAAAAGACACCAAAAGTGGGTAGAAAATCACTTTGAATTTGCTTCATTGTGCTTGAAAGCACTGACATGAATGTTTCATGACGTGGTGGCCAAAAATCTATTAAACTTTAATTCTGAGCGATGCACTTGTTATGGATACAAAGTGCGTTCTGACTGAGAACAAGAACACCAGCGGTTTTGAGAGAAAACACTGAAGACTTGTGTGTGTATTTATGTGGACTCTTAATCTTGTAAAGAGCAGTTTGAGTTAAGCATGCAAGCAGTGAGGACTTTTCAAACGAGTGAGTGTGAGGAAGTGAAAAGCTAAGCTTGGACTCCTGACAGACAAATCCACACTGGTACAGCCTGATGAGAGCAAAACCAGTTATTGGTTCGGTTTATAGATGGGTGTCCCCCAGTGTCTTTGAAAAAGCTTTGAGTTTGCTAACTGTATTTCATTTGCCAAATTGTTAAAGTTTAGAGGCCCTGCCTGCCAACTTTTTGTCAACTTTAAATCAAAACTTTGTAGAGAAGACTGCAATTCTGTAAATTGAAGTGAAAAGCACTGTAAAATGATGCTGGACTGAAATATGTTTTAATGTAATAAAATGTTAAAATCAAATGGAAATTTTACATTTCTGCCAGGACCAGATTATAAATGGTGTGTTCAGGTACAGCTCTTCTGTCATTAGAGCTGCGCCTCTTTGTCAGGCTCATTTTTGTTAAGTGTGTGTCTGAACAGTTTCGTTGAGGCTTTTTGCCAGTTACTGTGGTGTCTGTATCTTTGGCCAGACCAACGATGCTTCCAGCTGGGCCATTTCTTCAAGTCATTCATCATTTACGGAATAAAATAAATGTTTTACAGGGATCCTGCAAAAAAAAAATAAAAAGAAGCAAAAAACGAGGGAATAGTGTCCAATCAGCACTAATTATACTTTCAGGTAGAGACGTGTGGCATGTCAAGGAAGCATTCAGTTGCTATTGCACAATTTTCCATTTGAATAAGGCATTTCTTTCAGTAATCACATGTCACATGTGAATGGATACTTGAACTTACAAATCAGGAAACAGTGCTCAGTAATCCCATTGTAATTGTAATGAATTACTTTGACATGAAACTGCAACAGACTGTGAGGCATGTTTTCACTCCGCTGGGTGTTTTTATTTTTACGTCTAGACAAGCCACAAAGACTCAGTGTGCTACCCACATATTGTTCTATTCTGAGAACAAACACATGGTCAAGTGGAGTGCCGAGGCTGTGAAAAGACAGCGTAACGCCCGGCTCGCTCACAACATGACGGAGAAGGGAAGAAGGGTCCACACGATAAAACTTGAATCAAGCAAGTAATTTATCAAAGCAAGCAAAGCGTGGCGTGCAAAGTCAGACTTTGGTGGTGACATGTGGGCGCTGGGCTGTCAGGACAGCAGGAGACAGGGAAGCTCATGTGTTATACATGTGTACAGTTACTTCTGCCTGGATGTGACTGAAGTGGCTCTTTTCTCACCTGATGATCTGCTCTCCTTACATCGCTCTAAAATTAAATCTCATTCTTCCTCCCTCACATCCTTTTTCTCCCCCTTCCTCACTCCTCTTCTTCCCTTGTTTCTGTATCATCTCTCTGCTGTCTCTCACTCACTTTAGTCTTTTTCACATATTGCTTACTGTCTCATTTCTTATTTGTACCCTTTTTTCCACCTTTCTACTCTTACTCTCTGCATCTCCGACCCACTCTGTGCATCCCCCCTCTGCCCAGCCCTCTGCCTGTTGCTACGGTAACCAGACAGCAAGGGAGGTAGGGAGGACAAGAAAGAGCGAGGTATGGAGAGAGAGAGACTTTAAGAGGAGTGAGAGATACTCTGTGTGTGTGTGTGTGAGAGAGAGAGAGAGAGAGTGTGTGTGAGAGTGTGTGAGTAAAAGGGGAAGAGGGAGATGGGAGAAATGGAATTTATGTCACAGCGTGGGCTCATTCTCTCCATTTAGATTAAACAATCGTGACAGCTAAAGTAACAAACTTTCAAACTTTGAAAATAAGAGACTGAGTCATCAAATTTTTTAAAAAGACACACAGAACCTGAATAAAGCTCATCTGCTCAGCCCTGATTCCTCTGTTGGAGTCTGGAGTTTTTCTTTACTAGGTTTACAATAAAACTGTTTCAATATGCCAATAAGCCTTGTTTTTTAATTGCTTAGAAGATTTTAGAAATGTAATGGACAGTAAAGGGCAGTAAATAATAAAAAAAACCCAACCTTGATATAAATAATAGCACTAATAGCAGCGCAGAATATCCACTGTCCTCTCGGTTGCTGTCCAGGGTCCTGAACTGGCTCTGGCTGCATTCTCCACTGACAAATAAAGGAGTGCTATAAGACAGGAATCTCCATAATGTTGCGTCATTGTTTTTTTTCCACTTGCCCTCCAAAAGGTCATGCAGCTAAAACTGGTCATTTTTAATCAATCTGCTGATCATGTTCCTGATTAATTGATTGATTCGTCGTTTAGTCTTGGTCGTGTCAAATAAAGGGAAAGCAATTTCCCAGCAAGCCAATTGTTCAAAACCCAAAGATGTTTTATTTATTGCTGTGCATGAAAAAGAAAAATGCAAATCCTGGTTTTGCATTTTCACTTATGAAACGACAAATAATCAGTTGTGTAGATAATTGGGGATTTTCTTTTGATCAACTAATCAATCAATCAACCAATTGTTCTAGCTCTAGTTTGTTTTCTGTTTACCCATAGCATCTTCTTACTGATGTGATTGGTACATTTAGATGGCTGCACCATGCAATATGCTTTGTCGTTATTCCTGAGTTGTGCATTTTGTTTTGGTTCGATATGAGCAGAGTAGCCGGACACCTTAACTCACACACAGGAGGCTAAAGGACAGCCACAAATGAGTACCCTGCCTCCATTCTTAAAGCAGAGATGCAACAGCACCACTTTCTCCAGTCCTCAGTTATCCACGGCTCAACTGATGTGTCTCTTGAGCTCAGATCTGTTAGTTTTGCTTCTGCGCTTGTGTACTCGCTCTGGAGGGTCGGAGGTAAAAACATAATTTCCGTACGGAGATCAATAATGTCAAAGACTTCTCCGAGTTTGTAATGAGCTTCCCAAGGCAGAGGTCCCCGGGGGTCAAACTAAATTTGATCCAAGCCAGCGCGTTGTTCATTTTCGTCACTGCTTCCTACTCATTAACCATATCAGCGTCATCACTCATCGGCTTGACGCGGCTGTCTTCGGGGTCCGTTTTTTTGAATCTATCATTGCCTGGAAACAATCATTTCTCAGTCTAGACTTGCTTGTGATCAATCACAGGAGCAACGAGTTGCTTTGCTCATGTACGTGTACTGTAAACGGTTGGTGTTGATACACTCCCCAATTAAAACTACCCGTGGTGTCTGAAACCAGAGTTCACTTCACAGAAAGAGACAAATCCAATTTAGGGTCAGTATGTCAGTGATTACAGTCCAGTGCGGATGTACAGTAAAGCGACCCAAGAGAACAGATGCAGTTTTCAGCCACTTTGTTTTTCCGACCTGTTTCATGAGCTGACATGAAATAAACAGACACAGCGAAGATAAAAGAGGAAGAGAGGGTGACATGTTTTTCTACAAGTCCAGCGCAGTGAGAAAACTGGTATATATTTTTGTTTTTAAGTTGATCTAAGAAGCGTTGAGATGTCGTAATTGTGAGTCTTTCCAACCCGACTGTCCTGCCAGAGTTACTTTCGGAGATTTGGAAACCTTCACTGTTCTTTTTTCGGGCTTTCAGATCCTGCCAGGTTTGAGCAAGAGCACCAAATATAAAATCTGAGAAAAGGGAAAGAGATCACGGGAAATAGTAGCGTGGCCTAATTACGCTTTTCAGTTGCCAAGAAATAGAGTTCTCAGAAATAGACCCAAATGTAAGAAGATAATGAAAGTGTCTGCCTCGAATGGCATCGCTGAACAGAAGCAGAGAATTACAGAAACTGATGTGTTTCGTATTTATGGATGAGCCAGGGACACGTGAGCGGGCACTGTCCTTGAGAAGACACTCCATCCCTATATAGTGTCAGAGGAATGTAAGCCTCATATAACATATTAAGGTTATAGTGCTGTACACCTTCCCTCCTCTGTGCAAAGCAATCAAAAAAGGTTGTCGGAAGGATTATGGCTTGACGGCAGATGTTCAGTGTTGTTAGTTGGCGATGAAGTGTGTGTTTTTGTTGTTGCAGTAAGTGCAGACATACCCTTTGGTGTCCTAACCTCAACCCAACACCAGATTTTACAATGGATTGTCATATATTTTGTCTTACCGGGAGCAGTTAAAGACATTTTTCTGGCCGTGTATGTTATATCTTACCTGCCTATTTCCTCCCTAAACTAATGTGTGAAAGGTTTGTCTAAATAAGGCAGATGATTGTTCAGGTGGAAGATACCTTTTTGATCACAGCTCTGCTCTTGCTCAGTCCTCTCACTGTGTGTTTTAGTCTTGACAAATCTGTGGGTGGTATGCAGAAGTTTTTATCATGTGCCCATGGGAATGAGAATACTCAAGGGTTGCAACATGTGTGGAAATGTCAGAAGTGTTCACATGCACATTTCTGTGTTCATGCTTGCCTTCATAGCTCCCTCTCGCCATAGGAAAAGGGGGCAGTTGGAAACATTTTTTAACGATTGGTAGAATCTCTTAAAGGCCACACCAAGGACGTTTTTTCTGCAACATTTTACAGTTTTATTCTGCATTAAAACAGGTTTCTCCTTAAGCTAAACAGCATCGACATCGAAAATGATGTCATCCATAGACAAATCCTGGAGCTGCTCCATAGACAGTAAATAATGAAACTAGGACACTATGACAGCACCAGTGGTGATTTTACTGGCATATGGGAAGAAGACACAGCTGTGAGCCCTGCAGTCAGAAACTGTACAACTTATTTGGATGTATTATCTCAAACCAGAATTTGAGGAGCCCACAGAGTCAGTTTCAGATTCACTGTCAGTGGACCAACTCCAAAAAGTGTCACATGATAACACTTGACAATGGATTTCCAGCTCAAAATAACTGGAATGGAGGAAATTTAAAAAAGTGGGATCTATGTAGTTTGCTGGTTCAAATCCAGAATCTGGCAGGAAAAAGGGTGGTGGAATGGTGAGTGACACGCACCCTTCACCCCCCCCTCACCTGAGCAAGCGTCTTACTGCCGCGGTGGATGTGTTTAATGGCAGTTATGAATCACCTGCTCGATGAGATTATGTAGAAGTGGAAAAGAGCACATGTGCCCAGCGGAATCCCATTTAAAAATAAGTACGAAGGTGCAGTCCAGTGGGCGACACAATTGCTTGGTGACACTTTTCCATGTGTGCCACTCATATACCAGTCAACTAGCTTTAGCACTTCCACTTATGCATTAAACATTATTTTTAAGTACTGTCCTCAGTCTCGTCGCGCTGTTGAAATGGCACAATGCAAAGGATTCATATTGTTTCTCAAGATGCATGAGACTCTAAACTACTGTCGGGTCGCTTTAATGGAGAGAGTTGAAGTGTGCATTTCTGTAGCCTCTGAACAGAAGTCTGAGGGTGAAAATGGGTTGAAATGCTCCCTCTCTCATCTTTTCAACATATTATGAAAAAGTTTTAGAGTGGTTGGACGGCATTTTATGTCTTCCCATAGCGGTTCATAGCCAGCTTTACCCATAGCTAAATGATCTTGAGGCAGCAGGTATTGACAACAAGAGCCCAAATGTTGCTTGAGAGGATCTCATGCAGTCTAGAAACTACTATACCTCGCTGAACAGGTTCCATCATCTCTGCATTATGCAGCGAACAGCACAGGCCATTTGTGGCTTATTGAAATGCGTGTTAATGTGCTCAAATTTATGTTGCAATATGAAGGAGAACAGGTCTTGCAACTTACATGCCTTGTCACTTTTTCTCTGAGTAAGAGGTGTTAACAGAGGTCATTTAGGGTATGAGCAGCAGTCAGCAGTTTGGGTGATACTGACACCATGAAGAAATGTATGCTGCAAACATATAGTCAGATGGATTTCTCCCAGCTCTGCAAGCACAGTTCGGATTGGAAAAGAAACAGCACTGTTGATCGCCTTTTTATCAAATCTCCTTAAGTCCTTTAGGGTGCTACCAGCAGCATATAATTCACAAAAAATAGGGCAAGCACAAACTAAATGTATGAGACACCATAAAAAAAGAAAAGACTGGCCTTGCGGCTGTTTGTCTTGCCTTTAGCTGTTAATTTAGCACACACTTGCCCTTTATGTCACTGGCCATCAGAATGCAGAGTTGTATAAAAACAGTAATATGTTCAGAACATTATCACATGCACAGTGTTTAATTAGATCAGTGCTCTGCCCACAATAATTGAAATAATTTGATTGTTGTGTGTATTTAAGACTGCCAGGATTGCCAAGTTTGATACTGAAGTGTTTCATTGATCCGTTCTGGCAGAGAGAGGAGCTGGATTGCTGCTAATCTGGCAACCCTGGAAATGTCAACTGAGTAATCAGTGTGTGTGTATGTGCATGCATGCACATGTGTGTGATTGTTTGAATGTGTATTACTCATGTTGTGGAGAAAAAAATCTGTTTACACAGTCACATTGTGGGGTCTTGCCTTTGGGGGCAAAACACAAATCCATGTAATGAAAAGTTTAGGTTTATGGTGAGGTTTAAGGTTAGATTTGGGGTTAGAGTTTGGTAAGTAGTGGTTATGGGTATGATAAGTTTCCAGGAAATGAATGTAAGTCTATATAATGTCCCCAAACATAATGGAAACACAACTAAATGTGTGTGTGTGTTTGTGTGACATCCATGCCCCCCCACTCAGTCTTCCAAACACTTGCTTGTACTGCATCACAACTAAACCCCTAACCCCAACTCTCCCCCTAACCCAAACCTAATCCTAACCTGACCCTTAAAACCAAGTCTGGACCCTCCCTTTCCAAACTTCCCCTCACTCTCAAGATGTAAAACTCAAATCGGTCCTCACAAAGATAGACGCACAAGTGCCCGCACATCCAAAGACGAGTTGAATTCAACATGATGAGCTGAGTGGAGCTTCATCCTGACCCGAGTGATTGAAAGGGCAAATTCAGAAAATTGTTTTGAGTACTTGTGGAGCTTCTGTTAGATGATTGCTCTCCACTGATGGATGAGAAACTAATGGGAGAAAAATGAATAAATGAGCGAATCATGCGCTGTGGGCTTTGCAGTTCTCAACCCAGCTGAATACCTGTGCGTAGCCTTCTGCACCGCTATCAGCGAAACACCAAATTAAAAAATTACATCCCTGGTTTTGTAGCTTCAAATGACCTGACAAGAGTGGGTCTTATTTATGGCTTTCAACCTGTGAGAATGTCCCATAGTCATGACATCATCAAATGTCGACACCATCGGGGATCATCAAGCTCTTTGCCCCAGCTGGCACATGTGTGAGCACGAGGCTTAAATGGCAATTTAAATGTTTTAACTCTGGAAACATAAAGCAACGGTGCAGATTAACCGCCGCTCAGAGCAGCGCCACATTGCGGAGGGCTGGTCCCATGTCACTCCATCGTTGTTTCATTCTTCATAACAAGACTGAACTTCCCGTATTCTCGGCTCAGTTTATATCAAAGGTTTGTTTTCCCCTTTTAACCGCGCTCAGAGGCCCTCAGTTTGACAGGAAGGGTTCACTGAATATTCATGGACAGAAGTCCTTGCAGTGATTTCTGATGCACTTTTGCTGTTGAGAGTTGACTGGGTGAATCCAAATGGTGTTGCTTTAAGTAACGTTCTCATAAGATGAGTTTGAACATTCATTACAACACGCTGCAGCCTTTTAGACGACTTCCCTGTATATGGAATTAAAACAGTTTAAACGTGTTACAGTTACTGCCGCATGTACATGTGTGTCCGGTTATAAATATATGCATGTGCAGGATAAGAACATCTTAAGCCGAGTGAACGTCTCTTCTCTTCCGTTGTTGTAATTTTTGTGCCGAGATATTTCACACTCAGCCCTGTCAGTGAGTGTGGTGGCTGCAGAGCTGATAGCTGGGTTTGAAAGATGGAAATTAGAACAGAAGCACATTATTTTGATATATTAATCATTAAAATCCTTTCTGGTAGAATAGCCTGGTTGGATTCGGTCTTTAAAACAGCAGGATTGTTATATAACTGATGGTTATTCAGCTCCTAATTGAGACTCCTTTCTTTTAGCCAATGCTTTGTCTCTCAACAGCATAATGAGAGTGAGAAGTGTCTGTGTGTGTGTGTGTGTGTGTGCGTGTGTTTAAACTGGGAATGCCAGTCCTAACATTAAGCCTTATTGAGAACATGACAAAAAGAAAGAAAGTGGTGGAGAAATTGCATTCATCTAATGATTTTTTTGTAATAATGAACAGGGATGTGTGTAAATATACAGTATGTGTATGTGATCAAGAAGTGTTTGTGTGTGTGTGTATGCGCACGCTTGCTTGCTCGTTATGGCTACGAAGCGGGAAGGCTGACCTGTGTTTTACCTTTGCTTTACTGTATCTGTCAATGTCTTAATGAGGGAGTGTGTAGTAGAGAAATCTGCTGAGTGCTTTATGCCTGAAAGCCTGAATAAAGTCCTTAATAAATTTATCATCATTAGTTTGACCATTTCCTGATAAATCCATGTTCCCAACATGCCACCTTGACAGAGACAACATTAGCTGTGTTGGGAATCCTGAACTTCCTGGATTCATATTTTCCAGGACACATAGTCGATTTGTGAAGAGGCAAATTTGCAGATTTTGAAATATTCCACAGTACAAAGAACACTTTTTACATGCTTCACGTGTGTCCCCACAATGACATCCATTTCCACAGTTAGCTGGCCCACTTTACTGTAAATGCACTGTATGAACCTCTGTCATAAATTCATAATTTGACATACCATAGTTATGGAAGATATGAGGCGGTTCTCACCAGAAACAACAACAGCGCTCGCTGCTTGTTGAAAAGCCTAAAACTGTGTGTGTTCATGTTTAATTGATGAGGTTCTCGTGCAGCTGTACAAATTCTATCTATTTTCTTACAGATGCTAAGATGGAAGTAGCGTGATAAGCATCACAAAACCTCTTATGGAGGGAGGCAAAGCGTTTGACGTGGACACAGAATGCAGCTTCTCAGAGGTGGAAGAAGTGCTCACATCTCATGCTTAAGTAAAAGTAGCAATAACACTCTAGTCTACAAAGTAACTAGTAAAATGTACAATATTTGCCTCTGAATTGTAGTGGAGCTGAGGTAGAGAAAGTGGAAATACTCAATTAGAGTACAAGTACCTCAAAACTGTACTGAAGTACAATACTTGAGTAAATGTATTTAGTGACAAATGATCGATTTTGTCATGTGGTTTAGAGGAGTCGTTGGATAGAGCAGCCTGTGGTCATCTGCTGTTTTGATTGGCTGCCACATGTTCATAATAACTGCAGATTGTTAAGAGACCTTAAAGGTGGTTCTAAGCCAAATCAACACCAAAAACTACAGGTATCTCCATCATATAATCTAAAAGTAGCCATTGTTAGCCATTACCAGGAAATACAGTCTAGTTGTGCTCCGCTTAATGCTCAGGAATGTCTCAGCAACATCAGCAAACATGGCAGGGAACAAACAAAATGGTTTAATGATGACTTGGGAATGAAATAAGAACTGTAATGGGAAATCAGTAAATTGTGGAGAAATGTTTGCCCTGCTGGCGTGTTTGCCTCCTCCGCTCCACCTCTCTGTATACACTGTGTCTAGAGACAAGTGGAAATTAAATTTGGATCCTAAGAGTGAATCCTGTAATTGCCCTCTTAGTGCGCTCCTCCCGCGGTGGCTGTATGTATAATACCAGCTGTTGCTATACGATGATGGAGGGATGGGAAGAGAAACCAAAGCAAATGTAGGGAAAAGAAAGAGTTTATGTGTGTGTGTGTGTGTGTGTGTGTGTGTGTATGTGTGTGTGTGTGTGTGTGTGTGTGTGTGTGAGTGTGTATTTGTGGTTCCTGCAAGGATTCCCTCGAGGAAGGAGGACAAAATTGCATACCCCATGTCATCTTTTTACTCTTGAAATAACTTTCAGGGAGAGATTGAAGATGAGAAATGATGTGATGCAGAGGAGCAGCGACAGGGAGAGCAGAAGAAGAGTGACAAAGAGACGGCAATGACGCCAGGCAAAACACCACAGCAGACAAAAAGAGAGAAAGATATAGTCCGTCCATATCTCTACTGTAACAGACTTACCTGTAAGAAAGAGGAGCAGAAGGGGCGTCTGTGTGTATTCTCAGTGTGTGTTTGTGTGTGTAAGACCTCATTAGTCAGATTACAGATGATGACACTCAGTAGACACAAATCAATACAGTAGTAACCCCCTAAGGCAGCATTCGTCTCCCCGTTTGTCTCATTAATCCTTTATGGTGTGTAGTACCTGCCAATCAGTGAGGGTTTTATATATTTACAGTATGTATGTTCTATATGTCTGTGTCTGTATGCATGCATAGGAGAGGGCTCATTAGATGCTCAGAGAATGGCGAGCTGATTGATGAAATCAATAGTAAACACTGTAGACCTGTGGTCCAACAGTCTGTTTTGCAAAGAGGGTGGAAGTATGGAAGTGGCAGCCATGGTAAGAGCTGGTCTAATCCTCTAAATGCTAAGGAAAGGTGTTTCACTTCTTCCTTTTCTGTCTCCTTCAGCGTAGGGTGGACTGCATCCTTTACCAAGGGAAAGGAGATAATGGTCTCCTCCGGTCCCTTGTGGCAGCAACATTTAAAGCAGCAGTTCCCAACCTTTTCTCCCACAGAGTAAACTGACTATTCCTAAATAAATGATGTATTTTATGGATATTTCATACGTTATTAAATGCATAAAAATGAGAGAACAGAACAAATGTGCAATTAACCAAAATAGTGAATACAATAACTGCAGGAAGTTTGTGTAAAATGAGCCATTTGGATGAATTTTTGGCTGATTATTTCTTTTAAAAAAGGTTTCAAAGTCAAGACGGCCTCACGACCCCCCTTGAAGCTTTGGTGACCCCTCGTGAGGGTCGGGACCCCGAGGTTTGGAACCAGTGACTTCAAGCAATGCAGCATCTGCTGTCGCATGATTACCGCGGTTGTCTTTTCCTCAAAATCCTCCTCAAGGAAAGGTCAAGGAAAAGTTTTAAAAATGAACTGGGCACAAATTTTTTTGGCTTTTCTGCTGCAGCCTAGATTCTGCCAAAACACTCCCTCTTCTTCTTTTCCCCTTTTCACAGCACAATGATCAACTTTCAATATGTAAATACAGTAAATTCTGACAATGACAAACCCAAGTGCTCGCTCACTCTCTCACTCGCCCCCCCTACAGTTCTCAGACACACACACACACACACACACACACACACACACACACACAAGCTTGTATTTACCAAAAAATGCCCTCTGCTTAGCATTCTTCTCCGGCTCTCAGTGACCCACTTTCTTCGAAAGCAGATTTTTTTTATTTATTAGTGAAAGTGAGTGCTTGAGTATTTCCATCGCCTCCTGTCCTCACTGCTTACTGCTCCTCTCCCCCTCCTGTACGCTGCTGTGGTTTTGCAAAGCCAGAGATCCTCTAAACTGCCATTTATCCAGCCACTATTTAGCCAGTAGACTGCAGTTAGAAACATTCCCTGCAAATATTATTGCTTATTATTGTAATTTTACATAATTTGAATGTTTCAGCCTACAATCTGCTGTGCATACACTTGTGCTAATTTTCCCTAACAGCCAAGTCGAATCAGATAAAATATTCAAATATAATACACCTTCAGAACAATCAGTTTAACTCATTATAACAAACATTGTTTATGCAAACTCAGCATCATATTTTAGAGAAAAGTCCAGTGAGTGGCGTTGTGCCATTTCCAAAAAATTATACAGTTGCAACTTTATGCAGGTCATATCATGTATAACAATAGAGTCATGCTTTATTTTCCATCAGAATCAGGATGGCTGCTACTGCTGAAGGCCTGGGTATGTCAACAGGTGGTCTTGCTTTAGAAGATTTATCTCCAAGCTTCATTTTCGGACTGCAAATGCTGGAGAAAGGTCTACCATTCTGGTATACAGGAAAAAAAACACTCTGGCTGGTTGTCTTTCTGTTAACCAATCACAATCATCTTGGATGGTGCTAAGCCCTGGATGCAGCGATGGTACCCTTACAAAATAGTGGTGGGGGCGTTCGTACTGTGAGTGACCTGGTAAGGTTTAGGGTAACTTGGCATTTTCAGTGTGTAGGGGACAGATAGTGGAAAGGGAGCTGAAAACCGTCACCTGAAGACACTGACATTGTTCCTGGTAGCATGAACAGTGCAATGATAATTCTATAATATCCAGAGCAGCAGTGGAAACAACAACAATAATACCTGTAGATAATGCTAAATATCATTGATTTGGTCCAAAGCATTTGACTTAAGAAGCAGTAGTTCTCGCCGTACTAATGCTAGTTAGAGTAGTATAGTATCATTAACTGTAGATGTGATTATTGTGTTAGTACCAATAATTATCTTGGCTGATGTCACTCTGCAGTTGCAGTAGTCATAGAAGTACATAGTGTAGTAAGTAACAGCAGTCACAGTATGATCCTGTTGATACCACAGTGGAAAATTCAAGTAAGTACCCTGCAAGAACAGAGTACAATCGGGCACTGGTTATTAGTACCATATAGAAACGTGCCGTCATTAACCAGCAGTGTTCGGAACAGTTGGAAGGCGCACTCCAGGAGCAGGCCAGCTGTGGATGTGCGCTTTGACTTTGAAAGCCTAATCACATTTAAAAAGAAAAAGCAGCGAGGTGAAATAGCATTACGATGAAAGTAACAATGAGTCGTATAATTTATAGCACTTACACATAATTCCAGGGAGGGTATAAAAGCCCTTCAGAACTTTAAATGGCTTCAACAGTAAATCTGCTTTTCTACAACTCACCAACAGTATGGCGCCCTGATGGTTCCCGTTTTAATCTGAATATATCTGTGCTCTGCAGAAAACCCGCATGTCCCGCTTCGTTTGAGTCCAACAAGGTCTCAAGTTCAATGATGTAAAATCATCACTGCTGAAGGCAGCTTGATTGTTCTGTAAAAATGCTGGAGACATATCCAGCACAACATTCTGTGTATCCTTTATATTAAAAAAACCTCATTCTCTTTTAGTCTTTTGTGTAAAAGCTGTTACAAAGTGTTGCCTTTGCTTTACCACCACAAAGGATGTGATGTAACCAGCCTTTGTGCTATTAAACGACAATGAGTACCCACACACTGCAGCAGGCTGGTTTGAAGTTTCACAGCAAAGAGATAACTGAGGGTATGTATGCCACTGGGTAACAAAGGTCCATCACATTTATTTAGCTGAGGAATTAAACTCACAACTCCCCCGCAAGGTTGAACAGTAAAATCCTGGCATCCACAGACTCATCTACCCCCACGCTCTCTGATCACGCTCACCTACACTGCACTTCCCCTGCCCTGACACTGCACCAACACCTGGGCTTGCGCTTAACTCGCATCTCAGCCAATAATTTCCACCGTCAGCATAACTCCGGACAACAATAGCCTAATGGGACAGCAGACCTTGTCAACTTGAAATGGGTAGCAAGCAATTCAGAAGCAGCATTTTAGCAAACACCCAGAGACTAATGGAAGGGCTGACCCTGCTGGCTAAATCACACTTCACTTTCATTTTCCTGCTCGTTTTGAATGAGAGTTGAATAAATGCTGAAAAACAACACAATTTGATTTTTTTAAGGAACCAAACAGCTGTATCAAAGATGTATTATCTATATAAATTGTAGGCGGTGAATCAGGAAGTAACTGATGCATGAGTCAAAGTCAAAGTAGTGATTTAGTATCTATTTTATGTCCATGTGCTTTTGTACATGTGCAAACACAATCTCTGTTGCCTATACATGCGCCCATGCTGGGCCACTATCTCACTTTGTGCCGCCCAGTCTTGCATTGCATTTCAGTGCAAATCTTTTATGTTTTGCAGCAGCGGAATCTGATGGTAATTTCTACTTTAATTTAATGTTTATCCCTGCATCGCTTGTAGTATTTGCTCCAGCGGGGAGGCACGAAAACTGTTCTCCTTTGGACGCTTTTATTACATTCTAAATACGTCACTTTGCGTTCAGAGACAAGTTGGGATAATTAAAATGTCTTCTTTAATATCTCACATTTCTTCTCACTGGCGGCTGTGTTGTATAATGAATTTCGCAATAAGAAGTGGTAACAAACCCCTGCATTAGATTTGCTTAAAGTAGGTAAGTAATAATTATAATTACAGTATGTTATCCCTCCACCAGGCAATCCCTGAACAATGGTGTGGTGATTAAAAACTGACACAAGTACTGTATGAAGAGTGATTACAGGTTAGCTCATTAATATTTAAATTAATAGTTATGCAGTCACAGCATGTGTTCCAAGTGGCTTAAACACGACACAGCTGATCAGTTCAAATGAATCAAGGAATCCAGTGTTTCCAGTCACGTACTCGCTGTTTGTAGCAGTTGTGGGTCTGGATGCTCTCAGTGTTGATGCCAGCATTTTTGAGGTCTTTAATTAGCAGAGGCCGATTATTTCTCAACAGTGGCGTATTATCTGAAGAGGCTCTGCCACCTGCAGTGGCCACGTTGGGTGTTTGGAGCGGAGTCGCATGTGTGTGTCTGTCTGCGTCTTCCTCCCTGTCTCACTCCTCTTCACCATTTCCCCTTCCTCTCCGGCTCCCTCAACACAACAAAGAGTCTCCTCTGTTCTCATCCTCTCCCGATCAGTCCCATTTGTTTACTCTTTTTTTGCTCAAATCTTGTCTTTGTCTTTCCCTTTTATGTGTCCCCCTCTCTCTCATCCTTCATCTTTCCCTTGCTCCTGTTCTCTTTTCTCTTTTTCTTTCCTTATCTCTATCCCATCGTCCCCTTCTGCCTCTGACTGACAGTGTTATAAATTGATTTTCAGCCCGGTGTGTTCCCTCTGTCTCTCTCTAGGCATTTCCCTTATTTAGCCTCAACCACTCCAGGGTATAGTCTAGACCGCAGGCCAACTGTCAGTCAGTGGCAGCGTGGAGCAGTCTAATTCTTGGCTGACAAGCGTTCCTGACAGCAGGAACCAATGGGACGTTTCAAACATGCTTACTCTCTCTTGCTCTGTCTCTCTCTATCGCATTTTTGCCCTTGCTATCTCTCTTTCTTCTCTCGTTCTCTCCCTGTCTGCCCCCACCACTCAACTCTTTATTTGGTCGCACTTTTTTTTTTTGCTTTTGGTTTGTCTACCTTCCTGTCACTGCTCACCCCACCACCCCCCTCCTCTGCACTTCCTCCATCTTTCTGTCTCTCTCACTTCCAACAGCACCTCAACAAAATTAATGATACTATCACTTTCAAGAGACATGAACAGCTCATTTAAATTAACTAACACCGCATTTGTGCGCACACACATGCATGTGCACAAATACACATCTCATTTTTCCCCCCGAGCTTGAGCACTGCTATGATCTGAATACTGATTTGACGGTTTGTCCGCCTGCGATGATTTGATTGGTCAGTGTGCTCCACTGGGAAAGCCATTCTTTAATCATAAATGAGAGTCAGTGAGATTAGACGGAATAGCCCTTTAAGCGAATCTGGTATCGCTGATGTCCCCATGAGAGAGAGAGAGAGAGAAGCAGAGACGGAGGAAGAGGAAGAGAGAGCGGCAGAGAGATGAAAGAGAGACGGACAAACAGAGAGAGGGACTCACAGAGAGACAGACTCAGAGAGATGGAAGACAATTTAAAGCACATTTTTCTCCCAGTCGGACTGGTGTAATGTCACTACGCTGCTGAGGATAAGAGTAATACTTTAAATTACGGGATGTGTGCACACCCACATAGATATGTGTCATATGGAGACGCTGCTGGCCCCCCAAGTAGGAACCGGGGACGCCCGGCAACCTTGAGGGGCTACTGTGGGTCCCATTCAAATGAAGAATAGGGTAATTTCAGTGTTTCCTCATTGAGCAGTCAGCACCATGTGGAAATGGCTGTATTGATCATAGGTTTCCCTGTGGAAAATGACAAGCTCAGGGATTGATTTCACCCCCTCAGAACAATCCAGCTATTTTCAGGACGTGTGAAGTCAAATTATCTTCCTGTACGGCAATGGCAGATTTTTACTCGTTTATATATTCATTTTGGTTGGGCTTAAGTGATTGTGCTCGCTTCATGATAATGTTTTACTCACTGTCTTTAAAGGCTTGAGGGGGCTGGAGGCTGTCAGCATGTATTAGCCTCCCGGCTCAGGGCAGACAGTGCTGCATCAGAACAACACAAGGGGCCGCAGTGTGGGCGTGTTGGTGCAGGTACAACTGTACCTTTGAGAAGATAAAATGCAAACCAGGAGTCCATTTTGGAGGCTTGTCAGATGCAAAGACATTGTGGAGAAGTTTATTGTCCTTTGGGGCATGGGTTTATAATTCTGGAAAGTTTTAATGGCAGCAGACATTTTCTCCTCCATCCTGATGCTTGGTCAGTAAAGTTTCACAGTGCTGTGCAGTACAAGCTAGCAGGTACCTGCTTGTCTGATTTAGCCACCTTTTTTTGCTGGGCTAACCTGCATTTTTTTTTTTTTTTTTTTTTTTTTTGGTTCAGCCATCTGCAGCGGCTCCGGCTGCACCTTGCCTGCATTTTTTGACCCAGAACAACCGAAAGAGACTCACTTCGGCCTTATACAGGCTGTGAAACACCCTAAAAACGTCAGCATCTTACGTCACAGGGCCAGCACAGACAGACACTCACATTCATACCTACTGGCAGTTCAGAGCCTCCTGTGCATCTTGCTTGTTTTTGGACCGTGAAGGGAAGCCCATGCAATCTCCACACAGAAAAGGTCCAGAGACTCCTGAGTAGCAGCAGTGGCTACATCACCAGTTTTTTGATGATGTGCTATTTTAAGTCCAAAAAAACTCACAACTTTTATCTGTAACACGTTGTGCTGTAAAAACTGGAATATCTTGAAACTGGCTTGAGGAGTGCCAGCGTAAGCCACTTGTTCAGCTTGTGTTTTTTTTTCAACAGTGTATTATTTGAGACGTTCAGGATGAGATATTGCTTTGATGAAAGAGATCAAGCCTATATTGCAGACCAGGGTTCATTAAATCCACTCAATTCAAGAGGCAGATTTTCTTCTTTGTCTTTAAGCTTCTTTTATCCAGGGAAGGTTTTGCTGAGCATGCATGCTCTTTTCCAACTAAACCCTGTTCCTCATTAGCACCAGTGCATACACTCACACCTGGGAGCTCCCCAGTCCTACCACAAATCTTTCACTGTTTGCCAATTAGCATCTCTGTTTAAGTCTTTGGGGGGAAATACCTTGCTTAAAGCAATGCTCCACCCAAAATCTTTTCAGTACTAACCACACATGCCCTGCAGACTTAAAAGGTAGCTCTAAAAAGTTTGTAGTCTTCCCTGTGGGGAGTGGCGGCTGTAGTCATCTTGAATTAGCTGCGTTTATTGGCACCAAAGGTGACCCAGTATCAAAACGTGCACAGATTTGTCAATTTTCTTTGCCAAGATATCGCTAAATTCTCTGCTTCTCACTGCTTTTCCCCACATCCAACATGTGCATGTGCTGGTTTGGGCACCTTAGAGGGACCCTCACGTGTGGTCCCAGCTTACTTATGAAGGTGGAGGGCAAACAGTTTTCAACTACATGGACAAGCGTTTTGTTTAAAGTTGAATTTCTTCACTCATTTTCTACTTTCCCTTCGATTAAACCCAGAATGAAAACATGACAATATGTGGTGATTTACCGACCAATCCCAACACACTGCATTCACACATTTCATGTGTGTGTTTGAATCGGGTGTGGTGAAAAAAAGGCAACTGAGACAGTGGGTTCATGGACAGGGTTAACGAGTTAGGTCAGGGTTGTGGAAGACGCTTTTTATATGTATGTATGCATGTGGGAGAGAGGGAGAGAGGTTAGAAGGCTAAAATTGCGGACTAAGCAAATGGTTGAATGGGTGAAAGGTTTAAATGGTCGGGGTGTTCGTTAAGCTGTGTGTGTGTGTGTGTGTGCGTGTTTGTGTGTGGGACTCTATGGGTGTTTGTGAAATGATGCATGGATTTGTGTTATATCCCTCTGAATCTGCCTGTATTTATATGCGTGCATTTGTGTCTTTCTATTAGGATGTGTACATGTGAGTGTGTTTTTGCCTGTGTGAACCTCTGTGTGTGTGCATGTTCATGTGCGTCTGTCTTTCTCTGACCCTGTGTGTGTGTGTGTGTGTGTGTGTGTGTGTGTGTGTGTGTGTGTGTGTGTGTGTGTGTGTGTGTGTGTGGAGGGGCTGTCAGTTTCGGTCTGGTAGTCAGCATAATTAGAAGTCTCTCTTTTACCCCTGTCTCCTTCTCGCTGTTTCTCTCTCTCCTCCTCTTCCCCCTCACTTCCTCTTACTCTTCCATCTCACTTTCTACATTTCTCCATCTCTCTCCCTCTCTCTTGTCTCTATCCCTCTGAGTGATGAGCCTTAAATCATCCGTTCGTTCTTCATACAATGATGAACGAGGGCAAATCTGTCCTTTTCTCTCTGTTTATACTGCTTTCCATCTCTGTCCTTCTGTCCCTATTCCATTCTTTGTTCTATTCAATTTAATGAAGTAACTTCATTTAGACTAAGACACCCTCCAGTCTGTTATGTTCAGATACACTTGTGATGGACTCATATTTTCCATGTGTGGACTGCTGGCTACAAATTGTGGGGTTCATTTCTGACGGCTTTACAAGGTTTTAAGATGTTTGTTACCAGTTCATTGAAAATAGGAAAAAATGCAAAAGACAAAATGTTTAAATTTGTCAATATGTTTTATCAGAATTAACTATTTAAAACTGAGTGTGATAGTTTGACCACCTCTTGGTGCTAATGCATGCCTTACAGGGGCCTTTTCTCCTTGTTTTTTTTTTTTTTTTTTTTTTGTCATTACTTTATGAACTGACAGGTATCTGTTAATTAATTCCTGAATGAAAGGAGTGCAAAGGTAAGGAAGTGGAACCAAGCCTGTAATTTCAAAATAAAATTAAAAACTGTGTAAAACTACACCAACAATGAAACATTTTGATACAACATGCATTATTATTATAGATGCATCAATATGTGCTTCACTTGACTAAATTGCACGGACTTAGATGCAGTGATACGGCATGGACTGTAATAGCATGCTATGAGTCCTTACCACTGTTGATTTCTGAGGTGAGTATCAGTGGGTGTCCATAGTCATAATGTATCATAAGCTTCATCAGTCAACCTCCAGTTTATAGCTAGTCAAGAGCATCCATAAGAGAGCTGAAGTTATTCTTCATTTTAAGTCATATTCTTGATCCTACTGGACTGTTGATATAGTGAATATTATGTGGGTACATGAGTCTAGGTATAAATCATGATGAATTTATTATAATTTCAATTACCCCAAAATGCACTATAGATGTGGTCTTCATAGAAAGTGTTACCCTTGAGCCCAAGGGAGCAGAACATAAAAACTGAGCTCAGTATGATCTGTTAATAGAATGCATGATTACATTTTCAAGGTTGATCTGGAAAATGAAAAGTATTAGTTACTAATGTAACTAAGAAAAGGAACCCACTAAATCTTCCATTCTTTATGGCAGCTGACTCTTGCTTGGGAAAAATCGGGTTTCACTCTGTGTGTAAAATTCATCAGGACACATTTTCGTTGTTGAGTACATTTTTTAAAATGTTGCTTTTCACCACATCCCCATGCCTACCATTTCCACAGAATATTACCCTTGGGTTATCAATCGTCCTGTTTAGGAGCTGTCATGTAACTGCTAACTAGTCCAGTTGTAACTTGTGCATGATATTACGTTTAATTTGCTGCCTCTCTGCTGTAGCATGTGACAAAATAAGGCCTTTGTGCAAGTTCCTGTCTTTTTCCTGACAGTACAATTCATTCTTCCGCTGTAATACGGTTCTATTGTGAGCTTAATCCTGAATCCTGCCCTCATAACCTCTCTGCTTGAGGCACTGTTACATGTCAACAGATTGGGTTACAAAATCTTGATTGCAGGCACATATGCATCAGTCTGTGTATTTGGCTGTAGCATCATTCTGTTCCAATCCATGGTTTTCCTACAGATGGAAGTAAACAAGATTTCTTGTTCATTCCTTAAAAGATTGAAACCCAAAAAATGACATTGATATTGTGCTCATATTGCAAACCTAATTCCAGATTCTTGTGATGGCAGAATAAATGTAATAACAATTGTTTAGTTATGTGCATGCAATCATAACAGAATAGCCACAATAATGAAAAAGTCCATTTAGTCTTGTCCATTCATTTAGTTAGATAATTAAATCATTTGGAGGTATCAAATTAACTGACTTCAACTTTAGATATCTCAAAGCCAATGTTTTGGACAATGTTTGAGAGAAACTCCATACTATCCAGCGTCCATGCACCACTATTTGAGATACCAGTGATTTTATTCAGAACTTGAGTGCTATCTTGGGCATGCAAGGGTTGTTGCATCACAGAGAGTTTAATTAAAAAAAAGAGATTAGATCAAGGTACAGACATGTCTGCTATTGTCTTTGTGCTCCGAATATAGGTTGTTGTTCTCACCCCAGGTGAGCCGCTGCTTCGTGAAGCGTAAATCCTGTTCAACTTTGATCATAGAATTTAATTCCTTTTGGGAACCACGTGGCTATTCCCTTTCTGAGCTGGGCCAAAATGGCAGTTCAATAAGTTGTTTTCTTGCTTTTCTTTTCCTACAGTGTCTTGTAGAAGAAAGCAGGCAAGCCGGGCAGTGGCATTTCCAGCCCTTTGTTTTCTTTAAGGCAGATTGAAGCAAACAAAGAAATGTTGTGAGTGTAAATGTCAGTGATAGCTGTAGTAGTAGTTGTATGTATGCATATATATATATATATACACACACACACACACAGTATATAGGTCTGAGGATGTTGATATGTTTGTGTGCGCTCATATGGCTCTGCTTGTCCTGGTTCCTCAATGTCTCAGCTCTGATTGGTTGTGAACGGACAGAGATACCAGCCCGTAATTGCAACTCTCGCTGCCATTGGTCATTATATCTGTCACTGTGATGGTCTTGGAATTGTCTGGGTAAATGAGGGTTGGGCAAACACACACAGGCGCACACACACAGTTTTTTTTGGTTGTGGTTCTGTCCTGGATAATTGGTTGGAAAAGCATCCAGCGGGATTGCCCTGCTGTCCCTGTGGCCCTGGCTGCCATGGTAAATAACAAGGCTCATGAACATGAAAGGCAGGGGGATGATCAGCCCGATTTGAGCTTTGCACTCAAAGGAGAGCAATTAAGACCTCGGAGTTCAAGGACTTTTAACATACAGAGCAATTTTTAATTAAACACTTTTATTTGGAATTTGCAAAAATACCCTAAAGACATGCTGCACTGCGTTTTATCTTTTTCTTTATTTCAAGTGGTATAAACCTTTTTATTATGCAGGATTACAGAAAACAGACACACCGACACTGGATAAAATGCAAAAAATTCAAGAGGAACAAGAAGTATAGTGACTTGCAACACCATCTCCCAGCAAAGCGATAAGATTGAGCCCAATACAACAATAAGTTTCTTCTCTGCTGTAGTGTCCTTGAGCAGGATGATTCTAAATCCCTTCCAGCTCCAAGGGTTTCTACTCTGTAAGCTGAGTCTGCAATCTGTCTCCCCCGTGGAGTGGAAGAAGTGAAGAGTTTCTCTCTGTCTGGGATCGATAGAGCACCACAAAAAATGCTCTGGACCGACTTCACTCCTGGACACTCCAAGGTTTTCGTTTAACACCTGTGGTGTGTCTGATATAAAAGGATCATTAAGATCAAAGGGGGAAGATAATGATCCTGATGTGAACTGTAAAGTCCAAGGAGATCAATTACATTTACATTTTACAATTTAGGCATTTAGCAGGCTCTGTAACCCGGAGAGATTTAGAATAAGCACAGCGGCAAAATTAGCTTCACTTCTAATTTATCAGTACAAGAAGCCTGTAAAAGTGAAGTGCAACTGATAAAGACAAATTCTACACCGCCCTCTTATCCAACAGTCCTTTAAGAATATGATATTATACAGTTCTAACATAGCCATAGAAAATACTTACTGTCCTACTGTCTGTTAATATCTTACATTTGGAACTTTAAAAGATCCATTAACAGCTCATTAACCATTTTAACCTTGTTATTAAGGAGGTATGCACTGCAGTATCATCATAGAAAATAATACGTCATGCTTTATAATCACTCAACTCAGAGGTGAATCTAAACTAGACAGAGGTTAACAACCTTTAGGCGATGTATGATCATTTTAAACGTGGCCGTGGGATCTAGACTTGATAATGCACTCTGAGGTGTTCCGTTATTGAAAATCGTCTCTTTCATCATTGCTTGGCTGCATGTTTTGGGCTGCTATCCTGTGCAGAGAGTCAACACAATGCCTGCTGCGGTTGATTTTGTTGTTAATCATGCGTCTACTTCTCTCCTCGTCTTTCCTTGTCTCCTCTTCCTCCACTACCAGCCTCCCACCGCATACATAGAGCCGTAATGGAGAGCCTACAGTAGCTCATTAAGATCTAGTGGTATTTATCCTCTCCCTCCCTGAAGAAATCATTAACTGTCCTTGATGTTACATCATGTGTGTAAGGGTTTTGCGTCATCTCTTCTTTCCCATCCGACCAGACACGAGTGTAGATGTATGCAGATGCTTATGGCCTTCACTTATAAATCGCTGAGTCATGTTTAAAGGCATTGTTAAAGCGGGCCAAGTCAGACCTACTGTTGTCATGCATTTTGACGTGAGGGTAGCAGCTTAGCCAAGACAAAGAGATAGCCAGCTTTTGATCTTTCAGAGGTGCACAGAGTGAATCCAAGAGAATGCTCCGGTCGCTTATTGATTTCACCTGTTAAGTCAGGTGGAACGATAGCTCTGTGGCAACTGACTTTCCCTTCAGTCAGGGGACCTGGGTTCAAACACCCCATGCTGAAAGCGAATACCGGCTCCTGGGGTGCTGCTCTGAAACAGACCCTACCCTGTGCCCTCGCTGTGGGGAGCGAAAAGATTATGTTCCCAGCAGCACTACAAATTCATGGAGTAGACTTGCTGACAAATGCTTGGTTCAACAGTTTTGGTGCTAGCTACAGCTTATATCCCAATATACTCCAATAATATGTAATCATAGGTCAGCATCAAAGAACCAGGATGTAGAAGATGCTGGCTTGTGGTACATTCCTGCATTGATGGAAAGCAGTCATCTGCTTCAGTACCAGACTGCAGTTTTTATCACTGTTATCTGTAATAGAAATAATGAATAGTGAACCACCGAGGTTGGACTGGGCCAATAGGTCAACGCCATTCACTCCATTTATTAAAACAAAAGTTGTGTAAAGATAATACTTGTACTGTGCATGTGTGTGCGCCTTTGTGTCCCTGTTTGTGTGTTCTGATTGTATGAGCACACTGTGCAGTTGTTGCTCAGTGTCTGTCAAAACTAAAACTCAGCCAGTTCTCGAACAGAGCGCACGCTGCTAGACCCACGCTGACTAACGCTAACTACATGCAGAGAGAAACACACGTACATGCACTTGCACACATGCAATCAAAGTATCCCTTTGTCTCACAAAGACACACAGACACACGAGGATGCGTCATTTTAATATTCTCTCATTGCCGGCGCTGTTGTTGCTGTGCTCTTTTCTCTCTCTATCCTCTTGTCTACAACATAGCAGCTGTTGTTTGCCAGCATTTTGTTTTCTCCTTGTAAGAATAAATAAAACTATGCTATGATAAATGAAATGGTCTCTCTTTTCTCTCCTTCAGGTTTCATCTACACATGTGGCGGTACCCTAAAAGGCCGAAACGGCAGTATAGAATCGCCCGGCTTTCCCTATGGCTACCCCAACGGGGCGAACTGCACCTGGGTCATTGTCGGGGAGGAAGGAAGTAGAATCCAGCTCATGTTCTTATCATTTGCCATCGAAGAAGAATATGACTTCCTGTCCTTGTATGATGGACACCCACATCCTGCTAACTTCAGGACCAGGTAGGACCAGGGTTTTTTTTTTTTTTCATGCTATCTTTTTTTTCTTTTAAATATTTTTTTTGCAGATTTTGAAAAAATCACGCAACTTTGAAAAACTGGCACAGACAAGGTATAAGTTTTCTGGGTTTTTTGTTTATTTTTTGCTAAGTCAGTGTGTAATGGTAGTAGACAGGGAAGTAAGACAAATTAAAATGGTATTTTACACACTTTATTTAGACTACTTTCACAGCAAATTAGGCCCATTTGTGTTCAACGCCCTCTAATCTCCGTGAAAAAGCAGCACGGCAAACACAGCACAAACACCTGTTATGGCATATAGCCCATTGTTTATTAATAGGTCACCATTGATGTGCAGCCAGTTTTCACTTCTTTAAGCCGAAGCTATGAAAAGGTACTCCTCTGTGTTTTTGCCAGCTACCGATGAGCTGTAATGAGCTGTAATGTGTTTAGATGATCAAATATTAGATCGGGAAAAGTGCAGAAGTGGATGAATCTCATACTTTGAGATGTATGAATACATAATTTGGAAAGCACATTTTGTTCCTGACAACGTAAATGCTTGTTTAACAAATAGCGACAAGATGTTATCTGTGCTGGGCTGGATGCACTATAATTCTATTGCAGCGGAACAAATGAGACTGTATAGCAACAGGGTGCTGTCCTGCTGTAGCACACAGATTGTCAAGACTCAGTCACTGACACTCTGGTTCCCCTTTAGTTACTGAACTGTTTCATTGAGCTCAAACTGAAACAAACCAAAAAAAAAACCCACAATGTCCAGCAATAACCTCATTTCAGATAAGCTGTTAAACTCTCCTAACCTTATGATTTTATCAGCCAGTCATGAGTGCCTAATAGCATCTGAATGTGGCTCTATTCACATTTGACGTGTTCTTTTAACCCTGCCAGTAAATTATTATTAAGTTATCAAATTAGGTGAAATGTGAGAGTGCTGTCTGTTGAGAGGTTTGATTTTCTCATGGCTAAACACTGATGGTGATTAGGTCGACACGGAAGTTTTGACAGGTGTAGTCGAACGAGTTGCTCCAGAGTAAAAAGACCTCTCCCATACTCTTGATCTTGAACTTCATTCAGGTGAAGACGTGTTTGAAAAGGGCATGTTTTTGCCTGTTTACTGCTTATATAAAATCAGTCAAATCAGAAAGCTTTAGGAAGAAGAAGCAAACACTTTCAGCTGTGCAACAATTTCTTCTCATTCCCGATAGAAATCAAACATTACAACCAATATGTTTGTGTTAACTACGGAACAAGGACGATATTTCTGTCCAGTCGCAACATGACTCGTTACTGATATGTATTTGATCCTTCGATCAGTCTTTGCCGTCTCGCTCACATTCTGGTGAAGCAACAGATATGAGAAACTAGCCGTGAATGAGCTCTTGATTTCATTTTGGATGCTGCGGACGTGAGCATCCATCTGGAACTAATTCTTGGAATCAAGAATATCCAACCTGAGACCAAGCAGAGTCACACAAGAGGCTCCTCCGGTGGCTTCTCTTCAAGGCAACAGCACTTTCTACACACACCACACTTGGCCAGCTGGATGAGGGATGCACAAACCAACGGAGGAAGCTCTTCTTATGGAACAGATCCATGCAACAAAAACAGGAAAAAAAGGTGGCAACTCTGTGCCCCAGGACACCAGCGTGGTTTCCCACAGACGAGTTCATTTGCAGGTCACGTGCCAGCGCTAACGCGTAACTCGGCTGCCACCTTTGTTCTTCTGCTGGGCCGTGACAACCTTTTGTCTCAGTCAACTGGATTTGTCTAAGGGCCAGAATTTTTCTAAAAGCTTGAAAATAAAATATGCATTAAAACCTATATGTTGGCCTAATTAACAAGTAATAAAATGAATGTTATTTTATTAGCCCGTATCAGTGTGAACAGACACCTAAAAGACATGGGGAATCCATATTCACTTGACTCTCTGGATACTCTAGATGCTCTCAGATCTCCACCGAGTTTATTAAACCCATTTTCTTCGTTTTCTTTTTTGAGATGTTCTGCTTGTCGTTGTGAGTCCCCCGGGGCCGCCATCTCTCACGTATTGACCATGATACTCACACAGTTGACACTTTTCACACACTCTCGCGTCACACGTCCACTTTGTCACTCAGTGAAAAATAAATTTAGAACTGTTAACTGCATGAAAAGGGGAAGCTGTTAGCGCATGGGCAGCCACGACTCTTCACAGTCATCGCCTGTTCTGGCGGCGGTGTCTCTCCTCTGCACCGTGCAGGCAGGCGGGAGTGAGAGGGACTACATTTTCAGTTTAGTTTGGAGGGAGATGCAGTATGAAGAGGCCTCCTGTGACATCACCCACCTCAGGGATCAGGTTAATAGTAATCATGTCAAGTTAATGATGCGTATGTAGGTTGATCATGCCAAGTTGCCAACCTCCAGACATCACAGCCTTAATAAAGAGACCAAACCTAAGTAGGGTATCTGTGGACCTTTTTTAATTAGAGCCATGATTTTTGCACAGACATACTAACTTAACAACCTATTATTGGCAATGGCGAAAAAGTCTCTGAGTGACAGCGAGGAAGAGCGTCCTGTAATCATGGTAACTCACTATCCCTCCTGCCTGCCTGAGCGGTGCCAGAGGAGAGGCAGGGACACTGCTTTCACCGCATGTGAAAATAGACGTGCAGTGTGAGAGCTTGTGAAAAGCGTCAATGACGAGAGTGTCGCGGTCAGTGGGTGAGTGTTGGCAGCCCTGGTTTTTTCCTCCTCACATTTTATGAATTCATCAATGCTCTGCAGGCCGGATGGGAAGCTTTGACGGGCCGGACGTGGCCCGCCGGCCGCCGGTTACACAGCCGCTGCTCTGTTTCCTTTTGGTTATTTCACATGAGAGGTTTCTGTGTTTGTGTTTCTGTCCCTGCTGTTCTCGCTGATTTGTTCTCAGTTTAAACAGGGTGATGTACCTTTCAACCTTTTTTTTTCAGGAACTAGCTGTGATTGTTGCCTTTTTGGTGGCAAACATTTAATGTTATCAAGAAATTACATAATCTCTGCGTCACTCATAGCCAGTTTTGTCCAGGAACAAAAACACTGGAACAAAAAAAGCACAAACACAACAGAAAGATTGCATAAAAATGTTGTAGTCCCACCAGCAAGATTACAGCCTGACTTTTCACTGTCACCTCAAGAGATTTTTTTTTTTTTAGCCTGAATTGCATTTTGACAGCAGGCAGGAGCTCCCACTGTCGATTGGGTTCTGGCTAAAGTTAGAAATGGATTTCTTTAATTACATCAGGCGTGCATGAAGCAACTACCACCGGCGTGGTGCTAGGCAAAGAAATATGGTTTGTTTCAGCTGAGGAAAAAGGAAGTGGATCATGGAGATATTAAATGAGTCCGCTTGATACTTGATCAGTTTCTGAAAAGCAATTCTCTCGCCACGGGGAATGAACCATGTTCCTTTGGTTCAGCGGGCATCATTTCTAATCAGCCAGCTGCAATAATCAACCTTTCTTGGACAATCCGATGGCTTTTAGCGCTCATAGAGAGTTAATTAAACAAGGGTGCAATAGGGTAGAATAGAACAGGGTGACGATGAGATTTTCCTGCTTTTTATGTTATTCTGCCAGGAAAAAGAGAGGGAGAACAACCAGAGGAGGAGAGGGAAAGTGAAAGATACCCTCTATGCTCTTATTGGTTGATTAGGATTTCCTGCTTATCTGAGATAACAGGAAAGGATGTGCTGTGTGAGTGTGTGCGTGCATGCATTCACGTGCATATGTTGTGTGTGTGTGTGTGTGTGTGTGTGTGTGTGTGTGTGTGTGTGTGAGTGAGTGAGTGAGTGTGTGCACACTCACGTCTGTGTGTGAGGAAGATTTATGGTCTGCATAGTTACAGTCGCCCCGCTAGTTAAGCCAAATTACCTCTGCCGTCTCATTCTCTCCTTCACTCGCACACTCACAGACACACACACAGGCGTGCACACACACAGGCGTGCACACACACACACACACACACAGACGTGCACACACACACACACACGCCATGGACACAGGGCAAAATGGTGATTAAAAGGTCCGATCCATTAACAAGAAAATGGTAATTATGGAGAGAGTGATTAACATGGATCACACAAACACAACATGGTTATGCACACACACACAGTACACACCACACACACACCAATCCCCTCTCTCTCGCTCTTTTTTTGTGTCATAAATGTCTCGTGTTTTCTTTTGAGGGATGTTTGAATTGCAGCACAACAAACACGACTCAAACTCAGAGGCAGAATGTCCAAAACTGCGTGTGTGGAAACTGCACGGCCAACGATGACGGTTTTTAAAAAGCCAATCCTCAAGGTGACGCTGCTTGTCCTCAAATCAGGCTTAACTCTATTTATGAGCTTCACCACATGCACATTAATCAAGATTTAAAAGTGATTTTCCAATGGTGGGTTTTCAGAACGAGGCAAGGGCACCTCCCTTTATTTCTACGTGTTCGAGAGCTGCGTTCCACCTCTCCCCGTTGACAGCACAGAAAACAGACGCTTGTCTGAAACGTTCTTCCGGCAAATGGATGAATCATATTAATACCTGACTTTCATGTTACACACAGACTCCAGCAGAGTGAGATAACAGCTCCTCTCAGCCCCCCCACAGATTATTTATTGGTCCTGGTTGGAGCTGCTGACTGTGACACACAGTGTTTTGAACTTTGGGTGGATCTCGTCTCACCTGTCCACCCTCTTCATAATGTTGGTGCAATAAACAGATAAGATGAATGGAGCTGGTCTTGTTCAGACTCTCTCTGCCTGTAGATGCAGGATGCACACACACACACACACACAGAGAGAGAGAGACAGAGAGAGAGAGTGAGAGAGAGTGACCCCAACATTCAAAACACATTAATATTGCATTGGACCTTAAATTACAAATTTCATGCCATTCTAGTTTTTCTAGTTTTGCTTTTTGGCCAGTGACAACTGGGTCAAAGCAGGCTTAATGGCATTTCTGTGTCCCCCAAAAGCTTTGAAAAAAACATATTTTTTTTCTAAAACTCTTATTTCAAGCTGTCTTTAAATTGGCAATATTGTTTCAGTTTATTCTTTCCAAAAAGAAAGGTACCCCATGTGGCACCGCAGCCGCAAAGTTGGGAATATTTGGAAGAAATATGAGCTAATAAATGTGTAACTGTACCAATAATTTCCACTCTAGCTCTCCCTGGGAGAGTTTTCTTAATTAAATTGATAAAATGTTTTGATTAGTGTGATTAAACCATTTAATGAAACATATTTTCCTCATTAAACCGCATAAACTGATTGTGGTCTTTGTTGATCTTATAATCGCTATTGTATAAGACTGGTCCAACCTGCCTTCATTAGGAAACATTAACAAAGGAGAAATGAAGCAGGAGCCAGAGGAAAAAGACGGACAGTCTGTTTGGATTTTCTTTTTAAACTACTCACACAAGAAATATTAACCTCATTTAAACACAGCTCAGCCTGCATTATGTCCATCTTGGATAATTTTTCCAAATCAAGATTTACATCCATTGTCAAAAGACCCTAACCCACGAGACTGGAGGCCTTTTCACCATAACAATAATCTTTCCCAACCTAAACAAAATCCTTTTCATCACTTAGTTTTCTAAGCAGGCCCTTGAAATACCTCAGTGATCTGAGTAGTGATTGTGTTTCCTGGGCATTTGTCACCTATTAACTGTAGCAAGCTCGTCGTCTACAGCGTGGTGTTTATTATTTCCACCTATTGATTGTTTTGATTTCACAGACTGACAATTTTTTTCATGTTAAATAATAATAATAACAAATTTACCACATTAAGGTAAGGAAAATGAATTGCAAACATCTGTGCAAGGATGGATGGACACATTGTGCATCGTTGACATCCCAGTTTACGCCAGTTTCAGGATGAACCCTCTTTGCTTTTATGGCTGCCTGGATAACCCAATAAACCATCCATAACCGTGATACCAGAGAGCTCGTTAACACACCTATTAACAGCGAAGACAGAGAAATGAGGAAGAAAACAGGAAAACGGGTGATAGAGAGGAAGAGTTAAGAGGCAGACAAAGCGAATGTAATAATATGAAGTTATATTGGAGCCTCCTGAGATGTGCTTGATTTATCCTGAGAGACCCTTAAACAGACAGTGTGACATTTTGAAATTAATTCTGTTAATTGCGATCATTGGCTATTTGTCACATTATGTCGCTGGCTCTTCAGCTTATGGTTATCCTTTGGTTTATTCCTTTTTTCATTTAATAGAAATGCCAGTTCAGTTTTTCAATTACTGATAATATGGCAGGTGCTTAACAAAGCTACCCATACGGATGTCAAGGTAGTTATTATTATAACAGCCTTAATGAATACTTAAATAACCTTACAGCACAGGACTGATTGATTTCAATGCGCTGGCTAATCAATGCAGTTTAAGTAGAGTCGTAGTTTATTAATTTCTTGTAAGACTGACAGACGACGAACTTTGTTTGACTGGTTTGTTAAACATTTGCATAAAGTTCACCATTATTCAGCTTTACCTGTCCCCTCAGTTGCTTTTCAACCTGCCACTCTGTTTAGCTGCGGTCGATGTCTCCCCGTGTCACAAGCTGCCATGTGACGTGACTGGCTTCCTGTCACTCACCCATGTTTTGTCATAGTAAATGTGAAAGCCTGGTATGGTCGCGGCACATAAATTGTTGGAGTGGGAGACGTGAGTGGGACAACAAGTAGACTTCAGAGGATTTAACAGCTGTCTGAGAATTAATAATGTGTGAGCGCAAGAGTGTCTCAGAGTTTTGGGGGCAGGGACGGATAGATGGATGAAATGCAAATACTAAACGATGAGAGAAACGGTACACAGACAGTCAGGATTGAAATGGGAACTGACCAGATTGAGGACTTGATCCCAGTGGTGTGTGTGACTCGCTGCGTGTTTCTGAAAGCTTTGACAAAAGCTCAAACGCTAATTTGTCATTTCCATCAACATGCAAAATAAAATCAAAAGGCATCGTTTTTGGTAATTGCAACAGAAAGTAGGTCACAGAATTCTGAAGTAAAAGTCATAATGGGGTTTTGGAGTATGATGAATCAATTCACACGAAACAAGGGAGTGTCTCAGAAGAATAATTGAGAGCAATTCAAAGACTTTGAATGCACCACTTACTGAAACACTGCATTTAGACTCTTTTGTGAATAACACAAACCTTCCCATCCAGACCTGAAAATCTGGTCCTATTTAAAAATGCATAACCAGGGGGACTTGCTTTGATAAGGGGGTATTTGCAGCAACCCACATTTCTGTTAAAAAACAAAATCAAGACAGCATGAGGAAAGGAAATCATTTCACACATCCAGGGCACACGCGGGATTCATGTATGTAAGGTTTAGTAAAGTGAGGGGCATGGCCTCAAGGATTGTTGTGAAACTAATGGTGATAATTGTGGTTAGATGCAAATTGATGCTGGATCACCATGATGTTACTGTATACAGACCCTAATTCTCATGATTAACTCTGTCATCGTTATATAGTTTGTCAGTCTCTGATTTGTCAGATTGTCAGATTTGTCAGATTTGTGAAATTGAAATAATTAACTCTATTAATGTTGCTTTTTTCGACACCTTTCCTCCCCTTTTCTTGTGTGAGCCCTTCTCATTCTAATGCAGCATTAATGCTGTGTTCATGTGCAGTGGGAACATCCTAAGTGCAGACTTTCTGGTGTTCTAGCAGTCAAACTCGTTCCCTATAGGCTCCATTTTACTACTGTCTTTACACTTGAGATGCAAGTTTATGTTTTGACAGCGAGAAACTGCAAAGTCAGGCTCCTAAAAACAGTTACTGAAGTTGTGTCAGGTCACTATATGAATATTTAATAAGTGCAATCTGTCAATCTGTCCATTCCGTCCTGTGGCTATATTTATTTTGTGCAAGCAAATCTGTTTTTAATTCACTTACTGGAGTAAACTAGGTTTGTGCAGAGGCATGTCAACAGTCTGACTGGGGTCATGCTGCATAATCTTAGACTCTAATCATTAGAAATGTAGTTACAATGTCTGGGCAAAAAGCACAGATGGACTTGAACTTAGTGTTACTGGTCTTTTTGTAGTACATATTGTAAATACTTAGCTATTACTAACACTAAATGACCTCTACAAAATACATCTAAACTCAAAGAAGGTAAGCGGATATTTCATTTCTATTTTTTTACTTTTTTAAGTAAAATCATTATTTGCAAATTGTAGAGAACTTTTTTTTTGAGTTCCCTTGAATGCAGCATAAAGGTTTGACACCTGTTAACCTTGTTAATGTAATTAACAAACACCATTAGCCTGTCTAGAGGGAGGATGACTGGAGCTTTCAGTTTGTACAAAATATCTCTTGTAAGTATAATTATCAAAAAAGAGACCTAATGTTTGTGTTAATGTGTCAATAAAAAAGTTAGCATTTAGAAGCTAACTGTTGAAACTTAACAGCTAACTGCTACTGCTATTGCATGTAGCTAACTATTTCTATGTTAGCTATTATCTGGTAGCCTGCAGGCTATCTGAATCTGAAGGTCTAATTTTATAAGTTGCCAGTGTAATATATATATATATATATATGTGCCTGTCTGATTCTTGGTGGTATAATGTGACTTATTTGGTAAATGTTGTCAAGACGTGAGCACAAAAACAACAAGAGATATATTCTGTGTGTCAGTTGTAGAGGGAGAAGAAGAGGTGACTGAGGTTTGGGGAAAACAGTGGAAGCCTGGAAGCTTATTTTGTCAGGTGTCACCGCGGCAGCTCGGAAATGTGAGAGTAAGCTGGAAGTCCCGGGGCTGGTGGAGGAGCTGAGCCGGGGGCATCTGTCTTTAGGCAGGTCAGTGAGTGAGTGACTGAGGTTACGGGGGAGGAAAGCAGGACTGTGGGAGAGGGGAGAGGGCCGAGGGCCGTGGCAGCGGCTGCTCTCCGTTGCTTCACTCTGGACAAAGAGGCACAGTGCAGTGGGATTTGAGTATCATGCATGTCTTACCTCACCGTCTTCTATGGTGTGTGTTTAATGGTTATCAGATTGACCATCTGTGGATCCTCACAACTCTTTGGGACAGTGTTGATTGGGTGTGGCATATCAATGCTGCCACACTCCGGATGCTTTGCGCAGGTCTGAAATCACTGTTGTGTATAAAGTTGTTATCCTGATTTTTTTAATACCCATGAGTACCAACCACCCAAAAATAAACACATCCTAACATAGTTAATCAGTCTATGAAATGGCATTTTAAGTAATGCCTCTCTGGACTGACTGGACACTAGACTGACTCCAGCACATTTGGCTTTACATACTTTTATGCTCTATGTCACCCTGTCAAGCTTCCAAAATGAATCCGACATCATAATGCACACGGCCGTTAAACAAGCAAATTGAGCATGTTGAAAGTTACCAAATAGCATCTGCATGATGAAACTGGACAAGACTCCTTTCATGACTGCTGTGATCTTGAAAAGATTATATTGCCAAATTTTGTCTTTTTTGACTGCTTCAACCTTTTATATTGCCGATGGACTGTAACACCAAAGGTAGCATCTTTTTCGACTATTTTGGAATGTGTTAGCTCTCTTAGAAAATCAAAAAATATATTCTGATTCTTTTGGTTATCATAACTCATATTCCATTCTTTTTAACCATAACCTCTGTGACTATGACTCCAGATGTGAGGGAGGGAAAGACTGGAGAATAGCAGATGAGAAATAGAGGATGGAAGTCCTAATGTGGGGAGGCGGAGGAAGAGGAGGGGGAAAATGGATGAGCGAACAGGGTAAGCACCAGAAGCAAGTACAGATGCTCAGGTAACCAATATAGCAACAGCAGAGGAGCTTTCCTGGCAAACTATAAATAGTGCTGATGTATAGAATATGGATCAAAATGTGCATAATGCAAATTATTTATAATGTTTACATATTGTAATGCCCGGCAGCATGGGTACAGTATTCATGTTATACTCTGTTGGAGAGGAGAGGAGAGGGAGATCACCATGCAGCTTTAAATCAGATGTGTGTGAATTTCTTTAAAAAAGCCTTTAAATATGTGCAGAAGAGCCTGCACAGACTTTTCAGGCTATGATTTGCAAATCCTGCCTCTGTAGCTGATTCAAGGTTGCAACCCTAATTTGAAGCTATTAAGGCTGTCTGTCTGGGGTGTTACAGCTATTTGTTGAAGTTTGCATGCAGCTTCTGTGTGTGTGTGTGTGTGTGTGTGTGTGTGTGCGTGTGCGTGTGCGAGTGAGAGTGGAACAATCTGTTTCCCTCTTTTGCACATAAAACACTTAATAACTGCTCACAGGCAAATGTTGTGAACTGCTTTGAGACAGCAATGCAGCAGGTGAGCTAGAAGTGATTTGGTTTGTGAAACAAGTTGCATCTTGAATCCAGAGCGTCGGTTGCACTGGTTTCCAGTGTGATTTGGCCGTCTGATCACAACTAGCTCTCAGATGCGTCAAGTCAAATATGGCTACAGTTAGAGCTGATCTTTACATCCACATCCTGATCTGACACAAGGTCACATTTGTGTTAGATGTCAGTAACATGTGAACCTCGCCACAAACAAACATTTTGCAGTGAGTCTGCAACCATTGTAGTCTTAACTACTGAAAACACCGTTTGATTTTAGTTGGATACATCATAACCACCTGCTGTATATTTTGCATGGCTAGTTGTTAATGTTAAATGGAAACCAGTATTTAAACCAGTCAACGTGCTTAATTCTGTAATGACATGAATGAAACTGCCTGGTAGCCACAGTATATCAGAAGAAACCCATTGCTGTATGTCACAAAAGGCAGCATCTGTTAAATCTGTTCTGCTTCTGTTGGGTTGCCGTATACCACTGGCTAGTTTATTCCCTCTTTTCTGTTCCTGCCCTGACCCAGTTAGTATCTGCAATCCTCTACAGCACCAATTTTACACCTGGCTAGGTCACACCCACAGCCCCCTGCACACATCCGAAACATGCACAGACAGTCACAAAACGAAACTTACACACAACCTTATGAATACGCACTCACACACACATACAGATAGACATGCACCTACTACACAAATGCGCAAAAAGAAAACACGTACAAACACAAAGGCCATGGGAAACGGCAGTGTGTGATTGGTGTGAAAATAAGCAAATATGGTCTTTGATGTTGGGACAATATTCCTGAGCGGAATTGAGCGCACTTTTTTGGGGTGGAAGAAAGCGAGAGGTGTATATGTAGATGTATATGTGTGTGCGTGAGTGAGTGAGCGGTTTTTGTGAGTGTGAACCGAGGTGTGTTTACCCCTGAGGTAGTGGTATTTCATCTCTTCCTGCATCAGTTCTGCCCTGTAGGGGGTCAGACGTGTGTGTGTGTATGTGTGTGCGTTAGAAGATCCAAATAGCTTTGCTCAGGTTAAAAAGACAGGAAGGAAGAGAAAAAGAACACTTTCTCTTTCTGTGGCTTTGTTTTAAAGGCCTTTCTCCCTGCATGCTCCTGTGTCTGAAGCTCAGACCAGCGTTTTCATGCTCCAAAATCAGAATTACGTTTTATTTGCCAATGCACAGAATCTGTCTTAGTGATTTTGTTGAGGAATTAAAGATGCAATGGCTTAAAAATAAAAAGTGACTGCTGTGATAACACAGCACGACCTCAACTGCCAAGGGCTTTGTACAGGAGGCTGTAATGGCAATGTTCATGAATAACATAAAGTAAATACATTTAAATGATTGTGTGCATACAGCTTGTACACAAAAATGAGATTACACATCCCTTGTTAGATATTCTTGTAAATTAACATAGTGGAAAATTGTTAGGATATGCATGAACGGTACAGCCCAACAGTGCTGGACAAGAATTAACTTTCAAAAAACAAATACATCTTGTCTGAACAGCTTTCTTGCAGCATTTTGGCACAGTGGCTGTCCATCAGGTGTCTAGTTTGGTCTAAAAGATCCCTGCACGCTGTCGGCGTGAGTGTATTTGTGTGTCATGGAGGGACGCTTTCATTGGAACCAGCAAAGCCGTTTAAGAAATGAGCGGTGTTTCGATTCAGTGTGAATACAGTGTTGTGAAAAGGGCACATGGCTTTACATTTGTGGCTCCACAGGGATGGCGTTAAAGCATCAGAGACTCCAGTACAATACTCCGCTAATTATCCTTTCTTTTTGTAGCTTTTTTAATGTCTAAGTTTACAGAGACACAAAGGAGGGAAGACGGAGAGAAAGGAGGGTGTTATGTGTTCATTGAAATATCATTTTACTGATGGATTTAGCTCATCCGTCATAATTCCTTTTCTTTGAATTACATAATTTCTCTTTTTTCTCACTTTTACTTTCTCTCAATCACTCTATCTCTGAAATTAAGCTTTCGCTTCATTATCATTCCTGTCTTGATATACAGTCGCTGGTATCATCTCTCTTTCTCACAATCCGTCTCAGTCGATGCCTGCTTTTTCTCAGTGATTGTAATTCACTCTTTCATCTCTTCTTTTCTTAATGTCTGTCCCTTCTGTGTCTCTCTTTTCACGATATTAATTCGACCCCCCACTCCCCACCCCATCTGTTTCTCTCTCAATTCTTCCTATAAATGTCATTAATTTAGTACCGATAACCAGCTCTCTTCTTTTCAGCTCAGCCTGCCACAGATTATAATTATAATCATTACAATGACGTTAACAGTGCAGTACAATATTCAGGAGTCAAATCCCCTGGTGATATATCTCTCTCGAGTCTTTGGAGCTCCTGTTCATTGTATCATATTGTGGCCACAGTCGCGATTATGTCTGCGTGCAGTTAATACACCTGGGGCTGGTGGAAATTGATTTTTTTTCTATGAGTGGTCCGTTGAGTCTTATGAGAGAAAGCGGGTGCTGTTTCACATCATGTGCACTAACCTATCTATTACAGTGAGCGAATTTAAACACTAACTACTGATCAGGGCTTGATGAAGGCAAAACTAATACTTCAGAAGCTTCCATTTCAACTTCTTTATGTTTTACTGAGCCTTATCTTACATGCATGACCCCCTCCAGGTTTGTCTTCTGGCTGCAATAATATACTAAATTCAGAATATAATATTTCAAGCCATCTCAAAGTTGTGAGATGCTGTTTAAAGCTCTAAAACATGGTAGTTTCCAAGTTCAGTGAACTTTAACTCTCATTACAGCCTTGTTAGTAGAATTTTGGTACATTTTTGCAAGACTGCTAACTAAGCTATTTGTTGGCAGAATAGCTACTTACTTGGAAGGACAAAGATGAGAACAGTTCTCAGTTCGTAAAATTTCATAGGTGATTTTACACAATATGAGCAGGGCACACACAAAACTTCAGGCAGCTGGCACTTGTTATACCTTTAGCTTGTCATTGCAAATCTGAGTGTAGCAATAAACAAGGCAATTGTGAGTGTGTGTGGTAAGAAGTAATGCTTTCCAAAAAAAAAAAAATGCTCAGGAGTTTTCTTGGCAACAGCAAGATGTGCCTTTGTGATTAAAGCAACAGCACGTAGGCACTTCTTTGGGCACTGTTTCAGCATCAGAGGTCAACAAACATTTTCGTGTCGTACAGCGTCAGTGTATGTCTGGGTTTCACTGACAGTGGCTACATTACTCTCTGAGTTTGTGCATATATTTGCGACATTAAACTGTTGACTTACATTAGGCCTTTTGCTCTTCTCAGTTTCAAATTGGATCATTGATACTCGGAATGAATGGTCTTTGATCCACTGCACTAAACCTGTTGAGTTGTGCTTGGCCCTGGTGAGACCCACTTAGCCCTGGTCATGGCTGGATCTTCTTAACCCTGTTTGTTTTGGGTAGCAAGCTAATGAGAACCAGGGTGGTGAAGCAAGTCGGCCAATATACCTTGGCTGACTCTCCTGTCTGGTAATATTGACAGTCCTGCTTGCGTGTGTGTGTGTGTGTGTGTGTGTGTGTGTGTGTGTGTGTGTGTGTGTGTGTGTGTGTGTGTGTGCATGTGTGCGGGCTTGCGTGCATGTGCGCGTGTGTGCGTGTGTGTGAGAAGTTCCAGTAATCCCAGTGGCTAAGCTGGTAATCCCCTCAAGCTGCCCATTAGCCCCTTGACACACACATACACACACACACACATACACACACACACACACACACACACTCACAGACACACACGCGCGGCTCCTCCAGGGCAGTCACCCAGGTGTCAGGCAGACTGTTCCTCAGGGAGGGATCACTATGATCAGCCACAGAGCTGGCCCACTGCCCCCGGAGGGACGAATGGAGACACTGGCTGGCAATACATACAGATTAAAGAGAGGGAGACAAAGGCAGAGGGAGGGATGAAGAGGAAAACAGAAAGGGATGGTGCGAGGGAAGGAGGCCAGACTGCGATGACTTGAGGGAAGAAGAGGAAAGGAGAAAACTGGAAAGGGGTAATGTTGGAGGACTAGGGAGGAGGGGCAAGCAAAAAAAGAGAACAAGGATTAAAAGAAAAAGTTATTTTTCGGTCTCTTTCTGCTCACTGAACTGGCCTCTGCATCAGATGTTGCCTTCTAGAGAATTTGGAGCTTTGGGATTCTTTCCCGTCCACTGTTTGGGCAAGAACATCAGATTTCTACTATGATGGCTGTTTTTTTCTTCTTGTGCAGAACAGTTCTTGCCATTTCTCGTTATCCCCTGGTGATGTTTTGCTTGTTTCTGTCTCTGGAGTGGCATCAGCTGATCTGTGCAGCGCTGTTTCCTTTGAGTTAGTATCCTCAAACAGATGATTCACCTCAGCCACGAATGGACTCTCTGAAAAACACTATACGGCGTCTTTGCTCCTGAAATGCTTCTTTCCCTTCCTGAAGTTGATGTGTTAATCAGCGTTTAGACTTTCATGGCCCTTGAAACTTGTTAAAAAAAAACAAAAAACGTCAGAACTTCAAACATATGGCTGTCAGTGATAAAATAAGTACTCTTCGTTATTTCTGTGAGAGCAACTTTTTATAGGTTTGCTGAGACAACATCGTCTTGCTGGAGTCTCGTAGCCACCCACCGTCCTGCTGAAGTTCAGTAATGAACTGCGTGGGTAGCAAGAGACATGCTTCTCTAATTATATGACGACAAGCACTCTGAAGCTCCACTATTGTGAGTCATGCAGTTTGAACACTGAACCCATCAGTACTCTACGCTGACGTGGGACGACAGAGGAATTGCTCTCTTTAGCATGTCACACAACACAAACGGCGAGACGCAGCAGCAGTGACTCATTCACACTGTGGGAACGTTGTTTCTGTTTGCTGCACCTCTTTTCTATCTCCGCCGCCACTTCTGCACAAATGTTAGAGACGGTGTTCTCACTTGGTTGTCAGATCTCGCCTAATTTGTAATGAAACAGTTTTCACCTTGTCGTGCACGTCCACTCAATCAAGATGTCCATGAAATGATAATTTAGATGTCAATATCATCATATTGGATGGATATATATTTAGTCTACTTCACCCCACTGGCCAATAAGCTCCCACATTCAGTGGCCAAAGTTCAATTTTGGAGGCCTAAATGTGAACTTCATTTAAATCTCCTTGTGTTAGTATGTCTGTGCTTGTGCATCTGTAATATTCTGTAATTCTTACACTCACATATCTGATTCTATGTTTTTTTCTGTGTTAAAGTGCCGAGGAGACTCAAATAATGCAGAAAAAGTTGATGTGCTTTAATCACTTGGCCCCCATTATTTTGTTTTCCACGGCTATTCAGCCTCTTGTTTTGTAGTCTTGATTCTAGGCAACGACCCAAGGACAGTTGACAGGAGGTCATTTCAATTAATAGCATTCATTGAGCCAGAAATTAACTATTAGGTAAAAGTCTCTTGATAGTTGCTGTGATTTGAATGAAAGCCCTCTAGTACTAAAAGAAATCTGCTCAGAGAAAAATCTGAATTCACAAGCAGTCGCAATTACTTTATTTTGTTAATGAAAATGAGCCGCAGAAGTCAAGGATATGTTTGCTCGTGAAAGATGACCAGGCTTCAGTAGCTAGCAGTGATCAAATGTATTAACTGTCCGTCCCTGTCACAAACACTCAGATTACTTTGACTGGTGGAAGGTGACCAGCCCTCTTTCTTTCCCTGCTTTTATGTCCTCACTTCAGTTCCTTTGGTCTTTTTTGTTAGTCATAATGAGAAACAACAATCATTATGCAATTGTAAAAGTATTAATTGAGAAGAATACTTAACATGAAAATCGATTGTCAACTATTTTAAAAGTCTCAGACTCTACATTTCATGGACTTAGTAGCAGTTTGCAGCGCATCAAGAAGCAGAGACAGTTTCTGTGACTCTCTGGATACTTAAGGTGGATCACTTCGAGTTGATTAAGTATTGAGTATGTGAAACTGAAGCCCAGGGTATGCTTTCCTTTTTGACTACTTTCTTGTATGTCAAGACTATGAGATGCTGTCATGGTAGAATCTTGAGTTAGTCTCTGCCGTCCTGTTGGCATTCTGTGCGTTTGATCATTGGACTTTAGAGCATCTGTCAACCTGCACCAACATACCTAAAAGTTAGAAAACCATAAAACTTCCCGACAGGCTCAGATTCAGGGCAGATTCAGGTTACTGACTGTCTGTGACTCTGTGTTACTGTACAATGCTGCTGATCATTGCTTATGACGAACATTGTGTCATTGTGTGTGTGACTTCAAGTAGCGCTGTGGTCTGCTTTCTCTGTGTGCCACTTTTATACAAATAACATGGATCTGAACTTTCAGCCATGACTGCTGTCACTAATCTGTGGTTGTCAGCATTCAGAGACTCAATAGCAGTTCCACATTTGTAATGTTAAGTTTCAGTTCTGTCATGCTTCTCAACTCAATCATGATGTCCATGAAATGACAATTTGAATGTCAGTATCATTATATTGGGTGTACATATTGAGTCTGCAGGGGTAGACACTAATGTTTTTAAGAGCTGACCCCATGGGCCACTAAGCTCCTAAATCTGGTGGCCAAAGTTCAAATTTGATGGCCAAATGTGAACTTATGTAAAAAAACAAAAACAAAAAACAAACAATACAAAAAAGGCAATTTAACGCACAGCCTTCCTTAACTGTGACTCTATGAATAACAATACTGTAAAACATCTAGTTAATGCTCGCTTCCTCAAATGGGAAACACAATTGTCAACTGCAGAAGGTATTTCAAACAAACATCTGATAACATCTATATACTGAACTAAATGAAGTCCTAACTAATAGTCTACAGACTCTACCATGAGAGGTCTGAGACTCCAAGTGTCCCTTTCCAGCAGAGACGGCAAGAAACTTAAGGCATAAGAGGAAGGCTGACCTGGATGCTTCGAAAAAATAATTAAAGTGAAAGCCCTTGGTCTCTTTTGGTCTTTGTTAACATATGGCAAATATATTTTATTCTATGTTCTTTCACAGTTTTTTTATTTCACGTCACATCACTTTTACACCCAGAGGTGGGTACTGTTAGGCATTTATCAATACTTCTACTCTTATTGATACTCATTACCGTTTCAGTTCTTTATCGATATTCTTGTTGGTTCTTTTCCATCAGTAACTAATTGCTTCTTAATAAATGATGAATTCAGAACAGAATTAGAATTTGTTTATATTCTAGATATAATTGAATGCTGTTAATAGAGCAGCAACAGTCATTTTTAAAACAGCAGTTTCACTGTATGAACTCCATAATATCTCACTGAAAACAAATCTAAGGGTCTGGTTTGTCTCAGCCAAATTTTAGAGTATGTGACAAACTAAGCTGAACAACTTGCTATTAGCTGCTATCAGCACTGTGCCTGAGTCAGTCATGTCTGCAATTATAAACATTCCAGAAAGCAGTAGCAAATCAATAATACATACTGTCCTTCCAACTGTAGCCGTCTTTGTCAAAATACGTTGAGTTTTTTTCAGATTTAATCCCAACACGTTGTTAGGCAGCCAGTGACGACTCCTGTGTGCTGTTATCATACATTGTTTAGGTAAAAGGCACGATTAATATGCGGATAAGTAAAATTTCTGCAATTCAATAAGAAAATATTCAAAATCTAATGCATATTGATGAATTTCGTGGAACACAGCACTGCACTATTTTTTGTCAAACAGATCTTGTGCAGGACAGCCTCCTTATGCTGGAACACGGTGGGTTGTAGCTTTTTCGTTGTTTCCAACAGATTATCTGACTCAGCACACATAGTCACAAAGTTTTCAACTAACTGCCATCTTTCATCTGCTGATGTGGTTGCACTTCTGAGAGTTTGTTGGAGTGATTAGCTCTTGCTAGCACACTGCCTCCCTCTCTCTCTCTCTCTCAGACTCACCTCTTTGACATGTGTGTGTGTGTGTGTGTGTGTGTGTGTGTGTGTGTTTTCTGTTCATTTGGCTATGAGAAAATGCTTCTTATAATGGTAGGAAGAACCCTGTTTTTTATGAATTGCGTCCACACTCAACGCTTTTTACAGTTGCCATTTCAGTTATTCCAAAGTCATAGGGCTCTACGCAAAGCTTACATGTGACCGAAAAGACATCATGACATAGAAATCCCAGCAAAGTGGTGCTGAACAGGCTTGAATTTATTTGTTCTTTCAGTGTTGAGGACAGTGACATGATTTGTCATGGGCATATTTGTCCGAACATATTGATCCTGAAACTCATTATGCAATGCTCCATTCTGTAATTCCATTTTAGTAAAACATTTCACTACCTTTTAGATGACATTTAATAGAGCACTTTGGTTAATTTCTCGTGCGTGCACACAAGAAATGGACATGTTTAAAAATTACTGTACATTTAGGGGTCTGGTAATGCTTTCAAACTCCAGGCCGGAGGGACAATCAGAGAATAGAGCAGAGACAGAGAGACATACGGAGACATAAAGGCCCAGAGACATAGAGACTGAGAACAATGTGTTTCTCTCTGCTCTATTGCTCTCTCCATTATCCTTCAAGACAGAACTACAAGAATTCAATTAAAAGACCATGTAGTGACCTTAACACACATGCACATGCGTGAGCACCCACAGCGTTGATGTATCAATTAATCACTGTCTGTCACTTGACCATTCTAGCCTGTGTATCCTCACTGGACCATGGGAATTTTATACAGTCTGTGTTTGTGCGTGTGTGTGGTTGTACTCCATTGTTTTCACCCAACTCTTCAAATGTTCCAAGTTGCAACAGGCCCTCTAATAGGTCTTCTTTGTGTTGCTTTGTATGAGTGGACGTGTGTGTGTGTGTGTGTATCCGTGTCATTAGTATGCAGTACTGTGCACTAGCCTTGTGTTATTAAACATTAAAACTAGATGACAGAATATGGCCTGAGCCCTGGGGCTAAAACTAACATAGTAGGACACATTCAGGGGAGCACACACACATGCACACACACACACACACACTGGCAACACAAGTCATCCACACACAAAAAGGCAGTGTCCAATGGAATCTAAAGCGCTTGTATAGCTGATTCTTAAAGCAGCGATTTTGAATGAAAGATGTCATTTATTTTCACACAATAGCAAATTAAAGTCACTGACTCTGGTCGGCCCATTGCTATTGATGTCATGGACTCCACAGGAACTGAAGAAATTCACTGGCTTTGTGCCACATACCCATTTCACTTACCTTTTTGTGAAAGCTTCTTTTATTCAGTGTGATCCAGTACATGCAAATGCTTTAACTCACAGATGTTCAATAGATTATTATACATGTGCCTTCGTATATGCTGTAAATAGTCCTGCTTTTATGCAGTAATGATATTTGTAATTATCAAAAGCTCCACCAAAGCCAGGTCCATTAATAAAAGGACTTTAAGGTTGAGAGCACCCGGGGTAATTGTATGGATAGAAGCTATATATTTTCTGGTTTACAGCTCTAAACAATAGTATAGAATAAAGTCCATTTGGATATTAAAACTAACAAACGCCCCATCTGTCCACTAGTCCAGTACATTGACCATATATTAACCTGAGTGTGAACTGTAAAACGTTCGACTCAGTGCTGCTTCATTTCACTGCATTGCTGCTCTTTGCAGACAGAGACTGGTCTGGTGTCAGTCCATCTCTAAAGCTTTTAATTTAATTTATGATACTGAACTAATGATGTCCTGTGCAGCTTTCTTTGCTCTTTGATAGGTTACCTGCCATTGCCAAGTCCATGTACATATAATGTTCATACACGCACGCACTAGATTAGAATTACTGCTACGAAATAGAAAACAATCCAGCAAAGAGTCAGTAGTCAATATGTGTAAAATACTGACACACCCTGCAGTGCATTTCTACATCACTGCAGCAAGGTGAGGAGATAAACAACTGAAGGTCAGTACAAGCTGGATTTTTTAAAAGTTACTCTTTAATGCAATTTTGAGAGATGCCAGAACACACTACAAATATGCAAAATCTCAGCAGGCAAAGATGTGAAGAAGCTGCAAAGCAAAGCATTTTGCAGTACTGTGAAATATAGACTTAAACTCCTCCATTGAAAGGCTCAAAAGAAATGAACTATTTATGAAGGAACTTTATCTATGGGAGAGTCTGCCAGATTTCTGACATGATTCGCAGAGACGTGTGAATGTAAACCATACTGCCGGTGAGGGCCATTTTTATGTGTTAGGGCTTTTAGCATTAATTGCATTTCTTCAGACTCTGCTCCTGACATCATGTATATCTCAATGCAAGTTCCAGAGCAATGGTGTCAGCTTGTGAAAACCCTAACTGCTCTTTACACTTCTCCTCACTGTGACTCATCACTGCTTGAAGGCAAAATTTTGTTTCACACTAATTTTAGCTCATTTTAAAAACCTACTCTCAAAATTGCTCTTACTGTAATGCTTTTTTTTCATTTTCTGAAAATGTAATTAAATTTTAGTTTAAATTTGTTGCCTTATGATTATCACGTCCTTCCTTTGGTACATTTTGTTTTATCCAAAGACTTCACACAGGGAACACAGGGCTGTGGGGAATGTGCCTGTGGTTTGGTCGTCTTTGTTTTTAATTTGAATTTGTGCTTGTCATAAAATTTATTTCACATCAACAAGAAAAAATGGGCCAAAAGCCTTCAGGCAAAAAGCCATGTTAACATTCATCCATTCGCTCAGATGCATGCATGTACATCTGAGCGTTTGCCAACGTTTGTGTGCTGCATATGTGTGTGAGCATGTGAGTCTACAGCTCTGACACTGCGTTGTGTGTTCTTTTGTTGCCTCTAATAAGTCAAAGAGGTGGTTTTTACTGCAGGCAAGGTTATACATCTCACTGCAGACAGACACATACACTAGGGATTACAAGGTTGTTTATTGTAGTAAAACATGAGAAGTTGATAACATGTCAGTGGAACAACTAACTGACCTCTACAATCTAATATTAAAAAAATAACAAAAAAAAACCTTAGTTTTGCCTCTAGTTAACAAGTGCCTCACTGAAAAGATGTAATTTTACAGGAGTGGCCCAGCAAACTAAAGCTAACTTTCAGCTAAATCTCACATGATTTAATTAATCACATTGAACATTAATAGGTCATTGTCAGAGGGGTAAATCAAGACGAGTTTCCAAAGTCGCAGAGTGAAGGTAGAGCCTGCTAAATATACCAGATATTTAGTAGGTTCAATGTCGGCAACAGAAATACAATCAGAAAACTAAACGGCCGCACCACTAAGGCAGCAGTATATTACAGCACATAATTCATGAAATCTGAGCTTTTGAGAACCAGTCAGGTGATGCAACCCGCCTCAGTTAAAATTGCTTGATATTTATTCATGTAGTGTATCGGAAGGTGCATTTTTATAACCATTCATGATGTAAATTTGGAGGAAGTGTTACAGATTTGAACTTTTCCATCCACAGGGGTCAGTACAGCAGTGCTTTACCTCCCAGTTGTTGTTTCACATCAGCTCACAGCGTGTGTATTCAAAGGCTGTAAAACTAAGTACATTTTACAATTTAATGCTGCCTACAAAATTAATATTATACAGTGTTATTGACATTAACATTACCTTTTTACCATTTATTGTCAACTCACAATTAGAGTTGGCAGCAGATTGAATATTGTCAGCACACTCTGTCCTATTAAGCATTATATTCCATTTTCTATATAATCAAGTCATAAATGTCATGTAACTGGAGTAAACACTTCAAACAATGTCTTAATTATTCTAAAATAAAAGTTAGTTGCATACAATTTCAATATTGCTGAGTGAGTGTTTGGGTTCAGTCATGTGTGTGTGTGTATATGTGTATGTGTGTGTATGTGTGCATCCATCCTCTCCCATCATATTTCTTCTCCTACATTCCCCCTCTGTCTCTCACCAGCCCATCTCGTCCCCCCCCTGTCCTTCTTGTCTTCCTCCATCCATATATCTCTCTGTCGACTGTCCCTTTAAGGCGCTGTCAGCCCTGACACCTCCCCTTTAAATGCCAGCAGACACATGCAATCTGTCTCTAGCTATCTACAAAATACAGGTGTGTGCACTGGCATGCACTCACATTAGTGCACGTCCGTCAGTAATGTGTGTGTCCCTCCCGGTATATGCATTCATGTGTTTATTTGCCCCTTTCTGTGTATGCGTGTCAGGTTTAATAGTAAGTGATAGGGTAGCCAGCAGCCTAAACAAGCTTTAGCTCATGGGGGCAACACTCACTATCTATCTAACTGCCTGCAAGAGAGAAAGACACGAGGAGACAGAGGGAGGGTGGGAGAAGGAGGTACACAACATTTATCATTTAATAGTGGAAGCAACAACTTCTTTTTCAACAATGGAAGGATACTGTTTACTGTTACTGATGAAAATCTCCTGAGGAAAACCAAGTCCAAGCAGTTCTGCTCTGAAAATCCCAGTCTGCCTCCAACACTGCCTGCCCAGGTACTGGCTGGTGTTTTCTGCCAGTGCCTCGTTGTGTCTGTTGACATGACAGTTACTCATGCTTTCTAAAATCAGAGCAAGGTGTTGAGCAATATGTCAGATTTAAAGTAATTGGTTAAAAGGTACTAAGTTCCTTTTCAGAATTAATATATTCTTCTACCCATTTTCTCAACAATTTACTGCACTTACTCAACTATTAAAATGTATTACAGTGTTCCAGTGTTATAGTAAAATTGTTAATATTACCAAACCTTTGTATCCTAAACATGCATGAAATACAGAAAGGGTCAAAACTACAAGATCTGTATATAAAGAACAGTAGAGACAGTATCCACGATTATGGATTGGGCTTTTAATGTGCGTCTTAGAACCTCTGGGACTGACAGGGAGGTTAATCCACTATTCAGCCCCACTCAGAGTGTCTCTCCTTGGGGGTGCACAGAGAGCAGCGATGGCCCCTGTCACCTCCAAAGCTCTGGGACGAGAACGCCCCCCTCTGCCACGATGCACCACAAAAGCGCTTATCGTCCCTGGGCATCACAACATTGCTGAGGGGGATTGGAAGGAATGGATGTCTGCACTGCTGGGTGCCAATAAGAGTGACGCCCGCACACACTCAAACACACACACACACACACACACACACACACACGCACGGTTAGGCACATGCATGTGAGCAGGTAGGCATGTGGCACGATGAAAGAAGGGACTGCACATGCACGCTGATGCATAGTTTCACAAACACACCCGCAGGAACACATGCACAGCATTCAGCATGCACACAAAGGGTGCTACCAGCGCTGAATGCTTTGTGTTGGAAAGAAATTGGTTTTCTGTGGTTGGTTTTTCCCATTCCGAACCTCAGTCCGGTGTCGCTGAGAGTGCGTGTCCATGCGCATTCAAGCATATGTGTATGAGGGGTGACGTACACTGATTTACTCTCTACTCTTTATGTGAATGCATCTGTCCTTTGTGTGTTTTCACAGAGGACATTAAAGTTCCTTTCTTAATTCATTCCCTTGCTTCAGCAGATATAATATGCTTTTATTCATTTTTGAATTGTCATGACCTAGACAGTAGCAACAGTGAATAAGTATTCGGTTACACACAGTGAATCCCCTTCTCTCTTTGGGTGTTTTAAGTGTTTTATTCAGCCTATCACACGTTTAAGAGACTTTAGAGAGCCAGCATGTCTCTCAGTGTTTCACTCAGGCTCTCCCTCCCTCTCTGTGTGATGAATGGAGCCAGTCAATGAGTGGGGTGTAAGGGTGACCTGGCCAGGGGCCTTATGTGTGTTTATGTGTATCTGTATCTTCTGAATTTACGTGTGTGTGACTAATTTAATGGATAGCATGCCACCATGGTCAAGGACCCCCTTACACACACACGAACACACACATACACGAACACACACTGAAGTACATACACAGAGTTCAGGGTGGGCAGCGAATGACTGATTTACAAGACACACCAGTGACTATTGACCGCATGTACTGTAACCTGAAAAATGATTGCGCGTGTGTGTGTATGTGTGTGTGTGTGTGTGTGTGTGTGAGTGTGTGTGTGTGTGTGTGTGTGTGTGTGTGTGTGTGTGTGTGTGTGTGTGTGTGTGTGTCACTCAGGCTTGTGCTGTTAATCAATCACTCACTACAGACCCTGAACTTTGGACATGACTCGAGGAAATAAATCTACTGACATGAAGGGGAAGAGAGGGAAGGAGGAGAAAAGAAGGAGGAGAGGCGGGAAGACGTTTTTTCTAATAAAGAGAAGGATGCTCTTTTCATGTCACTTTGAATGTTTCGCTAATGCTAAGATACATTAGAAATGGTGTTATTGGTGTAATTCATTAGGTAAATTTGAAATACTAATGTGCTTTTTGCTTGACTTTCTTTAACTTTCCCTTTTTTCAGTAATTTCATGAAAAGATCCAGAAGGTTCAATTTTGGTGATACAAAACAAAGTTTTATTGAACTGTGATGACTACTATTAATTTATGTGCAATATAATTTCCAACTTTAATATTAGACTTATCTATACGTCTAAATTAGTTATTGTAGTCTTTTTGCTCCTAGTGTAGTTACATTTGTAAGGATTGTTATTTGACTACTGAATAGCACAAAATACCATTCTAACAGCAAAACATGGGCATATGTAAACACAACAGAAAGACACTTACATTTTAGGCGTTATGAAAAGACCTCCAGTCCTGTCCTTCAGTACTTCTACCCTCAAGTTCTAAAGGCACTTAAAGCACCTTTGGGACACCTGTGTGTCTCCAGGTAGACAACTGTCCTCAATCAAGTGGTTCAAAGCCAAAAAATTAGCCTCCAAATGAAACATAGGACAGATACACGTTCAACCTGAAGTCAGAAAAAAAAATTAATGGAATTAACTTTTTGGTTTCTACGTGTGTGTGTGTGAGAGAGAGAGAGTTTGTCTGATGATCATATGAATATTAAGTAGACACTGCATGATGAAACAGCACTGAAATAAGAGAAACTAATGTCCAAGGAATCAAGTAAATATACCATTCAAAATACTAAATGGCAATAGTGTGTGTGGGAGGTTTGATTAAACACAGCTGTTAAATTGATAAAATGTGGCAGGTTTCATTTTGGTGTAAACTGCCTCTAAAATGAATGTATGGATTTCGGAGAGAATGTCATTTAAAGTAAGTTAGTTTCACTTATCTCTTACATTTGAGAAATTGAGTGCCACAGTGAGCGAGTCCCCTATGAAACTATCTTCATTCTGTTTTCTTTTTATCTTTTTATGACTGCAACTCACAGCACAGTATCATCAGCATCTGGATACACTCTAAAATTTCACGGGTCAAAAGAAAGCAGATTAAGAGCTGAATAATAAAGTTCATTATGAATTTTTTTTTTTGTAATACTAAGGTAACAAACATGAAACATTTCATGACTAACAGTTTAAATAAACACTTAAACTTGCAATATACACGTTTTTTGCTTAAACTTACCATAATGAAGTTAATGTTGATTGCATAACAGTAAAGGCGATAGATGATACCATCTGCGTTTAGATTGGAATCCTTGAAGAATTGCTTTTACTATGCAATGTTGTCTGCTACCAGGTACAGTGTCCAGGGAAAATGAAGGCTGACTGCTGATCCAGCCCAACTGGCACCATTTCCATCTCCATCTGTCTCCATTCCCGACAAAATGAATGAATGAGCCCGCGCTTTTCCTACTGTTTTCTTCTACTCCACCCTGACGCCAGCCTTTCCTGTAGTGAAGTATGCATGAAGTAATCCTTAGACTACTTTATTACTCCATATAGAGTTGCCACAGTTTCACTTTGCAGCATTATTTCTTCTGAATTATTTCCAAAGTGGTGTCTCAGGTAAATGGAAAGCGATATATTTTGTTTTGTTTTCACTTTAACTTTTTAAAATTATTTAAAATTTTGCTGTACAGTTTGGCAAAAAAAGATTATCATGCACAGATTATTGCACTTGTGCAATAACATTTAAAGAAAGTTGTTTTTTTTATCTTATCTAATTACACGGTAATTTACTAAAACACATTTTCTCAGAATTCCTCCTAAATTTAGTTGTAGATATATTTTCTGCAGTAATTAAAGTAGTTTGCTGTGAGAGGGAAGACAAGCACAGAAATGAGTATGAACAGATGCAGTGGGCAAAGGGGTTTATTGGCGTACACATAGAAATCTACCTTCCTCACGGGAAAGAGATGGATGGAAAGAAAGTAAATGGCCAGGAAATTGACACAGCTACCATTCTCCCAGTGGAAAGAGTCAGGAAGGAAGAGAGGAGGGAGGGAGGGAAGGAAAGGAGAAGATGGATAGAGGAACACGGCGAGAGACTGGAGAAGGAGGAGGTTCAGAGTACTTCAGTTTGTCGGGTCAGACCTTGGGTCAGTATCAACTCAATAAAATACAAACAAACTAGAGTACAGAAACAGACGTTCACACACAAACACACCCAGTGGTCTCCTGGTGCTGCTTCTCTGGTGGTTAGGGACAGGTAGCTACACATACTGACACAAGCTGAGGGAAAATAAACAGCCTTTAAGTTACAGACTTAATACTAAGCTCCTATCCCCAATAATTCTGGTGAGAAAAAAAAAGCAAATTGGCACCCATTTATTTTTTTACATTTAAGTACTTTGACATTAAGGTGGGTGACATCAACTATGTACATCTCTAATGCATAATTGTGTTGACTTTCTCAGATTTTGCTGATTTGGTTATTTTTCCTCGATGTCTGTGTTTCTACCATGGGTAGGTTTGCCACATTAATATTAGGGTAATTTTTTTTTTTTTTACAGTGACAGTATTATATCATGGTATTACAAAAGTAAAATGGATATTTCACCCAAAAGGTGATTGTACCGCTTTTTACTGTAGAGCAATGTGAGGGAACGCATCTTAAGAATGAAAAAAATGATTAAAAACCGATGTTTATTGGCTCCAAATGGGAATGGAAATGAGGTACAGGTCTACATGTGTTTTGGAAGGAGTAGCCTGCCCCGTCATGCAGGTTAATTAGTAAATGTAATTGATTCTTTTTCAGAGTTAGAAAAGGTGTAGAATTAGGTATCTCAACAGCATTTATTTGGCTCAAAACCCAGTAAGCCCAATGCAGTCATGCACAGTAGAATATAGGAGTAAGATGTGATTTAAATGTTAAAAATGTCAATGTCACATTGTTTTAGACAGCCCTGTATATTGTGTTAAGTGGGTGTTCAATTGCAGTAATCTGTGCTTCTGCAACACATTTGATTTGCTGTTCATAACCATTGTTTTCCCACTTTTGCACCAAAATTAGTTCATATGTGTGGGTTTTTTAAATGCAAGTTAATCCACTATAAATATGTGATTGACTTGTTTCCCATTACCAGTAGACGAGATGCTACTTTTTAAAAATCGTTTATGAGATGATTATGATGAGAAGGAAATGGGAGTGTACTGAGTCGGGTTGTCATGTTTACGTCACTACTGATTGGATCTGAAGCCAATAAATACCCATGACTACTGCTGAGTCATTTGACCCAGGAATGAATGCTAATTATAACCTGTTCCACTGAAGACTAAAGCCAGATGTCAGTGGGTGTCAGTAGGTTTTTTTTTTTGTCCAGTGTAAAAGAGGCTTTCGTTGCTTGGCTCTGTTGTTTAATAGTGAGCATGATGTGGGAGGGTGAGGACATTTCGGCTGATCCTTACAGTGAGTACAAGCTGATTCTAGATTTAATGCATTTGTTTTTAGGGTAAGGTGCTGGGTTTGACATTGAATAGTTACCATTAATGTTATAATAAGCCCCAAGGGAATAATTGCACCATAACTGCATACAGTATCCTCCAATTAACATGTTTGTGTGTGCATTTCTGTGCGTAAATATTAATCAGCAGCAGCCGCATTGTGCATGCATTTAAAAAGGTTCAGTTTGATTTGTTACACACTATTCATCTCCCAAGAGGAAAAAGCTGTTTTCAACCTGTGGTTGGATGCTTAGTGAGCCAGAATGCAGTGCCTGGATCAGGTATCAGCATGTGGCCAAGAACAGCACAAACTCACCTACCAAAACCAGCCCAGACTGGCTAAGGTTAGGTTAGTGTAGTTCTAATACTATTTCTGTGGGTCTGCCTTCTACATATGAATTTTTACAGTATACCACATTACAGATAATGTGTTTGTTCTGAAAGGTATATCATCAGTTCATCAAAGCTGGTCAGTAACATGATGACTATACCAGAAAATAGTGAAATAGGAAATGTAACCTACATAAACATAACTGTTCATAATACGGGTTCATTTCATGTCCAGGCAGACACTCACACCACTTCCATGGTGTCTACCCTCAGCATACGTGAATGCATGTTTGTTCGTATCAGATTAGATATGATTTGATCTGAGAAATTGTTTTTCAACATGGCACAAATTTCAGCTGTGTACTACTTGTCTTTTTCCGTCCATCCTTCTTTTTTTGTTTTTTGTTTTTGTTTGTTTTACAGTTTATCTCTTCAACTGTGTCTCTCCTTTCATGGCAATAATAATAATGAATAGTCTTCTTTTCCCTGTTGGCAATAAAGAGACCATCAGATACAAGGGAAGGAAAGACAGAGAGAAGGAGAAACAGAGAGGGGGGGTCTGACAATCGCATTAGCCAGACTGCATGCTTGCTTTTTGGTAGAAAATAAAGAGAATTGTGTGTCTCTATCTATGTGTGTGTGTGTGTGTGTGTGTGTGTGTGTGTGTGTGTGTGTTTGTGTGTGTGTGTGAGAGAGATCCTGTGTGTCACCTCTTATGTTTGTGTGTGTGTGTGTGTGTGTGTGTCTGAGAGAGCAGAGCAAGCACTCTGCTGATATTAGCTAGTTCTTCATTCACTTGCTAATGTGATTTCACTCTATACATCAAGCACACACGCACACGCACACACACACACGCACGCACACACACTACAGTAAGAATAAACCTTGAATGTCAGACACCCTCACTTTCACTAAAAAATCTCATAAACACATAAATCAAGAGATAAATTGTTAAACAGAATATATATTGTGTGTGTGTGTGTGTGTGTGTGTGTGTGTCATGTCTGCTGGCTGTTTTTTAATCAAAAGGTCTCTTCACAATACCGCGAATGCACATACTGTTTCAAAAGGATCTTTCATTTTCATTATTGTCATTGGCGAATGCCTTTTGGAATGAACGAGACATCTTGTTGAGTTTAAATTTAAAAGGGACGTGAAGCTGCACAAACACTGGCAGAAGATGCAGCTAAGAACATTAAGAAGATATTTGGGGGTGTGGCCATCTCTTGGAATTAGCCAGACACACAAGTGCATCCACGGCGCTAAATAATGTACAACCAGAGGACCTGAGGGGCCGAGCAGAGGTTATACACAATTTGTGGTTCACAAATTTACTATCCAGTCGGATAAATAAGAGGAAACCCAGTTGAGTGCTACACTAAATATATAACTAGACACTAGACAATAGGATAGAGCGATCAACTGTGCCAAAGGCCTCAGACATGTCTCAATGAACTAAAATGACAGTTTTAATCTGGTCTAGCTGCATGAAAAGATCACTGAAAGGAGGAATGCATTATGAAAAGGTGGCAGTGGGGCAGGCTTCAGTCTTTGCCAAAGTTTGTTACAATGACACCTAAAGTAGCACAGGAATTACGCTGACCGATGGACGGTATGATTCTGCACTCACGATATTGCCATTACTACTTCTGCTAAACCTCTTCATTTACAAGTGATGTGCATTTTTCTCTGCTTTCAGGTTTGCCGGACTGCAGAAATTGCATATATTGCTACACATGTGTTTTAGTGCTATATTGTTAACAGCAGCACAGCTGAGCAGTTTGCATGTTAACATGCAAATATCATTTCCTATTGAGGTCAAGCACAGTGACAGACCATGTTTTATTACACGCACATCGTGCTTACATGCTTACTGTATGTTGGGAAAAATTGCAAAGACAGATTCGAGATGGAAAGAGGAAAGGAGGTCAAGAAGGGTGGTGAAATAATAGAAAAGAAAGCATTTTGTAAAGGGTAAAGAGAGAACAAAGTCGGTTGAATGAGTAGAGATGCAAGGAAAGAATTGCCAAAAATAGGAATGCAGCAGAAACAGAAATACAGATATGATATAGATTAGGAACAGAGGGAGAGATGAAATAGATTGTTGGAGATTTTTATGAAGGTGGCCTCCATTTGTGCTTTGAGTGGTATTGGACTAGATGAGAGAACAAAGAAATAGAAATGGAGTAAGTCAGAAGAGAAAGGAGAATCGAGGTGGGAGGAAGAGCCAACTGAAAGAGACAGGGGAAACTGAAAACAAGGGAAAGCAAATTGACTGGGGAGACGGTAGAATGCAAGTTTTGACGAGCAAAAAGGTTGGATGGACTGAGGGATTCGTACAGGAGGGGAGCCAATTCAAGAAAAACAAAAAACACTGAAGAAAAATAGGTGGAAGGATGGGAGATGGCAAACAAGAGAGGACAGATGGAGAAATATGAAGAACGTTCTGGAGAGGGCAGATCATGAATAGAATGCGAAAAGGAGGAGGCGAGAGGGAGAAAGAAAGAGAGAAGAGGATGGAGAGATGAAAAATGGGGAGACGTGATAAAGTAGGCCCATAATAGGGGATAAAAGCAAGGTAGCAGGGAGAGGAAGATGAAAGAAGGCTTGAGAGGAAGAGTAGCTAGAGGGGTGAGAAAGGGCAGGTTGTTGAAGAGAACTGGTTGTTTTTGCTGATAAAAAGCTTAATTAAAATGTGGAGACAGAAAGAAAGATAAAAGACTTACAGGTACAAATGTCCTCTGTCAGGTATTTTCTGACGTTCCTCAAGTGTCTTCTTTGTATTATGAAAGATAAGGGGGGAGTGGGGAAGAAGAAAACACTTAGCAATAAAGTGCACACAGCTCTGAGGAATGAGGATAAATGCAGAACTAACAGCTTATTAATGAATAGATATTCAATTGGTTGCAGGAAAATGAACATGTTGTGCTGCAAGAAACTGCCAGAGATCTTTGTTTACCTGTGTTGAAAAGTATCACAAATTGCTCTCTGTAGGGGATGGAGGGGAGAGAAAAGCTGAAGACAGACAGATGCCAACGGCAAAATGTGGGTGTGTAGGGTAAGTGAGGAGAGTGGTGAAAGTGAATGTAGGTACAAAAGAAAGGTGATGTAGAAAAAGGAATGCAAAAAGGTCAAAGATAGAGGGTAGGAATTAGAGGAGAGAGGTGAAAAGGAAAGGATGTGAGACAAAAGAAAGGGCAATGGGGAGCTGTAGGAATGCCAGGGAAAGAGACAGGTAAAGAGGAGAGAGGAGAGGAAGAATTCAGTGTTAGGTGGATAAATGCCACAGAGGGAAGAGAGGAGAGAGGAAGTATGTCAGGGCAGTGGAAGTAAAGAGGGAAGAAAAAGAAGAAGTTGGGTGACTTAGAGGAAAGGATGATGCGAGTGGATTGAGGGAAGAGGAGGAGAGATGAAAGAGGAAGGAGGGGAAATAGGAGGAAGGAGGAAGGCGAAATGAAAGGAAGAATGGTAGCTGCAGGACAAGAAAAAAAAATGTCGCAGTGGCAGCAAGACGGTTTGGCTCTTTTCCATACCTGAAAAAAAAGCTTGCCATCCATTCCTCCGTCTCTCTTCTTCCTCATTTAATTCAAAGAATCTAAAAGCTGAAGGCACACCTGGCCAGCTGTGTGCAAGCTCAATTTTGGAGGACACAGTCCAACATGTGGAGTGCAGATTAAAGGCAGCCTAGCCTCGCCTCTCCACTCGACTCCTGTCGTATTGTTCACCTGTCTCGACACAAGCCCATCTTGGTATTACTCTTCAGCTGACCAGGGCTCACTTATTTTGTTGGTACACTTTGATCTTGTGACCTGATTTATTTAAAAGCCCCAATTGAGCAGTGGCTTTTAGTGCACCTTTCTTTAGATTTTCATATGATGGTGAGTTGTTTGTGTTCTGCCCCAGAGGCTCCGTGCCAGGCTGGTAAGAGCAGACATCGGGGATAGGAGCGTAATCAAGGAGTGCATAAAAAAGTAATAGAAATCATTTGAAGCCATAATGAGGGTCTCACGTGGCAGACAGCAGGTGTAGTTTGAGGCGTTTCTTGAAGAGCAAATATGCACTTTTTTGTACTAAACTGATCTAGACAATATGCACTTCTCTTTGTGTTCAGTTGATGAATGTGTCTGAACACATCAATATGCCAAACTCTTTGTTCCTATAGGTTAACAAGCTGTAAAGCCTTTTGTGTGGTCGACAAAAAGGGGTGTATTGTTTTTCCCGAATGCTTACTGTGTCTGGTGATTTGCTGATAATGTCAACACGTTCTTCTCTGTGTTTCTACAGGCTAACAGGCTTCCAGGTTCCTCCCCCTGTCACCAGCACAGGAAACGTCTTCTCTTTGCGGTTGACCAGCGACTTCGCTGTCTCTGCACACGGCTTCAAACTCAACTACGAAGGTCAGAGAGCGTCTTGTGCGTTTGTGTTAGTATCTGAGAATGCATAGGCTGTTCATCAATCTTGGCCCCGATAGTGCAGAAAAAATGAACGACGTGAATAACAACCACTCTGACCGGATGAAAATCCCATAGCTCATGTTGGACTGTGGGTGCGAGTGGCATTCAGAAGGCAAAAACTAACCTTGGCAGACGTCTTGTTTTTGAATGCAAGTAATTGAGCAGCTGCAATGTGTCGATTACTTGAAGCAACCCCTGCTGATATTTGCTTGATGCACTAAACTTGGAGAAAGCAACATCAACATCTCGTTGGACTTATGGTTGCTGACAAATATATTAATAAGCATGCATATCTGCTTACAAATACATACATATGAGTGGGTTATTAAGAAGTTATTAAATGTTTGTAGACTGCTTATAAAAGCTGCATAAGTGTTACCCCCTTTTTTATGTTGGTGAATGATATCTCTCCTCTTCCTCTGCTCACTTCCTCTATTGCAAGTTTTTAAGGAGAACTGCCATGTTCTGAACTCAATCTACATTGTTTTTTTTACTCCTTTCCACTCAGCAGGGGAAAGGACTCCCGAATTGGGGACAAGTTCATTCCTTTTCTGCATGGGAGGCTGTCAAACTAACCAAATCCCAAATCAGGAGACATGGGCAGAGCATGACACAAAACGACAGTATATTGAAGGCTCTATATTTCAGACATTCTGTGGTCACAACACCAGTTTACCAGATCCTGCAAATGGATCCATTTTGACCCTCAAGCCTCATGATTGGACACTAAAAGACTTCCCTTACTAAAGCCACATGTTATTAACTTCAGTTAAAATGGACACATTTTCTCTTACACATAAACATTTCCATCAACATTTCAAACACTGAAACATTGAGGGCATTAAAAAAATTATTTTATGTGCGTCAACCTTGTTAAATTCCTTTTTTACTGATGAGTTTGAACATTGTTACAAAGAAAAAATGTGGTCGGTTTCCTCCCGAGGGAACTTGTCCCATTCCAGGGGTAGCAAAGTGTCCCCTTTCGCCCTCTTGCTTGAGGGCCTGAGTAAATACCATGGTACCATTTTCACAGATGAAAGAAGTGATATGAATGGTTGAAGTGATGGTTAAAATTAGAACTCACTATGTATCAGCACCATGTCCTGTGTGCATTAAAGATTTCAGATTAGATTTAGATTAGGAAAACTTTGATGTCCTCAACGAGGCAGTTAGTCACGGAGCATAAAACAGAAGAGGATGAAACTGTCTACCGGAGGCGCACACGCACACGCACACGACACCGAACAAACCAACAAAACAAATAAATACACAGTTATGCAGTTCCTTGCTGCTCCCTGAACAGATCTTTGAGCTGTCAACGACCCACATGACTCAGATACAAATACGACCGCAGTAGATAACGCACATTAAACATTAGGTTATACAAAATGCAGTCATTACGCATACTGTAGGTTTGATTCCAGCATTCCGGTCATATACTTATCATTACACGTCAGAACTCTCTGTTGCAATTAAAGTTGCAGAGGTGTGCAGATGGTGTATGAGATGTAGTCACGGTCAGGTAGTATTTATTTAGTATTTCTGTGTGCTGCCTGGATATCAATACTGAATGTGGATTCAGGCTTATTACTGAATGTAAGAAGGTAACTCTCCTGATGGGTCTTTCGAGAAATTAAACATTTTAATAAAACACACACATAATTAAAGCTGCGTTCTAAATTAGAGTCAGCCATTGAAGCCCATATATTATCAGTGGGAATGTTCCCTCTAAAGAAGTGCCGTCTTGTATTCAGGCTGTCGTGCCTCAACTAAACACGACAAGAGTTAGTGTCGCTGATTAGATCCTCAGATGGTAGAATTAGTGATAGATGTAAAGCTGCAGAATATTCAATGGAAATTCCTGCAGCAGCAGAGAATCTAAATATTAGCATGTATTGAACAAATGAGCCCTGCATTGCTATTCAGTTTAATAGATAAGTTAACTAGCAACCAAGTCAGTTTTGTGTTCAGATATTCATCTCATAGGTTGCTATTCCATGTTTTCTTTGTGGTTCTGAGGATGTTTTGAAAGATGGTCTATGCTGCAGGAGGTGATAATGATTATTTATTACAAGAGGTGGTCAGGTGACATCTGCCTTTTTTCAAAAAAGCTATTTAGACATGTGACAAAATCATGAAATGAATGATGGCTAAATTCAGTTTAGTTGCTTCAGTTTCAGGGTCCTCGTATTGGCTTAATGGAAACCTTGAATAGAACAGAGCCATCCTTAATGTGATTAGCCTTAGCTGTGCTTTTCCTGACATGACAAGTCCAAATATCTGCTGTCAAAAAGGCCCGTTGAAAAGAACTGTAGCTGGCGTAATGTTTGACATAAATGGAATGCATGTTTCTAAACTTCTGTTCACTAACTTCCAGATGACAGCTTGTTTACATGCACACACGCACACACACACACACACACACAGTGTTGGTCACAGCTGGTTGCTGTTGGTAATGATACACTGTTTAAACGTCTCTCTGTGTGTCCCCCTGCATGGCTCTGTGGGCCTTTGTGCTCGTCTGTATGTAGGTTGGATGGTTGGTGGGTGTTCGTCTAGTTGATATGTGTGTCTGGTGTGCCGCATAATGACAATATCACTGATTGCAAAGTGCCTTGGTTTAAGTCTGTACACATGCTGTGCCTGAATTTCTGTGTGTGTGCACGTCTGTGTGTGTTTGTGCTACTTCTATGGCCAAGCAGTTGTCCCAGTTTTATTCACTGGCACAAGTTTCTACTTGCAACTTGGCTTGGCTCATTCTGCGTGATTGTGCATGTGTGTCTGGGTGTGTGTGTGTGTGTGTGTGTGACATGGAAAGAGTCTGCTCTCAGTGAGAGCATCCAGGGGACTTATCTGAAGAGCCCATGATGCTGCTACATTCAGCTGTTTAACTTCGTCTGTGTATGTGTGAGAGGAGAGGGGGAGCTGGTGAAGCAGAGAGGCGGACCACACTTGGCATGTGCTAAAATGCAACATTATGCTGATGATCTGTTTGTCTTTCTATATTCAGCATCTCATACTGTCCACAACACGCAGCTAGTCTGTTCATTTATACAGCCAGGAGGAGATTTTCTGAAAAGGAATGATCCACCCTGGTTTGGACAATTTTTGGCAAGTCAGCCTTAGTCCATGTAATCCTTCTGCCTAATCTGTTACTGGAGCTGGTTCAGAATTTAGATTTTCACAGGTATCGCCTTAACATTGTCAACAATACATTTTTAGAAAAGAAGTGAGTGAAAATTCCTGCTCATCATGGTAGAAGTGTTGTAGGGCTGTCAAAAGTGAACAAAAATTATGTTAAATTATTCCTTCTAAAAAAAACCCATTGGTTTAAACCATTCCAATGTCTACTGTGTCTTTTAAAATATACATATCTCAAACAGTCACCAATACATATGTCCTATATCATGCTGTTGAATTATTCACCCATTTCAGCTTGACCTACATTTCATTTTCAATCAATGAAAGTCACGTTGTGCGCAGAGTATCCATATTGGCTCATATTGTTGCTCATTCTTTCAAACCCAACAAGAACTAAATAAAACTCATCAAAACCTTCTTGGTCGTCCTTCCAACAATCAATACCAAATGTGGTTTGGTCGAAATAAACTCTTTAATTCACTAGGAGTAGTGAGAGAGAGGGCAGACATCAGAGAAAAACTCGGATTTAGAATATTTGTTGACCGCCCTGCAGTGTTGTTTACATGCACAACTCTTATTTTCTACAAATAAGAAATCAATGGTTAAGTCAAAGGTCTTTCTCTCTCTCTGTCTCTCTTTGTATGTGTGTCTCTGTTTCTCTGTCACACACACACACATACACAACTGATCTGTTGACTGATAAGTTTAGGCGAGTAAGTATTCAACTGAGCCAACTCTCTCATCATTAGGTTGTATCTAACTTAAATGTTAGTTTGTAGGTTAAAAAAGAATGTAAAAAGACCCATGATTAGATGTTATTATCAAGGTAATGCATCCAGACACAGATGGATTGGTGTAATAGGGTGTAAGAGTTAGACTACTCCCTCCATGTGTGATGCCAGCTTTGATTCTGTAATTTTAGCATGCAAACATTTTAATCTAACAAGCATGAATTTATCACAACTAATTTAATTTCTACTTATTTTGACACAAAGATTTGTCCTGCACCAGATGGAGTAAAGTGGAGCATGAGAACAATAAGTGGATTAGTGACGCATCAGAAGTGTTGCAGGTGTTTTTACCAGACTGCTGCGTAGAGGAAGATGAGATGAAACTCTGGATAAACCGACATATGCACGCTCCAGCCCTCACCTTCGGTCGCGAGCTCCATGAGACTGAAAGAATAAGATCATGGCCATTCCTCGCCTCCTCAGGCACATCTTGCAGTGGAGTTAATCCAGGTACATCAAACTAGGAGGTGACCTGGGGCAGACCTAGAAGGTGCTGGAAGGCTTTCATGTCCCACTACACCATGGATCTGGATATGCATTGGAAAAAGGATGAACGCATAGATAGATGGATTAACACAGTGTAGTGTAGGATCAAAGACAAAAACAGTGGTCCAGTGGTATGCGTTATATTCACACTATGAAACAGAAGGTTAATTCATTGATCCCTCTATAGGAGGGAATTTTCCAGTTGGCAGGACAAGGTGCAGTAGTGAGGCTTTGTCGTTCTTTAGCTCGTCTGCTCAGTGGGAAGCACTTTGATGTGATTGTTGGACTCCTTGAACAGTTCTTCCCCTTCCTCTGAAGACTGTCAGGTCATAACTAATTCATGCACCGGCACATACCATACAGTGTGTATATGTGCATGTGTGTGTGAAACAGAGAAAGACAGTGATGTATAATTTAGCATGATGTTGAAGGCAGTTTGATATTGTGCTGATGAGACGGAATCACAGATTATCACAGCACTTAGACACACACACACACACACACACACACACTGTCCTTTCTCAGCATGATCATTGCTGAAGAATTATTCTTTTCGTCTCCTGTTACGCCTCGTCGCCTTCTGCTCCACCTTCTCTTTGTTCTTCCTCATTCATCTTCTTTCATTCTCATTTTTATACAAATAGATTTGATCTTTATTGAGTTGTGTTTATTATGTTCAGCGAATAAGGAAAACTGAATGGGCTGTTAAACAAATCATAGCAAGAAGGCGGATAGAAACAAAATCGCCAATTTGCTTTAATGAAGACATCAAATAAAAGTGCATTTACTGTTTTGCCTGAAATGTGTACAAGAACTGTATGACACAAGTTTATTGCATACAATATTGATGATTGTTGATTTTAGGCTATTAGGTGTTTGCATGTAATTGGAGAAAGTTGGAGCATGTAGTGTATTGCAGATGAAGCTTGTTATAGACATCCAACAGGCATCAGAGCTATATATCTGATCTTAATGAAATTTAGGAGAGGCACCCACTTTGAAGTATGTAGAAACTACAACACTTGTTTGTGCTGCATGCAGAGACACATAATATATAATAACATCAAACTGTATTACTCTCAAATATAGATGTACATTACCCACATTCATGCAATATATATTTAGACACGTCCATGTGTTCAGAGACACGGGCATGCATGGAAACACATACAGACATGGACATGCATACCATACACACGCAGACACACAGCTCCCAGATGTAATCATTTTCTTCAGAACATGGGCCAGAGAACATGTTCTTCATCCTAGAACATGCTGCCATGTGACTAACAAGTCAGCAGAGATTTAACTTCACTCCCCTCATCCCCAGCCTCTCTTCACTTCTGCTGTTTTTCCTCCTCTCCTCTGCACTTAAAATATCTCCACTGCTTGTTTTTCTCCACTTTATGATATCACAGTAATCCACTTATTTTACCTTCATTTACACGTACGGTACCAGCGAGAGTTTACATCGTGCCTCGAGACAAGGCATAAACAAAGACTAATGAAATATAGAAGAGGGAGATAAAAAGAAAACAAATTCAATTAAAAAAATGGTTGAAGGTGCAAAACACACTCAGAAGTTTTTTTTTTTTTGTCGTAAGCAAAAGCAGAAACAACAGGTTTGCACATAGTCTATCAAATATAAATCAAAGTCAGACACAGTACATTAAATCCTATGAAAGTAATTTTATTTTAAGTAATGCTTTGAATTCCTTTTGAAGGCTGTTCAGCTGTAGTAACTGAATTCTGAAGGAACTACAGATATAAATTCTTACTGAGGCGGATGGAGAAAGCTGTCCTGGTCTAAATGAAGTAAGAGGAGGGATGACCTTCTTTCAATCTGCCCACTTCTTCCCCTTCATCTGTTTTGAGGTTTGAAATGGAACTTTTGCTTGCAAACAGAGGTTGGTGGCAGCAGGTTAAACACTTTGGGAGCTCTCACTGGCCAGATGTCAGTGACATCGATGGACCATTCTCCATCTGGGCATTTATCCATCAGTTCCACATAATATCATGGACGGGGTTACTGACTCACAGAGGTTTACAGCCAATCCAGTGACCTTCTGGTCACTCTTTGTATACATAAAGGATTTAGATTTTCTAAGAGGGCGCTAGTAGAAATGTTCACTTTACTCCTGGCTCACCGTACTAATAAAATATCTATAAGCACTGGGTGCATCATTTTTAGCAATTGATGGTACGGTTTGTGTCTTTGAAACGTTTTATTTAAATACAGCCATGGCTATAAATAAAAGGTCCACTTTATGTTTAAACCAACAGCATCAAATAATGTGTTATATTGTCAGTTTAAGGTTTTGATTTACTCTACATTTATTGTTGTGTTCAGCCAACAGGGCGCTTCTAAACTGTTTGACTGTAGCCGAGAAGATAAGGAGGACAAGTTCGTCAAGTAAGCCAAAAGAAGAGGCCATTTCCTTTTGAGGTCATCCACCCCTCAGGCTCCATAAAACATGTGGTCAGTAGCCACCCTGGCCATTTGTTGACAAAATTAAAACAAGCTTGATGCAGAAGCATCAAGGAAGTGTGACCTTTTATAGTTAGAACAGGGTTTAATTGCTTTCCACATCAGAATTCAGTCAACATAAACACTGAGAAAGCTTTCCTAAATTTTTCATCTCCTGCATCAATTATATTTTCAGGCTAACTATTTGCCAGTAAACACAAGCCAACAGCATTCAGTTCTCACACTGATGAGTCTGATCAGTGTGCTGTATGCATGGCCACTGCAGCCGGCTCCTCTGAGGAAAACACTTTATGAAATGTGAAATCTGAATGATTGTGCAGCTGACGGGCGAAGTTCCGGTGAAAACCGAGCGTTGGTGCCTCGTGGGGCTGAATCTCAGTCAGAAAAGCGTTTGGATCCATATTTAGAGGCAGCCATTGAAAGGGCATTCCGCCATTTGTTTCTCTGAGTTTCTGATCCCTTATCAGCACTTGATTGATTGATTTTGACTCTGGTCTCGTCGACTTGAACATGATCTGAGTGTAAAAGTCAAGTGTGTGTGTCTGTGTGTGTGTGTGTGTGTGTGTGTGTGTGTGTGTGTGTGTGTGTCCGAGGGCATGCGTCAGTGGTGTATATTGCACAGTGTGAACAGTGTTTGTGCGTCCACGCGTGCATGCGTATGTGATTGAGGCTCTGGCTGTGGCTCCTCTGATCTTTATCAAAGAGACTTGAGGGGACTGACAATATCCACTCCTCCATCTATCATCCCTCCATCTGTCTGTCTGTCTGCTCTCTCACTTTCTGCCATTCAGCAGAATTCAGCAATTGAATCCAGGTGAATTGATGGCAACATGGGAAAGAGAAGGTGACTCTAATAGCGAAGGTTGGTTGAAGGTGGCCTTTTGGTTGAATATTGATACTCTTTAGGTTTAAGGGGCTTTATTTTAACATCACCAGTGAGGCCATATATTTTTTATGTTTACTCCCAGACAGTATCAAGAGCAAAGAGCAGACACTTGAACACGATTTTTTTATTTTTAGGTTTGTGTTGGATTGTCTGATTTTTTCATACATTTGTTGACTCCATTTTTGCACTGTGATGCAGATGAAGAGACCACACGACGTATTGACAGGAGAAAGAATTACAGCACTTGCTGTTGTGCTTCACAACTACCTGCTATTCTTTGTCATTCTCCCTCTTCCTCTGTGTCTGTATTTTTTCCCCTCTGCCCACAGATTGAACAAGGCTCAATACACATATGTGGCACAATACTTGTGTGTGTGTGTGTGTGTGTGTGTGTGGCTATACATTTATACAACTATGGCTAAGTTTATAAATATGAATAGGAAGGAGTTTGTCAGTTCTGTCAAAGAAGAAAAGTGTGTGTGAATGTGTGTGCGTGCCTGTGTCTGTACAGACTGTATATGCATGTGTACATGCTGTATATTCCCATGTGTATATAGCAGGCGAGTGTGAAGTATGTATAAGATTTTACAGGGGGAATGGAGTAAGATGGAAGAGGAGCACACTGTTTATATGGAGTAATGGAAAGCAGTGTGGAAGAGAAAAGGAGAAATTAGAAGAAAGAAGGGAAGCAAAGAAGAAAAAAATGAGAAAAGCAAATCTGTACTGTGAGAACATAAGAGACTAAGGACTAGGAGAGGAAGAAGAAGAGAAGAGGAGTTCCCTGTAATAATGTAATGCGCTCAATGCTTTCTTTGTTGAACAGGAGAAATCAATGCTGTTTTAACGCTGTGTTTGTGTGTGTGTGTGTGTGTGTGTGTGTGTGTGTGTGTGTGTGTGTGTGTGTGCATGCGCATGTGTGTGTGTGTGTGTGCATGCGCATGTGTGGGTGTGTGTTCATTGTCTACAGTGAGAATGCAGCTCCTCACTGTTCCAACTGCTGCAAGGTCAGCTTCAACACAGGGGCATCAATCAAAACAATCACACACACACACACAAACACACACACACACACACACACAGTGACAGCAGATGTGGAGAGCAGATTGTGTGAAACAGAATTTTGAAGAAAAATATGACTGTTTTTTTTTTTATTCTTTTTTATGCGTCATGAATTATACAAATGTCAGTCACCTGTGCCTCAGATACGTATAAATCAGTGATTTGGGTTTTCTGACAATGCTATTATGTGCAGTCATGCTGTCATGTACAACCCCCTGAACCCACTGGAGACTGAAGTGAGCCACAAGCCTGTTGAAGGGACCCTGTCATATGTCATTGAACTCATTTGATTATTTTACTTTATAGTGTGACATCAAATACATGCATTTACCATTATCGTAGTCTGAATAATTTTGTGAATAACAGACCGCATTCTCCAGGGCTGCCTGACCTTTCCTTGTGTGGATAGGCAGTATAGGTGAGTGACACTAAAGTAACTAAAGTCACTAATTACAGCAAGCCTTTAATATGTTCAGCAACAAACAATGAGTGGCGTTTTCAGTGTGAAGCAGGAAGAAGTGGGCCTCCTCAAGGGTACTTGTCAAAAACAAGTGACCGTAGCTCGTTATCTGGATCATTGTATAGAATTTTAGAGAAAAGATGCCAAATCTCTCCGTCTGAGGCCCTCAGTGAGTGTCCACACGATGTATCAGTTTGATGTCCGGATAATGTAATTACAGTAAATGGCTGCCAGACATCTTCGTATCTGGCTGGGCAGGATACCAGAGGCGCCTCACATTACCAAAGTCCAGCAAATGACAAATTAAAGCGATACCTGGATAAAACGAACTCCTTCGATGATAGATTTATATTAAGAAGCTGCCAAATGTTTTAGTGCCTGGAAAGAAGAGGTGTCTAACATCAAAGATTGTCCAAAAAATAGTCATCAGTCTGATACCTGGCTAATATCATCAAAGTAAAGTGTGAAGTAAAGTCTTTCAGTGACTAGATTGGCAAGATTAGAGTTTGACACTAAAAGAAGTTCAGCGAATGATATACTGACCTCATATCTGAATGATATTAAATACTTTTATGATGGAATTACGGCAAATACCAACCAATCCCCTCTGTACCGGGACAGGATAGAAATTACATCAGATGATATATTGATCTGATATTCAGATCTGTCAGACAACCACTGGCCACCTGACAAAAATATAGGCTATCCAGGTACATAGTTAATGTCAGTGTGTGTGGAAGTGTGCTTATGTTCTGCAGTAGTGTGTGTGTGTTAGTGTCTATGTGAGTGTGTGTTGATAATAATACGGCCTCCTGGCCAATGTCAGTCCATTATTTAGCTTTATATCAGCCAACCAATCAAACGGCCTCCCTTCAGGGTCACCACCTCGGCCCATCCAATCAGCTCCTCCTGCCAAGCAGGAAGGAATATCACCTGATTAGCATAACTAGAAAATGAGCAGGGTCATGCTGACATGGCGGTTTCTGATGCTGTGACTCAGACAGCAGCTCCGAGACAATACATATCCCTCAACGTTGTCAGCCAATCAAAGAGGGTTTTCACCAAATGTAACGCCATCAAAAAAAAATGTGACCGGGAACATGGGCAAAATGATCTCTAACCTCCCGGAGCTACCTCTCATCAGCAGATTTCATTATTTAAGGGCTTTCCGTGGGGTCTTCCTCTCAATATTTAATCATCTAATTCATTGTTAAAATAACTATCAGTGCTGCGTTCTCCAGCCCTTGTGCTCTTGTTTTCTATCAGCAAATTTTCTTATTTCACTTTCCCGCTGCTTTTAGCGTCTTAACTACCGTCTCTCAGAAAAAGTGCTTCTATGTTCAAGAACAGCTGAATTTGGGATTTACCCTCTAAAATTGGTGGCTGAGCATTTAATGCAGTTGGCAGTTTGCAGCTTTAAAAAGTTTTTTCACAATGAACGCATTGACATAAGGTGAAACAACCAGACTATTGACGTTGTCATAAATAAGACAGGGTCGCCATGTGTTGCTAATGGAACAGTTCCCACTCACTTTGCAGTACTTGCGGTAGGGCACGGCCCAATTTAATTTATGTTTGACATCTTGTCAATGTAATGTCTTGTAGTTCAAAAGAATGTCATGCAAAAATAAATGGTCAGGTTACATAACCCAGTTCAGCGTGTGGCAGAATACACTAGTACATTTTCTGCAAGTTTTATTGCTATTAGGGTCATTTTGTGCAAAGACCATTTTTGATTTGATATCAGTGTATAAATAAGTAAACCACAACTGTCAAGCCATGTATTTAAATCTCTGGGTGAGAATATTATCTTAAGACTAAATTTTGATCCCGTTCAGCTCACTGTGGAACAAACGCAAGTAAATCTCATTAAAATAGCTTCTTTACTTTGCAGCAGATAGGAGCCGGAGTTTCGCCTTGTGATGTCTGTGCCTGTCATAACAGATAGTTGCAATTATTGAAGTTTTGTCCTGTGATGAAAAGAGCAACTTTTGTACAAATTGATTCCCCAGTGACAGCGCACCCCCAAATACCCATGAACACAAAGACAACACGCACACCAACACAATACCATCATGGGCTGTGAGTGAAATATGTTGCAGAGGGAACACTTGTTTGATTGTGGTTGATGTTATATTATGCCGCACTAATGGTACAAAGACTGGAAACAGAGGACGAGATGAGGGAGATGAAAGACGAAGAAGAGATTAAAAGGGATGGGATTGAAAGTAGTTGAAAGAACTGAAACAGGACAGAGGCCAGCTGCTCATGTCTTGAAGTGTACTTCAGCGTAAAAGCTGCTATCATACTTTATATTTTGATATCACTTCAACAAGATTTTGAAAGACAATGTGAAACCTTCCATTGATCAGCTTTTGGATCAGGGCCTATGCCAGGCATTTAAACCAATAACTAAAACAGCTAAAGCAGTTTTTTCTCATAAAGTAAAGGAATATGGTTCTTGGATCCCAACATTTGTGTGCAAGGTAGAACCGGTTCATGTAAGTGCTGGTTTTCCCTGCACTCAATAATGGGGAGTGGCATAAAAGAGAAAACATGCCAGTAGTGTGTGGCTCCGTGTCTATTGATGTGATATTTACCTATTTGTTCTGTAACCTTTATTTTGCCTACAGTAAAGTGAGGAAATATAATATTTCTTCAGCTTAATTTACATTCTGTTTGGTTTTCAGACACTATATAATCATGGCCTTTATATGTAGGATGATTACTCAGCTGTGTCTGTGTTGCTTGGTTAGTTTCACAGTTAAGGTGAGCTTGGCAGCTTTAAATTTGTGTGTGTGTGTGTGTGTGTGTGTGTGTGTGTGTGTGTGTGTGTGTGTGTGTGTGTGTGTGTGTGTATTTGTATGTGTGCCAGTATCTGTCAGTCAGTTTTCCAGGGGGTCTCTTGATGTTAAATTTAATAAGTCACGCTACAGTAACCACAGCTATTAGATATCACACACATTCTGGGACACACACACACACACACACACAAAGCTAGCTAGCTAGCTCACCTCGTCTGTGCAACCAAGCAACACACACACACAGATGCTATCAGCACGGAGTGATGACTCTCACGCACACACACAACAACAAACTCAGGCTGTGCGCTTTTATTAAATATGCACAGCATACACCAGAGTATGGCTGAAGTTGTCAGTCACTGGAGACACACACGCACACACACACACACACACACACATTGACAATGACTGTCTCTACAGGCAATAATCTGTACATGGGTTACCAGTTAATGTTTCATACACCACTTAACAGCATTAACCTTGCATAGCCCTCCACTGCCGTCTGCTCACTTGGTGTCAGATGGTTTAAGGACAAGCAAAAGGTCTGTCTGAAGGTATTAGCGATATAGGAAAGTGACAACACAAAGAGCCCTGCGAGTGAACCCCAGAGACAGCACTGTCCATTACACCCATAATGCTAACTGTCAGATGGAACGATCAACAGCATTAACTGTTGCAGAGCTGTGAACTGTCAAGTGTGAGGATGAGAGTCGAGGGTAGCTTTGGAGGAGAGGCCTTTGGGTCATTAAGATTAAAAAAAAAATGGAGGGTGAACGTGCTGTGAAAGATTTGTAGTGAAACAAATTCAGACTAAAGCTTTTCTCGTGTCCAAAATGGAAAATGGTTCATCCTCAGGGGGGAGCATGATTGTGATCATTATATTTTATGGGAATATGCGCACACTGTGTCATGTGTACATGTTAACATTTTGTTGGTGACGCTGGCACTAATGGAAAGATCAAAGGCTCATTGTCTTGGATAACGAGTGCCAGAGACATCCTGGAAGCGATCTGTCTTTATTTGTGCCAGTTTATCCATCACATTGATCGGCTGCCAATGTTGCCATGAAATTTGACATAGATTCATGGTCCGATGCTAGTTCAATTAACAATTGATTTTAAAGTTCAAGTTTATTTGTTAAGCACAGTTTTATGCAAAAGCAATTGATATTATATCAGTGTTTGGGTTTGAGCTGATCGCCTGCCACCTACAGACCAACACGTCCCCATCAAGTAAACCAAATCCCTTTTGGACTACCATCTTCTCTAGCAATAGTCAAGCTGAGGGTCAAGGGCAGAGTTTTGTTCATAGTTATCTAACTGACTGAATATCATACTGACAATGGCTGCTCGTCACACAAAAGAGAGAGGATAGATTGAAAGACAAAGGAGGGAATAGGAGGAGAATGAATGTGTATGTGGTGGAGGAGAGACAGAGTGCTCTGGTATCGATCAGCACAAAAAGGCCTTCTGAGAGGACACGCTCATTTACTTAGTTCTGTTCAATGACAACTCCGGCATCTTTTTGAAAACCCTCTGCGCTCTCCCTCTCTCCCCCTCCCCGTCTCCTGCTTCCCTTAATGGATATTGATTTAGTTTTAGGAACATACAGTAAGTTTCTATCTGTTGCACCAGTTGTGTCTTGCTAACCTCCTCTGCTTCTAAACTCTCTCACAACCTTTGAGGTGAACCTATCTTTCCAAATGACAGTAGTGGAGTGTAAATACAAATCTGTGTGTGTGCGTGTCGGTGCGCGTGTGTCTGCGTGTGTGCATGTGCCACAGCGCGGCACAGCTTTAGCAGAGTGACAGTGATGTCAGACACATAACGATTTCCTATTGGCTGTTGGCCCCTGAGGCCCAACGACCCGTTATTGATCTGACCAATTAGCATTCACACCTTTAATTAATACTGAAGCCTGATGTGCGCAAACAAGCGCATGCACACACACACACACAAGAACACTCACACAGTGTTAATTAATAGGGAGGAGAGGGGTGGTTGTGGGAGGAGATAAGAGTAGAAGGGAGGCAGGAGGGAGATATGGATGTGTGAGATACAGAAGAGAAGGGTCAGGTAGAGAGAGAGGAAAGCAAATCAGGACCCTGACTTAAATCAGTGCAGCCCCTTGATTTAAGGACTAATGGTATGTCAGGACTTAATGGTAAACTGGCTTTTGAGACTTTGAACTGTGTGCATTAAGAAAATTGCTATTAGCTCTCTTTAAGTGTAATTTTCAGTGTGATGCTCACACACTTGGTTAAACTGTTGTGAAGTAAATTAATATAGGACTGGACATGAAGATGATGCAGCCAGGTTTGTTTCACAGCTTTACAATTGCCAAAACCCCCAAATTCCTTTAAAATGACCGTCGTCTACAGTAAGTCAGTGCAATTAAAAGATGTGTGTTTTTCGCCAAGCCTGCAAACACTGAATCTTGTACCATTTTGTTTGATCATGTCAGATGGAGCTGATTTGTTTTGATCTCCAGAAATACAGAGTTAGCCCTTTCAGGTCAGATCAAACAGATAACACATAGTGGTGTTTTTGTTTTTCTTTGTGTGTGTGTGTGTGTGTGTGTCTAATGAAGCTCTGTTGGTCGGATGTCTTTAGGGGGAAATCTAATGGTTTATTGAACCAAGCCTCAGAGAAACATTGATCACCGCATCAAGGAGCTACACCCACACGGGCACAGAGACGCAAACACGCACAAAACACGCATCTCCCTTGTATGCACACGTGCAGCGACATGCACGCACAGGCGGGCACGAGAACATACACACCGGTGAAGTGGATGTAAAGGGCTTATAATCGACAGCCCTGTGTTTCTTTGTGAGCAGTCCAACTGCTGTCATTATCTGCTCATTCAATTACATACAGGGAAATAGCAAGGCTGTAAAAAGCCTCAGCACATCTTTTCCATGAACGTTCTAAGATGGATATTCTATCCACAAAATGAGGTAATTGTGTTGGGCAGGGTTATTTTCTTCCTCCAAAATTATTAACTTCCTTCACCCGCTCTCGTAAAATTGCATCGTCACCTGACTCTCTTTAATTGTGTATTTCTATCATATGAAAGTTCATGCTTACCTGCATTGCATTTCAGAGGAAGACTTTTCACCTCATTGCATTTACGTGAAAATGTAACCTTGTTAGTCCTGTTGATGAAATCATTTTGCATGGACTGTCCCATGGTATGTATATTTGACATTGAGCCAAGTATCATCAAAAGCAGATTGAGAATAAGGGATCAATTTTAGTCTTACCAGCACTAGTAAGGCGCACAAGGTTTAGCAAGTAACATCCAAATACATTTAATTTAACGCTTTGCTATTAATGTCAGTATTTTATTGGTATTTCCATGCTATTTCGGCAGTCATTTGCATCAATCAACGATCATCAGTGATGATTTAAAATAAGTAAGTCAGTTCTGCCTCGGACGGTCTGTGTTAGGTATGCTGACCTGCCTATATGCTGTTTACACTGAAGACAGGGTCACTGGTGTGGACATCCGGCTGCCTGAAGCTGTGTCAAGACTGTAATCAGTGCAGATTTTATTGTTCACACAGAACATCAAGGCATACTTCGAGACTGCCGAGAGTCGTGTGTGTGTGTTGTGGCATGTACTAAACCCAGAGAGACATCAGTGGTCTGCTGTTCTGAGTCCATAATGTTTGATCTCCAATAGAAGCTACAGTCATTAGCAGCACAGTTGTGTGCGTATTAACTGATGTCCACAGCTGCCACATGATCTTATGCTTTGAACAACTCTATCTGGGAGCTCTCTCTTTATCCCGCTTTTCACTGTCTCCATCTGACACACACACATACACACACACGCACCCCTTTTGTGCCACTTAGTCCTTTTCCCTCCATTAATATTTTCATAATCATAATTACACTATCGCCAAATAGCCACCAATCAAAAGTGGTTGAGGGGAGGTGCGTGTGTGTTGTTTATTAGTTTCAGTCCTTCCTTCTCTCTGAAGGGTCAGAAGAGACTAAACGAAATGGTGATATTAAATGCCAGTCTTTTCCATAATATTATCTACAATATATTAGGAGTGGTTGAGGTAAGGTTCAGCAGCCAGAATGGTTCGTTTGGTGATACAAAGTGATGTAGAGAAAGTCGACATTAATTAGAATTGTGCAGACCGCACTCTCTGGCATGAAAGTTTCATGCACCACTCACATGTTCACAACCCTGACCATGCTTTCACTTATTCCTTGACTACACTTGACAGGACACACTACCTTCTGTATTCCTGCTTCAACAAGATTGGTGCAGGGGGCTTGCTGATTGTTGAAAATGATCTCCCTTACACAGTAAATCTACATCAAAAACATAAAAAAAAACTTTCAAAGTCTTGCATTGTGCCTTTTATTACCACACTTCCTGTTTAAATTATGACCAAAAATGGCTCAGTCTGAGTCCTTTAGGAGCCAATTAGGCAACCAGTGTTTTTTGGCAACATGATTAAAGCAGACTAATTGCGCCGACATCATCAGGTTGTCAGTTTTATCAAAAGTTATGGTGGAGCATTTTGGAACGTTCACTGTTGAGTGGTCATGTAATCACAAATCAAGTGGATGATTGGTGCAGAAATGGAGCTCAGTATAAACTACCCTAAACGCTTCGCCTGCTGTAATGTGCAGAGGTGGAATAAAGCCATTATCTGCAGAGGTGTACTGTTTTTAGGTACTTGTGTCTAAATTAGGTATTTCCATTACTGAGAAGTTTAGAACTTTAGTCACACAACATTCCTCTGACAATGTTTTTGGAGAAAAAGATCAAATCAGGGATTCATTTGGCTGGGAACGGCCTCAAGAATCTTTTTTAGATCAAGTAAGAGATGGTCTCTTCTCTACCGTCAGAGTTCAGATCTGTTTGTGCTTCTGTAAGCTACGCTGTCGTTATTATTAATTTTAACACGTGTGAAAAAATAGTGTTAAATGACTGGTTATGTTACTTGTGCTTCACCACAGGGAAGCTCAAGAGTCAAAGGAGCTTGTCTGGAATAGAGTGTCGTCCCCTGCAGTTCCTCTTATTGACCTGTGGATGCTTGTTCTTACCATTAGCATTATTGTATGAACAGTGAAGGGGGAAGTGTGCGCTGCCTTAACTACACGACCTCTTATCAATTAGTGACCACTTATGAGCCACACTTTACTTTGCATTTCTATTTCAGTCAAACTCTTTAAACTTTTATTAAGTGCTTTAACACACTCATTTATTGTAGAATAGAAACATTCCACTCTCAGTTCTTTCCCATCAGTATTTTTGCTCAGCATTTGCACAGCGTGATCCCTAATAATGGGCTTTTCAGTGGCGTTTTACATTTTATGCTGGTAATGCTTTTGTAAAGAAAGGTGTCACAGTTTTCAAATGCTGGATGTCTCATCTTGGCATTAATCTTTTCATATTAAAAAGCCATGTAAAATAACTCAATATTATTCTTTTTGTGATTGTTGAGCTGTCATAGTTAGAATTTGAGGAAATTGCCTCAAATCTCAGTAAGAATGACAGTTGCTTGACAGCTCTGCAGCAACTTCCTGACAATGGGGCTATTGTTTGACAGGGGAAAATCGTCAATATAAATACATGGATGTGTTATAGTTGAGCAAAATGGGCCTAAAAGTGTCTTAATTTTTTTCAAGTATGACACTCCAGTGTTTCCAAAAGTCTAACACAACCTCAGCTGAACTTTTCTGAACTTTCTCAGAAAGAATTAAAGTTATGAAAATGTTTGTATAATGTACACTTGGTGAAAAGCTTATGTTAATGGGTGTTGGGTTCACTCATTCATTGAATATGGATTGAAGCATGTTTATACTGAGCAATGCTGTTACTGCATGGTAGATACAAAAGACTCAGTTGTTTATATTTATCTACTGTATAACTGATTAACTAATCAAATCAGGTGTTTTTGTATTTGCACAGTGAGAAATATGAAACTGCATTGGACTAAACCAGCAAACAGTTTGAAAGGTTAATGGTGAGCCATTAAAAATCCCTCTTACTGCCATCTTTAAGATGTTAAAGGACAGCAGCATAATTAGCCCCCCCCCCCCCCCCCCCCCCCCCCCCCCCCCCCCCCCCCCCCCCCCCCCCCCCCCCCCCACCCCCCCCCCCCCTTGTGAGCTTACCAAAATAAAGATATTTTTAGATCAGTTTTCTCGCCATTTCACATTCAGTTCCAAATGACATTTAACTCCAGCGACTCAAGAGGCTTCTCCTTCAGCGGGTAATGGTAATCTATCACAGTGAACAAGAAGCTGCCAATCTTGTATCAGAGCGCGAATGTCAGCCTGAAAAACCACAATATTTTCTTCACATTTCACATATCTGCATATTTGGCAGCATCATGAGAGCTGAAATGAAACAGAAGGATGTTTTTTACTTTACTATATCTGCTTGTCTGACTTCTGTATGATCCCCTCTCCAGAATAAACCCTTTGACAAAAGAGCAAACAATCCACAGTGATATGTGATACTAAGATGAGAAGAAATGAACAAGAGCTCCATTCTGAACCTGTTCTGTAAATAATTCTCTGTGTTTTAGAAAGATTTCCATACATAGTTCAAACAAGTGTTCATGAGAAGAAATATGAATTATTGTCATATAAGTTGAACGAACACTGTGGGAGCTGAACAATAATATTCTAAACAGACTGATGACTTGTGGAAGTAAATCTGTGTTTGTGGCTTCTGGCATTGTCAGGAGGAGGCCACCTGAACACAAAAATGATGGACAACTTCTGCTGTAAACTTTCATTAACTTAACGGACTAAAAATGTTTTATGACACAAGTTCCTCACAAGTCCATAAAAAGAGTTGGTCAAAGTGTTGAATAAATCAAAATGACAAGCAACTGACTCAGAAGTTGACAGCCAGTGAAACCTTTTATGACTCTAAGTGCCCCAGAACACACATCTGTTTGTTACAGACCTCCGGACTCATTCGTCTGTTCTGTTCTGTTACGCTCCTTATAAACCTTACTTCTTTTACGAGCAAATGTCTTGAAAAGAGTTTCTGAAAATCATTTTTCAGATGTAGTTAATGGAAATCCGTGCACGTGTTTCTTCTTCTGTGCTTTATTTTCACACGTTTCAGCATCTATTATGTTCTGACATAAAACTTGGTTCATCTTTTATAGAAGTTACTGCTGACAGAGGTGTAAAAGCTCCAGACCCATTGAATCATCCTTCTCTGGCTCTGCCTCTCCTTCCCTTCTCTGTCTCCCTTTCTCCGTCTTTGCTGTCTTTCACTCCCCCTCTCCAATCCTCCAGTCTGCAGTGTCATCCGTCTCACTAAAAACTCTGAAAGCATGGCAGCATTCTCCACGTCGCTTTTTACCCCCCACTCACTTCTTTTCTCCCGTCTCAGTTCTTCCGTCTCATGCTCCCTGTACCTGGACTCTGCTGTAATTGCTTATCTGGGGAGAAATAAAAGCCAGGTAAATTGTGTGTGTGATTGTGTGTGTGTGCGTGTGTACGTGTGTGTGTGTGTGAGGTAGAAAGAGTAGCCGCATGCTGGCGTCTGCTCTACATGCAGGCCTCTGTGTGCCCCTATAAGTGTGTGTATGTGTGTGTGACTAATGCAGATAGTTCTACAGATGGCCCATAAAAGCAGCAGCTTGTAATGAAGCATCTGAGACTGAAATCATAGTTATGGTAAACTGGGGAGAGACAGAGAAAGAGAAAGAGAGTCCGAAATAGATGGATGGAGAGAGAGAATAGAGAGGAGGAGGAAGTCAGGGTAAGAGAGAATAAATAAGAGAGGGCAGGCAGCTATAAACCATGAAAAGGAGTGTGGTATCGCTGCTGGCTACTGAATAAACTAGTGTAATGAAACTATGTGATGTTCACAATAAACTAGGGAGAGAAAGAAGGGAGGAATGAAGGGATAGACAGAAGGGTGATATAGTGGTATGGTTGGAACAGGAGGGAGAGGGAAGGAGCTGGCATGTCATCAAAGTTTTTAGTTGAGGAGGAGGGAGCAGGGGAACAGGAGGGGAGGGGGTGGGTGGAGTGTGACAGGAAGAGAGATTGAGGGAAGAGAGGGGAGAGATTAAAAAAACAGGGGATGTGGGAATGAAAGATAAAAAAGAAGGGACTTAAGGGGCAGAGACAGATGGAGAAAAGGAGGAAGAAAGATTTAAAAAAGGGAAAGCGGAGCAGAAGAAATAGATAGAACAAGTGTGTGTGTGTGTGTGTGTGTGTGTGTGTGTGTGTGTGTGTGTGTGTGTGTGTGCGTGTGTGTGTGTGTGTGTGTGTGTGTTGGTGAGAGTAAATGTGTGCCTGATAGGACGCTGAACAGCAAACATCCTGACACTGAGCTGGACCACACTGACTAGCAAAATCAATAGGCCGACAGGTCGCAACACTAGGCCACCCTGGCAGCCAATCACAATACGAGGCGGGGGGGGGGGGGGGGGGGGGGGGGTGATGGATGACCCTGGGTGCATGTGTGTGTGTGTGTGTGTGCGTACGTGCATGTGTGCTTGTGTCCAAGTGTGTCTTGTCAGTGTGTGTTTCTCTGTAACTGTGTGTCTGTGTGAAGATAAGGAGGATGAACGAGGGGGGGGTCTATCAGGGTCTTCACCAAAACGATTTTCCTCTCGCGTTTATGCTGTCCATGCTCTTTTAACACTGGGATTAAAACTCTAAAGAAATCAAAAAGAAAAGAACGTTAAACAGAGATTTTATGTCAACTAATTACAGCACATGAAGCTTGGCTGTTATTTTTCTGCAATGGAAATTTTATCTCTGTTCTTAAGTTGTTTTTGTTCTATTTTTAAATCATCCACAAGCTTTGGTCTGATGGACCCCATCCCATTCAAGATGGCGGCTAATAACAAAAAGGCAGCAAGTCTCATTTAAAGGAAACTGACAGAGCGTGTTTGTGTGCGGCCGCTGATAAACGCAAAATGTCCATATAATCCTGAGAGGAATCAGCAGCGCTGAGGCTCCTGCAGAGCTGCAGCAGCACAGAGCCTAGAGAGAGGGAGCAGGGTGTAATTGAAAAGGTATGACAATAAAGTTACTGTATAAATTAATCGGCCAAGCAGTCCAAGAATCACTCAATCGGTTCATTTGCTGACTTCAGATCTTCTCTCCCCGCTGTCTGCTTTGTGAATGACAATTACGCATTTTTGCCGTTAGCATTGGAAAAGGTTCCCCCTCACTCCAGCTTTTCATTTCAAGATTATCGAGCATGTTTCTGAAGTTTGAGGAGTGAAGCGCTGTAAGGTTTTCCGAGTTTCTGGTAGCATTTAAAGAAAAAGTCCAGCTCTGTCTCCTCCTCTGATTTAGGAGCATACCGAGCATAATCTTTCTCGCTACCACTGTTGATTCCTCCCTCTCTCTCCTTTTAACTTTCCCCATTCCCCCTCTCCCTCCCCTCTGTCTGAGTAGTTTCACAGTGCTATCTATCATGTCCGGCATCCTCTGTCTCTGTCTGCCTGTCTCTCATGTTTTTTCCACCTCCCCCTCTTTCTGTCTCTCTGCTTTGCCTCCCCCTCACCCAGTCGGTCTGTCTCCCTCTCGCCCCTCCCAAACCCCCTATCTGTCTGAACAGTTTCATAGTTGTATCAATCAAGTTCAAACAATAAGACTGGAGTTGGTCCCTGTTCTCCCATCTACTTCCTGGTTTATGGTTTGTAATACCCCTTCTCTGTCTCTCCCTCTCTCTGCTGTGTGTGTGTGTTTGTGTGTGCGGATGTTTATACGCACACTTGTGCATATGTCTGTTAGTGTATCTGCAGGGAATAATGTGATTAACTATAAAACACTCGGATATTGTCTCCCTCCCAGTCTCTGGGGTTGAATTCAGTCTGCTCTGACTGCAAGTGCAGTCAAAATATTCTTTTTACATCACTCATGCTTGGTAATATATATTAGGAAGAGCTATAGCTTTAAGGACCTCGCTATATGTGTGTTCGTGGTAAGATTTTAGAAGAGGCTGTGACAGTGTGTAGGTGCTTGAACTGCATCATCACAATGCAACTGCCTCTTTTATCTGACCATGAAAGTGTGTTTTTAATGGTAGGTGCAGTGTATGGACTGCTGTAAGAGCTCCAGAGCAGTGTCTGGACGGGACGCATCACTGGGCTGAGTGATGGCTGAGTTAGGGGAAATGCATAGTTAAACATTTTAGTACAATTAATTCATAAAAGAAATTGAAAAAGTCTAACTCCTTCTCCCTCTCCCCTTTTCTCTCCCCCTCTGCAGAACTCCACAGTACGTCTTGTGGAAACCCTGGTGTCCCACCCAAAGCAGTGCTCAGTGGCGGCGGGCGCTTCGCTGTGGGGGATCGTGTGCGGTACAGCTGTGTGCCTGGTTACGTCTTAGACGGCCATGCTACACTCACCTGCATTACCAATGCTGGAAACACCGCCGTCTGGGACTTTCCTGCTCCAATTTGTCGAGGTATGGACAAGTAAACCTGCATGTATGACTAGATATGAAGAGTTTTATTCTAAAATCCGCTAAAAATATATCATCTAGTGTTATTTGAACTACTTATCTCAAAATTTAGACAAACGATGAAAACAGAAATTACAATATTTGCAATTAATTCAGGTTTTTATAACAATGGCACTTGACCACAAGGCAAAACAAATCATTTAGAATTTTGGAAGAAAGCCCTTCATATAATTTTTGTGTATATGTGTGTGTGTGTCTGTGAGAGAGACAGACAGACTGCGCATGTGTTTGTATGTGAAAGGGGTGTGAGGCAGGCCATGAAGGAATGTTTGTGTGTGCAGTGTGCGCCTACGATTTGTGTTTGTCTCACTTATTAACCAAAGGTGTGTGTGGGAGAGAGGCAATACAGTATGCTGTTGTCTATTTTTGGATTCGGGGTTAGGTTTAGATTGTCTTTGTATATAGTGTTGTACACTCAGCCACACTACTGTGCACATGCTGAGGAGGAACTGTTTTACTTCATAAATATTAACTGACATACATCCCCCACATTCCGTAGGTGGGTGGAAATCTAGCGATGTCTGTGGGTGCGTACACAGTTTTCTTTAAAAATAAGTTTATTTCATTTAAACATTCCAGCAGAAGTATCTAAAATGAATTATACATAGGTAACATCAAAAAAATAAATGGATTCTCTTGTCCTATGCCTAACATAAAAACTGTGGCCAATAATTACGTTAAAGCTCCACGATCCAGTTTTTGTTTTTTTGTCAGATCTGCGTAAATAACTTCCTGTCTTGGAGAGACTCGCTCGTACAGTCAGTCCTTCTGAGAATCACACCCACAGTCTTCGGATTCATTCTGCCCTCAGCTGCTGACAGCTCATTGTTTTACTTTGCCAGTCGTATGGTGGGGTCCCAACAGCTCTCACTACTCACTCTCACTCTCACTTTGGATGCATCCAAATACACGTATTGTTATCAACGCAAAAACAGTCATCATTACAGATGAATCCACCTCCTCCTCCTGCATGCTCAACCCAGGTGCCACCCCTCGCCTCAACGAAACAGAGTATTTCCAGTAAGTCACAGCACTTCTGACACGACTGTGCTACATGTGAGAAAGGGCAACTCTGGACCAGGTCTGGACCTGACACTGCAGAAATGTGAGAAAGCAGCTTCAGTATCTGCTGTATATTTGGGGTGGGCAGTGCGATGTTGTGATCCAGCTGCCACACAAAGTTCTGAGCAGCAGGACATGACGTGCGAGGGACCTCTGTCATCATTTTGAACCTTAAAGCTTACATTTTTAAAGAAAGTTAGTTTCACTGTTTTGAGTTTTTTTAACGAGATAGTCATTTTAAACCATTTCTTAATTGTTTGTACGTAAGAATTGAACATATATATATTTCATATGTGAATATATTTACATATATTCACATATGCATACTGCTAATACAAGCGTATGCCACAGATACAGGTATTCCTTGAGTCTAAATCCCCCTCTGCACTTTTGTTGAGACGTTTTCTCCCTTTATTTAAGCTGCATAATCAGGGACTCTTCGTAGCTCCCTTTATGTAATTCCAGTGATTCTCATATGACTGCCAAGTGACATCAATAACCTAAACTTTCCAAGGCAGAGACAGTGATTTAGTTAAGATATCAAACTTTGCTGCTTCCCCCCTGAATGCATTCTGGTTGTAGATCTGATAAGCAACACAGAGTCAGTCATCCAAAAGAGCACCATCCCTCAACACACAGGAGAAGGCACTTACACTTCTTACTGAACATCTCCATCCTCCCAGGAGAGAGGGGGCGGATTCACAGTATTGAACTTTGAGGACTATCAGTTCATGGTACGTGCACTTCTTAGTGATGCACGCACAAGTGATAAACAAGAGAGATACCACCAACCGCTATGAAGAAAGAAAGAAGGCAATGAATTGCTTGCAATAGGTGGAAATGCAGAAGCTGTAGATCACCATAGCGTCCACCTCTGGGGAAACGAATGTAGGAGCTGCACTCTGACTAACTGTCAGCAGCAATGATTTGGGAGATTCTGTCACCAAGGGTCAAGGACACACACTGGAAGCATTCACGCCAGTATTCATGTGTGATGACTGTGGAGAGGACTACAATGACAACAGGAGGAGCCCCACCTGATCAAACAAGCAGAACACAATCCGGGCGAGGTACTCCTCAGTAGATGTATGTTTTCTATAGACAGGGCTCCCTCCCTCCTGTAGTTAGTCTGTATATCTAGGATGTGGTGGGAAAGACATTGGATGCTGCCAGGTGGTCATTGGTTCAGATATATGGATGTCACAAAACAAGAGCATGCTCTGTGGAAGCTAGTGGCAGGTTCATTCAGAAGGGGATGCAGAACAATAGCCTGGTGTTTCTGGACTGTGCAGTTTTCATGAAAGCAAAGTGGTACATACGGCATTAAAACGTACCCGCATCGACCTCCTATCTTTCATTTCTACTATTCGCTGGAACTCAAATGAGAAAAATCTGGACCAGGCACTCTGAAAGGAACAAAATCAACAGACACCTGTGGTTGCCCTAACGGAGATATCACGTAAAATAGCATGAAGTTCCACAAAGACCACCAGGCCAGTAAAGACAAAGATAGAGCTATATTGTCATCTTATGACATTTTTGGCCAAACACAATATCTCAATATCTCACAACATGACATGGAAAAGAGTCATTAATAAGGACAAAGCAGGTGTTAAACATCTAACACTGACAGTTTCACCTAATCACACCTCTGTTCAAGTCACTTAAATTACTCGTCATCAGAAGGATGCTATAAGGTCATTCTTTGATATTTAATGTGTCCTGAAATGTCTTTAATAACAGTTCGACTGATTTTACATTATACAGTATTTTGTTGAATGTCTGACATGATGAAATTCGGTGCATATGCAACAGCTAACAGAGCGGCATTAATGCCAGTCACCAATTATGTCATTTTTTATCATTATCATTTTGTTTACAACAGACACTGCCAAATTAAGTTTGTATTTACTACATCTTAAGAGAGAACAAAAAAACAATGCGCTAAATTGTTGCACAGAAGACCTCAGCGTGCAGTGAGCTGTAATTTGGGTCTAGGGAAGGAAGGAGGGGAGGCGAGCAGGGACGAGGGAGGGAAGAGGGGGAAATGGCAACTTGTCAGTGCTGGATTAGCAATGTCTCTGTCACTCTGTCAGTGAGGCTAAGAGGAGCCAAGCTGCTAATATGTTCGCACCAACTCAGAAACACACAGGTACACAAGTATTCACACCCCCTCCCACATACACACAACATGCATAAAAAACTCACAAAAACACTCACAAAGTTGTGGAAGTGTGTTCGTTTGTGTGTGTGTGTGTGTGTGTGTGTGTGTGTGTGTGTGGTGTCACCTAGAGGCACTCATACCAGCCATAATAGCTTTTTATCAATTATTCAGGCATGCAATCAAATGACTTGAAATGCATTTCACAGTATCACCGGAAAAATGTTCTTTCTTTCTCTCACTCTTTTCTCTCTCTCTCTCTCTCTCTCTGTGTGTTTGTGTGTGTGTGTGTGTTTGTGCAATCTGGTCCATTTATTCTTGGTGTTACATAAATGTAAAGATGAGCACATATCTGCATGTATAAATATACACTGTGCTTAAGTGATCATGCATTTGTCATGAATAGACGAGTATAGAATGGTGAAGTGCTACTTCTTTCAGCTCTATATTCACATTCTTCTCTCACCTCATGAAATCAATATACCATATTTTGTTTCAACAATGAGCAATAGAACATATTGTAAGTGCACACAGTGGTTAGTGGATATTTCACACCAGGAATATTCTGGTTCAGTCCACTGCCCCTTCCTTGGAGAAACTAAACGCTGTCTCTGTTTGGGTTTCTCTCCCACAGGTACTCAGTCCAATGGGACTGGGGAATTTAAATTGCCTTCGAGTGTAAATATGAATTTGATGGTTTCATAATTCCCTCCCTTTTTTCATTTAGAGTCACTATGGCCCTCAGTGCAGAAACAAAGTACAAACTAAAATGCATTTTAAAATATAATAAAAAAAAAAAAACTGCAGTTTTAGGTAATACCGAGAGATGAGTTCATGCATCTATGGCATGGTCTAAAAAATACAAATATTTGTTTCATGGGTTTGGGTGTCATTATATCGAACATGTCTTGCTGTTACTGTTCACTTAGTGTATTTTGTATATGCAGGATTTTTATTTTCCGTGTTGTAATGCCACCACTGACTGATCACAATGCAAATTAGATTTTCTAACAGCCATAAAAAAAAGCCTGCCATCTCTAGAAACATGTAATACCATGCCAGTCTACTGATGATGGTTCTCCTGGTTTAGAGAGACATCATTTTTGGATGCAGTTGGTGTGAGTGGAAACCTAGTCCCACTGCTAATGTTATTTACTGCCAGAGCTCACTTTGCCTCTTTGTTCACCATATGCCATGTAGACAGCTTTTGATATATGACCCAAATTTATGCAGAACATGAAGTCACCTGACTACATTTTAAGGTCCAGTATCACCACAACCGACCATGAATTTTCAAAGTGATATTGTGTGCTTTGTAGTAGACAGTCTTGCACTTTACACTGAAGTGAGGTCCTCCTGTAATTATTTTGATGTGCCAGTAAACCTGATTAAAGATGTGGTGGATGGATCAGCCCAGTGTCATGCCAAAGCGTGTTATAGACCTGCTGATCCGCAAGAGGTTGGCGTGTCAGTTTGATGGTTTGCCTCGCCAGTAATGATGGGAGCACAGGACAAGTCTGCGATAACACGGTGGACCGCTGTGGACCGGCGGGTGTATTACAAGCTTTGGTGTGATACCAGGTTCGATGGACATGTAATAATGAAGGCAGACTGTATCCATAGCAACAGTTGATTGTAAGAACCTTGTACCGTGATCATGCGAACAGCGTGTTGTTTGGTTTTAAAGAAAAGGACAACAACATCGCAAATATTCGTACTTATGGAAGCAGCTAAGCTAAGCTAACAAAACTATTCAGGAACATTAACTAGTACCATTAAGTTTGCATCAAATAGCCTCTACTGGTTTTCTATCAACTGATTTGGAAAAAGAAAATGTTGAAGACACAGATTGATGAAGAGCACATGGCAGCTTTATTTAGGACTAATATACTTGTCGGTAATGGTTGATAAAATTACCCAGCAGTGCACGAGCAACGTTGATTGATACACCTTGTTCATCATTGATCTCTCTATTTGAACCTCCTCTTTGTTCGGAGTGTGAAATTACTTCGCTTTGTTTTCCTTCATATATCTTGAATATGCAGTACGGTATCCTACACTGGTTTGGTGAAGCTGCTGTTGGAAAGAGATGTACAGATGTACAATAACAGGAAGTTGTCTAACATAGCCAAAACAACTACATTAGAGGGTAGCAGAGAACAGGAGAACTCGAATGGGCTGGGAACCATTGCAATTGTGGGCCTGCAGATCAACTAAGTTACTGTATGTGGTTATTAGGTGTACAAATAAACTTGACTTGACTTGACATGTGTAACTGTAGTGACAGCAGAGCCAATCTTATAAACACTGTTTCAGCACATTTCTATTGTACCCAAACCGTGTTACATAGTGCCATGAGCAAAATATAATGGAAAAACATACCGCTCAGCAACGGTATGCTACAGTAATGCATGCAGTAGAAGAAGAATGTGTGGTATGGGGAGATTCCACGTGGACCTCTGAGTGCATCTGTGTGTTTGTGCGTTTATGTATGAGTGTCGGGATGTGTGCTTCTACTAAGTTGGTGCAGAATTATTTACAGGACAGAAACACCCTTCAGCATTCAAGGCATCCATATTCACACAACTTCACACAACACGCACACACGAGCCTAGTTGGCCCTGAGAACATTTCATCATGATCTCACAGATACAGAATATGCTAATGAATATTCATGGTTTGGGTGGATGTGTATATGTGGATGTGTGCGCAAGTGTGTGGGGTGGGGGTGTTTTGAGTGAAAGAGAGGGAGATGGAGATAAACAGAGACAGAGCATCAGTGAATAAAGTGCGCATATCTCTGCGGTGCAAGGAAGAGAGTTTGAGCTGAAAAATGTGAGAATGTAGGAGAAACTGTGACTGACCCTGTGCATGTTCGAGTACATACAGGTGCATTAATAGGCTGTGAATCACTGAGCAAACCATAAATGCAAATTGATTTCTGTATAATATCTTCAAGTCACAATAAGACCATTTCGTAGAGAGAGAGAGAGAGAGAGAGATAGGCGGCACAAAAGAGAACATGAGTTAAGGGGAAGGGAGAGAGGGGAAGAGCTCGAAGCAGAGGAAGTAGGGGGTTATTGTTGGAATTGAAAAAGTAATAATGTGCTCTGACAAAACTCAAAATTAGACTGGCTGAGAAACGGAAATGAAATGAGCGCGTGCGCGGTTGTTTGCGAGTGCGTGCTTGTGTGTAGTCAGCAGAACGTGATTGAGGCTGCCGCTGCTTGGGTGCACGTCTTTGTGCCTGCACCGGGTGCGCGTGTGATTGGTTGAGCTCGTGGCACTAATTCTGCTGCAGCCTGATCAGGCAACACTTGAATGTTTCTCCTGTTGTGAGCAATAACGCTGCAGTTATATAGTGTTCCGAACAAAGGCCATGCTGTTGCAGAATTTAACTTAAAGGATAACTTTAGTTATTTACAACCTGGAACCTTATTTCTAGCATTGAATACGACCATTTACTCACCCAGACAACTTTGGTGGCATTTGGAGTTGTTTTGAAGAAATTAGCCCCAGTGGAGAGGCACGTATTTCCGTATAATGCGAGTACTCGGGGCACCCATGCGCAGCCTCTATATACACGGCTAACTTTGCGGTGTCGGCTACGAATACGCAATAACGAACCATAGCTGTGCCAAACTACAGCTAAACTAGCCGACCGCCGCAGAGTTAGCCGTGTTGTGGCTGGCTGCTCGCAGTGCGCGATGTTCGGAAATGACATCATCCATGTCAGAGGTAGATGTCTAGAGACGCTGGATGTTGATAACATGCCACCACGAGCTCAGAGGGGAATAGCACCAGCATATCATAACAAAACATTGGAATATGAACGAGTTTCGACGCAGATTATGGGTTATATAGAGGCTGCGCATTGGTGCCCCAATTACTCGCATTATACGGATATACGCGCCACTACTCTGGGGCTAATTTCTTCAAAACAACTCCCAATGCCACCAAAGTTGTCTGAGTGAGTAAATGGTCGTATTTAATGCTAGAAATAAGTTCCAGGTTGTAAAAAACGAAAGTTATCCTTTAAGCCTTCATCTTAGGCTTGTACATCCTAACCCTCACCTGCCCCATGGAGTGCTAAGACAAACACCACATAGGGCTGTTTTCTGGAGGTGACATGTATGTATGCAGAGCTTGTAGGTGGAAAGGTTTCAGTGGACACAAACTGGCATGAATTGAGAGAAACAATGCATGTGTTTGAACTTCACTCATCTTGAAGATGTCGGACTCCACTTCATGAACATACAGAAACAGGAGGAATGTGGGAGTAACTGGAGAAAAATAAGACAAACTACTGGAATTTCAAGTGCGTTTTGAGGTCAGGTCCATCTGTATACTGCCACGCTCACACACACACATACGCAGGCACACACTGTTGGGTCATAAGATAGCTACAGGCTAATGTGTGCGCTTTTGCTGCATTGGCTATTTGTGCTGAATAAAACAGACTCCAAACCACTCAGAACGTTGTATTTGCAGGAATGTAGCAAGGCTAAAACTCCCATTCAGTTTCAAAGCCCCTTCAGTAAAAGCTCACTTCAGGTTGTAGCTGAAAGGCCTCCACTTCTGGGAAACATTTGAACTTGATCTACTTGTCCCAATATTAATTAGTACCTAACCAGAATTGCCTCAAAGGTCCCTGCCATGTAAGAATGTATTTTACATCTTCAGTATTATTAGCATGAATTTAAACCAAGCCCGGACACACATCTGACAGCGAGGACGCTCATTCATTTGTATCTGTTCATTCTATCTTAACAGGACAAAAGAGCATCAAATGAGTTTCTCTTGTAACAGCTGTTGTTGTGGCTACAGATATATATTTGCATTTATGCATACTTATTTGTGGGCGTTTTCTTTCTGATCTGACCTTTATGAAAATGTGTTTTTGCTGCGTAATATCATAAATCTAAGCTAACAATAAATAACCCTTACTCATTCTAAAGGTTAATAAGTCATTTTGCACCAGAACAGAAAAGTATTTCACTGCATTCACATCATATTCAGATCACAGAGTCCAAATCAGAAGACAGTCAATAGATATAGGAGGAAGAAAATCGCTTGGACTTTAATTCCCACATTTTCAGCTCTTTTAAATTGACATTATTGAGAAGTGACCTTTTCACGTGTAAATACTTTTGCAATTTTATCCATTCAATTCATAGTCATTGTTTTTTCATTATTGTTGACCATAGCAGCAAAGCTAAGGAGGACATTTTTAATGTAGTTTGCAGTATGATGGTAAAGATGAGACACAGGTGATTTCTTCTAAGCAGCCCTTAAGTTCGTGCCCGGGCCTCAGAGTGGCCGTTGGGATCGCAGGGGAGAAACCTCAAATTGGCCCGGAGAATCGGCTTGTTGTTCCACTAAAACAGAAGGAAAGGGGATTTAAAGCAAGCAACACCAGGAGGCCACACTTACTCGAATGCAAACCTAGAGATGTACATTTGTACACAATGAAATAAATACCAGGCCTGAAAGAGCTGAGAACAAAGATCATCACTTTTAAATGAGTTACAGAGAATGAGAGTGTGCAGTTCTTAGCAAAAGAAAAAAAATTGCACATTTATTGTTTTATAAAACATATAAAATAAGCACTGAAGTGCACAATATTGGCTTGTCTTCACTTGTGTGATGTTTCCTTGTATAAAACAGAAATGTGTTTCAGAAATGATTATCGATGCCAGATGAAGACAGCTTGTTTATGTAGTGGCCTTTACTCCCTTAACTGAATCGAACTAAGAATAATTTGTGAGACAACAGTACTGAGATGTGTTGTGCGTCAACTTTCTGGTTATATAAGGATGTTTCTGACTGTATGGCCTTGAACAGATGTTTGCTTTGAATCTGAGTTTGCAGCAAAAATTCTTTCACAGTCCTGGAAATTCACAACATTTCGAAAACGCAAGCAGAGGGTGTTTTCTATGCATCAAATATTTAAGTCATAGGCTTTACAAAATGCTGCATCACATGGTATGTGCCCCTTTCACTTGAAAACACACACAAACCCCCAAACCAGGTGTTAAGCAGTCGATATTAGATTGAACTATATACGCCATTTCCTCAGCATAAGCCTATTGAGGATGTGTGCTCTTTTTACAATAACATTCTGCCAGAGTCAGTACTTTAAACTCTGCTGAAGTTGGTTGTTTGACTTCCACATAAACTTTGTATGACTTTCACAATTCACTTTGCATCTGTGTGTGTGTGTGTGTGTGTGTGTGTGTGTGTGTGTGTGTGTGTGTGTGTGTGCGTGTGTGTGTGTGTGTGTGTGTGACAGAGAGTGTGAGTGACTGTTTCTGACAGCGCGCATGACTGTTCGTGTTTGTGACTTTGTGTGTATACGAGTGCGTGTTTTGCCCAAAAATGACAAGGATTGCAGCTTGGTGAAATGGTGAGATCGTCATGGTACAGTGGTTTTGTTGTCGTCACGACGAGTGTTAAGTTTCCAGGTAGAATCTTTTTTGTCCTTCTGCCTCTTTCTCAGTGTCTTGCACCTCTTCTCTCCTTCTGACTGTCCTCTCTTCTCGCTCTGCTTTTCTTTCTTTGCGACTTGCCAGGTAGCAGCGCAACAGGGCGCAGGCACAAATTACGAGCTGTTCGTTTCCCAAGGAAATGAGCTCTTGTCACGCAGCAGTACAGAGGATAAAATGATTACAATTAAAAAGTCAGCCATGTACAACGAAGGCATTTCCTTTTAATCTTGCAGAGATAATCTCTGTACTGAGCAACACCATCTGCTGAAGAAGTCCAGGGGTCTGGGAGATGTTCTTCTCTAGAACCACACTGCTGCATCAGACACCCACACGAAGAGAAAAGAAAGGGACAATGATGCCAGTTTGACACACTGTATATCAGGGGTGCTGCCAAGTGTGGGCCATGGCCACTCTGATGCAAGCAAGCACCCCACCTCCCCATTACCTTGCATGCACATACATAATATGCATTTCTGAGAGCGCCACTGCTGTATATTTCTTGGTGTCTTTGTGTGTGTGTGTGTGTGTGTGTCTGCGGGTGTGCCAAGTAGTATGAACTAGTTCAGCTGAATTCTGACAGATTACAGTGTTTACACAGGTAGTTTCCTCCAACCTCACACACACAGACACACACACACACACACTCACCTGGGCACATACACAGTCCCCCCCCACACACACACACACACTCACCTGGGCCCATACACAGTCCCCCCTTTGAGATTCAGGCTAAGCCGTCATAGTGATTCAAACATGCTGCACAGACACTCAGACAGACTGACTGTATGTATGTATTTATATTGGTGTGTGTATGTGGCTGTGTGTAAATGTGCATGTACTAGACCTTGTGTGTGTGTGTGTGTGTGTGTGTGTGTGTGTGTGTGTGTGTGTGTGTCAATGAGCTATCACTATATTTCTTAGTGAGGATAATCAAAGAGTTTTGAGACTTGTGAAATGGTCTAATTAACTTCTTTGTATCAGCAGCAGAAATGTCCTCTCTCCAACAAGTTCAGCTTTCATCAACTGTAAAGAATAATCTGGTCATTTTCCCCCATTAGTAACCAGGCATGACGAAAAAAAAAGACATTTTCACCAGGTCAGTATGGTGACCTTATCCCAATTAGCATCATGAATCAATGGTTGCAGTTGGAAATGCAAGAGACTAAGTGGCTGTATGCTTCCGCTGCAGTTGACACCAGTACTAATTAAATGACTTTATATATAAAGCATTGCTTCTTATTCTCGTAAATTCAACTAATTATCTCAAAGCACATCTAATTATGAGCATATGTTTAAAGAAAATATTTTGCTAATTTGCTTGAGAAGACATGACAAGCCAGAAATAGCTTTGAAATACAACCAACCAGCATAGTGTCATGAAGTGGCAGATGTTTTCTAACACCTCGAAGTAGTACCTCTCTCTGGCGATGAGCAGCTGGTTAGATATCAGTCCAACAGACCTAGAAGAGATTAAACTAACCTTCTTTACATGCTTTCATGAAGCATAGAACGTTTGGGTACTCAATACCAAATACAGATACTTAATAATATCAATACAGTTCTAACATGCTCAGTACACACACACACACACACACACACACACACACTCTGCATCAATAGTTGTAATGCAGTAGGGTGTTTTTTTCTGTGTCAGTGAAGCGTCTCTTGACTTGTTTTGATGTCGTGGTCCTCGTCCGCTTTTTTGGTCAAAAGTCTCTGAAGCGCAGTCACAACAGGCATCACATCTTGATGCCAGCGCATCAGAGGAGCTCACTTTTCAGGTTAACTCTTCAAACGGAGCCAGAACAGACAGAGTCCACTGGTGAGCGGCGAGATTGTCAGGGAGCTCATTATCGGACCCGTGTATTTCCAGTTTCCCAAGGCCTGCGAGTGCTCGATGAGAGGCTGTAACACGTAGTACATGCTGTTCTAGTGGGTATCGTTGCACCCCTAGTAGTAAGACAACATTGTTATATCAAAGCCCTTTGAAAAGTACACAAGCGTGGAGAGTTCATGCGTTGTGTAGAATAAATGCAAAAGAAGACCTTTTCTCTAAAGAAGTTAGCCAGCCTTCTTAGTGTAAGATCCATAATATTAACGTCATCATTTAACTGTCAAGTTTTCCTGTCAGTCTGCTTTTAAGTACCACACAGCAATAGCATCAGTTAAATACCCAAGAGTGACCAACTAAGCAAGTGTCAGGTATCTAAGGTAAGGTTACATATGAAGTGTTGACAACTGAAGGAATGACGACCAAAAGACAGAACAGAAAAGAACGAGCACAAGTATTTTTTTCAGGCGTCCTGACACACTTGTTTAGTTTTGTTTATGACAACAACAAACAACTACTCTAATGACTCTTAAGTAGGATAAAACAAACCACAAGAAGCCTTTGCTCATGATGTTTGCCTCTGACTGGAGTTTGTATCACTTCCTCACTGTCTATCCCTTTCTTTCACACACACACACACACACACACACACACACACATACCTCTTGCAGCTTCTCCATGGTCTCATTATTATCTTGCTAATGGTTCCCTGTGGATGTAAAGCTCTGCTGATCCTAGCAGCTGGAGACACACACACTCTCACACACACACACACACACACACACACATGCATACTGCCAAACAGACAGACATGAGAGCGCCCCACAGACACACACACACACACAGACTGTACATCGTACATGCCCAGGTAGAGCGTAAGATAATCCGGGACCATATGTTCCTACCAGTGCATAAAATTTGACACATTGCCCTACCTTCTTCCACGCTCACACACATGCAGATCTGTTCTGTCTATGCTGCTAAATCCTCCCTGTGGAAGTATGGGAACTTAATTCTGCAATACATCCTTTCATCCTTGTGTGTTGATAGTGCAGTTACTGAAACTCCAAATTATAGGCTACTAAACTGTCCAAACTTTGTTGGCACATTTTGTTCTTCATTTCTTAAAGAAATTAAGTAATAAGGGTCCCATCATGGACTAGTTTATAATGAATCTCTTTTGGCTGATGAATTGAATGCCATTATAGAAGTGCAGCTTTTTATGTTGTTCTCAATCTGGGATGTGTTTGAAGTTTGATTCTTTCATACAGTTGCCAGTAATGAATTTAGATTTAATAGATGAACCAGTTTTTGTTTTGGAGTTGTTCATTTTACATACTGCTTTGGCATTTAATTAACAGCGATATTATTAACGTATTTCAAGACAAAACGATCAGTCACATATTTCAGCACCGGTGCCAGCTGCTTGCTCGGGACTTTATGAAGCACTGCTTATTTCCAAAGTATTGAATATTTTGAAATATGAAGACCCGTGCCGGGTTAGCAAACGTTTTTCTGCGGCGGGTCGTTACCGTGTTTACTTTATTTCTAACACGGCAGTGCAGTATTTGAAATTATTTTCAAATCACTGCGTTCACAGGAGTGAAACTCTCTCTCTCTCCACACCTCTCTGTCTCGCTTGCTCTCTCTCAGATCAATGTACCAGTCTTGTAGTGACACTTGAAGTACTCTTATCTCTCCTCTGCAGACCTGCTCAATTCTTGCCACCTCTCTCCTCTCCTCTCCTCCCCTCCACTTCTCTCTCCTCTCTTTCCCTTCCCGTCTTGTCCTCTCTCCTTCCCTGCTCTGCACTTACTCTATCTCTCCTCTCCACTCATTACATTGATGCTGATGATGGGTGCTGTCTAAACTTTGGTTAACGGTGACATATGAGGCTGCTGCTGCAGCTCATCTACAAGCACTCTGCTCCGCTAAACATTTTCGCAGTAAGACTGCTGCGCTCCTTCCCTCGCTTTCTGCCCCCGTCTCTCTTTCTTGTTCCTTGTTTATATTTGTAATAAAACTCTGCATTATTCTTCATATGCAGAGTAGCTTCCATGACCCCAAGGCTGTGGCTGTAATACTCTAAAATGTTTCTCAACAGGGTAACAGAATAGCATTTCATCGTAGCTTATGGTATCACTGCCGTTTAAATACCAATTTAAAGTCTGCCCACAGCTACCTCTTCTTTGTGTATATTGAATCAAAGGGTACAGCATTACAGACAACTTTCAGCAAAGAATAGTGAAGGAAGTGAAGAGGGAAAGCCCATTTTCCTTTTTTTGTATCATGAGCTTCATGAGACAGAAGATATTTTTGATAGATTTTTTTAATCACAGGCACTGTGTTTTAGGCAATTTGTTACACTCTTTGTCTGTAATGTATATAGCCTTCTGCAGCTGATTTCATTTTCTATTCTTTTATTGTGCATTTGTGCTACTTACTCTGTTTTCTCCTTCTCTCCCTTTATTCTGCTATAGTAACAATCAGGGATCAATATGTCTTATCTTATCTTAATCAGCCTTACTATCTAAGCTTATTTGTTTGATGGAACCTCAAATAATTTTCTTAATTAACCCATCCTTCCATTTATGCAGCCAAAACTGAAAATAAAAAATCAAATATTAAGAGGCTTGTCCTACGGAAGCTTGACTGCACTGACTTACCCAGAGCCGCGTTAGATTGCCGGGCTGACAACCACCATAAAGACCTGCAGCTTCAACACAGCCGGTGGTAGCAAAAAGATTCCACTAAGACACCATTAATTTATTAATACAGCCTATTAATTTATTTATCAAAATGCAAGTGCTGGCGCTTGTAGGCATCAGTGCTTCAAACTTACACGGCATCAGCGCTCGGCTTGTGCGATGAGCGGATTTGCGGTTATTTATTTAACCATAACACGCCACAGATGCTGGTACAGCAGTAGCACACCTGTGGTGTAGTTGTAAAAGCATTCACATTCACCTGGAGGAAACTTTTGTCATTGTTCAAAAGGTACAAAGTAGCTGATCTGTCTGGGTGTGTTACAGTGGGCGATATCATATTGCACACAATGATTTTTGTGTTGTGACACTACAGAAACATCATCCACTATCAGGCCTGGATACAGATTTATTGGGGCATTGCAGCCAAAATGTAGGGCACCAAGGCCAAAACCAATAGTGCAATAACAATTTACAAGCGATAATTACATATTATGAAGACAAAACAGTGTACAGTCAATTAGTCTGTGTATTGAAAAACAGTACTTATGTTAATGATAAAATACAGTCTATGAAAGGGCTAAAGGTGATCAGGATTAATCTGAACAAGTTTCAACACGCATGCAACTGCAAGCATTTGAGTCAACGTTAAACGTTAAGAAATATACATATGGTATCTGAATTTAAAGGAGGTTCCCTGTGTTGACAGTCTTCTTGTAATTTGCATCAATATATTCCATAAAGATAAACTGTATTTATGGACATACGGCGACTCAGAACACTATTAACTCACCTTGTAGCATAAGGGAAAAAATAGGGTGCATCCGATGTAAGCATCGATATTTTGGACTTTAATGCAAGACGCATACCGATCAGAGTCACAGTTAACTAAAATCCACCCCACTGGCCATTTAGGCGTGATACAATTCCAACACATGAGGTCTTGCACTGCCACAACAATAGTATTTTACTGAAGTGTACCACTTTCTGCCATTTGCAATTTTGTAGATTAACAGCTCTTGATTGCAGTTGATGCATGTTGGAAAATGAAGAATGAGCGATACATCTTCATCCATTCAAAACCAGAGATTTGAACCAACTTCAGTGTGAAATTTTTCAAATCCGAATACAGCTGTCGAAAAGGGATTTTGGTCACAATCCAAGTAGCGAGTCTCAGTGTTCGTGTACCTCTTGTGTTTGTGTGCTTGTGTGACAGCCCCCCTCTCCTCTGACAGTACCTACTTCCAGTTATCTACCTCCGGAATAAAATCCTACACAGAAGACAATGCCAGACTTCTTTGTGTACAACGCAGCCTTGAATCTTGGCAGAGCAATTACGCTGCACCAGACGTGCCAGTATACCGGTTTCACCATCACACTGCTTCTCCGTAAGAATGTTTGTGTTACCTGCAGAGCAGGTCACAATACTGCTATAGCATTAGCAAATACCGCTATCACAAGTGCATACTTGCCTGTAACCCCTACCAGTTGAAGTACTAGTCTGTTTGGTGTTGTGTTGTCGGGGAGATTTTTCTCTCCTGGTGAATTATTTCAAAATTATCCAGCGCAAACAACAAAAGCACAAATTTGGATTTAAAAACAAAGTTTTAACAAAAAATAAGTTTGCCCTTGGCAGCGATCAGCACTTCGAGCTCCTCACACCTCTGCAGCTGCTCCACAGCAGCCAGTGTTATTATTAATTACTTCACCATTTAAATATTAAACATTTCTCAGTTTTGCATTTTTTTTCCTTTGTTAAACTCTGCCACGATAAAATGTGTGTTTATCTCTTTAGTGTTCATTAGCAGGCTATAAAATTTGCACTTTTCAAGTTAAATATGTTTTTATTTCGTTGAATTGTCATGGCTGTTTTACTTCTAGTGGCCGGTTTGTTCATGGCTCAGAGATTTTGGCGGCACAGCGTGAGGTTTGTGTCAGGCACACTTTAGTTAACTGCAGTGTGATTGGTTAAAAAATATTTTGACCATTCTTTCCCTTATTAGACTGCTGACACTGCAACACACACACACACACACACACACACACACACACACACACACACACACACACAAAAGCATCCAGACACTCTCATACAAATGCATATAGAGCCAGGGTAGAAGACTACACACACACACACACACAAACTTTTCTTTCACACTCTAACACACAGACACAAACACACACACACACACACACACACACACAGTGTAGTGGCAGTGCTGTAGTCAGCAGGGGCTCATTTAGCCACTAAACGATTCAGGATGTTCACGTGTGTGTGTGTGTGTGTGTGTGTGTGTGTGTGTGTGTGTGTGTGTGTGTGTTTGAGCGTGTGTGTGTGTGTGTGTGTTTGTGAGGGCTTGTGGCCAACAGTGCCATGGATTTTAAGGACTGCAGGTTTCTCCTCCTCTTTCCAACCTCGTCTGCCTCTCTTTGCGGTATCATCTCCCTTCCCCCTGCCTTTTCTCTAGCTCTGTCTAGGAAACAATCCTAATCCTGACCGACTCATTATATCCGACATTTTGGAACAGGCCAGTGCGATTTTTGCATTCAGCGTTAATGTTGAAAACTTACTGGCAACATTGCCACAGTTTCTCCGGGGACGCAGTGATTTTGTGAAAGAGGTGTCTGATTAGACAGAATGATTAACTGTCGCCTGCGCTCCATCAAGCAGCCTCTGTGCAGCAGGATGTAAGAGAAAAGCAAGGAGGCCCACCCTGACAACCTTTAGTTTCTTTAGTCTCTATGAGGCTGTATTAGTCTATTAAGGCTTCACTCACCAGACACCAACCTCAGCACAGCCTGGCTCTCTGCAGGATCTGCTAGAGTGGTCAGTAAGTTGGCTCTGGGATGGCACCAAAATTTGCTTTGTTGCACTGCTACACTTTGTTTCCAGCAGTTCATTTGATACAGTATGTCTCGTTTTATTCAGTAAGCCCCTCATGTCACACTCGACCACTGAAGTGTTGGTCGCATCTTAATTTGCTCTTCTGCTGCAGCTGCACTGTTTGCCGTAATGGCCACAAGCACACATGGTGATTGTTATTTGAATGTTGCACACATGCATAATCTGCTTCCTAACGCATGCCTCGCTGCTGGTGTATGAGGCTCTGCAATGTGGATTTTTGTTTTAATCCAGCCGTTTGTGCCCCTGTTTGAGGGAGAAAATAGTACGTTTTCATCAATGAAGAACTGTGCTATTTTCATATTTACTGTATGTAAATGTGTACACCATGCAACGTGTTTAGACGAGAATGAATGTTCATATGTGACGTGCGTATGTGCTTCATTGTTGGCTGGAAAGAATTAAAGTTTGAAGATTAGTCATGGCTGCTTAGCCACATCTATAAGATAGACGTGGCTGCTGCAACAGCCAAAACAGTCTTTGACTTGGACAATAGGACAATAATTATAGCTGCTATGATAAGACAAGAAGGCTGCTCTATATACAGACAAATTCTGTAATTACATTGTCACACAGGGAGAGATTTGTTTAAGCCTTTCAGTTGTTTGAAGATTTAAATATCAGATAATTGAATGAAAACTGACATAGTTTGCAAATAGAATTATCAGTAATAGTAGTGTATTTCTAGGACTTGTTGTTGCAGTAATGAATTACTACTTTCTTGAATTCCTGCGAAACAGAGCACTAAAATAAGTTGCTCGACGCATTCGCGGCGAAATGAGCAATGCAGTAACAGAATCTTGACTCATGTTTGATCAGCACTGCCTGGTTTGATAGTTTGATCTGAGGTACGTGTCATGAGCTGACTTCCGTACCCTTTGTGCCTGTGGAGGCGGACATGCAGAACATGCTTAAGAACAATCTATAGTTCTTACAGCAACATTATAGCCCTGACATCGGACTTGTGCCAAGAAGTGAGCAGGGAGCTGTGGCCACAGGCAACGTGGAGGAAAGTTTAGCATTGGTCATTTGCATATGCACACATATAATGATACAAAGCTGCTTGGAAATCAGCAAAGTTCCCCGAGAAAGGACGCATAACTTCAGTCATGAGACATTAACATGAGATGTGTGGATGTTAGCCACTTTTAGTTTAGGTGAAATGTTACAGCAGTTATGTCCCCTGGGCTCTTGGAAATGAATCATTTTTTCAGGAATGTACTCGTTGTACACTTGTTACTTTAATGAACTAGAACATTATATTTTGCTGTCAGACAGGTACTAACAAACATACACTTACCTCTTGTTCTCATGAAACATGGATAGACTGTACCTTACATTTTGTACCTGTGTATGCTCAATTTGTGTGTGTAACAGGCAGACTGTATGTCTTATAGATCCAGAAAATGTTACCATAGGAACAGAACCACCTCCACTACCTAGCAACTTGTAGACTTCTGGATGTGTTGACTCCCTCTCTCTATATATATATTTCTCTCTCTCTCTCTGTCTCTCTGCCCCTCCCCCCTTTCTCTCTCTTTCTCTCTCTCTGTCACTCCCCCTCCCTCTATTTCTCTTCTTTGCTCTCTTTTCCCCCTGTCTCTTGATACTTTGACAGGTTAATGCTCAGCTAGCGTGTCTAGCTTATACACACACACACACACACACACACACACACACACACAGCCTGAGGTGGTGTGGAACAGGGGATTTCAAGGGGGACAGCAGGATAGACAGTTTAATCTGAGAGAGAAGGAGGGATGGTGAGAAAGCAAGAGGGAGCGCGAGATACAGAGAGATAGAGCGATCGGAGGAGAGACAGAGGGCTGGAAAGGTTATGGCCAGGACATGTCTGCGAGAAACAGAGAGGAAGCAGAGGAAGGGGAAAACTTTATTACTCTTCCACTCCAGAGAAAAAGAGTGAATGAGAGGACACTTCCTCTCAGTTGTAGGGATCCAGGGCAAAACTTTTGCTTTTGTAGACATTTTATTTAGAGTACATGACAAAATGTCAGCGCTGCAGTGCTCAGAGTGGAGTTTAGTCATCCCACGACCAGTTGCGATGCTGTCATATCATTCTTTTGTGGTCCAGTATTTGCCAGGGAGCTAATAACTAAATCAAAATTAATAAACAATATGGGCGCTCAGCACTCTGTTGTTACCTGTGGTTTCGGGTCAAAACAAGTTTAAAGGAAAGATAATGACTTCACATTTTAAATTCTGTGTCTTTTTAGGCAGGGATTAAGTCCCCATAGATAACCCTGAAAACATCAGCTGTGTTTTTTTAAGCCATCTGCTCAGGGGCCCTCTGGTGGTAAAGGGCCCTTGTGCACAACCTGCTGTAAGACAGTTTGTGATGGATCTGGCCATGCCCAGCTTTAATGCGTGTGTGTGTGAGAGAGTGTGTGTGCAGAAAGTTGTGTGTAATCTCAGTGCGGATCTCATGTGAAGGTAAATACCCTAGACAACTTTGTTTCTGTGTGTGTGTGTGTGTGTGTGTGTGCGCACTCATTTTGGGTCCATTTGTGTGCACGTCTGTGTGTTCATCTGTATTTGTCTGTGCAGATGTGGGGGTGTAGGCATATCCCAGGCTCCCTTGGGACAGTGAAGATTGACAGCTCTATCCCTGGTTGTCATGGTGATGATGATGGATGTGTTTTGGGTTACCACGGAGACCGCTGTTTAGGCATTCTATCTGCATGCATAATATAGTTTTAGCATAAAGAGATTCTGTAGCTGACAGAGAGAAAGATAAAAAGAGACACAGAAAGGACCAGAAACAACTTTAGAGACTGAGTTTGCTGCATGTCACTGGTGTTACATACATGCTTGTAACAACGGTGCGCTCACACATTAAATGGGATACATAACAGCAGTTGGCCAAGATGAAGCCTGCATGGCGATAGAGAGATTTCAGGCAGGCACGCCAGTGTTCAAAACAGCGCACGTCCACTGATAAAGATGAAAGAGCTGGTACTGTGGAATTATAGAATTATAACTATCCTCCACCTGTAGTGCTGCATTTTTAACAGCTTCATCTGCAGAGTTATCCTGAAGTTCTACTTTCTACAATGAAAGCATTGGAAAAGATCCGACCCCCAGTGGGTTCAGAGGCATGAGATGTGTTGCAATGTAGTTTCCAAAAAAACTTGCTACTAGTTCTCAGGCTACACTTTTTATGACTTACTAACAAACAGAACTGCTTTTCTTTTTCCTCTTTTGAATTATTTAAATTCCAGATGAGGAGGGATTTTAGTTTTGGTTCCACATTTGCCACAGTTTTGATGACTATACAGGCTGCAAAGCTGGTTTGTACAGTATTACATATAAAGCATCTACAAATTTTAAATCTTGAGCCTTTAAATGTGTTGTTTGATTATGTTTGCCACAAAAGTACATTTGTATTTATACCCCCAGTGTCACATGTAGATGACATTGCACTTATAGCCCAGCACTGCTTGACATATTTTACTGTCATAAACAATGGAGTTAGTGTACATGCTCTGGTTACCTTCCACGGTGAATGAGCAGATGAAGTGCCACGCTAAACCATTGTGACGTGAAGTAAGTCATTCATTTTCATTTTCACGCACCAACATGCACAAACAACACATACATATCATGGCCAACACACACACAAGCATTTACACAGACTCCCTGAGGAGACGCCACTACACATGCATGATTTACTTGTTTAGTGTGGCTTCAGGACAACCATTTAGCTAAACTATGCATGTCTGCATTTAAATGGTATTTAAAAACAAACACACACGCGCACACACATGTAGAGAAGTAGCATAGATGCAAAAATAGACATATGTATAATTGGACTTACGTGCTCTCATGCATATTAATGCACTGTTCCAGCTGTATGGCACTCAGATACACCTCTGATTCCAAAAAAGTTTGGACGTTCTGTAGAAACATAAAAGGAATAAAAGGAGCAGAATGTGATAACTGCTAACCCTTTCTGACATTATACTGAACTGGAAACAGCACAAAGACTATAGAATACACTTCATGTTTCACCTCATCAGCTTCATTGATTTTTGTAAATATCTGCTTATTCTGAATTTGATGCAGCAACATGTTTCAAACAAGTTGGGACAGGAACAACAAAATACTTCGAAAGTTAGGGAACGCTCCAAAACACGTGTTTGGAACATTCCACAGGTAAACAGAGTCATTGGTAACAGGTGCTAGGATCATGATGGGGTATGAAAGGATCATCCTTGAATAAGAAGGTGCCGGTAAACACAGCTCCTTTTTATATGATCGCATTCTGTTTTTATTTATGTTTCACACAGCGTCCCAACTTTTCTGTCAGATATCCACACAGACACACACAGAAACACTCACACATTCTCCACTGGGTGCTGGTGTGTGTATCAGTAGTCAACATGCATGAATGGCTCATTCACAACGTAGCAGGCAATCAGGCTGTTCACCTATGCATGACTCGGAGATACACACCCTTTATCACACACGCATTATTTGACGTACAAATGCAGCTATCTGTGTTTATAAAACAAAGACTCTATCGCACATAGTCACAATTACACTCACGGTCACAGAAAAGCCACTGTTTATTGCACACTGATGCACATGATAGTGCATGCTAATGAAAAGCTCATTGTATCGAAGCAATGCTCACATGCACACAAATACAATATTCTTGTGTAAATGCATACAATCAGACTAAATCAAACACTAAGGAAACATTTACATGAGCATGAAAAACGGCTGGCTGGCTTCAGACAGTGCTGGTGCTGGTCTAACAGTCCTGTCCGTGGATTTGTTTTGGTATAAAACTGGACAATTCTAGAGGCATTGCCTAAGTCACTGATTCCAGCCTTTTTGGCTTGTGACCCCTTCATCATTTTTTCTTCTCAGTTTGTTTGATTAAAGTAATATTTGAGCCCTACAGAGTTAAAATCATCCAGCATTTCGACAGTGAAAAGTATAACAAACACGACTGACCCCTAGTTTAACAATCATGAGCCTAAATGGCTGTGTATACTCAAATATGGGCACAGCTGCAGACACGGACAGGGGACATGGGCGTGGTGTTGTCTATACCAAGGTGATGGTGTCTGCATAGGGTGCCCATGCAGACGTGGACACTTGCAACCATATTAACTGGACAGAAAAGTATAATTGGCTCTTAAGTTACTAGCTGTACTTAATAACATGCAGTGAATTGTGCTTATCTGTGCAATGTACTTTGAATATAAATGGTATAGCTTGCAAACCTTAGTGGAAGGTTCCATAATGTTAAACAGTGTTGCCATGGACTGAGAAACAGGACATTTCTTTCACTGAGTCATTAAATGATTCTGAATATTAAACAGGCATTAATTCTATTCACATTTACCATTTGACACATGTACGTTGCAGCAAAAACGTGAGATAGCCCTACGCTGTTCAATAAGCTGTGCAACAGGAAGTGAAGATTATGGACTGTGAAGATTGTTTAAGGATGTTAGCTATATTGTTGAAATGGGTCTGAAACTTGAATCTCCTGAGGCGATGCATGTTTTAAACATAGACAGACATGTGAATAAGATATTAGAAGCGCGTTGCATTGCATCCCAGAGGAGCACTTTAACCTTATGAATAATTCAAACACACACTAACTCGCAGACACTCACGAATGCACACTACCCGCCAAGAGACATGCAGAGACCCACATGCTCGTGCAGGGCATAAACACATCTCGATAGGCAGTTCCTGCATTGATCTCTGAATGTTTAAAAAGGGACCTTTCCTCGAAGAGGGTGGAGTGGAGCTAACATTGTGTGGTGATCAAAGAGGCAGAATGAGCAGAAATAATCTCCATAAACAAATATCTGTGTATTATTTTTGTAGGCAAGGGACAAGATTTTGGTATTAACCAGTCACGTTTGAGTGGACTTTGGTTGCATGCAGGCAAGCAGTCCCGTGTGGTGAGCAAAAAAGGCAGAAGGCATGGTCTGAAATTTAATATTAGAACCCATCGGCTGTTGACTGTAGCTTTTTATTAGACTTTTAAAAATGTGTCTGCACTCATATGCAGATATTTGTGTTTTTATAGAGATTAGTCAAAAGTTTGAAAGTTTGAGTTTGCAATGAAGTTGCTAATTGGGCTGTAAACAATGCTCACAGAAGAGGAAGTCTTGGCTAACTGGATATCCACTGGCTACATGTGAAGCCCCAAAACATGCCCCCAGAGGCTGAACTGCCATCAGGCAACAGCCAACGACTTCCAAGGTTGGAGCAGAAGGGGAGGTAAAGCCGATAGACTAGTTCGATCCTTTGGCAGGGTTTTACATGCAAGATTCATTTGAGTAACCGCCTTGAATTAGAGCTGAATTCATGGTCAAAGACTGAGAAGGTGAAGAGTGGGAGGAAAAGCAAAACCTTGAAAAATGATAGAAAAAGGGAAAGCAAAGTGCTTCAGGCAGCAGCAGAAAGAAAGTTTCCAGCGCTTTGTTCTCTCTCCTCCCATTAAACATTCAGAGAGAGACAGAATGAGACAAAACCACAAGCGAAGAATTCAAAATACTCAGATACTGTCTGGGTATCATCCGGATGCACACAGGTGCAGGCAGGCAGATCTCCAGTTTCACACGCATAATCCCTAGTTCACTCCAGTGTGAACACTCCTTTCAGTTTTTATAATATTATCGTTGCGCCTCATAAAAAATTTTGCATTTGACTCCGTCGGGCCATTATCATAAATTTGCTAAGTTACATCAGTCCTTCACACACACACACACGTAACACTCAAATCTCTCTATTTCTCTGTGTGCTATTATCTGAAATACTGTCTTTAAATGGTTTTATCCGTCCATCTTTCTTTCCCCTCTGGTCTCTGCCTGCATCACAGTTGTGTCTATCAGCATCTCTCTACCTCCATCTGCGGTGTTGCTCTGTATTCATATTTCTCTATCTCTCTCCTTATCTCGCCATTGTTCTCGCTAATCCTCTCAATCGCCGTCTTGATCCATCTCTATCGAATATTCATCCATCTTCCATCCTAATTCTTTCTTTCCATCCCTCTATCTCTCTCTCCATGTTTCTGTTGTGTCTTCTAATTGGTTTTCATTCCTTCCAGCCAGTCAGTTCTTCATTAAATCATCTGTCATCATCTTGGTTCAGTCTGTCATCTGTCTTTCCCTCAGCTAACATCTCCCCCTTCCCTTCTCTCCGAGTCTCTCTATCTGGCTCTCTCACTCACCCCCTGTCTCTCTCTCTCACTTCTTTATCAGTAGTCATCACAATTTTGTGACAGCTGGATGATAGAAATCACACTCAGACTGTAACTTAATGCATCTGTATAGGTGCGTCTGTCCTGAAAAAGCTCTGCAGTTACTGCTGTTAAGTGTGTCGAGTGACGGGGGATAGATGGGAACATTGTTTCTATCTAACTTCATCGATGTAGCCGTTCATTACAGGCAGAAGTAGCTTGTAGTGTGTAAAAAAAAAACACTCACATACTGCAGCACGTGCACTGAACAGTGATGTATAATTACTTTGAATAGTCCATTTACAAAGTGGACATCGGGAAAAAAAAATACCCAGACGCCACTTGATGTGCCGCTGTGTTATTTTAACTCTCTTTCTCGCAGGTCAGGTTAAATAATATTTATTCATGAAGCTCTTCAAATGGCGGTTTATAATATTGCTTCAAAACGCAACAAAAGACATAAATACAGATGAAAGCCAAGACAGTAATCACAGGCGCATCACAGGCGTCACATGGCCGTGCTGTCGCTCTTATTCTGTTGCTTTCCGTTTTCACCAGGGAAACACTAATTGAATGAGAGTCTCAAAGTCATCGCAGATGCTGCTCTCTCCCCCCTCCTCTCCCTGCTCCTCCTTGTCTTACCTTTCTATCTCTGTTTCTCTTTATCTCGTCTCATCACTTCTGTTGTCCCTCCTCTTCCTGTTCTGTTTTGTGCACCAAACAGCACATGTCTTTCAACATTCTGAACACAATCCAACATCTATGGTACAGTTCCTGTAAGTCCGCTCTTACCCATCCATTACCTCCATATGGTGTCTATAACATGTCATAGAGACATTCTGTCAGATATCACACAGATCGGGTCTGTCAGAAAGTCAATCATAGGTTCAAAAACGCACAGACTCATCATCATAAACATGAACACGCTTGCCCATTGGCTGCATCTGATTTTTGGGGTTTTGATGACGTTTTTAAGAAAATACATCAGGCAAAGTAAGTTTTAGCATCGTTTGCCATCGATCTCTGGAAGGTGTAGGCAAGAGTTTGACAGACAGGTACAGTTAAAAAGGTTATACTGCAAAGCCTTGCGATGCAGCCTTGTGCACCAGTGTTGCTAATTTGACAGATGCTGAAGTCACAGTTGTCATGACAGCATCAGTTTGACTGTAGTCAGTTTTGACCTCTCTTTCAATATTGATTTTTGACATACAATTGCAAACCATTGAAGTCAAGTCTAGATAAATAAATTTACACACCTTTGAGCTGCTGAACAACCTGCGTAATAACCCGTTATTTCCAGTATTGATTTGCATTTAGATGCTCATGTATTGATTATGGAAAGCAAAAACTTGCGAGGGAGTGATGTGGTTCGGTGGTGGTTTGTACATGAGATCAAGATTGCTGACATTTTCTTGCTGATATTGATCATCTCTCTGTCTATAAATTGATTATGTGGGGCCAAATGTCAACTAGATATAGACTAGCATGCTGATCAGACTTTATGGTAGTGGTTGATCTGTGTCAGAACATATTGCAGTCGCTTCCTCGCGTCTGGACGGACGATAGATGGGCTGCCAGAAACTATTCACAAGTGGTCATTTTAAGTTTTGTCTCATAAGCATTTTTGAGAGACACCACCAGAGACGTGGCATTTTGCTATCAAATTCTTTGTGACAGCACCTTATTACTGGGACTACACTTGGTGACAGTCATCTAATAATTCTTCCTTTACAAAGACATTTCACTTTTCAAAGTGTGTCATATTTATTTTATTCTATCATTTTATGTCTCTCTTCTTGTACACGTCCTGTCTAATCCAACAATTACCTTACATACCTTTATTATTCATTATGGAAATTAAAGGCTCCCGTGGATTTTTCTTCTTTCATTCACGCCTGTTTGGCGTCGCCTGTCTCATTTCTGCTCAGTATCATTGACTTATTAATGTATCGCCTGTTTGCCTAGTAGCATTTCAACAGTCTTTGATTCCCTGGCATTACGTGTCGGGGAGGATTAAACGGTCATGTCCTTGACGTGTGTCTGAAGTACATTATCACCCTCTGCAGGAGCATTTATCAGATAACCTGCATGTGCACCCAGGCACAGGTGCTTGCTTGTGCGCGTGTGCTCGTACAGCACAAGGGACAAACTCTGGGTGCTCTCCGCTGCTATGTCCGATCCATAATGCTTTTGAAACAAACCACCAGTTGACTCAGTCAAATCTTCAAGTCTTTGATTGTGAGTGACACATTTTGAGAGAACCAAAATTTTAGCTGGGTGTGATTTACTGCAAAGAGGTGTTGGTTCACCTGCATGCTTGTGTTTTGCAGTGTTTTAACCCTCAAAGGGGAGGGAAGGACTGAGGAGGAAGGAAGGGCGTGAGAGGAGAAGTGTATCTTAGAGACAAGAGTGGAATGTACTACGTCAGGGCTGGGATGCGTTGAACTCTCAGTATGCAGCTGTTTGCTTAAGATGTCAGGGATGACATTTAACGCTCACCCACATCCAGGGTGTCTCTCTCCGTCTCTCCCACACACACGAACGAACATGCACATTCAAATAGGCAGACACATGCACGAGACCAGGGACAGACACAGGTGAACACACACACACTGTCAAACATGCACATGAACAGACGCCCAGCCAGACACACCCACACTCAGAGAATAAAATAGCAGGGGAGTGAATGAGCGGTAACACAGAAACTCTGTTTAATGACTAAATGAGAAAATGGGGACACGAGACTCATCCATCTCAATGCTGCTGCAGAGAGACAGCGAGAGGGACAGTCTTTCTTCTCCAATCACCACTTTTTTTTGTTTACTCTCAGATATAATTTTATCTGTCCCTTTTGCCTCCCCTTTTGATGTGGCATTTCGTTTAACACGTCTCACTTCCTACTGCGACCTGACTGCATTTGTTACTTTAATTCTTTCTGTCTGTTGGGGCAAGAGGTGGTTCAGTGGATGGGGCTACCACTCTATAGCCACTGGATCAGTACTGCTGAACACTGAATACTTACCAGCTCCAGAGACGCTGTACTGTAGTCGATCCTGTCATCTGACAGGACAGGACAGGACAGGTCAGGCGCACCACAGGATAAAGTCATCTTAACATTATTTCCCTGGTTGTTATATAAGGGATGTCATCACCCTTTGAAATAAGTTAAGGGGGGTTAAATAGTATTAATAATGGGAAGAGACAAACTGCAGTATAATGAGAATCAAATTTGATTTCACTCTGTTACCAGCAGTCAAAATATGATTCAGTTAGAGAGGGTCATAAGGCTACAATAAGAATAATAATCATGATAGCGATCTATCTATCAGTCAGTTCCCTCTCTCTTTATGTCCCCTTCTGGTGATCTACCATTAAATCACTCTTCTGCCCTAATTGGTCTAAATGTTGGGCTGTTAGTTGACTGGCAGACAGCATCTGTTCTTTGATTTGTGGACAGATGGTGGGAGGAGCTGAAGGTCAGCATGGTTACTAGTTGTGTGTGTGTGTGTGTGTGTGTGTGGGTGTGTGTGTGTGTGTTTGTATGTGCCTGCCCTAAACACTATGAGTGTTTGTCTAAAATGTAATGCTGGCAAGCAGAGGGTATGTTTCCAACAAGGTTTAAAAGAGTGATAGAATAATATCATAGCAGTGTAGAAGGAAAAGAGAGAATAATCAGAACACCACATAAAAAAGGACTGTTTGAAATTGCTAAATCACAGTTACAAGGGCAGCTACACAGATGAGTCATGCAAAGTTGAATGTGGGTATTTAACTTTAAATGTTTGCGAGTTTTCAAAGAAAAATGTGACAGCAGAGCTCCAAAGACACAAAACAGTTGAAGCCTGAATACCTACACAGCAGACAGAGGTCGCAAGTTGAAGTGCGCTGACGGGGACATGAAAATCTAAACAGGATGGATGAAAACCTACGTCTTTAAAAGTAACCACAGAATTAAATCAATATCTCAGAAATTTGTCCACCCTGACTTTCACAAAGCTGGCATTTACGGTACGATATGGCTGCAGTGACACCGTGACACATGCTAGGTGTGAAGAGATTAATGTATGTAATGTAATACATCATCATTTATTCCTCATCCAGATGGGTTTAGATTTGGCAAAAGAGGTTTTCTTTAGCCCACATGTTAGCTGCGCGGTCGAATACCAGCCAAGGAATATGTGGCCTTTTTACAAGTCCAGATGGCGCAGACGCTGCTCTCTTGGTGCATCATTTTCCACACTCACCACTAAATTAACTTGAAGATAATTTCCTGAACAACTAGATCAAGTCAGACATCTTCCCTGGAGGTTCTCAAGGTAGCTTTCTGTTACATTCGCTTCAGTGAACTGGCCGCCCTTGACGAAGAGTCCAATATTCTGTGCAGGACTGAAACAGCATCAAAGGCAAATGGTGTCCCTACCTCTTATGTAAGAAAGATAAAATAAAGCATAATGGGTGGACTAATTAAGATTAATTAAAACAGAGCAGTATGCAGTTACAGCCAGGACACCAGTAGTGAATATATTGTACACATCATGGCACTTCTCTGAGCTGTCGGAAAGGGGATCAGGTGTGGAACAGAACACGAGGCGTTCCTCCAATGGGGACTGGCCTCCACACACAGCATCAGTCCTCTCAGCTAATTCCCCAAAACCACACATTTACATTCAAGCGACAGAGCCCTCTAGTGGGCATAGAAAGTCTGACCTTGCTGTCCATTGAGAGAAAGGAGGAAACAGTGTGACATTGTTAATATCTGTCTTTCCATCAACATGTTTTTATGCACTAATGTAACTTTTCTTGTAGATTTTTTGTAAAATCAGTTAAAGTGGGCCATACATTTAGATGGAAACTCAGATGTAGAGTCACAAAGTCAGCAGAGGAAGGAGGTCAGGGTGGTCAACAAATCCTTGGACCTTGACACAGAAGGCCGCCACTGACTAGCCTATTTTCTAAAGATAGTCAGTGTTGGTTTCTTTTAAGCTAGACCACGATCCCAAACCTTAACATACATACATACAGTTATTGTAGCACGAACCAAATCTTCCCCTTCCTAGCTGAGTCGTTTTTGTCCCTAAACCCAACAAAACCTCAACCATAGCTGTGTCGAATCCAATGTGTTTATTTTTGAAACAGGGATTTGTTTTGGAAGGCACTGACACATGATGTTATGCTGCCGATTGGGGCGTCAGATCAGAAACTGATTAACATGTCGATCTGACTGCCAGTTAAATCACAGTCACAATCACGTTTGTGTGTTTTCCCGCCCTGCCTTTTGTTGACGCTGCGCTGCATCCGAAAGCTAACGCCACCAATTCCATGACTAGTTTTGCGGATCTGATGGATCTGTCAGTAAGATCCTATTGTCATGCCTCCGGAACTGTGACTGAATACACCCTGGCATGACTGGATGGTGAAAGTGACTTTGAGACCACAAGCGAAACTGCGTCCTCTGTGCATCCAGGCAGCATGATGCACAGTGCGGCTGCAGATGAAGCTTGATGAGTGTCCAGTAGCTCCACCAGCAGGAAACTGATTAAAAATAAATTCTGCGTCATTTGCGTGCACATGTTTAACAGTCTTCCTCCTCCTGCCCCTTCAGTCATTCGTGGCAGGTAAACTGAGGTATTAAAGATATGGAGGGAGTGATGCAAGAGAAAGAAGGGTAGCTATCTATATTCAGCTTTACAGCATATGGGGGGCAAGGGGTTGATGGATGGGTGGGTGGATGTAGATAAGAGAGCAGAAGGGATGGATGGATGCAGCCTGAAGACAGAGGAGAGGAGAGGATGATGTAGATGGCCCATAATCCTTAGAGGCTGACAGCACACTGGGTCTTCTGTGATTGAAGCCTGTGTCTGTGTGTGTGTTTGTGTGTGTGTGTGTGTGTGTGTGTGTGTGTGTGTGTGCGTGTGTACAAATCTGATAGTGATAGTGATCTGCCTATCAAAGTGATGCAGGAAAGAAATGGAGTTATGGGACAGAAGGAAAGGTAGAGAGGGAAGCAGCAAGGAGTGAAAAAAGGAGAGGAGAGAACGAGACGAGGCCAGAAAAGCCATTAAACAGAAAATCAATCAGCAGAAAGAGAGAGACGGGGGGGAGTGAAATGCAGAGAGAGTAAGATCTTAAAGAAAGACACAGTGAGACAGAGAAGGATAAAGAGGGAATCCTCAGATGACTGCGATATTGATGACAGCACAGTGGGGAAGAGGGGATGAACGGATGGGAGAGAGGGAGGCTGGATAAGGAGGCTAAGAACGAGTGATCAAAGCACCACAGGCCATGAGAGAGAAGGAGCAAGAGAGGGTGAGATGGGGAGAGTTAGGAAGGAGGGGCGCCATGATGAGGCAGAGGAGTCGGAGGGTGAGAGGCAAGGATGAATGAGGAAGAGAGAGGGAAGCACGAAGGGGAGAATAGAGGGAAGGAGGATGAGGGTGAGGAGAAAGAGATGAGAGACGAGTAGAGGAGGGGATGTGCGGTTTACTATAAAAATAATCTTGATGCAGAAATGGAAAGAGGAGGGGTGTATCGAGCTGAGACCAGTAGGGAAGAAGAGAGAAGCGGTGCTACAACAACAGCCAGAGAGAGTGCAAGGCAAAAAAAGGGCAACACCGGCTCACTGATGTGATAAGAAATGAAGGCAACACAGCCAACAGTACCTCTCTCTTTCCTCTCTCACCCTCTCACACACAAACCAACACATACAGCACCCTCCTCCACACACACTTTCCCTCCTCCTGTGGGTCAGCGCGCTGGGGCATAAGCACGAGTTCAGCCTCCCCAGGTTGCCTTCTAAAATAAAAGCAGAGAACAGAACACAGCAGAACAGTGCAGCCAGATTGCAAAGCCCTCACCTGCCTATAGATTTTCTCAAGTTGGCCCCCATGATGAGATCTGAGAGAAGACCTTCTCCCCTAATGGTCATTCACCTTCTTGTGTTCTAACTTTTTGCATGTAGTACCTCAGACAAAGCAATATTTATACATGTTATGCATCATTTAAAATGTTTTTCAAAAACCTTTGTTACCCCATAAGGTTGAAGATCATCATGAAATGCTTGTTTGCTTTTTTCCACAGAGAGCCTAACACAAATCAAAGCAAAGGGACATGGTATTTGTCTCTATAGCGTTGGGTGTTGATTTTCAGTGGGAACTGCAGCACTAGCTCGCTCACATCACAGGGCAGCATTTGAATTAAGATTTCAAGATCAGTTTCTAACTCTGAGACCTGCTATGAGCATCAAATCCAACAAAATTAATGCTAATGCTAGAAATTATTAGCTGCATGCAATGGGTGAAGGTATTGGCAGATGTGTGTGTATACACACACACACACACACACACACACATATATATATATAATATATATATATATATATTTTTTTTTTTTTTGTTGACCCAAAATCACAAAAGAACAATGTTTAAAAGTTTTATTTGCTGCTGTAAATGGGAGAATTTGGGATACCCTTAATCCATCATACACTATCAGAGCTGTGTGATCAGTATCAGTAACCAGTGCACAGACATTTGGTTTCAACCTTGACTCAACAATGTTTTCAGCAAATTTCAGTCCCCTCACTATCTGTCATCTTGTAGCGATTTCATAATCAATCGTATTCATTTTCGCCTCATTTTTAAGCAAACTCGATTCACGTGTCGGATGTGCCTGTAGTGACCTCAGTGCTCCTAAGTTGTCAGCCACAGATTAATTTAAATGCTTATTGGATTTCTGCTATAAGCTGATCAGACTAGCACATAATGAGATTCCATTCTTCAACTCAGTTCACATGGTGTAGTATTCCAAAATGTGAAGGTCATTTATTCAATATGCTATGCTTAAAAGCAAGCCGCAGTATGTTTGACTCATCACAGAAGAATAACAATTTGAAACACAGTTCACTTTCACCTGCTTTAGTAGCAGTAGTGGCTTATTCATTTTATTTTATGCTGCAGCTATAAAAAAAAGGGAAGTGGTGGGACCAGAAAATAATGTGAGGTAGACGCAGTTCTATTTAGCGCTGTCACACAGATGTCCCATCGTGATGGATGGAGCGGGGGCAAGTGGCCGTCCAAAATTAGCAGGTGCAACATGGAAAGCTGACTGATTCCATGTCATGGCTGATGCACACGCGTTTAACAGAAGGTAATCAGTGCTGGCTATAGGTATGCAGACTTTTCACCCTCCTCCCTGTGAACACGCAACAAATGTCGCTTTTTATTAGAGCAGCTGCTCCTGAAGCGCTCTCTGCACAGCGCTGCCGCTACTGAATGACACACAGCAGAATTACTGAGGATCCTTATGGCATCACGTGTCATCTAAAATAATCACGTGGACTCCTTACATGGCTGTTAGATTTCCTCCTGACCTACATCAATATTCAAGTCAGAAGGTTATGATAAATATTTTGCTATGCTATAGGTCACAGTAATGGATTCTGAGCGACAAGTCAGAGCACATCATGGCTGAGGGCCCTTAATGCTACAACATCATAATGTCAAATTCACCAAAGGTCCACTGCATATAAGAGCACCGCTCACTTGTTTAGTAATCTCTTTCTCTCTTTTTTTAATTCTACAAGTTCATTTCCTCTTCTTTAATAAGAAGCACACGTCAGCGCACCTTGAGGCCAATCCACCTGTCTGTCAAGTGTCACCGGCACATCAATAAGCTGGAGGGCTGGAAGGAGTGTGCGCGTGTGTGAGTCTCTGTATCTGTGTGGGTGCGTGTCCACCAGTGCTTGCGGGCGTCCTGTCGTCATGATAAACCTGTGACAGCTGTCATCCTGCAAGCGGCACTCTCTCCCACAGTGAAGACGCTCACTCACACACGCATACGCCACACACGCACACACCAACACACACACACACACACACTACTGCATCATTGCTCTGCTGCAAATGTGATGGGGTCTCAGCAGGTCTTGGTTTGGGGTGTTGGGTCATTTACACAAATCTCCTCAACTGTCTGGCTGTGGATTGACTGTCTATCCGGATAAATGAATGGTCTGTCTGTCAGTGCCTGCCCTGTTTGCCTGTCTGCCTGTCTGTCTGTCTGTCTGTCTGACTCAGCGGCCTGAGTCTGTCTGAATGAGCAAATTTTAATGAATAAATAATGCCCTTCTGTTCTCCATTTTCAGTACATTAGCACCTGTAGTTTGGGGCGATGCACGTCTTGTCACCAGCTTGTGTCAACGCATTTTGACACAAGTCTCATTCCCAATGAGACAAAAACAATTGAAAAGCGTGCATTGTTCCGAATTCCACACTGCGATCTATTGAAAAAGGCTATCTATCTTAAAATAATTTCAGTTCATTTTGTTTCATCCTGTTTCTTGTTTCCTATCTGGTGCAGTTTGTACCAACCTTCTATTTCAGCCCACTTCTATATTTTTGTTTCACTCTAGTTCTGTTTGTCTCTGTTTGTTCCTATCTATTTATGTTCCCCTGTTATCCTCTGTGTATTTCCTGTCTCTACTCAGTGCACTTTGTTCTGTCCGATTTCTAATATCTGTTCCTAATGTATTCATTCCTATTGGTTATCGTCTGTTGCTCGATGTTAGTCTTGGACCACAGTTATTCTGCTTACCCCTCCTGTGGGTGGAGTCTGGCTTGGTCCCTACCTTATCTCTGTCATCTGTACATGCACCGCCTGGATGAGCCCAAAGGATCTGCATGTATACCTGACAGCGCCTGTCTACGCTCTTATAAAGGATGTGTCTTTTTCAGCTTATCAGTGAGTGCAGTTTAAGGACAACACACATATGGTGTTTCTCTGTCTTCTCTAAACGCTGATGGTATCAACACGTGACACGTTGTGGAGTAAAATAAATCACGTGTCATCCCAAATTGCACTCACTGGTGTGTAGGAAAATGCATGTCTGCTGTAAGAGTGTGTTACATACAATATTGCCTCTTTTATGTAAAGCTATAAATTATACAGGTATAATTTATACCATGTTTACAGTTGGACTTGTACGCTCTCAGAAAAAAGCTTCGACATTGTATCTTTCATCACTGGGGCAGTGGATACAGGCGGTGGCTGGGCTCAATTTGCTTTTGATAAATACATAATGTTAAGACAGGCATTCGCTTTTCTTAAAGGATGCATGTACAGTATTTCTATAGATTTGGTACAAAATTGACCTTTTCTCACAGTATTTTGAAAAAGTGAACTGAGCACAGTCCTGTCAATCAACTTTCCATTCAACCAATGTCCCAGTGACACAGAAGGGCCAATGTAGTATGTTTTTTCTCCGTGAGTGTATCTGTATAAATTATATGTGTATAATTTATGCCGTGTGCACAGCGCAATCCATGTGTCTTTATCTGTTATACAGTAATCAGTACTACTATCAATTATGAAAAATACTATCAATCAGATGTGATCAACAATTAGAGAAATCAGGCAAATCTATCATCACATCTGGTCTATATGTTTTGAAACTAATAGAGCTTTAATTGATTGACACTCAACCAGCCAATTGGAAAGAGTAGAATCAAAAGTTCCTTGGTGGTGATTGGAGGAGATGAGAGCGGAGCTCCTTGATTGGACAGAAGGAAAACGTACCTTGTTAATGGAGGAGAGGACAGCAGCTCTGAGTGAGACAGGAACTGCAGCCTGACCCCTAAACCCCACCCCTGATTCTAACTGGCTAAAAGAAAACAGCATCATTGACCCAAATCAACTGGCTCAGTGGCAGAGAACTGACCCACAAAACAAAGACTGCTTGTTATATGACCATGTATATATTATTTTCAAAGCTAATTAATATCTGAAGTGTGATGTAAGAGCTCCATATTTTCACAATATGGTTTGCTAACATGACTTGACAGTTTATGTGTCATGAGAAAGTCATCCATTTCTAACATTCAAGCCACAAAATAACACTAGGAGTTGAGAGCAAAGAGTTGACCTGTAATATACTAAAATTAAGGTAACTGAGAAAAATCACCTCATAGAGGGAGAGAGGTGGGGAGTTGGGCTGGCTGAACTGTAACATACTTGAGTGGTTTGAGAAATAGTCATGCTAGGTCTGCTGAGAATCAAATCTGATCTCTAAACTGAATTGGTTCATTTGTTAATTGACCCACTGTATCAAAATCACTCAAAACAGTCAATTCAAAAAGCAAGAAATTGAATTTAAAAAAAAAAGTCCGCCCCTCAGTCCCTCCTCCTCTCCCTAACCCAGGTTTTCTATTTGTCACTCTGATTTGATTGACAGCTGAGGACACATGTGGGGGCACTGTGAGGGGCGGCAGTGGGGTGGTGACCAGTCCCGGTTACCCCGGCAACTATGGTAACCAGGCCGACTGTACTTGGATCCTATTGGCCGAACCTGGAGACACCATCTCTGTCATCTTTACAGACTTCCAGACAGAGGAGAAGTATGACTACCTGGAAGTGGAGGGGTCTGAACCACCAACCATTTGGTGAGTCACTTCAGCCATGAATTTATTCATACATTCAAAATGTGTGTGTGTGTGTGCTGCGGTCATTGTGCTGCTGAGAAGTTTGATAATGTGGACATGGCAGAACCATCGGTTTATCTCCGTCAGAGTCAATATTTGATGTTTTAGAGCAATTTCTGAATTGAAGTGGAGGGATGAGTCACGGTTCAGTGTTAAATTGCAGAAGGGTATCGGATGTTTTTCCAGGTGTAATTAGCCGGATGGTAAAATGAAAAATATGTACATGTCATACAAAAAAAACTCAGGAGTGGATATTAAGGTTTAGACCCAATGGCCTAAATATTAAAAACGCCTTGTGTGAAAATCCATTATCTCATAAATGCAGGCACATGTTAAAATTGACATATCCAAACAAATGCAGAGCATCATAGAACCCAGCACAATAGAGAGCCACTGTGCCTCGGCTGGTTTTGACATATGTTCTCTTGGTCCTAATCCATACTTTGAAAATCAGGAAAGGACTCAGTTGACATTTCTGACCTGGCATTTCTGCAAAGATGGTGTAGTCACATAACTGCTGAGTTTATGGAACAATTTAACCACACTTGGAGTACAATAATAAAAAAGTTAGAACAGGTAATAAAAAGAAGTTAGAACTCAAGTAAGAACAGGTAATAAAATGAAAACGTTATTGCAGATATAAAGTACAGTTTTTATCTCTTGTTCTTGAAGTACAGCATTTTTTTCATGAAAAAAATAAATAAATTAAATCTTAAAGTGTGGTGTGTGTGTGTGTGTTTGTGTGCGCGTGCGTGCATTTACGTTAACCTCATTGGGACCTTTATGTGTATTCCCTCAGCATGGGCCTCATATTTTACAGATGAATTAACTAGTTTGCATGTTTTTCTATTACTTTCTTATGTGTTTTCAGATGGGTCACTCATAACAATATTTTATTGCTCTGGCTGCTTATTGATCGTTGGTAAATTAGGGTATCGATCAACCATTGCTGTTGCTGTAACCAATTTGAATCTAATCACGGTCAGGGATATTAGTGCGTCATTGATTTGGAAGTAATAATGGCCAGGCGAGTGCTTTTAGGAAAGTTTTGCTATGTCTACACATGTGCACACCATCCTGCTTGTTAATGTGTGCCTGTGTATTTGTGTGTGTGTATGTGTGTGCTTGCAATCATATTAAAAGAATCACAGGATAGCAGTGAGACAGCAGTTGAATACTGCTACTCAGACGGTTGTTGAGTAGCAGCAGTATTCAACCAAAATGTTGCTAATTTGAGGCAGTTGAGGCTTGGGAAGTGCATCAGAAGGTCAGTGGTTTGATCCCTGGCCCCCAGCAGTCTAGTGTGTGTGTGACTGTGTGTGAATGGTCATTGCTCCTGATGAGCAGGTGTCACCTTGCATGGTAGAAACCTTTTAATGTCTCTCATTGGTCGCCGATCATGCTCTGCTGGTCACATTTCATCACATGCACTTATTCACACCCTTTCTGTGCCGCAGTAAACCAAGGTTTAGTCTTCATTCTCATGTTTTCTTGTTTGTCAGAAAACACAAAATTCATGGTTCAATGACCAATCACATGCTTGTTTCATCATCACAAAGCCTGCAGCATTTCTTACACAGTTCTCGGGTTGATGGTGCCATGTTTTCCGACCGGTCTTACTCATTTATAATAGAAATACATATCTCAGTCCCACGCTGCTGCACCCATTTTGGCATGTTTTGTGTGTCTTGCTCATTCCAGCTCATTGCAATTTGAGCTGTCGTGGCAGAAAAATAATGTTAATAATTGTAACAATACTAAAGCAGCACAGAAACAACAGGGTTCTGCCCTTTAGGCCGGAAACTTGAACCGCACAAATGTCATTAATGCTCCGTCATAAGACTATTGATCATTCCTGAACATCTTGTGCTGATTATACAGAGCAGACACAATGGAGTATGATGGCACATTATAGCAGAGTTCGAGCACTTTTATCATATGCTTCATGTAATCTTGCATTCTTTAAACTTGTATGGTCACGTATCCATAGATAAACACTCCTATAGCACCATTTTCTCTGTAATTAATCAGAAAACTGTAATGCTCCCATACATGCTGGTCAAGCTCCCTAAGCTTGACCAGCATGCTACAGCTGAGTAGCATGCTGGTCAAGCTTAATGCCAAATGTTCCAGGTAAAACTCATGTTCTAAAAATTTGTGCACATAAATAGACTGTTTTGACACTAAATGTTTGGGTCACGGAGCGCACCGTGCTGAGGAAGTTGCGTACAAAACCCAACATCTTGTAGCAAGTGATTCTAGAATACTTTAAATAAAGGCAAAACACTATTTATCATGAAAGACAAGGAGGCAATAAGACAGCTGATAAGAAGGATAAAATAAAGGTCAAGGGCCAACTTTTATTTATTTTTTATTTTATTTTATTATTTTATTTATTTTATTTAGCTTTGATTTTATTTGACCTTCAGTATTCTGTGCATAATACAAGCCTAAAGACGCCCTTCTGTACTCAATAGTTCCAGATATCATCTTCGCACAGGCCATTCAGATCATTTGTGTCAAGCTTTCATTCTGAACTGGGGGCAAATACAAAACCTTACTGCTGTGAAAAATCACCTTCTTAGGAGTATTTACGACCAATATTTATTGCTCAGAGTTAGATTGTTGGCCTTTGGGGGATAATGTGGTGGTGACTGGTAGTGTGTGATTTAGCCTGACTGGTGTCTTGGCTTGTGTAATGTATTGCTGTGTAGTTATTTACTTGCTGGATTAACTCTGGAGTCTCTCGTCTGTGTGTTGATGTTTCTCACACCACGGGTCTCATCCAGCGGCCAGGCTGATATATTGGATGTGGTTTTGTGCTGCGAGGAGAGCAGTGACATTCAGAGGTACGGCCTGGAGCAAAACTTATACCAAATAGCCTAACTGAGTAACTTAAGATGCTAAACTGACCTTAATTAAACGTCAGAGGTTTCTCCTGGCTCATTATTTTGTAGCAACTTTATGAGTCGAACCACACGGTGTAGTAAATGTATAAATACATACAATTATAGGGATTGTAGGCAAGCAGAAAATACACAGGAGCAAATCAGAGGCCGTGTCATGACATGAGCACATCAACAGGCATCAACCTTATTATCCATGTTAGTAAGCACTCCATGTATGCAAACAGCTCGTTCCTTTCAGCGAGACACAATTATAGAAGTACATTTTAGAATGCGCAGGACACTGTAGTGGCTTTAATGGCTTCCATCCTGAGAAGAAAACAAAGTACTCCTGTGGGTAAGAGTGTCTTGTTCATCAGAGATGTCAGAAAAAGCCATGAAAAGACTTGTTTAAGATGATGCAAAGCTCAGAGGGACAGTGCAGAAAGCACAACTCTTCAAGCTTCGCAGCGGATGTGCAGCATTGCCAAAGTCAATCCATGGTTCCACTCCTGTCAGACGCAAAGATGAAACAACACTTAATAAAGTTAGCAAAACTGAACCCCTAAGGAGCGGATAAATGTTCACGCTGAAATATCCAGTTCCTTTTGAGGCATCCTGATAACAGGGTCAGATTTTGGAATAAACAGCCTGATCCCATGGATTCTTTCATCCTGTGAATGGTACAGGCTGCTGTCGGTTATTCTCAAGAGAATGTTTTTTGACATGAACCAGGCAGCGCTAGACCCTGTAGTACCTGTTCTGCATTGGTTAAATGCCAGAATGTACCGAAGTGTTGTTGCTTTTCAGGTGCATCCCCTCATGGATGCACCATGTGGTTTCTCAGCTGAATACCTCCACACCAGAAAACATGCATCATATCTAGTTCATTTTCTCCAGCGAGCTACAAAGCCCACAGCCTATTTCAACACAGTACAGCGCCTCTGGAATTAGGTTGAATGGTATATTTGCTGCACACATGTGCTGCAGAATGTGTCTGCGCTGTCTTTTAATGCGCTATATGTGAACGTGTGCTGGAAAATCAGTAGGGACTCTGCGGCGTATTGAGTTAGCATGGACCAAGATCTCAGAGGGGGCGCATTGATTTCATGACTTAAAGAATTCAGTCTGTTGTGGTGGAAAAAAGGATGTTACTCGCTGCTGGCGGGATGTAAGTGGATGCTGATGACAATCTGTGTTTGCCTTCTGTTTATGCATGTGGTGGGGCCAAGGGCTGAAATGAAAAAAATTAATGGCATTTTTGATACTGGTTAGTCATCTAAAACATTTATCAAGGAAAAATGCCAAATATTTTCCACTCAAAGCTTGATGGGATGGGAAGTTGACCCATCACTTAGTCCTGATCATTGAGGTCCTTTCCACCCTAAAAGGCTGTAACTTTCCAGTGATGAGAAGGGGCTGTGTTTACCCTTTCAGAGCTCTAAAGGTGGCAAAATTAGTATCGATTGGCTCAATGCAAAGATTGAAGACTTTTTTTTATTTAAGTATATATGTTTGTTGGCATCATTAAATATGCATGTGTGTAACTTTGTTGTGCAACCCTGCAATGTCTCTTCTCTCTCGGTGTACAGGTAGCATCAGTTGATACTTGTCCTCTTTGTCCCCATGAAAACTCCTGAAGCTTGCCATTGGCAAAATGTCAAACTATAAACAATACTGTTTTTATCCCCTTTCTCTGTAAACAACCTTTGTTTATCTGTCTTATCAGGATGATGATGATTATGGACTGAAGAGACACATTGAAATGACATTAAAACAATGGAGCAGGTTGCATACTAAATACTCTAAATCACAGCTCTACAGTACATATCAGCAATTAGAGATTTCTGTGTAATCGATTGAGACTGTTGAGATTGTCTCACCTTGTTTGCAAAGAAGTTGCTCATATCAGAGAGGAATGTGAAGCACATTGTGACCTTTAATTTGCGAGGCAGGGATCATTGTTTTGAAGTGATTTTGCCATCAGACTCAAATGGATGTGAATGCCGTTAGCGTTGTTTGCACTTAGCAGGCGGTGAAGCTGGCCCAGCTGTTTCTGTTTGGACTGGCAGGGATCCGTTGTCAGTCCTCTATTCCTTTGGTGTGTTCCCAAGGCCTGTTTGAGGTAGCATGTGCACACTGAGAACGCTGGTCAGGTGCTGTACACGAAACCAGAAACAATAGAAACACGAGACTGTTGCTCTCTCTGCGGCTTGTTCAGCAGTGATGACAACTGTTTCTTATGTTTCCCAGCGATTTGATGAGGCTGTTAACTGTGTTCTCACTGTATGCATCTGCTGTTTTCAAGTACATGTCATCCCTTCTCAGTGTTGAAGAGTAACATAGTATATATAGTACTTAAGTACAGTTTTGGCGTATTTTACATAGGTGTTTCCATTTTATGCTCCTGATGTGCGCAGTCATTTCTTTTTATGTAACAGCCAAATCACGGTTCCAAAGTGGAAGAAATGGAGGACAGATAAATATTCGCAAGATTACCTGCCAACTTAGGGATGCATTAGAGGATGACTTGGCCAATGAGTGTCCCTGAGAAAGTCCTAAGACTCATAACATAATTTCCAACCTGCGCGCGATAGTCTATGTAAAAGCATGCAAATGAGATCTGTGTTCATTGTAGGCTTAATAAACACCCAGACAATCTGAATTCAAAGGATGCTCGCTTTCATGGGAAATTGAAACACGAGAATATTCTAGTATCTAACTATCAATTAACCTTCTTGCTAATATTAAGTATTTGTACATGTCTTTATATGTGTCACTCTTTCTCTAGACAAAGTCCTTAAAGAATATTTAGTGTATGAAAACAAGTGGCTGCACTGGCTGTTGCAGGATTTGAACCACTGACCCTTTTGTTGCAGCAGAGTCTTTCTGAAAACTAGGACATGCCTCCTGATTGCTTAGCAATTGCAATGGCAAACGCTAAGTGCTGATATACTAATTTCCATCAACAATTTTCGAAAGCTAATAGCGAAAATGCTAATTTCCAATGGCAATTGGCAGAGAAAGCTAATGGCTGATTTGCTAATATGGGAGTGTGTGGAAGAATTTATGTGTTGATCAGTTGCTACAGGACTGACAACAGCGGTCTCACCAACACACACACACACACACACACGTACTCGCAGAGACTCTCCTTCTCCTTCTTGTGTCTTATCAGTATGCAGAGAGCTGTGCTCGCACCTATGAGAGTAGTATATCGCTGTGAGCTAAGTGCCTGTAATCCTAGCCTAACACTACGCACACTAATGCAGACACACACACACACATACACACACACACACACACACACACACACACATCAAAAGCACACACACTTTTTATATTTTGTTGTTTCCGAATCAGCTGCCCTTGAAACCAAGTAGAGCATCTAAAATAGACTGATCGCCCTCTCCTCGGTTTCTTTCACTTTTCTATCTATCTATCTATCTATCTATCTATCTATCTATCTATCTATCTATCTATCTATCTATCTGTCTATCTGTCTGTCTGTCTGTCTGTCTGTCTGTCTCTCTCTGTCTTGCGTGTCTCTCCCTGCATGACTCCAGAGTATCGCATGCTGTTTAGCCCTCTTAGGTGCACCTACTTGACAGCCCGTCACCAAATTCATGGTAATGGCGGACAGGGCTATTCAAAGTCTGTCATCTACCAATCTCTTGCTTGTCAAGGATTTGTTTTTTAGAGGCACTAAAAATGAACTTTGTCAGGTTTTATACCTGAAGTCGAAGCCATGTTGCCAAGTGCCTGGAGTTATGTCACTGTGTGCAGGTTGGTTTAGCAGACTGTCAATTCTACCCAGACACCACAGTGTGACAAAGATGCTCACATGCACACATTGCACTGCATATGCATCATTCTGCATATGTACATGAATGCAGGGGAGACAACTGCATGTCAGCACATACATATTAACCACGGACAGTTATAGAAGCTGTAAGTGTCCGGAGTCATCTCGGTCATCTTGGTGTTTCAGCAGCTAACAGTATGTGCCAAGGGCACATAACAGCATCTGTTTCAGTGATAGTTTGGCAAGATCAAATCCTCCCTCCCACTCTCAACCCTCCTACCCCACTTCAACAACATAGTGAAGCCCATGATAAACAGCATCACATTTCATACTGTGTAGAGCAACACATGGAACACGGCACAAACACACACAGCACACGCTCAGCAATGCAGTTGCAATGCAGTAGAGTAATGTGAAGAATCTCCTTGAGTCTGGAGCAAATTGGAGCATTTAAATAGCTCGACACCCACTAGACCATACGGGTGTTAGTGAGTGAAGATTTACTACACAGTTACACATGCAGGCATAACCACTGAGTAAAGTTACACCAGAACAGAACAACCATGTGTTTAAATAAACATACTTTAACAGAACTCTCACTCATACTCTCAAGGAGAGTACTCATAACAGAGTGAATCCAAACAGAGCATCTTAAGAATCACACCAGGCAATTATGGGAGTGGAGGAGCTTGTAAACACCAAAAGTTGAAGTAGTTTCTACAGCATTGGTAAGTAGGTAAGTTCCAATATATTAAAGCCCTGCACATCCAGGGTCCATCCGCAGACGTGTTCTGACTTAAGCCTGATTTATGCTTAATGCGTTAAATCTACGGGGTAAGTAGAGCATAGCTATGGCGTAGCCGCTTACCCAACGTAGCCTGTCCTGCACTCAACTACATGTCATGGCAACAGCTGCGATTGATCCGCTTGACACCAGCTTGACTAGCTGCTACATCCAGCCAGTCTGTTGGCATACTGTCTGTACACTGAAGCATAAACCAAATCGTCAAGTCTACCTGTCGACATCCAAAAATACCTGAAATGAATGAAGTGCCCCTGTCGATGTCTCTTAGTGGCCAGAAAAGCACTCAGTTGCTTAAATTGTCGTTCAAACCATTTTCTCTCCTTTCTGCGTTGCACTAATTTCAGTAAAAATCACTGTTCTTCCAAATTTATTGAAGTACATGTGGGAGGTACACAAAGAAACTCAACACAGTAGCTTAGGAACCCACCACCAACTAGCATTTTGGTGGTGTGTGGTAGAAGCTATTTCCTTATTATTCTTATTTGTTCATTGTTCAAGTTTGCTTTTCACATGTACAGTATCCACATGTTCCTGGGAATGCATTGCATTGCATGGCACACTCTGGACCTTCTACCTGTCCAGCTGCTCCATTGTAACAGGTGTGGCCAACCTGCTGATTTGGTTTGATTTAATGGAGAAAAACGTTCAAGTACTGTATGATTGGAAAGAGTCCAGGTTAGTCCCAGAGATACAAACACGATTTTTTCCAACATCATCAATCAAAATGTACTCTTTCTGTGTGGAGTTCTTTTGCCCGGCTCAGCTTTGTTCCGTTCTGTCTGCGTCTGTCATCACATGTTTGTGTGAGTCTACGTGAGAAAAGCGAATAGTGAAGCATTGTCTCACTCTTAACATTTGTTTGAGGGAAGCAAAAAGAGCTGCGAGTAAGAGACACAGCGATTTTAAGTATGTGTATGTGTGTGTTTGTGAGTGTGTGCGTGCGTGCGTGTGTGTGGGGGTGTGAGTGCGTGATGTTATGCTTGCCGAGTGCTAATCAATGCTGCTGGCAGAGAGGATGCTGGGATAGCAGCACCATCTCTAATAGGAAATGGAACGTTGACCTTGAACACAAACACACACCACTTTTTCTGTTGCGCACACAGACACACACACACACACATACACACACATATCAGATTATTTCAAATACAGTATAAACAAAGCAGTTTCTGCCAGTAATGACTGACTCTGCTTGGAGAAACATCTTAACAGTCAGAGTCTTTCCTCGCAGGCCTTAAATGTACTCGGAGGAGTTCCTAACCACTAGTAGCAGAATGGGGCTATGTTTTGATGAGTGGGTCCCTGTAATGGGCTGAGAAAATTGGCCATGTGCTGGCGAAATGCAGGAACAGCCAGCAAGCAAACATAGATTTAAACAATGCAGGTTTCATGTTTGTAGAAAAAAAAAGTTGATGAATGAATGTGTGTATTTTTAGGGCTCAAGGATACACACAAAGCTTTTTGATGCGCAAAAACTAAATGTCAGCAGAGCTTAGCTTGGAGGAAAATTCTTCTGTGTACCTGTAAGCTGATGAAACTACTCAATTCAGGCATCCCATTGATCAGGGCATCTTGAACACTTTCATCACTGCTCACAACACTGCAATAAACTCCACGTAACCACACAAGAACAAGTCATATACATGCTCATTATTTTAAGCCAGATCAGTTTATATATATACAGGGCTAAAGCAATGACTTGAGGAACTTGAGCATTTAGCTACAAATAGCAAGGCTGCAACCTTAGCTACCATTTAAGTCATTTCCTGCATGACAGCTGCCTATCAGGCCTACTGATGATAACATACCAGTTTACTCCTGGTTATGGACAGTGGTGTCATTTCAGCATTTGTTAGTATATTATCACTGTTGGCTGTCGTAACCTGTAACAACGCCAAAGCTCTCAAAACCTGGCAGTAAAATGCTGCTTTTTAGCCTGGTGTTGAGTTGCTCTTTAAGAAAAAACTGATCCACATTCTAATATGTTATGTTTGTAGGTTAGAAAGACAGATTCAGCAGTAAAACATAAAAACAAATACAAATGGCCTCAAAGGTTTTCTGATGTTCTGATCTCTCATTTCCCGGGTTTATTGAGTTAGATAAACATTGTTAAATGCGGCTGTAATTTCCACCGCAGTGCTCTGGCAATGTGTAGCCAGGGTGGTTGCATCAGGATAAGTGGCTGTCTTTATCGCAGTCGAATAAGACAACACCTCAAACACACAGACAAGGAGTCTTTTCTGTTGTTTTTGCTTTTTTCCAGTTTGCTCCTGCTTGTTTCTCAAAATGAACTGTTCCAAATCACATCAACCACTCATTTCAGAGTCAAGGAGGACTCCAGAGAATCAGTCACTAGACACATTCATAGGCCAAATGACTCTCAGTGAGAGCTCCTAAACAAGTTCATGATGCAGACTATTTTCCTGTGCATCTGTTTGCAACATTGAGGTTTATAGGTTATACCAGTGACCTTCACAGTGTTTCTCTGGGGGCATCAATTTTTAAATCCAATTTCTGGTGGCCCAAAGTGTAACTTAGGTCTACAACTCTATTGTCTAGGCATGTCTAAGCAAATTTACCCCAATATTAACCTACACCTTTAATAGCCTGTGGAAGAAGTTAGCAAAATGTTTTGGGAGCCCACCCTCTTATTTGCGGGATCCAGAGAGGGAAGGAGAGGTGAGGGGGAAGGCAAACTGAGAGGACGGCGAGCGAGGTGTCATGGTGTTTTAGGGAGGCGGTGTCAGGTCACGCAGAAGAAGACAAGAGAGGCAAAGAGACAGCAGACAAGAGAGGAATGGGTAGACAAGGGGAGCAGAAAGGGCAATTGGGGTGACAAGAGGAGCCAGGAGAGAAGAAGTGGAGATGAGAGGTAAGAAGGTGGGGTTGGGAGGAGACTAGAGCAGAGGTGCAGAGCTAGGGACGAGGGCGGGAGGGGGGCGAGATGAGAGTTGACAGGAGAAGAGAGGTGGAAAGAAGGAATAAAAGCAATGGAGGAGTGGAGGACACAGGAAGAGAAAGCCATCAGGGGGATTCATGGGTGAGGAGAGAGGTTGTAGAAAGAAAGAGACAGAGACACTGAGGGGGAGTTGAGTAGGACAGACGGAGACAGACGAGCACAAAGAACCTTTCTGTGACAGTTGCTACCTGTACATAAATGTGATCATGGGAGTACTGCAATTAGATTTAAAGCCGTGTAAACAACTTAATCCACCGTTTCTCTAATTCGGGTCATACGGCGGGTGTTCGCGATGGGATTAAAACGTGTGAAGAACTGTGAAATTAGCAATATAGGAAGGCTGCTCAGAGATGTAAACACCATATGCTGAATAAGCCCGTCCATCTGAGTTCTCCCAGGCTGTGCAGCAAAAGAGTCCATTTTTAGAGCCACTGTCTTTTCACAGCTGCCGTTAACGTCTCAAATCTGGACAAACCGCAGAGCTGAAAAAGGAGAAGGGGGATGGTGGTGGTTTCTGATCCTACTACTGTTGTTGCCTATAAGGGAAAAGGCATTTGACAATGAATTCAATCAGCACACACTATGAAAGATTGCATTAAGATGAGTATATTAAGATAAATCCTCCTCTGCTATGCAAGTAAACAGCTTAATCAAATTACTCTTAGAATCAAAGTAAGGTTTATAATTAGATTAGTGTATGATAATTAGATTATGGTGTTTATGCAAACAAAGTCACGTTATACACATTCACTCAGCATAAAAAACAAAAATAGGTCACTTCCACTCGAGGGCTTTGAGGCGTCTTCAACTTTTGCACTTAATTACACAGAGCACCATGACAGAGCTAAGTCTCGATTATCTCGTACGCATTTGATCTTTGTATTTTTCAGCTGTCAGCCAAACAATTGCCCGTGGCTCGCAGAGACTCCAAACCGCATTTCTCGGGGTAAAAAAAATGGCAGATGTTGCATTACTTTTTATGTTTTGGTGGAGGTCTGTAACACTGAAATATTGAATATGCACTCAATAGAGTCTGCTGAGTCACAGAAAGACATTTCTTTAATAATCACAGCTGACCTTTTTTAATCATCTGTCTGTATGAAGGGACCCCTCTTAACTGTTCCACCGCCAAACGGCATGCTGGGTACAGCTCGCTCTCTGTCGCTCGCTGCAGTACATTCAAGACAAAGTGAAGAAAGGGAGACCAGAGATGTCACACTGTAGCGACGCCTTCTAAGTTTGCTGTTTGGTTTCACTAACCACAAACAATTCAAGCATCAGCGATGTAGCTTCCTGAATTAACGCATTTGTTCCTGGAAATAGCCTAGTCCCAAATAGCAACGCTCATAGCAAAGACAGCAGCCAGTTGATTATCTCACGTTCGCTCATTAAGTTGAATGCAATTTTTCGTAATTCTGTTGACTCCGAGGGCTATGAAATGTTGTTATCACAGAGAAAACACTGTCAGACATTAATTACAGTGAACACATTGTCATCACTACAGCAGCAGTGTTTTTGCAGGTCACCGTTGCTGGCCAGTGAAATGTGATATTTACCATTCTCGCAGCAAATAACCTTTCCAGGTGGTGCTAAGCCAAACCCGAGGGACCGGGCCAGAGGTTGAGCACCACTGGAGCACAATATGTAATTGGGCCAGTCCACAGCAAATGAATTCTCCCATCATAAATACGCTGTCATTGTCATTCCCTCTACGAGACCCAGTCTGTGTATGCCTGTGTGTTTTATGTCTGTGTTTGGTTATGTGTGTTCCTGGGTATGAGCTTGGAAAGTGTATTGAATAGTCAGTAGCTCGGCTGCTGAAATTATAATGTAATGTAATAATAATAACACCAGCTCCCTCTCCTTGTCCCTGTCCCCCTTCTCTCCCACTTTCTCTCCCATTCTCTGTCTCTGCTCTGATTACTGTGCTGTCCCGCAGGCTACACACACACACACACAAACACACACACAGCCGGGCGTGTACACACACACAGGAAAGAGAGTTTGAGAAGAGGCAGGGAGCCGCCCAGAATTGCAATGGCTTCTGGGTAGAGACTGATCTAAAAGAAAGGAGTGAACAGAGAAAATCCTGGAGAGAGCGTAAGAGAGGAGGAAGACATGAGGACGAAGAGAGTCGGGAGACAAGAGAGAAAGGAGAAGGGAAGAGAGACGGGGGAATAATTTAGAGACGTAATGGTTGTTAACTCCATTATGTGGTATTCACTGCCTTTATCACCAGTTCTTGCTTTTTCAGTCAAAGAAACACAATCAGTCTTAAAAGGCATGGGGCTACATTTCCTTATGGTTAGACACAGACCAAAATCTATTCCCTAATGATAACAATTACCAACACTGATGTATGTAAATGTATTTAAAACACACCCCTGATTTAAAGAAAAAATACATATTCAGTTTAACATGACATCATAAAATGACATTTTATTCAGCATTTATTCAGCCTTAGAAAAGTAGACAGACATCAAAATACCATATTGAATCTGGTTTGTCACTCTGTAGTGTAACAAGCCAAAGCCAGTATTTCTCTTAGATGTAATACAGTATCTGAGTGTTTGGCTGTGTTTTCCTCCACATCAAGAAGTAGAAGTTGCTTGCTAGATTTGTAACCTGCTTGCTCTGCCATCACAAGCATAAATTACCCAACAGATGGTATGAAATGTTTTACACAGGGTCCTTCCCTCTATAATAAACAAAACTCAGCTGTTTCTGTCTGGAAAACTGTATTGTTTAGTTTAGGTTTTATTTATTTAGCAGTTAAATTGTTATCAACTCTTTAAAGTAGTTCTGTCAAGCTGAATTTATATCATTATGCTCATTAAATGTATTTTTTAAAGCGTCGCATTCAGTGCTTTGGGCCATCCACATGATTTTCAGCTGTGATTTATATTGGTTTATTCAGATGTACTTTGAAGGTGGCCAAAAGTTTGTGGACACCAATTTTAATCTTCTTGTATCAAAACCATGAAGGCTAGTATGCTGCCATTGCACCCTCCACTCCTCTGGTTTCAGGCTTTTCACAAGCTTCTGGAACATGGCTGCAGGGGTTTGCTCCAATTGAGCTACAAGGGTGTTAGTGATGCTGGGAGATAAGGCCTCTCTCGCTTTTGGCATACCAGTTCATCCAAAACCAAAAATCCAGCATCAACTAAAGGGCCTTGTTGCCGCAAAATTGGAAGCCAACTGTCTATGTCTATTCACTTGATGCTGTTGGATTAAAAACTCCCTTATTTGGAACTTAGGGACTAATACAAGCTGTGAAAGCCATCCGCAGAAATGTACAAGTGATTTTGTCATTTTAATGGTCTCAAAGGTAATGCCTAGAGTACTTGCTCTATTTATGAATTATCAACGCCGGAGTGTGTTCTCCCCCAGTATAGTCCACAGCCCTCAGCTGTCCGTGTCAACAAGCTGGTTTTAGAACCACCTTGCTGCTCTTTGAGGAGGCGAGCAAGGAGGAGGAGAGAAATTCAGATGAGATAAAGGGAGGGGAGGGAGAGACAGAGCAGGGTCCTGTTGTGAACACTGATTACTCTCTGCCCACTTGAGATTGATGGAGGGTGACACAGCAGGCACGCTCCTTCGAGCACGAACACACACGCACACATATAAACAACGCGCTCAAACACATACGTACGCATTGTATCCAAACAATCGCATGCACACACACACACACACACACACAGGACTTCTCTATCTCTGTATGCTGATTGATTATAGCTCCACCTAGACTTCATTCAGCCCAACGCTCCTGCCGCGTGTGTGTGTGTGCGCGCTTATTTGTCTGCGTGCACGCATGTGTGTGCCCCCCCCCACGCTACCCTTCTCTCTCTGCATGCACGTGTGTGTTTGCAGGTGTGTGTGTGTGTGTGTGGCAGTTCCCTCCTGTCTTAATTAGAGGAGGCTATTAAGACAGATTGCCTGATTAAGTAGCGTTCCCCCACCGTCTCATGAATAGCCACGCACACACACACACAAGCAGACACACAAACACACAGCATGTGGACACACAAAAGTTACCCTGGGCTCGTATGGCTCTCTAACCCACATGATATAAAACCCACTGATGAAAGGGTTCTGCGTGTGTGTGGAAAAACCATTCATTACACAGTGGGTAGAAACTCTTCACATGCACAGTCTCTCAAGACAGATAATCACATTGTCCAGCGTCACCTGACTTTTCTGTGCAAGGCGCCACTTAAACTAGAACATCCACAGTGGGAACGCCTTGGTATGTCGTCACGTGACCCTCTCGCATGTCATACCCCCATCTCTCTCCCCATATTTCCTGTCAGTCTCTTCACTGTGCAGTGAAGGCTTAAAGCAGACAAGAACGTCCACAGTGGACAATGCAACAGCTCACGTAAGAGCTGGACTGCACGGAACCTTTCGACCTCGATGACTGCGATTGCACTTTGCACCAAAGAGCAGCAGAGATAAATCTTATGATGAAAGGTGCTTTTCATTTGAAATACATTTTTATGCAGCAGTTCAGAGTCGAAGCAACAGCATGTTGTGAAAAATGAAAGTTTGTGGGAGCTGCTTACATAACAGAAAACATCTAGGAACTTGTCTGAGCTGGTACACTCTGTTCTACAGTAGAGTAAACAGATTGTTTACAACTTTCATACATTCTCTGGCTGAGCACGGCTGTGATTAACAAGCAATTTGAAGTTAAGAGCGCGAGAGGTGCTATCACAATCTGCAGATCGCACCGTGTGTCGTCGTAGTATACAACAACACGAATGCCAAGACAGAAGACTGAACCTCTGTCACTGAGCTGAGATATAACATAGCATCAAAACCTAATTTTAAACTTGTTGTATGGCTAATTTTGCCATTGTTTTTGAAAAGTAAAGTAAAAAATGCTGGACACACAGTCCTCTGCTGATTTTTCGATTATTTTTTTGTATTCTAAAAACATGTACAATCACAGCAAATTAGCGAACTGCTATAATTTCCAGAAGGAAGCTGTGAAAAGTGTGAACCCCTTATTTGATTGTCGTATGTCTCCTGTCATGTATTCAGCCTGGCAGAAAATGACCTTTTTGTTCAATGTTGTTTATAAATTACCCGCACTAAACTCTGCTTTCTAGTAATTCTGCTTCTGTGTTTCGTGATTACATTCTGCTTAAATGCTAAAATGAATAATTAACAAGTTAACAAACGAACCAGTGTACCTCTGTCAGACTCTGTGTGTCTTCCTCACCCCCTCCCTGCTTCCCTCCACGTCTCCCTGTACCACCATCGATCTCTGCCTCTTTCCGCCCTCCTTCCACCCCATGCTTCTTTATTTCCTCCCCCCTCCGTCTCTCTCATTCCAACACTGCCGGTGGACTCGCAGGTTTGTATTTCCGTGGAGGAGGAGAGGCACAGAGGATGGATGGGAGGATGGTAGACAGAGAGATGGAGAGAGAAAGAGATGCTCCTTTGGTCTTGTGTATTTAATCAATTATGTTCTCTTGCTCCCTCTGGCAACTCTCCACTTGATATTCTCTGTCTCCTGCACACACACACACACACACACACACACACACACACACACACACATAAATGTTTACACCCTCACTCTCCATGTCAGTATTTCATTTTTTTCCAGTGTACCTAGTTGTAGTTTAACATGGATGTTTCGTACGTTTTGAATATATTTACTTGGAATTTCCGGCAACAGTAGTTGTAATGTGACCCCCTTGGACATTTCGGACAACGTCGTTGGTTGCTGATTGCTGACAGACCCCTATGAGGTTTTGAGCATTATTCAGCATTTTCTCCCAAAAGCAGCTCGTGCACTGGGCTCTACTGTGCTTTGTACAACGGTGTTGTGTGAGAGGAAATATCACCAGAGCAAGTAATTTCCTTTGACCCTCCAGAGAGGGGCACTTGCTTTCAAGATGGGAACAAGAGACCATCTCGCACAGTGTTTTTTAAACTAAATCTGATTCTTAAATGTGTTGCAAAAAATCTGTTAGTAAAATGAAGTCCACAGCAGTTAAGTGCACCCAGGTAACAACTGAGAGCCCTTCTTTCAACTCAGATTTCTTGAGGAATACCCACATCTGTTATTTCATGCAAACAAGCAGTCCTACAAGCTTTGTTGATGGTCCATGACATCTTCACAAAACTTACTGTATTTCCACTTTCAGATGTTTTAAAGTGTTACTCACCCAGTGTATTTTACACCGATGTCACTGTCAAGTCACAGAGTGGCACACCCTCTCAGACCAAGGTAATAAAAAAGTTTAATTTGGAGCCCATCTGAAGATGATCTATAATACCTCCGGGCAGCTCTGAAGTGCTTTTATAGCAGATATCGTGGGAGAACACTTACCAGTCACAGACAGAAGCTATCAGCATAGATGAATGATTTAATAATGCATTACAAATTGTCCACACGGGGAAAATCAACTAGCTTCTCAGCAGTTTAGAGGCTGATGTTTTTTAGGAAGTATTAGGCGTTCCGCTGGAAGCGTCATTTTACGCTTTAATTATACATGCGAGTAGTTGCCGAGCACGCATGGTCTTTTTTTCCAGATCGTCGTCTTTCATGTACATCCATGCCTGGGACCCACGCAGAAGCTGTGCTACATCTCAGCCATTTTTTGCTAAGACAAAGAGCATGAGGAGGATGTGTTCCCAGCTGCTGTGGGGATCCAGATTGGTGACCTTTTTAGTCGCCGGCTTGTTTCTGTAACCTTCCAGCTACTGCTACAGGAGAGGTTTTTCTAATTATACCTTCATCCTGCGGCTCAGAGTTGTTAAGTGCTTCCTGAGCATGCAGTTTAATATTTTAACATGGCACACACAGGCTCTCTGTATAGATTTATGATTTAATTCCTATTTTAATATTGGAACAGATTGAGTATGCACACACTCTACCCTTAATGATGCACTCTGGGTAATGATGTCATAGCAGGAAGAGAATTAAGAGCTGTAAAAATGAATAATATGTGTGTGAGAGAGAGACTGCACATATGAAGAGACAGAGAAGAGAGAGGGAGATGATGAAGGGGGGCAGGATAGAGAAGTAAACAGAGAAAGAAAATGTGGCAGGGGATTGTAGAGAGGAAAGAGAAGAATGGAAAAAAAAAGTTCACCTACAAACAGAACTTCTGAATCTTGCACCAGATTATACTTGTGTTTGACACATGTAGTAAGGACAGAAAGATTATACATTTATAGAGAGACAGAAGGAGCAGATCTTTCTGAAGTGGCACCCGTTAGCTCAGGACATGATGTCCATTCTCTGAGGGACTGGTACATTGTGCTCCACATGTTAGACACAAGCTGTCTGACCATGTTACAGTACGTGGTCTAAGACGAGGCTAGTGCTAGTTCTTTCTTTGGAAAAGGTTAATCTATTTTGGGTACTCGAGGTTCCCTTGAGAGTTGGTACTCATCTTGCTTCCATACCTGTTGTTGTAATTGTTATTAAGTATGCATCATAATCTTTTACAGTCTGTGCACAGCGGAGGCAGACAAGTATCTCATAATCTAAAACAGTACAGTAACAAAACGTCTCCTAATTTAAAATTCTATAACATTTATTTCTCTTTTTCAGCGCTGCATACTTTGCTGTAAATGTGAATCTAAACTTTCCAGTCGGGTATGATAGAATCTGGTGTCTGGCCAGACTAATGTTCCTTTTTTAGTCAAAAAGTCCAGCCGGTTCCATGACTTTACTTCATCTCTTCATCCAAGCAACAATACATGAAGATATTCTGGATTTGTTTGTCTTTATTTCTAGTTTTCCTATATTTCACAGGTAATTTGAGGTAATCATCTTTGTCCAGATCCGTGCTGATAAATGGATGACTGACATGTGTTGACATTTGAAATTTCTAATTGTGTCATTCTCTGGACTCAGATGTCAGTAATCATTGTCCAGCATTTCAAATATCTAAACCTCTTCCATCTCTTCAGTTCACTGGCCAGTCTCTCTCCCAGCTGAAAGACTAATCCAGCATTGATTTGCCAAAGTGTATTTTCATTTGCAAGCAATTTCAAGAGCCTGTCTGAATGTGATCCACAGGGGGGTGACCGGTGTCCCTGGTTTGAGTCCGACCCCAAAACTTTGTTGCTTCTTTCCCCCTCCTTGTTTCCACTCATCCCTCTATAAGTGCCTGTAATAAAAGCAAAATGCCTTGAAAATACTTAATGTAAAGTTTATGGATTCTTCTGCAGCTAACAAAATTAATTGAAATTACCGAGCAATTTTAATGACCCAAGTTCCAAAAAATCGGACCTGCAACATTTCTTTCTCATTCATTGTTCACCTACATTTACAGTTGTGTTCTTGTTTTGCTGTGTTGGCACTGTATTTACGATGTAAATCAGGCGGTTCGAGCCTGTGAAACCACTCTGTGTGTGTGTGTGTGTGTGTGTGTGTGTGTGTGTGTGTGTGACTAATAGCAGACATCAGAGAATCCTACTGATCTAGGGCACAAGGTGACCCTCTCTCTGTCTCGCTCACACACACACACACACAAACACACAAACCAATGCACACACACACACACAAACCAACAACCACAAAGACACACTTTCTAAAACACCTCCTCAGCATTCTTGTGCTCCACTTTAAACCACTGTTAGTAGAGGGCATGGGTGTATACTGTATGCTGTAACTCCACTATCCATGTGTGTGTGAGCATGCATTTTGCGTGCATGTGCGTATGTTGATATTAATGGACTGCAAAGGTTAACAGCAGGAGCTTATAGAAGGAGACAAGTGAACAGGAGAGGGCAGTCCACTTCATATTCCACACTGTTAACGCGTGTGCGTACCTATGTCTCAAATGTAGCAGCCAAGGTGATATTACACTATGAAAATGTAATGGGAGGGGAACAGCACCTGTTGGCCGGCGCTACAAGATGAAAGCACCATACATCAAAGCACTGATGTATAGAGGGGGATTATTGCCAGCAGAGATTGCATTTCAGCTGCAGATATTTGAAGTCATACAGGAACACGGGTGTTTTATTCTCTAAGTGTCAACTGGAAAGCAGTCACCTCCTCTTCGGCTGCCAACTGTGACCTAACCCTCTTCACTTTGCCAACCACAAGAGCCTTGTTCATCTTTTCAGCCAATTAAGGGATCTTATCCTCCCCTCTTGATGAAGGGGGTGCAGATTGGGTCCTATCTACTGGTGCTGTGCATCATCAAAATCTTAATTCATAAGCATGCTTCAATGAAAAAAGCTAATATTGTTAAAGGTGGTACATTGTAGTCTTACAGTCCAGCACTTGATTGAAACCCTGTCATATTAGCATATACTAGTCTGTTAGGGATAATTTTGGTAAATAGAGGGGACAAAGTATTTGCAATAATAATAACCACTATAATGTGGTCCAATACAACAGCAGCTTCTATCAGACACGAGCCAAAAGAGAGTTAAGTTGATTAGAGTTGTTGGGTCAAATCCCCTAAGCAGCTGGCAAGATCTGGCAAGCTTGGCGACAACAATGAATAAGAAATGGCGTTTCCCATTTCATTAAGACTGGTTGAGACACCCTCGAGCATGCAGCATAATCCCCCGTTACTCCAGTGCAGCTGCAGAGACACGCCGGTTGTACTGGGCGGTGACGTCCTGACACCGTAGGTAATTCAGTCTGTGTCAGTAGAGACACGATTGACTTTGTTCTCGCGTCATTGTAGACAGCACCTAAACACACACGCACTGAGGGTACACAAGCAAGATGGAGAAAATGAAAGGAATCTTAAGTTAAAGTAAGCCAAACCTCAGGCTGATGTTATAGTGTCAGTGACATCTTTACAGGCTGACTCTTGTTTTACAGACTTCAGCTTTGTTCTGTAACACAGTGGCTACACGGTTTTGTCTGTTTTCTCTGCTCCCCCTGAGACAAGCAATTTTTTGCATGTACTCATACATGCATGTGTGCGTGTTGTGCACTTCTGTCTTTAAACAAGCCGATTAAATTTGAAGACCTTCAGAGCGAGGACATTTCTTCAGCACTCGGTCATTCTGCCAGATCCTCAAGGACATAGTGTAGGATGAGTTGGGAAAAAAGGGCAAGGGTTAAGGTTCTGTAAGTGTATGTTTCTGTGTGTGTGTGTGTGTGTGTGTGCGCATTTTTCTGTTTCTTACAAAAGTTCCCTCTGTCTTTGTTACAGGTTGTCAGGCAGTAACGTCCCCTCTCCCATCGTTAGCAACAAGAACTGGCTCCGACTGCATTTTGTGACTGATGGCAATCACCGTTACCGTGGTTTCAGTGCACATTATCAAGGTAAGACGGGTAAGATGTGGTAACATCCACCGAGACAGGCATCTTAATGTACACACACACACACACACACTAACACACACACACACACACACACACACACACACACTTAAAGAGAGTTCATTTGTGATAAACAGGACTCTCTATATCCAGTATCTACAGATGTCTTTGTGTTTGCTAACGACAGATTTTTCGAAGTTCTGTTTTAACTTTTTTGCATTCCTCTTTTCTTTTTGTTTCTCTGTTTCGTGTTTTCTCCTTTTCAACTGACAGTTTTTCATCTTGTCTCTGTCTCCCTTTAATTACGCCTGTTGACTCCAATCCTACCGTCTCTTCTCCACAACAGTTTTATCTCACTGTCTCCTGCATCTCTCTTCCTCTCTCTTTTACTCTTTTTCTTTTTCTCTGGGGTAGCTGCTCATAGACTTATAATAAGATCTCTTTGGTGGAAAACATTAGCAAATTCATTTGGCTACGTCGGTGTCTCCCAGCGGTGATAATAAGAGCTGAATGTGTGGAACAGCTACGCAGCCAGCCTGGAACAGATAGGGTTTATATTTATGCTCAGATCACCTCTTGTTCTTGTGTAATTTTAAGCACTGTTGGCCTGTTTTTATGAATTACTTGCGCATGGAGCACCAAGTCCATTAAACATCACAAGGTCCACAGGACATCGAGCTGTGTTTGGTATTTCAGTGACCAGAGGCGTGTGGCACACCTATTGTTGTAAAGCTAAACTACTGTAGTCTAAACCAAAATCATGGAAACAGTGCAGCGTGCCTTCCTCCATGTCTCAGTAACCTGGTCCGAGTAAGCGGCAGCACAGGTGTAAATCACAGTCATGCTTGGCACCAAAATTTTACTGTGCCACTTGATGATTACTCACACGCTTCCCCCTGTGCCCCCTCTCTGTCTTCAGCACATTCAAGTTCACAGCAGGTCGCCGAAATGTTGAGAGTCGGGCTAGAAAAATAACACATGCACCTTTCGAAAATGCCTCCTTGCAGGAGCAGACACCTGGTCCTAAAAACTGGGCCCTGTTTGTCTAGTTTGTCAGCACTTGTATTTGTATATGTCTTTTTCCCCCACTGTCTCTTTATCGCTACAACAGTGTGTTTTTCACACACACATCGTTAACACTGTGGTTCCTTTCGACAGTTATTATGGTCATTTGCGATTTTTATCGGCAGCAGTCACTGTTGTCACTGAGAAAGCTTTCTGAACATCTTTCAATTGATCTTCATCTTTCCTCAGTCAGACAAGGCACGGTTTCCCCACAGGAAAAGTTACCATCTGAGAATCTGGCTATGGAGGTACAAAGTTGTGTCAGTGACATCAGCAAGTGTGAAGTTTTATGCCAACCATATTAAAGAAATATTGTTTTATAGCTGGTATTATGTAACTTTTCCAACCCTTTAACTAAAACTGTTATGAATTCTATCTTTATATCTGTGTATGCATACAGCTACTGAATGCATTTTACCATTTAGAGTCCAATTAGTTTGTTTTCCAGTTTGATTCCAGCTCTTTTCCTCTTTAAAAGACACTTAGTGCTCAGGGAAATGACTGACATTAAATATTCAGACCTGAAGAGAGGTTTCTTTATCAACCCGTGCATTTTCACTGTGTTGGCTGTACTGGATGTGCCACTTGCGGGACTCTGGTCAATTAAGCCAATTAAGAATTGGAACTGCAATTAATTCAGTGGCCATTTTATATTAACGCTGCGTAATTTACTAATCAGTGGGTAGGAGCAGTTTATTAGGTCGAATATGACCCCAGATGACACCATACAGTGAATGTTGCTTGTGTTTCGTTTTTAAAGAACGATCGCTATGGACGGATGTCTGTGGTTCTCTTTTGAGTCTCCACTGTGAACTAAAGGCAAACTGCCAAAAAAAAAAACACGTTGAACACCCACTTACAGGTTTGATTGAGATGGAAGTAAAGTATTGTTCATGTACACATGCAGCTTATTATGCATTTTAGAAATTAGCTTTTAGTTCAAGTCATTATTAAACCTCATCCTTCTTCCCCCCTTCTCTTCAACACATCTTTACTCTCTCTCATCCTTCTCCTTGACCCTCCTTTAATTTATTCCTCCCTCTTCCTCCTCTCATCTTTCTTTCCTATCCAGTCCTCTCCTCTTGTCCGTAACCACCCTCTCTTCACTTCTCTCCTTCTGGCTCTCTCAGACATTCTCCTTGATTGATTGATAGGCAACCTGACCACTCCCTTTGGGATTTGCTTTTAATTGGTATGATTGATCTTAATTGATCTTAATTAGTTTAAAAGGTTAATCAACATGTTAATGAGGGGTGTCAGTGTGATAGGTTAGTTGATTAATTAGTGGAGTTCTTAACAAGCTAGTGATTGATTGGCTGCTTCCTGTCAGCTGTCAGTCATCTGCATTACCTTGTTGGTCCTTCCACATTAGCAGACAGCCAGGCTTGGTGGCTGGAGAGGTTACTGCTAATAAGAAACCAGATCTTCACACATTGCTCTTAAAAATCTTGCGGATTAATACCGTAGAACATCTTGAAAAACTTCACCAGATGAATATTTTCTCACAAATACTAATGTTGACTTTTGGCAGCATCTGCAGATGCAGATGATCGATGGATCACCTGCTGATTTCATGTACTCTGTTTGTTTGCAGTATACTTTTACTGTGCTCTGCTCTACTGCATTTATTATCATCTAATCACTTAAGATTTGATTTCTCTTAATTAGAAGACTTCGCATGTTCATCACCTCCACTTTCTTATAAACAGTTCCACATAATGATATCCAGTTCTTCTTTCTTTTTTTAAACTCTGCCATATGCTGTTCTGGTCTACTAAAGTCTACTTGTCTCCAGGAGAATAAATTATAATGGCACAGCCTTCTGGCAGGGTTAGTTTAGTTAAGTGTAAAAACACTGTGTGAAAACAATTCCAAATTTGTCTCTGAGAGACTAAATGAACAAATATTCTTTGGCAGGATTAGTTTAGTTTATAAGACGCTGCTTTGAGACCTCAGAGGGAGATGTTTGGCTCTCGGTGCTGCCAGCTAGCAGGACAGTTTGTGTGTGTGTGTATGTGTGTGTGTGTGTGTGTGTTATAGGTCAGCCACTCAGCTCATAAAAACCTCCTCCTTCTGCTGAGGCCCAAATTATGAAGTTCTGAATTGCTAATAATCTCCCAATGATTTCTATCCAAGTTTGCAAAGAAGCAGGGGCAGAGAGGCCGCAATAAACAAAGAACATCACAAAGGAGCAACAGAGGAAAAGAGAGAGGGGAGGTGGTAAAACAGTGAGGAGATCCAGAGAAGAGCTTAAAAGAGAAAGACAGACGGAAACCACCGGAGAAAAACAGAGAAGGAGCCAAGACGAGAGCGACGGATAGCCAGAGAGAGGTGGGGGGTTTCAGGGGGCAAGTCATTTGGCAGTGAGTTTGGCTAAATATTGAAATATTAATGATAAGAGTTTGAAAGTCCCGCTGTCATAAATGGCTGTTGTCGACTACTTGAGAGGAAGAGACGGTGAATGTGTGTGTGGATGGATGGGTGGCTGTGTTCCTCCACGCAGGAAAAGCCTGTTGGCGTTCTAGAGTATTTAGTAACGCAAAGCCTGCAGCTCCTCTGCATGGCCAAACAAAATTTACAGAGTTAATTGTCCATGTGAATGCTTAATTGTTATTTCAAAATGATTCACAATGGCATGGTTTTAAAACATGCCATAGGCTATATGTTGACAAGCCTGATTTAAGGAATTAACCATTTCAAAACAAATATCTCTCCTGAGGGCATAGTGATCTTGTTAGGGAGAAATCACTCCAATTTACGTTATTTATTTACATTTTATTCTTGACATCTCAGGCAGCCCTTTTGACATTTATAGAAATGATCAAATATCTGTAAATTCTAGCATGTTTAAATAAGTATTCATTGAAAAGGAAATTGGAGTCAATCAGAGAAAATTACAGGGCTTGTTTTTATTTATTTAAAAATAGTCCTGTAATATTCATATATTTCTGTAATTTTGGCCAGTTTTGTTATTATGTCATGCATCATCTCTCTGCCCCTCACTGTCTAATTTATAGCTCAACGCAAGCACAACCATTAAATGTCCATTAGCATGTTTAATTGAAGCTCAGTTATTATTCAGCTACATCTACATCTCTGAGCAAAATAAATGCTTTTCTCCTCAGGAGCAAAATGCATTTAAAGATTCAGTTCACTCTAATGCAGAGAGATTATAAGTGAGTTCTGAGTGTGTTTTGAAAGACGCTATAGGGTCTTACTGCAGGCCAAGATGAAATCAGAACTGATGTAGTGTCTCTCCCTGGGAACTGCTGTAAGTTCATTTAATCATTCTCGTACTCACAGCATGTCGTCTGGGGACGGTACCCGAGCTGTGTAAGTGTGGTGTCCCACCCTGGGTCCCTGGCTAAATAAAACATTCAGGTCTGCACTGTGGACTGTAGACCAAAATGCCACATGGGGGTTTGCAAGAAATCGGCCCATTTGTTGTTGATGTAGATTGAATTTTTTTCATACAAATTGCAAAGAAAGACTGAAAGTCACATAATTTCGGTAAGACCACCAGAACGACAAAATAAAGTGTGAATATGTTTTTTTTTTTTTTTTTGTAATATTACAGCTATATGTAAAACATACGATGTGAAAACTCAGATGCTGTCAGTTCAGTGTCCTCAGTCAGTCCTCAGAAAATATTTTCCCTATAAAGTCAGTGGATGTATTTTAACCATATTTCAATCAGGAAAGACACCACACATAAACAAAATGTAGATGGTCTCTCTCTCTCTAGAGTTGATCCTGTGAGTTAGATTCATTTAAGTGAGGTAAAACCCTACAAATTGCAGCCACTCTGACACCCCCTTGGAACGCATGGAGGGAGTTTTGGCACTTGGGTGATAGGGTGGCGAAGTGACATAGACAGCGATGACAGTAGAGAGGCGTAACGGGGAAAATAGTTTAAATATCCTTCGGCCAGGATGATCATTTGTTGACAGGGAGCCTGCAAACAATTCCCAGTAAAGTCATTGGATAATAACTGTGGTGGATCCCTAATGTGATGAACAAATTAGAAGGATAATTCTGTTCCTGCTTGAATTTTTTGCAAAAAGCTTCATTGCTGCAATCACCATTTGAGACCTGAAGGCGTTTACACTGCCACAGCAAATCAGATTGAATTCTTTATTGTACAAGTTTAGTCTTTTTTTATGCATGTAACTTCTATAGATTGGAGTTTGATGACAGACTCGTGGTAGCTGGAGAGACAGCAGCGTGTTTAGGAAATAAAGACTGCAGGTTTGAATCTGTGGACAAGCTGGGGCAGCTATGCCGTGTTAAAAGACTGAGTGATGCTCAAAGTGCCCTTCAGCAAAGCACTGAAACCCAGCTGTTGCGTTGCCATGTGTAGTGGTAGAACAAGCCAGCTTCCAGATGTGACCGGGTGTGTTACAGTATGGTCTCACCCCCCCTCTCAGCAAATACACCCCTAGGCTGCAGCTGGAAGTGGATATGTGTTCGCAATCATCTTGCCTGTTAAATTAAAAAAAGAACATGAGCCGCTCTCCCCCAAAGCCAGAAACCAGTGATTCATGTTGCCAAATAAACTTCAGTTGTCAACCGCTACAGGAATAATGTATGAGAACATGATTTTACAGTGAATTTACCCTTTAAATAGGTCAACTTTTATCTTTTCCAGGGTCATAATTTTTTCAAGAAAACCATTCTCGCCATGTAATTATTTATAACAAGAACTAGGGGAAACGCCGTGGATACCTAGACAGCCAGTGAGTCACACATGCTTTCAGTCAGCCTGTGAGTCACAGTCACCATGGACCAGTCATCCAGCCACCAGCAAGCCATTCAGGTAACTGCTCCTCCAGCTAGAAATATGCTGAACGCCTGTCAAGCTCTGGATGTCTCCACATGCCGCAGCGGTGTGCACGGGCCTGCATCAAAGCCATCCTCCCTATTAACTGAGTTTGGAAGGTCGGATCATTTTTGTCACTTCTCCAAGACCAAAAATACACAAGCACAGTTTGAGGACTGTATTACAGGTTGTTTGTCTGCTCTAATATAAACTGCAAACTTTAGAATGCTCCTTTAATTGGCTTGCTGCCTGCAGTACTACAGCTTTACTTCAAAGGTGAAGGAGCACATCATTAACTAACTGCATTTGTGGTTGCAACGCTGTTTCGAAGTCTTACACATGGACCATAAAGTGGTGAGGGTGCCTGCGACATGCAGTTGGCGCTGACATAAAAACATGGAGTCTTTGTTTGGGCTAAATTTGAGGGTTTTAACTGAATTTGAAGAAATTATTAGATAAGTGGAGGAAACAAGCTGATCATTCCAGACCTGGTGAAAAAACAGTCCAATTATACATGAAATGGCTTTATGAATTATAATCAATTATGAGGTGACTTCAAAAGGCAGCTTATAAACAAGTGACCAATTATATAAGTTTTTTTTAAGAACAGTGCAACAATGCAACAGAGAGTCATTTGGCAATTCTATTTCTTCCATCCTTGTACTGTAGATACATATGAGTGAAAGCCTCCAGCCAATCAATCTCATTTAACTGTGTGTTGTCACTGTCAGAAATGGACTCACTGAGGGAAATGTACACATAGCCATCGTTTGTCATTCAGCATGTGTTTTCATCACAGGATAATTTAATTTTACTCATTTCCAATCCTAATATAAATAGCATTACCAAATTGAAGTGCACACCATCACACACAAGAAGCCTTCTTCATTCCAACAGTGTAATTGTCATTCACAAAGTCATTCAGTCAGTCCACTGGTAAATCTGAATTTTACTACTGTAGCACTTACTGTAAGTAGCTTGGTTAACAGTGTCAGGCAAAAGCCTTGAGTGTCTAGTCAGTCAGGCAGTCTGTCAGTCAGCCATTTGCTCTGGCAGTCAGCCAGTTAGCAGGTCAGTCAGCCAGCCATCTAGTCAATTGAATGGTTGCCAGTGGTTCCATTTACTGTACGTATTTTAGTCTGAACACTGAGAAATAATGTCTGGCTCTTATTAATTAACATTAACATTACAGAAAGTGGGGATGAAGGGAGAAGAAAAGGGTAGGGTGGGGAGATCCTGGCAATGCTGCAAAGACAGGGTGTCATGGTTTACCTGAAAACACAACGATAAAAAGCACAAAATGAACTTTTAACTCCCGAAAATCCCCATGCCTAAATCTGTTAAATAGACTTAAAAGAAAAAAGTGTGATCAGTATTCAAAGCAAACGGGGAGGAGGGCGAGAGTTAAAGATGGCTGAGAGGATGTGATTCAGAGAGAAATGCACAGGGTCGTCTGAGGATCCTTTTTTACTGCATCGTTGCTACAATAGTCCCTCTCAAACTTCAGAGCTTGTTTTCGTAATGCATGATTTGAATGATGTTTCAAAATGAATAACCGTGCCATGCATGTGGAGAGCTGGCATTGGATAAATGACCTCATCTTTTACATGTGTAAATGGTGTGTCATTGTAGAGGTTGTAGAGGTCCATCGGTTTCACTATACATGCAAAAGCCACAACAATGAATAAAGCTAAGAAGGCCTCTTAGATATGAACTGTGTAAGTTGATATCCGTCCTGTTTTTCACTAAAAAATAATCATTCTCTCCATTTGATCCCAGCACACCCTACAATTTTTTTTTTATACTTTGCTGATGTTGATTGGCGTGACATGTCTGCAGCTGTCGTGATTCAGCACTTGCTGAAAGCAGAGCAAGCGCTCTAGAGATCTCTCCCAGCATTGCGCAGCATATTTTGGATTCTCACACCTTAAAATTGAACATCAATCCAGGAGTATCACACCGTGCTAGCAGGAGCATCTTCAAGGTTTTGCAATGGCAGATTCCAATCAGCCAAATAAATGGCAGGCTTCCACACAACCTTCCATTATAATTTCACTATATTTGTTATACACCTGCCAGCAGTGAAATCTTGTGTATGTATCTCAGCTTTCAAGTGACAGCGCCCTCCAAATCTTGTAAGCATCAAATGCTAATCACCTGTTGGCTCAAACAACAGCTGCTAAAAGCTGGACGGCTCATCCTTCAGTGAGAACAGCAACCGTGGTCAGCTTGAATGCGTGGATATGGCCAATGTGGTTCCAACACTCATATTTTGCTGATCTTGCTGACAGATTTTGCTTTAGTTGCATGTGACTGATTAGTCGGTTACAACGAAGCACTCAGCTCTGGCAGCCATAAATGTGGCCGCCAGAGCTGATTGCAGCGATTCAATTCAATGTACTCAGAAATCTTCCACCAGAAGTGTTGCAGCACGTTCCAGAAGGGTCCTAGAAGTGGCTCTCTTCGCTGTTCAATTGAGAATACGTGCCTAGCCTATTTTTGACAGACGCCGCTTCGAGCTGCATGATGCAGACGAGCCAGGCAGGAAGTCAAACACAGGAACGGTGTAGAGAATACAGCGGAGGACAGAACAAAACCGCATCGCAGCCGGAACAGGCCGCAGGCGTGCACCCAGAAATCTCCGGATAAGCAGCCGGCCTAGTGGTCCACAGACAGAGACAGCTGTTGGTGACGCCTTCAGTCCAAACCACAAGCAACAAAAAGAGGGGATGCCGCGGGACTGCCTGTAAAAGGCTCATATTTCTGTTTTTGTGCTCCTTTTTAGCAACATCATCATAGCTAATCACCCTGTATTGTTATGGGGAGACCTAAGATCTTGCTTGAAGCCTGCAGGAAATGTCTGTCTGAGGTTTTGGAAATGATCCAGGTTAGTTTGTCTAAACTGTAATGTAACTAATCGGGTAAGATGAAACATGCTGGAGGGGTCGGACTGACTGCCCTCACCGACCTTCAGTGGTCACCCTGTTTGAATTCTTGGTAGCACCTCTAAATCAATAGACTCTTTCAGCATCCAAAATTTGAAATGTTTAGAAAGCATTTTTTTTCCTCCGACATCAGCATAATGAAAATGTCACACCTATCTCCTGATTGCTGTATGTCAGTGGAATCTTGACCCTGACCCTTACCTGTGACTGTTTTTCCAATGACTCATGCACAAAAATAGGAACAACGCGACACTTTCTAGCAGCCTTCGTCTTGAATGCGAATGAAACTTTGCCTCTAAATGAATTCCAATTAGATGGAGTGAAGACACTGTTCTCATCCATTTGGCCACTTACTGTTAGCCTGTCTGCCCCCTTGTGGCTAATATAAGTTATGTAAGTGCCTATGGATGACACCACAAACCAAAATTATTAGGTTGTACCCCCTCAACTCATGGGTGGAGTGCATGTAAGTTGATTTTGCATTTGTGATACTGTTTCTATCTTCAGACACTGTGTGCTGCAATAATTACTCTGCATTGAAGGCTTTGACCATGCTGGAAACCTTTCATTTAATCATTGAAAGATAAGATAAGGTGACAGTGCTCCCACTAGATCAGGAGCACACTAGTTTCCTTTCCTCAGTAATTTACCATCACTTACTCAGTCTTTATGGCTCTGTGTGCCCAAATTCAACAGGAAAATAAAATCCTCAGCATGGATGGGGTTTAGCACATGCTGAGGGTTACTTTGATTAGATATTCTGTCCACACTCTTCCCTGCATGGTGCTCTGCTCTAATGTCCAAGCCTACACCCTCAACACCTGCCTGTGAATGTGTGCGTTTGTGTATTGTGTCACTGCGTGTACCTGCCTCTGTGCTCAGAGTATATCTGAGTCCTTGTACGTGTGTGTCTGTCGGCTTTCGTGTGCACATAAAGAATTGAGTGCCCACATATCTGTATGTGAGTCTGAACTCACCACCACTTCCACTCTGTTTGTCTCTCTGAGCATTCAGAAGTGGGTGTTTCTGAATGTATGTGTGTCTACTTAAGCTTGATGAATCTGTCAATATGTGTGCTTCTTTATACATGAAGTGAGTGTGTGCTGCTGTGTGTGTGTGCGTGTGTGTGTGTGTGTGTGTGTTGCGCTGGCGTGTCTGTGTGGCAGTGTGTGTTTGTGTGTGTGCCCCTGTTTGTCCATTGTCTATGCATGTGTCAGGTATGAGCAATCTGTTTCCTCCCCTGCGGCAGAACCTACCAATCACATCCCTCCATCATCTCTCTTCATTACGTATTCATGAGTTTCTGTGTCTGCAGGGCTGTGATTGGCTCTTAATGAACAACTGACGGCATTATCAGTCAGCCAATGCCGTGGCAACAAAATAAGTCAGTCAGTACAAAGGAAACACCAGTCAGCCACTGGTACAGAAACATTATTCAACTTGAGCAGTGAGACAGTATAGCCCTCAGGGAGGTTGACATATTGGATATTGTTGACTGCATGGTACCTTTGATACGACTCTCATAATGTCTCAAACCTGCTCGTGATCAAGTGCACACATCTTGAAATGCTCTGGATAATTACAGCCGTGGAGAGAGAGAGTATTTAGCACATGTGCAATATACCATTTAGGTTTTGTGTAAATAAATCCCCAGTCCTTTTCCTTGTCAGCTGTGCCTTAAGAACCATTAGTCAAACTGAGAACAGAGACACTGTAAGCCTCGAGGGGTCCACACAAGCTCATAAATCTATGAACTACCCCTTTATCATCTTTTATATTATTTTGGAGCTTGCATTTCTCCAGTGCTGACTTCCTTTGTTGACTCCTTTTTCCTGCTGTTGCTATATCAGAAGGACCGTCAGCACTGGGAGCATTACAGCGGGCGTAGCAGGGATTGTACTTGGTTGAATTAATGCAGCTAGTTTGCATAGACACAGTCTGGTGATGTTGTACGATTGCTGGTCTACGGTTACAAAGTAGCTCATCAAATGTGGAGGATGTCTGCAGCACTGACAAGCGCTCTCACCCACTTATTGCACTCTCTAATTGAATATATTAAAAACTGTGATTAACCTAATGGAGCCAGAGGTATTTATTGAGCATTGTAGCCGTAATTAATATTTCTATTACATATATAAATATAAACACCACAAAGTAATGCAGAACTAAGTTTACACTGTGCATATGTTAAATGTGATGTGTCAAATTAGAAAATGCAGCAAATGAACATACACAATGCAGAACCTTCCACCTGTCTCTCTGCTTCTGTGTATTGCTCCCCTGAGAATCCCAACACACAACTTAGAGCGGCAGCCGGGGGAGTCGGTTTCCCTGCAAAACCTTATGCTTCATGTTTCCGCTCTCCACGGCGTGAGCCTCGCAAAGACCCTTATCCCTCTCGCCACAGCTCATCTTCTCGTCGTCCCTCTAGCGCTTCGCGGCCACGGGGTGGAGTGCCCTAAGCTTCAGAGGCAGCTGTGACAATGTCTAACAGTGGGATGAGAGACAACACACACACACACACCACTGTACCCAGTTGTCCCCCGCTGTTTGTCATCATGCCTCTTTGCCTCTAGTCGATCCGAGTGCCACAGCATCCAACATAATGCGCCCGAAGCTCTGTGTTTTGTACCATACGCCGTTGTCAGCGGAAGAGGTATTGGAAATTGATCACAAGTTGCAGGATTGTGAGTCAGACCTTCACTTTGTCCAGTGCTGGCGCAACTCTGAAACAGCGTGTGGAGATCTGCGTTTGCAGAACAGCCAATAGAAGTGCCCTCTCTCTGAAATGACCTGCAGTTGGCCAAAGTTTCTCATCACGGCCTAGATTTTCTAAAGCCTGAAAACAGAGCCAAGATGGTGCCAAGGTGCAGAAACCTAGTTCTCTCAGACCACTGATATTACAAAGTGCTGGAAGTTTATTTTGGAATTTCAGTAAACCGCCTACCACAGCTTTACATCTGTTCTTGCTGGTTTTTTTCAGAACTCATTTTTATCCACATTGGAAAGCTACAGCAGATTTCATGTCACGTAAATGAGTAATTTTATATTTCAGGAAAAATCGTTCTCACATCTGTCACATCTGCTAGCTTCGGAAGCAGCCAGCCTGGCTCTTTGGGCTTACATTAGCTGGACTCTTTCTTCCATTTCCTGAAATGTCACACTTTAACTATAAAGCATTTACTCCTCCTCAGTGTGAGCACCCTATTGAGTCCATCTTGCAGCATGGGATGTTTCATTTCTAAATGGTTAGTAGTTGTCAATTATTCAATTTTTATCATCTCTTTGATTTAAAGACGCACCCGTCTAAACTGACCTAAACTAACTTTATCCAGGATCTATACAGATGAACCAGTTTACTTCAACCATTTTAAGCATTTACAGTATATACAGCTTATGAATATTGAATAAATGGGTCATAATCTACTATAATGTAGTTGTGCCAACATATAAGGACATGTTTATTAATGTACAGTATTTGTCCACCAGTATAACTTGTATAACTCTATGCCGACATGTTTTATAGAATTAAAACTATGTTTCTCTGCATTGTCATTCATTATCCGTTTATACACAGGAGTTATAGCTGTCACAAATACATTAATCAACAGTCTGCTTGCAACTACATTACAGTGTGTTATAAATCATTTATTCAGCGTTTATATGCTATTCATTCTTAGCATATTCATACTGCCTGTAAATGCTAAATATGTGGAGTGCTACCGACTCACTTTTGCTCATAGCTGCCTGTTAACCATCTGAATGTGACTGCTCAGTTTTGAAATTAAGACAGATACGTCTGTGTTTGAGCTGATTTACTAAATCCATCTACGATAATATAGTCCACAGTCAGTCTACATCATGTTACAGACAGCAGTGTATTTTTCTTTTCCCATGCAGGTACATTAAAACACCAGCCCGTGGCATCTCGCCCAAAAGCTGGTGCGTTCGATAGGAGAGCGTGATGCCTGTTTGTTTAAAACACCTCCTAGACAATGCTTCAATGTTCCACACTACCACTCTTCAGAAATGTGAAATGCAGTTGATATTGAGGTGAACAAGCAAGTATGACGAATATAAGTGAGTCATTGAGCTGGATCCTTCCTTGGGTAAGAGAGTAGCTCGAGCTTTTGGTAAAAATAGGAAAGAGAATAGATTTTAGTTTTGGTTTGAAAGTTCAGTATCAAGCCTTCATCGGGCTTTTGTGATAGAATACGGTTCCACAGCTGTGTCACTGAACAGGTTTTGCTTCAGTATCTGTTCTCTTACTTACATTATTTAACTTCAGTTTTTGTTTATTCACTTGCTAGTTAAATGTAGTTTTGTTAAATATGCAATATTGTATTTGATTTGGTTTACTTAAATGCTGATTCTCTTCCATCTGTTGTTTGCAGTAGAGCTGCTGCTGCTTGTAGGCTAGAATATTAACATGGGCATATTTAACTTTGATGCATATTCACACAGGGCAGGTTTTATGATGCATATTATCAGGGGCTTTATGCTGTGAATGAATTTGCACAGGCAAAAACAAATTTGACTTTTAACTATTTTTGGCCCAGATTTCCCGATTTGGCTGCCTGACAGGAGGGGAAGTACATTTCAAACCTGACTGTAAGACTTTGATCTAGATCAGAGCTTCCCCTCATTGTTGAGGAGCAATAGCAAGAGTCTGTTGATCATCAGGTCTTAATTTCTGACAATCAGGATCCAAGTTTAATCTGAGGGCAGTGATACGGTTGTTTCCTACTCCTTTTGACTCTGTTTACTATGATTTTTTTTTACTGAACCACCCAACGTCAGAGGGGCCCAAGGCTTTATGTGTCTGTCAGGTCTGCAATGCAGCGGAATGGAAAATGTATTCACTCCACTCTTATCACAGGTGCTATATTTTTTAAACACGGCCGTCTGTAGTTGTTCCAAATCATTTGCGGAATGACCTGGAAACATCAGGGGGAGAAATGCAATGAAACAGTCTTTTTATCTGAGAGAGCACAGTTTGGGCTCAAGCGTGGCCCCCCTCATGTAGAATAGCTGTGACACCAGAGTCGGGAATATTAAATTTCAGTTTTGGTGCGGGTGGATTCCTGTGAAATCAGTTCACATGTTTTGTGCATTCGCGTTATGTGAGCATTGTGCTTCTGTGCAGCCGTAAACAGCTGTGATACACGAGTTACTCCGAGAAAACTTTACGACAGAAATTATTTAACAATGGAACTGAAACTCATATGTGTTCTGATTAGTCTGACTTTAATGAATAAAGTACAAAACCCTCTGAGTTTTTATTTACAGCAGGAAATGGACATTTTTTTCTCATCTGCTCGCCTCATGCACCTGAACCTCAAACACAAGATCAATGGAACCACTGAATTTAGCTTTTCGTTTGCGTTGCGCTGCTTGTGGTTAGATAAGAGCATTGCATGTTATGTCGTTTGCTGTCCAGTGTGTTACACCAGGTGTTTAGTCCTGTCAGTGATCATGCCTCAGTGTGGTTTAATCAAGGGTTCCAAATATCTGTGTCTATGTTCCTTTTAAAAGGCACATGTAAGTATAATGTACACATGTACTGTCTGCTTTAGTGAACAGGTTTGTCAGCAACATTTGTGACACATGTGTTAAGGTGTTAATCCAGATATACAGCACTGTATGTTATGAATGCTGTGGAGTACATTTGACCAAAAGTAATCACCCAGCATCAAATGTGTTTGTCTTAGACTTTGCATTAACCTCTATTTTTACAAGATTAATGAAGTACCCAGTAACACATTTTTCATTCAAATAGAGTAAATTATAGGGTGGGGGTATCAGTCGCACATGCACACACCATGCTCAAACACACTCACAATTAATTATCATGCTGGTAAGTCAACACAATGGCGCGCGAACGAGCTAACGTTCATCCACTTTGCATTAGATTAATTGTTAGCACATTAATCGATTTGGTGTAACGTCAACATCTGAAGCCGAGCACGGCTAACATATGTGCATGTATGTAGCAACATTAGGGTAATTGTCGCCTTAGAATGCACATGATGTAATTTCACTGTGTCAAATATAATGTAACTGATGTGTGTGCGCACAGCCACTGTATAACATTAGGATAATTGTGGCACATTAACTCATCTGCCATTTGTCACCATTCAGTGGATTAGTCAGGTCGTTATGAAAACGACGTCTGTCAGCCACTTTATCAGACGTTCATTAGAGTGATTTGTCACTGTACTTTGTCAGTCAGGACAAGATAAATAAGTGTTTATGTTTTCGTCCTTTGAGTTGTTCGTGTGTTCAGTCGTTATGACTGAGTAGAGCAGAAAAAATCAAATCTGGAGAGATCACCCCAGAGCGTTCTGTTTTTATGATGCCTCTTCCCAAACGTACATGCTAAGCTGGAGTAACGTACGGGCGCGGCATCGCCGAACGATGTCACCCGTGTTAGAAAACAGAGCTGGCGCTGACAGGGATCCCCTCCGTCGGTCGGCCCGCTCTCGTCTTTGATTCGCTCTGATTAAAGGAGCCGTTTATTTTCTAACGTGCCATTATCTGAGTGCTTTGATTACAGAGCTGCATCATTGTCATTTTGATTAAAGCTGCAATTTCCGTTACCAGCTTTTGTTCAGAATATGATGGGGCTTCCAGCAAAACACCTCGACATCTAATGTATGCGTCTGAGTGACAGAGGGAGAGAAAGATTAAGCTTCTTATGAACAAATGGTGCTGAATGGTGCTGTTATTGAAGTCATTTTCCTACTTTTCCTTCCTCTGTCTCTCTCTTCTTGTCTCTCTCCGGCTGTCTCGCTATCTGTGTCCATCATTTTAAGATTTCCTTTGCCTCTGTAACTTTCTTTTCCACTGTACTCTTCTCTCTCTCAGCATTGTGAGGGAGAAGAATCTGACTTTTTCCTTTTTTTTAAATTCCTTTGCTAGGTCTCATTTCTTTTCCACTTTACCAGCCTGTTCTCTGATTTTTCTCCTCTTTTCTGTATTCTGTTTTCCTCTGCAGTGAAGCGATCAGTAGATTTTAAATCGCGGGGCGTTAAATTGTTCCCTGGCAAAGACTCCAGCAACAAGTTTTCAATATGTGAGTTCACATCTTAATGTCACTGTGGCTAATGAACTAACATGTGATGACCTGGTTTGGCTTGGATTGGTTTTGTTTTCAGGTTTGGTTCTGTTTTGGTTCAGCTTTTTTTTTTACTCTGTCTCTCAAAAAGGCTGTTGATTTCAACACTTTTGTGCCTCTGTTTATCGACAACAAGGACACGTCTTGTGTTGCCTTTCAAGGCAACCTGGGGTAACATCAGTTCACCACAGCATAGTGCTGTATTCTGTGACTGACGTGCTCAAATGTGACATTATTTGAGACACAAGTGTGCTGAAAATGCCACAGCCTTTATAAGAGCATGCTTTTGCACTCTGCTTGACTGCTGTGTTTCTGTTGTTTGATGTTTTGTGTGTGTCTTTTCGTCATGGTGTCTCGGTTTATGCATGCTCCTTCATGGCTTGCTTTGATATATTTAATCATAGCTTGTTCTGATAAGCTTAATCATGGTTTGTTTTGGCTTGCTTTGGGCTTGTTCAGGAATGTGAATCAGCTGTTGTAATATTGTTTACCGCCCCCTCCTGCCTCTTCTCCTTTATTTTCTCCTTCTCTTCTCTTCTCTTCTCTTCTCTTCTCTTTTCTTTTCTTTTCTTTTCTTTTCTTTTCTTTTCTTTTCTTCTCTTCTCTTCTCTTCACACACCTAGACAACATTTTTGGAGACCTTTCTACACGAGCTGTTTAGGGCATCAGAGCATTTATTGAGTTTTAAAGGCTGATGATAAATTTGTAAAGGAGTAACTAATGTGTCTCTCTTATTCGTGATTATTAGTGAATTTCTCCATTGTGAGATCAGTAAAGTCTGATCTAATCTTTTTCACATCTCTGTTAAGTTTTGGTGATCTATAACCTCACAGTTGGTGGCAAATGAAAACTCTACTGTAGGTTTATTATCTTTAGTCACAATACTAAAATCCAAGGCCCTTAATAAGAACAGAGAAGCTCCCTGCTAATTAACTGCTCTTCTTTTGCAACTACCACGATTTCCTTTAACTTTGTGAAATCCAAATTGGAAGAATAAGTCAGTTTGGAAACTCTTTAATAACCTGAAGTGAAATTATTAAGTATAAGGGTGCATAAGTCATTCGATGCACTGTAATGCAGAAATGGCTACATGAGTTTTATTTCATCATGATGGTCAAAGCCTTTTCAACACTGACATTGAGAGAACCTGTACAAAAGCTTGAAAATGCACCTTTATTACTGAATTCACTGATTAAAAAACTGTGAGCACCCACTTAAAATGGACATATTTTAGAGTTATTTTACCTCCAGTTCCCTCTTTTTTCTTTCTCACTTCATTGTCTCTTTATTATACCTCTTCTACTCTCTCCCAATCTGTATTACATGTATTGATATTTGTGCAGTTTTAGGTTTTCCACCTACTTAAATCACAGATGACTCACACAGACATTTGCACACCCAGAGGTTCACACTCATGCATTAATACTGAGCATTCATTTGGACCCCTGCAAGGACATATGAAAGCACATACACACATGGGTCTATGCAAAGACACATGCACACATATAAACTAAATCCAGATTAGTAGACTTTGTTTGTCCATTCTGTCATTGGGTTTGCATGCTTGCTAATGATGCATTTTTGAACATTTATGATTCAGCCGCTTGTTTTTCTTGTTTGCTTGTCCACTTTGTGTTTGTGTGTGTGTGTGTGTGTGTGTGTGTGTGTGTGTGTGTATGTGTGTGTTTATGTGTGAATCTCTTAAATACTGTATGAGCTGAGCTCAGCACACAGTCCATCGCAGACCTGATGGTTTCCTGACAGGTTGGAGAGTCATGGTTGAGGTTTGATTCTACAGATGTGAATTTGTATGTTAATTAGTCGGGCTCTGATTGGTTCAGATGTTAATTTGCTCTGCTCTGACTGGTTTAACTCTTCAGTGAAGCACAAAACCTGCATGCGCGTGTGTCTGTCCGCGCCTATGTACATGTTTATGTGTCTGTGTGTGTGTGTTTTTGTATATGTGCATGCATGTATATGTGTGTCAGTATGTGACAGTATGTGTAGGTTTTAATGTGTGTGAGTGTGTGCTCACAGCACTGATACTGTAACCAGTCCCTCTGTTCTGGTGTTAATAGTCCAGATGGTCAAATTAGCCGCTCCAACAAAGCAACAAACTATCTACTCTAACAAATACACACATACACACACACACACACCAACCACCTGCTGGGTTTGTTGATATGGACTCAACATGTACATGCATTTTAGTCGGACAGCCCAAACAGCCGGGATGGGAAGGAGATAAAATTGCATTTTATCAGTTTATCAATATTTGTTTTGCTACTAGTGCCAGAACAACATGTGAATAAATATTAAAACAGTATTCTTTGGCCATATTTTTAAGCTTTTGTTTCAAAACAGGAAAAATACAATTTACAGTCTGGCTCTCTGTCGTTTAAACAGTAATTAATATATTTTACTGACTTGGTGGGACTTTCTGCAAACTCAGCAGCCCAATTCTGCTTTCTTCCCATTTTCCTCTTTGCTTTCTGTCTATAAATGAAATCACTTGTTTGGGCTGTTTTGTGCACAGTTACCTTGTTTAGGTGAGGTGACCAGTGACTTACTACAGTAACAAAATACACATGAAAGCAAGGCGAGTTCAAACTGATGAGGTGACAGGACGCAGAAACCAAAAATAAAGAGAAATAAGGATATTATACTCTTCATTCAAATAACATAATGATAATATAAACAGAATTATGTTCCTCCACAATCAAACATAATGACATAAATGATGAACAGAATACTGCCACATTGCCTGCCTTTGCTGCTTTAGAAATAAGCTGAATATTGTAGATGATTAGTTGTGTTTCCCTTTCATTTGAATATCAGCCAATGCATTTGAATATCAAAATACACCATGGGGTGTTTTGTTTGCCTTATAGCTGGAGTAAATAAGCACACCAAGACCGTTTCTCCCTCTAGTAATGTTTAATTCACACCACACATTAAGAAAGGACGAACTGACGACGGAAAAAAAAAACATAAAAATCTTCCAAGCGGCCTAATTTTACATTCATTGGTGTGAATGTGAGATGAAGGGGACTCAAGGATTATTCAAATAATTTCACTCTAACCCTGATCTCATTATGGAATAAGAGAGACCCATCACGTGGATCCCTAAATTAAGTAAAAATAGGCCATCAATGGACTCATTAAGCTTGTTAAGATACTACTACCACTGCTTTTGTTGCGTGCCGACCTACTAGAAACAGCTGTGTACCACATGATGTCAGGATTAGAAGAAACTACCACTGGAAAAAAAAAGAGGAAAAGAAAGAGAAAAAGCTTCAGTGTACAGTGTTTTTTGAATTGGAAAAGTTTTGAAATGGAAAGCATCTGAATTGGAAAAGAGCTGTTTATGTTTTGCATTCTTTCGCTTACCTGACAGCTATGTTTCTTTGGCTTTCCCTGGGAAGACACAGGAGCTTTTTGCCTTTCCTCTCTTTACTCATTCACACAACACACACACACACACACACACACTGTCCGTTGCTCAAAGTTGACCCAGCAGCTATGTCTCTTGAAAGTTTTAAAACTTTTAAACGCTCGAGAGAGAGAAAAGGCTCTGAATGGTTGAGGCTTATGGAAATGCAAATTCTATACTGGTGTGTCGTTTGAGGAAAGCCAGTGAAATATAGCTGTGGGGTTATTTATATGGAAAGGCAGGCAGGGGAGACCAAGTGACAGGAAAAGATTAAGAAACCAAACAAGCAAGACAGAAAGAAAGACAGAAAACAGGAAAAAGTAGAAAAACAAAGGCATGAAAAGCTACATACATTTACTGTCAGCGGCAGTGTTGTGATTAGAGACGGAGCAGTGATGCGTCATGTCAGACACGTGTTTGTTGTGATGTCGCAGTCTCAAAGTATTGCTACAGTTCTGTCTGTTGTCTCTGCTCCACCGCTGTTAGGTTTGGAGTGTTACTGTCAAGATTAGCCCTTTCTGTTTCTGCGAGAATTAAGATCCTATCTGTAGTGCCGTGTCGTCCCTGTCTGTCTTCCTATCCGTCCAGCCCGTCCTCCCCTCTGTCTCCTGGTTTCTCCCTCCACGTGTTTCCCGCCACCTCTAAGTGTCGAGGCAGGTTTCCAGAAGCTAAACTAAGAGCGGAGAGCTGGAACTTACCTGAAGTCTTGTGCTGAATGCTATCATGGAATGACAGCCACAGACAGTTTCAGAGCCATGCAAGGCCACACAGGCAGCAATGTTGCTACCACGGCTCCACAGTCTACATCAACATTACAATGTGTACTTATTCACGATAACTCCATTCTCAGTACATGATTTAAATGGAGAGTCTGCTTGCTGGATCCTTCCTCTGCCTCATTCTAAGCCATCTGCCCCGGCTCTCCACCTGTCTGTCTCTCTGTGTAGTAAATGAAGGCGGTGTGAGACAGGCGTCTAACTCCTGCCCTGACCCTGGAGAGCCGGAGAATGGGAAGCGCCATGGCAATGATTTCAGGTACAATTTGTACACACGAACATGCACACACACACACATACGTGCATAGAGTATATATGCATTTACAAAAACCTGTTTCTATACGGCCGACTCCCTGCCTAACCGTTGTGTGTGATTGTGTGTGTAGCATTGGCAGTGAGGTGCTGTTCAGTTGCGGCGAAGACTACGTTCTTCAAGGCAGTAAAACCATCAGCTGCCAAAGAGTGGCCGAAGTCTTCGCAGCCTGGAGCGACCACCGGCCAGTCTGTAAAGGTGAGAAATAGCTCTCAACACGCAGCTGCACGTGCATACAAATTACTGACACCACGGACACAGACACAGATGGAGAAACTGACAGTAATCACAGATGTAATGAAGGTAAGAAAAGACTCAAGCACAACTCCCCATGCGCACTGCCTCCAAACTCTGCCAGCACGCTGCTTTGGCCTCTCCTCAGCATGAGGTTGTGTTGATCAGGGCTGAATTTATAGTGGAAAAATTCCCAATTCAGTTTCAAGCCCCTGGCTATGAAATTATGAAACAAAACACTCCATAATCCAATGTTTGGAGTGTGGTGCCTCACCAACCTGCTGCGGCTGCAAGCTTTCACCAGCGGAGTTATGATAGTGATGGTTCAGGGCCCAAAATTACACCCTCTATCATAACATTGCATAGAAATAGCAATTTGCAAAACAACTTTTAAAGTAACACAAGATATGTAATGCGCTCATATATGCAGTGCAGTGACTAGTGGTGTAATTCAGCGTAATTCTGATCTGTGCAGGCACAAAATGTAATCATCATAGAGTGAAACACAGTTTCACTGCCGCTGTAATTCCCTAAATCTTGATGCAGAGTTGCAGTGAAAGACACATGCTGTGTTTTACCGAAGCACAAGGATTGGGTTATGGAGGAGCGACTTATTTAAAAAACGTTCCTGTGAAGTCCCGCAGGCTACGACTTCAGGCGTTTCGAGAGGTGTGACTGGGAAATCATAGAAATAGATCATAAGGTCATGATGGTTTTTGCAACTTCAGCAATGTCTGCTGCCTTCCCTTCGACACACAGCTCCTCTCGCTCACCGGAGCAGCTTCAGTCTCTGCCGTCAGCTTGCTCTGTGGGCGGGATATTGACCAAGACTTCATAGAGACTTCTTTTGCTGATCCAAAAAATGATCCGACCATGACTCATAACCAGGATACGATCCAAACCGCCAGTTTTGTGATCCGTTGCACCTCCAGCAGTAACAATAGTGACTACATAATTTAATGTTTTATCTACAGAGGCAGGTGTGCGTTATTCATCATTTCTCTAAGTGTTCTGATAATTGCCACATTTCAGACATCCATTCTTCAGATTACTTTACTGGTACTGGTTCACATCTGCCACTGTTTAAGTCTCAAACTTGCAACCCACATGCCCGCATATGCACATACACAGAAGGAGTGAGACAGAGGGAGAGAGAGGGCGTCTGTCATGTTAAATGCCAAAGTCGTTTGTCACGTCCCCCTTCACTAGGCTTCAAACTGTGGCTGGAGACACATACTTTAACATAAAAACCAATATTCACCGGGTGTGGGTCCGTGTGTATGTGTGTGAGAGAGCGAAAGGACAGGAGAGAGGTACTTTAACACCCGCAGTGACTAATAATCACTGAGATATAGAACCGGAAGGGAGGAAAAAGTATGGACGGAGGAAGTGAGGGCGTGGGAACAGAAGAGGAGGAAGGAGGCAAGGAAATACTGAAAAATGTCACACCTACTCCTTCTGCTTAAATTATAGCCTTTGTGAAAGTAAAACTCAGTATATCCATCACAAGACATTAGCATTTGAACAACGGATGAAAAAAAGCAATGTAACATTTGTGAAAAACAGATGTAAGATATAAGTCATAGATAGAAATTTAAAAGTGAGCCATTGGCAACTTCCCCGTTTCAATCTTACCGTAGGGGCAACTACAGTAACACACTGAATCCAGCCTCAGCTGGGTGATGATTTAGTGGTGTTACTTCTTCTTTCTATTGGCTCTTTTCCACAGGAAGGTCAAAGTGCAAAGCCAGCTGCAGAGTAGCACCCTGGGGGCCTGTAGGGATTCAATATCTTGCCCAGGGACACCTGAGCAGGTCAAATGCTAGTCGGCCGCCGGCCCTGCACTCTTGCCCTCTGGATAAAGGACACAGTCTAACCACAAGCCTCGACTGCTACCTGGGGCTTCTCTAGTGAACCGGGCACATGAGGGGACTGACCTTCATTAAGCTTTTTGTTAGCATGACAGCACACATCCTTGTAAGCAGGCAGGATATAACCTGGCCAACACAGTTAGGATGTGGCTGTGTCACTTGGGCTCTGACTGGTCCCTGCCAATCAACCTTATTATCCCACTCATTTTCAGAGATATTATAGAGCTGATACCCTTTTATTGGCTCTTTTAGATTGTTAATGGCTGTTAGGGATTCATCACCACTCAATAATTTATAATGAACAATTAAATATAGCTACTGACATTAAGCCAATCAAGTCTTGCATTTACCTGCATGCGATGATGGGCTAAGCCTCCCCGAAGGGAGACTGCCAATGACATTATAAGTCACAGATGTTGTACCCTGAAGCAGCGGATGGTTAGAAAGAATGACCTCAATCACCGGGAAACAGAGCCATCAGAGCGCAGTCAGCTGCGATCTTGGAAGGAAAAGTGTGTGAGCCAGGTGAGCCACTTTCACCAAGCTGAGGCAGCGTCTGAGTAGCAGGTGTGCATTGTTAAAGCTCTCCTGAATTTAAAGCACAGTCGCCGGTATTCCCAGCACGGCCGACTGTTCAGTGAGCAACTTCTTGACAAAGCCATGACAAAGTGCACCATCCTACTCCGTGGTTGTTGCTAAGTAACTAGTGATTCTGTGCTAGTTGATCTTTGTTATTTTAAGCATCTCACAATGGAGGGCAGTGTTACTCCAGCATGCTCCCCTAATACAATCTGAACAAACTGAATTTATGCTAAAAGGCAAGTGGGAACAGCTGTATTTACTGTTCACACTTCATGACATGATCTCTGACACATCTACCTATGACCATGAATGCTATTTATCCATAAATCATACTTGTTCAAACATTAATATTGCTGGAATAGAAGACTACGGTATATTTTTTCTGCTTACTACTGTATCATTTCTATGCAGCATCTCTCTGTCCTACTTCGGTGAAACAGAAAGACATCCATCTTCAAAACTCCCATGAATCCTTGGATAAACACACTGAGGTTGCTTGAAGGACAAGATACATGTAATACTGGAATCATACCTTCTTGACAACAAATGCTGAGGCTTTATCTGAGCTATATGCCAGGATCACTCAAAAGAGAAAGCAGAAAAGAAAACCCACAGTAGTATGCAACTGTAAATATGAAACAGGGTGTTTTGGTGGTGCTGGCTTAGCTGAAAAGCACAGAGAAGAGTATAGAGACTACTCCTCTATTTTTAATCTGTTTCCCCCGGGGACAAAAATACAATATTGAAATTCTGAAAGTAAAAATGGCTCCGAGGCAAGAGAGAACGGCCTCTAAAGCTAATAGACTGTGAGTAGAATCAGCTTCACTGTTGTCTAGAAGTGGTCTATGGGTCTTATTACTAATTTAATAAGTCTGACTTTCTACCTTCTTTGCCAGACACATTCTTTCACCAGTCAGCGACCAGGATGTGATGTTGACACCATGGAGATGATGTCGAATCAAGACATGTAGGGATGTTCCAGGCATCCATAACAATTCATTTTTGGGATTTTACTGAAAAGAGCAGCGGGCTCAAGCTTGGCAAACACAGCATAATCTGGAAGGGGATCTACTGCAGGCCCACGCTGTTAGGATACTATAATATCAGCCATTGGGCTGATGGTGGGTTGGCTTGAGTAATGGCCAGTCACATCAGCTCATCTCATCTTCTGTACAAGCTACTGCCCTTGATTATACAGCACTCAGAAATTCTTTGAAATCCTCTTTCAATCTCTTTAAGTCAGTTTTACAGACACAACATTCCTGCTGATGCAAGACAGAAATATCAGTCCAGTCAGGCTCAGACCAGGAAGTTAGAGTAAAATTAAATGTTCCACTATTCTTTCAGTCGACTGCATTTCTGTTTGCTAAAGGGTGGACTCCAAAGGATTTGTACTGTATAAACATAGAACCTGTGAGGCCTGCCACTCCAGTGTGTAGAAAAACACATGAGGTTGAGTACATATTTTGCTAGAAAATTCAATTAAGGTACGCTGTTTGAAGAGGCAGTCTGTGCTGGTGGAAATGCCAGTGTCATTCCATATCAAAGTATGTAGGCCAACAAAGAAAAAAAATGCGCTGCATCTGCATAAACACAACCTCATCTGCACCTTTGCATCCACCCTGGCACAAGCCTGTTCAATTTAAGCCACGACATTACCAGTCGGATGCAAGAGTGCGTCTCCGTGTCTGTGTTTGCGCCTCCACCACTGGCTTTGTGTGTGCACAGAAATAAATACGATTTTGGGCCAAGTTCAACAGGTGAGCTCGAGCGAGACAGCAGACCAGCCGTGGTTAAGTTTCAATACGTTTACATTTGATCTTAAGTGAGAAAACATTGTGTTCTCTAAAATACATTGGCCTTATTTTGCCTACTTTGTTTCATCCTGTTGAACAAAACTGGAATGAGAGAGCGGCTGTGTTTAGCTTAACACAGCTCAAATTTGACCTTTACATCCAGACCAGCCAATATAAGTGGAAACTCATGAATAACATTGAGAGAGAGGCAATCTGTCGGGAAGCATCAAGCCAGCCGACTTATTAAAGGGTCACTTCTGTCAAAACACTTAAACACAGCTAAATTGGAACATTAGAGAGAAAATAAAGTGAATGTATCTTGAAAATTTGCCCTTTATATCACAACAGTGAAGCAATAGAAAGAGACACATAAAGATAAAAAAAGAGAAAGAGAGAGGGGGACAGAGTGGTAATCACTTTATTAGATACAATAAAACAATTACAAAACTAAATAAAAATAAAATACCAAAACATCCATCAAATCAAAATGTCCTTCTGTCCACTCCTACAGCACTTGATGAGAGAGAGAGACAGAGAAACAGAGCGAGAGAGAGAGAGAGAGAGAGAGACATAGAGAGAGAAACAGAGAGAGAGAGAGAGAGTGTCCATGTGGCACCTTGATTAATGGACAGATGGCGAGGCCACTGAGCCAACTCTCTCTCTGTCTGTCTGTGTATGTGTGTGTGAACTCCAGGGGAGTTCAGCTGATCTGCCTGAATATACGGACGCAACGAAAGGTTGCTGCATGTCAGCCCGACACACACACACACACACACATACACAAACAAACACACACATGCACATGTGTTGACTTTTAACAGGAAAGAAAGAAGGGGAGAGGAAAGAAACTCAAATATATGGCGACTGTACAAAAAACACACTAAATGACTCTCTGAAGGTGCATTTGTGTGTGTGTGTGTGTATGAGTGATTAAAGCTCAAACCAGAGCAAGGACCATTGGAACGCTGTGTGCCAGCTTAATGATGTCATCAATCACTCTCTGCGTCCATTGGTCAATCTATCTGCTCCTGTCGGCAGACTGTTGAAGCAGCCAGCCCGGCCTTCCTGCAGGAGCCTCTGATCCCTGATCTGACTCCACACTGTTTTCTCACGTTCAGCGTCAACACATGCACTTTATAAAAAGTTAGTCGAAGTGTGTTTGAATATTCATCCAAACCCAAAATTTGCTAGACTTGTTGGTGCCATCAAAAACCTGTGAAACACTCTCCAGACAACGTGTATCTGTAATTAAAAATGAACATGATAGCCTGACAAGTAATATTTGTATCCTTGTTATCAACACAAAAATAGAAGACACCTCCTATCCCTCCTGACAAAATGATGATTTGAGGTTTTCATTTTAGCTTACCTGTCAAGTTGGTTGCACATCATTCTTGTCAAAGTTACTTTAATAAGAATTTTCCTTTTATGGGGACGTTCCTTTAATAATTCATTTGCTTTAATCATGAGGTGCCTTTTGATGAAGAAATTACCGTCACAAGGAAGTTAACAATTTTCAAGACTCAGCTCAGACTCAGCTCGTAGGCATGTTGTGATGGACAGGCAGATTATATACAGTGTCACCAAGGCACAGCAATGATTGATTCCTGAGTTTATAAGCTTATAAAATACTGCAGTCTATTCATGATACCTGGAAAGTCTGCCCACATGATAAACTTAAACCCAAACCAAACCAATAGTCATGTTATTTCTAATATGTGCAGTAAGATTTTGTTTTGATAGCATTCAAAAGTTCAGCAGCTTCCCGACTGCCACTGGGACCAAAGATACGTTCGCACCAAGAGGACATTGCTGGTTCAGTAACATGTCATTTCAGATCTGCCCCTGAATTGTGTACTTTTGAAAACTCATCCACATGATTCGATTTTATTTTCTATTTGATTTACCTCTCCCCCAATTCTGTTCATGCTCTCTGGTTGGGGTGCAGGGTCAGGCATGTAATCTGGAACTGGTAGGGGTTAAGTGTCCTTGGTATGCCTCAGCAGGTATTGCTGTATGGATGATTGAACCTGAGCCCTCCGCCGGGGGGACGACTCACTAACCGCAAAGGCCATCCTGCTGAGAAAGCAGGAGTTATAGACCTTGAGTCCGACTGAAGGAAACACTTATGAGTTTCTGCCACGCGCGAGCACAGAACCAAGTCCAAACACTGTGAAGCTGAACAGCGCTAAAATCCGGACTCGAAAAACATTTCTCCCAGCAACCTTCCCAGTGCTTATGGGGTGGTCAGTTATGCTCTGAAGCCATAAAACAAAACTTTGGAGAACTGTGAGCAAGTGAGAGAGAGAGAGTGAGAGAAGGGAAGTGAGAATCCTGAGGGAATCCAGATGATCTGGATAAATAAACTGAGAAGTGTTGTTATACACACACACACACACACACACACACACACACACACACACACTGACTGCGGTTCCTGTCTAAAGCTTTCAGTCAATCTCGCTTGTGATTCCAACAATATGCTTTTAGCACCAGATAGACCTCATCAAAATTTTTAATTTGATCTAAAATTCATTATCTCTTCAATGATACTGTGGCCCTTTTGGCTTCAAGCCCCTCTATACTGTGTGCCAGTATAAATAATGATGAGCGGGAGAGCAAGAGATACAGGAGATACATGCAGACAGACAGACAGAGAGGCTGTCAGAGAGGGTGGGACAACCATTACGAAAATACTCAAGTAATAGTCCTGCATTCAAAATCTAACTTCAAGTTGCACACTATGTTTATATCACTATTAGTGCATCAAATATCAATATAATCAATGTTAGTGGCAAACCAGCAGAGCATTAGCACCCAACTGTGCAAACCCATCTTTATCAACCAATTTCTAAACCCACTGTGTGCTATGTGCCCTCACTAAACAAAAAAAGTTTAGCAGTTTATCAGTGATGATAGTGGAGTATTTAACAGCTGAAGAGCCAGGTATGCTTCTTTAGATGTGGTGGACACCAAAACAAAGCGAAAAGAAGCAGAAATATTTCACTTATATGCATTAGGCTATGAGAGAAAAGGCTCCTTATGAATTCTAATGTAAGCTGTATGGGTAAATAGGCAACTGCTGCCATCACAATAGGTCACATTAGCAACTTTATATGGTCATAATATGTCAATGTTGTACAGATTACAGATTGTTCCACTATGGAAAAAAAAATATGTTCATGCAGCTTTAAGTAAAACCACACAATTTTTTTTTAAATATAACTAAAGCATCAACTAATTATGCAGAAAAAATGCATAATAGTGGAATACAGTATTAGAATTCAGTATATGATATGCTTGCAGTATTATTTGTGACGCATTGTAGCATGTTATTGTGATGTTTTGCATATAAAATCTTTAACACCAGAGTAACTATCGTCCCGAAGTGGAGAACAACCGTGCTTACAGTAGTCATTTTTTATGATGTTATCTCAACATCACAAGTAAATCTAAGTACTTCAAAACTGTGAGAACTGCAAAACGAGTAAATACACCATAGTTACAATCCGCCTCTGATGAGAAACATAGAGGGAAAGCGAGATGGACAGACTCAACAGACTATGGCTGAAGACAGGGTGAATAAAATATGCAGAGAGAAAGACAGACAGAGAGCGAGACAGATGCAGAGAGACGGATGAAGTTTAATATAAATTATGAGATGTTAGCTCCTCTGGTAATTCTGGTGATAACTCTCTCCGCGCTATCGCTGTAGCAACACCGTGCCCATTCTGCTGTTGGCACAGTGATGGGCTGGCCATTCGTTCTGGCCACGCTGATTGAGCTGTCAACACACACGCACACACACACTGTTCCGCAGACACGCACACTCTCCGACACGTACAGATAAATCATTACTCACGTGCAACTCACACACACACAAACACTTCATCTCTGCGCATCAGTTTATAAATTGCAGTGAGCTTTACACAAGAGAAGGTCAACTGAAGATGCATTGAGAATTAGAGGAACAAGCATCAACTGGGTTCAGTCAGGGGGAACTCAGGCAGCGATCCAGAAGACAGCGAGACGGAGATACACAGAGACACAGACTGAGAGACAGACAGGAGCGATATAGGGTTGTCTCTAAGGGGTCTTGTGCTTGTTCTGACACTCTTACAGCACCTCACGGACACACCCCATTACACACACAAAGAAACACACACACAAACACGCTGTGGCATGATTCCTTTACTTGTCCCCTGCCTGCATTCTAAGTCACACTAGCAGCCAGGAGTGTGTTGTTATGAACAGTGTGCGCATGGTGGGTATGTTTGAGTTATGTTTGGCCGCGTGCCCTTGCGAGTGTTCTTTTCACACCCAAGTCCGCTCTCACGCCGTTAATTGTGCGTGCATGCAACGTATGTGAGTCCCTTTGTAAAATGTGACCGCCCATGCTTACGTGCTTTTGTTTGGTGTGTGTGTTTGTGCGTATGTGCGGCTGCTAACTGTACGTGTTCCTGCGGCCTGCCGCTGAACAAACTAATTAAGGAACAAACACTGCTTCAAACCAACCAGAAAATTACCTCCCAACTCTAGCAGGACGACCCAAGGACAGACAAGCAGGTTCTCTATCACATCCAGTCAGAGCACACAGCCTAATACAGGCTCGGTTGGTTTATCGAACAACTAGCATGTGTCATTTTTAACACCCCACTGAGTGTAGCTTCAGAGTTAGTGTTTGTGTGACTTAACAGCACAAGTGTTGGCATATAATAATGGATGCTTCTGTGGATTCACACAAAGAAGCTCCTCTCAAACTGCACAGCTGTGCACTTTCACGCCACCAGTTGACCAAATCTAGCTCAACGACTCAAGAAGACAGAAGCGATTGTATCTGTTCCATCATCCCTTGGTGTCTAATTTGAGATGTATGTTGTCCCTCATGTCTTACTTCTTTTTAAGGTGGAATGTAATTATTACCCAGCTAGTAGTTAGAAGTTGTTGACTTTGAATAGATCTTGAGAGTAAATTGCCGGTGAGTGTCTCTCAAGTCAATACTAGCTAATCCTGTGGTATTTCACAGCCAATAGCTTCCAATTAAGTACTGCAGTTGAGGGAGATGTCACTGGCAGTATCAATAACATCTTTCTGACCTTGTGTCCCTCTTCCTGTTTGTGTCTGCATGTGAGGCTTCTCTTCTCAACTCTTTCTGTCACCACACTCTTAGCATTGTCTTAATGTCCCTTTTTATTGTTTCTACTACACCTCCACTGTGATCCACACGTTGCAGCCTTGCAAAATAACAAGGACATTACGTTATCTCGAAAAATCTCTGGCTAAGCATCACTGAAATTGTTTAATTTGTAAAGGTAACCTGTCTCTCAGTTGCTAATACTAACCGCTAATTCTAATTGCAACCAATAACAACGACATTATGTTTTTTTCTGTTCACAGTGAAGACGTGTGGCAGTAATCTTCAAGGGCCATCGGGAACTTTCACATCACCTAACTTCCCAATTCAATATGAGAGCAACGCACAGTGTGTGTGGATAATTACCGCTTCAAATCCCAATAAGGTAAATCTACTGCTCTCCCTCCCTCTATGTCTCTTTGTCTCTGTCAAACAAACTCTCAAAATCAGATTACTGTTAGTAGTTGTTAGTCGTAAACACACATTGCTATTAATCAGTTTGGAACTGGAAGTGGAATATGACTGGTTATGATGATGATCTGGTTATTGCCAAGTGCCAAGATCGGCCAATCATCAACAGTCCAGTCATCACTTCTTATGGAAAAATATTTTAAAATAGGTCAGATCTGAGATATACTTATCGGCAGGTGGATCTGTAGGATGGAGAAAATCTCTCCTCTGGTGCACGGTGTATGGACAGAGTTGATATTCTGCATGCGGGCTGTAATCTCATTACTCCCCGCAAACACATAAAAGTTTTGGGGCTGAAGATAATAACTTCCACCAAAAGGGGACCCTAAAGCCTACAGGTGAGTAATGGGGCAGGAGTGGAGCTTATGAAATGTTGAATAAACCAGATGGCAGTCTGCCTTAATGTAAAAAGTGTGTTTGAAATATAGTTTGCTGCAGTGACACAGAATGTCTGCTCGCAGGCCTTCCTCCATTTGAATTCTATGCATTCAGCGTCATTTTTAATTGATAAAACACAGCACTTCTTACAGGCAGTTACAAAGTTAGTTTAGCTGCATTTTTTACATAATTGAAATGTCAACGTGGATGTGGATAATAATCCATGCAGGAGGTACCGTAAATGATATGCTAGTCAGAGCATATCAGTGTCTGAATGCTGTGTGATTTGCAAATCCTGCAAAAGGGCAGGCGATAGGCTGGAGGTTAGACGGATAGCCACGATTGGTCGCTTTATGTCCCAGGAGAAATCCGATTGGTATTCAGGAGACACCTCCTTTTCCCACACAGGGTCACTGTGGTGACCGCTCTGTCGTCAATGGCAACACCTGCGTCAGCACCACGGGGACGCACATGCACACAGACACACTTTTACATACATGCGTGCTCAAGTCACGCAGTAGCTGTTTTTTTTTACACCCACATAAATACACACACATACACACACACTTTGTTTCTTTGCACTTGCTTAAACCCTCTCTCTCTCTCTCTCTCTCTCTCTCTCTCTCTCTCTCTCTCTCTCTCCTCCTCCTCCTCTCACACACAACTCTCTCTGTCACTGCCCAAGGCCTCTGGTTTATGGCCTAAAGCAATACATTCTCTGTTGAAGGCTACAATGTGTATGTGACTGTTGAAGGCTATAGTACTAATGCCCCTCTGTCTGCACCCTGTGGGGAGCGTGTGTGTGTGTGTGTGTGTGTGTGTGTGTGTGTGTGTGCAATAAGTTGAAACTGAACGTGCATGTATTATGCATGATTATGGATATTGCCAAACACATTGCCCCAAATGAAGACCGGATCAACTGAGGCTACATCCTGTAATTTTTACTGGCCTTTGTCTTTCAAGGATTTACTGATAGTACCTTATCATACAGTGTAACGTTCCACATTATTTCATGTTCGTGTCATGCACCATAATGATTCATGTGCATGTCTTTTACCACGCAACATCATTTATGCAATATGTCATGCACCATACTGAATCATAGACACACCACTACATTTCACTACATTACATCTTGTACGACACTACATCAAACTAGAGGTCTTTATGGGTCTGTGAATTTGTGCAGCACCTGACCTGAAGAGGATGGACATCCATTTAGAACGAGCACAGACATGGTGCCCTAGGTGCTGAGACACGCACCACATACACCACAATGCCCCCTGGTTCAAGTCATCCTCCTTGCTCTCTTACTCCACTTCCTTTCTACCTCTAAATAAAAATCTTTAAAAAAAAAGAGCAAGCACAGACCCAGTTACACACTGATGTGGATAACTGCAGATAAAAAGACAACTCTTAAACGTTGCAGTCAAAAATTCACTGAAAATTCACTTCATTAAAAGAGTGTTATGCTTCCCTCTTGATACTGTGGCAATTATTTTGTCAGTAGCAGAAATTCACAGAAAGACAGTACAAACTAGTGATTAGTGAGTTTCAGTGTGAAGCCAAAGAGAAACTAAATATCCAGCGTAGACTGCTTCTGGCCAACGTGCAACTATCTAAAAATCATCAAAAAACTGCAAACTCTCACATGATTTAAATCACATCCTAGTAAGTTAGTTATTGTATCTTGATCTCTGAAGGATTCATCTCATTCTTTCTTGGATCCTGTTAGTTTGAGTGTAAATCTTTGCGATATCTGAGACCTGGAGCAATTAGAGTCGACCTGACCTGGAACAAAGGTGGTCAGGGTTGGTACTCAGGTGTCAGTGGTCAGAGCTTCACAAAGACCTCTACCTTAAAACTTTTTATAACATATCTGACCTGCACGTCTTTGGAAATCTGCCATTTAAACCCTGTGTTGTGCTTATATTTATCAGTCAGACACTGAAATTGTGGAAGACAGAGGAATGGAGGCTCATTAACATACTAAACCCATTTAAAGAGACAGATGAGATTACAAGGCAAGAGACAGAGATGAGCAAGACAAAAAGTGACAAATCATTTAGTATAACTCCAAATCATCCCTCATCCCAGTTCATTCCTTTTTCATCTGTCTTGACAAGTTGTTCTATTCACGCCGGACACCTGTGAAAAGGCACACGCGTGTCAATATGCAAATCTACATCTTGCTCATGGATTAGCATCCTCAGTTCTGTCAGACTTGTCTCACTGCCATCAGATGAGTGTCATTTCTTTCCAGTGGGTTTTGGCAGAATTTAAAGAAGGGTGTTTCAAACTTTCTGAAGCATTAATCAATCAATTTGAAGATAGTTTAAGTTTTTAAACTTTAGAAATACTTCAGTGACATGAGTTATGATTTAAAGGAGCGACCGGCATGTTATTATTATGACAAGAGCTGCACTTAGAGCCAATATCAGACATTTCAGTACACATTCATTTAATTTAAAGGGTGGATCAATGGGTACAGGGGCACAAACTACATATATGGCTTCACCACATATCACAGTCTTGACTTTGTAATGATCAATTTCAAGGTTGCAAAAATTCTTGGTTTGGCATGTGGACATTGGTCAACCTCCCTTTGAGGTTTTGTTCACAGAGTTGGTTTTGGAATTCACTTCCTCTAATGGTTGAAGTAATTAGTGGGCAACGGGAAATCGCAGATTCAGAGACACATCTAGTCAAATTGACGGTAATTTACTAGCTCTAAAGCAGGCTTATGTTGGGCAGGTGGCAGAGGCAAACAAACAGTGGGGAACTGGCAGGTAAACAACAGGTAACAGTCAAGAACAGAACAGGAGCATTGATGGTCTGGCGAGCGGCAGTAAAAACCTGTCCTCAATTAGGAGGCTGACGAGGGAAACGAGGGGGCAGCTGAGTCGGCAAGTGAGCGGTCAGTCGATCTCCTGAAGAGGGAAGGCAACAAAACACTTCGGCACAGAAAAGTGAGAGTCTGAGGCTGAAGATGAGAGTGATGGTGCAAGCACCACAACCGATTCAGAGTGAGGAAGAGTCTCAGTTGAGCCTGCCTCTCCCACTAGCAGAATATCTCTTTTTTACTGCTTGTACACGTCTCTCCCTATTTTATCCTTTACTCCCTTTCTCTCATTCTCCCTGTCTCATCCTCCTTTTTCTGTCTTTTGTACACTGCCCATCCCTCCCCCTTCCTCATTCCCAGAGGCTCTGTCCTCAGAATCACCCAGATTCTTCATTAAAGAGCTCAGCCCGAAACCATCAAATTACTATGGAGAAAGAGAGAATACAGAGAGGAGGGGAAGGCCACTTGAGGGGGAAAATCTGTTTTTCACTGTTTCGCTCGTATCGCTCTCTCTCCATTGCGCCCTTTCCCACACACATTCTGCATTTCTCACTGTCTCCTTCTCGCACTCGGAAGGCAAAGAGGCACAAGGTTTCTATAGCTCGTCCTCTCCACTCTTCGTCTCTCTCTATCTCTGTCAGCCCCGTTCCCCCTATCCCTCTCTTCCTCGCCGTCTGCCCACCCCTCTGCTGCCTCTCTCAGGTTAAGTGTTAATGGGGTTCTATAGCTCTCTGATGTTATTGCTTCATTTAGTTTTGGCAGAATGAGCCTTTAGAGCCAATTCATTCTCTCCTGTTCTCATTTAACCTTGGGGGTGGCATGACGGGATGGCCATTACTGGACTTCTCTCTTCTCTTCTCTTCTCTTCTCTTCTCTTCTCTTCTCTTCTCTTCTCTTCTCTTCTCTTCTCTTGCTTTCTCGTATCTTACTATTGTCTTCTCCTCATTTTCCCCATCATTTAGTTTCCCATGTTCCCATCTTCTGTGATATCAGCGAATCAAAGCACTTTCTTCATATTATCTGTTTATGATGCATGAGATAAGATGAAAGTTGTGGCAACTTCACATCTACTATTTTTTACTATACTAATACAGCTGGACACACACCAAGCTGTTATAAGAATTGACAACATCAAGTTTGAACTGGCTTTGCGTCGAGTCATATGTATTTGCATGCAGAGTATGATGCATAACCCATTGATAGAAGAAGACTACTGCAGTGCTGCATATTTAGTGAATGCCACAATGACAAACAGAGAGGAAAACTTAAACAAGGGCATTCAGTAAGAATGGAAAGTTAGACTTTTGGGTAGGCTCAAGTTGTACTCATTTACAATGCCCTGTAGGCCTACAGAAATCAGACAAACACACTGAAGCCGTGAGGCAGATAGACAAATAATATCCCTGCAATGCCTTCTTTTGCTTGCTGCTAGTCATTAAAATGGCCTACTTCTGCATCTTCTTGACAGCACAAACAGCGTAGCACTCTTAGGGCTCGGGTTCAGAAATGTTAAACATTTAGCAAATGCACTGTGATTCAGATGCATTTCTCAGCATAGTAGTTGCATAGCAACGGTAAAAGCCGTGCATAGCCTTTCCCACAGGTTCCTGTTCAGAGTTGGCATTTAAAAGGGAGGCACCTGGTGGATTCAGCTCAGTGAAACAGAAGTAAGAGGAAAAACACTAAGTTGCAAAGGGCTCTGGCCATCAGTCTTCCTCAGCTAAAGCCCGGCTCCTCTCACAGTGGCACAATTTATACAGTCTCGGCACAAGCACGTTCAAGGGGAGCGGATGGCATAGGGTTTACTGTAATACTGTCAAGACAATCTATTATTCCCCGCCCCTGTCTGCGCCCCCTTTACATCACTGACTGTGCAGCTCGCCAGGTGTTTCAGATATTCCTACTGTAACTGGTTCTTCAAGGTATCCCTAGATCCTATTATGGTAGGTGTAGGGAGGAGCCTCGACCACCTCATTGTCTCCAAGACAACCAAAGGAAGTGCTTTATCAAGCAGAAATCCAATTCTGTCGCCTCATTGGCTAGAAGCCATAGATGGATGGAAATAAGGAATGCAGCAGCCAATTAGAACGAGAGAGACAGAGAGGGTGACAGCAAGAGAGAGGGAACGATAGAGAGAGGCAGGAGAGACGGAGGGAGAGAGAGAGATGGATGTTTCATGAACACCAACCTATTAGGGGAGAGGAGAAATATGTTGAGTATTCAGTTTCATCTATTGCACACACGCACACACACGCATGCACAGGCACACACACTCAGAACAAAGAACACACACATAAATACTGACTCGCACACTGTCAGTAATAAGTTTTCAATCTAAGTTGACTTCACATTCAAAGACACACACATACACACATTGTAATGTACTTATATTCTGGTTGTGTTTAAATCCTTTGTGAACAGTACTGATGTGGCATTAGCGTGTTCTGTAAAGTATACATAGAGACAGATAAACCAGTTTGTCTGGTGTGTTTCCAGCACAGCACCAAACACATGGTCTCTGTTACATAGCCAACTAACTAAACCACTAACGGCCATTATTTCCAGCAGTTTGCATCATATGCCACTCACTCAGTAAGTGCTCCCCATTCGTTTTATTTATTCAGCAGATTTGTTAGAATTTGTTGATGCCTTCATTGCCCTCACCCTGTTTTGTCAAAGCTCTTTTTTATCATTTTATAGGCCAGAGTTAAAAGCAGTGCAGAGGAAATACTCCCTAATGCATGTTCAAATGTAAGCCAAATAACAGCAATCAGCCTCTAGAAAAGGACAAGTTTCTCTTTTCAGGCTCGCAGATGAATGGCAGCTGCAGCAGAACAGCATCTACTCACTGCTGTGACCTGTTATGGACATTTAGGAGTATTTTCCAGCACTAAAGCACCATGTGAAGTTCTGCTAAGAGTGCAGGGCTGTTGTGGAAAGTACACTCGTCAAACCACACTGACCTTAAGCATGTGAAATTCCAGAGGAAATTTTGTTATGCCATTTAAATCGTACAAATGTGTTTTCCTTTTCAAATTAGAATTTTGACTCAATTCAGTAAGAGGACACTGAGTCTGGACTGGTTGAAACTAAGCTTATTATGGATCGTGATGTAGCACAGTATCATCCTCTGCAGCATACAAACCAGCATAGTTGAACTGATGAATCAGTTGTGCTTTTTATAAGATGAACTCATGCACATTTGCATCATTTCCTGCAGTTGTAGCACCAACTGGTTAACTCCTGAAGTGAGCTGGCTATTGCAACTAGACTGCGCACCATGAAAAAGAATGCAACATGCTATTATCAAAACAATAATCATAATGACTGACAGTTGAAATGCAGGATTCAGGTCTTGCCTGTGGATATGACACGCAGAAACATTCTTTACACATACTGGTGTGCATTTATCGTCAGACCTGTTGTATTAAGCCTGCTTTGCACTTACAGGAATATTATGATAAGTGTGAAAATGGTGACAATGTATTCGCAGAAAGAAACCCATCAGTCTTCGCAAAGCTGTGCCTGTCAGCATTAGTGAGTGTATGAGCCGATGTGCTGGTCTGCCTTTGTGTGTGTGTGCGTGTGTGCATGCTTGCCAGAGTTTAGCAGGTAGGTGATGCTTTACTCCTGCCGCCTTGCATATTGATAAGACTGAGTCAGCATAGTGAGCAATGGGCAGATCACTGCTTGGTTTTATTTTGCTTTGGCAACATCAGTTGTAATGTCTCTTGTGATGTCAAACAAAAAGTCTGCTTCTGCTGCCACAAGCAAAGTCAAGAACTGACTGAGCTTTTTGGGGCGACAGGAATAAAAAATTAACCCCGGCGTTTTGAGCGCTGAGATTTTCATTTGTTCCCTCTTTCTGCACAGATTGAACGGTGAAGGTCACAGCGAGGATAAGCTGTTTACATTTCAACATGGCCCCAAGTATTCAGGTTGCATATCGTGAAGAGAAAAAAGAGCTGTGTTTATGATGTCTGACTCAAAGAGAATGTTTGAATACATGCTGCAAAAACAGACACAGGGAAACATGATGATATGGATATGCAGGTAAATACGCTCACTGTTAAAACACCAGCATGCGGCAGACTCAGACCTTTATGATGTTTCGTCTGGTTTTGAAGTCCTGCAGCAGAATATTGAATCTGGAAATCAGAAAATTCCTCACAAGGAAAGAGGAGGGGAGGAAGGGGAAGGCAGAGTGAGGTTTCGCTCTTCCCCCGAGGGTCAAGTCAGAATTCAAGTTAGAAATATTCTAGCCCTGTACATTGCTAGCATCAAAGATGTGCTCATTATTACCCCCCATTCCTCTCTGTTGCCTCCTCCTCCTCTCCTCCCTTCCTCCATCTGCCTCCATCTTCTTCCTTCTCTTTATCTGCTCTCTGTCTGTCTCATCCTTTATTTCTCTCTCTTCTCTCCTTTTCTCTTTTCTCCTCTGCCAAATGTCTTTCTCTCTGGTCTTAGATGAAACAGAAAGTGTTGGTTTAATAATTCCTGATCAGAGTTTTGAGCTGTGTGCTGATTCTCAAGCTTCGAGTGCAGCGCAGGAGGTGTTTCTTCCTCGTTCTTCTATGCAGCACTGAATGAACCCGACCCACACTGTCTGATGCATTAACAAATTCTAATGATTCACCTTTGGACATGTATAATTCCAAGAGGGGAAATGTGTCTCTGATGTGGTCATAGGTGAAATCTAAACAGCTTTGGAGCACACATGCTTATGATTGTGGTCAGTGGTATTGTATTGTATGGATATACATCAGTTATGACGTTTGTCTGTTTTCAGGATCTTCTTCTTCTTGTTCTTCTTGTGGCTTTTGATTTAGTCGCTCTGACTTTTGTAAACCCTAAATTTAAACAGAGGACATGGCTTAAAACTGACCTACACATGTGTCTGTGTTTCTGTGTGTGAACTTCAGGTAATCCAGATCAACTTTGAGGAGTTTGACCTGGAGATAGCCTACGATACTCTCACTATAGGAGATGGAGGAGAGGTGGGCGATCCTACAACAATACTACAGGTGTAAGTGTTCTACTATACTTTCACATATTCTCATTTATTTCTTCCTTTTTTTTTTAACCAAATCAAACATTGCAGGCTGGAGTGTGTCAAATGTCGTCAGGCTGTAAAAGCAGCAGAGAAAAACTTTGACCTTAATGAATATAAAAAACTTGACTTTACTTCCTTATTCATCTGAGAATCTGAGGTGTGAAATCCCACACTGTGTCATAGCTCGATTAATGCCAACATGAGTGGTGGTAGTTGTCACACTAAATAGTGTAGGAGCTTCTTTAGAAAATAGTTTTCAGAGGCCGATAAGTATCAGGATATGACAACAAAACAGCTTCACCAAAATAATGTTTTGCCCTTAGCAGCAGCGCTATTGTCAGTCTATCGAACGCTCCACCACAGAGTCTAAATGATCAGAGTAAAAACTACCACCAAACTGTGTTCTTGCACTTGGTTCATTTCCATTCTAGTTCTTGATGTGCAGCTTTCAGCTGCCAGCAAGCTTGAACTTTTCCATCTTCTTTTTCGCAATTAGTCAGTTTGTAAGACAGCAGTCTGCATTATGTATGCTCCACTAAGAAAGATGAACTGTTCCTGATTTCCTTTTTTTTTTTTTTTTTTTTTTTTGGAAAAGTCTCTGTCTGCAGCGCCCAAAAGGATAACAGATGCAGAGTCTTTACAAAGTGGTTGGTTTCAGTTCACTTTGGAGTCGGTCACTGTTAGCTTTCATGCCTAAAACGCCGGAAAGTGTGAATATAGCTTGAGCAATTTGCTCTGCTGCAGGAGAATTCTGCAAAACCAAAGGGAACCAAACCAAAGCCTTCAACTCCCGCTCAGTATGCTCTATTTGCTCACACTCAGAGCAGCACTTGAGAATTTGATTATGGCTGTGATTGTAGTGATGAAAATTATACTTTTTTCTAATGGTGATTGTGATGAGAATGATTTAATTGTAATGTGTTTTGCACCCCAGCCTATCAGGTAGCTTTGTCCCTGACCTGATAGTCAGCATGACCCACCAGATGTGGCTTCACCTCCAGTCGGACGAGAGTGTCGGCTCTATAGGATTTAAGATCAACTACAAAGGTAAGATATAGAAGAGAAGAGATGGATAGCCTGTTCACAGATGGCACTCCAGTCATTCCGAAGAAAGTAGCTCACTGGGCACATGTGGCAAAAAGCCTCTATGAGTTTCCTGGCGCTTCTGCATTTTTGGGCCCAGAGAGAGTGCACGGTATGGTCCTTCTCCAGCTGAGCCTGTTGGGGGTATGGAGGTGACCGAGCCAGGGGACCTTCCTGTTAATCATACAGCTCCTTGAGACTCTCCAAATGTCACTGCACCGAACTGATCAAATTCGGATCAAAGAAAGAGTGATATTGGGGAGTTCGTGACATAAAAATGTGTTCACCTTTTTACAGCTGCTGCTTTTTTCAGCTATTGTATATGAAAAAAAAATCTGCAATTAAGCGTTGGAGGCAGCGCTTGCGTTGTCTTAAACCACAGAAGGGCCACAGATCATCACAGGTCGCCCTCAATCAGTCGAGCATTTCAGATGGTTTTGTTTGCAGATGATTTTAGCGAGAGAGCAGAGCAGCAGCGGGAGAAAACGGTGTGGACAGCCAGAATATTTTCACATCTAACTCTGGAGGTATTTTCACCTGACATTATGACCGGAGAGAATTAAGTATGTTGGACTTATTTTCCCTGTAAAGGGTAACAGTAATTACTGGAAACCCTGCCATGCATTATGAACACATTATCCTGTAATTTAGATGTGTGCATTATTAAAATGAAACGAATAAGATTAATCGATTAGAATTTCTGATGCCGACAAGCGAGGGTAGCAATGTTTAATGGATTAGTCAGCTTATCATGCACATCTCTAGTTTTAGGTTAGATTTTCTGTTTGAAGGATGTATCATCATCACATATGTTCACTTGGATCTTTCTTTCATGGAAAACGCAAATTCTTCCAAAAGGGCTTTCATAACCACGGAGTGTATTTCAGGGCATGTTTTTCAACTGTCAGGATACATTTTCTGGTTTATTTATCCTAAAAAAAATTAATGTTTTTCCACCAACACCTGACCTTTATCTTAATATCAATTAAAAGCTGTTTTTATCTGTTCTGTTGATGCAACCCCTGCCATACTAGAAATATTAACCTTTCCAAAGGTCTCTGTTTGATAGATGTAATGTGAATTTGATTACAGTCCATGAAACACAGAGAGGTGAGCTGTGCTGCAGAAATGAACTTGGGTGTCATCATCTGTGGATTTACTGTCATGATGAGGTCACTTCCAGAGCTGGTGGGACAATAACACGTTGTTGTGAAATATCTTGGTCCTTGATGCTCTTTGGGTTTCATTGTAAAGTTCAAACGATATGGTGAGTAAATTGTGATAGGGATAAAAAAGTAAAAAAAGAAATAGAGATTAAAAGAACAGACAGTCCAATTGAATAAACTGTGTTTACTGTTGTTGTATCTTGTAGTTTTAAATTCTACAGCATGTTTTATGTACACTTTAATTCTGTAGTGTGCAAAGTTATTCATTGAAAAAATACCACAAACTGATCCCTGTTAAAGAAGCTCTAACAATAGAGTCCTCATGTTTGATTGGTTTTGTAGTATTTGTATGAGCTATAATCTGCTAGAAACCATGCAGCAGTTTAAAAACATGATTAGATAAATAACTGCATATTTAAGAATTTCCAGGGTGGCAAACCATCTTGAAATCATAACGGGCGTCTGCTGAGAGGCTGCACAGCAGCGGCACTTATCCTCATTCATTTCTCCTGAGTAATTTCCCCAAAGAGATCGATAGAAAAATTAATGGAGAGAACCACCTCTTAAATGCATCCATGCTTTAATACTCCATTGTACGAGCATGACGGGCTGATGATCTTTTATTCGCAGGGATTTAGCTGTCTATATTCACTACAGCAGGTATATTCAATATACTTTTAACAATGGGGAACACATTCATCCCGTGTTCATCAGACAAGCAGAAAGAAATGGCAGCAAGTGGTGTGTAGGTGTTCATTAGATAGCCTGGGTGATATTTTCAGCCTAAATTAGCTCGTCATAGATATACAGGTGTAAAACTATGTGTCAGCTGATGAGTAACAACACACTTGAGTGCAGAAATGGTAAAAATATGTTCGCAGATATTAGTAACAGTGTCATCATTACATAGTGTACAGAGAGCACTGACAAGTTTACTTTGTCAGTGCTTACATAGATACTTTCAAAAGTCTTTAATAACCAGCTTGTAAGGATCTTTATTTTATTTATCTGGTTATATTTGTTTTTGGTTTTGGTTTTTTTAGTAAATTTCAGTGTTGTTGGTGCTTTGCTATTCTATAATCACCCAGAGCTGCGATCTGTCTTCTTGAAGTGACAAAAACATTCACCTGGATGCTTTTGTAAATATTTCTAAATATATATTTTTATATATATCCTTAAATCTGACTTTCTCACTTAAAGCCACATTCCCTGCACAGGTCTACTAATAGTCAGTGCGAGGTAGGTGTGTCTGTCTCTGAATGCTGCCTCCATCACCCACAACATTCACTCGGTGGTGCCTGTGGTGTTAGTGAGCGGCTGTGTGAGATGCATGTGTGTTTTTGAAAAAGACAAAGCGAGAGAGACACTGTTTGTTTGTGCACGTGTGTGTGTGTGTGTGTGTGTGTGTGTGTGTGTGTGTGTGTGTGTGTGTGTGTGTCTGCAGCCACATCCCTTAGACCTTGGCTATGAAATATAAACATTATCAGTAACTCCAGCCTTGCCGCAAAGTCACCGATGCACTCCACAATCTATGTGTGTGTGTGCATCAGACAGGTCCTCCATCAGTGAGCCAACGAAGCTCTAACAACAAGTCACTCACCTCTTTCACTCCACACATTCACCCTCTCTTCCCTTCTGTCTGTCTGTCTCTCCATCTGTCTCATTTTTCCTCATTAGCCGTCTCTTTATCCGCCATTCTCTCCCTCTCTCTCTTTCTCCCTTCTTTAGAAAATCACATTTTCTCTGTCAGTTGCTGTATAATGCACTGTTGTTTGCTTTCTCTGTCTCTCCCTTTTCTCTCTTTCAACCAATTTGTATCAGAACACACCTCCTGTCTTGTGTTGTCTTTGACCAGTCCTGTTTCTCTTTTTCTGTCTGTCTCTCTCTCTTTGTGTCTCTCTCTCTGTCTCTCTCTCTTTCTTGTCACCATTCATCTATTATTAAAGCCAAGGTCACTAACCTTGCAACACTTTGACTCCACTCCCTGTTGCTAGGCATACAAATCTCTCTCTCTCTCACACACACACACACACACACACACACACACACACACACACACACACACACACACACACACACACACACACACAGCGGTCCAGACTACCCGTACAGCGATCTTTCAGTCTACCCCAAATCACAGCGTGTCACAGCTATAGATTTAAGGGAGCAGTGCAACATTATGGACATCATTTACATTAAAGTTTCAGAGTTTCTCTCCACTCTATGAATACATGAATTGATCATAAGCTTATATATCTGTCAGCACAAACATAAAGGGGTGTCATTGAGGTTTTAGAGCATAATATATCCATGCTTGTGTGTATTTGCTTGTGATTGTGGAGTTACCCAATACAGCTAGTGCAAGCATTTTCAAAGCATAATATTGACCTTAAATTTGCTTTATTTTTTCAGTGCAACAACAACGCTGTGATTTAATTTTTTTTCTGAAATGAAACAGATGAACAGTTGAGAGCTTTAATGTATGCATGCATGCATGTTAAGGTTTCTCCGGATGTGTTTACCGAATGATATCTGCTTAAAATTGGCTTTTGGTTGATTTGAAAATAGAAGCTGCCAGAGTGAGGTTAAAACAAGTTACTTAGTGAGATTATAATGGGTGTCTCAGGTATATTTCTATATATATTTATGTAGGATGTAATAAAATGGTATATATTCATAAAACATACAGCAGGCAGAAGAAATGCATTATTAACTCCATATTCACGGCAGAAAGGAGTTTTGGCATGTGGATAGCGTGACCATAAGGATAAGGGATAAGGGATATACAGACTCCACCTTTTGCGATTTGGTTGCAAAGCCTGTTCACATCGTTTGCAACGATCTCCGAGGGCTTTTCAGCAGTATCCTGCCACCAGCTCATCTTATGTTTGAGATTTTAAGGGGCGCCACAGAATGGGATTTTGATAATATACTTGATGATAATTCAAATGCAGCAGCTGCCAGTTGGATTGATGCAGGCTCCAACGCTCCACACAGAGTAAACCTTCTGTTCCACTTAGGAGCAGCAGCTGATTCCTGCCAATCGAAACAGGCACAGGTGCTCATTTGCCCTCACTCACCTGCTGCTCACTCAGGCCACATTTTGACCATGAATGTGGCACTTGCACATCAGATTGAACGTGGTTTCTGGTGTGTTTTGTATCTTTTGTGAAGCCAGAAATGAGCTTTTACTTACAAGACATAAAAGCCATCTTCAGACCAGTCATGACTAGATAATTAATGTTTGGAGTTAGAAGCAGTGCTTCATAAATCGTACTATAATATATTTATAGTACATACATTAATACAGTATATATATCACAGTCAAAGCTGATGGACAGTGTATCCCAGATGAGTCTTTAATGTGAAAATGCCAGTCGGCTGGTTATTTACATACGTTAAGAGGCTGCAATTTTTGTCTTATTGTGCGACCCTGCTTTGCAAAATAATAAAAACTAGTTTTTGGTATAAATCTGCCTGCAAAACATATGTCTTGCGTTTTATCGTATGCCATTTGATTATTTTTTCCAATATGGTGGCCTTAAATGATGGAATAACAACTGCAAATATTTGCCTCACCTCTCATCTATTTTTACCAAGACACATGTGAATGGTGATTTTGAGAATTTGTTTCCGGCGATGAGTCATTCCCTCGAGCTCCGGCTTTTTTTAAGTGCATCATTCTAGCATTATCCCATCATCCTGTGTTATGTAACGCTGTGCGAGGAGACTACAAAGTGCAGCATAAACACCAAGTGCCTGCTTCACAGCCAGGTCTAAAAGAGGGCTAGATGGTACATGTGTTAATCTCAAGACAAATGCTTTTTGTCCAGTTTGCTCCACATGCTAGATGTTGCAAGGTTTTCTCATAGCATGCTATTAGCTTACGTGCCATTACGCTGCAGCTAAGGCATGATATCACAGCCTCTTCCCGGGAGGAGCGGAAATAAAAAATCATTTCTTAATCTGAATGTTACTATATCTGTTGGGCTGCTTGGGTTTTTTTCTCTCTCTCTCTCTTCATCAGGATCCCATCACCGAGTCATAATGTCAGCTCTTACTTGTGAGGTTTTATTTTAGATTTTTCATCTGCTTTTTATGGTTTTTGATATGTGATGTATTTTATAGGAGAGAAAGATGTCAAGGTGGGTTTTTACAGCAAGGTTGACCCCTGCTTTGATGGTGTATGTGCGTGTGTGCTGGGAGGGGTGGAGAGACCACAATGTCTGTGTTTTCCACATGTTTCCCTGCGTTTGTGTGGTCAAATCTTTCTGTGTGTGACTGAAACATGACTCCATGGTTTAAAAGGAGAAATTAAGAGAGGAAGAGGGAGAAACAGAACTGCACCTCAACATTATTTGGTATCATATTTGAATACTTCTGTGAAGGAAGAAGCATTTACAGCTTAATAGCAACAGCCTCTCATATTTTCATATATGAAATTTACTAACACTGACCAGCACCGCGCTCCAACCAGCATTATTGTGAATATTTCCTGCACCCGTTAGATTTGTGTTGGGTCCCACAGGATCTCAATCTGGTTGCTGCGCTGTAGTCCAGGTACTGAGCGGGAGCCTGTTAATCACACAGCACTAAACAGCATTTCATTTAGAGCGGCTGAAACACCATGAAATATGAATTCATGAAATATTCATTCAAAACATAACCAGAAATGTGGTTCAATTTTACAGTCAATCACCTTAGCATTGGGGTAGCGAGCCAAAGACGGACACTTTTTGTGGTTGTGTGTGTGTGAGTCTGTGCGCACATGCATGCATATACCTACATGCGCGTGTGATTCAGAGGTAACCTGTGAAGGGCAGGGCTTACTTCAGAAAACTGTGCATTTCATTTTCTATTCATGAATTATTGACTTCAGCCCTCTTGTAGCCACCAGTGTTACTGATATTGAAATACTGTGTCTGTACTGTAGTTCATTCAAAAATCACTGTTAAAAAATGGATAGTTTCCCTCATCAGGATTTAATAGTGTGCTCTATACATTTCAAATCACGTACGGCTAACTAGGGAGCGCAGTGGATGTTTGAAGAAATGACCTGATTCCAGATTTGATGGATGGTCATTTAAAAATTCCTGATCTCCTAAATACTAGAATGGAGTGAATGGGCAGGGATCGACGAAGCAACGTTGTACTTACTTAGAACATATGAGATGCCATTTTGGCCCTCATTAGTCATGAAGTCATTTGAAAGGCTCATCAAGAGGCCAGCTCCAGATGGTTTAGAGCTCATTAGATTCTTTGGTTTGACTATAAGCAGAAGAGGCATTTGGAAAATGCTGCTTTAAACTTTCTTAAGTTTCGTCTTGGCAGGCTTTGATTGGTTTTAACCCTTGTTTTGATATAACACTGTGTAAGGCAATGGTGCGTTCACTGATGTGTGTTTAGTTATTTATTCCGATTTTCTAACATGCTGTCAGACATGGAGAGGAAGTGACAGCAACATCTTAGCAGAACAAAAATGGCAGAACTGCTTGCGAGATGCAGGTGCTCTGTTTTCTCACCTGTACTTTCTGTACACAGATTGCAGGAATCTTATTGAGGACAGACACATCCTGAAATTCACTCATTATGTTGAAATCACAAGACTATTACAGGGTCATGAGACAGGGTCTGAGCCTGGAGTTGAGGCATTTTTACAGCAGTCCGGAGATGTCTTTCTGCCCTGTGATGTGTCCAGATCAAAGAAAACAGCCCAATTACTATCTGTGAAGTCCAATTTACAGAGAGTTGCAGGTACGTGGGAGTTACACCACCGCGCACAAAAAAACATTTTGTGCACTTTATGTAACAAGAGCCGACAGAGATTGTGTGTTTTAATGAGAACAGAAAATTGATGTCTTTCTTATACACACATCTCATATCAAATCAATCCTCAAATGCTCCTCAGTGGCCTGGTTTGGAACCTGAGAGAGGCAGAAAAAATGTCAGTATTGTGAGTGTAATAAATGAGATCATTTTCATTCAACAGACCGTCCTCACTGATGTCTACAGTGTGAACAAGTCAATTTGAGTCTCTCCCTTTAGGTCACAGATTCAGACAACCACAAGCTAATTAGGCAGGCTGGATTTCTCATTTATTCCTCACACTGCAAACCTGCTTGAGTGTGCATAAGACTTTCCACTCAAGTCCTCTTCTTCTGTGGCTATTATAGCGACCTCAGATTTAAATTTTTATGTGGCTTAATGCGTTTTATGCATCTCGCTTTTGTTTCGGTAAGGGATACATTTATTGCAAATAAAGAACGGCAACAGCCAGACCTTGCAGCAGACAGTTTATAGCATATGACAAACATTAGACTATGCACACAACTATACGACCATACATTCAGCATTCGATTACTATTAGCAACCTAGCCGTGAAATCAATTTCACAGTGGTCACAAAAGAGAAACAGCCAATAAGCTTTTTTCCCTCCAATCTCATTATCCCCCCAAAATCTATTACCTCACTCTCTCAGATCTTTAACGGGAGTGCATTTACACTCCTCCTAGGGGTGTGCGTGTGTTTGTATGGAGTTTGCGGTGTTTGTGTGCATATATGTGTATTCCCATGGACATTGCAGTGTGTGCATGATGGAGTATTACAGAACAGGCTGGGATGGGGCTCAAGGTGCAATCACAAACATAATATTGAAGTTGCACACACAAGCATGCACATTCACTCACACACACGTACACGTTAAGGAGCCTAATCCCCTTTGTGCATCTGTCAGCTGTGTTGTTACAAACACAATAGGATTATTTGCGTGTGTATGTGTGTGTGAGAGACGGAAATGTGTGCATCCCTGTATGTGATGCTAAGGGAGAGACATTGTGTAGCTCTGTGTGTGTGTGTGTGTGTATATGTGTGTGGTGCATACATGTACAGTATTTGTGTGTGTGTGTGTGTGCAGTATAGGAATGTTCCGACAGTATGCCTGTTTTCTCTCCAAAGCAATTTGTTCTCTATTCTTCTTCTCTGCGAGTGTGTGTTCATGCACAAGCATGTGTGTTGGGCAGGCTGTGATTGGTTGAGTCTGCGGGTCTCATAAAGACGATGTCATGATGGAAATTAATGCAATACATCACAAACACGCACTCAGATGTGCGCACAAGCACACACACACACACACACACATTCACATATACCAACAGCGGAACACACACACAAAGCACACACCTTTGCTTCCTGCCACGGACCACTCCTGTAAATAACACCGAAAATAGGAGTGGAGAGCAGGGGAATAAAGGAGAGCAAGGCTGGGGAAATAGAGGGTATATTTCCAGAAATACCATACTCAAAATTTTAAAGAGAATTATGGTGACACAGTGGCACCTTTGTATAGAATCAAAGGCGGATCTTTCTAACCGTGTGGTCAGGCTGAATGTGAAAAAAAGAGGTGTCATGACTACTTGTCGAGACCCACAGAAAGAGATGAATGCAAACTTCCTCCATTCTGCGTGAACGAGGAGGAAGAAGAAGCATTCAAGAAATTTGCATGCAGAGTAGCAAACCAAGAGCCAATCAGCTTCAAGCAAGATTCCAGTTGGCAGTATATTACGGGTCAGAATGGATGATGAGCTCTTGTAGCGTGACATCGTGGTTCACAGCAGGGAAAGATGACCACTGTTTAGCAGGCTGCCACATGTTAAAAAAAAAGAAAAGAAACAAAAATGTGAGTCATTTTTTTCATTTGTTAAAAAAAGATGAAAAGATGCCAAAGCAAGTATAAAGATAACGATCCATGTGGCCGCAGCTGCTTTCCTTCACCTCACTGAAGGTGAACATAAAGTTGCAGGAAGGCACACGCCAATTAGCAGCACAGCAGACATTATTTTCTGTGTTATCTCTGACAAATAACCTTTTGTCACTGCCTGTGACAATATACTCCACCTTCATGCAGGTGTGTTTTTAGTTGTTTAGTTTTAGTGAAAAAGCTGCTCAACTGTTTTTATTCTACGCAATGTACATTATTATGCCTACCTTATGCGTGTCAGAAGTTATTTCTCTACAGTGGCTGAGATATTGATGTACCAAATAAGCTAGCTCTAGTAATTGGGTTAGATCAAGATCCATTTGAAGGATAAGGCTGGCGATTCTTTATTTGTTCTTTCTGTCAAAAGAAATTCCATAAAAAGTCCAAAAATAGGAATGTGTTCGCCCTCGGCCTGAGACTTTCAGCCCCAAGCCCACTGGTTCCCACTGCAGATGTAATTCTGGGTAATACATACAGTATATAGAGTATATTTTCATCGTTAAAAAGATTTAAAACACTTCTTAAAACAAATGGTGCTGTATTTTTTAGCAAACAAGAGTTAATAGTACATTTGTGGGGCACTATTTCCTGCAGATTAGGTGCAGTATTTATGTATTTATGGCAGCAGGACATTAAATATGTGGGACAGACTCCAAGTAAATGCTCATGTTAATGAAAGAATGTTTCACCAGTCTAACAATTGGGCTTACTGATGCTTGTTTTATTTGTTTTTGGACACTGATGGAGCTCTGTGGCACAGAGGAATAACGCTCAGGTGTTACATGTCTCCTGTGTCTTTACAGAAATAGACAAAGAGAGTTGTGGCGACCCTGGAACTCCTCTCTATGGAATAAGAGAAGGAGACAGCTTCTCAAATGGAGGAATCCTGAGGTTTGAGTGCCAGTTTGGCTTCGAGCTGATTGGAGAGAAAACCATCTCCTGCCAAGACAACAATCAGTGGTCAGCAAACATCCCCATATGTATATGTAAGTATTAACATCATTGTGTCTGTGAGTTTCGGCTGCAGAGGGGGGAAAAAAACATATGCATGCGCTCTGCTGTGATGTTGATAACTTTCAGTCTGACCTGTCACCATGGTGACAGTACAGAGTTTATTATGGCCTGGAGCAAATGATGACCGATGATGCTGTGGCGATGAATATTTAACAGAAAATTTCTCTCTCTTCAAATGTTTCCTTCCCCTCCCCTTGCTTTCCTAAATCTTTCTTTCTCCCCACTGTCCCTCTCTGTCTGTCTGTCTGTCTGTCTGTCTGTCTGTCTCACTGTCTGCCCGTCTGTCCATCTGTCTGTCTATCTGTCTCTCTGTCCATGTTCTGGTACTTCTCTTCCCCCCACAGTCCCTTGCATGTCCAACTTCACAGCTCCCTCAGGGACCGTCCTCTCCCCAGATTACCCAGAAGGCTATGGGAACAACATGAACTGTGTCTGGCTCATCCAATCAGATCCAGGCTCCAGAATCCACTTGGCATTTAATGACTTTGACCTCGAGGCACCCTACGATTCCCTGACGGTGAAAGATGGCGAGACAAATGATGCCCTCGTCATCGGGAGGTTCTCTGGCGCTGAGAGTCCTTCCCATCTGACATCCAATACCAACACACTGCGGCTGGAGTTTCAGGCTGATCACTCCATGTCAGGAAGAGGATTCAATATCACATATAGTAGTATGTCATTTTTTGTATTTTCTTCTATTCCACCTTCCTATTTTAATACAGAGAAATGAGAAATTTCATCCGCTGTGCTATAAACCAGGGTGAGGCAGTAGGATATTGATAATATACTACAAATGACCAAAATCTGAGTTTAACACATGAGTTTGATACATGGCTATGGCAGGAAAAAGAAGATAATCAGAGTTATACTCATTTTACAGCAGAATAACGCAGGAGAGTCTGAGGCGTTGTTCTGCTTTGAAGCTATAAAACAACACCTCTCATATGACTGTACATGAATTTTATGACTCTCGGCACAGACCTGTAGCGATTGTATTAGATGTGAGGTGGTTTCATTCTGAAACAGTATATTCATCCATTTTTGAGCACATTGTGTGGCCTAAAATTCAAATGCATTCTCCTTAATTTTCATCAGAACAATCACTTCGAACGAGCAGGCGTGCTATTTTCCCCCCTGAAATATGCGTTGTTTCATTTCCGATAGAAGCTTTTTTGAATTCACTTAAAGTTAGATCAGCCTCAACAACTCAAAGAGTTGTTCCGGAAAAGACAAACTCCATTGATCCAAGAGAGGTCATGTGGCCAGCTAAGAATAGAGGTGTAGGTTGCAGAAGGAAGATGAAAACGAGACAGGGGAGTTTTTAAAGGACTGCTTTTTGGGAACTTTTATGGCTTTTTTGTTGTCGTACCCAGAGTCAGATGAGAAGACTGCTATAATTTTCATCTCTGTGCGTCCAGTACAGAGAGGGGTCCAGCATGTGTTTAGCCCTGTTTAGCTCAGAGACCAGAAGCGAGTGGAAACCTAGTTCTGTCAGCAGTGAAACTCCCAAATGAACTTTTTTTTATAAAACTTCATACCTTGTCTCTTTAACCCGTGTCAAAACAGAACCCAAGAGTGTTTTAGGAGCAGTTAACATCTCAGAAGTTCTGTCTTCATTGTAAAGTTGTCAGCCCTGCAAACTTTTGTAACTGATCAAAACCCAGGCAACTCTTAGATGTATTGACAGCTAGTTTATGAGACAACAGGATACAACATGTACAGTAAATAAGACCGCTTTGGATTTGTTGGAAGGAATGTTTGCTCATTTTTGATGGTGGTGAACTGTTTGCCCCCTGCTTGCAGTCTTTGAGCTAATTTAGGCTAAACACGTCTCTATACCAGACAAACAGAAATGGAAATTGATATTGATCTTCACATCTGACTGCAGGGGTTGATGGCAAACAGAAACGTTTCCCAAAATGTTGAAGTATCCTGTCCACAAGTTTCCCCGCAGTGAGATTTCAGCTCACAACGTTCTGCGTATAGATATGACTTTCTGAAAAAAACAAGTTTTGGGTCACTGCATTTGTCACTTTTAAATCTCTCCATCACCTGAGCCGGATTGCCTTAGCAGGCAAAACATGGAAATATTAAGGCTGGACTTTCCAGCCTTCAGATCTGATGAGCCAGACCGTATCCCCAAGCAGATATTCTCACATGAATTTTATCAGAAGTTACTGAGATCCAAGCCAAGCATAGTGCAGATATACTGTAGCATGAGAGATGAGCGTATGAGCAAAGATATAGAAATGCAGAGCAGGAATATAGAATAGATGGATTACAGGAGAAATTTATAGACAATTTCCATCGCCATCACTGAATACAAAGGCATCGTGTTGCAGCCATGTATCCATATGATTGGTTCTCAGACATGTAATCGAAATGATGAGCAAAATGTAGTCTGTGATTGGCTGTTAAGTACTGGTCTCACACTCCTTAATGACATTTCTTGTGCAGGACGCTCTCTCTCTTTTTATGCGAGCATCCAGGCTCTAATATGTTCCTCATCATATCTGTGTTTCCTTGTAACTTTTTATCCCAGCATTTGGCCATAATGAGTGCCCAGACCCTGGCATTCCCATCAACGCACGCCGCTTCGGAGACAGCTTCCAGCTTGGCAGCTCCATCTCTGTGGTCTGCGAGGATGGTTTCATCAAAACCCAAGGAACCGAGACCATCTCCTGTCAGTTAGAAAGAGGAAAAGTCATGTGGAGTGGGCCCATCCCCAAATGTGAAGGTAAATATTGACTAGATAGCTGATTGAACTATTAACTCGGGAACAATATGTCATCCAATACATCTTCATTACTGCAGTATAAAGACCCAGGAGGTGGAAGATATCTGCGATCAGTTCGTATGAGGGATAAAGGAACGGTGGTGGCCTGTAAACCTAAATATGAGCTGCCACACATGCAACTACTGTCTTATATATACACTCTGACTGAACTAGTATTTAAGAATATAAAACTCTTTCTCATAAACTACATGTGGGAAGAAATCTGTGCAGATGACCTTTAACCCGGATGTAAAATAAATGACGCTTACATGAATGTGTTAGATCCAATTATCATGACGGTATGTTATCGAAGTCACCAGACGCTGTGACCACTTCCTTCATCTGCTAATTAGTGATCGCACCGGTCCGCTTTTGCTGCAGTTGTCTCACATATCATTGTTATTTCCAGTTCACACTAAATTCTGATTATATTTCCATTATATTTCCATTCATAAATACATTGATTAGTCAAGGTGGCAACAGCCCAAAGTCTAATCAACTGCTTGTATGAAAGTACAGAAAGTAGAAACGCATTTGACGCATTAATCTCAGATGGAGCCAAAGAACTAACAGTGTGCTTTAGCTGAAACTCCAACAGCAGATATAATGAACTGAAGATATTTATACACAGCTAGTGTTGATAGAACCACGGTACAAAGAAAGGTCAGGTTAATTGTGCTGCAGGTGAAATATTTTCCCCACATGCTTTGTAGCTAATCTGTGTCTTTAACTATGTGGATGGAAAATCCTCTTACTTGCATTCAGCAGGTACGGACCAAAACAAATTGACTTCAGACGCTAAGTTAAACTTTAAACAAGATCAAATTTAAAAGAAGGCTGGAACAGAATGGCTTCTGGCTAATGGACTCTTGTGATAACCGTTAACGTTCCACTAAAAACTCTCTCATTTATGGTTATGGATGAGGATAATGAGTATTCTTCATTGTTCATGTTCCTATAATTGTCCGTGTGTATGTTTTGCATTTAATGCCATCCATAAATTATGTGGAGTCCAATTAATGTTTCTCTTGCTTTATTAATGAAAGACAATACTGGAGCGCACAGATCGTTTTTATTTTTAATGAACGTAAATGGAATTGATCTAATGTAGCATAAGTACTGTCGTCAGTGTAAGTCTCACAATGTTGAAGACTGTTCCTTACAGTATGTTTAAGATAAGATAAGATATAACTTTATTGATCCCACACTGAGGGAAATTAAGATGTTACAGACAACAATAATAGTAAGAATAAAAAGGGGATGTAGAAAAAAGCTGCGCTATCGATGCATTATGCAATGGATCAGTGTGTTTACAAGGTGTTGCACTGCCCCCAAGTGGCCAAAAAGTCAATTTAATGCAGCTTGAATAACTACACTAACTTAAATGAAATCTTATTATCTTTGGACTGATCACATGGTTTTCTCTGTGAGGACTATAGCTAGTCTTAAAGTCGCCTACATGCCAGCTGCTAGTTGGCCTCGAAGCTGCATACTCCTTCCTGCCAGGTCTGTCTGGTGTCAGGTCTCACTTGATACAAATCATCTCTTGTCTTCCCCTTTATTTGTGTCCTCTGTAGGAATAGAGCAGGCGTCTTTATTGTCCACTCATGCGAAAATTCATCTTTGGCTTCAAACCAAAGCACATGGTGTTATAAAGATGGAAATAAAACAAAGGCACATGACAGAGACAGTTCATACATACACTTAAGAACTTCCTCTGCTCTGGGCAAGAATACATGACATAAAAACGATCAATAAGTGGGTCTGTAATAATAATAGTTGGGATGAAAGTGCTAAAATAACAACAATGAATACACATACATATACATATAATACTAATACAGACATAAAAAGTCCTTTGTTTAATACGATGACAGAGGAATGAATAAAAGATTGCTTTCAGATGTTTCTCGTTGATGGAGGTGCCCGATACCGTCCTCCTGGAGGGAGCTTTTCTAATTCATAAAACAAAAAGTCCTGAACTGCTTATGTCGCTCTCCTCCTGGTTTGTGTGGTGCACAGCTCCACCCACTGTCTCTGGGGTTCTGTGTAATCTCGCTGGCTTGTTAATTTATTGTTAATGTGATTAATGAAGGAACTTTTCCAGCTCATCATTACCCTTGAACATTAAACCCACCATTGCCATCTCAACTGTGTACCTCGTGGTTATGCATTTCATTTTTAAACAGAGAAAAAAGTGCAGGAGATAAAACTGTCCCCTCTCCTCCTCCTCCTCCTCCTCCTCCTCCTCCTCCTCCAGCCCCGTGTGGAGGCCACTATTCAGCCCCAAGTGGAGTTATTTTGTCTCCCGGCTGGCCTGGTTACTACAAAGATTCCCTCAGCTGTGAGTGGGTGATTGAATCAGAACCTGGACGCTCCATCAAAATCACATTTGACAGGTGGGTGGCATAAATCTTTGATTCTGCATATAATAAAAACTATCGGGGCTCTGCACAGGCACAAGTGTGCAGATTCATTAGAATCACCATCAGTTACTTCTGAAAAGCAAAGATTTACAAGACTTTAAGTTATGGGGATTCACCAAGAACATGCTAATTATCTCTTAAATTTCACAGGCTGTATGATTAATATTGAGAGTTGTATATTGATCAGGAAGGCCGGGTAGTATTTTGGTTTATGCGATGTGTTCCCTTTAGCTGTGCACTGGTGATAGAAGGCCCCTGTAAAATCATTTTTCATTGGTTTGAGTTTCTGTTTCAACTTTATTTCATTGTAAAGTGCGTTTAACAATATTGGCTCAACAAATTGTAGAGGCTTCACCGATTGGAGCTGTTAAACTTCCTTCCTGGCTCCCTGCAGAACTCAATTAAACAAAAATAAAAACCCACACACATACAGAAAGTATGATTTTCATGGTTGTGGTTGTCTCAGCTCAGCAGTCCTTATTTTGAAGCTTTACAATGGAAATTTAGCAGGTCTTAAGGACCAATTGGCCATTATAACATGTTTCTGTTGCTTCAATGTTTGTGTGTGAATGCTGCACACAGATCCAGCATTATGCGAGGAACATGGAGCTTGAACCCTTTCCCAGTTTTGTGTTGTCCAAATTGTTTTGAAATAAATGTGAAGCATAAAAAAAAAAAGGCGATGATCAGCATTTTGATGTTCATATATCATTGTCTCACAGGTTCCAGACAGAGCTGGGGTATGACTTTCTGGAGATCCATGACGGGCCAAACCTCCTGTCTCCTCTGGTCGGCTCCTTTAACGGTACCCAGGTGCCCCAGTTCCTGTTCAGCAGCAGCAACTTCCTGTATCTGCTGTTTACTACCGATAACAGCCGATCAAATGCTGGATTCAAAATATTATATGAAAGTAAGTCAGGAACGAAAACTGCATGTTTATGCATAGATACAAACTTTAAAACATTGTCCTCCATGCTATAGCTACTACAGATCAGAATTATACACATACACTTTATGCATAAAATCAACATAACAGCAGGTTTGCAGGACTTCAACACACAACATTACACTAGTAGCCCACCAGATGCAGTTTCACAAGCTGCCTCAAGTACAGTCATTACCTGCAAAAACAGTGTGAAATCTCATGTGAAGATTTGAAAAATCTAGTCTTTATCAACATAGATACCATTCAGCCATTCAGACATCTAATCCTTTTTTCAGGCGTTACAGTGGACAGCTACTCCTGCCTGGACCCTGGTATTCCTGTCAATGGCATTCGGTATGGGCAGGATTTCTCCATCGGGTCCACTGTATCGTTTGGTTGTGATTCTGGCTACAGACTCAGCCACGAGGAGCCACTAGTATGTGAGAAGAACCACTGGTGGAGCCACCCCTTGCCTACATGTGACGGTAAATACCCAAAAAATAGCCTGTCGTGTACAAAAATGTCCGGCTCTTTATAGGTAGGCGTCACTCTACAGTATACCTGATTTTGTGTAGCACTCATCAAATATTACATCACCATCCTCAGCTCTGATTCATCTATTGGCAGTTGGAAAAAATGAAACAGGGAGGCAGCCATTACCCACACTTATCCTTATAACTAAGTCTTATTTTCTACTTATATTATTTTAAGATTGCTTTCTCTATCACCAGTACATTGAAAACAACACATTTCATCAAGATGCTGGTGCAGAGACAGTGTGCACAGTGTGCCACATACTTCCTTGACATGAAGGTCAACTTGACTGCCCTGCCAGTATTTGTACACTCATATTTTATTTGTGGTACAGAGAGTTTTGTTTTCGACAGTTTTAGACCAAAACAGATTAACTAGTTCATCCATTAAAAAAAATACAATATATATATGTATCAGCAGTGGAGCCTGCCATCCCTGTATGGGGAGCTGAGTCACAAAGAACATGTTGTTCTGCGACAAAACCACTGGTTGAATCTCTCTCTGTTTCTCACACACACACACACACACTTGGATGTACGCAGGGGCAATTTGCAGTGAAGGCTGCTGTGGCTGATAGGGGATGATTTGAGGAGAAGATTAGAGATCTGTGGGCATGTACAGTGTGTGTGTGTGTGTGTGTGTGTGTGTGTGTGTGTGTGTGTGTGTGTGTGTGTGAGTGTGTGTGTGTACGTGTGTGTGTGTGCGTGTGTGTGCTGCCTTTCTCCATGTGCCTCCTGTCACCTCCTCTCCTGTGTGAACCGTGAACACAGGAAAGTTTGAGGTAAGGTTGACGAGAGCCTGTGTTGGTTGTCACCTCCTCTCTCTTCTCTCTCAAATCAAGGAGTGTCGGGGGGGAGGGGGGCTCTTTCTCTCTCTCTCTCTCTCTCTCTCTCTCTCTCTCTTTCATTCCAATCATGGGGTTCGCAGGAGGGGAGGGGGGAAGGAGAGATGCTGCACTGCTGCATCAGTTTTGTGGCGGCTTGCTTGGTTCGGCTTGTTGGCTCATTCCCTTGTTAACCACATTTGAATTGCACAGTTCCCGGGACTGGCAGCGGTTTCCTCCGAGGAGACAGTTGGAGCATATAAACATCAAGCACGCTGTCTGGAATTTGCGGGCTGAATGCCATTAGACTGTGTTTACACACCATCTTAACATAAAAATATAGGCACTGTTTGCTGCTGTGGTTGTTGGAAATGGTCTGCACTCATGATTGACAACTAGTACACGATGAATTCAAGCAAGACAGCGCCAAAGGCAGCCGACTCAGCCTGGGAAAATGTTGCAGAAATCAAACCCGAACCTTGACTCCAAGCAAGAGGATTCTTTTAGCCATTCTGTGAATTTGAATCAAAGCATGAATCCAATTACTTTATCAACCCTTTCTGACATCCAGAGACTAAAGGAGATCTAAAAGAGAGACTGAAAGACAAGGACAGAGAGAGAAAATGGCAGAGATCTAGTTGTAATGTAGTGTTTCAAACTTCTCACATAGCTCAGCATTCAACATTAAGAGCTTCCTGGCAGAAAAGTATTCATAATTAATAGCGCCATGGGTGTGTGTATACAGTAGGTGTATGTGTGCACGCCTGCTTAAATCTGTGTTGTTTGGAAATATTCTCATTCCTCAGCCTTGTTTTGGGGGATGCTGAAGTTGTTGAGAGTGAAGATACTGTTGCTGTGGTGTGGTTTAAGCATATTTTCAGTGTCTGACTTGCCTGCTGTATGCGGTTGTAGCAGAGGTCATCATTGCAGAGGGTAGTCTGGGCTGCAGTTCTCAGAGTTGGTGGTTCTCAGTTCCCAGTGAACTGGTTAATTGTCCTGCCCAAGGAAACGTCAGCAGAACTTTCAGGTTTGACCTTCTCCCAGGTGCTCTGCCACTGTTGCACTTTTGAGGTAATGTTATGGCATTTTGTAGGTTTATTGTAAGAGAAAATGACAGGCCGGTCGGCCAACAGTTAGATGAGCCAAGTGGAGCGAGCAGAAATGAAGCACCTTGCAACACATGCATGCATTAGTATGCATGGAACAAGCAACAGACTTTTCCAAGCTTTTCCTAAGACCCGTTCTCAACTCTGAGCATCTCTATGCAAGCACAGGTCTCTTACTGCATGACAATGTGCACAGCTGAACCATGGGCAGAACTTGCAGGGTCATCCTGGGGCCGTACTGAGAGGTTCAAAATGTTTTAAGTAGTCTGTAAGAAACATCTGCACTGCTTCAATGCCCTGAATATCACTGCTTTGAATCACTTCAAATCAAACTGTAAAAACAGAAAGAAATATTTCACAAACTAAAGATATTTTATGATTCTTGCACACTATTCAGCTGTTGCATAGCATTAATGTTGTGGAAACATAGCTTAAAATTAAACCATTGTTTTTCTTCAGTCATGTATTTTATGTCTCCGATTTCTGCCTCAAAACACTTTGCAGCTCAGAGATTGCACATCCCAAAGCAGCAAAATCTTACAAAATAGGTTTCAATTCTCCCACACTTACAGAGTACACTTATTGTCCAGATGGTCACTTGTTGTATAACTAGCAACTTTGCACTTTAGCCGGCATCTCCAATTACCTCCGGTAAGTTTGATTTTAACTACTTTCTTTTCACATTGGGCTCACAACATAGACACTGCATATAACTTTTAAGTTTAAGTTTATTTACTTTATTGATCCCAAGACTGGGAAATTATTCTCTGCATTTATCACTTAAGTGCCTTGCTCAAGGGCACATCAGCTGGCTAATGGAGGGGGTGTGGTGGAGGATTCCCTAATCCTCCACCACACCCACATTTTTCTGCCGGTCCGGTGGGGGAATCGAACCGTTTTTGTTTTAAACAGAAGCTACTATTGCTATCAATGCTGAAAAAAGTTTGACTTGTTCAATTGCAAACATTCAACTGCAGACAAAATAAAACTCCAAACATGTATTGACAGATATGGATAGATACTTCAAGGTCCACTGTGTCGGATGAGGGGGAGCATTTGGCAGAATGGAGTATAAAGTAGTGTATAATCAGCTGATACAGAGGCACAGGTCCACCATGTTGCACTCCATGTTTTACAGCCACTGTAGGTTCTTCTACACATTTGGAAAGGGAGGGTTGAAATGAAGGCTATTCAGCTGGTTGTGCTGTTCATCCTCACCACTAGGTGGCACTAAATCCTACACACTGGGCCTTTAATTAGCAGCATGGATCTTGAAGATTGAGCTAATTACAGCTAAGCAGAGAAGCAGAACGGTTTGTTCCAATAGAGAGAGATGCTATCGGTTAGTACATAAAACTATTTATGCTCCTTGTGTTAGCACCTACGGATGGTGCTTACAAGTGGAAGTGCTCTTAGAGGTCCATAAAAAGCTCCTCTGAACCCCAGCTCCACAGAGCAGTACCCCAAATGTGTGAGGATGTCACACTTTCCACATGCAGGGGACTGTGGTCACTGAGGTCACTGCTGCCACATATTCCCACCTACAGCAGATGTGTTAAAGATATGTCTTCTATATGCAACACACTCCTGCAAAGTGTTTACTGGTACATTTCTTTAAAGAGAAAAATTAACACAGTTTTAGTTCATCTCTCAGCTTTATTATGTTCTGTCAACATATATGAGGAATGACTGGGATCCCCTGTGCAGTTAATCATTGTCAGGCGTTGGTTAGCTTCAGGGACATTAAACTATATCAACAGAAAATAATCCATTATTCATAATTCCAGCGTGTGGTGGATTTTACATTATTTATGTCATTATTTTATGTCTGTGCAACAGTGGGAGGAATAAATCAGAAAAACACAAATTTTGTAGCTGTCAGAGCATGCAGACCTTTCTAACCTCAGGTTTTCAACATTTCTCTCTCTCTGTTTATCAGTCTCTCTTTATCTCTCTCTCTCATAGCATTTGTGTGTGGGTATATGCGTGTGTATGTACTATAGAAGTGGTATTAAGGTCCACGGGGGAAGCATTATCTGTTTTAACAATCAACAATCTGATGCTAAGCTTCTCTGCCTCTGTCCCGTCTCTGCACATCCCTCTGCCCCTCTCTCTTGCACTCTGTCTCTCTCAATCTATCCAGCTCTATGTGGCGGGGATGTTAGAGGTCCCTGGGGAACCATCCTTAGTCCCGGCTATCCAGACAGCTACCCTTCATCTCTCAACTGTACCTGGACTGTTGAAGTCAGCCACGGGAAAGGCAAGAGACACGCACAGATTCACACTTCTTAATAGAGACAGACAGAGTGAGAGACAGCAGCAAGTAGCACACACTAGTGTAGTGCAGCTACTGCTATACTGCAGCCACAAACTTGCATTATATTGCATTCTCTGTTTTTTTATGGTTTCTAGCATTTTTAGAGGGGCATATTCAGATTCACACTGATATTGCTGGCTGTAGTCAGAGCATGTTTTATGGATCATGATGTTAGCAACGTCAGATTTGCATCGGCTGTTATCACACTGTAAAATTATTGATACTGATTAGAATTGTTATTCATTTTGATGAGCTGAGAATGAAACAGACCTCTAAAGATTTTCTCTCCGTTGTCCGTCCACTCGTCTGTGTGTTGGTGTCTTTAACAGGAGTCCAGTTTCAGTTCAATTCTTTTCATCTGGAGGACCAACATGACTACCTCTTGGTGACTGAGAACGGGAGTTTCCTGCAACCACTGGCTCGCCTGACCGGCAACGAGTTGCCTAGCAACATCAATGCTGGTCTCTATGGCAACTTCAAAGCCCAGCTACGATTCATCTCTGACTTTTCTATTTCATACGAGGGCTTCAACATAACTTTCTCTGGTAATTTATTTGACTATAGTCATATTATACTATTATACCCCAATTATACTCCACGGGGCTATTTAGCCAGTTCAAGAGGTTTATTTTTCTCTTATACTAAAACAACCCAGAATCAGCCTAGAAACTTGTGGAGGGGGGATAGAAGACATCACAGTAAAATAACAGCTTCTATTTAAAAAGAAGAGAGCAGAGCAACATTTCAACCAGAACAAAGACAATTAGAGTCTCCTAAAATGTGTTGTGGTAAATTATCAGTCTGAGCTTTACTTCAGGTAGTAAATTTACTAAAGAAATGTCATAAAGTCCATTTATGTAGCACCTTATCACAGGGTACTTCTATTAGAAGTAGATAAAAGCTAACATACATAAAATACAAATGCTATACAAGTGGAGGAAGCTAACAACAAAGAGGTGAGCTGCTTTTTAATGGCATCCACAGGTCTTAAGGTCGGACAGACCACAGCAACTAAAGCACAGTCGTTTTTTAGTTTAAAACATGAAGTGAGGTGCAGTCGAGAAGGCCTGCTCGTGGGCTATAAGGCTGAATTTGATCACTAATGTAGGTGGATGCCTGACCTTGCAGAACTCGAAAGTGATTGAAAGGATCTTGAAATGGATGATCCAACAGAAACAAAAGAGACACTTATTTTCCCCCTGTCCCACAGGGACAAGGCTGAGTGCGACACATTTATTCAGTTTTAGGGGATTAAAAATGCTCTGAGATTATTTCCCATCCAGTTGTTGATTGAGGTTTGGCAAGTTATTAAAAAAACAGAATCTTTTTTTCCCGACATTTTTAATCCTTCAATGAGATATAAAATCGAATCTGCATAATTGTGCTACAATATATCTTTGAAGAGGAACTGAACACAGTCTTAGTCCTGCTTCGACGACCAACTTGTGGCAACATCATGCTTTTTTCACAACTTAGTACAGACTAGACCAGATGTGCACAAACATCACGGCCATGCTTCTTTTTGGGAGATTGAAAACTGAAAATTCTGTAGATGTCAATGCAATTTGACATCTGTTTGACTGAAGTTTGCTATCCTTCATTTCATATTAAACAAGCATTTTTCTTATAGACATCTTTACTACTTATTTTCCTCTCTTGCCTGAACCAGAGTGTTCTAAGTAAGTTAAGATTCGTGCTCCCTCAGTCTCCCCCTGTTCAAGTGGATCAATGACCCAACGCGGTGGCTGGACATTGCTTATCCGGATATCTTTATATGTGATTGAATCACCAGGTAGCATTAGGCTAGTGTTGTCTGTGAGCTTCGCCCCAACCCTTCTTGTGAACGACTGAGCCTTTTCAGGATGCTCCTTTCATGCCCAATCATGATACTATCACCTGTTACCAATCAACCTGTTTACCTGTGGAATGATCTACAGGTGTTTTTGGAGCGTTCCACTACTTTCCCAGTCTTTTGTTGCTCCTGTCCCAACTTGCATCAAATTCAGATTAAGCAGATATTAATCTTCAGATTCAGATTAAGCAGATATTTACAAAAAATAATGAAGCTGATGAGGTCAAACATTAAATATATCGTCTTAGTACTGCTTTCAATTGAGTTTATGTCAAAAAGGATTAGCAAATTAGTATATTCTGTTTCATTTATGTTTTACACAGTGCCCCAACTTTTTTTGGAATCAAGGTTATAGTACATCAAGCGACTTACATCGTTCAACCTGTGGAGGTCTGCTATGATTTCCCTCCTTCAAAATTGCAATGTGTTGTAATTCTTCAAAGCTACAAATGATCTCCACAAAGCGAAGCATGTACAGTTAAAACAAATGGGATCCAAAACAGACCCTTGGGGAACACCACAAGTCAGAGTCACAGGGGTCTGCAGGTCTGACTCCAGAGATACCCACCCGCTGCCTACATTAGTAATCTTATGCATCAGTCAGCATACAGTGATCAACAGTCTCAAAAACTGCACTGACATCCAACAAAACCAAGCTCCTGAGTCGCTGTGTATCAGGATGTCACTGGAGATTTTGACAAGAGCTGTTTCAGTGGAGTGTAACTGACAGCAGCTATGACTGAAAATTGTGAAGAATACAATGCCCACCCAAGCTTCCTGCCAATTTTTCAACAACTTTAGTTTTCAATGGCACTTCAGAAATAGGCCTGTAGTTCGTGTTATCAGCACTGCTTTATAGATGGTCCTGGGCACATTTTATTGACTTCACAGAAACTTGCCATGTGCCTTCTTGTGCCACATGTGAACAGTTTCATCTATCCCTACATGGTACAGGCCCCGGCACAACACTGCTGCCATTTTGAGCCAATGTTTGGCTGTCAGTCTCCCGCTAAATGGAGATATTTCCCTACTAGCCTCAAAGACTACCCATAAAACCTTGTGAATAGCTCATGAAAAAAATGGCTTATGAGAAGAGAGAGGTTACACAACATTAAACTGAATGTAAGCCACCATTAAACAACACGAGAAGAAGGGGAAAAGATGGAGATTAACTCCTCACAGCCTCAGCAGTGGTGTTCTGAGAATATCTAAAAATCCAAGTGCTGTCCCAATTCATCGTCGTGTCCACCAGCCTCATCGAAAATAATGAAAGGGTTAAGAGTCAAGTCCAACACTTCATCTGCCTTTCATAAAAGAACACCCTTTGCCTAACTGCCCTTTCAACGCTCTCTCATTAACTCTGAATAAAGGGGCACTTGAATCCGAGTCTAGGATGTTTTGCTGTGCCCCAGATGGAAGAAACTGATACTCAGAATGTAACACATGGGAGGTGACACCAGAGATGTGACTTGACAATCTCAACATGCTCAACAGGCTGTGTCATCCTGCAACACACTCTGACATACACATCACACCATCAGTCTCAGCCCACTGAAAATAAACCTCCTGCTGCAGCATGCAAAACACGAAATCAGCGAGTGCATTTCAGGACACGGCGGAGTCAACCTCAGACTCACGACTTTGGTGCTAATTATCACAGCTGTGCATGAGATGGATGGTGGTCGTGAGGTGTTTGCATGTTTCCGTTAAGATTTAATTTGGTTATGTTGGAGGTTTTATTTTATGTAACAGGATGGATTTTCCTGGACTTTGAGAGTGGTGGGTATTGATTTGTTGATGTAACACCATTAGTAGAGGACACTGTAATCTCATCAACTCTCACTTACTGTTATGGCACTTATACAACACAATTTTGTAGAGTGTCATAAAATTTTAAAATAAAGTCCACATTTGAATATACATTTTTGTTCACTGAAGTTGTTCATCGCTTGTTTTTTAGCCAGAAGCATACAAAGGGCAGATCTCAGAGCATGACCGATTGTAGTGTATTTTTAGTGTTTATTCATGTGTGTGTTATGTATTCAGTTACAATTTATTTTCTGCAGAATACACTTTGGAGCCATGTGAGGACCCTGGGATGCCTCGCTTCGGCAGGAGAAACGGCTACAGTTTTGGAGTTGGAGACACTTTGTCTTTTTCCTGCAATATGGGATATCGCCTAGAGGGGGCGCCAGAGTTAATCTGTCTGGGAGGAGGGCGGAGAATGTGGAGCGCTCCGCTGCCGAGATGTGTTGGTATGTGGTAATATTACTGCTGTTTTTATTTTATTATCATCTAACCAGTGTGCAGTCAGGTGTGCGACCAGGTGTACAGTAGGATCATGCACCACATTGAACTCTAATTCACAGTGATGGAACTCAAGCAGACTGCAGCGGAGTCTTAGAAGCCGCCAACAAAAACATGCATTAGTCTACAATGTGAACCATTCACCCGAGGACTACATTGCAGTGAAGATGTATCCATTAGAGTCAAAATGGTTTTACCTTTTAAAATCTGTGTACATGCTGAGTTGTGTCACTAATTAATTGATGTAAAGAAGCCAGAGCAAAAAAAAAAAAAGGGATCTCAAGGGAAAAATATGTGAAATATTTGGGGTCTCACAACATGTAATGAAGATATTTTAATGATGGGCGGTCACACATGCACACACACACTCCAAATAACCATGGTGTGTGACGTTCATGGGTGTGAATCTCAGCACTGTTTGCCTTCTCTGCCTGTGTTGGGTGTGTTAGCAGCACTCCAGTCATTATCCTTGACCGCGACACCGGGCTTACAATCGTTTCCCGGGCCGGCTTACTGACTGCCACTCTCCAGCTTAGAATAAGTCTAATTCAGAACATGAATTTACACACGAAGATACCACGTGCTCATAACTTCAGCTTCTTTGCAAGCAAGAAATTTGTGAAATGAGGTTTGATTTGGTTGCAGATGTAGAATCAATAAAGGATGATAATAAAAGCTAAACAGACAGCAATGAATGTTGCTGCAGTCCTTCACAGGATTGTTTTCAGGAATGCCGTAAGAAACATGGGACAACAGAAAGACACACATTAACCATCCACTTCAGCTAAGTTGTTAATTTTAGATGGCTGGTGAGAACATTTTACTCAACAGCCTTATTTTCATCCTTACATGATGTTTGCAGGGCCGGTGTTTACGTCTTTGGCTCTCTGTCATTAACGTGCAAAGACTAATAATGCAAAGAGGTGGGAGTAGTGTTGTGTGCTGGTGTTCTTCTGTGTAGTGCGGTCTGCTATATTTAGTTCCTGTGCGTTGTGTTGCATTTCTGCATGATGTGGTGCAAATCATGTAGGTAGAGTGATGAGGAGAGGAAAGGGTTGGTAGGAACATTAGAATGTGCTCTTTTCTTGTCTACATAATCTTAGATGCAAACTTTTGATTGTTTGGTTGCTTTAGTGGAGTAAAGTATTGCTTTGGTGGCCTGTGTTTTTTTAGTTTTCGGGTCAAACATATTGTTTTCATAAAGTAATGTCCAGAAGGGAGCTGGAGAGGTACCGCAGTGGTGTTTTTGCTTTCTCAGAAACTCAAATGTGCCTTTGGCTTGTTTTTTGTACTCTGCTTTTATTTCTGGACATTATCTTCTATTTAGCACTGTCGCTCAGGGAAAGAAGACAGAAGCAGGAAGGAGAAGTGGAAAAGAGAAAACTCGGGAGAAGCAGAAGATGAAGGTTGATTGAAGTAGAGGAGGGTAAAGTAGGCACTATTCATAGAGGGGGAGACAGAGAGAAAGAGCAAGAGCGAGGGAGTTAAAGAGGAAAGAGGCAGAGGGTGGAGAGGTAATTTTCTAAATGGAAACTGTAGCAGCGTGATTTATTGACGATATGACAGCTGTAATATGACTATTACACCAGTAGAGACACAGAGAGAGGAAGATAATAAGAGAGGAAAGGGACATGGATTCTGCAGATAGAGGGCACATGTGAGAGATGCAGAGAGCAGGTATCTTTAGGTGAATTAGTCTCTGAATTTTACTACCTGCCCATTCTCCTCAATGGAAGTGGATGGCTTACTATACAGCTGTTTAAAAGGGTTATTAAAGTGCACAGACACATACACACAAGGACACATTAGAGGTATTCATCCATTTATAGGGAAAAAAGGAATCATCTTATGTAAGGTGGTAAAATCTTGGCACTCTAATGACTGTCTGTGTGTCTAAAACTTCTCCACTGAGCAGCTTTTAAGAAGGGAAAAACGACCTCATCTGCAAAAAGTTACACTTTTCTCCAATGAAAGTTTTAGTTTATCATGTTTTCCCACATCACAATAAAACTCTTGAGTCTCTTCTTTCTGTTTTTCATCAGCGGAGTGTGGTTCCTCGGTTATAAACAACGAAGGCATCCTTCTCTCACCGAACTATCCGATGAACTACGACAACAACCACGAGTGCATCTACAGCATCCAGGTAACAAATCTGTGCATCCTAACTACGCCTCTGGAGACTCTGCATTATTCTTTGTCAAGTTTAAAAATCATAGCGGAAGTTAGTAACTGTCCTCAAAAATGAGTGAGCACATATTGTTTACTTTATTGGTCAATAACTCTAATATGGATTTGGTGTTTACTCTAGGTGCAGGCTGGGAAAGGCATCAACATCTCTGCTCGAACCTTTCATCTCGCCCAAGGGGATATACTCAAGGTAAACACACATTCACACTGTGATTCCTCTGTCATTCTCCCTGACGTCCTCTCACATCAGTCTCTAAAACTGATCAGTGATAAAACGAAAGATTCACTTCATGCCTTTGAAAGCTAAACTTAGCCATCACTGGTCAGTTTTTATGTTGTGTCTGCATCTCGAGTGCATTGCGTTGTTGTCGTTACAGATTTATGACGGCAAAGACAACACGGCCCATGTTCTAGGAGCGTTCACGGGATCCTCCATGTTGGGCCTGACGCTGATCTCCACTTCAAACCATCTCTGGCTGGAATTTTACAGCGATGAGGAAAGTACAGGGGAAGGATTCAAACTGGTCTACTCGAGTAAGTGCTCACTGCAGTAGGCAGTCCAAATCCAAACATGCACACGACTTAACCTAAAACCTGAATGTGTGTGGTTGACTTCTATCATGAGCACGAATATACTGTAAAAGAAAAAGCTTTACCCTCATGTATAATTCTCATACTAGAATCTCTGTGGCAAACTGGTATGAAAACATAGCTTGCATGCATACAGGATTAGCATGCAGTGGATGCAAGAAAGCGTTTGTGTACAACAAAGTATGTATGCGTTACAAATTAGTTTGACTTTCTTTCTTACATATCTGCAGAACCTTGCTGTGGTTTACATAACACAGCTAGCTCACATGGTAGTTACATAGATTGCAACACATGTCAGGATTGGTGAGTTGGACTGTTTAAGTAATGCAAGGTATTCTCAAGTCCTTAACTTATACCAACTAGACCCTGCTACAAGTTTACTTAACATGACTTAGTTAGTTAGTCCCATGCGGCAATGACAGCCCAAGACAATAAAGCTAGTCAGTCTGGGAGTTCATCATCAGTCCAGTGAAATGCCACCTGACAGCTGCACTAATTACTGGGAAATGCAACTTATACTCGCTGCATCAATTGAACTCTAAATGGTTCTCATTTGTGAAACCATCACAGACCTGAGATGATCACAAGAAGCTTGTCACGTTTGATTAACAAAGCTTTCAGAGAGCTCTGATTCCAGCGTGGGATCAGCTATTAAAGGTGCGTTCTGATGTTCATCAAAGCACGCCCACATGTGCCAGCGCCCTCTTGGATGCATAGTTGGAATTAGAAAGTCTAATTGTTTAAATGGAGTCATGCAGGAGGATTTGCATAGCGCTTTAAATTGCATTGTCTCTGCTGTATGAGACATCCTCTGCACCTCGGTTTCCTCATACTAATGCACACAGATTTTAGTTTGCAGTACAAACGAAACCAGACATTGGTGTAGAGAGCACTGCAGCAGAATTTTTTGTTTGTGGTGATGTGGCCTCTTGTTTGATATAAAGGTTGGAATTTAATAAAACGCAGAGGTGTGGTTCGATGAATAATGCTTGATGGTTTATTTTCTTACGTACATGTCTAACATACAGAGAACGACTAGGTGTCAGGATGATGGCCGATGTGTTCAGACTGCCAAATGGTAAAAGTACAGCTTTGCAAATAGCCATTTTTAAGGATTTAGACATGCACCGACTGCAGTCTTCCAGCAGATAACTCAAATCCTGGCGCACCTCGTCTTCCAGGTAATACCGTAGATCAAATCCTGGTTAAAGTCTTATAAGGATAAGCTATTTATATACCTCTTCATATCCCGCTCTACAAAATTGTGCACATGAATAAACTGAATATTACCATGGAAACTGAGCTTGGATAGACTGTGAAAAACAACATTAAATTGGGTAAGGTGTATACATGCTCCAATATCTCTCTTAATATTGGTATGTCTCATGTATCTTTTTTTTTTGTTGTTGTTATTAAATCCGGATGAGAGCTTAACAGGATGTGCGATCTCAGCAAGCTCATAAGCAGAATACTTGAGTGTGCCAGATATTAAGGGAACATCGCTGTGCACCTGAACAACACTAATTTGTTTTCTCCAGTGGGTGATAGATGTCCCTCAGCGAGTATTTTAAAAAGTGCACACTGTTAATATCTCCCTCTGTCTTTTTCTCTCTCCAGGTTTTGAGTTGTCTCACTGTGAGGACCCAGGCGTGCCTCAGTTCGGCTTCAAGGTCAACGACCAAGGCCATTTCTCCGGGAGCAGCATCACATACAGATGTGAGCCAGGATACACTCTGCACGGGGCCTCCACTCTGAAGTGTATGACAGGCGAAAGGAGAGCCTGGGATAACCCTCTGCCCTCTTGTATCGGTATGTCTTTCACTCCGTGAAGCCGTTTGCCCTTTGAGCAGAGGTCACGCACAGATGTATGCAGACACACAAAGAAACATACGCACACAATTATGTATTGAACCTTGAACTTTGCTCCTTAATAAGCTTGAGAGGGAAAGGTGAGGAGGGTTCATTGTTGCTGTGGCTTTCACTGGTATTGCTCAATTGTGCGCTGTGTAAAATGCATCGCCTGCAACACTTGATTGATGTATTTGTCGCTGCTAAGCTACCGAAGACTTGTCAGAGGTATAAACAGAGCTTTTTTAAAATTTACAACAGAAAAAAAAGAGCACGATATGTTCGGTGAGTAAATATCATCATAATCATACCTTTTGTCTTTTTTTATTATAAAAGTGATTGTGTCATCAAGCTGGAACATCAGCCTTACCCACAACATACATACACCTTTTAAGAAGCAGCGACTGTAGCATGTCTTGCTCTGCAATCCAGCACACAGTGACTTGCTGTTTTGTGCAAAGTCCCTGCTCAAAGGATATTCATTCAATAATCTGAAAGGAAAGCAGGTGGAGGCCAATTTCCTGCGGAATCACCTTCTTGATTTTCTCATGAGATGACACACTGCGGTAGTTTTAAAGTCTCAATGAAAAGCCTATTTATTCAGGACAGTTTACCACCTGGACTCCCTCTGCCCAATTGATCCATTTCCTTTCCTGCTGTGGGTGATTTGCTCTCTGTTCCCGGAGACTGCCCTCCTGATCCCACCAATGCTCTATTTCTACTCAAACATGGCCACACACACACATTCATACACACACGGATCCAAACTGTGTTTTTCTCTGCTTCTTTTTTATCCTCTATTTATGTTATTCTTACTCTGTAAAGGGCTGAGTGACAAACTTGTTAGTTCAAATTGTTTCATAAACACATTTTAATTTTATTTCCATTTGGTTTTGCTGCAGCCCACCGTATGTAATCACTGTAAAACCTACTGGGAAGCAACTTGACATATTTCCAAATGTTCCATTATAATATCATTTCCTTTTTAATTCACTTTTTTAGGGCTTCAATCTAATGGGAAAATAAAAACACAGCTCTAAATATTGATGTCAACAAGTCAATAACGGTCTTTTATTGGCCATGCAACATCAGGGCTCCACAACTCAGAACACACAAACACACACTCATCAGCATTTTGGTGTAGAGTGCCTAAAATACTTGCATTTGAATAGTATTTAAAGATTATTTGGACACATTTCCAGTTCTTCCCGGTAAGTATTTGGTTGAATGATTACATTCTCTAATTAAACCCAAACAAATGTGAAAGCCCTTACAGAATGACACACAAATGGCAGCTGCAGCTGTGCCCCAGATGGGAGCTATAAGCATAACAGCAAGCCTGATGTCCTTTCTTCCTTCTTTCTTCATCGTCTTCCTGTGAACTTTCTGATTTTGGATTCAGATTAATAAGTCTCTCCTTCTCACTATCAATAATGAAAGACTCATATAACCACTGGCTGATATGCTCTGACTTTATATTTTAGCAGTGACACACCGTGACCTCAGCTAACCTCCAGTCTTAATATTATATTGCTTCTTATTATTACTGTTTCCGTCTTTACCCCCCTTGGTTTTCTCCTTTTTCTCTCTCCTTTCCCTCTCCTCCTCCCTCTTTTCCTCCGTCCCAACTCTTGATATTGCTCCTGTTACTCGAGATAATATATTCCAGTGACGAAGGGAGGGCAGCCTCAGGGAGGAGGAACATGGGGAGGGAGGGGAAGCAGAGAGGCGATGAAGATTGTGAAAATATATAACCGAGAGAGACAAAGAGAAGGGGAATTATTTCTGTTATATAATGTGTGGTGGTTTTCTTTAGGGATGGATGCAGGATCAGCACTTTGTCTTTCTTCTTCTTCCCCTTCTATTCCTCTGCGTGAGAAAGACACAGAGAATAAGAGTTAGCTTCTTTCTTAATCCATTCGCTCTGTGGTGATCGTTTAATCACTGCTCAGTGGCTACTGAGGTGCACCTAGTGGATCTGATTGCCTTAATAAACAATTGCCACGGACAGATAACTGGTCATACATCACACACACGCTTAAATACACACACACACGCTCATCAGTTGCCCATTTGTTTGCCTGAGTTGATGCTATTTGTAACGCCACAGTTGTGCTAATCAGACAGATAGAGATGCGGTACATTTGTGTGTGCTCTGTATGTCTTTAACGCCTCTTACCTGTGTGTGTGATTCCCGTAGCGGAGTGTGGCGGTCGTTTTAAAGGCGAGTCTTCAGGGAGGATTCTTTCCCCTGGATACCCTTTTCCTTACGACAACAACCTGCGCTGCACCTGGACCATCGAGGTGGACTCAGGAAACATTGTGAGGTAATGTTCGCCGCCCAAATCCTTCCCAGTAGGAAAGTGAGGAAACTAGTGTCATTTATTTTAGTGCCTACCTCAGTGATTTTGAGGGAAAAATAATTTCCCCTGAATGTTAGTAGATTATCTGGATCTGTGATTATGTATCATAAGTGTGAAAATGATGATACAAATGCTGAGGCTGCATATTAAAGGCTTAATCTGAAAACGCAGCTCAGTCAGACTATTATACTGAACCCCTTTTATTATAATAAGCATATTGTAAACACATGCTCAATACAAGCACTAGTTACAAATTCTAACTGATTAAAGCAGCACAGGGTTCAGCTGTTGTTGTGAAAGTTTGTGTGCACCTTTAAAAAGTTATTAGAGTATAATAACGAATGTAAAATGATTGTATGCAATGATACGAAGATGATTCTTATATTCTTTTGTCTGTTGTTGAATTCTGACAGTTTGAGAAAATGCTTTTCTGATTTAAGCCTTTTTTTTCTTTTTTCATGCAAATTCCAGTCTTCAGTTCTTGTCCTTTGACACGGAGGCCAGCCACGACATGCTGAAGGTTTGGGACGGACCACCTGAGAATGAAATGTCTCTGGCAGAGCTCAGTGGGTCTCTGCTCCCTGAGGGAATCCACTCCACACTGAACACTGTCACTGTGCAGTTTGAGACCGATTTTTACATCAGCAAGTCAGGATTCGCCATTCAGTTCTCCAGTAAGTAACGGCCACAACTAATGCACTGAACATTATTCAAATGAGAAACGTGATGTGAGTTCACCTACCTCTGTTATTCATTGTCTTATTTTTCTCTTTACACATTTCTTTAATGCATGTAAGGTTTCCAGGTTGCCAGAGAGGGACCAGTAATGCCAAAGTTTCTCTGTGAATCTAGATGTTTTCTCTAGTGGATCTTCATTTGCCTAAAAATCTGAATATCAGCATTTCACATAATTGAGAATCCAAATCTAAATAGTCGTTCTCCTTGAAAACCTCACTTTACCATTTAGATTCATAAAACAGGATAGTAAGCAGTTACATGAATTACTGCTGATTTTCTGCACTGAGTTAATGCATTTGCTTAATACTGTGGCTAGATATCCAGTGTGACACAGATTTTTCTAATTGCTCTCCCCTCTGTCTCCTCCACTTCCTCTTCTTCCTCCCTCTCTCCGTCCAGGCTCGGTAGCCACAGCCTGCAGGGACCCAGGTGTACCAATGAATGGCAGTCGTAGTGGAGATGGCCGTGAGCCGGGGGATTCAGTGTCCTTTCAGTGTGACCCAGGATACGAGCTCCAGGGGGACGACAAAATCACCTGTATACAAGTGGATAATAGATACTACTGGCAGCCCAGTCCGCCTGTCTGCATAGGTGAGAAGTCCAGCTTCTATATATTTCTAGGGACATACAATAGATGTACTGCATACACAACTACAGTTGTTTAGGGCTCAGTACCTTGCCCAAGGACACATCTGTGAATGAGTTATAGGAGTGCAGTTTAAAAAGAGGTAATGTTTAGTGACCTGAACTCGCTACTTAATACATACAGTCTTTCATTTCCCACCTCTCTCCGTACTGCTGAATTAAAATGATTTTCATTATTATTGTAATGAAATTCTAAGACTTTATTAGAATGAATGTATGCCTTTGCTTTTATTCCCATCATAGCTCCTTGTGGAGGAAACCTAACTGGGTCCAATGGATTTATACTGTCTCCTAACTACCCACACCCCTACCCTCACTCAAAGGACTGTGATTGGCTCATTGCTGTTAACTCTGACTACGTCCTGTCTCTGGCCTTCATCAGGTAACCTGTTTCAATGCTTAGCAATCAAAGTCCATCGACTATTTTACGCTAAAATATTTATGATCTGGGCACAAATGCTGAGCACAAATGTGCTTTTTCAGAAATGGCTGTTTAGTAATTGATAAAAAAAGAAGTACTCTCTGTTGCAGTGGAAATATCAACCCTTTAAGATGTTCTGAGGTCACCAAAATCATTAGGATTTATCCTTCGGTAGGGTGAAAGTCTTTAGGGCTGCTGACAGGAAAATTGTAACTCAATATCAGATGATAAAGAGCCTCTAAGTGCCAGGTTTCTTTTTTTGTTTATTTTGCTTCATACAGTATGTATTTTTACTGCATGACGGCTTAAAAACCACTTGGGACAGTGGCACTGTTCTTCTAAAAGTAGAAATTTAAACTTCTACCATTCAGTGTTCTGAAAATGCTCTTCAAATCTGCTAAGCTGACATCACCCTCAGGAAGTTTGTGCACATGTTTTCTAGTATAAAAAACGGCCAAAAATAACTCAAAAAATGTCAGTGTTGACTCTTTTCCTGTGCTTCTGTTCTGCTCCCCCCCACCCCATTTCTCTGTCTGTGTTTTCTCATCCATCTCTAGTTTCAACATTGAGCCAAACTACGACTTCCTGTATATCTACGATGGTCCGGATAGCAACAGTCCTCTGATTGGTAGCTTCCAGGACAGCAAACTCCCAGAGCGGATAGAGAGCAGTTCGAACACCATGCATTTAGCATTCCGCAGTGACGGGTCTGTTTCTTACACTGGCTTTCACCTGGAATACAAAGGTAAGATATTCTGCCAGTATTCCTTATATACCTTATAATCCTTATATATTGTGGTGTTCAGTGCCAGAACAGCTCCTGAATTACTCAAAGTAAAACTGCAAAGACGCAAACAGCAAAAAGCACATATTTTGCATTTTTGAAGAGATTAAAGTTTGTTTGAAAATATTTACAGCAGGGGGATTTCTTAACATCACTGGCAAACACATCTTTGTGTACGATGTGATTACTATGTGAAAGCAGCATCCCATCATTTATTCTGCGTTCAGTATCTAATGGTTTTTATCTTGAATTAGATGTCACCTGGAAATAGACTCAATACATGTATGTCTTTTTCTGATGAAATGAGATTAAAAAGTAGACCCAGATTCCAACTGGGAGTGCTTTATATCCACCTTGTAACTGTCAATTGTTGAAAAATAATTTTTATATACTCTGCTTGATGTAATTGCACCAGGGGCTGTTTTCTGTCTTATCAGTTTTTCATGAGCAAGGTAACCTGGGAGACTGCTTTTAAGGTTTTCGTACTTAATGTGACAATGTTGTCTCCTGCGATGACAGGATGTCTCCAGAATGGGTTTAGAAATATTTAATTTTCACATTCGCTGCATTACCCCGGAACATTCAATACAAATGAAAAATGAAAAAGAATGATCACTTTCAGCATGAAGTCCCCGTTGATTCAGTCTTGAAATATTCAGTCAGAGGGGCGACTTTGATTCACTTGCACAAAAGATTCAACACCGGCTTCATGTGGACCCAGGAATTAAGTCCTAAGTTGATGCAGGGTGGCCATTAATCTATTAGGAGGGGGGCCAGAGCCATAATTTACAAGGTTCATGTAGCATTCAAACGCCAAGGGATGAAGTTATGATTCTCGCTCTGTCTTTGGCAAAGGCAGCTAAGTCAAAGAGACTGTTAAAAAGGCCAACGAGATGCCTGCCTCATTTGATTATGGCTAGGGACATAGTTATTATTAATTTAGCTTATTATTTATGTGTGCCTGTCACTTTTTCTTTGCTTAATGCTCTCTCTCACTTACTGCTTCTCTCTCTCCCTGTCCAGCCAAGCTGAGGGAATCATGTTTCGACCCAGGTGTGGTTTTGAATGGGACCAGGCTGGGATCTGATTATAAGCTTGGCTCTACTGTCACCTTCTATTGTGAGGCTGGATACGTTTTACAGGTACGAAAACATGGATGGATGAATGGATGGATGCATGGTTGGATGGATGGATGTTTGAGAAGGTTTGGTTGCATGGTCAGCTGGGTGGTTGAGTGGTCGGATACATGTTTAGTTTGCGGGTCAGTTGGTCAGATGGGTGGTTGGGTTTTTTGTTGTTTGTTGGATAGGTAGGTGGATGGATGGTCAATTGGTTGGTTAGTTAGTTGGTTGGATGGGTGGGTGCTTGGAAGTTTGTTTGATTTGTTTGTTTGATGGTTGAATGGGTGGGTGGGTGAGTGGATGCTTGGTTTGTTGGGTGGTTTAATGGTTTCGTCATGGTTTCATGCTTGGGTGGATGGATGATGGTTGATGAATGGATGGATGAATGGATGGATGAATGGATGGATGAATGGATGGATGGATGGGTGGCTGTTCAGTTCACTGGTTGGACAGGTAGGTGGTTGGATTGGTGGGTCGTTAATTAGTTGTTTGGTTAAATTGGTGGTTGCTTGGTTTGTATGTTGGTTGGGTAGGTGGGTGGGTGTTTGGTTGCTTGGTTGGACTGGGTAGATGGTTTGTTAGCTGATTGGTTGGTTGGATGGATGGATGGATGGATGGATGACCAGTTCACTGGTTGGATGAGTAGGTGGTTGGTTAGATGGTTTGTTTGTTGGTTGCTTGGTTGAATTGATGGGTGGGTAGGTGTGTGGTTTCTTGGTTGGCTTGGGTGTGTGGTTTGTTGGTTAAATGGATGGATGGATGGTCGGTTGTTGGTTGGTTGTATGGGTTGATTTGGGTTGATTGTTTTTCTCACAGTTAAAGGTTTTTTGTTGTTGTTGTTTTTCTATCTTTAGGGTTATTCTACCCTAACATGCAGTATGGGAGATGATGGCAGACCTGGGTGGAACAGGGCGTTGCCTAGTTGTCAAGGTAACACACGCTAAAACACAGACTGGAATAAAGCACCCCCGCACACATCTTAAACCTATTTAAGTTCAACACTGTGTTATTATCTGTATGTGTGTGTCATCATGTATATCTTATATGAACACGTGCCTTTTGTCTCCAGCTCCCTGCGGAAGTCGTTCTACAGGATCTGAAGGGACTGTTTTATCTCCAAACTTCCCCAGAAACTACACCTCTGGACAGACCTGTGTCTACTCTATATCTGTGCCCAGAGAGTTTGGTGAGTTCATTCACAAACACACAGAGAATAGTACACACCTGCTATTGCAGTGAATACCATCAGTCCAGGAATATTTCACAGAACTGCAGAAGGTAATGAATCCGGCGGGTGTGCTAGAGTGAAAACTAGATACTAAAGTAGTCAGTGTTAAAATAATTTATTCTTAAGATTATTTTAAATGTAAGTGTGTAGCACTCTGAAGTGTAGGTGAAGAAACAATAGAATGAAACCTGTGATCCTAATTTTCTTTGACATATATTCTCCAATTATTCTTTTACTCAGTGAAACAAAGCGACATTAAAACTTGTTTGATTTTTTTTTTTAATTGGGAGGCCCCCTGAACGAACCCCTTTTGGGTTTTTAGCCACGAAAAAAACTAGTCCAGTTATTACACATGATCAAAAGATGCTCGGCCATTTGTTTGATTCCAAGTCAGGGTTTTTACAATTGAGGTGACATTAAAAGCTGAGGCTGTTTTTATCTTGCCGCGTTTGATCGGTGGTCCTTAAGCCAGACATAAGTGACACATTGTAAAGATGTGAATATTGTAGAGACATTAAATGAGGCTGTGTTGGGAATCTGGGGACATTAGATAAAATGTGACATTATATTCATCAGCAGACATGACCCCCCCCCCCCCCCCCCCCCCCCCATGACAGGCTGACTTGACGTAAGATCAAAACCTAGCGAGTCAGCAACTTTACGAACACAACTTAACATCAAGCAACTGAACAACACAAGGTTGCCAGCTAATATCACATGCTAGTCAAACAGCAAGGAGTCCAGTCTTGTCTTTTATTTTGCAAAGCTAAACCCACGACTAAAGGCGAGTCTGAGATTTACTCTTGTCCAGCCTGTTGCACGCTCTCTCTTCTTAGCTTTTCTCCGTCAACGTCCTCTTCGGTCTCTTTGCCTCGGCCATCATGTCCTTGCTGAGAATACTGAGCTACCTTCTCCTTATAGCTAGCTGATGACCCGTAGCTGGTGGTGTGTGACGTGCTGTCGCAAAGCGCTACACAGTTCTTGACGCGGACGGTTGCCACTCAACCTGTAGGTACTAGAGCAGGCGTTCGAGGCACACAGTGGGAATGAACAAGCACAAGTCAGTGCACCATCGATATGATCTTGAAGCTATTGTTTTAAGGTAAAATAGTTGCATAATGTCGTTCCAAGTTGGGATTGTGTTGTCAAAGGATCAATATCATTTAATTTTCACGATATGCAAATGTATTTTTATTTGTGTCTCTACATACATACACACACTACTCACATATTGACATCTCAATTATTGGTTGAGTGATTATTAGAACCACAGCTTTTAAATTTAATCAGTAATTGGTGAATATTACGCCCAATTATGCCCTGCGGTGTTATGAATAAATAGCTGCTTTCCCTGAGGCTGTTGATGGTTGCTGTCTCATTATATATTGCGTAGCAGCTCCTGGAGTGTCAGCTACATGTAGATGTTTTGACTGAGAGGAGCTAACATGGCTTGGCCTACATACTGTATAAGACACACAGACACACACCCTCCCTGAACCTCCCACACAGAGTGAGAGACGGAGATTTGGTTTGTTTAGTTGCAGTGCCGGAGCTTTAAGCCTTGCCCATGTTTGTTAAGCAGCTGTCATTCTCAAAAAAAAAAAAAGAATGAGAGAAAAATATGTCTATAATTTACAACAATTTAAGGTTACAAGCTCAAGGTTGCAGTTTCAAACCTTTCTGATGATCAGAGAAGTTGAAATCACACCACTGGTCTGCTTATTAAATAGTTAATGATGGTTCACCATTCATACAAATGGTGGGGAAAACCCTTGGCATTCACCCCCGAGGAGATGCCGTACCTCCTGTTGCACGAGGACACGGCTGAGGACACCCACTCAGGCAGCTCATCGGGAGGCATGGCAGCTCCACAGGGATCGATGCCCAGGTTTTCTCCATCTGATGTCAAGAGCTGAAGAAGCCTTTAAAATGAACAGTGAAACATTTCAATCATTTGATAACAAGTCCAGTGGATTGATTCAGACTCTGCCGGGCATGTTACAACCTGGACGACTGAACAGATCCACCAGCTGTACGTGACTGCAGCGCAGAGGGTTTTCATTACTAACAAGCCATGTGGTTAACGCATTTTGGGTTGTCTGTGGTGTGTGTGTGTGTGTGTATGTGTGGCTTTGTTTGTGTGCATGTTTCTGCGCTGGTATGTATATATGTTTTTCTTTGTTATCTCAGTATAAGTGAAGTCCTCTGATATCTAAAGGCATGTAAGCTATCCCCTGCGTGCATTAATGCTTCATGAGTCTCTGCGTGAGACTGCCGCATGTGTGTCCTCCTGCCTGGAATCTGCACTGTTTTCAAACAGTGTCAGCTGTGAACTCCTCCACCTGCTCTGCGGTATGTCGCCTTCACGGTGAAGCGATGGAAACATTTATCACGGCGATTTCCTTAAAATCCATACACGTTGGGAGCTTTTATGCATTTCTGCTGACAGGCACAATCTTGCCATTCTTTATGACCACTCAGCACGCCCTTACACACATCCTCATGTATGACCAGGACATGCTAAGTATCAGAGGTTAGAGTCATCCATCCTATAGAGCTAAACTCTTTCACGAGGATTTTCTTTTGTTGTCAGATTCCAATTCGACACCGATGGAAAATCCACTGTTTTGTCGCTGTTGTATGTAGCGTTTGTCTTCATCGTGATATAAAACGAGGATTTACATGAAAGCAGTAATGTATCGTTTGTGAGTCAGAGCAGCGCTTTAGCAGAATGTGGATCGGGCTTTCAAAGAACTCCGCAGAGAGAAACAGCCTTGTACAAAGTGACCAGTGACCTTCTTATAGCTGAATATCCTTGGCAATGTTCAGATGTAATCCTTTACACCTCAGCCTTTGGGGCCGACGAGAGAGAGGGAGAGATGATATGTGTGTGTGTGTGTGTGTGTGTGGTCAGGGAGCTGGCTTCATTGAGGCTGAAATAAATGTAATTTATCCTAAAGGACTTTTCTTTTCTCTATGCGCTGCAGACAAACAAATTCTTATTTATTCAACACCTACAGACTCACATCTTAAGGCAGCTTAGGATTGATTTAAAGATGCAATAATCAACCAAGACAGAGAGAATTCCAGAGGGCCTCCTAATGCTACCTGCCACTACAGCTGCACTGTAATATTCATGGTTTAGCAGAGGAATCTCCAGATGTTGTATGGAAGGTTTGGGATCAATTCCTAGCCACTGCAGCAAGGTTTTCACCTTCCATAACGCTGAAACGGAGTAAAACATGGGCTAGGGGACATGGGTTTGACAGGTTACCACTTGTGTCTGCTCGTAATACTGTAGAGAAGACAGACAGAACAACATCTCGCCCTACTGGCATATGTTGACAACAGTAAATCAGTTTTTGCACAGCACCAGCATTTCACACTAGCTGACAACACTGATGCACCCCGGCCAAGCGATGAGGAGGATGTAGCTTGGTTGGACCGGCGCGTGATGAAGATGAGGTGATGTTTTGACTGTTAAGCGTCCTGATATGTAATTTTGTGCCAGCAGTTGGCTTCAAATAAAAGTTGACACTGCAGCTTAATAAAATTTAAATTAGGTGTTACAGGTTAATTCTATCATTGGAAGGTCGGGCACAGGCAGTGGTGTGGAATAATAATTTGTCACCATTCAGATTTGGTTAACTCATCTCTCTATGTGTCATTCCCTCCCGTTTTTTTCCTCTCCAGTCCTGTTCGGTCAGTTCGTGTTGTTCCAGACATCTCTAAACGATGTGGTGGAAATCTACGATGGACCCACCCAACAAAACACGCTGCTGTCGTCTCTCTCTGGATCCCACTCCGGTGAGGATGGATGGGTCATACAGGGACAGATGGATGGATGGACAGATAAACTGAGCCTTTGCCGTGCTTTGCTCCTCTTTGATCTCATCTCTCTTCGACTCTGTCTTCCTCTCTCTAGGCGAGTCTCTTCCTCTGAGTTCGGGAAACCAGATCACGATCAAGTTTACCACAGTGGGACCAGAAACTGCTAAAGGATTTCACTTCGTCTACCAAGGTCAGCCAATTACTTTCATTCTTTTCTGATTGATTATTAATCAGTAGTAGCAGTAGTAGTACTGTTATACCTTTTGCAAAATTAGTATAGCCAGAATCATTAAAGCAGTATTTGTTTTATGATTTGTAGGTTTAAGGGTTTGCAGAACTGGTCTGTAACCTTAATGTTGAAAGTTTTCATCTAGTTTTCCCATTTTATAGTTTTTGTATTTTGTAGAAGATCTTAAATACAATGCCACAGTGTTATTCCTCTGTGCCAGCGCCAGCCGGGGACAGAGGCTTTATGTTTTCGGGTTGTCCGTCCCATTCCCGTGAAGGTGGTATCTCAGGAACGCCTTCAGGCAGAAGACCTCACAACACACATGTTTTTCACTGGACATTATTCACTGGAATCATACGTGCCATTACAATGATAACTTCCATTTCACCAAAAAATACACTTAATGCCTTTTGGTCAATTCCTCGTTAATCTTCACTGCCTATATTTTATGACAGACATGGATGCAAACTGTAACTTGACTGGTTGTGGAGGCAAACAACCATGATGCACTAATTCTACTTATGTATTTAATCTTTATTTAGCCAGAAAAATCAGTTTCGTTTGGTGTTCCTGTTGATATGAACATGTTTGAATGGTTGTGGCCTCTCTTGCTCCCTCAGCTGTACCGAGGACCAGCTCCACCCAGTGCAGTTCAGTCCCAGAGCCGCGCTTCGGGAAGCGCCTCGGTAATGACTTTGCGGTCGGCTCCTTGGTGCAGTTCGAGTGCAACCCTGGTTACGTCCTGCATGGTTCTACGGCCATACGGTGCGAGAGTGTACCAGACAACCTGGCACAATGGAATGACACCCTGCCAACATGCATAGGTGAATATGAATCCAGGAATGAAGCAGAGGACAGACTTTTTTTCCCCATTCAGAATGCATTAACATGAAAAGATGCACTGTCAGCTCTCCACTCGGAAAAACAGTTAAAAACAAATACAGACAATTCAAACTCAAGTAGCATTTGATTGTGGCCAGACCCTGAATGTATCTATGCCAAGCTGTTGCCCAGGCCGCCGCCTCTTTGTTCTCCTCCTCTGCAGGGGACCAGACAGAACAACCGACTTTCTCTTTTCCTGTTACTTTCAGACAAAGTGTTGTTTTAACCTCTGCTTCTCTCTCCTCTCTGCGCTCTCTCAGTCCCCTGCGGGGGTGTGTTGACCTCTCGTCGTGGGACCATCCTGTCTCCCGGATACCCGGAGCCCTACGACAACAACCAGAACTGTGTGTGGAAGGTCTCTGTTCCAGAAGGGGCTGGAATACAGGTACTACTCATCACACGCCGCTTCCTGGCTGACCTGTGTATCATTGGCTTAAAAGCTGAGCAGGCAGGATGTCAAGGAAGATAAGATATTATTAGTAGGATGAATGGATGGATGGTTTGTGAGAGAGGGACCATCCAGAGATAACTAGATAGGATCTAATCGTGAGAGATAATGCCTGATTGCATGTAAGCTAAACCGCTCTCACGGACAAATACAAAGGCAAAGGTGACACAAAATGGAGTCTGTTACAAATATGTGACAGAGCATTTAGTTTCTCTTCTCCAGTCACATCACATCACGTACATGTGTGTTCTGCATCTCCTTTTATGTGATCTGACATTTTTATTGAAAATTTACAGAATTAGCAGCATAGACTGAGCAAATGTGTTGACAATCAGACACAATGAAATGACAATTGAGGTGCTTTTATTGAAGACACTTAAACAAGACCTAACAAGAACAAATTCTGTCTTTCGCTTCTTCTTTATCTGTCTCTGCAGATACAAGTTGTGAGTTTTGCCACTGAGCACAACTGGGACTCTTTGGACTTTTACGATGGTGCCGACAACCACGCGCCAAGACTGGGCAGCTACTCCGGTAAACAGTTTTTTCAGTATTTGTGATAGTGTTACTCAAAAAGTTACACATACCTTGGCCATTCTTGCCTAAAAGCAATGTGATTAAGTGTGAGATAAATTACCATTAGTTTAAAAAAGTTCATTGAGGTTGCAGTTAGATTACATCAAGTTTTTAAGACCAGGAACCCTTTCCACACATTCACACTCAACAAAATGCTGCACGTTGTCATGATGTTTGGTGCAGACAAGCTGCTGAGAGTGCAGTCAGAGCTAAACTGAGCTGAGGAACACCCCCACTGACACCTGCTTGTTTTTCTGTCATTACTTAAAAGACATATAATAATTTTCTTACTGCATAGCTAATTGATCCTCTTACACTCTAATACTCCACTAGGAATAGATATTCCCTGAGTACACATTTATTCCAAAACAATTATTCACATTTCTAAATGCTTCCATTGCACAATGTCACAAGCTGTACGTTTCATTCCAACCCCATTTAACTCACGGTAATTATGGTATGTTTGGTATTTTAAACTGATAACCAACAATAATTCAATCATATAAGAGGCGTAAACTGTAATTGCAAGTTTTAAATCGATTTATATTTATGATCAGCTATGAAAAACTGATTTTATTGCTCTCTTTTATTGTTCAGCATCACTTTCAGTGTTATGTCTTTTGTGGCAGGTTAAGGTTCCTCAGTCCACTCGCACAACAGCAGCACACATGCTGCGTCAACGTGTTGTCCACCATTTTTTACAGTGTAGCTTCTCTCATGCAGAAAACGTCCGAAAACTGAAACAGAAAACTAGCATATGAATTATTTGTTTGTGTTTTATGTGAAAACATGTTATGTTTGTCGCTGATCTACACAGAAGCCAGAAAAAACTTCTCATCGTTTCCTGTGAACTGATATTCAGGATTCCCTTGTGTAGTCAAGCAGCTCTCCAAAGGGGGAGCCAGCATCTTCTGAGGATAATAATGCCACTTGTAAGGAAGCAAAGTCTTCCGATTATCTCCTATTTTTGTTGAATGATGTATGGAAGGGCTTGACATTTTATGACAAACTGGATAAGAAATGATGAATGAAATAACTATGACAGTGACATATTTCCATTTCAAAAGTCATGAATGAGTGAATACATGCAGGGCGACGATAAAAACTTTTTTTATGCTTGTTAATTACAACTGTTAATTAATGCTGTCACACTTCCCAAAACAAGTGTTATGGTTAAATCCATGCAGTTCATTATTCATCATCATTCATCATTTATTCTTAGCGAAAAATCATTTTTTATTTTCCGTTACGTTAATGAATGAGATTTTCTGTGGGATGCTAGTGCGACCAGCAGGGGGGCGTCAGACTGTTCAGAAATGCTGCTAATTAATTCCCCTCACAACAGGCAACCAATAACATCCATTGGCCTAATTCACTGTTCATTCAGAAGAATGTCTCTGTGACTTTGATGCGTTTTGCCGACACACCTGCCACTGAACGAAAAACAACTTGCAGCTCACTGGCCGGAGATTAGAGCTGGTTAATATTCCTTTACATTAAAGTGCCTCATCCGTTACGTTATTGTGAAGAGCCCTGACAGAATTACACTGTTGCACCAGCTTTGCTTCGGTGGTGTTGTGCCGTTTTTCACTTTGTACTGCGCCTTGCCACGCTAAGTAGGTCAAGCCAACATTTTAAAAGTGGTTTCAAATAAAACAGATGTCTCATATAAAAGTAATTCCCCTCTCCCTCCTTGGAGAACACTTCACAAACACAAAAAGTGAAAATGTAGGTTTGGGAGGCCTTTGTTGTTTCCTTTGCTGTCAGATAACTAAGATCATTTGCTTTCAAGCCTCAGATGAAAAACGAAAAAATGTGATCGTGGTCCTCTGTTGCTGTCTTCTTCTCTCCCTGCTCTCAGGCACCACCATCCCCCCTCTCCTGAATAGTACATCTAACAACCTCTATCTCAGCTTCAGCTCTGATATTAGTGTCTCAGCTGCTGGTTTTCACCTGGAATATACAGGTAACATATTTGTCTCATGCAGCTTTATCTGCGGTATGTGCTATATATATACACACAGTGTTGACTGAAGCTGTGTTTTATATTTCTCATCAGCTATTGGTCTGGAGTCATGTCCAGAGCCTCAGACTCCGAGCTATGGAATACGACAAGGAGACAGATTTATGGTGGGAGACGTCGTGCAGTTCTCATGTGAACAAGGATATTCTCTTCAGGTAAAAGTACAACCTATATGTATTCATAATGTTTGTCTTTCTGCACGGGCTCAGAATAACTTCTGAGTGACTGACAGGAGTTGGAGGATAGTCACAGAATATACACATGCACGACAGGTTGCAGCTGTTTAATGCAAACCGACTGCCAGATATGTATGTGAAATCATTAAAGGATGCTCAGCTTTTCTGATGTGCCGCAATTCACTCTTTTTATCCCCTGGCTGCACAAACCAAGAACTATTTAAACTGTGAATCAGAAGGAAACCCCGCTCTCGGGTGGTTTTCCCAGCTCTTACTAAACATACAACTCTGGTGTGGTTTGCACAACTCCTGAATAATGTATGTGTCTGGTGTGGTCTGCCCAATTTCTGTGCAGTATACAGCCCTAATAGAGGTTTGCCTTCCCCCTGCTTAATATACACCAAGGCTTCAGTTGTTATTATAAAGTATGAATAATATTGTTGAGAAGATAAAACAGCAAATTATCCAAAAGTTATCTGTGGTGATTTCCCAACTGTTAGGTGATTGTAGTTGCTTTTGCATTTTTAGGGCAATGCCCATATCACCTGCATGCCTGGACCTGTGAGAAGATGGAACTACCCTGTACCGCTGTGTCTCGGTAGGTGACATACATGCACACACACATACACACATGCACGCAATCCAGCGTGGATATGCCGTGATGCGTGCGAAACTTCAGTGCTGCAGAGATGATGCAAGCGGTCTCCATCGCCTACCCTGACTCTCCGGAAAATAAGCCGTTTGATCAATTTATGGTTCTGTGATGAGCTGATTATTTAGTATTCTGTGCAGAATACGATTAAGCTTTTAAACTGATGCAAAGCCAAGTCAGACTCTGCCATAAACATGCAGAGTGTGCCAGATCACCAGCATGCACTGAGGCAAACAAGAGGACACACATCTACTGGCACAATGGTAATTTATTAAAGAAGGTTATTTATTAGGGACTCTGAATATTTATGTTTACTTCAAAATGGTGGAAAAGGTCAGGTTGAAAATATGCACGTATAAAAAAAGAAGTATGTCAGCTGTACTCTGTGACATCAGCTTCCTCATTTTTGATGTGTTACTTTCAACACTGAACAACTGTTTCCCTTTTCTTCTCTCTTTCTGTGCTATGTGTGTGTGTGTGTGTGCAGCTCAGTGTGGTGGGTCTATGACAGATGTAAGTGGAGTGATTCTAAGTCCTGGTTACCCCGGCAACTACCCGAGTGGATTAGACTGCACATGGACAGTCAACTTACCTGTCGGCTTTGGTAAGAAACACTGTCAACTTTGAAACAGCGTTTGTGCTGCTCTCTCCATTTGTTTATGCATCCGTGCTCTGTCTGTTCCTGCCTCCCTCTTCATATATCTACGTTATCCATTGATTGACTTATTCAATTACTCGCTCGCTCGCTCTCTCAGTGTCGGTGGCCTTTATCCACATTGTCGACCAGAGGCTGCGGATGAAGCGCCCACAAATGCTTTTATTGCCAGCCTCTCTGTCCGACAAGCCTTGCTGATTGCTATGAATGTCATCAGCGACGTATTTTTCCTCAGGTATCCATCTGCAGTTTCTGAACTTCTCCACTGAAGCGATCCATGATTACTTAGAGATCCGCAGCGGAACGCTGGAGACCGGCTCGGTCATCGACCGGTTCAGCGGTCCAGTCATCCCCAAGCCGCTGTTCAGCACCACCCACCAGACCAGCTTCTTCTTCCACAGTGACTATTCACAGAACAAACCAGGGTTCCACATCACATATCAAGGTAAATATTGTCTCTGCAAGTTCCTCTCCAGCATCTCGTGTAAACTGATCATTTGCTAAGAGAACCCAACTGTACCTTTTCTGAAAACATCAGGTTACTAATGTGGAAACTTGGTCAGTATTTTTCTCAGGAGCGACTAAACAAAATTGTCGACATTCAGACGATAAGAAATGTTTCTTGACCTCTAAAGCTCTTGCCAAAGAATTGCATGAAAGTCCTCATTTCTGGATTAATTTCAGTGATGTGACAAGTTTTATATTCATTCTTCCTGACAATGAAAAGGTTTTGAGCAGTGTTATATTTATTATGGTAAATCTCGTAGATAGCCTCATTTGTTACAGCTAATTCCATTAATGTGCAAATTACAGTGGCTGATGAATAATACCTTTTATCTCATGACAGGAGCACTGCCAAAGTGTTTTAAAACAGGGCTATTATTGCTGCTAATGTTTGTCTTTCTCAGTCACATGTCTTTGCTCAGTCATGCAAACCTTTGACTCTGGTAACTTTGGCTGTGGAAAGTCGCTGTGACTTAAACGTCTAAATGGCCGACTGTCAGATTTCATTTGAGAGTGTTTTGGCAACATCAAAAGCACAAGTACGAGCTGCAGTGGTGCATGATATCCTTGTCAAAAACCTAGTAATCTTAATTTATATCTGCAAGTCTGCAGCTGTATTTTTTGAGTTTCTCTGCAGCATTTCATATTTCATTCTTCATCCTAAACATGACAGAGGAGTAATGAATTAATGTTTTGAGCTCTGCACGAAAAATGAGTTCTGACAAACAGCTTTTAAACAAGAAGAGAAAGATGATTTAGCATACTCAGAGTAGTTCAGGGCCGAGTTAAGTCCATTCAGCTGGTGGTCGGGGTCTTGAATTTGTTTTGTAGCATTACATACTGGTTTTAATTTGTTATTTCCACATTTTGATGTTATTCCTACTACTAGATTGCTTATACTGACTGACTATTGGCTGATCAATGTTATAATGTTTGTATTTATTGTCTCTTTATATGAATGATATTACTTTATCAGTAAATATCATTGCACAGTTACTATAAACTAGTCCTGTCTTGTCACTGTTTTCATTGACGAATCTGGGTTGTTGTCTCTCAAGCCTACCAGCTCCAGAGCTGCCCAGACCCCCGGCCATTTCGAAACGGCATCGTGATCGGCACAGATTTCAGCGTTGGGATGACGGTGTCGTTTGAGTGTCTGCCTGGCTATTCTCTGATCGGAGAGGCTTCACTCACATGTTTGCATGGAATCAGCAGGAACTGGAATCACCCGCTACCACGATGTGAAGGTAAAACAGAAGCTCATCCCTGGACGCATTATTTTTATTCACACCAAAGTATATTCCTTGGTATTTCTACTAGAGTTGATTCAGAATGTTGCACTGAGAGCAAAGTGGAAAAAATATGAAAATTAAGATTTGTTGTTGTTATCATTATTGTTGTTATTGTTATTGTTTCCAGCAGTGAAATTATATTGTTAAATGAGATTATTGCAACTAAATAACAAGTACGTGCACAGTAATCCAATTATTATTCTATAGTCTAGACTTCAGAGCATTACACTTATTCAAGGACAATCATTTAGAAAAGTGTAAATATCTCACAGATCTGGCACTCCCAAGGAATACCTGTGCTGCCGAACTCAAATAAGACTGTAATGAGAATTTATTAAAGGCATTAAGGTGTTATCCAGTGGTCATTATATGACTGATGGAGACATGTCGTCTCTCAGCCATCCAGACAATTACTATAGCTTCACAATGGTAAAACTAATTTGCTTGTAATTTATTAAGGGTAATTCTGTTAATATTCTATCTCGCAGCTCTCTGTGGCGGCAACATCACATCATTAAACGGAACCATTTACTCTCCTGGTCACCCCGAGGAATACCCCAACTTCCAGGACTGTGTGTGGAGTGTTCGAGTTCCTCCTGGACACGGCATTTACATCAATTTCACTGTACTGAGCACTGAGCCCATATATGACTACATCACCGTCTGGTAGGTGTTATGTTACTATTTTATTTTCCTATTTTATTTGTGTTACACACGAACACACACACACACACACACACTTTCTCTGTCACACAGGATGTCATGCTCCTTAACATCTTTTCAGAGCTGGCCACTAATTGGCAAAATTCCTGCAAGGGTTACTATGACTACACACATCTCTCCTTGAATATAAAGTTCCTCGGACATAATTTCCTTCTTGTCATGTTTTACCCGTCCGTCTATACCCATAAACCCCTGTTCCTCACACTGTCTCGGAGTCGAAGTCGCTCTCATGTGTTATATACAATCCATCTTTCTCTCCCTACCTGCCCAGCCTTTACTCCTCTCCTCAATATTCTTTCTGCGGAGAGCAGCCATTGGCAACAGCAGACATTTTGTCAATGCAGATGTTTAAATGATGCTTGGACGCCATGTTTCATCATCTTCTTCAGGAACAATTTTGCGGCAGAGCCACAAAGAGACAGCTCAATGTATTTCTATGGTTGCCATGTTGCTGCCCCTTCTCTATAGATGAAGCCTGTCTCCTAGAAATAGACGGCAATGTGCGCCATGAACAGTTTAGAAACACTGGCTGGCATGCAGACATGGAGAAGCAGGGCTAGACAGGGAAAACACAACAACAGCAGGGTAAGACATTGTGTGCTGTTGATACGTTCCCTTGCAAATTATGTATTTTTAGACCAACACAGACGGACCAAATGTCTGTCTTGTACTTCTGTTAGCCTTTCATGATGTAAGCACTGTCAGCCCTTCAGATTTCCAGGTTTGGCTGTTTCCGCAGCCTTCAGGAAACTTTGAAAATTATTCTAACTAAAATTCCCCGACAAGAACCTGGATGACCCACACAGGTCCAACACTGACTGTATCAAATAATTACTGTCTCCTTCCTCTAGAGAAAGACAGGTACACCAAGAAATTGGACGGTGTAAGGTAAAGACAGTGCCCTTATTCTCTGCCAGAATGAATGATCCCATTATGTGACCCGAGGTTAGCTACAATGACAGCTACCACTATTTGCCAGTTAAGTCGAGCTTACCTTTGGGGAAACTTTATCCTCGGAGCTTCTAATTTATTTCTAATGAAAATAAAAAACAGAAGGGTTCACCGCTAAATGCACCGCTTCATGTCCCAATCCATTTACTACCAACAACAGTCAGAACGTTTGAGCATGACTGTCTGACTACAGCCTCTGTTAACGACATACTAGGAAAACATTATGTCAGGTTTATATGAAACACGGTCACTCAAACAACAGCAAACGACAGATGTAATTTAATGGCTTATTGTTTGATTGATTGATTAGCCTTGAGCTGAAAGAGTTAATTAACTAGGTCACAAATGAGCTTTCAACATCAACTGATTCATCATTTACTCTATAAAATGTCAGTGATCCAAAATACAAGGAACATTAATGCACAATAATCAAGAGATAAGAGAAAAGCAGCAAATTCTCAATTTAAGGTGCTAGAACCAGAGAATATTTTGCCATTTTGTGTAATAGTTGACTCAGTTAATCAGTTATCAGCATTGTTGCAGATTTATTTTCTGCCTATCGACTTTTCGAGTAATTGTTTCCCTCATAAAAAGTGATGCTGGATACACAATCTAATGTGAAAAGCTTGTTGACACTGGGAGAACTGCTTCTCTTTATCTGCACATCGTAGCATTTTATCTGCTGAAAACACACAGCTCGTTTTGTTCAGCGGCACTTGATGTGGCTTGTTTAGTGTACAGATGTCTTTAGTGTATGGATGTAATGCAGCCTGCCTTTCCCGCAGCAAACACGGCCACACTGTCGAACCATGTGCCGTCCACCCACAGCCGACTCTGTGAATTCCATGAATTGGTCGCACAGCAGGTTCCTGACCCCGCTGTCAGTCGGAGAAGTGAACAAACTGCTGAACTCACACAAAGCAAAGACGGCAGCCGGGCACACCAACACAACAAAAAAGCTCACAATCTCAGTCGCACAGCCACAAAAGTTTGTTTCCTGTAGAGAGCACAGTGTCGGTGGCAAAGGTGCGATTTTCACAGCGGTCTCCACAGTCCAGAGCCAGCCAACCTGACAGTCAGTTAGTCTGCTAATTGGTCTCATACTGAGAGGCTGACTACAGGACTTCACCCCAGGAGTTATCATACATGTCACAGACGTTGTCTTGTATTGTGCAACCTCATACATGAAAGCCTTCGACATGTTGTCCTAATAGATTCATAAATGTTGAAGAGTGTTAGCATCAGCAGTAATTAGCGATGGAAAGCAATGAATGAGACGACTCCGATGACTCCGAGGCTCTCAACGTGAATCCGAGTAGAGGATGATCCCTTACGTAACCTGACAGGTATAATTGGCCTCATCCAAAAACACTTAACAGCGGGAAATAATCATTTCATTTAACTTCATGATGATACTTCTTAATCACTGATAATGACCGCGCTATTGGTGAGTTCCAGACTGACAGCTGGTGGGTCTGGCATTAAAGATGAAATATGCTCACGACATTACACACAGAGCCCGACCCGCCAGTTGACAGATCACTTCCTGTCTGCCTTCTGTGGTAATTGTGTAACTTTTCATGAATGCCAGGCTGATATTAGTGGCCAAACTAAAGCCAAGTCAACAACAGGATTCACATTTGTTATTCTTATGATCTGACGACAGCTCAATCAATATTTATGAACTTGAGCATCCCAGAGCAAGAGTGAGAGAGAGTGGGCTTTAAGCTGCTGTTGTCAAGAGACAGAAAGGAAGTTTGTAAGCGAACTTGAATCAGAGTTTGTGGTGGTTTTTTTTATTGGTTTTAGAGGAAAGATGAGCCCGTAGCACAATCACTCTGTCACACAATGTCCGAGTCCATTCGCAGTCAATGGAGCAGCGCCACGTTTTGTCTCATAAATATCATCAAGCCTCGTCTCTGTTTCTAGCCCCGGAGAAACCATTTCCTGGTCACAAATAGCCATTTAACTGTCAGAGATGACTGCAATAACTTATTCAAATGATGTTTTAGGTCGGCTTTTCTCTCCCATTGTTCTATAAAGAAGGTCCATTCCTTTACGGCTCTGTAGTCTCTGAGTACCCGCTTTGTGACACAAACTTTCTGTGTGTGTGTGTGTTTGTTTGTTTGTTTGTTTCTCTGCAGGGACGGTCCAGACCAATCGTCTCCTCAGATTGGCCAGTTTAGTGGGAACACAGCTCTGGAGTCCGTCTACTCAACCTCCAACATCATCCTCATCAAATTCCACTCCGACTTCTCCGGAGCCGGCTTCTTTGTCTTAAGCTACCATGGTAAGACAGTAACGACATCATCAATTGCGTCCTAGAGCTAGCGATCGTATGAATGTGCTGTATACAGCAGCTTGGTTTGCTTAAAAATGCCTCTCTCATTACCTGTTTTCTCTGCTTTGTGGTGTAGTGGTAAACATGTGATGCCCTCATTAGCTGCAGCTGCAGCGTTGGCGTCGCTCTGTTCATTGTGTTACGGTCTCTTCGACTTCACCCTCATTACGTTCCACTCAGTCCTGCTTCCTTTGACTCGCTCTGACTCATGAAGTTTGGTCTTCCACCAGAACTTTTAGCTCTCCGACTGAAGCCTGGCGTCTCTGCCACAGCCAGCCGCTGTAATGATGTATCACTCACAATGCTGCTGTTGATAGTTTTCATATGAATTAAGCTGGTGAATCATGCAATACCTGAAGTCTGCGATGTGTGATTCACTATTGGGTGGTACAGAAGCCCTTTTTTCAGGTCTCACTTACTCACTAGTGGATCAGTTGGTTTCTCTTTCATACATGTTACTGAAATACAGCAGTAACCTTTGAGATCAGTCACGCCACGATCAGCCCACATGATGTATTTGAATTTGACGACGATCACCATGTCAGATCTCATGATCACAGTGCCATAAACACTTGCCGTGTCTCGGCCAAGTGACTGGCAAGCCCACACGTACCCGTGTGAACCCGACCAATCCACGACTTATTTCACGATCACACACGAGTTCAGGGGTCATCGAGGAGGTGGATGAAGCCACGGTCGATCATGGCGACAGAAGGGTTGTGTGTGATGCTGGCGGTCTTCTGTAGCGTCAAGAAAAGAAAAGAAAGAAAGAACAGCTGTGGATGCGCTCCTGGGTGGCACGGAGAGAACAGTATGGGCTACGAAGGTCCGAGTGAGGGGCAGCTTTGACGATGAGCAGCTGTGTGTTGGATACACTATAAGTGTAACTTTCTTCATTTTCTTGCATACAGCACCATCTGGTCTTGTGGAAGTGTGCAGTAGCTTTGCTGTTGCTGGAAAGAAAGCAGCATTGCACAAGTTTCCTTTGTTAAAAATGACAGCAACCTTCACTCAGAAGTTTGTTATTCTTTCAAATTAACCTGCGTGTGAACATTATGTCTTGTCATTGTTTACCTCCTGTGCTCGGGAATTGCTATCAGATTAAGGCAGGACACTTTAATGGCTTTAACTTTCAGCCACACGGGAAACGTTTTTGATTTTCTAATTACTTTTAAAGAATGTTGTGGTAATTGGTGCCATAGTCGTGCAAATAATTCATCATTAAAAAGCTGTTAAAAGCTGTAGTTTGTAGTTTGTTCAATAAAAGCAATTAGACGCATAAGAAATAGGAGATTTTCATGAAACAATTGTCCTCATGAAAGTTTGTCTCTCTTTGTCCCAATTGCCTGATGAGGAAACGCTGTCATCTACACACACACACACACACACACACACACACACACACACACAAACAGACACCTTCCCTCAGAAGATTGTATTTTTGCTCTTTCTCCATGTCAAAACAGTCTATGCCATTCAGTTTCTCAGCTCATTTCAATGTTTTGCTGTGGTCCTTCAGTGCACTCAGATTTCCCTTTGTTTTCAACCACAATTTAAGATGGAAACACCTCCCAAATCGCCTGTTTTCTTGTTTCGCCTGTCTGTATGCAAACATCAATCCTTAGACACTTAGCCCCTGTCTTCTTTTTTGCCTGTATCCATCTGCAGTCATGTTGAAATTATCACGATTTTACATCAGTCTTCAACTTGAAGATTTAAGATATGAACACAACAAATTAAAATAACAGCTGAAAAGTGCATGCTGTCGAAGTTATGATGTGTTGTCTTGAATTTCTTTGGAAAAGCAAAAACACCTGCGTATAGGCAGCGTTAGTAGCTTGTATACATGACAGAAACTCTCATATTGTTCAGTGTGGCGTCGCCTGTGATTTGTACTGTTTATACTAATGAGCTTGTTTGTCTAACATTTAGATATAGTGTAGTGTTTATATAGAGCAGATTCATTTTCATTAGTATGTGTACAGTCTGGTTTTTATAGTAGGCGTGTCTCACATGTCACCACAGCCAGATGTTGTACACTTCATCACTATTCTCATGTGGAAATCTCATAGCTAGTTTCTAATGTAGGAGAAAACATGAATCTCATGTGCTCTTGACAGCCATCTTAATGCACTGTCATAAAAAAAAAAAAAAACTGGTTTCATTTTGGCAATGCAAGGTTTTCATCAGACAGTAAAGAAATGCTGCTTATTTTCCTCGTCCTCGTCAGAATCGTTAAGTCCCTGGAAAGTTGCCTTTTTGGATGAAGTTAATTTGACAGAATGGCTTCTAATGAGTCTAACTGTATGCACCCTTCACAACACAGTTTGTCATTCCTTGACTAACTCTCCCCCTCTCCTCTCTCTCCCACACACACACACACACACACACACACACAACACAATATACATCATATCTCCCGCCCTCTCCCTCATGAAGCATACATTTGCTTCTTCTCTAAAGTTTCTGCTCAACGCTCTCTAATGAAAACATGTCAACTTGTGTGCAGGCTTTCCTTTCTCAGACAGATGTCGCGTTGTTAATGAATTCCTGTCAGCAGGTTTTAACTGTCAGCTGTCACACTCACACAGAATCACTACCATCTGATGGATTCAAGTTTAGTTTCAATTTCTGCTTTGTCGGAGGATGTACAGCGGAGAGTGACAGGGGGAGATGGATAAGAGGGAGAGGGGATGACATGCATGGCAGCAGTTGTTAGCATTACTTTGTCTCTTCTGTTTTATGAGACAGTAGAACAAGAAAACAGGAGAGACAGCCATGAGCGAGAGGTAGGCAGGAAGCCACGATGTGAGCGAGGAGGACACCCGAGGAGAGGACACACTTTGAGAAGTGTGGTGATGACTTAAATTGTTGGTTCATAAATAAAGGAAGAATAGGCACCATTCTTGCAGCAGAAACTTGTCACATCAAGGGACAAAGTTTCCTTCTTCAGCGTCCTTCAGTGACGCAACTTAAATCCAGAATGTCACTGTTTGCATCTGAAGCAGCTGCTAAAGTGCAGTTTTGGTCTGAAATGCCACAGAAACCCCAAAGGAAGCATCAATCCGCTGTTCGGGGATGTTTATCTATGTCATTGTCCTTCTATTTGTTTTTCTCTGGGTCAAGGTTCTGAATGTCAGTGCTTCCAGGCGAGCGGCGTACAGTGGTGGATAATGTTGTCTTGGACGCGAGGCCAAGAAAGCTGATGTGACATGAATGTGGAAGCAGCTATAAAAAATGGTCTCGGAGCTTAGTGAGATCAATGACTGCTCACAGTGAACCTCTCGTCTCACGCACAGAAGCAGAGACAGAGCTGCACACATGCAAACATACACGCGCACGCACACACACACACACACACCATAGGGCTTTGATATGCATGAGAGAAGAGGATACTATTGGCAGGTCTCATTTTCATAGTCAATTTCATCCTGACTTATAGCTCTCAGCCCTTCCTTCCTCTCTCACCCATAGTCCTCCCCTCTCTCCGTCTGTGTCTGTCTATATTCTCTCTCTCTCTCTCTCTCTCTCTCTCTCTGTTAGTGAGTGATCTATGCTCATGCAGTAATATTGATTACAGCCTTCAGCTCAGTGGCTGTGAAGTCAGTTCCTTTTTATGAGTCAAGGCGGTGCCGTATCTGCGCAGCTGATCTGCTTTTTGATGCTATGCTTTGCTGACCCGACCACCTGAACTTGAGAAGTGAAGCTAAACTGAAACAACCAAGATTAAATAAAGCAGAGAGAAAACACGCCATGTCACTGTTTTGTTTTCTAAAGATTTTTCACCACAAATCTCGGGGCAGTTGTTGCAGGCACAGACGACTGGAAGGTTACACACAATGCAGGTGCATTATGGGTTGCATTGTATGTTATGGTATGTTATGCAGGAAATGTTGGTTACTGTTTGTAAGCACAACTTTCAAACTCAGCCCCTCCAGAGGCATGGCGCTTATACATACAATGCAAGCTACTATTTTAGAAGGTTGCATTTCATGTAATGGAAAAGCCAAGCTAACTAAGCTGGCTGCCGGCTCCTACCTGTCTAACAGAAAACAAGTCCGCTACATCCATGAATGTTCCGTTGAGAGTACACAAACACCCAGTGGAAATGAGAGGAACTGCGGCACAATATGAGGCTGTGAAAGAGTAATTGTTTGTGTGATCACTCTGCTGATGGGAGGTTGTGACAGACCCAAGTCATCGCTGCTGCACTGCTGCATTTTCCAGCTGCCGCATATCTTAGTGTTATGATCCCTTTCATTCTGGCGTTGTTGTGTTATTGCGTTGGGTGGGAGATGTGAGCGCATCTCCAATGAGATCGAGCACAAACATCATCCCTGCACGATGTAATCTGTAGTGTTTCATTAACTCACTGTCATTCAGCCTTCGGAGAATATTTCTCCTTCCTCTTCCTCTTTCCACCATTTTATCCTCTGCTGAAGAAACTCTTAAGCCTCTTAAAAGTCCTCCTCCCTGCTCCTAACAGTTTTTCACCTCAGGAGCTCTCTTAAGGACTAAGACGCTTTGTGAATAACTTTCATCTTTACCAGAATCTACTCTTAACTGTGAGGGGAAATTCTTAGAAAACATCATAATTCTAAGACTTTTCTTAGAATTCTGTCACCAAAAGCAACTCTTTGCAAAGGGAGTCTTTATGACTACGAGCCCTGGTCACAACCTCTTTGTAAAGTCCTGACCTCACCTGTGCGCTGTTATTGGCTGAGGGCTACACACCCACTGCCCAAAGGCTAGAGCCCAGAAACCTCCTGAACACAACAAAATAAGAAGAAAGTAAGAAAACACAGGCAGAGGGCAGAACCTCTGCAGATGAATACACTGCCACACACCTCTAGTGGATCCTAAGTGATGATTGAGAGGGATTGCTTTTGTATAAGCCTGTACATGTTTTTATAGGAAACCCAGGTTAGGTTTACTGACCAGATTTCCTCTCACAAATTCTTATATAATGTCCCTCTCTTTGTCCTCTCTCCTCTGCTGTGTCTGTGTCTCCTAGCCTACCAATTAAGGGTTTGCCAGCCTCCTCCAGAAGTGCCCAATGCTGTCATGCTGATGGAGGACGGGGAGCTGGAGATAGGTGAGTTATCTGTCTGCCTGCAATGCTGCTGGACATGTCAGTTGGATGGCAGAAGCAAACTTCAGACTTTTAACTTTCTGGTTCCTAATGTGAGAACAAACATCATCTTCTCCATAAGGGATGTCATACTTATAAATATCTGATACTCATTTAATGTCCACGAATAGAGACATGCAGCACTGAATGTAAATTCAGATTTTTGTGTTTTATATTTGTATGATGTAATTTTGTCAGTGCAGATACTGATGATTAACACTGTACGTAGTAATAGAGGATGCATCCAAATCCTTTATCTGAATGAAAATAGTAAATCTGCATTGCAAGTAAGAGTCCTGCATTGAAAATGTTACTCAAGTAAAAGTCCATAAGACTTCTTTTCAAAATGTAAAAGCAGAAAAATGGCCACTCTAAGTGATATGCCATTATGTATTATATTATATCATACATTATGTATTATGCATGCTTGTGTAATGATTTTATTCTTATAGATGGTTCAGGTTGAACTGATTTTAGCTATTAAATATAGCAATGGAAAATTTTTATAAGATGATAACGATGTTTTCTTTGTAAAATGTTGTTAAAAAAACAAATTGATGAGGTAACTAGTAACCAGAACAGCTGTTAATTGAGTGTGGAGTAAAAATTATGATGTTTTCCTCTGACATGTCGTGGAGATAAAGTATAAAGTAGTATAAAATGGTACTTAAGTGCAAGTACCACAAATGTGTGCTGTACTGTAATTTTACTTTGTTACTTAGCCACTTTCTTCATGCATACTAATTTTGTGCATCTAGGTGACATCATCAGGTACAGATGCCACCCTGGATTCTCATTGGTTGGCAGTGAGATTCTAACATGTCGCCTTGGAGAAAGACTACAGATGGATGCACCTCCTCCAATGTGCCAAGGTGTGTGTATGCCACTGCAACAGCAAATAATGTTTTTATTGATATTTCAAATACATGATGCTGACAATATATCAAAGCTAACAAAATGTAACCATATACCTCCTTTCCTTTTCTGTCCGTAGTCCAATGCCCTGCACACGACGTGCGATATGACTCGTCAGGTGTCATCCTGAGCCCCGGTTGGCCGGAGAGCTACCCTAACCTCCAGATGTGTTCGTGGAGCGTTACCGTAGAGAAGGGATACAACGTCACCATTACCTTTGAAAGTTTCCACACTGAGAGAGAGTTTGACGTGTTGGAGATTTTTGATGGTAAAATAAAAAACACGCACACAGACACACCCTCTTTCTGAACGGTGCAAAGGTGTTAAGATGAAACTGGATCACTATGGGAAAACTGGACACTAAATCCCCCAAAATACCAAGTTCCAAAAACAGCTCTGTCTCATTTATTCTTTTTCTCTCTTTCTGTGTCTCTCTCCTGCTTTCCCTCTGACTTTGATCCCTCTCAGGTCCAACACCCAACAGTCCCACTCTGGCAACGCTGAGCGGCGACCTGCCAACACCCTTTAACCTCACAACCACCGGTCACCAGTTTCTGGTCCGCTGGTCTTCGGACCATGGCACAAACAAGAAAGGCTTCAAAATTCGCTATGTTGGTGAGTACCAAAGTATGTATCCCAACTTTATTTTACTACTACTTTATATTATCCTAATGCATGGAAATAAGGTAGACAGAGACAGACAGAAAGGGACATTCTGAGTAAGAGCCTCTAAATTGTGTCAACATATAGATCATAATTTGTTCAGCCTGCGCAAAAGTTGAGAAAGTTTCTCATTTTGCAATTTTACAGTGAGAACAGGGAATATATAAGAAAGTGGATGGAAAAAATGAACAGTATCATTAACTTCGTCTCCATTTCTTTATCTTCAGCTTACTTTTCTACCTCGCTTCTGTCTGTCTCCTAAAGCAATTTACCGTCTTGCATTATGACTTAGTACTTAACTTTTATAATTCCAGGAAAGCTTAATGAGCACAGGTGCTGTTTTACAGCAGTCTTTACATTCAGACAATCTTGCACCTGCATCTGCTGAGTGTAACTTAAGACTGTTGGGCATTAAGCACTTGGGTAATGAGGCTTGTGCGCATCATTCAAGGGCATTTTTTGACAGTTAAGGGGGAGGCGACAGCATTACCTGTTTAGTTTGCTATTTCACTTCACACTGTGCAGTCAGGAGGCTGCTTCTTTAACCTTTATAACACCACTGTTCTGTATGATGAATTACACGCTCAGTAATAACAGAAAAGCCTCTCACACTCTCACACCCAGTAACCTTCTTTGGTAGCTGTGATTAATGTGAGCATTTGCAAGGATTGTTAAAAACATGTTGTGAGCGTACTAAAGTCATGGTTCAACTTCAGTAATGTGTATTTCTTCACATGCGCAATCAGGCCTGTATATGACAATGTACTTCTGCCACCACTGAGAGAAAATAAAATATGATCACTTTTTAATTACAAAGAGAATGTTTGGTAACACTTAATAAGGTACACATATTCACCATTAACTGGTTTCTTATTAGCATGCACATTGGTAGCATATTAGCTCTTTATTAGTCCTTATAAAGCACTTATTAATGCATTATTCTGGGGATTAGAGTTATTTAGGCCTAGGGTTATTAAGATCCTAATTCATGTTCAACTTCCTTACTTACTATCAATAAGGAGGAAATAGTTAATGGCCTATTGGTTGTAGAACATGCTCAAGCACAACAAGGCATTCGTAAGTGCTTTATAATGACTAATAAAGAGCCAATATGCTACTAATACGCATGCTCATAAGAAACTAGTTAATGGTAAATATGCGCACCTTAATATAAAGTGTTACCAGTGTCAGATCATAATGAAAATTTTCTTATTATTAAGACATGCCAACTTAGTTTGTTTTAGAGGAAACTTTGTCATTAAAACAAGAGGTTTGTAGTTATTATAAAAAGCCCTTGTGAGATTGAAATCAGATGTTCAATCCTATCAATCTTAAAAATTCTATAGGCGAAAGAGCCTGGACTGGATTTAATGAGAGCCTCTCAGATGGCTGCTTCAGCGATACCGGCCCTTTTCATGGCCATCAACTTTAAACTTTTAATGCTTTTGGAAATAAGCTGTGTCAGAGAGCTTTAATTAGAAATCTCTGACGAACTGTACAAAACATTGTTGGCACTGATTCTGTATTTTCAACACAAGGAAAATGCAGTTAAAGGGACTCTCACTTAACTCTTAAGTGGTTTTTGGCCATTTTGGTTCATAAACCCGCCACACAAACGATACTGGGCCATTGGCAGAGTAGAGGGACATATAAACCAAGCTAATCACTAATATATAACACCAGTTAAGAACTCCAATTTGGGGAGTTATAGACCAGGCAGCGAGCCCAAGTCAGCATCTAACTGGACTCAGTCCTGGTTAATCTTTATATGCTGGAGCTGAAGAACATCACTAAAAAATGTTACTAGTAACTTCATATCATATGAGATCCTGACATCATTGTATAAGAACCTATATCTACTGCTACAGATACAGAGACAGACAGAGACTACAGTAAAATAATTATAAATAGCATACATGCCAGTATTGACTGGAGTAAACGATTAATGATCCTTGGTGTAAGAATATTTCATACAATTGCATAAAGCCATTGATGACTTTGTGGGCAGTGTGTCTGATAATGTTTGACATCTACTGTAACTCTACTCATTGATTGTTCGATCTCTGCAGTGAGAGTATTATTTATTTAGCATTCATACAGTTTGTCAGGTTGATCCTAATTGGCTGAAAAACTCAGCTTTTAAAACGTGCTGTGAAGGTATAATCACGACTATGGCCGTTAATATTTCTGCTCCCAGACCTTTGTGTTCAGTTTAGCCCTACAGGTGTTTTGAGGTATTACACTCATGCCTCTAATAGCACTGTGTCAAATACACTATAAATATCATGATTATCATCAGTAAAAATGCAATAAATTTGCAATGCAAATTTCATTGACATGTTATGCTCAATGACAATAAAGGCAATCTTGAATCTTGAATCTTGCAATCTTGAAATGATAATTTACTCACAAACATGATGCATTTGCCATCATTTCATTTTAGCTGGGCCTCGTAGTGAGTAATAAATACAGTACTGACTCATATTGATGAAGGTTTCAGGAAATTATCACATGACACCGGACTGTAATGTCAGTAGCACCAAACCTTGAAAGCAAGACTCTGGTTTCAGTACCGGTAATGGTATAACACTGTGTACACCTGCATGCAGGCATGTAATCTGTGTTAATCTCAGCATTGATGTGAAGGCACAAACATTTGTTTTCTGTCTGGTAGATTAACCAACCGTACTGTACTTCTAGTATATGTTACTTTATAGTAGTAAAAAATACTAAAGCTATGATATCACAGATTACTGCTGCCATCCACCTTGATGTTTACTCTTAGTTTCATCTTGTTTCCTCCACTCCAGCCCTGTACTGTTCAACACCAGACTCTCCACTCCACGGCTCCATCTCCTCGCAGAGTGGCGGCCACATTAACAGCGTGGTGCGCTGGGCTTGCGACCGTGGTTACCGTCTCATAGGCAACGCCACAGCGACCTGCCGCCGCACACCACTCGGCTACCACGCGTGGGACTCTCCTGTACCTGCGTGTCAAGGTTTGCTTGTTTATATGTCTGGAGTATACTTAAAACTGAACTATACTGAAGTATCTTAGATATGCAATGTTCATTAGTATGCATATTATTTCTATGAAATACGCTTGAAAAGGGTGTTAATAAGTGTGCGCTTGAGCAACAACACTGAAAATTGTAGTTTGTGAAAGAATAAATTGGTAGATTTGCAAGCTCATGTTAGCTAGCTTTGACGCTAATGCTCATGCGCAGTGTTGAAACATAATAAACTGATTAAAGAAGAGCTGGACTTAACTATTCACAGACCAGCTAGCTGTAACACTGACGTCTCATTATTTTGAATGCAGCTGAGTGCTAATTGAGCTAACAACCTATAAAAATAATTTTCGGCTAAATGAATTTTAGCTAAACTAGTTAAGTTCACTGCTAACTTGAATTGCAGCTAATGTAGCTAACGTTGACAGAATTGCCTAAATAGGTAGGCTGTGGTAGAAAACACAGCTAAGTTCATCCATGTTATAAAACCTTAAAACCCCTTTTTCTCTTCTTTTTAACACAATTCCTGCTGCATTCACATGGATTCAGGCAGATGGTAGACGCAAACAATTAGTGGGCGAGAGCAGCACGATAAAACAGAGGTGATCTTGACGAGAAGAAGCTTGAAATTCATAACAATTAGTAATTGAGACTATCTTTCTGAACAATATGACATCACTATAGCAACATGTCTTCATGCGTGTTACGTTTTGCCGTCTGTCGGACTGTTTGTTCTTCCCGTGCCGTCCAGAAGGCGTCTGCCTGAATGCAGCGTCATTCTTTTTGCTCCAGAGCAGACATACTCAACATTTATGGTGCATTCCCTCACACTCACGTCTCTCCACCTTTTCTCTCGCTCCTCCTCTGAATCACTGAATGAGTATTGACCATACTGTAACATTCAAGTGAGTAAAATTTCAGATGCATTGATCGTATGAAGGAGCTTATATGAATGCCACATATAATTGATACCAATTCGGTAAAGGAAATTGAGTGAATAGAAAGAAAACTTTAATTTTTTAAAGTGCCTCTTCTTTGTCTCTTAATATGTGTATTTTCAGAATATACTGCCATGTGCTCCACAAAGACGTGATTCGACGTTTGTACCTCCTGTCATCTAATCCCACACATCAAATAACCATAGGAAGGCACCGCTCGTTGCTGTTATTGATAGAAAGTCAAATGAAGGATGTATAGCAGATTGTCCACACTTTGTAATTACGTAGTGTGGTGCGCTACAAACCAGTCTATTTAAAACCACTGTGGACTGTGGAGCAGCATTTCCAGCAGGATGGATGTATTTTGTCAGAACTGATGGGAACCAGAGATCAAGCGGCTCTTGATTGTATATTTTTAGTTTGATAGCTTCATTGAAGAAAATAGGCGATCTTGTTTACAAATGTACAATGCAATGCACTGCACAGGCTTTAAATCCCCAGACACGCTTCAAGCAAAGTACACATCAAACCTCCCTATCTGACAGACATAAGTGTGCATCAGGACTTTTGTGGGCGTCTGTTTGCATGTTGTCTTCCTAACCAGTGTGTATCTGTCCTCCCATAGCTGTCTCATGCGGGGCGCCCAAAGCTCCCATAAACGGCGGCGTTTTAACAGCTGACTACTCTGTCGGAACAAGAGTTTCCTATTTCTGTAACGATGGATACAGACTGTCCAGTAAAGAGCTGACGTCAGCCATCTGTCAGCCGGATGGAACATGGAGCAACCACAATAAGATACCACGATGTTCTGGTTAGTGACACAGATTTCACTGGAATTTTAATCATATAAACCAAATCTGCTTGTGTTACTAATTTGGAGTTAATTGTAAAGCCACAGAATTAAACTCTGTGACTTTACCAGACTCCAGTGAGATCTTCAACCAAAGAAAATGAAATAGTTGATTGTTTATGCACTGAAAATTGAATAATCATCTTTTACTGAGTAAAATGGATAAACTGGTTTGAAAGAAACATGTAATTAGCAGTAAGAGTGGCAGGCGTCTTTGGCAAGGACATTGTTATTGAAAATGAGTCATTATCATGCATCTGTGAGATATTTTACGGTGGCTTGGCCCCAATCTCAGATGGCTAATTATTAACTGACACTTTTTAAAAATGGTTATTGTGCTTTTAGAAATGTAAACAAACTCCATGGCTTTGTTTCCTCTTCACCCTCCGCCTGTCTCTGCAGTGGTGGTGTGTCCCAGCATCGGGTCGTTTTCTTTAGAGCACGGCCGCTGGAGGATTGTCAATGGCTCACACTACGAATACAGAACTCGCATCGTGTTCACCTGCGATCCAGGATACTACAGATTAGGCCCCGCCCACATCCAGTGTTTACCCAATGGCATGTGGAGCTGGAGAAATGAGAGACCGCACTGCCAAGGTGAGTAACAAAGATGCATGATGACTTAATGACCACAGCTAGTTTTTTGGTGTCTTTACATCTGTCTACACATACTTGCCATTGACTGTAGATAATAATGGGAATCATTTACTCTTGTCTACATTTAATGAAAAATTAGGGGATGTTTGAGGTCTGAACAGTAACAGGCAAAAATAGTCTGGCATGTACTTCCATTGAAATGGCAAATAGTTGTTTTTACTCTTCTGTTTCTGTGCTGATTAAATATCCTGGTTAGCTATTTCCAGCCGAGTCTTTATGCTAAGCTAAGCTAACTGACTGCTGCCTTTAGCTTCATATTTAACAGACAAACATGGGAGTGTTAGGAATCTTCTTTTACCAAAAAGAAAATAAGAGTTCCAAAATCAAAGCCATGTGTCTGTGTGTGTTCAATGTTTAATTTAATTTGAATGTTTATTTCTACTAATTTCATAAAATCGAATGATGACTGAGTTATTGTGCTTGGAAATCATTGTGTTCTTACAATCTGTGCTCTAACCTGACTGAGTGGCCTTGACATTTTTTCGCATCTGTTATTTTTCTTCTGGGGCTTCCGTGACATTTTGAGTCGATGTTATTCTTCTTTTAAGAATTCTGTGACATTTGAAAATGTATTGTTATTTTCTTCACCAGTCGTTTCTGAGTGGAGGGGGAAAAAAACAATATTGGCACCAAATTTGTGTGATGAACAGCCCGCCGGCCTTGGTAGCATTCCTTACTGAACCAATGAGCTATACCAGCCACTCAAATTAACTTGGCGCTAAATTGGTGCACAACTGCTTTTAAATTGCTTGTGTCTGGCTGTGTGTTTCAGTTATTTCCTGCGGTGAGCTGCCATCTCCACCCAATGGGAAGAAGATTGGTACTCAGACGACATTTGGTGCTACAGCCATCTTTACGTGCGACGCCGGCTTCATGCTGGTGGGGTCAGCTGTCAGAGAGTGCCTGTCATCTGGGCTTTGGAGTGGAACGGAAACACGATGTTTAGGTATAGAACTACTAGACCTACTAATGTATTCACACATCCATTATGTATTACAGTATCTAGATGCTCTGTGTCATTTTCTGACTTACGTTTATTGCTTAGGACGTATACAACATGTTAACATCGACCATTAGAAAGGGACTTTCAAAGATGTGATTTTTCGAGTCAGTCTAATGAGGACAGATACCTGTCTGGCTGCATGGCACAGCTGCTCCCCTCTGGCCCTGTCCACCTCACAAGCAAGACTATCACGAGCAAGCTTCTGCTGTGCATTGAGTCTGAAAGTTTTATTTATATATTTATAAATAAGCCAGAAAAAGTAGCTACTTTCTTCTGTCAGTGTGCCAGCCAGAGGTAACAGATGTTATGACATGGTGCTGTCACTTCTCCATGAAGCCTCAGCAGAAACATCGCTTCCCAGAATACTTCACAGGCTGAGGGGGATATGAGATGCAATTTATAAAGGAAAAGTTCAATGAAACTTAACCTAGACTGATGAGGAGGCATCATTCTGTCAAAAAGTAAATAAACTCAGCTCTAAAAAAGTGCTATAAACAGCATTTTTATTCAATAACTTTTCTTGTTATCCTTCAAAACAAAACTGGCTTGACTGTACTTGTTTTGCTTATTCGAAATGTAAGCCTGTACAGTTATGTTTGCATAAAAATTATCCTTTTCTGGTCAGTCTTGAAATCTTCAAACAAATCAAAAAAGACATTCAAAAGTATGTGAAACAAATACACGTGGATTTCTCTTCCAGAATGTGTTGCCAGATTTCTAACCAAAATTAAAACATTTGTTGATAAGAGATATTTTAATCCAAAGCAGGGTACCTTATTATATTATATTCATTAGTTTAATATTCTACTGATGCTTCTTTTCAAAGTGTGTTGAAAGCGTGTGATAACTTGCTGAAAATAAATTGACCGCTAGGTCAACAAAAGTCCTTTCTTCAACACATAACTTTCTGCAACACATTCCATAAAGTACAGTGTGACTCACTTGAGTTATGCCCTTTAACTCCAGCAATCAACACCTCAGAAACAATGTGAAATGACAAAGGTGATGTTAGGCAACCTTTTGTCCTCTCGTTTTCTCCCACTGTCCTGTCTGTCTGCAAAATTGTTAGCATGCTGACATCAGGAACACAGTGTAGGCTTTATCTACTGTAAAGAATGAAATCAATATTCATTTCAACCTTTGTAAGAACACAAAATGAAATGCTCTTTAAAACATGCACATCTTGCATTAGCAGTGTGCATCAGTCAGACCTCTGGGAATTAATCTGATCAGAGAGGCCCACAATTCCTGTTTAATTAGCTGTTGCGAGGTGGGATTCTTCAAAAGCAAAAGTGGGACATCTTCGTTTCAAATTTAGATGCTTTTGAAGGTATTGCAAAGAACAGTGACACAGCTGTGAAAATGTTGTAGGGGGCACCTGACCACCTGAGCCCTCACTGTAAACAGGTGATCCAATTTATGACCGAGCTGCTGATATTTTGTGAAGATGGGGAACTTGTTGTGCTCCCACTTTGATGTGTGTCTGCTCAAAGTCACATTTCTCATATACGGGATGAAACAGGCTTCAAGCTGCAATTGCCTACTTTTACACGCTTGCAAAAGGTTTCGGCAGATGTTTAAAAATTTAATGTCCCACATAGAGGCAACAAACTATCGCCTAAGCTAAGGTGATGTTCAGCCCTCAGGGTTTGTTTAAAACTCCCAGGCATGATTAAAATGTTACAGTTTTGCTGATATTGTCTTTGTATCCCTGAAAATAAGCCAGAGAATGCATCTCATGAGTACAGGAAGACTGCAAGGTGTAGTATCATTTTGAAATATTTGCATATCTGCACCGAGCTCGCTCCTGGTCCAGACAACAGTAAGTAAAAGCAAGAAAAATAAAAAGACACAAGGTGGAACAGAAAAATGTGTTTAAAAATCAAAGTACAATTGCAAATGAAAGGTTAGTGCAGGGTTTTGATTGTGTCCGTTGGTCTGTGTTTGAGCTACAGTAAATATCGAGAGCAAAGACCTGGAATATTAGGGATAACATGGTTACAGATACAAAATTGTGTAGAGTAGAAAGGTTTTAGTCGTGTCCCTAAAGCAACATTTCAGAGTTCCAGGACACTGTGACCCATGATCTGTCTCTGTCTGTGTCTTTCAGCTGGTCACTGTGGAATCCCAGAAGGCATTGTGAACGGCCAGGTGATAGGGGAGAACTTTGGATACCGCGATACAGTCGTCTATCAGTGTCTGCCTGGCTTTCGACTAATAGGCTCATCAGTTCGAATCTGTCTCCAAGACAACCAGTGGTCTGGACAGCTGCCCATCTGTATATGTAAGGAAAACACACAAGCACACACAGATCTCAAACCAAAGATTCACCTTAACTAACCAGAGGCAGGACGACCCGAACCCTGTGTTAACACACACTCACAGACTCACACTGGCTTTGCAAACACATCTCTTTACCTGATATATCTGCTGATCTGCTTGGATACACAGTCAAATAGACAGTGCGTGTGTTTGTAACACAAACCCCTGCTTATGATAAAAACATGCAGGGAAAACATCACCCTCAATCAAGATTAGTCTTTTGGTTTATGTTCGCCTGTACGTGCATGCAGAGGATAAATAGAAATTGTGCTCATATGTTTGAGGTCAAAGTGTATCTAGAGGAAGCTTGAATGTCATGTTTTGATACAGTTTTCCACTGTTTGCTAGATACTAACTCGAGAAACTGAAATCCTTTCACGTAGAGGCATTGTAACCTTACAGTTTTGATAAAGTTCTCAGCATTTTCATTTAGCATTTTCATCGACAAGATGTGATCTGGCTCATCTTTAAAAAACAAACTCCTGAACTCGTGCTTTTTGTCGCAGTTCAGAGATAACAAAAGTAAGAATTCAGGGAACTCTAAGAGGAAAGCAGTGTTTGTGCGTGCAGAAGAATGGCTTCATTAATTTAAAAACTGATTTCTTTTCTTTCAAAAAATTGCACTTTTTGGTCACATTGCAAACCTTGAATTGGAGCAGATGACTCACAATATTGACTTCACCATTGAAAGTTTAGCGTCACTTGAGGTTTGATTGCAGGGTTTCTTGTCATTGCACACCGACACTAACGCAACTGACGCTGACTCTAGGACACATTTGAGACAATCCTTGAGACTTTGCTCCGCTCCCTTCCTTTTCTCATGTAAGCAGTGATACTGTAAGACATGCAAACAGTCTTTGACATGTAAAATCGATGAAGTTACCCTCATTTTGAGTTCTGACCTCTTTTTTTCTGTAAAGTGAAGTGTTAACTGTAGATGCCTGATTAGAAGCCATCAGAATGTGTAGTAGTGAGAAATTTGGTGTAATCAGAAACATATGAGCCTTAAGCGTTCAGTCACAACAGTGTAGCTACCTTTAACCTTGTTTATGAACAGAGGACCAAGCTCTGCAACAAGGGAGGTTGTCTGGTCGTGCTGATAAATCCCTGTTAAATTTCATTCAAGGGTGGAAAAGTCCAAATTAAAAAAGGGAAATAAAATCATTTAGAATAAACCTTTTGGGCAACAGTGGTTCCATATTGAGTGAAGCCAGCGTAAGGTTTGTATTTTGAGAAATATCCCTTTCTTGTTAATTCACCCAAACAGTCCTGAGGTTCTGCAGATTCACACCAGCAGTCTTATACAAAGGGCCCAAGGGCCCAACTGCCAGTGTGGTCTGGAAGAGATAAATAAATGGGCTTGAGGATAAAATAGAATTCTCTGACGTGTCCAGGCTTCTGTGAAAATCTTCTAAAATTGGTCATTTGCTGTGAGCGTCCTGAATGTTTTTAGACAGCAACTGGGCACACTTGAAGTGGTGATGATGAGTGCCATCTCGAGCCAATTATACAGATGCCTTTTCCCAAAAGAGACAGCCTGTTTGTTCACGAAATTAGAAGCATGTTTAAAAGAAGCGGGTGGTGATGTACTGTCTACATCTCTGGAGTAGCACTGGCATGAAAGGGAGTTTATTTTCTCTGTGAAATTGTTTTTGACTGTAACCCTGAAAACAAAAGAAACATTCAAGGTAGGGACTTCATATCAGATAGTTTGTCTGTGTGTCTGCATGTGGGGTTTGGGTATTGCATGCAGTCACGTGTGTGTGGTTAGGATAGTGTGTGTATCCATCTGTGTATCTGGTGTTTCTGGGCTGTGCTGCTTTTATTGGGGTTATTCATGCAGGAGTTATTGAGGGAAATCATTTTACAGCCAAATTATACTGTAATTATGGAGATGAGAGGCTCTTGTTTAGAGACACAAACACAGAATGATGATGAGACAATGGTGTGTGTGTGTGTGTGTGCGCGCGCACGCGTGTGCGTGTGTGTGTGTAGCTGTAGGGCATGCTGACGGTGTCAGATAAATTTGTATCTAAGGCAAGCAAACAAACTTCTGATTATCACTGATCATGTGAAAAAAAGACCTTGGCTTCTTCGTTTTCTCTCATCTCGATCCTCCTTCCTCTGCTCTCCTCACCTCTGTTGTTCTTTTCCTCTTTCCTCTTGTCTTCTCCTCCTCTAGCACCCTCTCCTCTGCTCTGTTCTTTGGTTTTTTCCTCTTTCACTTTTCCACCCACCTAGTCTGTGCCTGTCTTATTTTCTTTTTAATTTTGTCAACCTCCTCTCCGCTCCGCTCCGCTCTCCCCCCTGTAAGGCAGTAAATTTAAAGAGGGAGAGCTTGTGAGGCAGATGAGAGAGGGCCTGGCAGGAGCTGTAACCTGTCTGTTCACACAAACATCAAAACACTGTCGTCAGCACAGTGAGGACAAGGGACCCACACAAACTTCTAAGTAGCCCCAGCAAATGAAGTTCAATAATTATGATGCACAATGGCAAACAGAGGACACTCAGTGCTAACGCTGAGGATGGCGAGACCTAATATTTCAAAATAAATACCCTAAATTGGGATACCAGCTATGTCTCCTCAGTCATCAGATATTCTCATAAATATTTATGAATGACTGAAGGAAAGGCATAGATATTCAGTCCAGATCTGTGCTTCTTGTGGTTTTTCTTCATGGCCTCTGACTCTCATGTCTGGTTTAGATCATACCGTTTTTTGTGGCTTTCATATCAAGAAGAAATCTTACTGAATTGGATTTTTGTAATTTAATGAGAAACGAGAGAGCAATGAGTTATAAAAAGCCATATATCTAAATCACATCAGCGGTCAGCTGCATCTATGTGGCACTGACTGCTGAAATACTGCTGCAGTGCTGGATGTGACCGCAGAAACATTCACCCAGGACGCAGAAACAACTAAATCATGTCTCTAATAACTCCCTATAAATCCACATAAAAACAGGCTTCGGTGACCAGTCATATTTAGTGTGCTGTGGAAAAACTAGTTCTAGTTGGACACTTTTTGTGACTGTGATCATGCAATAAATTCACTCTCTAAAATGTAGAAAAATAAGACTGGTGGTACTTTATACTTTTCCTAATTGTCAACAACCCCATGAGAAGCCCAAAATAAATTGATCCTGCTCAAGTGTTGCCAGTGTAAACAAAGCCAGATAAAGCTTATTCTTCTGTGCCATGGACCTCTATTGTTGTCCAAAAACTATTTAAAAATGCATCATTGAGCCACGCTGTTGCACTGGGTGATATCTTACTTACAATAAACATGGCCACTGTAATTTATTTTTACTCATTCCCACAAACTCACCGTTCCACTGCCATAAATACTAGAGCACCAAATGTGTATTAATCTGCATCTGATAGTGCCGTATTTAGTCCTGTTCGAATAATGTCTAATAAAACCTACAGAAGCCAGCTGTTTTATTAAATTACTGAGCTGGTTTGAGAAATAAAACCACATATTTGTGGCCCATTTTTTTTAAGATTTATGTCTTCAATACGAACAGATGGGCTTGGAGCTGAATGCCACAGACGGGATGTGGAAGTCAGACAGTATTAAGAGAAGGACTAACGCTGTGTTCACACATACAGACTCAAAAGTAGCAGGCTCTCTCTCGTCTCTCCCTGAAGCTTCCGGGCATGTTTAGCGTTAAGCAGATCATTTTCACCCCCGCCTGTGGTTGGACAGTTACTTTCTCTTGTTGCTACCCTGCACCAGCCCACAACTAAGTAGATAATTTCCTGAGTAATGCATCGTCTTCTGGTAGCTCATTAAGGTTATGTCATGCTGAATAGAGAAGCTGTGTCTTTTCTCATTTTTTAAGTGCTTTAATAGAGTTGAAGGTGAAAGCTAAGCTGCTAACAGCTGTGAATGGCAGCTGTCACACCTCAAGTGTTGGAGTATTCATGTGGGGTTTCTGTCTTTTTAATGATAAGAGAGTTTGCTAATTTGTTATCCTGCAATCTCAAGTACATTTATAACAAATGTAATAAGAGATGTGTGCGCAGCTACATTTCTCATGATTCACACTGTCTTCCCTACAGCAATCAGCTGCGGCCATCCAGGAAGTCCCATATATGGTCGAACGGTGGGGAATGGCTTCAACCTCAACGATGTGGTCAGCTTTGTTTGTAATCGGGGTTATGAAATGGAGGGGCCCGCACGTGCTCAGTGTCAGGCCAACCGCCAGTGGAGCCACCCGCCCCCAACGTGTAAAGGTGGGGAGAAAAGTTAAGTGTATTCACCCCTAACCTTATTTATCCCTACCTTTAATGCCACCCCAGCTATTATCTTTATTTATCCTTACTGCCTTTCCCTAAAGCAATCATCCTTTTACCATACCCTTTTCATTTCACCTCAATTCTACCTCTGACTTACTTAACTTAAACATCTCTGCCATCATAACCCTGAAATTAATTTTGACTTATACAGAAAAGATACATTTCTTTGTTAAAAAGTCGCTATTTTCCTTTAATTCACTGAAGTTTTGAGGTAGATTTAATCCTCTACATCTCTCTAATCCTCCTGGCTCCAGCCTTTTGAATGGAAACATTTTGTTTTCAATGAAACGTAAATCTCAAGCCCCGATTGTTCTCCAGCAATCACAGCAACAAGGGTCGCTTCACTCACATGAGTTTTTACACAAGCTATCGGCGTTCTGCCCAGTGTACAGAATGGACTGCCAGTCAATTGTGTGAAACAAAAAACGCATCATAATGACGACAAGCCATTATTAGTATGGAGGCTGGATCCAGGACACACAAACATGCCCTCATCATTGCATCACATAACATTTGCCATATTTCCCCTTTTAAACAGCGACCCTAATCAGTTCTTCCCTCTTCACCACAACCTTCTTATTACACCCTTTATTATTCTACAGGACTGTAATCCCTGTGCAAAGCACTGGGAAAATGAAGAGGGGGGACAGAAATGACCCTCTCTGGTTCATGCCAAATAACACATGCTTTTCTATATCTCTTTCTGTGTATTTGTGTGTGTGTCCGTCTCTGTGTCTCTCTGCATATAGTGGTCAATTGCTCTGATCCAGGTATCCCAGCCAACTCCATCCGGCAGAGTAAAATAGAGCATGGGAACTTTACCTTTGGCACTGTGGTTTTCTACGATTGTAACCCGGGATATTACCTGTTTGGATCACCTGTACTGACCTGTCAGCCTACTGGACAGTGGGACAAACCTCTACCTGAATGTATAGGTTAGTTTGAGCCTTGTGTTTCTGCATGTTGACACTGACAGTGAATGGGACAGATGATAGAAAATTGTGGAAAAAAAAGTGGAATTGACTGTTTGCTAAGCTGACTTGTTTAAAACAAAATTCTTAAATATATGCTTGCTGGCTATATACAAGATGTTGTGCTCGAAGACCTCAGCAAAGAGTCAGCTTGGTCACCAGCTGGTGATAAAAAACAGCTGCTCAGTGCATGCATTACTTAATTTCAGTGTAGAGCAGGTCCTAGTATTGTAAATATGATAAGGAAAAAAATTACATCAGACTGTTCTTATATAAGCCTGTTGTGTGCTGGGTTTCTACTTGTTTGATGTTTTCACTTCAAACCAGAGACTGTATAAAAGCACGATGTCACCAATATGTTTCTGAAGAGTTGTTGTGAAGCTCAGTGACGGTGGCTCCGGCTGTCGCTCTCCTGGCAGTGCCTGACTCTGGCAAACTCCTGGTTTGTTCAGAAATGGACAAAGAGGTGGAGCGTGGCTACTGAAACATAGCATTAACTGTTGCTCAGAGCTGCCATGCTCATAATTATGTGTAAATTTAAGCTTGAACATGATTTAAAGGAGTGAGTTTGGATGGGAAAATTAGTTATAGAGAGCAAAACAATTTTCATACCAGGCTGCAATCATTTTATTTGTGCTGTAAAGTTGGACATTTTAATACGGGCGTCTATGGGAATTGACGAACTTTTGGAGCCAGCCTCAAGTGGCCATTTGAGGAACTGCATTTTTTGGCACTTCCACGTTGGCTTAATCTTCCAGCCCTGGAAGTAGTTGCTGTCTTAAAACATTCCAAGAGAAAAGGCTTTAATATGAGGACTAACTGATATGTTGCCAAATGTCAAAAGCTACCAGCACCCCGTCTCCCTCACCGTAGAGGAACGCTGCACAGTGGATGAGCTAGTCTTGGGCTTGTTTAAAATGCCATCTGTAACCCCACGAATGAGTGTAGTCGGTTAATGATGTGTACACTAAGCTCACACAGCTCAAAAATTTAGAAAGCATTATGACAGTCTCTTTCCTGTATCTGTCTCACTGCCCCTAGTCCGACACACGTCTTTTAGTCCGTGAATCTGTTCTTGACAGCGGTCACCGCAGCTCTTCTCACAAGGCTTCGAGTTGAAACGAGCTGTCTTTCCTCCCCTCATCTCTCTGCTTCTCAACCCCTCTCTCCCTCTCTCTGTCTGGGTCTCCAGTTGTAGACTGTGGCCATCCCGGCTCTCCCCCTAACGGTGTGCTGAGCGGAGATAAGTTTACATTTGGTTCAACGGCTCGATACTCCTGTCTGGGCGGAAGACAGCTGAAAGGAGAATCATCCAGGACTTGTCAGCTCAATGGGATGTGGAGTGCCCCCATGCCCTTCTGCTCTGGTAACCATTTTAACCTCTATTGAATATACAAACTTTTAAGTCCACCCCATCAATAAGACAGACAGATAGATAGGAGACGTAGATGAAAGACGGGTCGTCCAAAACATGTCGACTCAGCAGAGTGTGGAGCACTTCATGCCTTCGCATTCTGCAGACGCCCTCTCTTAACCTTTTTGCACTCAGTTGAACGGATAATGGGAGGGATGGGTGGACAGATAGACAGTGGGGTTGGCGTATGAAAGAGAATATACCTGTATCTGTCTGTGAAAAGGGGCTGTGGAGCATAACCTCCCACTACAACCACATACTGTCCACATACACCTGAGCCCTGGACCAGGAACCATGTGCATTTCAGTTCTGCTTGTCTAATTTCAGTTTCATTTGTAGCCTGTTTCTAGGTGTTAGTTCAGAAAGTTTGAGGCTTTCATCTTGTAATTTACCTGAGGGATACTGAGGTATAAAAATAAAAGATGAAGTGAAATGACACATAAAACCTTTAGATGCTTAAACACTTTACAGTGTGTGCATTTCTGTGTATTTTCAATAATCTTTCCATGATGAGTTGCTATTAAGACAATAGTAGCTAAGTGCTTTACCCAAGCATATTTCCTCCCAGCTGGGTTTACTGTATATTCATGTCTCGCCACTGACTGAGTGTCTCACCACTAGATTGTCTCTCCAGACAGAAAGCCTCCTTACCTTCCATCATGTATAAACAAAGCGTCTAAGTTATATGGTTCTCAGTTGGCTGGCTGGGGGCATGATTATGGCTCTTCAGACTGAGAGGCTCCCAGCTGCTGCTTATATAACAGACCGACTGAAAACACATTCCAGACGAGATGACTAAGAATACATTGTTATTTACAACAATTGCCTGGGGAATACACGGGGTGAGGGAGGGTAATAGTTTATAAAGCAGTGATTCATGGTTTTTACCTGACAGGTCTGTACCAGAGCCCTGCAGAGACAAGAGTGCCTCGTCTGCAATTCCACTCTTTTGACTCTTGATGAGCAAATGTCGTTTCTGATGTAATGTCGATTAAGTTGCCACATTTACAGCACAATTTGAGGGCGCATAATAAATTCATTTTGACCAAGTATGTACGGTGGTTACTGTAGAAAAATAAACAAGACCGTCACAAGCAGGCTTTGCACAACCACACAGATTTCACATTTTTTTAACAGGCCTATGTGTGTTTTAAAAAGTTGAGACTGGACTTATTTCAGTTGAATTGTACTTGACCCAAAAACCTTAAAGGAATGGTTCAACATTTTAGGGAAATACAATTATTCGCTTTCTTGAGTTTGATGAGAGGGTTGAAATCACTCTCATGTCTGTCTGTTTGATACGAAGCTACAGTCAGGAGACAGCTATCTTACCTTTAAGACCAGAAACAGGGGAAAACAGCTAGCATTGCTCCCCCAAATTTAAAGCAAAGTCCACCTGCCAGCACCTATAAAAGTCACTAATTAACACTTTCGGTCCCGTTTGCTTTATCTGTGCAAAAACTTATATATATACTAATATATATATATATATATATAGGTGCAAAATAAGAACAATAAGGGTGCAAATTAGAACAATAGGAATAACAAGAACAATAAACGTGCAAATAAGAACAATCAGGCAATAAGCAACAAATTCAACTGTGCAAGCCACAAAAAAGAATTTCAAAAATGTAAAAACAAATAAAGAAAATGAGCTATCTTATGTACAGTCAGTTTAAGAAAAAATACAGAAAATGTCTTGAAAGTGTCTTGTGCCCAGCAGTAGTGAATATGGATGTTTGTTATCAGAGAGGAACAGAGATTATTGCACATAATAACTATATAACTGTATCGCTTCTCTGCCTTTTAGCTAAGATCAAGTGTAGTATCTGTTCTTATCAGTTTAATATCTGATACATATATTGAATTGATTTTTGGAACAGGGAGATGGAACAGGGGCTTGCTCCATCCACTCCACACATCGACCTGGTATTGCAGTACTTCCAGGAATGGTGCACCTCGTATACTTACCTGGCAGGGGAGATACCATGATCAAGAAGGTGGTTCACCCAGGGCGAAGCTGATCCATTGCAATCCGGTTGTGCTGACCCCTACAAATTCCCCAAATGTGGGAATCTCGACTAGCGGAGACTCCATGAAGTTGCATTCCCCCTGTTTTTCTACATGTTTAACTGCTAAATGTAATATGTGTAATACGTCTGGGATAATGTTATTACACAAGTCAACAAAATATATAACACAGCTGTAGTCATTTTAAAGCATTTTAATGGAGAAATGTTATATATTATGCCTTTAAAAAAGTGTAGTGAGCAAACTAGTCCTTTAATTTGTAGTTACTACAGGCTGAGTGACTGCTGCTTGAAAAACATATTTTATAAGAAATCATCATGGAGAAGCTGTTTCATTTGCCCTCCATGCCTTCCCAGCTTGACCTGCAGTAAGTCCCTGGATTCAGATGAGTGAGAATGTTATAGCCTTGTAGTTTTTCTCATTCAGCTTTATGAGAACTGCAAACCTGGGCAAAGGAGCTTCAGCTCAGTAACCCGTGAATTTACCCAAGCCAGAGTACAGCCAAAATCTTTCTATCGGATAGATGCTCGTGCGTGTGTGTGCAGATGAATTTGTGTGTGACCGATTAGTGGTTGTTCCAAAGTCACCTGAGGGAAACGACAGAGATTAGTTTTCACAGCACTCTGTCCCACAAACTCACACACACACACACACACACACCCACACACGCACCCTTGCACCAGTGAAATCAAGTAGATTGGTTGTTCTCCCTGTAGAGACCGACATACACCTGAGGCTACATACTGGTTTTGGAGCTATCTGTGTGTGTGTGTGCGTGCGTGCGTGTGTGTGTGCGTGTGCGTGTGTGTGTGCGTAGATGGCAGTGTAGTGTCTCTAAAGGTGCATGTGTGTCTGTGCCCCGACTGGTTTGTGATGTGTTTCCAATATTCAGAAAGGAAATTGAAAAATCATTCATCTTGTTATAGACCATTTCCTCACATTTCCGAGCGTTTAAAGACAAATAATGATGACACAACGTTGCAAAGTCTCATTTATTTACATCTGAGAAACGGCATCTGAAATCCGGAGGCATTACAAAAGATGTTATATCATCATATGCTGCGTTTCTGGTATGTGTAAGCTTGATTTAGCTGCAAGCCTCTAGATATTTGCAGTGTAGTACAAACAGAACCGGTGTGAAATTAGGTTATTTGTCAAAAGTATCTCAAAAACATTGCAGACACATGTGGGATATTCTTATAGTAGTTGTTTTTTACACAAAGAATTTTGTGGCACACCTTGAATTAATGGGCAATAATGGATGTGAGTACATTTATAATTACAGTAAAATGGTCAAATACTTATTGCTTCTGTTCCTAACAGAAATGAATCAGGTTTTGACGTTAATTATATGCACACATAAGCCAGTGAAATGATTTTAGACCATTAACAAAAAAGGCACTCATGATGGGTAATGTTTGGGTAACGATATATTTGTCTGGGCCTGTTCATGTGGCTGACAAAGTGTGTGTGTGTGTGTGTGTGTGTGTGTTCCCAGGAGCGTGCTCTGTCTGTCAGGGAGAATTTGCTGACCAGGCGGCTCTGCAAGGGCAGAGCGAGGATCACACACACTACCACCCACTTACCCATCAACACACACACGCGCACACAGACACACACACACACGTACACACTTAAGGCAAACATATGCCCGTTGTCACCAACATATGTGTGCAGTCCACTGCTATTTGGAAGCAGCCATTTCATACTTGAGTACCCTTAGAATTCACTTTAATAACTTATTTATACAGCAGATAAATTACTAGATCATATTTTGCTCTTTCTCCTTCCTCTCTTCTCTGTTTGGATTTTTAATTTGAGTCATTTTAAGGTTTGGAGTCCGGGCTTTGTAGTGGACGCAGCTGTTTTGTAGTGATTCAGGTATTCTAGTTTTGAGGTTGGGGGATATAACTCTGCTTGTTTTCTCTCTCTGTAGGCGACACAGCTGGTTCCTGTGGCGATCCTGGCATCCCTTCCCATGGTTCGAGGGAACAAACGGATTTCAGGATCCGTTCCAAGGTTCACTTCAGCTGCTCGGAGGGCTATGATCTGATTGGCTCCTCTGAGAGGATGTGCTTCCCTAATGGGACCTGGTCCGGCACACAGCCCTTCTGCAAACGTAGGAAGATCCTTTGACTTAATGTCAGCCTGTTAGAACCCAGCACTTTGACACTTCTGCACCCTCTCCTCTAATAGCCACAGTCACAGAGATGAAACTCATTGAGATGCACAACACTTCCTCCCCCTCATTCTCTCATTTCCCCCCCCAGCTGTCCAGTGTGGTAACCCTGGCACTCCCAGTAATGGCAGAGTATTTCGTTTGGATGGAACAACATTTTCTCACTCGGTCATCTACTCCTGCATGGACGGCTACCTGCTCACTGGTGCTACCACCAGGCAGTGTCAGGCCAACGGGACCTGGTCAGGAGCACAGCCCAACTGCACCAGTAAGTTACCTGTTGTTTATTGAGGGATGGCTGAGATTAGTTGACAGGTAATGGAACAATATCTGATGCACCATAAGTAAGTTCTGTTTAACCTCATTATTAACTCATACATAAGGTGACTAGGAGGCTAAAGAGCAGACTGTCGGCTTTATATATTACTTACTGTATATAATCAGAGCATCAAATTCTTGCTTTGCAATGACGTCAAGTCAGCAACCCATAAACGTCACCGAACTCCTGATGTGTGATTATAAGTTCTCCTTTCCAGCCTTTTGCAACCCTATTTTATGCCCCGGTTTAAATTATTCTGCGACAGTGTAGAGTTTCAGTAATGAAATCAGCCTCAAATCTTCAGGCTGCTGCTACAGACTTTATAGGGTGACATGAATAACCTTGATTGTTGTTTACTTTAGCTAATTTGCTTTTTTGAACTCTGGGGGGAAAATTCATAAGAGTAAATAACCATAAAATAAAACATTCTGTTCCCAAACAAAATGGGACCAAAACCATGGTTGAATAAGTGTTAATCAGTGCTGCGTGTTATGCAGACTACAAAATCTGCATGCAAAGATGAATACAACAGCTAGAGTTCCATATAGCATTAACAATCAACATGCAGCGGACTCGCTGATAAAATACCTTGTTAAACACATTTCCGCATTATGTGTAATTCACTTATCTTGGGACCCCACATGAAAAGAGTTCCAGCAGTATTTTAAGGTTTTCAAATTTCCATTGACATTCCTGACTTTAATGCACTATGTCAAGAAATAAGCTTTGAAATTTCCAGCAGTACGGAACAAAGAGATAGAAATGCTGAGGAACCAGATTTCTTCAATATGAGGTCCTGGAAAGAAAAAAGTTTATAAGAATCCTCTGACTTAAAGGAAATAGCTTTTACAGTAGATTACACTACATCTATTAACGGGCATGACAGTATCTGCGGTGGGTTTAAAAGCATTTAAACTGCCTATTAGACTATGAAGGACAGGGCTTTATAAGTGCAGTCAGGGGAATCCTAATGCTCCTTAAAAGAGTCCCAGGACAACCTCAACCATTTTTAATATCACTGTTGTTTCATTCATGAGAAGTGAAGCCCCTAACTGAATCTGAAGCCATCATGCGGTCTGATCACAGATTTGCTACCCACTGTGATTTCCACAACTTAAAATTACACAAATAAGTAGACAGGTATAGTTATAAAAGATCAGTCATCTCTTGGAACACAGCAGCTTAGCTCAGACGGGCTTCCTCAAACAAAATCTTGTGACAGATATAGACGTAATCGTGAACTTTGGCATTCCGATGTATATTCATTAGGGGGTCCTTTTGAGGCCCAGACACGTTTGAAAAACAGTGATGAAAAAGATTTAGAACTGCAAAAGCTAAACAGCTGACAGACCCGACTCAGATCAACAAAAAAACTACAGTACCTGTCCTCCTTCACTACTGCTCTATCTGTCCATTTCTTTCCTTCTGTCACCTCCACTGTCCCGCTGGTTTTCTTTTCATCTTCCTCTTCATCTCTCCTTATCATTTGAATTACCTACTGTATATAAAATAGCATATAAACAGGAGTTGTCAGCAAATTGAAATTCTAATCATCTCATGCCATGACACAGTCTGTAAAGTAATCTTCATCCTCTCTTCCTCTCCAACCCCACTTCGCCATCTCCGTAGTGATAAACTGCGGGGATCCAGGTGTGCCAGCTAACGGCCTTCGCTATGGGGAAGACTTCACGATTGGTCAGAATGTCTCCTTCCAGTGCCAACCAGGATACAGAATGGAAGAGGACGGATCACCTGTGAGGACGTGCACCCAAAATGGGACGTGGAGTGGGAACATGCCTATATGTACAGGTAATCATTTATGAACTCTTCTAATCTTATGCCAGGAGTACAGTTTTAACCTTTTTGCACATCATTCTGCAACACACGTGCATTTCATTGCACCGGACAGGTCTGAGCGAGGGCCAAACAGGCAGGTGTAAGACATGAATGTTTTATGTAATATACTGCATGTTAGATGTGTATACATTATAGTAGTCATACTCTTAAACGACTCAAATACATTTCTTTAAGCTTTCGGGCTATTCTTGACCTTCTTTAATTGTTCATATAATTTCCTGTGATATGGTTGCATCAGATCAGATCAGGAGTTGAAATCAATGATCCAATCAGCCAGTCCCCCTGTCTGTGCAGCTATCAGTCAATTGACAGGGTGCTGGTTTTAACTGAAAAAGCAGCATCACTGATCTGCTAAAAACTGCTCTCTCTCTCTCAGCGGTGACCTGCCCGGCTCCCCCTGCCATCAGTAATGGGGTATTGCAGGGCAGCGACTTTGAATGGGGCAGCAGCGTGAGCTACAGTTGCTCACCTGGATATGAGCTCTCATTCCCAGCTGTCCTGACCTGTGTGGCCAATGGCACCTGGAGCGGCATGCTGCCACAGTGCTTACGTAAGTGCACACACACACACACACACACACACACACACACACACACACACACACACACACAACACTACACATGCATTAGTTACAACTGGAAGCAAAATCTACATTTGTCCTTGAGTGCTTGTCAGCGATGTAAGCCCACATACTGAAATGTGATTGCGTGTCTGTTTGTTTGTGTGTGTTTGTCTGTGTGTGTGCAGCCAAGTTTTGTGGTGACCCAGGTACTCCAGTCGGTGGTTTCAGAGAGGGACGAAGTTTCATCTACCAATCAGAAGTGTCCTTCAGCTGTGCTCCACCTCTCATTCTGGTCGGCACAGCGACCAGACTTTGTGAAAGTGATGGTACCTGGAGCGGCACGCAGCCACGCTGTATTGGTACGTTTAATAGTTTATGTTCATTTGATAACCAGAGAAAACAGGGAGGCCATCGTACAAATAGACAATGTTGCCATGCTTCCTTGATCTGTATTGGTCATGCAACTTCTTTCAGTCATTTAGAAAATCTGATCATTTTATTTTTCTTAAGGAAAGGCCAATAAAATCATTCAAACCTTGCATATTTTTTTTGTTGTGCACTTTTTGCTGTGCAGAAATCAGTTTTAGGTTCTCTTCTTTTTTCATATTCATGTGATCACTCAACTCAACTGCAAGACGTTCTCTTGAAAATTTAATTTATTTTTTTAATACCTTGTTTTTTTCATTTAACAAAGGAAGCCAAAGTTCACAAATGCTAAATGTTGTCTGAACACGAGCAGCCACACGAGAGCTTTGTGCAGTAAATATATCCCTTATTTGGCAGAGATTTGATTGAAATCATTGTGGGTCTGATGAAAGTAAACAAGATCACAAATCTGAATTGAATGCTGACTTTTGTTGCAGTTTTTTTTTTTCCCCTTGGAGCATTTGGTACGTTTTGGTCAATAACAAAAATAAATATTGAGATTTGAAACCCAGCCCCAGGACTTAGTCAACCAACCTAATATATACAAGTCAAAACATTGGCACTGTATTCCTGAATAAATTCACAAGTTAAGAAAGTTCCTGCTACGCTGTTCGACTCGGTCTCCAACTTGTTCAAAACACAGCACCAAGGCTTTTAACCTCCACCAAACATTGATCTAAGATTTTACTGATGACTTTTTTAATAGTTCCTGACTATATCCTCAATCATTTATCCCCACATGAGCTGGAGCATAGCCTGGTATCCTGAGGCAGGGGTGCCTTGCCCACTTCAAAGTCTGGGTTAAAATTAAAAGGTGGTGATGTTCAGCCCACTAGAGCCCCCAGACTTTTGAATGATATTTCTCAGGAGGTAAAAAAAAAAAAAAAAAATCTTCGTTTAAACAGCATATCAAAGCATAATATTACAGGCTGTTTTTTAGTGTTGCTCCATTGCTGTGCACATGTTTCCCTTTGATTAATAGCCTATTATTTGTGTTTGTTGTTATTTTATGTGTTTACGTTCCCGACTGAATATCTGTGTGGGCTTGTAGCTTATGAAACACATTATTTAGTTTATGCTAGCCTGCCAGTTTATTATGACTGGTTTGTGGCTCACCGGGGAGCCTGGCCTGGTGTCTGATATTCCCCTGCCTAATGATCATGGCAATTAATGACCCATCTTTACGGAGTTGACAGACACATTTCAGTTTACTCATGGGTTTGCTGTGCAGAGCAACTGCTGTTCGGTTAAGGTTCAAGTTACACAGACTTATTGAAATAATAATCCATAATGACTGGAGGCCCTGTGAAAAGGAGCCTGAGGAGAACAAGCCTCAAAGGTTTGCTTTGATGTTTCCAAACTGGCAACTCTTCCTTATAAACCTGCTGCTGTTTTCACTGGTCGACAGGATCAATAGCTGTAGCAGTTTACATACAGTGATTCTTCCAGCTTTTAAAGACAGAGTAAGTAAAACATTGTGCATCACTAGCTTTAGCTTTAAATAAAATTATGCATGGACCTGTAAAATGTAAAACTTTTAAATGACACCCCACATAAACTGAAAATAAGTTGGTTTTCCTGTTACTGTGAAAACTAATTAAATGTACCTATAAGTATAAATTCATTATTTGTCAATTTATGTGGGCATTTATATAGTTTCACCTCACGCTTCACACACGAGCTTCTCCAGGTGTGGAAAAGTAGCTCAGCCACTCTCAGTCACATTAGCATAACAGCTACATAGGCTGCATTACATTTACATTCAGTAATTATTGGGCCTTGTCCAATATCTTTTATTTGGTCTTTAACAACTGAATGTTCATCTTAAATCTTGGTTGTTCATCTGATTATTCATCAGAACATCTGTTTTGCAATACTGTACTGCTATACTGAGGAAGTTGAGTTCAGAAAGTGATGATGATGATGATGCTTTCCTTTGAAGCTATCGAACAATTCAATATATAAACACAATGTGGCTGCACTGAATTTCTTGCCTCTAGGAGAAGGGTTATATAAAGTCGTGCATCTGTGGCACATTTATCCCAAATTCAGCCCAACTTCTAAAACAGTTTACGCCAATGAGTTGTGTCTAAAAGTTGGGATCTTAATCAGAAGCCCTCTTCAGAAATCGCAGGGAAAGCGCCTGCTCATAAGCGAGACGACACCAGTGCTGGCTGTAACTTACAGTATTTAGTAAAAGGCTTCCAGAAACGGGCATCCACACCCAACTTCAAACAAGCTGCTGCTGCTATCTGAGGATTAAGAAGAAAATGAGAGGGGATATTCAGCACACATTACAAATGGTCCCACTGGGTCAGTTCACCACCGCACATGATGTTTAGAGCACCACTTCACACGTCTGATTCCAAGCAGGTGCTTAAACATCAAGTATGGTGATGAATTGTAATAAATGAGGGCTTTTGTAGTCACTTGACTTTTTGTTCTTCGTAGCACTAGAGGCATGCATGCAGCACTTCTACAGCTGCTATGAAGCTGAATGTTCTCTGTGCTAAAAATAAGAAGGCTCGCTCTGACGTGCTGCTTTATTGATGTAAAGACTTAATCTACAACTCCTGAAAAGGAAGAAGTCACAGCGAAAGTATGGAGGAAAATGTTTCAGTTCTACATCGTGATTGTTTTGTAAGCCTGAGACGATGGAACGTACGCGAGCAGCCACACAAACACCAAGTGACTCTCGGTGCTGCTTTCTTTTTTTCTATGATGGAAGAGAAGTGAGAATGTATTGTAGAGAGGTTGGGCTTTGTGTGTGTGTTTGTGTGTGTGCGTTTGCTTGGGTGATTTATTAGTGTGTGATTGCAGCTGTATGTTAGTGTGTGATGTGTATTACTATGTGACTGAAACAGAATGAGTTTTGAGCTGAAGCAGCCTGCTCTTTAAATAAGACAGATGAGGGAGGAGGGGTGAGGTTGGGAGGTGGGCAGAGAGATACAGTGACATGGGAAGATAGAAGGAGAGGGGAAGAAAGCAGTTAGAGAGAGGGAGAGAGGGGGCAGTTAGAGAGGTACAGGAAGGGAGAGCGAGGTAGAGGCGGAGAGAGAGACGAGTGGAGAGTGAATCTGTCATTTCGGAAGCTGTATTGAATCGAGCTCTGCGTCAGGATGTGCTCTACATGCTGATGTTCCTGCCACACACACACATACACACACACACTCTCTCTCTCTCAAAGCTGGCCCCGCTTCGTTTTCTGATAAAGCACTACTGCCCCCTGCTGCCCTGCTGGGATACATACCCTGCTGTTACCATGACAACAGAGGAGAGGAGGGTTGAGAGAGGACATATGATGCTCGTGCTAATTTATCTTTCTTTAAAAATTTCGTGTGTAATTACTTACACATGCGCTGTTTTTTTCAGAACCGACCAAAACCAGCTGTGATAACCCGGGGACGCCACGCTACGGCTCCTTAAACCGGACCTATGGTTTCAAGGTAAAATATCTTTACTGACAAAGTTAACTCTGTAGCTACCTTCCTGCCCGGGTAGTTCACTTTTCCCAATAATATGATTATGAAATATTTGTCCATGGAGGTGGCAAAATCACTGGGTGAAAAACTTATATTGTGTATTATTAGATATCATTATGATGTTTCCCCCTTCATTTTCATCTCAGTACAGTACTCAGTGTGAATGTGAGGGTCAAAATCAACATTCCTTGTTCTGTGCATTAGCCAACATGAGGCTTCAGCTGTCTGAGCTGGTCAAATCAAACGGGCATCTCCGCCCAGTGTGTAGGTTTATTGCCAGTGCTGTGTCCTGGCAACAGACCTACATGCAACTACTAGGAAGTACCCTTCCTACCTCTGCAGCTCAGCAAGGAAACAGTCGACTGCAACAAAATGAACGTAATGTGGGAGGATTATCACTTGATTTGACTAACTCAAACTACTGAGGTCTCTTATTAGCTTCGGCTGAACTTTGGGATGCGTTTGTGCACATTGTCACAGCCTGGCTCCTGTGCTGTGGTGTGTAGGCGTGGGCAAGCATTTTTATTTACAAAATGATAATAAAGAATGGGAGAAAACATGGAACTTCAGTGGCAGAAGTCAGTAGTGTAAGCATGGGTGCATGAAAAACAGAACAACAGGTGTTCTTCGGCGGGGAGGTGTCGGTGAGCTTTATAAAGAACCACACCGGGCGCAGATGTGGTTCATGGAGAAGATGACAACCTCTGCCCTGATCCAGAGCCTGCAAAACAAGGGACACAGGGACACCTAGTGGAGCGAAGGGGTCATCACAACAGAGCGAGGACTGTGGATTTGATTTCTTAGGGTGTTAGGTCTGGATTTATTAACAGCCGATGTTGATACGAGGAACGATTACAGCAAACAATTACTCTTTCATCTTAATTACTGTCTGTCATGTGAGTATTGTAGTATTGTATGTATGTATATGTATTGCACAGCCATCATTGTTGTGTCTGTCGTCTGTATTTTACCAAAGCCTGTTAATCCAATGCCCTAAATAAATAAGCAGACATATTTTGTTATTCTAAATCTTGACAGGCCCCTCTAATAAACTAAATAAATGATTTTACTGTGAAAGTATTCAAAAAATGTTCACGCTGTTTGTGTGTGTCTGTGTGTTTGTCTCTCTTTCGCTCTCTCCACAGGTGGGGAGCGTGGTGTCATTTCAGTGCCAGCCAGGACATTTGATTCAGGGCTCTTCTTCTAGGACCTGCCAGCCTGATCTGACGTGGAGCGGAACACAGCCTGAGTGCATACGTAGGAAACATACTTCCTAACGGCTTGTTAACTTATCGCCCATCCATCCTGTTGTCTGTCAGACTCTAACTCCGTTGCACAAATTCCTTCTCCACCCTCCAGCCCACGCTTGTAAGCAGCCAGAGAGCCCGCTCCATGTGGACGTGGTGGGGATGGATCTGCCTGGCTTTGGCTACACCTTGGTGTACAGCTGTCAGCATGGCTACTTCCTGGCAGGGGGTTCAGAGCACAGAGTCTGCAAGAGTGACGGCACCTGGACAGGAAAGATGCCTATATGTCGAGGTAAAAAAATCCCCTGTGTGTATTTTATATCTATGTAGTGCATTTGATTGAAGAGCTGGAAAATGAAGTTGTGTCGAGTATGTCTTGCTCAAGGACACTTTGTCAGCACTCGTACCTGGCCATCTGGAGCAGGGTGAGATTTCCTGGTGGGCTGGTCGCTGGTCTGGCAGCACTGATAAAAAAAAGATAATGCGATATCCCACAGTGTTTCACACTTCATTAGATTGGCCTAGCCAGGTCCTTGCAGGTGACGTTATGAATTCATCGCAAGTCATGAGTCCACAGCTGTCAACAATGACTGACTGTGTGTTCTCTTGGTACCCGAGTTACCAAAGTGTGTGTGAAATAAAGTTCCAGCTTTAACCAAATAAAAGTGGAAATATTCCTAAACATGGTTGAACCTCTAGTAGCACTTTTTCTTTTGGTACATATTGTGAGAAGTGGGATGTGGCCAGTCTGGCTTAAATTTCCAGGCCTTTGTTTGTGTTTTGTTGTTTTATTCCAGTCCACCACTGCCTTCCTGTAATGTGTATGTGAGCTAATCTGATAATTTTGACTTCCTGACCCTTTATCTGCCCTTGTATATACAACTATATAATACCCACCATTAGGGAGTACTTAAACACACAACATCTAACATTTCTGCATTAAAATGTTTGAAAGCAGGTAAACTTATTTTAATATATTTTGTTGCACACTTACATTATCCCAGATGTTTCTGACAGTGTTCAAGCACAGAGAAATCTGCAATAGTATTCAGGCCAACGGTGCGTTTCAAGTGGACGCCTCCAATGGGACCACAGGAAGCACCAGATGATACCTGAGAGAGTGAAGAAGAAAGTCGGCGAGCATGACTAAACCTAATGTGAATAAACACGACCTCGCTCGTTCGATTGATCTTCACGGGCAATGTTGGTTGCTAAACAATGAAGACAACAGCTCCTGTGACCCCACACTACTTCTTTTAAACTACATCAATACACGTCAAACAATCTCCCCATCATGTCTTTTTAGTCGCTGTTCGGGAGCTTTCAGTCGTACCACACAATCTTCATCAGCATCATCCTTACCTTAGACACAGTTATGGACAAAACAATCAGTTCATTCCGTGGCTGCTCGTCAGCCTTCGATTGTATCACAGAACCGTCCATTATTACTATTACACATAGCAAAGTGTAGTTTCCCTAAGATGTGCACCAATTCATGCATTTTTTGCACATTCGAAATGCTTAGTGCTAGTGCCTAGTGTTAAGTTTTTGTCTTTTACATCAAGAAATGTAAAACAGATGAAGTTGTGAACCACCTTTTGCATCAGGAAAACCTGCAAACTTCCTGGTGGAAATCACTCCACCAAGGCTGGCACCTTTTTGCCCCGAGGTCGCCTTTAAAATTGGAGCGCTCTCTGATCCAATTTGAGATTCTGGGACAAATATCCCCTCCTTTGCTTGCCTTTACTCGTTGGCAACAATGGCTGCATCCTGAAGTGATGAAAGAAGATGTTCTGAATGGTCAAACCCAGAGTGTCTTAAGGCCGCTTTTAAAAGCATCTAATATGCACTACAATTACTGGTCATGAACTCTATTCACATTGCTCTGCTCAGAAATAACCAGTAAAGAGGTTTATCCTGGGTGACCCTTTTCAACACACTTCTCACTCATTATATGCATGTGTGACTAACAGTGACCAGCACTGCGGCCTAATTTGGTAATATAATGTGCAATCTCCCCGCTGTGAGTTAAACAAGAGGTGCACACAACAACATTTGAATATGCTATGCTCATGTGTGGTAATAGGACATTCTCCTTCTCCCTGTGTCTGTCTTGTGTATGTAGCTGGAGAGAAGAAGAAACCTGTGAAGCCAGCGACAGGAACTCCCAGCCCCAAACTAAATGGTCAGTTCTATTACAGTCTTTTCTATTCCAGGCTAGGACAGTCCTGCCATTCCTCATCTATTCGGGATTTCTCTTATCTGCTCGGTCTTGGTCTTGTTTTTTCTCCTGCAGTTTAATAGAATTCTGCTCTGTTCCTTTGCACTCCACTCCGCTCTGCTCCACAGTGTTGTCCTCCTTGTGTTCTTGTAGATATTATTGTACTGTGCTGCTTTCCATCGAAAAAAAATGTCTTTTTCCTCTCTGCCCCCTAGAAGGGTAAATTAGCTGTTCTGCTTTTTTCTGTGCTGCCGTTTTGTTCAATTCTCTGTTCTCCTCATTGCATATCAAAGAGTTACTATAGCTACTGTATGCCCAAGTTCCTGTGACTATCAAAGCCTTTAAATCTAAGATTCGGCCTGAAGCCATGCATTAAATCTCGTCTCTAACTACATGTGGATATGGGGTTATAACCGTTGGCAGAACTGTACGGGAAAAGCAACAACCTCAACTTAAGTGTATCTACATATTAACTGTATATACTGCACATACATATTGCATAAATTCGATCCTACATGTATTTTTCTGCAGCATGTTTTTGTCTTGATTAGAAAAGATGAAAGCAAAAAGAAGCAGTTGCTTCTCCTTTCTACATGGACCATGTGACCATGATATCACCTGGTCTTAGTGATGAGTTGTGACTATTGATCAATCAATATTTGTGGCTTTGTCGGTTTAGACTGTTGAAGTCAAATGTTAACTTCGTCTATATCTTAGTCTAATTTTTAGTCTATATTGTATTCTATGCCTCTGTTTTGTTTTGTACTATTCCTTCTATTATATTCATGTTTGATACAGTTTGATTCTGTTCTCATCTGTCCTTTCCTAATGGTTTGTTCTAATCTGTTCTGTTCTGGTCTCTAGTTCCAGATGATGTCTTTGCTCCTAACTACATTTGGAAAGGTTCTTATAATTACCGTGGGAGGAAGCAGCCTATGACCCTGAGCATCACCAGCTTCAACTCCACAACAGGGAGAGTCAACGTTTCCCTTAGCAACAGCAACATGGACCTTCTCCTATCAGGCATGTTATTGTTATGGCCTCCATGCTGTATATCCCGTGCAGTATCTGTGATTTTACATGGCACTCCATGGTTGTACTGTATGTCATGAGTATGCTACAGTACATCAGGATGTTGTGTTGTTCCGCTGGTGGCACATTAAATGAACATCCAGCCATTCTGAGACATATGAAGCTCCTGCTATCAACACATTTACTGGGCCTCTTTGAATCATTTGTGCTGTTTTCTAATTGTGTCTGCATTTCACTACTACCCTCCAGCTACACCCCTTCTTTTTAATGCTACTGTACACCCCCAAACTCACACGCACACATATTCACACAGACCTCCCAGGGTCCTACAACAGCGTCAGCAGGAGGTTAAGACCCTATTAAAACACAAATCCTGTTGAAGCTAGAATTGGTTCCTGGAGCAGCAGAAAGCACAAACACCATATCACAAAACATGCTGTTATCAGACTTTTAACATGCATCTTGTGGCTTAAAGGAGCAGCTTTAGATCAGTAACAGCTAAAGCTGCGCTCACGCAGGTACCAAAATGCCAGCGCCCGGCTGCAGAAAACCTGAATGATTTTCTTCTCAAGAGTTTTCTTAAAATGTCAAGTTTTTCTTACCTAAGCACTGCAATTAAAGAAGTAGTTTAACATCTTGTGAAACATATGTTATTTCTTTCTGAGAGGGAGATGAGAAGACAACATCAATCTTAGGTCAGTGCATTAAGTACCAAGCTGGAGTGAAGACATGTTCAGTCCATCTTAACAGAAAAACTGAAGGCATGGAGAAACAGTTGGCCTGGCTGTGGCTGAAGATTATAATGCTAATGATGGTTATTGACCCGAAAAGTCAAAATGAGTATTTGTGATATTTGAACTATTTCTTTTCTTGACTCGACACATGCTGTCAAAGTTCTGTGCATTCTGTTCTTTTTCTCTCTGTGATGCTGTAAACCGTTCGTTTATTCTGTCCTCTGTAGGAGTGTATAAGGCTTCTGAGGCCAGGCTGTTATTGCTGATGTACCAGGTGAACTATGTGAACCAGGGAAACCAGCTCAAAGATTCAGCTATCTCTCCAGCCAAAATCATAGATGACTCCTGGACCATGGATGGATTTGTAAGTCTCAGTGGACACAGAGCAGCTTAATTAGATTCAGCTGAGTGCGATTAAATAAGAATGGTTAACACAACATGTCACATAATAATGTTTCTCATTGTTGTTAATCAACAACACAAGACAAACAGTTTTAGTGCACTCGCCTCTCTCTGTAAATGCATTTTATTACAGTGCTGTTAATTATAACACACAAATAAAGGTCAGTCAGAGTGAGACAATTCACTGTTCTCTATGTGGCATAATGCATTTGCCATCTTATTTGTTCAGATAATTATTACAAAGTACTTGCAAATACTAAACTGTCTAAATGGTGTGTTCATCTGCTTATAGATGAGCTTATTCTAAACATCCATATTCACTGTGCCTGCAGCGTTAAAACTACACTCATAACCTCCAGTATACCAGCTTATACACAAGCCACAAGCTACATTCATTGTCTGGACTTAATTGTGACAATTTTTTGACTGTAATGGTTTTTCAATCAAGAATTTAAGCAACATACCAATCAGAATTCAGAAATATGTGGCACATGTTGCATCAAGACAGAACGTAGCCTGTGTTATACTAAAGTCTCCTTATGTCCTCTTTTCCTCTCCAGGTATCAGCAGAGCCTGATGGTTCTAGTTACGTATTCCAGGGTTTCATTCAGGGAAAAGACTACGGACAGTTTGGACTGCAAAGACTGGGTGAATCTCTCTCAAGTTTCTAAACAGCACCAGATAGTGAACATGTTTCTTCTAAGTCAGTTTGAGCTCTCAATGATAATCGGTAAAAATTTGATGAACTGCTTCCAAGAACCTCAGTAATGGCTCAGCTTAGCAGTGGATGTTTCCAGCATCTCTGCCACAGATATCACACATGCTATACAGTATTACCACAGCTACTGACAATCTAAAGTACATCTACTACAGGAACCTTTATTTCAAGCATGGAACAATACTATAAAAAGTGTTCTTTAGAGAACAAAATCACAAATTTCAATGTGTTTAAAGCACAAACTCTTTCATCGTGTCATCCAGTCTGTGTGGACAATAACAAGACATTTCCATGTATTCAACAGGTCTGAATATGTCAGAGAGTCAGAACTCGCCGCCCCCTCAGCTTGGCACCAACAGCAGTTCTGTGGCTATTGCTATTCTGGTGCCTTTCTTCGCTCTAATATTCACTGGGTTTGGCTTCTATCTCTACAAACAAAGGTATGGGCTGGAAAAAGCCTGAATCTATCGCATTTCTGTTACAGGGTTTGTACAAAGTCTGGATGTTTAGGTTTCAAGGTTATGAACATGATTGAATTCCAAAATGATTGATTTTCAATTTGATCTGGTGTTTCATCTACTTGGTTTGCTGTGAACCAAAAGTATTTTCGTGTTTGAAACGAAATAATCCATCATCATATTTGTTTGTTGTCTCCTGGCGTTAAAGTAAAAGCAAACATGAAATAATCATGATCAAAACGTACAAACAAAGTTAATATGAACAGCTGGTAAAATATACAAAGCGACACTATACATCGATTGCTGTGGGTGTAAAAGAATCCTGTAAACTGTTTTTCACAATTGCATTAATAGTAACAATATAGATGTGGTGATAAAGACTCCAAGAGCCTTGGAAGTTTTGGTTTAGGTGCTTTGAAAGTGCTTGAATTTTACTCTTAAAAAGCTGTGTGAACCACGCTGTTAATGTCAGCAATAGAAAGCAGAAACATTCCTGCCACTGCACTGTTTCTTTACCCCTGTTCTTCATTAAAAGTAGAACGAGACAAAGAGCATTGTTAGCATTTGAAGAAGCTGTCTGATTGATGGAAACAGTACCTGCCTCAGTGGTTTGGTTGTTGAGGTGCACAGAAACAGTCAAATCATCGTCTGCTGCAAACTGTGCTGCAAAACACTTCTGTTTAGAGGCTGTTAAATTGGATTTTTCAGAGATATGTTTTAAGCACATTTGACTGGCGTTCGCATTGTTAACAAATGCAAATAACTTCTGTTCTGCTGTTAATATCTCCCAAAAAAAAAAACACGCTTGCTGAAGGAATTAGTTTTGGATGGGCTGATTGGAATCTCTGTAGGCTTCCCAAAAAGCACAACGCTCTCTAATCCTTCCTAAAGCTGATTTACTATGCCTCTGCTCCTAAGACTGCACCCACTGTTGTCCACTGGCTACCTAGTGAAGTTAATATGACTAGGTAATTAGAATCATTTTATCACCCTAATGTTGTATTTATACTTTCTGCACTGTTGTTTTTTTTTCACAGAACCACACCAAAAACACAGTACACGGGCTGCTCAGTCCATGAAAACAACAACGGCCAGGCTGCCTTTGAGAACCCAATGTACAACACCAACGCCAAGGCTGTGGAGGGGAAGGCTGTTAGATTCGATCCAAATCTAAATACTGTCTGCACCATGGTCTGAGGATTGATTATCCTCACTTGAACTTAATGACTCAGATATCTAATGGGACCACTGTTGGTACGAGGCCGCGTAAGGGGAAAGCCGTATGCTTTGACTCAAACCTCAACATCGTCAGCAGCATGGTCTTCTTCATTGATTGCAAAAGACTCTCAGTCCCGGTTCAGAAACCTAATCTCGCCAATCGGTGGAAAAGTATCCACTTGAAACCAAAACACAGCACTGGCTCCTTTCACACAGCATTTTATATCCACAAATGAAACTTGAGCAAATGCCAACGCAAAGTGTCTGCTACCTTTGACAGATGCAACAGCCAGTGTGGAGTCACTGTGAGATGTGGCTTCAAGTGAGAGAAAAAGGATGCAACCCAACGGAAAAAATACGCCGGATATTATCTCTAAACCCAAGACTCAGCTGGTCATGGATATTTCAGAATTTGATTCTAAACCAGACACAGCCATTATCCTTCAACCTCTTATTTAACCCCCTCACTGGCTCTAATTCCAGTAGTAATGACTAAGCCATGACCTGCTCCTCTGATATTATGACATGTCACCATAACCCAGTGCCGATTTGTTTTTATTTCACACAGAGCTTTAGAGAGCAGGACCCACTCTCTGCTCTGTGACCATTAGTCCTTGCCTGGATAGAGAGAGAGAGAGAGAGCACTTATTGGTGCTCTGGCCATGGTTGTACATCATGGAGATAAATGGCGCTACAAAACTGGGTTGATTTCATTTGTACCACGTTGTCTCTTCAACTGTACTGAACAAATCCTCGCTGCGAGGAACACAGAAGCAAAGTGGCCACAGATGGGAAAGTGTGACGTGAAGAGGATGTCACAGAAGACACTGTGAGGCGCAGAAACCTGTTTCTAAATATCTGGGTTTGAATCTGACAGTAAAAAAAACACTGTCACCAGCAGACCATCAGTAAAACTGACTGAGCAGTTGTGAAAAGGAGCCCACTTCTTAAAATGACCACGGAATACAACACCCTAGCAACCAGACAGGACAACCAGAGGCTGGTATAACTCGCCTCTTGTCTTTTTCTATTAAAAAGGAATCTAAAACGGCTAATGCTAGCAGACAGTAGCAAAAGTTGCTTTGAAAAGAGACTAAACACTTAAGCAAAGGATAAGGAGACGGAGCTATAATCCTAACTGAACTGGGATTAGAGCAAAGAAAAACTAAAAGCAGTCTAAAGGGGAGCCAGCACTAAGAGAACAGATGAGAAGAGACGGACTCATCGAATGGATAAACTGCTCCTTCCCGAGGAGACAACCTCTAACTGAACTTAAGGTGGGGGGAGGGAGTCATCAGGAGAAAAGATGAGATCTTAACATCCCAACGCAAGCCAATCAGAGCCTGTCTAACCTGAAATCAACTACTGCGAGAGGTCGGCCTTCCCTCTACATAATGAATCAGATCAGACAGAATGCGGCCTTGAGGAAAGATGCTCCCGATCCTGTCAATTTAAATGGATTTGATGAGAAAGACGCTGGACACAGAGGACTCTGATGGACTTCCAAAGAAAAAGACTTTGAGAAACAGAGAAAGCTCTGGCACTAAAGCACATTTTACAGGAATGCGACCTGTACACCCACGGAGAGACGGACTAACACAGGGACAGCTAGAAAGGTCAGGGGGGAAACTGGCAGGAAGAGTGACAGACAGAAAAGATGGCAGGAACACGCACTAACAAAAATCTGGAGGGATGGAAGGACCGAGAGCAGACAGATGGCATTAAGACCAACAGTTAGACACACCAGAAGACAGACAGGCTCAAGAAAGACAAGCAGGGTCTTAAGACTGTTGCAGACCACCGTCCATTTTCTCCACTCCACAGACAGCTTAAACACAGATTAACAGGCTTACAGACAGACAGGCTGATAGACAGGGGGCGCAGACAGGCATACGCTGACAGACAGGCTAAAAGAAAGACAAACAGGGTTGTAGCCCTGTGATTGTGGACACAGCTCCACTGTAATTCTGCACTCTGCGAGTGCTTATCTTCTTTCTTTGTTATTGCTGCAGAATCTTCTGATCTGTAAATCTATTGCATATATATTAGGGAGCATTCACCACCTATATTTTTGTGCTATATATTTACCACAGGGGAGGGGCTGAAGGGGAGAGACGGATTATAGCAGAGTTTTTAGAAAAACAAAAGAAATAAATACCAGAATAAAAGATACTACAACTGCGTGCTGTTCACAGAAGTCACAGACAGCATTTTGGTTCCTCTGTAACATGGAATTAGTTTGTTTTAATTTCTTGTGTAACGTGAAGTTCCTCTCCCACCATCACTGTCTTTCCCACTGAGGCGATCATGGGTGTCAGTGGTGTTGTTGTCGTCACTGTTGTTGAGATGATACAAGATTTGCCAGCAACAATCATCTTTAAAGTTAATGTTCCATCGAACACTGGTCCCAGATGGCAGATTTTCTAAACCATTAATAGACAGAGCTTGTGCGATGGCTGCCATTTTTTTTGCCCCTTCACTCAAGGTGTCGGCCAATACGAGTACACACACGTCCTCCATAGTGGTCACCACCGTGACACGGACAGCATTTAATGATCTGCTGGAATAATGTTTTCGACCCAAACTGGTGATATAATGCCACAGAGATTTGTACATCAAAACTGAGCTGATGTTTTTTTAGCTGCAGTTCAGAGACGTCAACAAAGCGAGGGTTGTCACAGCAACACGAACGCCCGCTCATCTAGCTTTGACTCTGGCCGAAGTCACTGTTTCCATCATCTCTCCAGAGGACATGGCAAAAATAATGCTAATGAAAGTAATGGTGATAATTGCTGGTGAACTGTGTCACAACCCGGCTCAAGGCTGGACAGAGAGGGGGAGAACACGCAAGAGCAGGAACTAAACGTGAGTTTATTTCACTTTAAGATGAACAAAATACAACTAAACTAAGCAGAGCAGAAGCTAGGGGAGAGAGCAGCCAGCGGCCGAAGCCCAGGAGGGTTTTCAAAAGAGGACTGGCGCACAGGGTCCAGGTGTTGACCCTCTGCCACGCCCACCTCCAGCAGAGCAGCTCCACAAACCAAGAAACAGGCAGACAGGGTCGTCACAAACTGCATGCAGTTTGTGGATGATGGCCGACTGTTCGTGCGAGATGTTTTTCAGCCCATGTCGATCATTTGTGTTGTAGAACTACACGCCAGTTGACGTTTGTCTTTTTCTACATCAAGGATTCAAAAATAAAATAGGATGAATCTGGTTTTGGAATGTTCCCAGTGAGTCGAGTCTAGTTCTAATTTAGTTGCAGAACGCACAGGTTTGAACCTTGTTTGTTCATAAAACCTCAAAGACAAGATCTATAAATCTTAAATGATCATCTTCACAAGTTCACCTCCAGGTTTTACATCACCAAGTCTTGGTTTTCTTGCTGTGTTACAGATGTGTTTGGTCTCACAAATCAATACTGAACTGCCTGAGATCACATTAACTCTGTTTTCTTTTAAAATTTCATTTGCCCTTGTGCTGAAATCCACATCAATTATAAAGTGGCATACACTATTTACAAGTTATTTTATTTTTTTTAAAGGTTGTACTTGTAATTCCTAAGTATCGTACACACAGTAGATTTTAATGACAGTGTTTTGCTTGTGTACACTACTTTTCAAAAGCTAAAAGGCCTTGAATGTCATTTCTTTCAGAAGCGTTAAGATTTGGGAGACGATTTGGGAGAAGATGTTACGATTTCAAGTCAACAGCTGAGTAAATTCGAACATAACTGAGGCCATTGAGATTCAGTATTTCCCTTTGCTAGTGCTCATTTTTGTTTCATGAAAATATAGCCTTATAATCTCAGCTCTGTGTTCCTTGGCTGGTAGCTATTTTTCAGATCTGATCTGCCACCTATTCTATTCCATTTTGTACAGCTGGCAGCCTTCACTGTATTTAACCCCTGGAGGCTGTTGTTGCACATGTCGTCGGCCTTTCAGATGGTTCCATGTGCCATCAATGTAAGAGAACATGTTGTTTTTTTGTGTGGAACCATACATAACATCCATATAGTATATTGTAAAGGTTTGGCCTGAAAATGCACCATATACCGCACCTATATCGATTTGTCCCCACGTGAATACAGGAATACACAAGCATGAGTCACTCTTTTTCAGCTTTGGTGCCCATTTCTAAAAAAGTTATTGTTTTGTTTTGAAGAGCTTGGTTTAAAACTGAATTCAGTGAGTTCGGGTCCCACACATGATGAATACCCGTTCTTTTTAATGAGTCTGGGTGTCAGGGTGAGCGAAAACGTCTACTTTGTTTTAAGAGCCCCTGCTGCCGTGACCACGGGCACCGACAGCAACCAGCTGACAGAAAACTCCTCTTAAAGTCATTATTGATTTAAAGGCAACGGTAGCCGCGGCTTCCTTGTTTATCAATGCTGCGACTGTCCCGCACTGCATCGCTATGGTGACATTGTTTCTTCTTACCGTTTGGACTGATTGTTGCTGCTGTTGTCGTCGTTGTTGCTGTTGTTGTTGTTTTTTTCGGTATGGATCTGACACAGTGCCTACCAAAAACCATGGGACCCTCCCTGTCATCTACAAACACACACACCCACACACAAACACACTCTTACACACACACACACACACACACACACACACACACCTGCTCCGGCCCCGTCATCAGAAGTCATTTTTTTCTAAGCTTCAGTCTATTTTGCCACAAGCTTTTCCTACTGACTGACCGCAATAAGACCCATGTGATTTGAAAGACTCAAAGCTGTTCCTGCCTGGGGACATTGGAAATATTCACCATTTGAAAAAAAAAGATGAAATATAGAATAAAAAAGTGTTTTGTACAGAAATATATTTTTATGATGAAATTATTTGTAAAATGTATGAATCTATTATGTAAATTTTCAATGCAATGTAAGATTAAAAAAGGCTAATTGCTTTTGTAAAAAAAAAACAACCTGTCTTCCTTTGTTGTCTTTTTACTTTAAATGTGAAGTATATAACACCTGAACATATTGTCATTTACGAGGAGTGTGCACCACAGTACAGGCTACAAATGTTAAACATATTAAGACTTCTAAATTGTAAAGTCACATGGAATTACAAAGTTGCTAGATGGAAAAGTAGTTTCATAGTCAGGGAGAGCCTGATAGGGGAAATACTGCAGGCTCAAAGTGTATAGTAATGTATTTGTACAGTCTAGCTATCTCACCTTGAGATGAACTCCCTAAACTTCTTCCAGTCATTCATGGTGGAAATCTTATCACTGGGAAAGCGGTGTTATTTTTGCTGCTGCACCTGTGATTGCTGGTCTGACTCCCTGCGACAGAAGCAGGTAAGGAGCAAAATGCAGAGTTTTCATGTAGAACAGATATAACATTCAAGCCCTGAGATTTCTTCACAGGATTTTTTTCAAGCATTCATAGTGCAAACCCATCGATGAAGGAATTATGCTTTCCTCTGTCCACATTGTTGTGTGATTATATAGAGGCTTTTTTGGTCTTACATTGAACTTGTCATAGTGTGGGGATCAAACAGAGGAGGTTGAACTTTCCTGCTTCCACAAGCCCTGAACGACCCCCAATTGTAACTTTGGAAAATGAGGTGACTTCTGACCAATCAGCTACTGGTGTTAAATGACAGTGAAAAAGCAATATTTCACATTTTCTGCTGTTACTTAGAATTACAACAGCAAACTGGGCTACAGGTCATTGATTACCACTAATAATGGATATCAATGGCTCATTTTATTTATACATATCAAAGTTATAATTGAAATGAAAAGTTCTTATGACTTAGGTTTGTATTCATCTATATAAATGCTCTGGAATGTTCCTAAATAATCCAGCAGGGCAAACAGGCAATGCATAAAATTTTATTAAATTAATCCCGCACTAGCATATTAGAACAAAAAATAAAGATGAGCCAGGGGCTGTTTTGTCTTTCCTCAAAACTGCACTAATGCTTTCCAGTTGTTAACTAGCCAGTTCAATACTGGCCGGCTTTTCTCCTCCACCTTTGAAACATGCCATTTCTCGTGCATGCGTGCAGAGTGTCTTGCGTGTTCCTGTGCATGCAGTGTTTGCATATTGGAGAAGAAGGAGGGACCCAGCCAATTAAAGATACCACAGAGAAGCTTTTACAGAACAGAAATAAAGTAAACGTCTGTAAAAAGCCAACAAGGGAAAGTATCAAAAGGTGATTTTTTATGTGATAATAACAGTAACACTGGTTGATGTGGTATTTGATAAAGCCAAGCAACAAATAGTTCAACAAGGGAACCAGGTAGCTGAGGTCACATTCAGATGCACTGTGTGTGAATTAATTGGGTTTTTACATCATTACCATGGGAGACAAATGCTTTGCTTTCTGCTTCAAGGAACAACTTTTAGAAAATGGGGCCCTCTGTGGCGTTTATCGCCCTCTGCTGGTGGACAGCAGGAGTTGCATCAACAATGACTTGAGTCCTGTGACTGATCTGTAATGGGCACAGTTTCACAGCACTGATGAGGATGGTGATTTAACTTAAGGTTCAATGGAGACATCTGTTGAGGAAGTATAATAAATCACACAGTTGTTCTCAAACCAAAATATAGGCAAATAACAAACACAGGAGATTTTCAAAGTTTGAATGACTTCTGACCTACTGTGCTGTGTTCTTGTTTCTCAGTTGATATTGATGCCATGATGCCAATCGTGCCGCGCATGCTCACTTCGAACAGGAAAAATCATGACTATTGAAATACTAAACAAGGTTTCTAATGTAAATTAATTATACGAATTAAATGGTGGGACATCACTAAGTTCGATGCGATATCATATCCGGCCGCCATCATTGTTTTGGCTGGTAAGCAGTAAAAAAGTAATCTTAATAGTACAAGTTAATATTTACTGTACGTGTTCATATTTCTGTTCTGGTCGGTTAGAAGAGTTTTTTTTGTTTTTTTTTTTTTTTTCTGAGGAATCATGAGTAAAAACGGTGTATCAGAGAGACTGGCCGGTTGTCAGCTGGTTACTTTTCTAACTAATGCCACTTCACAATGGGGACCGTCGGGACTAGTTGCTTCTGGACGGAGGCGAAGAGGGGAAGAACGCCGGCAACATGACCTCAGGTTTGACCGTAAGGTGGATAACGTTTTATAGTTAAGTTTTCAACCGCTCCCAGGTGGATGGAGCTCCGTCTAAAGTGGACTTATCGTCAAAATGGTGAGTCTTTTTTTGACTTGTTTTCAGCTGCTGCTGCTGCTGTTGGCTGAAGCTGGCTAACGTTAAGTTAGCTAGCTAGCTATGTTAGCAAGCGGCGCGCTAACTTAACTAACTTAACCGCTGAGTTAGCCAGCAGCTAGCTAACGTAGCTGGCTAGCTAACTGGTTTAACCGCTTGATTTCTGCTATTATGTTTGGCTGTTTGTGGTGTTTTGCTGTGTTGTCTTGACATATTCTAATTCATTCATTGTATTGATTGGGGAAGAAGTATTTACATGATTTGCTTAAGTGAAAGTCATAACACTTTATGTAAAATTACTGTACTATGTTACATGTAGACGTCCTGCATTCTAGGCATAAGTACCTAACAGTTAAGTATTATCAGTAAAATGTACTTAAAAATATTAGAGTACCTATAATGCAGAGTAGACACTGTCAGTGTATTATTATATATTAGTTATTTGCTACTTCTGTACAAGTGTTGCAGCATTTTGATCACTGGCAATGTATCATTTGGTATCTTCCTATTGTGTATTTGTACATGTTTGTATTCAGAATGGCCCTCCATGAACATAGTCCACCCACACAAATGTTTTTGACTTGTATTGCCTAATTAGTGTTTCGTTTGATTGTCATCACCCTCACCCTCCTGTTGATTTTGTACTTGTTGCAAGGTGCAACTAATAACTATATCTGTCGAACATATATATACAGGGGAGCAAACAGGACAATATTTCCTTCTGAAATGTAGTCAAACAGAATTATGTAAGTTATAAGTAGCATAAAATAGAAATACTGAACTACACGTACCTCAAAATTGTAATTGAGTAAATGTACTTGGTTACTTTCAACCACAACTGAAGACTCGAAATGCCTCTCTGTAATGCAGGCTGTTGTATTGGAGTGCAGCAACTATACCACCTGTATCACCAATTATCACTTGTAGATTTGCATTTATTTAAAGCTGAATGTGGATCATATGGATTCATACTTTGTGAGGATTTTTTTTTTACTGTCTTGTATTGTTTTGTTTTCTTTTGATTCTCATGCAGATTTGCAGGTTGGTAGGTGAAAACACACTTATCTCAGAAAGGATGCTCTGACAAGTTGAACATGTGAAAATCCTGTTATCCGTTAACCGAAACAGTTGATTCATGCTGAAGTTTTTAGGTTAACAGGAGTCAACAGGGTCATAGAACAGGAAAACTTTACTCAGGCGAGCATGTTGCACTTACGCTGTAATTTTTCATTTGAAGACGGAGAAGCCACAATTGCTATGATTTTTGCTCATTTTCACCCCAGACCTCAGGACATGCACTGGTTCCAGCTTAAAATAGATCACCTGGACCTTTTGATACACTTTTCACTGCAAAGAGAACGGGACTTATTAACATATCGGTTTTGTTGGATTTGACAGTTGATCAGTTGCGGATGTGTGAGGTTTCCTGTTATAGTTTATTTGCTTCATATGGCCAGTAGATGGCAGTAGCTGACCTCTGTAGTCTGCTTCAGGAGTTCAGTCTGTTTGGTCATGTGTTGTCAGCATGATGCTTCACATTAACGGGTTTGAGATCATGATGCACAATAAACTTTAGTCTTTTTGTAACAAAGCGTTTTTCACTCAAGACAAGAGACCCAAAGCTGTTTTTAGAAAACATGATCTTGTGTTTGAAGACGTTAGAGAGTTTTTGTTTTTGATAATTCACTTTTCAGAGACTAATTGATGGTGTGATTTTTGGAGTCTGGATGAAGATCAACACTCTTCATCTTTCCATCCAGCTGGAACAATGTGACCTGTTTTCTATTCTCTGCTCCAGATATGAGTAAATTAGTTTTTGAAACCACGATCATTAGAAACATCTTTGAAGAAAGTTTAGAAAAAAAAAAGAGAAAATGTACGAGTGACAATAAGAAGAATCTTTGTAATACTTTCAGTGTTTGACCTTGATTTTCTGCACCGTGTGTGATCAGTAGATGGAGCCAGCAGACCTGTGAAACTGCCTTGGCAGCGTTTACAGTGTGTCTCCAGTACACCGTGTACTATAGCTGTATGTCCTTATAAAAGACTATGACTAGAATAACCTGGAATATGTTGATTTCTAACAGACATACATGCAGCACTTTGAGGAGTAAAATGTCTAAATTTAAAACATTCTGATCCTTTATTCACTCCCATTCATTTAAACTTGACTGATATAATTTTCTGATTCTAGATTTAGGCTTATCTTACTTTGCTGAACATATTTTAGGGTCCTTAATCTCGGTATTGTGGTGGTTATTCCGCAAATGAGCTCTGCACTGCTCCCCGAAAAGTACTTGATTGTATTGACCAGGGAAGATCAGTAGATGGCGCCAGCAAACCTCTGAATTGCTTTGCTGGTGATGGCACCATGCCACCGTGGCACCGTGCTCAGTAACCAGAAGTTTGTCTGTTAGATGTTGTTTGAATTGTTAATAGGGTCATTACACAAGTAGCCACAAATCTGTTTTTTACAAAGCATGTCCAAACAAAATAAGTAAATCACATTAAGATTAAAGTTTTATCAAGGATGGGAAAACAATAACGCTTGCAAGGGATGAGCCTAGTTATGTCAGTTTTTTATAGTGATTTCTCAAGAAAATGTGAATACTGAAATATAAGTTATAGATATTGAAGAGTAAATACGTTGTGTTTTAGGTTTTATGAATTTAATCCTTTTAAGCAAAGTGAAGAAGGATTACATTTCCGAACATTCCTGTGTTAGTAAGGCATGCAGCCATGTCCTCCATTAATTACACATGCTTAGGTGTTACAGTTGATGCACCAGTGTAGCATTCTATGGTATGATGTCTACATTTGATTTGGATTTGTATTGCCCGTTTGTCGTCAGTAGATGGAGCTTGATGACCTTTGATACTTGAGATTCCTGTTTCTGAGTCGAAAGCATAACACATCGGCAGGCTGTGTTGCTAAACTTTAGTGCATGCCTTTTCCATGAAGCGCACTTTATTTGGGGAGACATTAATTTCCCACTCAGAGGTAAAGATGAGAGAGGAGAGAACAACAAAGAAGAAACTGCAGTGACTGACAGCTATGCAAATGAATTTGCTCCTTTCTTGTAAGAATCTTTCTATAATTTTCATCCTCTGTGAAAATGTAGATCAAATTGAATTTACGCAGAGAAAGCAGTTAATGGTGTCTATTACCAAGAGCTGACTTTTTCATCTTGCTTTAAACCTTTTTGATTCTGCCCTCTCTGTGGTCGTGACAGCGAGGGGACAAAGAGGAACACTCAGCCCGCTGTGTGTTAGTCAAACTGGGACAAGCTGAGGCTGCAGGGTCCGTGGGAAAAGATAATGACGCAGTGAAGCTCCTCGAGAAGTCCTTTTGTGTATGAAGCCCTTGTGTAGCCATGTGAGTGCAGAGGAGAGTGTGTCGAGAGGGTAATTGCAACAAAGACAAAGACAGAGGCCATAATTTGTCCCCACTGCTGCACTAATGGAGAGAAAAGGTGGCTAGGGATCAGGTCAACAGATTTAAAGGATGTGGATGATGTTCTGTTTAGGATGTAGCTGTTTTGGTTTTAGCATTTTTGTCGAGAAAGGAAATTTATCCAATGAATCAATTATTTAAACCCTGTGAAAGTAGTAAAAGCAATACAATGCAGTTTTAATAGTAAGTAAAGTAAAAGAAACGCATCCTGATAATCTGTATGCATGCATCGCTTGAGTATTCCCTCCTTCATCACCATCTGTTGGAATTCCTTTCATTGGCTCTGAAATCGTGTGTGTGCCTAATATATGAAGCATACAGGCAAGCGGAAAAAATATGACTCGTTTTTCTTCTTTCACTGCTCGCATTGTCTCTCATCTCTCTCTCGAAACCACTGAGAGAGCCTCTGTGCTTTCTTTGCCTATGCTTCCTGCATTTTCTCTTCCTCTTTGTGCCTTCTTTCTCCCAGAGACGATGTAAAAACCAGAATAGATAAATGCATGCACACATACCTCAACCAAATTGATTTGAGCTGTAGGTTAACTCAACCACTAGCCCTGAGAGTCTTGGGGAAAATGAGGTAAATTGTTTTTTCAATATTCAGAAAGAGAAGGAACTGACCAATACTTCAAGGTTTTGGTTGAATCACTTTGAAGCAGTCAAACCCAAAAATTCATGCCAGTGTTGTAGGGCTGTGTGATATGACCTAAAATCTCATATCCCGATATAGAGCATATCATATAGAGACAACAACACATATCACAATGTAGCACATTTTATGTTAATTCAATGAATGAATAATTTCTATAAAATTACCACATAGACAGATCAGTTTTTTTCATTACATGTTGAATTCTATACTCAACAAATAAAAGGTACTTACTCCTATTTGATTACTTTTCTCTTTTTATTTAGAACATTTGTGCAGATTAAGCATGCAAAAAGCTTGGAACTAAGTTGTTCTGTGTCACGTTCACTCTCCTCCATCTTTGTTTGTGTCCTGCCTGCATCCACGTTGGGCAGAAGAGCACAAAGCGTCGTCCGAATGGTGAAAATAATTTCTGTAAAGAGAGTGACACAAAGAAATAAACGGCAGAGCATAGTGTGCACCGATAGATGTTTCTCTGTCATCACACGATATATATCGTCATATCGCTCGCCCTGCAGTGTAGTTTAAATGTTCGTCACTTTTTATTCTTTTGTAAATGTTATTATCCTCTCATTTGAAACTGGAGCTAGTAAAGCGTTTCTTCTGATCACCCAGCTTCCCGCAGTCTTCCTCCTGTGACAGAAAGCTTTCCCAGACTTCTCCAGCTTTCTGTCTTCAGCCACTCTCAAATCAATCTGGGATTAGGCTTGATTACATGGATACCCCTTTGGGACGCTTTATTTCAATGAATTAGTTGAGTGAATGAACAGAACTGCAACAGAACGGTATTTTGTACCAGCCACATAAATTATGCATAGTCTGTGGATATCAACCGGCCTTGATCATCTTTCTTATGGTTTGCATTCAGAGTGAGAGAAATTGTTAATTGCCAGCCTTGTCACATATAATCTTGGCTGTGTTTGATGTACAATAGGAACGCAGTCTATATGTTGGTTATTTATTTATGTGGTGATGGAGATGCTGTGTGTGATGAAATGGAGAACTAGATAAAATGTTTGTGTGGTGTTTTATGTTTTACACGATATGGTTATTGCTAGAATCATGCCAAGCTGAGCAAACAAGAAAATTCATTGATTGCACAGAAACCAGGGACTTTGTGCATTTCATCCCGTAGTAATAAGAATGTGCAGCATATATCCAGATCCTCTGTAGTGTTATATATTCTATGTATTTATCTTTCTTCCGTTTTATTTTTTTTCTGTGCCACATCATGTTTGTAGCTGAGGTGATTTTTCACTGTTGTAAGATTAAGAAATTTTGCAGCAGAGTAGCAGCACCTCTCAATCTTAGAACAAATCTCGCAACCGTTCAGCTCCCTGATGAGTAATAAGCAGTTTTGATGCATTCTCATGCAAGCTGACCACGCGGACAGTGTTCATGACCGTGAAGAAGGTGTAAATACAGCTTCATAGCTGGATAGTGCCACAAAAGCAGTTATGCAAACACACTTATTTTTTCCCAGATGCAAATAATTTCACTCAGGGCATAATTAAATTCCTACGCATTCCTGAGTTATTATTAAAGGCGTATGAATGTTGAAATATGATTGACAGAGGTGCATAAATCTGTGATCAGCATGCACCGAGTATCCAGTGAATCCGAGGGCTTGAAATATTTAAAAATGCTAATGGCATGCAACAATTTGCATATGGCAGTATTTAAAACCAGTGTCCTTGCCTAAAGAGGGTTTTGTAGTAGACAAAGAGAGGGATTATGGGTGGACACCCACCCGTGTTTTGATAGAGGCACCATTGGTCAAGTCAGATTCCTGTAAACAAAAGCCTACTCAAGAGGTTTGATGGTGTATTTAGTCAAACATGTACAGTGCCTTGAAGTGCTGTGACTACATTTAAATGATCATCTGGCTCAGAGGCTTTTGCAATAATATAAGCCTCATCTTCTTTGCCCTTGAAATGAGAAAAATCAAGGATACGAGAAACTTAAATTGTGTTTAGATGCTTAACCAAGCTGTCCTTTTATATGTACTGTTATTCCCTGTCCTGACCAATACAATAGATAGATACTTCTCATCAACGGAGGTAATCGATTAGCATGACATGCTCAGCCGTGTCCTACAGCGAGGGGCTACAATGTTAGATTAAATGCCGGCCAGATCCTCATCAGGAAAAAAATCAATGGTTGTTGTTAAGGGCGAATAGTGTCCGAGGGGGGTGGGGTATGGAGGACTGTAGAGTCACTTTACACGGTGTGTCCTGGGCTGTTAGCGCTGTGGCGCCTGCTTGTATTGACCTGGATTGGAAACCAGGATAAGGAGGAGAGAGAGGGGGGGGGGTGGGGGGGGTTGTCACCATAGTTCTCCTTCACTCCCAAATCAAAGTTCACTCACACTGACTTTGGATTTCTTACTAATGATCATACAACTCTTAATTGAGCAAAGGCACAGCAGAGAAGGTAGTGGAATGCGTTAATGTGCAAATATCCACACCTGTCATCTCAATCTCATTTCAAATTTACAATCACATTTAAGTGAGCGTGTGTTTCTCCATGTTTTATGAATTTACAGACCCTGAATTTTTAACACTTTAGAAACCAAAACCAACCAATCGCCTAAGTAAACAAATACTACTATAACTATAACTTATAACAGACATGATACTGTGATATTGTTAAAGCATTTAGTATTACTTTTGTGTAGGTTTACTGCAATGACTGCTTCATACTGATAAAACAGTAGATAATTTGAACCTGCCCCACAAATCAGAAATATTTACTCAAGCGGGGATGCACTGATCCGATAGTAATATTGGATATTGGTCCGATTCTAAATCAAATAGCTGGATCAGGTATCGTGACAATCGGGCCGATCTGTTCAACTCAATTCTGTATTTACATGCACGTCTCTTTGTAAAAAACAACAACATAAATTTGGATTCCTGGTTGTTATGAATGTTTTGTTTTTAATCATCTTATTTATTCTGCTCGTTTGAATAGTGATTTAATTTAATTTGAAGTTTGTTTGTGCTAGTTTGTGACTAAATTGTGATTTGATGTTTCAATTTTCTTGACATTTGATGCAGTTGTGTTGTTTTTACTGGAATTTTAATTCTTTATCAGTTCATTGGTGAATTTAGAAGGTTTGCACTTAAAAATGGTTCCTGTTAAAGTTGATTTACTGGTAATGGTAATGAAGTTTTTTTTCTAGTTGAATGGTGAAGGATTATTTATTACTTCAATAATAAATAACGTCAGTGCATTTATAACTCTGTATTTATTTTTCCATCTTATATACAACTTATTAATTACACACTGATCTGTACTCGGTAACGGCAGATCCAAATTCAGGTATTGGAATTGGATCAGAACTGAAAATAAAAGGGATCTTTGCATCCCCATGCTTTCCTCATTTAAACACTTTAGAGCTAAGCACCCACGAAACGGGTCCTCTCTGTCATGGAGCAGGACATCATCACATCCTATAAACCCCTCCCATTCTTGGTGGCTGCTAGATAATGTCATGCACTGCACGGCAGTTTGAATTTCTACTGAGTGAACACTCAGCTCTCAAGCCTTGAAGAACAAGTACTTGAACTGGACTTTGTAGAACTCAAATACGAACTGATATTGTTGGATATTAGTTTCAGTATGGAGTCAAGTAAAGGCTCCATGTTTTTCCAGTTTGAAAACCTGTAGTAAAACTCAAGGACGATTCAGTGAGTAGCATAAGGGTTCATAGTGACCTCTCAGGGATGAAGAGCATGTATTAGTATTTTTTTGTTGGTCAGAGGCTGATCCAATCATCTGCAATGTTCTTTTGGTTTCCCACCATTAACACCCCTAATGTAAGTAAATGCGTGTTGAGTCTACCCAGACCACACTGAGCAGAGTGACATTTCTGGTCTGGCATGTGAGAGGAGAGTCTCCCACAGCTACAGTGTTTTGAACACACAAATCATGTGTAGTTGCTGCTCGGTACTGCCTGTCATAATGTTGTGTCATTTCAGCAAGTAGACACAGCTAGCTGGGAAGCACTAATTAGGTAGCATTAAAACAAAATAAACAGAAAAAAAATCAATAGTATTACTACTGTCTACACCAACTGTGAATAGGGCCATTCTTCAGCCGATGCTTTGAACATGTGTATTCCTGTAGTCTTTTAAATAGCAATGTAGGAGAATTAGGAAGAAAAATGACTGTTTAATGGATTTATTTGCTTTTTTTGCCCGTTTTGCAGAATGCTGTCCACAGAACAAAATGAACATCAGTAGAAAGAGAACAAAGACAGTTGCAAATCAAAATGCTTTATTGTTCATGACATCAAAAAGAGTACCAGTGGCAGTTTTTTTTTCTTGGTTCTGCTCTACAGAAATTACAGACTTCTGGTGATGCAATAACTGTGTTTCTTCTAGCTTGCACTTATGGATACAACCAAAATGAAGAAGTTATCGAGGAACTTCTGGAGGTGGCATGAAAAATGTGGTGTAAAAGTGACTGACACACTGTGTGATGTGGGATGTTTTTTGACCATCAATGCAGTGTTTAGCAAAACACCAAACCGTACCAAACCCCTCGTTTGAGTTTTTAACATTTATATACAAAATTCAACACGATTAATAAAACAGCTGATTTTTGTTTTTAGATAATGACAATAAAACGGATTTAGTCAAAAATGCTGTACTCCACATAAAATCACATTTTCAGTGCAGGTCAAAGGTAAACTGCCTAACAAACTTTTTGCCTACTTAAAATACTGCATACCTTTAACATCCAGCGTGTAGAACATGCGGGACAACAGGACTGCCCACCACCTGTGTGAATGTGTCTGGGATAGATAAAGCCTTGAGTTGGGTTTATCAGTATCTCTCTTCGTGTTTAGTTTTAAATGTGGTGTGTCCACGCTCTATTCTGAAATGAGGTCCATATTAAATTTTCCTACCTAACTGGCTAAATGTACCTAGCTGAAGAGATACAGTTCCCAACAAAGTCTCACGTCACATTGTGCAAAGTGCTAAGCTGGTGCACAACACAAAATGTTTCTCAATAACAGTTTTAAAATGTTGAGATACTGTCAATGTTAGTAATTCTCTGTACTGCTGGAGCCATATAGGATAGCTTTCTGATCTGTCACGCCCAATAAAGCTTATTTGAATTTGGGAAAATAAATCTATCAGCCAAGTATTCTTGGAAATCTAAAATTATATGTGCAACTGCCCATTTTACAATCACAGGCCATGAAACCCCTTTCCTTAACAGAGATAGTTGCGTTTGGATTCAGATTACGGCCAACCAGCCGCAATTTAAAATGGAATGAAGCCCACCCACGTCAAGACAACCCAAAACTGGAGTGGAATGAGTGCAACTGCAACGCACTGCCCCCTCAACCCTAACCCTAACCTGCCTTTGCAAATTTGCTTCAAATCTTGTTCCATGGCCACATAAACAGCATCACGATCATTACATTTTATACACAAAGTCAGTAAATTTGAAATAAATTATGGTTTTATGACGGGAAAGGCAAAGCCGACCAGCTTTATCTCCATGGCAGCGGTGGCTGAGGATCATGGGTAATTTAGACTTCTGTTATCCAAAAAGGAGAAATACTGAAATCTGATGGCCATAACATTAACCCGTCATATTGAGAAATGAGGATGTCATTAAAAGAAAACCTTGACTTTGACAACATTTTGCGTAGTCTGCTGGACCTACGTCATCATGGGAGCTCTCCAGGAAGTGCTCAGACTTTGAAGCCAATTTGACACTAAAAATGATGATTATAATTTTTTTTTTATTGAAAGAACCTCATTAAACAGGTACTCGATAAAACACAAATAACATAATGGCTCAGATAAGCACACAACGCAATGACAGCGATTCAAGCAACATACAAGCTATGTGGTTTCAGTGATAGCAGCCACTAGTCCAGCAACCACAGCAAGATGTTAAGCACATTTAAGCTATTTTCTCATGAGACGTGAACATTTTTTCTTGAACACATAGTACGCATTCACTGAACGAAGATTCTACAGTACAGCATGCATTTCTCACTGGAAATGTTACCAACACGTACGTATTGTGATGCAGTATCTTAAAATATTGCATTCTCTACAGAGAGTGAAAGAAATGTGCGTCTTTTTTTTTTTTATTCACATACGTAAACTTGACAGTCACCTGATGTGGTTGCAGGAAAATAGAAAAGAATAGGCAGAAAAAATGCAACTATCTCACAATTTTGTAGCTGTTTTTGTGAAACGGCTGCATTTTGCAGGGTTGCAGTTCCCCTTTTAATAAGCTTTCTAATCTCAAAAAATTGTTTGATTTGTGACTTAGACGCTCTGCTATAGATCTGCTTTAAGGCAGTCACACACTTGAATATGTGTCAGCACCTACGAACGAAATAGTGGAAAAATAGTCTCATCATCTCAGAGTGTGTTTTTCTCTTACCCTGCTCTACACACCTCACACCCGACTCTCGGCTCCACGGCTCTCAAGGACAAAGAGGGAATGACTTCACTGTTTTGCTGGTGTGTGTCTTGTGTTTCTGGGGCAACAGGGAGATTATTACTGCAGCGAGAGCCCTAGGTGCTGCTGGTGATGCCAGATAATTATGCATAAACAAACGAACCTCCGGGAAAAGGTGTGCTGCCATGGCTTTCAGGCCATCAAATGGCAGAAAAAGGAAACACAAAATACAGTTTATGCATAATTGAAATTTTGAATTAGTGGTTAAAAAAAAAATGAAATTATACTGAGGCTTCTGCATGTCTTCCTTTTTTCTCCTTTAAAAATAAGCATTTGGTTAAAGGTTGTTGAATGTGAATGTTGTGCACTATGCTTCTCAGATACATTTACAGTCATGCTAAAGTAGGCATCAGGTGTCTTTACAAGAAAACATAATACAGTAGGTATTGCCTGCAGTATAATACTGGATGTTATTATATTACATAAACTTTTACATAAACTACATTACATTATTCCTCCAAATGAATGCATACTGTAAACTCAGTTATCTTTTATCATTATTCAGGTATAGTGGGGTGTGTGCTGTGGTCCTCAGAATATTTTCTTTCATTGAAAAACTTGAGATTGAACTTTTTTGTAGTTTAACTGTTTGGTTTAAACTACATTAATTAAGATTTATTTTTTTTAGTACAACATAAGGCTGAAATCCTTATCCTTTGTTCAGCACATGTGAAGCAACACAGTAGTTGCCTGAGAGAGAAGAAAAAATGAATTATACTTTGCCTCCCAAAGAAAATGTTTTCCTGAGTGTCGTATCTGTTCATTGCTGAGACGGTCCGTAATTTATTCAGTTCTGCGGCAGAGCAAATTCACAACTCAAGACAAAGAAGTAGTACATTGTAGTAATATAGTGACAAAAGAGCTTTGAGTAATTCATACAAATGAGATTTTTGTTATGATGGTAACATATCATGATGAGAGCCCTTCAGGGTTGACGTGTTTGTGTCATCAAACAATCAGTGTTACATTCTTAAAAAGTATCTGCTTGATTTAATGTAATCTGCAAAAAAATCTGCCATGTGCCTTTTTCGTGTTTTTACTGACAATTAAGGTCTCACAGTATGTGAGGTGTGTTTAAACCTGTGAGTCAACTGAAACTGCTGTGAAGTGCTTGTTAACAAGTGATTTATGAGTCTGGCTTATTACTGGGAGATTTCATTGATTTGTGGAAATTGCTCACCCCCGGTTAGTGTGTGCTTTTCACAATACAAGTCGGGAGCTTGGTCAGAACTGATTTACTTAATGTTTAATGAGTTTTGTTATAAATCTTGCAGCCACAAACACATGGAGGGGCTCCATCGTCTACTGTAGGTAGGAGGAAGATGCAGTAACACATCCGCACACACAGACAGTGGAACACAGTTTTGAAACATCCAGAGAAAACCTTAAAATCATCTCCCTCTTCTAAGTACCCTGCAGTTTGTACCCTCCAATTTCCCTCGCCGACTTCATGCTTGCTTTGTCCAGAAAAACTCTTCTCCTTCATCGTAGCGTGGGGGATCTCCAGATAAACCAAACGATAGGCGGAGAAGGACCCGCTGGGGTGTGGGATTGCTTGTAGAGAAGCACCCGAGCGCTCGTCTGCAGGATTTGTTTGACTCGGGTAATTGAAAGTGTTTTAAACTATTATAGCAACTGGAGGGCTTGTTTAACTGTCGAGCTGCCAGTCAAGCGGGTGGGCCAAAAGCCCGAGCCCGTCAAGGCCTGTCAGTCAGTGGAAACGAGAAGTGTCGGCTTAATGGATTTCTCCACACCGCTCTGTCTGCACACCCAGCAGAGCTAGCAGGGAGGGGAGGGAAAAAAATAAAAATCAATGCATTGTCATGTGTGAGTGTGTGAGCCATCAAACGACCAGGTGGATTGGAACTGTATTTGCCCTGTGTCGATGTTGAGATGCAATACTGGGAGTGAGCAGGACGCATTGGTGTGTGTGTGTGTGTGTGTGTGTGTATTTGTGCCTGTGTGAATGCCTTGCCTGTATCTCTTACACCGGTCTACGTGTGTGTATGTGTGTTGCAGTTTCCTAAGAGGAGCAGGCTTTCTGAGATAGACAGCCGTTCTCTGCCTGTCTGCAGAGGCTTTTGTTGTGATTTCAGGTGTAAGAGGGGTCACATCACCCTCAAAACAAGTTGGCTTTTTATCGTGGTCCCTCCACAGGTGAAAAGCTGCGTTTTGAATGTGTATTTCTTTTGTGGTATTCCTGATGTATGTACACTCATCAGCACAGAAACTGTTCACTATTGCTGCCGCATTAAGCCATATGTTTATTTTGTAATTAGATGTCTTTATATCTTTATCTGCAGGAACAGATTAATGGACAACTATTTTTAAGTCTTTCTCGAGAAAAATGCTTCAATTCATCTGTTTCAGCGTTTTCTGTGTGAGGATTTGTTGATTGTCTTTGTTTAATGTGATAGAAAAGCTTTTGCGCTGTTGATAGGACAAAAGAAGACTTTTGCAGACATCACACTGGGCTGTTTTCTGATATTTTATAGACCAAACAGTTTAGCAAATAATTGACACAAGAATGGAATTGTTTGTTACAGCTCTCAAGTTACTAGAGCTATAGATACCAATGATTATTTCATGTACCTCATTAAGATATTGATTTTTTTGAGTAATTGTTAATTCTGTACAATATCACAGAAATCCTGAACAACACCCCTCACAGTTTTCACAACCTTGTTATTTGTCTTCAAATAACTTTGTCTGATCAACAGTCCAAAAGCTAAATACATTCAGCTGCAAAAAGAAAACAGAGAAGAGCTGCAAATCCTAACATGAGAAGCTGGAAGGAGTAACTTATGTGGCATTTTTGCTTGATGAGGAACTCAAATGATTAATCAATTAAGAAAACAGTTTTGAGTGACTTCCTTTGTCGCCTAATTGTTTCAGCACTATTTATCTATGTTCACATTTATGTTAGACGAGTTTCCTTTCTTCTAATCACAAATGACCGCGTAGAAGACAGCTTTTCTGTGCTGTGGAAATGGCAGTTGTGTGTTTGATGTCAACATGCCGCAAAGTATTGGTGCTTTGAAGGCACTGTTAATAGAGGCCATTTCTGCCTGACACAGCGCTGAATGATTGCACTCATTAGTAGCAGTGATATGTGTTACTAACCGCAGAAATATGAACTGGAAACCACAGGCAAGCAGACAAAAACATTCACATTTAACCGTTTGGATTTGGTCTTTAACTGTAATTTCCCAAACTTGCGCTCTAATCTAAACTGGTGTGTGAAAGGAAGCGGTTGGCTGACGGATGTCTTTCCAGTATCACAAGGCCCGCTACAAGGCACGGACACAACCGAAGCATTCACACACAGACACCTTGCACACAACGCCCCACCTCGTCAGAGCCTCAGAGAAATATTTATTCTATCATTTCTAGTCTTGGTGGCAGCGAAAGGCTGTCATGGCACGTACCTCCACTTCATCGCAATACCACCTTGTGTGATTTATAGCCAGCAGATCCGGCTCCAGCGCCATCATTTTTAACCGCCCCGTCTTTTATCTCCACCAAATGATCGTATTAACCACCGCCAAAGACTAACACAAGGCAGAAGGAGATGTCTGTGTTGAGCTAAACCAGACTACCCTCTGAAAGGCATCAAATCATTTCACCATGTTGAGAGCGAAAAGTGGTAATTACTTGTAATTGGGCCTTCAAATTTTTCTCTCGCTCGTCCCTCTTTTGCTAAATTGGATGATTTCCTTTTTTTTTTTTCCCTCTGGAGGGATGATAGATACCTCAGAACCTTTGAGGGGGGCCAAAATTGAAAACAGTTTTTGTTCCATTTGAAATGTATCATTGTATGTCTTTCTCCCTTTCACATGCTTTCACACACACACACACACACACACACACACACACACACACACTTGGGCTTCCTCTAAACTTTGATATGTTTGAAAGAGTCATTACTTATTACTGCTACATTTTCTTTTACGTGTGACTGCTCTCTGTAGCTCTTTTTCTGTTTATGTAATTGGACGTTAAAACGGACACACATCTCTTTGCTGTTTGTCCACGTCTCTGCAAGGCCAAAAAACGCTACGTAGTCAGTGTTTCCACAAGCATCCCCTGACAGGATGGTTATGAGCAATAACATGGCTAAATATTTGCAAAGTCGAGTGTACAAAGCTGTGTGCTCTCAGTGTGAAGGTTTTTAATGTTCATCCTTATGGGATGCTCTGGCAGCTTGGTACAAATTCTGTCTATACAATGTTTTGTGTTTGAATAACAATAATTTATTTTGTCGCTTCTCCTAGGACTCCAATTATTTTAATTATTGCTTTGAATTTTTAATGAAGTGATTATTTGTATAGTCTTTAAAATGTGGGAGAATTCAAATTGCTTGTTTTGTCCAACTGTCTAAAACCCAAAGACTTTCAATTTCAGTTACAGTCAGTTTAGCCTTAGACCCTCCTTTTCTCTCTTGTTTCCCACATTTGAGCATAACACTAAAGGCTAAAATCATCACTGCTCAAGAAGGGAATCACTGCGACTCACTGAAATGAGTCTCAGCAAACATGTTGTATTAGTTGTAACATTTTGTACCAATAATCCAAGTTCTGTCTGAGCGATGCAGAAGATGGCCAACAGAAAATTTCTAATTAAGTCAAACAACTTATTATAACACACAAACAGATGGTTTGGAATTTGCAACGCATGAAATGTACATAAACATTTGTAATTACTGTGAATGCGTCCATGTTTTAACACATGCATAAATAATCAAGTTATTTAACAGGATTTTGAGTGGGAACTTGCTCATTTCCAGAAGACTAGGACTCAAATAATTGCTGTGTTGCTCAGTGTAAAAGAAAGACAAGAAAATGAGTAAAAGGGGGGAAGGGAAGGAATGTGTGGCAAAATGAAAGCAAGGAAGGAAGACAGCCAAAGATTTGACATAGTGCTGGAGGAGTATTTCCTTCTTGTCTGACTGAATCAAGTAGTGGTGTCTCAGCAATATTTTAATCGTGCTCTAGCATGGAGTTGCTGTTGTTACAGTACTACATGTGTGTTCCTCTGTTTCACTCACACACACACACACACACACACACGCATATTAAGACACACATTGAGAAGACTTGCAAACAACTGACCTTGTGTAACGTTTTTAGATTATGAAGCTGAAGCTAGGGGCAGACAGTGCTCTGCTCTGGTGTTTAGACTAATAGTAAAGAACACAGAGGTTCCACACTGAGTAATCCAATTTGACCTTGTCTATGAGATGACGGTCCATTGAATAACGTTCTTCTAAGTATGGCTCTGGCAGAACATCTCATGACCCACTTTTAGGGGCTCAGCTCACCAGCTGAAAAGCACTGTTCAGTGACATTCAGGGGAAAAGAAGAAGGAGAAAAACTTAACTTTGCAAAATCTCTGTGAACATAACACTAAAGCAGATTGCAGTTATCTCAGCTAATATCCCCTTTGAAAAGAAACGTTCAAAACGACAAAGAGAAAGCCCCCTTTAGAGGAATGGCTCTGTATATTTGATACACCGTATGGCTGTGTTGACATCGTCGTCTCTCACTCTCCATATGCTCAGTCTCACTTTTTCCTCACACTGTAGGACTGTGTGAGGCTGAGGGTAAAGAGCTCACTGTGTCCTGCCAGCAGTGGAGACATCAAAAGGGGCTATTTGGCAGAAGTTGGGGGGCCGTAGCACATAGAATTGCTGCAGGAATAACACAGAGTGAGATGTTATTATTACAAGTCTGATTTAGGACTATTATGGAGAAGCTCTGTGGGGGTTTCAGCGCTAACCACCGCGACACACGCACACACATAAAGCGCACATCATTTACATATGGACCTCACTGGTGCACGTTCATAAGAACAACTCAGAAAATACACATGACAACATGGCTTATGTTGTTGGCTCAGATTCCCAGTATGGAGGGAATACTGCAACACACACGCGCGCACACACACACACACACACTCATATGCACAGGCCTTGGAGGGAGATAGATTTGTACACTCAAAAGGGAGGGGTGTGAGATTGTCTGACGGCGAGTAAATCACATGTGACAGAGCCCAAACTCAACCGAGGTGTGTCTCTTGACATAGTGTGATGGGGCGTGCCCTAATGCATTACTGTCCACCAGGGCTTTGTGTATGTGGACGCCCATATGTGTATGTGTGTGCAGGCGAGAATGTGTCCATGTATGTGTTTGTGTATGCATCTGGGTGCTCTTTACCGCGATGTTGTGAGCAGCCAATCATTTCTTCCAGTCTAATTAGCACACATGTAAATCCAGGCTAACCGTGGAGCTCAGCCAGGGACAGCCAACTGCGACATGGCAACTGCTCACCATGAAGGGGTGGGGGGGTTGCAGCTCTATGTTTGTGTGTGTGTGTGTGTGTTGGTGTGTGTTTGTGTGTGATTTACACAAGATAATACAAGTATAAGTGGGGTGTCCGCCACTGGTGACCAATGAAGGCCAGTCTGTGTTGTCACAAGTGCTCATGTTGGACCCCCCACTGCCACTCACTGTTTGACGGTCCACTGCTGACCCTGTTAGGGGAACCATCACCACCACCACCAGCAGCCACCAAGCAGCTTTTACAGTACAGTATGACAGTATGACACAAGCTATACTTCTATAATGTCACTACAAATTCTACTTTTTCTTCTTTTTAGGCCCTGATCTGGCTACAAATTTGAGATAAACCTTTTGTTTGGTTTATCTGAAATTGACAAAAAGCCCCATTTAATGATTTACTCAGCTCTAAGAAATTGAGCAATTCTTCTGTATCAGACACTGTTAAGGACACACAACCGCAAACACGGTTGGGGTGGGTACGTATCACACCTGATGTAACAAGACAGTGTTTCCTCGTTGGCACCTGGGGGAGGGGCAGGAAAGGATAGAGGGACGCTGGATCAGAGGGAATAACGACAGGAAGAATAAACACATGAATAAATAACAGCAAAAGGCAAACAGAGCCCAGCCATCAGCCCGATTTGGCCGAGCCTCGTCGCTCGCTTGTTCACTCACAGCTGGGAAATTCACGGTAACTTGGTTTGGTCGAGGAGGGGCAGAAAGAAAGTGTCTCCGAAACATTGGACTCACCTCGATGTCGGCGGCCAAATGCATGTGGCAGATGTCAGCATTCAGATTTTTTTTTCTCCTCATAGTGTTGGACCGCGGCAAGGAAGGAGCTGTGGTTGCTGTGAGAGTGTGTGTGTGCGTTTGTGCATGTACTGTATGTTTATTTACAAGTGTATATATGCGTGATAGGTGTGGAAGAGGTCAAAAAAGGACAAACAAAAAAAGAAAATGATATACTTACACCTAGATCTGCGCTTGCAGCTGAAAATTTGTGGAATCTCTTGAAATAGTGCATGAAGATGAAACGGCAGTGAGTTGCAGTTGTAAGTGTAACGGATGAATTAAGTTGAAGTGTTAATTTTTGTACAACATAGAAGTTTAAGTATCAGTTAAAGTGCTGAGAAGAGTTGAGATTTAATTAAAATTTGAAGCACTGAGAGCAGTGATAATCATGAAAAATTGAAGCGTCAGCTGAATTATCACTGAAAGCTGATGAATACTCAAACAATGAGAGATGAAAGCAGTGGAAGAGTAAGATATGAAAACAGGTATAATCTATGTTGAGGTATAACCAATATATGTATATATTTGAGTTGATTTGTCTTTGTATTTTATTATTTGTAACATTAGAAACTAATAATAGAATAACAATAATAATAAAAAATTAAAACAATGATTCCTTCCTCAAAATCTCCCCAGAATTGATGTTTTAGCTGTTTTCAACATACAGTTGTAGCGACAGCTATCAATTGAGGGACCTTTAAGCACTCTCAAACTTTTATCACTATCAGTTGACCTTCAAGCTTTACATTTCACACTTGGTCAGCGAAAAGGTACAAGTGCAGAGGAAGAGTACGGTATGAAGATAAGAATGGGGGCTGCTTTATAATGTCTGCCCTCCCTCCTGAAGGATTTCAGTTTCTTTGTTATGAGTCAGATTAGTGGAGAGGAAGCAATATTGCAAAAAAGCAATATAATAATAATAAATATTTTTTAGATCAATTTCTCTCTCTCTCTCTCTCTCTCTCTCTCTCTCTCTCTGTGTGTGTGTGTGTGTGTGTGTGTGTGTGTGTGTGTGTGTGTGTGTGTGTGTGTGTGTGTGTGTGTGTGTGTGTGTGTGTGTGTGTGTGTGTTATCAACATTCACTCACAAGTTAGCAGAAACAGTTTTTTCCAGGATCTGCCCGACAGTTCAGGCTCTTGTATGGAACTCCCAAAGGAGAGCTATAGGGATCTTTTTCTCTGAGCATATCTGTGCACACAAGCAGTAATAAACACACATCTTATATATATATATGTGTGTGTGTGTGCGTGTGTGTCTGTGTGTATGTGCGTGTCTGTGTGTCTGCATGGCTGACTCAAAACCGACCCTTTGAAGTGAAGTAACGATGAGGGGAAGTTAATTACGTCCCATTATGCAGGCTGGGCGCGACCATGCACCAGTTAAGGCCATGTTTTTCCCTTTAATTAACTAGAAAGCCAAGCGCTCGCCTGTCAGGAAGCTGCTAAAAGAGCATTTCAGAGGGAGAAACCCTCGGGGCGCTGATGAGAGGGCGCTAGGACTGGCCACATGTTAATGGCGAGGTGTTAGCATCTTAAACCGCGTTATCACTCGCTGGTCTCAGTAGTCTTGCGGAAATTTGCAAAGGGAAATCTCGGGGATGGTCTCCAGGGGAAAACTAGCAAAGCTCCTTGACTTTGAGAGTTGATGCTCCAGTACTACAAAGTGTACAGGACTGGGGGAAGTAAAGGAACTTTTTTAAGTGCTTAAGAAACGAGCCAAAAGTGCCTGAGTGGTAACTTCTTAATTAGAAAGTCCCTTGCATGGCTCGTGGATATGTAGCCGAACTGGATAACTTTGGAACCTTGAACATCTCCAGCCTGAGATTAGTTTCTAAAGTGCGACTCCCAGGTTAAAAATCGCTCCATCAAAGCCACAGATGAAGGACGTAAACAAATTTTAAAGTTTCAGTCATCAAGTTATTTGCCCATGTAGATCCGTACCATTTTTTTGAAGAGCTTAATTTAAAGAAGGAAGTATTTTTCACAGATGTACTTTGGAAAAGAGCATACACATAAACAAATATATCAAGGTTTGGAATACACGGAACTGATGCGCGGTGTCATAATGTGTAAAAATCTATGAAGGAGTCAGTGCCAAGACTTTGGAATAGAAAAGCAAGTTATTTTACATCAAAATGTGTGATACAATTGAAAAGAATGTGGCTTTAAGTTAATTATTTACAAAGATGATCCCTGTGGATCACACAGCGTCAAAATCAAATCATATATTGCAGTATTTTATAAGAGCTTTTAAGAGTATTGACCTCGTGGGGTAACCGGACCAATACTAGCCACGTTTTGGTAAACCACTGGTATTTATTATAGTAAGCAAGGGATGAAAACTGTCGCTGTCTTTTCCCAGATATTATCCTGCTTACAAATCGCAAATAATGCATTGAGAAATTAATGTCTTCTAGGTTTTTTATTTTCTTAACACTGTTGGGCAAGATGACACAGAGTGTTGTGGCTTTGATCATCTCATTTACCAACCTGTCATCGTTTCAGCAGAGGTTGGCAGAAGAGAAATCAACCCCTCTTATGTACTGACACCTCACACTTAACGGTGGACTCGTTTGCAGATTTACAGTCATTTCCAGTCTTTAGCAGACAACAGCTGAACATCTTATTTTGAGCACCTTGTTGAAACTTCAGCGTTCACCCGATAGTTTCCATGACTATAATTGAGCATTGTTTGCCATGTTCACTCAGAATATACACATTCAGGCCTTGTAATGTTGGTTGCTTGAGAAATGACATGATTGCGAAGAATTAACTTGTCAGAGGCTCCTGCTGCAGGTAACTAAAGCTAGCACTGCAGTCTTATTAATTGGTGTGTGTCTGTATTTTCTGTGCTGTGCTCAGTAGGATAGTGATAGTTGCAGGGACGCCTGCTTGCGAAGCGAGCAATTAGACGGAAAGTGACAGCATGAAATATGATGATTACTGTTATACAAAAGGCACATTTATCGAATCGAGAAGATAACTGGGATAGCAGCGCTTTTTTTCTGCCTGTGCTGTTATGTTGGTCACTCCACTTTGTTCACTCAGCTAATGCTCTCTGATGATGATCTCAGCCTTACAGGGCCTAAGTTGCCTCTTCCATTTTCCTGACAGTTATAACCCAGATTCCAAAAAAGTGGGAATGCTGTGTAAAACATAAGTAAAACAGAATGAGATCGTTTCTTTTTGAGATATGCGCAGTTAAAACAGGACAAAGACAATATATTTAATGTTTGACCTCATCGACTTCACTGATTTTTGTAAATATCTGCTTATTCTGAATTTGATGCAGCAACAAGTTTTGAACCAGTTGGGACAGGGGCAACAAAAGACTGGAAAAGTTGTGGAACGCTCCAAAAACTCCTGTTTGGATCATTCCACAGGTAAACAGGTTGATTGGTAACAGGTGATAGGATCATGATTGGGTATGAAAGGAGCATCCTGGAAAGGCTCAGTCACTCACAAGCAAGGTTTGAGCGAGGTTCAACCCTCTGTGAACAGATTGAATAAAGGATGTTCCTACATGGACTCAGGAACTCTTCATAAAACAGTTGTTGGTAAACACAGTTTGTTTGCAAATGTCTGCATTCTGTTTTTTTATTTTATTTATGTTTTACATGGCGTCCCAACTATTTTGGGCTCAGGGACTAATATTTTATCTGATAATCATGTAGCATTTTAGATGTACATAGATTTTGAAGTGTAATATCTGTTGACAGTTTCCCTCAAATTCTGTGTATTTTTCTTTGCTCTGGTCTTATCTTGAGGAATAGATCGTCAGCATCACATTTAATGCAGGACGCAGTCAATTCACTGATCAGCATTTTCATAAGAACTCACCAGTGTGGAATTATTCTTCTTTCAGATGCTAATAGCAGAAAAAATCGTGAATGAAGGCATGTTTTCACCAACGTAACAAAATGTACCATTCTTAAGATGTCAAAATAATTCACAAAGCCTTCATGCAAGGAGGTCAATTAACATGATCCACACATGCAGGTGATGCCAATATACAATACTGTGCACTACCAAAGGGTGGTGCTAACAACAAACTGAATTAACCCTCTGTTACACACATATACACACATTTGAGTCAGGAATTCCTTCACTTAATTTATATGGTCACAATAAAATATATATGTAATCCACATTCATACACATTTTATAACTGTTGCCTGATATTTTTATACGTGATTTAACAGCAGCAGGTTTAGCTCATGCCACTGTACACACACAAACACACATTCACACACGGGGGCACACGCTCTTTTTCTCACTCTCTCCACACATATTGACCGGTCTGGGGGTCAATGACTGTGCAGATGACAACTGAGTTGTTATTAATGGCCTCTGCGTTCCAATATATCCGTATCTGTGCTGGGAAAATGGTCTGTAGCCTGCCCACACTCCTTCCCCCACACTGGGCTCCAGCTGTCTGGCTCCAGTGTGTAAAAAGATCCAGGACCGTCTCTCTTTTATATCCTCTCATAACCTCTTAAAAACCAAGGAAAAGCGGGGAAAATCAATAATAAAAATGCTCCTGGAAGTTTACAACTAGTTGATAAATGTTACTGGAAGTCATTAGAATACAACACATTTATTCTGCGTGCTCTGGTGAGCAGAGGGAGAGTGCATTTCAGAGGAGTTACACAATTAATTGACATGAAATAAAATTATTTTTGGTGAGGACCATTTTCCCATCCATTCCCAGTCCAGGAATTTTCCTGTTGGTCTGGGATTATTCTGTGTTTAGGACCCCAGTAGATAAAATCCAAGCAAAACAAACAATGGTAGAAGAAATCAGGGCAACATTTGTGCGTCCTGTGTAGAAGAAGAAGAAGAGTGTTGAAGAAGGAGGAGGGTGTGCAGCTTCACACGCTGTCTGTTTACTCCAGCCAGCCATTTTATTTTCACAGTGCTCACAGTATAGCCTTCTCTCCCCTCCTACATCTCATGACACCAACCCTCCTTCATCCGATCATCTGTAGCCATTACGTCGTTTTTCGCATTCCTCTGTCCTCTCGTGACTGTCGGGACGACTGCTGCTTTTACTCTCCCCTGCCTCAGAATCCATGAGGCTGCTAATAGAGCATCCTTCTCCCTTTCAGTTTCTTCTGCATCTTTATTAATGCACTAATCATTTTCTGCTCATACCATGCCTTGGGCGACTACATTTTTATTGTCTGTGTTGGTTAAATCAAATAAATTAAGATCTAATTAGAGCCTTTCTGATTTGAAGATGATACAACTGTATCTCAGGTGCCAGTAAGGAAGCAGACATGTCTGTAGGAATCAATAGTTGTTTACCAATAGCACGAATGCTCCTGTTAGTCAAAATTCTCTTATTGGCAGAAAATTAATCGCCAACCATTTTGTTAACAGATCCTTCAGTCATTCATCGTGCAAAGTCGTAGAATGTTCTCTTTGTTTTCTTCAGGTTTTAGACTGTTGGTTGTGGGGAAAATGAGACTTGCATCACCTTGAGCTCTGAGAGTTTCCCTTTTTTCTGACATTTGATGGACCAAATGATTGATCGATTAATCCAGAAAATTATTGGCTGATTAATCCATCAGGAAGTCTTTAGTGTGAGACCAGGCAAATTTTTCTTTACGTTTTACCAGAAGATGGTTAGGATATATATTAAAAGATTCAAGTAGTTAGCCACCCTTGTGGTGAAAGTCATGGATTCTTCCTTATTGCTCACCCCCTCTTTCTCTTTTTTTCCTCTTTTGCACACACACACACACACACACACACACACACAGCATCTATTTCTTTGAAATATACCAAATTAGTGGGTAACAACAGAACTGCATTGCGATCAGTTTTGCCCTTCCTTTTTTATCATACACATTCTCATTTCATCCTTACAAACAAAGCATCTTCTCTGTCTTCTTTCTGTCCCTCTTTCTCACTAGTGTTTCCCCTGTGTCAGATCCTCTTTCTCTCCTTTACCGCCTGCTCCCACTCTTCTTTTCAACTCTCCATCTTGGTCTAGTCTTCCTGATCCGCTGCCGTGTTTCTGTTTCCCCTCTCACTCTTTCAGTCCTCTCAGTCCCTATCCTCCATCTCCCCCTCACTCTCGGTCTCTTTCGCCCCTCTCTGTCTGTCTCTCTCTCCGGATGGGTTCCGGCTGTTGGGCTGGTGGGGCTGGTGGCTGGTGTGACGGCTCGGCTGTCTGGTGTCGCGTGCGATCAGGGCGGACGTCGTGCGGCGAGGACGATCGGAGCTGAGCGCCTCCGCCTCACCGCGGGTCACCTTTCACGGGCAATTAGTGTCGGAGCAGAGGCGCGCTCGCCGCTTGTCGGCCCCGCTTATTGTGAAGATCAACGGCAATCAGTCTCCACACTCCACTCTGCACTCTCTCCTTCGCTCCTTTCACATATCTGCTTCCAACCCTCACTCTCTCTTCCCCCTGTCTTTGTTTGTTGCCTCTCTATCTCTTTGAGTTTTCCCTGATGTGCTTTTGCAGCTCTCTGGCTAATGGCTGCTGTCTGGCAATATGTTATCCGACTGTTCAGCTCTCTCTTCATTATGCACTCTTTGACTTATTTGCCACTTCTGTTGAACTAAAATCATATAATGCCATAAAGACACGTCGCAACCCAATGCTCCTCTTCCTCCTCTCTTCGCATTATTTAATTCACCTCTTTTTCTCTTTAGCTGACTATGCAGGATGCTCCCTGTGTTTTCCTCTCAAGGACTTTTCTCCATCTTTCTTGTTGTTTTACTCTCACATCATCAATCTGTGTGCATCCCTGTGTCAAAGGTTTCCATTTGCACCAATTGATTCTGTATTAAGGCCACAAGCTTCTTCAGACCACAACATCGAAAAGTCATAAACTCTGTGTTTACATCATCCTGATGCAGTATTGCTCTTGAATCCAAGATTTCATCACTTTTTAAGGTTGGTCTAAGTTTACTGGTGGTCAGTAGCAGCAAGGACTGGGCAGTAAGGATCAAATCATTATCACAAAACTAGATCTTCACCAGTGTACTAGCTTATCACAGATATATCAGTATGGGTGTGTGCATGTTTTGTGTATATGTTTAAGCATTACAAATATTGTTAAAGAATGGCCGTTAATAATTAATATGTCATTCATTTTGGAAACTCTCAAACTTTGATTTTTGTATTTGCCTCAAACATGCGGTGGGGCTAAATAAAAATAGTATAGGATATTTTACAGTGAAGATTTGTATCACAGGATATCACAATTTTATGCAATTCACATACAGTATAGAATAATATTATGTATGTATGTATATATATATATATGTATATGTGTTCAATACAAGTGACTCTGTTCCACTGATATGCAATATATCAGACCAAACTTTTATATGATCATGCTGTCATGGGATAATGGCGCTAAAAGACTAAAGCAAACCACATGACTTAAACATTATATCCCAAAAGCCTGTCAAGAGGCTTCACAATGAGAATAACCTAAAATCTCAGGTTCATTGCCCATATTGCATTTTCCATAACTTTGAATATCTTGCAATGTTGTGAGTGGACTTTGTTTGCAGACAGCCACTGAGCTTGTTTCAGTGTTTGCTCGGTTCACATCCAGACTTCAAGGTTGTTACAGTGAAAGCTACTTCTGAGCAAAGATGATGCATGTCATTGTGGAACCACAGGCCTGGTGTGTACAGTACATGTGTTTGTGTGAATTGCCTGCAGTTGACTTTGTGCAGGCAAAGTAGAAATCTTGGAAGACACTGTGGTGCTGCTTTGCCAATGCTAGTCGAAGATCCGGATCTTAGAATAACCTTTTTACGTTCACGTGGGCATATTTGTTTGAATAATGAGTTGTTATGGTCTGCAAACCGTCACGTAAATTTGCTTTTTAGAAGCTAACGCTTATCAAGTCTCTCAGGCTCAGTCCACCGAATGTTGCATTCTTAAGCTTTCAGTCTTCTTTTTTTTTAGTAACACAAAAAATACAATAAATAATTTTTTTAAAGATATGTTTGCTTCAGTTTTTTCCATTTACATTCACTGTAGTTGATACAGTTGTTTTTACACAGTACAGTTACAGAACTTCATTAGATATGTGACCACAGTGAGCAATTACAAATGATCTCTAAAGATAATATGGCTGTCACTCTTTCAAAAAAGTCAAGTTCAAAAGAACATGAATTAACTTGTTCAAATAATGGGTCAAATTCATATAGTCTGGATATTCTGTATTTTCACCATGTGTCTTGAGATTGTGCTGCAACTTGACGTGAAACAGTGCCAGTAGACCACATATCCTTGCAAATCTAAATCTTGCCATCTTGCCAGTGATGGCCTCAGCTGCCTCACTGGGGTGGCAATCCAACATGTGATTCTTCATATTTGTTGCTCTTTATCTGATTAGCACGACTTTGCTCACTAGTGTCCTCCGTCATTTTTGTTTGATAGCTTAGTTTACTGATGGCCCTCTGCTGGACCACGAAGCAAGCTTATGCAAATAGACTGTACATTTTGAACAGGTTAGTACAGTTTGTGTGTGTGTGTGTTGTGTTTTTAGTGTCTGCCAAATTATTCGCACAGTGAAATACCACAGGGAATATCTCTGTTAATATATATATATATACATACATATATAAGTGTGTATGAATGTGTGTGTGTTTATATATGTATATCGAGCTCTCTGTCAGATGCCCAACTACTGTTAACTGTTAACTACTTAAGCCTCAAGTCTGATATGATATATCTTTATATTTATAAACTTTTCTGCATAGAAACATGCACACAAATGGTTAAACTGTTATTTCTGTGTTCTTGATCAAAGCGTTTCTTTCAATATATGCCTCGTAAGCAAGCCTTGCATTTGTTTTGAAGAATGTCTAAGCCTCCTCAGGATGTTTATATCCTGCAAGTTCCCTACGTAGGTGACATGAAAGGGTTTTTTTTTCTCATCAGGACTTTGGAGACAGCTCTAGAAACTGTTAAAAAGAAACAAGCAGTTAGCGCTCAATGCATGGTGCAAGAGTATGTTGTTTACAGGTGCATGCAGATAGACTAGCAATAGCAGATCCCCCCCCCCATCTCTCTCTCTCTCTCTCTCTCTCTCTCACTCTCTCACTCTCTCTTTTTCTCTCTCTCTCTCTCTCTCTCTCTATATATATATATATATATATAGTACCCTCCATACATATATTATCCTGTGAATTCAGAGCGTTTGTGCTGTAACATTTCTACCTTATTTTGTTAAGCCCACATTCAGCTACAAACACAGATGAGGGGAAATCAAGGAAAAAGGGCAGGCTCATTTGCATATGGGGGCTTCATTAGATAAAGCTACGGACAGCGAAGAGTGCATCTTCAGCCACAGTGATGAATAGCTGCTCCATCACAAAGTCGCCTCAAAGTAGTCTTGTCGTAACCCTCATTTGCAACAGTGTATTTTTTATATATATATATTTATGAACACTCTTAATGGTGGACACTTACCGCTATTCTCGTGTCCTCTTGAGAAACCTCTGCTAGTGTTCTGTAATTTAAATAGGCTACTTTTGATGGCGTTGAGGCTGTGATTTAAGAAAAAAAGGCAGTCAGCTGTGATGATAATAACGATCAAGAACTTAAATGTGCAGAATAGGTGTTAATTACATGATGTTTTAATGAAGAGCTCATGGTGCATAAATTTTAAGCTTAGATTTCATCACAAGAGACATTTCCTCTAAGTTGGTTTCAAGCACACGCAACGTCTAAAGTAAATACGTGAGTTATGATTATTTGAAAAACACAGATCTCTTTCAAACCGCATTTTTGATTTAAAAACAACTAATCGTTCGCTCCTACCTTTCAGTGTTAAAAAGTTAGATTCACTCTACTGTTTTCAGCGCCTGGTACCTCGCTGAACAAATGCAGTCCTTATTTCATGCCACAGCAATGCAGGTTAGAACAAGCATGTTTAATGAGTTAGTAATAACTGTGTAATTATACTTTTTTAAGTCATATTCTTTGGTGAGGCCTAATCAAACGTGATTGTGAGTTATTCACTCGGTCGGAATCACAGGAAGCTTCAGATATCACCTCGAAGTCCAACCTCAAACACTGTGACTCTTTGATGCTAAAACTGTTTGCTAAATAGAGAGAACCAGGAAAAATTTAACTTCATCATGAAGGTGAAAGATATCAAAGTCTGCCTTTTTCACAGGTGATCACTGCTGAAGTCAAATTCCACAGGAGTCTAAAGTTCATATGTTGGGGATTTCATATCTATTTTTTGTTTAAAAAATAAATCTGCCCTCCAAGAAAAAGTAAACAGTAAACATGCTAAATAAATCATATTTTTCTTTTTCCATTCCTGCCTGCTCTTTTTTACCCTCGCTCTTTTTTTATTTATTTTTTTATAAATGGACCCATGGGCGGTTGCGTCTCCCAGGCCTCATGCCATGCTGTCTTTTGAACACAAACCTATGCGGATGGGCCTTGAACGGCTGTTTCATCTAGTCATCCAGGGCCTGACGAGATTTGACTGGTCCAGTCCCAAGTGAGTCCTGCATCTCAGCGGCTAGCCATCACCCTCCATAAACAAGCCGAGCCCAAACAATGTCAGATGTTGGCTTGCATTCGTTCTGGGAGGCCGGTGGGAAGGGGGTGAGAAATAAACAAAACAAACAAACAAAAAAAAAAGAAAAATCAAGAGATCATGAACTGAAATTAAAAAACAATCTCAAGAGGATTGTTTCTGGCCTTTTAAATAGCAGATTACTGATGATAGTTTGAGCTGAGATTGCTGACACTCTATGCAGTATCATTCTCCTCTCTCTCTGGCTTTATTGGTGGTGATGTTTTAGAAGGTTTTTTTTTTTTTTTTTTGCTCCAAGATTTACTGACTCTCCTCACACAGGGAATCTGTTGCTTGGAAAGCTCTTCATTATTTCAAGCTGTTATCCATAAGATAACATAAAAATGCTCGAAACTGTCTAATTTTCAAGTCTAAATGTCTGTTGTTCATGGCCACTAACTCAAACAGTTGAACTGACAAACCGAAGTCCAGTGCATGTCCACCATGAAGCACTCTGTATTGATTTGCAGCGCTGCCCATTAGAGCTGAAAAAATAATATTCAGTTTAATAATCAGTTAATCATTGAAATAGTCTTTTAAGCAAAAATACCTGAAGAGTATTGTCAGGAATTCAAGTATGATTTAGTTCTTAGGTTCTAGCTTTTCAATGATAGTGAAGTGAAAATCTTTAGATATTTGACAGTTGGCAGTGTTTTGGCAGTCAAAACAAGATATTTTAAACATGTCAGCTTGGACCCTGGGGATTTGTGATTCTTTGCTATTTTCTGACGTAACGCATATTTGTTAAATAGAAAGCTTCTTCAGCAAATAATTGATAATAAAATTGATTAATAGTTGCCGCCCTATTGCCCACGATGGCCTAATACAACCAGAAAGAGATAGCTAGCATGGTGTAAACAGTTTGGCAAAATGTCTGATGTAGACAAATGTATATTGTGTCATGCTCAATATCATATCTCACAACCCCACTTATTGAAGTCTTTTTGGACGCTTGTGCCTGAATTTGGTGGGAGACTGTGAGATTTGACAGAAAATTTGAGAAGAGACAGAATAAGGCTGACATGCAACAAAGATCCCCAGCTGGACTCAGACTTTGGATTTTGTAGTTGCATTATCTTTGTCTTGGACTTTTATACCACTAGGACATCCCACATACCAACCCACCCCAAATCACACCTCCAGTGTCTTAAGAGAGCCTGTACTTGGCTGAAATAGCCAATACCAGACACACTCTGAAGACACTGAAGCACAGATTGTCTCTTAACACCAGCATTCAGGCTTCTCTTCGTTGTACCAGAACCCAAGGGTGAAGCTAAGCCAGCCTTCAGGACTGCAGTGCTCTAAATCTTAAGTACTGGTCTTTTTTTAAAGGAGGAGGGGGAGAAAAATCTTCCCAAGAGCTTGCAGGCAGGACTTTTAATTTCTATTCCCGGGCGCTGATTTATTTGATTTTTGAGGAAGTTTTGCTAAGCGGGCTAATGAGAAGCACAGTGCTGTTGAATGATTTAGTAGGGAGATGGAGCACATACAGAGAGAGAGTCTAAAGACAAATTCTCTTTATATTCCCTAATTGGTGAGAGGAAGAAGGAGGTAGTTTAGCAATAAAAAATGACAATTAAAAGGGGGTTGCTTACTCTACTTGTGCCGTATGTTTCACAATTAGAGAAAAACAGCAACAGTGAATCATGTCATGTCTTTAAAATGGTTTTATGGGAAACTTTTTCGGAAATAAACAAACTGGTCCTACGTTTGGACTCAAACCAACAAGCACCACCAAACTGTCTGTCAGACGTCTGGTCAGTGGCAGAAAGTAGAGCTCAAGTCAACATTGGAGGCCTGTCACAGATAAAGCCATCACTGTATCAAAGTCTCAATATAAAAGCATTACATGGTTGAAAAGTGACTAGATATCACTAAACAAGCTGGGTGCCAAGTTCAAAGACTGTGGTTGGTGAAGGGTGGATGGCGTTTGAATGATGTTTAACCCTGGCCAAATGCTTTCACTAACAAAATGCTTGTAACCCATTTGTTGTAATCTGGGAACACAGTCAGTCTCGTCTAGCACCAAACGGGCAACGTTCTGGTTAAGCAGCTTCCACTTCACGCTCTGTTTTGTAGGTTAAAGACGTTGCCGCTGATCTGTTTCTTGCTTGCCATCACCGTGCTCTATCACGTCACACATCTGTATTCTAAGTCGTGCCCCTGCCCAGATATGATTTGTCAATGCCAACCAGCATTCAAATGGAAAATCAATGCCTCAATATAGAAGCCTGTGCACAGAAATCTGAATTTGAATCAACGCAAACCTCGATCAACTGCCATAACTAGAATTGTAGCTTCTAGCAAAGTTAAGCAGCCTAAACTTTAACCGTAACCAATGGTTTGATCTGTTTGTTTAAATGTAAACACACTTTCTATATGGTAAACATTAAACGCACATTATAGACATATAATATAAACTGCATTTCCAGTTTTGTCTCATAATTCTGTTAATGGGGGATTATTGTCTCTACTATTGTTCAAATAGTCAAAAGAGAAAATTAAGTTCTAAATATTGTGTGGATTGTAGCATTTTTTAAAAGGTCAATACATGTTATTTAAATGTAAACACAAACTTTGCATACTAGCAAATATTAACACAAGTTGCCCCAAATCCTGACATTACTCTGTAAAGACTTTCACATAAAAATGTTACATTGCCAAAGTTAAACTCTGACAATCCTTGTGTTCTTCAATGGATTGGTCGTCTGTTCTGTTAGATGAACAGACGACCAATCCATTTCAAGTCAGTTCCACTTCAGGAAAGTGTTGATGCAAACCACATTAATCAGAAATCATTGCAGAGATGTTATTCAGTTACTCAGAAGGGCACAGCAAAATACAAAGGAAAACTGATGAATTTACCCCTGTAAACATAGGCTATTTGCATCACTTGTCGCTCTAACACTCCCTAAATCCTGAAGTGGCCCATATGTTTTCCAATTTTGTTGCATCCAGAAGATGAAAGTCTGTTTTAAAACAAACAATTTTATTGTGTCCTAATGGAATACTATCTTTGATGGAAAACATTTGAGATTTAAGATTAAGATTAAGATTAACAATATAACGGGTCCAATTAATTGATTTAACCATTTGAAGTACAGTACCGTGCTAAATAAATGACAATATATTAACTATTATCCGTTTTAATTTTAAACTGGTCACTGAGAAAAAAGGGCAGTGTTGTTCTTGCCCTTGTGTAGGTAGATAGCTACAATCGTAAAGGGGGGATACCGGTTTGTGATTATAGAAATGTGCAGGTAATGTGAGTTTTGGCAAATGTGACGTACATACAGAAGAAATTGAGACTCTCAGTTGGCTATTCGGTAGTGTATGTAAGATGGGCTATTCTCAAAACAGGTTTTGATTGTAAGTGGATTTGCTGTTCTTGTAAATACGAACTTTGACCCCTTACAAGTGTAGCGGAAGGAGGATTAGGCTCATGTTTATTCAGCATGTGTAGCAGCCCCTGGGACAAATCACACTCAAGAGTGGCTGTCGCCCCTGGAGACTGAGAGAACCACCTAAGGGTGTGGAGCTAAATATGGAAATTGCAAGACATGCTCCAATATGCATATTCACTAATGTGCAGTTCCTCAAAATAAAAACAGGCTCCTTGTTCACATTATCCACCCCTCCGTCTGTTGTTGGCAAATACCACAGTGTAAAAATGTAAAGCTGCCATTATCTGAGGCACGTTTCATTAATATAAATAAACCCAAGTCACGTCTTTCCTTACATTTCATCCATTTCTGTTTTGTCTGTATGCCTGTAGAGTGACTGAGGGCTGTATCTGTGTTTTTGCCTGCCTACCACAATGCTCTGTTTGCTCAGGTCTGCTTAACTGCAGCTGAAGTTGTCATTGTTAATATGGGTTTGTATTCAATCATCCTGTCTGCTTCTGAGAGGCGTGTGAGTGACAGATTTAAGAGGCAGCCGAACTGGGGGCTAAACTCAAGGAGGGCAATTTCTTTCCTGCGAACGTAAGATCTCCGACAGACGGGCGTTAGCTGCCGAGAGTTAGACAACACCGTCTGGTCCAGTAAACGCATTGACAGTGATCAACAAAGAAGTGTTGTCTTACCTTCTTTTTTTTTTTTTTTGTTAAATCGTCTTCCTGCGGTCTCAAAGATCAACTGCTCAGTTCTTTTTTTCCTGCATTTGTCAAATGTTCACTGTCTTTTTGGTGTGTAAAGCTGTTTAAGTAAATGAGATTTCCCAAAGAGCTATGTTCGCAGAGAAGCACTCAAAGTGATATTGACATGTTGTCAAGCTGGTGCCTCTCTCTGAGGACGTCTTGGGTTGTTGACGGGCCTGAGCTGCGATCATGATTTTTTCCCCTACTGCTGTTGAGTAATTTCAGCTTGTCTCCCAGAAATGATTTGTTGCTCCTATTTTTAGTCCAAACTCCAATCTTCTTCAGTCAAGTCAGTCTGAAGTTGTCTAGAAAACACCTGCTGTGAAGTTCCTCAGAGATCACCTGTCTAAAATCTGGCCAGTGGAGGATTTCTTGATTGAGCTGGAAATGATGATCATGACGGGGAGATTAAGAGGGAAGCAAGGTGAGGTGAGGCTTGTTATTTGGAAATTTGACTGAAAGATCGGTGAAAGATTTCTTGCTGTTCAGTGATCTTTAAGCACAGCCCCTGTCTTTCTGCTGTAAGTAGACACTGGGAGTATCCTCCATGGGTCTGTCTCTGGGAATAGCAAAGCATAGTGAAGGTGCCCAACAACACTTTGAAATGCTGAGCTCAGAAATTAGGTTATCACTCAAAACACAGACAGCAGTTCCTTGAGGAAGGGATGCTCAGTCGTTCAATATACCTGTGTTGTCCTGGCAAGTCAGTGGTTGGAAACATGCAGCTGCAACACAACATATGTCGACCGCCTGTTGTGACCCTTTTCATGTGCTGAATGTCATTCTTTTTGCCTTTTTCTTTTATCCTTTCATTTACCTGTCTAGCATTCGTATTCATAAAGTCTAATATGAATTCCTGAACAATCTTATCTGGGTCTGTCAGCCATCACATTGCGAGTCACATTTATATGGTCAGCATCTTTGTGCTTTTTTTCCAGTTTCTAATTAATTACACTTACTAGCCTGATGGAGGTGTAATGATAACATTTCAAAATGCATGATATAGCACCACTGGACTGATTTTTGACAAGATTTGGAAGGAGGTAGCATCTTGACACTGTACATGTTGGCTGAAAAGCTATACAGCACAGTGAAGATTCTTAGTTTCACTGCAAACACGTTTGTTTACAAGTATTAACCTGATTATATAAAATTCAGATTTGCGTTATATGATTTTTGGCCACATGGGAGCAGTGCAACAAGCTGTAAACACAACACTGTTGTTCTATTACCTTAGTTAATATGGCAAATGTGTTAGCCTACAGTGTATAGGCTAATGGACGTGGCTATTATACATTTTGAGTTTGTTTATGGCCAACAGAAGCATCCAGGTCCAATTTTTACTCTGCTGTCAGCTCCATTTTGGTCTCCACCAACATCTGGTTGCCAAATGCTCTAATAGCTTGTGACAGTGCATCTTTAAATCAAAAAAATCTTTTGTGTTTGTTTGTTTCCACTGCTCTTATGTTGAATTGTCCACGAGTGCATGCAGGAAAAATGCGTCCTAAGATTTTCAAGAAAACATAATGTAAGCAGAGTTGCATGTTTTGGGAGAAGAGTATGGCTTTGTGGAATATTTTTCAAAAATGGAAAAGTGGCTAAAATTACGAGACACGCCAAAGGCGGCGCGTCCTGGCTGCTGACTTTGTCATGGACCTATGTGGGAATCATGTGATAATGAAGTAGGAATACCTTTCAGTATGAAAAAGATGTATCGCTTCCATGTCGCAGCTACCCTCAGGATGAAGATGCACAGTCAGAGCCCTGCAAGGTTGAATGGTCGAGGTCATCAGGCAGCTGCGTGACATATTGTTCTGATGTTTGGCTGTGTGGGCACCTCGTGAGCCCTCACCCCCTCATCTACTCATCCCCTCTTGAAACACATGAGGCCAGACTAGCTCAGATGAGGAGCTCGTGGCTGTTGACCATAAAAAGAACATCAGGGCAATGAGCCACAAAGAAAAGAGGAGAAAGTGAAAGAAGGGTGGTGGTGAATAGGGAGGTGGATGAAGACAGAGGGGGAAAAAAAGGTGGTGTTGAGAACAGGGTGGTGAATGACTAAGATGAAAGTGTTAGAAAAAGACAAGAGCAAAGGGTAGAATAAAGAAGAGCAGGGCAAAGAATAAGGCAGAGATGGAGAAAGAAAGAGAGATTGTGCGCTTTGGGCCAAATGGGAGCTACACCGCTCCAGCTGTGACCATAAAACAGCAGGTGGATGCCATCATTAGGCCTGGCAGATAAAGCAGAAATCCCAGAGTCCCAGCCCTCTCGATGCGTCTCTCCTGGCGCCAGGCACTCATCCACTCTAGGATCATGCATTGATGCCGTGACATAAAACATGACTGTGGAAAGAACGGGAGAAGCCGTTGAGTTTAAGAATGACTCAACTTCAATTTATTGCATTTAATGTGACCATTTTTTTCAAGCGAACTGTATTTGCAGCCTTCTGTTTCTGGCTCTGCCTAAATGAGGTTACTATCAGAGATTGGCTAAAAAGAGACCTTAATGTTGCTATTAATTAAACAAATTTTTTCACCTGGTTAAAAAACACTAATATGTAGACAAGTTGGCTCTACAGTTTCGATCTTCTTCTCCACTTTTGTCCAGCCTGTTCCCCCTGATCAACGTTTTACATGCCACTTTGATTCCATAGATAAGCAGATAGATGGGTGGGTAGGTAGGTGAGCAGATAGACAGATACAAGCGTGTATACATACATACATGCTTACTTTATTGATCCCCTTTGGAAGATTCAGGCCTCCACTAACTCACTCAATCTGTGTTAGCATATAAATATGGATTCAGGGTTCCCTATCAAAGTTCACTGATTCAGCCAGATTTACATCTTTTATATTTTTACTTATGTGTCAGAACTTCAGCTTGTCCCTCAGCTTTTGGTCTTTTAATAAGTTCTGCTGTAACGTGTAATTATCTGTACCGTTTGAAATATTGTGCAGCCCTCTCCTGTCCTCTCCTCCTGTTTTCTTGCTCTGTGTAAGCCGGTGCAAGAGTTTGGAATTTAGCTGGGAGTGTACCTAAGAGCTGTCATCTGGGATGATAGTTTGATGGCAGATGAGAGCTGCCATTGCAGCACCCTCCAGGTGCCCTCGGGGCTAAATGGATGGCTGCAACATGGCACTTTTAGAAGGTGCTTCTTCGTTCTGATTTGTCTTCACTAGCTGTGTTTTCCCTGCCATTAGAGGACATGTCTATTTGGGATGCACCGTTCTTCAAAACTTTCTGTGCCCCAACTTCTCGGTGACCTTTCACTGTTGATATTTCCATGGTCCTATACAGTTGTCATAGTCCAAAAAATCCATGCACTGATGCTAAATAAAGTTGAGCATTTGATGTTAGCTGTTTGGAAGAACCAAAAAAATGCTGTGATGAGCTTTTAGCTCTCCTCGTCCTCATTTAAGAGATGACTGACATGTTTGAAATTGTTGAACTCTTCACTCCTTGCTTAATGAGGGATAATTTCGAACTGAACTTCTTTGTTTGCTCACGTTGTTTTTCTCTTTTATACAATATATTCATTCAATTAACTGTTGTAGACAGGAGAAACTTGTTAAATTGAAATCTACTCAATCAGTGCTAACAACCACTCACTGAGAATCGCTGTGATGTGGATGATCTTCCTGATTCTGTTGTTTTGGCTTTGGCAGCTCCTGATGCATCTTTTGAGTTTTTGATTGGTCTTTCACTGGAGTTCAGTCTTTTTCCCTCTGTGGCCTCAGCAGGGAGCGAAGTGGTGTGTGGAAGCATGTCATCCCCTGATTTCCTTTTAAAAAGCCGACCCTGATGCTTTTAAATGCATCATCAAGGCAATGGGCTGTCCAAGTCGGTTACAAGTTAACCAAATAAACACTGACAATGAAATTAATAATGCATATTGTTTGCGAATGCCTCAGCTGGATGATTTGACTGATGTATGCAAGGATGGTAATTTATTGAAAGTAAATTCATGTAATTGTGCAGCGGAACTTGATGAAGCAAAAGAAGGTGTCAGCACGGCTTCCATCATCATCAGAAGAAAGAAATCATTAAAGAGCAAAAACAAATCCAACTTCAAAGGATGGTGCAGAACAAACACTTATTTTATGGATGTGTTTCATTTAGACCAAAGTTCAGAACGGCTGTTATGGTAAATATGTCAGATTTGTTGTTGGTTGTTTGCGGATGTGATAGTTTTGGTTTATTTTTTTTTTTTCGCAGTCCACAGGGATGTAAACACTCACTCTGCACATATCAAAGTAGTCAGTGTAAATTTAATTTGAAGATGAGGAGGAACAAGAGCTAAAATGTAGTTGTCATTGTTGAGACATACTTGCGGGATGAGGAGCTCAGCTGGCAAGACGATCCCAGTGGCCGCCTTGGTAAAAATAGTTTACAGCTACGCTCTTCTGATAAAGATTATGATGTCAGCTAAGTGACATGATGTGAACATGATGTATTTGGCTCACTGGTTTGAAGGAGCAGAAATGACCAACTCATTTTTAGTGTCGTACTTTGAAGTACTTGCATGTATGTACCTGAAGTGTATTATGGGAGTTTATGCCGTTAAGGAATTCATATTGACTTGTGTATGTACTTTACCTTGCTGGAGCTTAAATAATATAATGTAGGCCTTTGCTGAACTTTGTGGTTCCTTCCTCTTATTGCCCCAAGATATCCTTTCAGCACCCCTGATGCAGATACACAGGCTCAGGCCTCCATCTTCATTTTGTCTAGTGCATGCTCTTTGTTTTTAACCTGTAAATTATTGTTGTGTTACATTTTAAAAATGACAAAAGAAAGAAAACAGCATTTGAGTTGTGTCTGGCTTCTGTAATTCAATGTATAATGTAGAATCAGTGAGTTATAACAAATGGAAGACTATTATTTTGTCAGCGTATGTCAAACGCGAAACTGGGTCCACATCCAACCCCCTCTCTAAACACCATACTCCTACTCGATTATACTGATTTCTGCATTGAAACTAAACCAAGTGTGTAAATTGCTATCGCAAGTCGGTCGCATATGAGCATTATTTGAGACACATGATGCTCTCTGCAAACATGAACACAAATCAAGATTTTTCCAAAAAAAAAAGATCATTTCAAGCTGCCAGGATGTTATTATGGCGGTGTGTCAGGAAAATGAAAAGGATGAACAAATACAAACGCAGCACCGCACTGTGCCACCACTCGTGACCCTTTCAAAGTGGTTTTGCCACTGATTTTAGGTGATGGTGGCGGGCTTGTAAAAACAATGTGATAGTATTATTTAGTGTTAAAGTTTTGTTTCACCTTATGACTGTTTACTGGTTTAAAATAGCTAATTAGACATAGAAAAGTGTACATATTGTGTAGGTATGAGGTATTACACAGGCTTTCTTAGTAAAATAAGTTTAATTTGAAATGGTTTGCAGTGTGGGTACACTTGAATCCCCTACCTGCAGCATTTTAAAAAGTGACTGATGATTCCTAGAGTGTGTGATTTATTATCCAGTATCCCAAGAATCTCAATGAAATACATGTGTTGACATGTGAACACAGAGAATTATAGATGCGTATCACAGACCATTGTTAGCACACTGTTTTTTTTTTTTTTTTGCCCTACTCTCCCTCACACTTGCCTTTCTGAGCCAGTACTGTGTCTCGCTCCTGGTTGTACTCTACTCCTGGTTGGACTCTAAATGAGTCTTTAAATACAACAACTCACTCACAACTTGGCTCATATCTTCTCTCACATCAAAATGGCCTATTTCTGAGAGGGCCTGTCAGAAGGAATGTGACAATTGATGTTGAATATTAATAAAGTACACCATATGTTCCGGAAAAAAACATTATCCATGCATTATTAAATGTGATTCGCTGTGTCAGCCGTTAATTAATGCTTGTTAAAACATAATAAAAGAATGCCAAGTTGGACATGAATAAAGAAATTGAAGTTTGTTGTAAACACAGAAATCATATAAAGGGTAATGAGATAAGAGAGAATAAATTATTGTCAGTGAATGTCTTTTACATTCTTTGTGGGCACTGTGGTAAGAGAGCTACTTCTGATTGATATGGGGTCTTTGTTGTAGCTAATATGAATATTTGAATCGTTTGCATATTAAACATTCTGCTGTTTAAGCTTATGATGGTCCTGTGTGACTGTGTGTCAGTCTATGTCTGTGACGGAGTTGCAGTGGGGTTGTTGAGGGCAGCTCAGACTGGCAGAGTTGTGCTGGACTGTTTATGGGCTGTCCACGATTGGATCACATTTATAAAGGACAGAAGGCTTTGAATATAGGATGTTTAAGCTGTCAAACATTCAAAACCATAAACTTTCGAACATGTCACAAGATAGTGTTCACATTCAGTGGTCTGTTTAAAAAAAAGAGCTTTGAAATGTGCAAAGACACAATTTGAGTTTTGAACGAGAACGAGATGCTGAGGTGTACAACTCTCTACTGCTGTCATGTGCTTGTGGCTCCAGCTATAGTTTATATAGACTGTCTGACGTCAATATGCCTGCAATTAGAAGAACTGTGTTATTCACAGCCTCCGCCCAGTTACAATACATCCAGTCCAGCATAACTGCAAAACAGTAACCACACATTTGACTCATTAACAACCAACATGTCAAGTCTTGTGTTTTACCTGAAAGACTTGTGATTGAATGCCTTTATTCATTTTGATGTGAACACATCAGATGTCGTCACAGTTAAATAAAGTGCACGTGCTGGTTATGGTTGAGTGATAAAATCCTACCACGCCAAGGAGGGTCTCTGCTGCTGGGCTGCTGACAGCTCTGTCATCCGCAAAGTCCATCACTCAGGACAGCAGTTGTAAGTTGCACTGTTCCAAAAAACGTTGTGACGCTGTTTAAAACATGAATAAAACTGAATTTGATAGGTTTCTAATCTCTTTTGACATATACTCAATTGAAAACAGTACAAAGACACTCATCTGAACCTGAGCTGATATACAGTATTTTTGGTGAATGGCTTGTTGAGACAAAGTATAAAGAAATGATGATTAATAAACTGAGCCTTCATACGTAATAGCATGACTCGGTTAACAAAGCAAGCCAGTTACACCTGAAGTGATTGGTTTCAAAAATCCAGATTCACCGTGTTCCTCTGTCAGAAGGGGGGAAGCAATATCACCCATCAGTTTCTCTTCTCTGTCTTTTGGTGTGTTAATTTGATTTCAAACCGCCAAACATGGTGTCATGGTTTTCTGACAGGGCCTTGGGAGAGAGTTTATCTCATCATTAATTAAGTATCATATTTCCCTACATGCTGCCTGTGCTTAATTAGGGAGAGGGGGTCATTTTGGAGGGCTTATTAACTGGAACAAATTTGTTAAAGGAAGGAGACCGAGACAGATAAAAGAGAGAGAGGGAGCAAGGGGAGAGGAGCGCCTCTGGGTTCAGTCGTCCCTGACAAGGCTTGGCTTTCGTGATTGATAACTGCACCAGTCACGGCTCGAGTCAAACTGGGAGAGATGAAGGAGTAACTGGGGAAGAGACAGAGGGGAAGAGAGGAAATCTGGGAGGAAGGAGAAGTCGAGTGGGGGGGGGGGGGGGGGGGGGGGGGGTAGAGGTTGGGAGGAAATGATTGGAGACATATGCTACCTCTCAAGCAAGATAGAGTTAGACAGAGAGGAGGGAGGTGTAGGACAAAGAGGGAGGGACAGTGAGATATGAAAACAAAGAGAGAAACGGAGAGAAGGGGATGCAGGGAGATGGTGGAGATTGATTGCAGCACTGGGCCACGTCACAGAGACTTTATTTATCGTATCCCAACCTCTCCACCATTCACCTGGTATTTTTAGAATACTAGATATGATGGTAACTGAACAAAACACGTTAGTACAATATCTCTCACTAAATTGCGGAGGGTTTTGTTGTCTTAACCTTTATCGAAATACAGTGAATGCACGCTCTACTGTGTGTGTGTGCATGGTAAAAAGCCAGCGGTGTCAGATTTGTGGGTGACGCTGTTTCCCATTTCCCTAATTCACTGCGACAGAATGGGTTTGGCCAAGCCGGGTAGAACAACAGATGTTTTGCTTGAATGTGACACCTGGGTTGCCAAAAATTCCCAGTGGCAGTGCATGTGTTTGGAGCTGACCTAGCACGAGTTTTGGCAAACGAGGAACAGCAGGGGACGATATGACATAAAAGACTTGCCATCAGAAGTGACAGGACATTTAAAAACAAAGTCATCTAAAATCCAAAAGTATATATTTATTATGGGTATGATATATAGCATCATCATATAATTCATGACTTAACTGTTCAGCTGTCTTCAGAGGAGCAGTCACACCCTGTAATTTCACATTTTTAAGGTTTTTGGAGAAACATCAACAGGACACTAAATATCAACATTCTGCCTCTTTGTTGCTTAATTGTAAACTTCTGACGATTAGAAGTCAGCCGTTCTTGGGGAGGCCCTGGTCTGAAAAGAGGGTTTTATTGCTGAGGGACCTGCACATCGGAGGTCCACTTAAATCTTTCGACAGGTTGAAAGGAAAAATGTGGTCTGCCTCATGATAGATTGTGGAGGTGTTTTCCTCCTCATTCCTTAAAGCTGGAGTCGGCTGTGTATTTTAGAAGCATTTTTTGTTATATTTGTTGAAATTCTCTGTACATCTCGACAGCAATCAATAAATCAAACACTCTGGCAGGGGAAAAAAGAAAAAACTCTGGTGTCTGCGGCTGTTGCAGGCCTGTAGTAAACCCATCCAGTCATTTAATTTGCCTCAGATGAAATTATTGGATGGCCTACCTGCCTGTCTACCTAATGACCAGACTCCTCACAATGCTCGGCGGATGTATCGCTGAAGCTATAGTGAGCTAATAGCCACACGGCAGCCAAAATTTCCAAATGCTACCATGCTAGCTTCACAGCCGTGACCGCTAACAATAGCCATGGTGGTTGTTTACGTTTGCTACGATACTGTTAGGTGTTTTTCTTACATGCGAATGAGACATGAGGTAGAGCACACCCCCTGGGCCGACAGGCTGTCGATCAGCAGCTGACCCAGTAGCACAGTCCACACCCACAGCAGTAAGCAGGAAGCGCCAGGCCGGGTGGCCGATTCAGACCGAAAGCCTGAAAACTACGCTCCTGACGACTGTTTTGCTTGTGTCTGTGCGAGTGTGGCATCTCAGTATTACACTTTGGCACAGATATTCTTTGGTTTTAAGCCTTGGTCAACAGCTCTATTAGCCCAGTGTTAAGAATAGTGGCTGAACATGTGTACTGTGATGCCTCCACTGATGTGTTCTCTGTGAAAGGATGGAAAAATTGTGTGTTTGGTGGTATTTTTCCATCAGACATGTCTGCACACTCATATACTGACAGAACAGTTTTAATGTAATTTATTTGTAGAGAGAGGTAAATGTTCTTCTTTTAGTACATTATCTCTGCTGAATGTGTAAGTTACATATAGGCTTTCAGTCTAACTCTTATAAAATGCAAGTTACAGCTCCGACATATGCTATAATGTAGATACTGAGGTGATTTCCATGTTTATTACAAAAGTTTTTGAGGTGAAACATTGTGCAAGGCTCTGTCCCTGTTCTTATATCTTATCAATGTATTGCTTGTAAATGTATCGCATGACAAAACTCTGTTCCGTGAAAGACCTGATTACTTTTGTTTCTCTTTTATTTTTAAACTCATTTGGTCAGGTCTCGAGTCGGAACCTGTCAGTGTAACAGATTTCCCTGCATGGCATTTTTTGTTCCTTTTCAAACAAAAAAAAAAGAAGCAACAACAACACAAACACAGATGGTGCTGATAACTAGCGTGGTTATTATTGATTCTAGAGAAAAACAAACTTTATTAGTCTGAGCAACATTATCACTTTGCCGCAGTGAAAACTTCTGAGAGCCATTAAATCTTGAGTGGACTGTCTTTGAAGGCGGGGGCAAACGCTGCCGCGTTGATTGACAGGGTTGGCCTTGCCTTAATAGAACATAATTGGGCAATTTTGAAGGGTCTCTGAAAAATGACCAAGTAATAACACGTGACTTTTCTTGAGACTTGTTTTCTCAGATAATTGTGCAAAAAGCATCTGGCACACCATTAGTTCCATTTTCACATTAGAATAATAATCCTTTTGAACTAATAAACTCGCTCAAACGTCTGTGCTTGGGTGGTGGGGACCGTGAAAGGGGTAAATACTGTATGCTCCACCAAGAAGGGGCAGAGAGAAGGTAATTTGGGGGTAGGAGGAACAATAACAAGATGTAGACTTTTTCCACCCTTCATATTTCAAAGTCATAGTAGCTACTCAAGCTGTAACATTTTCAGTTGTTAAATGCTAGAATTGATTTATTACCATTTACATTTAAATGTTAATGATTTTTAAACCAATCAGTGATAGAATATGTATCAGGGAAACACTTAAATGACCAGTGCTTCATGTATTGAACAATAAAATGTCTTGTCACTGCGACTCCTTTTCGTTAGTGTTTCTAAATGTCACAGCGTTATGAAAATCAACGCTAAGAGATTATGCTAAATTAAAATACAATGAGTCCTTCAGTGTGATGAATCAATCTTTTTTTAATCAATTACTGATGTTAATTGAGCTGCAGACAAATTTTCCTGCAAGTGCAAAAGAATGTTCATAGAAAAAAAACAAAAACAAAAAAAAAAGCAGGTCTTATACTTTGCCCTGCCTTTTTACCTTTTGTGTGCAAAACAATAACGATCCCCAAGGGGGCCGTTATTGTTTGGGTCTTTCTTCCAATGAGAGATTGCACCAATATCACGTCTCAAATTAAAGGATAATTAAAAAATGTTATTTCAAAGTTATTGCCGTCCATAAAACTTTGATTAGGCAAACATTAGCCACATTAGGGCTTAATGGCCATTGCCCCTGTGATTATAACAACAATTTTATGTACTGCACAAAGCATATGAAGAAATGAATAATTAAGAATGCAGAAAAAAGGGTAATAATGTAGTTAATGTTGGGGTGTTTTTAAGAACCGCTTGTGGTAGGTAAAAGGAGCGTGTGATTCAAACAGCAATATTCTCAGCACACGTTATGTTGCAGAATGACTACAAAGGAAATGGTTTCCAGTGACGCAGGAGACGAAGCCCTCAACCACTGAACAGTAACCGATATACTATAAATGTATATACACTGTTCATTGTCTGGGTTTGAACTGGAGAGGAGAGGCTAAAACATCTGAGAATATTGATTGATTTCTTTTGCAAACCTCCAGAGGAAGATTTAGATGGTTGACTGCTGACATTAATCCTTTACTTTCCTTCAAATCGCCAGATAAATAGAAGAAGACAGCAGATGGATAGCTGACTGAAAAAGACGATGCTACATCCACAGCACTTGATATTGTTACGTTACTAGTGTTACTGCGTGTTTCTGTAATGTGTGATTACTGTTTTCTTGCCACTTCTTGTCTCATTCTCAGTGGATTGTAGAAGAAATTAGTCCTCTGATCCGTTTTTTTTTTAAGAACGGGTAGCATCAGACAGCATAGATGTAAGATAAGCTAAAAGCATTAAGCTAAATTTTTATCAGACAATAGACAGTCTGATTACCTACATGCAACCAAAGGCCGCCCAAACGTGATTGGTCAATACTAAGACTATAAACAGAAACCATAACGCTTCCGATACCAAAATCTCATCCCTTGATTACAGATTCTGCATTCATACGCTGACATCTCTTTATAGAGACAGAAGAATTTGTTGATGCAATTAGCATTGCTCAAAATCCAAGATGACATCTTTAATTGTCTGTTTTTGTTTGACTAACATTGCAAAGCCCAAAGATATTTAGAAAATTTGCAGTGATGTGAAACAGAGGAAAACAGCAAACCACCTCATTGGAGAAGCATGTTTGTATAACAAGTGACCTAAATGATTAAGCAATTATAAAATTTCAGGGCCATTGATTTTCTGTTGATCGACGGATCGATTGATCATCGGATTGTTTCTGAGGAGCCTTTATTCACGCAGTGACAGCTGGTTGAAATCTCCAGTTGGGTGGCAGACAGAATGCAGCTCACACGGACTGTCAGCTTGCCCTTGACTGTTTTGACTAGACTAGCAATGTTTCAGCTGTGGCAACTTAAGCTCAACTTATGTTCCTGGTAGCAGTGATAATCAAGCTGTGTTTGTCATTCTGCTCGGAGAGATTTACAAGCAAGCTTTGGTAAAATGAGATGAGTCGTTAGCGCCTAAGGTACTGTTAAATTCAATAAACATTCCAGCCATTTTCATAAAACCGAGTTTATGGCAGTCTTGCACCATATGCTTCCTTCCCCTCCCTCTGTCTCTGCCAAAGGTTCAGCATGCAAAAGAGGCTGAGGCTTCAGTCATCTTGTGTACCTCTGTTTATGTTTCTGATGGTATTTATGAGCTGTGTCAGAGCAACGTAAAGTTGTGGATTAACATTTATTACTGTGACGATATTGCCAATCCATCTCTGGGCATGTCTCAGAACGGGAATGGATGTTTTTTATTAGATAAGCAGGGATGAGCTCTTTAACAGGGAGGGGGAAATCATTGCTAGTTGGAGTTAGTGTGTGTGGTTAAGCCAGGTCTTTCATTTGGATTTGGTTTGACTGTATATTCATTTTGGATTCATTAACATTGTATATTATTTTATATAGACATTGATCCAGCACCATTCAGTGAAGAAGGCCATGAGATAATCAGCTGAAAGCCTGCAAACTAGTAAATAGAACCATTGATTTTAGATTATATTCTTACACCAGGTTAAAAATCTCTTATCTTACATCCTCAAAAATGTTATTGTTTTGTTGGTTTTTTTTTGCAGGAAAAGTTAATACACTGAGCCCTGTTCTTGCCAATATTTCTTAAATATATGTGTATATTGTATATTTTATGTGAAATGTTGCTTTAATTAGTGATAATTTTGTTTGATGAGTTTTTGAGTTTGATTTTAAAATGTAACATGATGCTGACAGTTTTTGATTCCAGTGTCCCAAAATATAAGATCTATTGCTCACCACAGGACACGAAACAGTTCAGCCAGTGTCATCCCATATTTGCCTGTTTGATGACACGTTAAAAGTTCAATATGTTGGCAGTATGTTAGCAACACTCCAGAGCTTATCATGGTGACTGCTTTTGTAATCTTGTGAACCATCTGGATCACCAGAGTCAAACGTGTTTAACCTTAAAAATGAACAGACTTTCTGCCTTTTAATAGATGAACTTGAGGGATTTGCAGAACAGGCTGCAAAATCAGTCAAAACATATCATTAAAACAGGTTTATCAGGTTGCCTTTGTCGCAGTAAAGCTTAGCTACAATTCTCAGTTCTCCATACAGTGATCTGCAGTGAAGGGAAATAATCATTTTCTTTGTGCCCATCTTGCAATGCATTATTAATTGTGCTTTCATGTTTCTTCATGATGCTAATAAAGCAACAATGCTCTTCCAAATCACCTGAAAAATGAGTCCAAGGACAACGGGCATTGCATAGGAAAGGCGTGGCTGTCCACTTTGAGAAACGATGGGACTCAACAACCAAGATTAATGGAACTCAGATGGCTTTTAATTAGTGCAGCTGTGCTCATTAATTATCTGCCCACAACACAAATGTTTTTATATTTGGGGAAAGTGTTGATTTATTTGATTTTGTTTGCCAGTGGATCTAGATGAATGGCTCTTCATTTTAAATTTTGCCAGCGCTAAAAGGAAAGGAGAGCGGAGGAAGTCTCCCCCCCGTTAGCCAGTCTGTTACTGACATAATGTAATGGATGATGGTATGTAGTATGACAGCAGTCATGAAGGTAGATAGCAATTGTCTAGATGTGAGTGAATCGTAGGCCTGTTCATACAGTTCACATGTTGTTTCCTCAAAGCACTGTGTGGTCATTGTAGCAAACCTGCTGCAGAGGCTTTGTGTAACTACTGCTTTGCCTCTGTTGTCTTGTCTCTGGCCTTTTATAAAGAAGTGATATCGAACCTGTTTCATTCTTTTTACAGTAGCATGTCAAGTCAGGGAAAATGCACACTAAACATCTTTGAACGAGGCAGATGTACCTTTCATTCTCACAAGCGATCCCCCGACACAATAATTATATTTAAGTGGAGAGAAATTGGGTTCATTTGGTTTATGGCAAGAAATTTTAGGTGTCAGTGATACCATGCGGGGATAAGCGAGCAACTTTATTTATAGAGCACAGAAGTAACAGAGGTGATGAAATGCTTTGCATGACAAGACAAGTAAAACAAGAGTGATTCAAAAAATAAAAGTTATAAATTAAAGAAAACAAGTGGGTTTTACTGTGCTTTCAAAGATGTGGACAGGCTTGGCTTCTCCAAGTTAGAAAATCAAGATGACCTTAGATGTCAAAACCGGCAGTTAGACAAACCTGATACTTTCAAAGTGTGAGTAAGACCAGGGATATATTTCCACCAAGTCATGTAGAAATGACACATTCTGGTTGTTTTCAGCAGGCCGCAGTGCAGCAGGTATCCAGCATGGATATACAGAATGTTGTTTTCAACTTTCTGTTAGGGGTCGCCAAAGCAGATCATCTCTTTCAATCTCGCTGGCAAACCGGGTCCTGGCCGGCCTGGCTTGGAAATCTGATTTTATGATCCGCATATTTGACTTGGCTTATACTGTTTTACGTTTACTGACACAATCTGATTCATCCAGGCTTGCAACTGGCAATTAGAAACACACTGGTCTGTGCGTCCTCAGTGACTGTGGAGGAACGTGGGGTTCAGTGTCTTGTGCAAGGACACTTCCACATGTGTACAAGAGGAGGTGGGGATCGAACCGCCATCCAAATTTGATTCAAATAGTTATGTTGTTCTACTGTCTATGACAAATCACTTCAAGAAGACAGTCTAGCAAGAAAACAGTGATGCCTGAATCTAAACAGATTTGATTTGAATAAAAGATTATATATTTGATTATATTAACAGCCCTGAAAGGACATGAATGAGAGTTAGTAAAGACATAGTGAGAAAGAACTGAACTGTGCGTTTATGTTGTACGAATATACTGTCTGGTCAGATCTGAGAAACACCTCACCAACACCAACTGTTGGTCATGTGACCGATATTAACCTGTAAAAATTGATGCTTTAACCTGGTGGTGAAAGTGCAGGTTCTGGATTTGTTTTGCAAAATGTTTTGAAGTAAATGAGTTACGCGTGGTTACATGTTGACATCATTTTTAAACCAGCTGTGAGATTTTGTTTTGATGTATTCGTAACCTTTTCAGCCGATTAGTCGTCATGATGAACAAATATTCCATCTTCTGTCTGTTTCTGTCCTTCTCTTCTCTCTCTCTCTCTCCCCCACTCACTCCCCTCCCCTCCCCTCACCCTCCAGTTTCATTTTTCTCCTCATGGCAGCAGTAAATTTCTTTGAAACATTCATCTGAACATGAATGAGGAAAACGCAGTGGCAAGAGCAGAAATTAAAATTTCATTATTTACTGCGCTCGAGTTTGGGAACGCAATTAGTATCTGCACTGTGTGGCCCAGGGATATTTACTGCTTTGGCCTCTCCTTCCTTTATTGTGGTGTTTCTTTCATCCCGTCTAGCAGACTGTGATGCTATCACTTGCTCATTACCTCTAGCAGTCTGAGACACAGCGGACAATTACACCATTTCCGAGAGTCCAACGTGTGAACTTGAGGATGGACAGAGATGATACATCATGCAATGATTGCATTTCAAGACACTGGTGGGAGAAATGCAATCATTTTCACCCCATAGAAGGTAATTTATAAAATAACTAAACAAAGGTTTTTTAGAAGAAAGCAGAATTATCTTGGAAGTTTGATGTGTTTAATGCTCCAAAGATGAAGTTTAAAGGCAAAATATGCTATATTTTGTATGTCATATGGCAGAGAGAACGCTGGGCCTCAGTGCAGCCAAATGCAGCTTCCAAGTGTTTGGTGGCGAAAATAAAAGAACCAAAAATGAGTATTTTAAAAAATGATCAATACACATTTGTTATTATAAACACAACAATTGTTAGCAATATGATTCCATTCTACAAGAAAGAGAGCAAACACATATAAATAAAAAAAAAAAAAAAGCAGCAACAGATGAAGAGAATAAAAAATTTGCCGGTTCGGTCTGGTCCTCCTGCAGAGTTTTGTCGTGGGATCACAGACCCTTAACAGCTGCATGGCTCTGTTGACTGTAATCTGCATCTTGACTCAAAAAAGCATCAATATGTTCAGCCTCTGCCCCGAATAAGTTTGGACTAACTTCCAGTGTTTCCTGGACACATGATCCATACAAAAATAAACACTGCTGTTTGTCAAATCAGTGCAAGTAATTCATTTGCTCTCAGTCATTAAACTTTGGTTCACGATTGTTCCATTTTATATGTCAAGTATGGGTTTGGGTTAAGTTCTAATGTGAAATGTGCTATTACACGGTGTATACCCAATATAATTTAATAAGAGGAAGTACCTGTTTTTTATAATAAAGCACCAGCAGCGAACAAAACAAAATGAAACCTTATTTACATGCAACATTCCCTAAGCCACCGCTTTTCTCATATGTGCAATTAAGGACAAAGCTGCAAGTGTTAATTTGTTTGATGTGCACTTCTCACAAGCAGCCGTGCCAGCTAAAACAAAACACCACCAACAACAAAAAGAAGTGCAGGTTTTTATATTAATTTCTGGTGAACAAACACTTCCTTGAACAGGGACAGTGTTGTTTTTCCTCTCGCACATTTTTCCTCCATTCCTGCTGTTCCTAGACATAATATGCATACGAACACTGGAGGCTGTCGGATATAGGAGATCAGACGCATCGCAGCGGGGGATCAAAGGGAGCTATCTGATCTCGTAAAATAACATTAAAACCCGTTGCCTCATTCCAAGACACCGCGTATTGATCACAGAGGAGACAAGTAGGAGTGCTTGGTACTAAATAAAACCTGGTGGCTGACGAGAAGTGAATCAGGAAACCTGCGCTTGCTGGGGGTCATTAAAATTGCATGGCACTCTATGTATTCCGCAAACAATTGGATGGTTAACTTGAGGGCAAAGGGGGGGAAAACAAGAGGAGCTTATGTTCATAACAGCTTCTCGCATTGCTCCCACCCCTACGAAATCCCCCATCCTGCCCACACCCTTCACCCATCATTATATTTATTTCCATTTGTTGATGGCGCCATTTTCAATAAGTGCGGAAGACAATAGGCAGGCAAAGTATCTGTAAAAATAACCCTCCTGTCAAGGTTGCAGGGTTGGTTGCTTCTCAGATGCTGTATTGCAACTAGGTATATGGAGTGATTTGATTATACTGTGCGGGTGGCGCCGTTGTTACCCAGTTTGACTAATAAGTACTTTTCAAACCTGCCCCTCTCCTTCCCGTTCAGCAGGAGTGCTTCGGTTTCTCTAGGAGTTAACCTTCACACACTATCATTACTGTCACTCTCTGCTGAAACTTCACAGAGCAGCTCACTTTCTGCAGTGTGTGTGTGTGTGTGTGTGTGCCGGCGCGAGAATCGAAACTCGCTGTTTGTCTTTAATTCATCCCAATTACATGTTCCCACTGATGTTGAAACAGACTGTTTCTGCAAACTGTTTCTAACAGTTTATCTTAGAAAAGTGAAAGCAGCCTTTTAGATTTCAAATGTGAGCATTGTGTTTTTGACTGTGGCTCTTAAACTACGCCGATGGGTCTACGTAGAGGAACTCACAGTGTGTAGTCAAGGCTTTGTTCAAACCCTCAGAACTTTATTTAAATTTGAGTGAAGATCCCAAAGTTACCAAAGATACTTCAGATTCATTTATAGGAAAGGTGTTTGACATGGTGCACAAGACATCTTTAATATTTCTTGTTTTGGACAAAGATATATCAGATATATACTGAATATGTGATTGTCATTACTCGGGATGCAGAAGATCGCAACATTCACGGTTTTGAGTCATTTATCGGATCATTTTTCCTATCAGAAAAAAAAGAATAGAAAAAAGTTGGGGTTAAAATCATGTATAAATGTGCTGCTTTGGTTCTGATATAGCCTTCTCGCCTACTCACCACTCTGTAATATCGCCCACTGTCCTGCCCACAGCATCATATGATTAGTTACACGTCACAACTAATAGCCTATGAACACTGAAGGCAACTGAGCCACAGATGGCAAAGACTGAAGCTGCTCTGGTGAGCGAGTGTGTTGAAGGGAAGGCAGCAGATATCGGCAACAAATTTCCCAGTTACACCACTGAAAATGCCCGAAGTCACAGCCAGCAGTATCCCACTCAGTGAAGGCAAAAAGTGACAGCTTTTTAATCACTCACTCCTCCTTAACCCAGTCATTGCACTTCAGAGTAAGACACAGCACACATCTGTCTTGTCTTACAACTACAACTCAACTCTTTCTACTTTATGAAGCAACAGTGACAGTAAAACCTACACATGTACATGTATTACTTAGAAAATGCCTGTTCAATAATTTTTTTGATGAAGACACACTGTAGAAAATCTAGTGCAAATGTAAATGGGTTGAATGATGCAAACAGCATATCTGTATTTATTCTTGAGTTCACATACTATGGTTACACAAATGAAAACCCAGCGTTGGGTTGGGAGATGCTTTCTTGACCTCTCCCATACTGCCAGGTGTAGACAAGTACTCTGTATTTCTCTTATGTGGGTCTCTTAGGGCTCTGCACTACTTGAAAAATTCATACTATAATTCCCCAATGCACTGTATGTTACCAAAAGCAGAACACATGCAATAAATGTAGGTGTCCCAGTTGTTAGAAGTTGGAAGATGTTCATGTGCAAACTGAAATATGTATCTTGGTTAAACATGTTTTCTTGTGACTCTAGAGGCCTTTTATACTTTATCATGTCAGTTTCTAAAATATGCTGTCGGCGGATAAAAAGGCTGTGGCTGTCTAGGAATTTCTAGTGAATCTGGTTGGACAGCATTAAAAAGTCAACTATACAATCATTGCAAATAATGCAGTTCTCTGAAGTACATTACAACACAAAAAACAACACTGAAGAAGATGTTTAAATGCATGAATCCATCTAAAATCCTGTGGTCTTCTTTTAAGAAATGGCCAGAATGGGTTTTCTTCACTGTGCTTGAATTTCATGAGATAAAGTGTGAAAAATGCAACACCCAGAAGATCATTGTTTTCTGAAGATAAACAAAGCCAGGCAGGTGCTCCTCTCATCTGATGCAATTCATGTTTTCCGCTCCTGTTTTTTTTTTTTTTCAAAAAGGTTAAACTGTTTTGAACTTTTCGGCTTAAGATGGGGAGTCGCAACACCCATTAATGTCTCCGGGCATTTTCTTACTTGGATCCATCTCTAGTGGCCTGTCTGTGTCTGATGTCCTCTCAACACGCCGGATGACACAGTTGCCTCCATAACAATGTCTGCGTGGCACGCAGTGGTGTTAATGTTCATCACATGTTGTCAGCATGAGCGTTTACCATTGGTGTTTCTAAGAGTGATGCAGAAGAATCTATTAAAGAGGAACACCATTGATTTTACTCATCAAAGTCTGTTGCAGGTCTTCTGTGTGTGTGAAAGATGCTGTATAAAGCCTTTTGTGGCTCCAGAGGGAGCTGTGTGGAATCTGATAAATTGCCTCAAATGATGTCATTTGAGTCAGCTTCATTTGGGGTAGCAGTGTAAAAAATGACAGAAATCTGGGGTTGTCAGGTTAGAAAGAAGTGAGCAAACCAGACCCTTGCCACCCACTCTCCATCTCTGCTTGAGTCTAGCTACTCTGGGCTATATTACTTGAATTTCTGACAAAACTCTTGCTGGTTGAGTTGCATTGTGGGTAACGTAGGCTCAAGGTTTTGACAAGGAAGAGAAAAGTGCAAAATAAAAAAAGGAACAATATCTGCTCTGTTGTTTCGATTTCAATACTTTTTGTCTTCAACTGTCCATCATAGATAGATAATGTTAGAGGAGTGCTATGCTATGTTGATGTAAAACCAAGTTATATTCCAATACATCATAAATTTCCTCTATTCTTATATTTTCTTTAGTTTCTTTGGTTCCTTCTTTTCTTTACACCCAGTGCTCTAAACACCTCCTTTCCCTCTCTCTCTCCTTCTTCCACAGTATCAATCATTTCTCCCCTTTCCTCTTATTCCGTCTCTCCTTCTCCCTCTCTTTCCACAGTACGTGTCATTATCCATCCAGTGTGACTTCACCCATCCTGCCCTCTGGTGACACAGCCTGCCCTTGTTAAGTGGCTCCAGTCCCTCTCCTCGTTTACAGGTGAAATCTATTCTCACACACAGGCCTCAAGGGCCTAACTGGACTGTAACAGAATTTCTGCAGCCCCGCTGGGCCCCAACCACAAAGCTGAGAATAAATGGCTGAGGTGCCAGGGCTGGACAGAAAAATCAATGCCTGTTTATACAGACATGACAGTCCCGGCGCCCAAGCAATTCTCCTGCTTGCTTCTCTAGACGCTGTGTTATACTGTTTTTTTTTTTTTCCTCCTCCTCTCCCTCCTGTGTCGTGCTCTCTCCTCTGCTGAGGATAAAATTTGCGCCCTCTTGAGAGGATGGAACAGTAGGTGATGCGCTGTGGCCATTTTGTCCTCAATTTGTTCTTGCCACGTGTTGAAGCTTTGCATGGGGGGGTCAACTGAATGCTTTTGATAGACCGACTGTCACGCAAACTGCTTCGTCCAGGCTGAGCAGATGCAGTGTAGACAGCCAGGGTCATGTGTTAGAGTAGGATACTGTTTCTCAACTGCTGGGTCACAACTGTTCAGCAGGCGTGCGCTGACAGGGTCACACAGAAGACATGTTCCTATTAAAATTATTCGACTACTTTTTCATTTTCTGTAGAAGACGCAATAAACTAGACTGGTTCAGCTGCTGCTCTGACCTCAGGTTTTGTGACTTTCAGTCACCTCACCTGAACGAGTCCAGCGGATGTTCGTAAATTTCCTCTCTTGTCTTCTGTAGCATCAACAGAATTGTTTCTTTCAGACTGATTATTCTTTTCTTTGCCATTTTTTTTAGCCATTTATGCTCTTTTTGGCGGGAGGACATGCAAAGGTCCCTGACTGTAATCAAACCCTGGATGATGTGGACATGCATTGCAGCCAGCTAGACCACTAGGTCCTTTTCATGAATTGGTTTAATGCAGAATTAAGCGCATAGCTATAGCATTAAGCTATTTCTGACCCTTGTTTAGACCTGGAATTGTTTTTTATCCAGAAAATGCAAAGATTTGCCGTAACGGCTCATTGACGTATCTAAGTACAAATGTGTTTTTAGCAGCACATAAAAAAACAAAAAAGCCAAACAATGCTTGATTCCAGCTTCTCAAATGTGAGCATTTCTCTGTCTTTTGTTGTAGAAAACTAAATAATAATTAGTTTTATGTCTTTGTACACAGTAGCTAATATATATTTTTCATTCCTCAGTCATATTTGTTTTTGCTCCAGCTGATCCAGTCAGTATCCTTTGCCTTATTCTTCTGATTTTTTTCCCCTCTTTGATTATATCTATGCTCGCACTGTGTGTGTGTGTGTGTGTGTGTGTGTGTGTGTGTGTGTGTGTGTGTGTCTTGTGCAGGCCTCTCAAGGGGAGGTAGCAGCGCACTTGTAACTCATTCTGATTTATGCCCCCTGTCTAAATAAAAACATAAATCACGGCACCTGCCACAGAAGTCACTCTCACAGTGGTCTAGCTCGTCCGGCTCTGTTCTGGGTTGCGCTGTTGCACCCCAGTGACAGAAACACAATTGATTCCCTCATTGCATCAATTTGTCGCCTAATCTGGTGATATGTTGATAAATTTTACTGCTTTGTCAATTAATTTTCCTGAAAAATGGGCCTGGCCGTGGTGGACACATCAATACTGAGGCCGTGGAAATATCGGTGACAAAATTAAGTGATAAAATTAATTGCCCCCTATCCCGTCTTGTGAAAACATAACTAATGAGGGAGGCAATTATAGTTGCATGTGGTCTCCTTCGGGAAAGATGGAGAGGGTGTTTGAAAAAAGACTTCTATGGTAATTAGACAAGTGGGAGAAGAAGGATCTTGGGAAAATGGTCATCTGAAATAGAGGGTGACTTGAGAAATATAGCACGGCGGATGGATGTTTGTTTCACCTCATGGTCACCGATGTAAAGGACAAACAAATGGAAGAAGCCTTTCAAACGAGAACATGAGTCAAATCAAATGATGGTTAATTCCTCCTGCATCGTGACAAATGTCTGCGAGACATGTTAGCTTCTCCCGGCTTACTGCTCGCGCACATTCCAGTACAGACAAATATCATTGTCAGGGTTTCGTCGGCTAACAGTTTCTGTGTTGACTGTGATGCGTGTGGGTTTTTTTTTTTTAATCATTTGAGTCTTGTAGAGTTGTGGCATAAATTAGGAAAAAGACGCTGGTGTCGTTGTTTTGAAGAGGGGAGTGGAAGGGTTTGTTAGCAGGTTAGTTAGGCACTGTTATTCCCAGAAGAACTGCTTTATTTTAACATCGGCAGCGTGCCTGTTATCTGCCACAGAAGCCGTATATCACCGAGCCAGTCATTTGTTTGACACGCAGTATGGGATGTCATGCATTTCTTGAATCAGGAGAGAAACAAGTTCTTTGGTTCAAGTTTAAAGAGTTGGTTTTGGATTTAATATAGTCCATCGTCCCAATGGGAATGCAAATCACAGTCTCACAGGCTCCTTGGTCAGTCGTCAAGGTGGCTAAATCACGCAGAGCATAAATAACGATGTCACTGCAAACATCATAAGACAAAGAATGTGGTTCCCTGCTAATAACCGCTTCCACATATGACGGTCTTTCCGTAGACTTTCTAGAAGCGAGCAGTATGAATATCACCTTTTAAATACAACTTTATACAACACTTTTGTTGTAATTTAAAAGTGAGTTTTACATCAAATTTTTCCTTTTTCTTACTTCCACACAGATTAGCTAATTGTGTAGTGTCAATTGTAGATAAATACAGAAAATCATCCTGCCCATGTGTGCATTTTGTGCATTTTAGATATTTGATAAGTGTAAATATTTTAAGCAGGGACATCATGAAACTTTTGACAGCCTATATTCAAGATTGATCCTTTAACGTGAAACCTGACCCTAAAATGTCATACTTTATTCGGAATTTCTGGCACTTTACTCGTGACAGTTTAAGACATTTTAAAGATGGTGTCACAACACACAGGGGCAGCATTAAGAGAAGGTATGTTAGAAAGGAGAGTTCATTTTAAAGGACTCTAGTGCCCACAAACAACCAGGAAAGTGACTCATGAGAGCAGAAACATCATTAATACATTCATTAAGAATAGGTTAAGCTATTGGAGAGCTTTTTGAATGCCCGGGATAGGCAACATGGGAGGCACGTTAATGGTCTATAATCACAAATTGTGCGCTGCTGCTGTTTGCATCCTTTGTCCCGGGTAATGAGATCCCTACATCAACCAGATTCTCTGTGCAAAGGCACCATTTCTCAAAGGGGAAGGCTGAGAGGCGGCACTATCACCCTAGCATATCTAAACCTTACAGTCTCCAATATTCTTCTAATCTGAAGCTCCAGCAGTTTTTTTTCTGCAAAACATAAATATCAGTGTTGTTCTGTTTTGTGTTTTTAAACCAATTAATATGCAATTTGAGGTGTGTTCATGCTCCAGAGGAGGAGAGGCAAATTACTCTTATGATTGATTAACAAAACCAGGAGGCTCTAATTCCGCCATTTATTCAGTGCCTGTCGGACGTGTGTGGTAGCTCCTCATGCCAGCTTTTGGCGCTGTAGATTGTCTAAATTGTCTAAATGTTAAGAAAAGGTCAACTGTATTCATCTCATGCGCGGAAATAGAAGAAAAATACACTGTTCTTGCAAAGCCAGACGTCGTCATTGCGAGCTCAGTTTTTTTTTTTGCTTGAGATTCAAATTTGTCTAAACATCCGCTGATAATTAATTGTCAGACCAAAGAGCTAATGGGTGGTGTGTGGACGATGATGTGACATGGCGCCCTTAAAACTCATGAACTTTGTGAGCAGTAGAGCACTAAGTGACATACAATGGAGCATGACTAAAGCATGACGGCAGACATCCGTCTCTATGGCTCATGTTCGGGATCAGATGTATTCAAAAAGTGATTGCAGTGGTTAGTTTTTTAGTCATCTGAAAGAATCTCCAGAATAGTCGCAGGTTTGTACATGTTGAAAACCAGACGTCCATTGACAGCACAATGAGTGCCATCTTCATCCAATCAGATATCGGTAGAGTGTATATTGACTTCTGGGTGGAGGAAAGAACTGTCAATCAAACTGCCTAGCCTTCCTTTTGAATTGACCACCGTGCTTTTTTGAGGTATTTTTGAAAAACTGGTGTGAATTTAAGGGTTGTTTAATTTTCTCTGAGGAGCATGTAATTAAGCTAAAACACTAAACCTAATTAGTCTTATGAGGGGTTTAGTCCACACTGCTCGCATGGACATTAGTCTCTCTTGATTTTCGTTGAAATATTGCTTTCTTTTAATAAACACACAGCATGCGACATGGAATGGATTAGCACGCTGTGTTTTAGAGGCCCACATTACAGTGACAGTATCTCACTTAAGGTGAGCTTGGACTGCTTTTAATTCTCATATTTTCTTTCTGCTGTGTCTAAACATTGCAGCAAAGCAGAAGAATCTTTACTGCTTCGTATATAGTCGAGCTTGTCAGGAAAGCGTGTATTCCACTGACTATATTATCAGTTTTGTGCAGTGTTTTGATGCACTGTTTGGGTGGAGGGTTTTCTTGAAAGGAGAGAGAGAAATGTGCATGTCAAGTGAGAGACAGAATCGCGGCACGTCGACTCTCCTAAAGGATTAAGCAGAAGCTGCCATTAAGAATAGGTATCCGTTTTAAATATGAATCAACCCCTTCTAGTTCAAGTTGTTAACTAAATAATTCAGTAACAGGGATGCATTATCGACTTGATGTAAATGTGATATGAGTGGAAATCAGGATGTGTGACTGAGATGATAATTGATATGATAATGGAGTGAGGAAAAGATGGAACAATAGCAACAAATAATAATGAAAAGCTAAATAAAAGATGGGGGTAAAACTGTTAGTGCAGCCGACTGACACGCCAGAGCAGCTTCACTGAGGCGGCGGTGGGGGTAGAGGGGCAGACAAGAACTGGTGCAGCTACTCACAAGTTGTGCAATGGTGAGCAAATGAGAGAATATGTTGAAAAATCCTCTCTCGTCGTAGGGCATCAGCTCTAAAAGGGAATGAAGCTGCTGCCCTCTTACCCTCTGCATCTTTAACATCACCAACTTTTTGATTTGCGTGCGATTAGGTTCACAATGGAGGCCAGTATCATTAATGAGATCAAAAACTTCTGCTATCAGACACAGCTGATGTGGCCCTCAACTCTGCCACAGATATCAGCTCCTCTTTCACTCCTTTTTTTCTTCTCCTCAGCATGGGAATAAAAGAATCAAAAAGACGATGGTGTGTGTGTGTGTGTGTCTGTGTGCGTGTACGTGTGTGTGTGTGGAGGGTGGGGGGTGGGGGGGTGCTGCATAAAAACTGCTCAAGTGCAGAGAGCAGCCCCATCTGGAAGACATCGGACCTAAATGAAGTTGTACAAAACCATTCCATTGATAATAAAGCTAATTTTTATGGCTCTGACAAGTATGTAATTATGTGCAGTGGTGCTTTTCAGATTTTATCACAGTCAATAAACTACCAAGCTAATTTCATTCCTGTTTTGACATATTTACATGGAAATATTCGATTTGGGGGGAATTAGAGGCCTTGAAAGCTGCTGATAGATGGCTTTTAATGATCTGTGACCCCCGGCCCGTGGGCTCATCTGTTTGTCGGCCCATCGATCTCGCGGGAGATGTGCTTGGTGTTCTGATCTCTTTAGACAGAGTGCCATCCAGACAGTGCCGGCCAGTAAGCCCTGAACGCTAGCCCCTTTTTCTTGTTGGTTGATTTGTCAAGCCCGCTGATCTGGAAAGATTAAGAGGAAATAGATGTTTAAGTGCTCCTTTTTATCTGTTATTTATACAGCATAGATATCATCAATGCACATTTTTACTGACCAGCCTGACGGTTTAGGACGCTTTGAGAGTCAGTGCACGTAAAACTCTGCTGCCGTGAATCTTCCCAAACTTTGCCCTCACACCAAAACACACACGCATGCACACAGACACAAACACACAAAGAGGTCATGGTCCAGTTGACCCATCTTCAGCCTAGCGGTGCAGATAAAGTACAGCTGGCCTCACTGGCCAGACTCATCCTGTTGAGAGAACACCACAGGGGTCACCAGCGATGACAAGGTCCACTTATGGGAGGTGGGAATTGGTGTCAGAAGTGGGAACTGCTTGCCCCATCCTCCAGCTAAGCACGTAGAGCGTCTCACAGGGGGGGAGCTTGTGTCATAAAAAGTCCATCAAAAGCACCAGTAATTACCCAGGAAATTGACAGTGAAATTGAAAAAGTTTGTGGCCACAAAGGCAGCCCATCCCCCGCCTCCCCATCGTAGAGATTCCCGGCCTGATGTCAGACAGAATTGTCAACTCGCTACACTCAGTTTCCATCTTCAGTCTGACTTGGCCTCCACTCTAACCAATTTCCGTGGGGGAGGGGGATTTGATTTCCCCTAACCAATCACTGGAGACCAACACATCCACCTGACTGTAATGTCATTTGAAGTCGACGCTGATGCAAACCCATGCAAACCCACTGGTTTCGCCGGGGTTTTGATAGTGGAGCCGAGCGAAATAAAAACAACCTCGATAGTAGGGTTGTAAATCAAAATATCCATCATGAAGTGACACATCATTTCTTTGGATAACGATACAGCGTGTGCTGATATCACAACATCTGCCACGATGTGATTTCAGTTCAGTTCAGAGGCCTGCGGTCAATTGGAAACAATATCGTTAAATTAACCGTATGCACATTTAACACAACCAGTTACATTTGGATCAACTCACAAAAACTACAGAAAAACTGCCTCCTACAGTTGAACATTAGTTACTCATCAAAATGAATTACTCGTTTTACAGCACAGTTAAAAAAAAAAAGAAGTGTTTTAATAACCAACTGTCAAACCTGCTCTTCACTATACAAACAGCTCAAATGACACACAGCTCAGTAGTTGACTAGACTACCAACCAATGCCAGATTGGAGAGCCTGCAGCCTCTGTATCTCTGTATACAACAATAACAAAATCACATAAGTGTCCAGGAAGCACAGCACAATTGTACTAAATGTGACCCTCATTTCACCAGCTACACAGCAAATAAAATGCAGAGCCGCTACAGGAGCAACTTAGCCATGAGCAAAGCCATTGAAAAGACAGACAGACCAAAGAGAGACAGACAGACATGGAGATAGAAAGACAGAAAAGAAATAATCTGATTTGCTCTATTTAAAGATTGCACAGACTCGGTCTGCAAGTTTGACTGAAGCGCTGTCTCGATGGGATTCGTATGCAGTAGCTCACGACAACCATCTTTCTTGACAGCACTGTAAGGCCTCATGTCTTTGCATGTGAAATGTGAAATGACAGCTGTGATACTCATTGCTCTTTTAGAGTTGTGGTTCAGCCTTTAGGTCAAAAAAGCTGGTCACTGCTGGTGAAGTGGCATCTGACACGCTAGCAAGAGGGTCGACGCTGTATTTCCTTTTTAGGTTTCTACCGAAAGACTGAACATTTTTTTAAGCACGATCACGCCACCCGCAATCCATAGCCACATATTGTTACCATGACAACAGAGATGAATGACTAATGCAGAATTTTAGTTAACTTCTCACCATACGTTTTTATGCACACAGGCATAGGGAGACTTCCATTCCTATCCAAGCCATGGAAGGTGCTCCATCAGTCACATGATATTGTGCATGGAAAATGAATGGGCCCTTTGAAACCCTGGGTGCCCAAGATATCTCTCCCTACTTCCCAACGAAGAGTCTTCGTCGTGACTAACACCTTTGGCCCGAAGTGGGTGTAGACTGCTATATAGCTTATAGCTCATTTGCTTACATTATTCAGCGAACCAGGCCAAAGAATATTAGTATTCTTCATAAAAGACATAAAGGTAGCTGAGCGCCCAGCGCCCATAGAGCATTCATTCATATAAATTCTGTAAATGTGCTGTGAAAGTCTGCAGTAGTGACACTTCTGTCTGGTCTTTTGATACAAGGACTGTGTTTTTTTAAATTCTGGATTCAAATCTGGATTTAAATTATTTGATTATGAATTATTTTCCTCTTCAAACTTAAACGCGTTTAAAGATATAAATGCAAATATGCTTAAAAATTGTGTATTGCATCAAGTTATTTTTAGATTTGCAAATAAACAGCACAATTGTTGTTAAGACACTGACTGGCTTTCAGAACGGTGAATTTTCTGGAGGGCTCGCAGTGCTTCAAGCATTTGACTCCGACCCCATAAAGACGAGGAGGACACATAAGTACATTATAATGCAGCTTGTCAATAGTAATGACATTGTGACATGTTCAAGAACGGCCATGCGCGAGGAGGCTGCATTGTTCCTCTGATTTTAATGCCAATCTCCATAATCAAGATGAAACCACACACTGCCAAAACTGGCATAATACAGGCGCTCGCCGATGAGTGATTGATTGAATATGAAATAATGAGGGTTTTCTGGTGCTCTGCTGGTCATCTAAAATTCTGAATACAAATCAAATGGAAATTTTATGCAATGAGATGTATTAATGGGATTCTGGCAGCGTTTTAAGGTCTTAATGTACAGCAATAAGCAGCATAGGTTGTCTCAGGGAGATGAACAGTTGTTGCTGTTGATAGGCCATTTTAGTGCATTACTGTCAAAATAATGCATGTCTGCATATATTCCAAGGCTCCAGTGAGCTTAACTTTGGACAATTACAAGACGACCAGTGTTTACTTGCATGGATTTCCCTTTTAAACAAATAAATAATGGTTATTGGCTGTGTCATTAATGCCACTAAAGTAATTGTAAAAAGTTGTACCCTTTTCCAACAATGACTTGATCTAAGATTCATTCAGCCCTCTGCAATTAAGCATCAAAGATTTAAACGTTTGAACCACTTTCTCTCATTAGGTTTTCTTTAATCCCTCTTACAATATGTGCATAACAGCGCATCTATGTTTAATACGTTTTATTTTGAGTAATTTTTAATTAATGAAATCCTGAATGCTACAGTCCAGCAATAAATAACTGCGTGGGCATTATTTCAAACTGACAGGGAAAATACTGTTTTACTGTTACTGTTGTTTTTTATGCATTTATTTTACACAGACAATGACCACAAGGAGCAACCGCTATTATTAGCGCAAGGCAAACTGAGGCAGAGAGATTCTAACGTCACTCCGCTTGCTTTACTCCATTGATGTTAAGTGATATTTACAGACTGTGGCCAGCAAAAGCGCATATTAGATGCCCAATTAACATTTTTGTTGCCCAGGGCATTGTGGAGTAGATTGCAGCTGGTAGGGGAGGCTACTGTCAGGTCCCCGTGTTGTAGTTGTGTAGTACGGCACCCATGCAGCAAGAGAAATTTAGCATGGATAGGATGGAAAGGACAAACCCCTCATCATGTGATTAGTGTCCTCGTTAATCTGTCTGCATTTATTTAAACCTCATTTAAATGTCCGAGCAATTAAATTGACTTAAGTGGAATGATATTGTTGTGATTGCAAAATGGAGTGTAATGTGTACCAGGTCCGGTCTTTAAGAGGCGTGGCCACGGCACGTGTGTGTGTGTATCTACAGGATCAAAAATGGACGACGTCATACACTTTTAAAAGAGGATACCTGTGTCATTTGGAAATACAGACCAGTAACCACAGAGACAGTCACAAATTGTGTGAATTCAAACTCTGATGTACAGAGTAGTTTTTACTGGTGGACACTGAGCACAACAGTTTTGTGTCAGAGTAAAGGGCAAAAGAATGACACAGGAGGTGCAGTGCAGTTCAGAAAACTCTGTGGAAGGTATGAAGCATTGCAATGCTTTCCGTGAAATGCTCCACAATACGTTCTTGTTTGTTTTTTCAAAAATCATTTGTTGAGCTGTTGAATTTTTAACAGAAATACATTAATATAAATTATGCATGAAAAGGTTTGAATGCTGCCCCCCGTTTTATGCCTGTTTGCGCAACATACAGATTGTGTACATTGGAAAGGCAGACCAAATAAACAGGCAGGCACGTGTGTTCATGGGTGGAGAAAGTTTCATATTAACGCATGAATCCTAACAGAAAAAGCTTTTTCTGCTACTGACTCTCTGATGGGGGATCGTTTGTGTCAGTCATTGTACACAGTGAGTGACTGTTTTATGTGTGCAGTGTTAAAGAGGTGTCCTTCAAATATTCTTTGTACTTTGCATAACCAAACAATTTGCAGAGGATGAAGACTAAAATCTGTGATTTGAACCTCAGCATGTTTTTCCTCTGCTGTTTCCACCATGTTTTTTTATATACGTTATATTGCAGATTGCAGTTACATGGCAACACAGATTAGGGGTACAGACAGTTTCCTTTTGTTTGTTCCTGTCACAGACAGCGAATATTCACTGATATGGAGAGAGCTGTCTTAAGGGCATAATAATAATTAATTTCAAAGAGTCTCATGCACAACATGTGGGCAGTCATGCACCATTTCCAAAATGGAATGCAGACTGTAATTATTTGGAATGAGAGCTTTAATTGTTTCTGGCTTTTGCAGAAATATTTTGTTCATTTCATGTAATTTTTTATTTTCGTCGTATTGTTTTATCAGTAAACACACTCTCGTTGCCGTGGCTTAACCATGTGCACATTTTGTATCATTGTGTCGTATTTTGGAATAACGGTCTTTTTTTTTTTTTTTACAAAATGATCCTCTTCTTGGTTATAAATGCAGTGCACTCACTTGGCCTCTGTAATATTTCTTAGTGCATCCAGTCTTTATGATACTGACGTAGGCTGACTCTTAAATACTCTTTTATGCATGTTTTATGACTGTGGCGATTACAGCAATTCCACTTCTGAGCCAGTTGTGTGCCAGTGATCTCAAAGGATGCTTTCTCTTCCCAGACTTTACCTCAGCGTGACACTGAGGGAGAGTCAAGCATTTATGCACTGACTGATTTTCTGATCATGTGAGCTCAGTGCAAGAGGAGGTTTTGTTTTACAACAGAAAGGTAGACTTTTATCGTTTGAGTTTCAGTTCAGAGAGATGATTTCACCTCACGAATTATTATAGAATTATTGGAGATCATGACTTATTGTTTTTTCCATCATTGAAGTGAACACAACCAAAAGGAAAGCTGAGATCTTTTGCAAATGTTGATCAAATGTTGTCTTACACATACATTCCCTCCCAACCCTCCCGCAAACTGCCACATTTATTGAACTCTGTGTTGGTGTTGTGTCATCCTCAGACTACACACTACATGGAGTTTACACTGAACGTAAGCAAAGATCAGGTCTATTCAAACTAGCCTGGCCTGTCTGTTCTGCAGCAGAGCTCAGTTTTATATCACAGCACAGTCTCAGTCAAGACTACAGTTTCAGACTCAACATGAACAATACTGCTCCAGTATATTAAAACAAGCTCATCTACACTTTACCACAGATCTCTTGACAGCAGACTTGAAAACTCCAGCCTCAAGCTGCACGTCAGATAATGACCAATTCAGAAATTAAGCACGATTATAAAATTAGTCAGAGGTAGCAAATTTGGGGCTATAATCGGGCATTATCTGTGCAGTGTCTTCCCAGTGGAAGACGAATTAACTGTGTCCAACTTTTGGGACATTCCTCTTGCTCTTGTTGAAAGCTGTCAGTGATGCATTAATGTTGACACTAACCACAACTTATTTATCTGAATGTGCTACAACCCTGATTCCAAAAAAAGTTTGAACACTGTAGAATGTAAACAAAAATAGAAACCGTTTGTTCGCAAACCAACAATGGTTTTACGAAGTGTTTCCGAGCTCATGTTGTAACATCCTTTATCCAATCACGTGTTCACAAAGTGTTGAACCTCGCTCCATCCTCGCTCGTCAGCGACAGAGCCTTTCCAGGATGCTCCCTTCATACCCAATCATGACACTATCACCTGTTACCAATCAACCTGTTTCCCTGTGGAATGTTCCAAACAGGAGTTTTTGGAGCGTTCCACTACTTTCCCAGTCTTTTGTTGCTCCTGTCCAAACCTGCATCAAATTCAGAATAAGCAGATATTTACAAAAATCAATTAAGCTGATGAGGTAAAACATTAAATATATTGTCTTTGTACTGTTTTCAATTGAGTATATGTCAAAAAGGATTAACAAACTATCACATTGTTTTTTTTTTCAGCGTCCAGAGTTATTTGGAATCAGGGTTTTAGCAACTTTAAGCGTCATCCTGCATCTTCAGCACATTAAGGAATAACTGAGAGCAATTTTGGATTCATGTTTCCAGACTACATAACTGCATCCGACTCCCATTGTGTCACATTTTAATGTTGTGCCGTGCACTGACTAAATCACTCGCTCAACTTTCTGTCTTCCAGTGCAAACTGAAACTTATTTAACAAGTTCTGATTGAATAAGAGAATCAAATGTGAAAATCAGAATGAGTTGTAATAGTAAAAAGATTAACAAGATAGATACTGCCTTAACCCGTGTATGATTGTGTCCTGTCAAGATAGCACTTGAATGTCCTGGTGAGAAGCAAATGATTTCTGATGGCCATCCCGGCTTTTTCCTCTTTGAAAAGCCCAGATCAAATAGGCTCACTCTTGTCAGCGCCTAAGCGGGAGAGCTTCCCATATGAACAAACGATTGATTGACAGGTACACGTAGGCTGGCTTTTTAATTTCCATGCCTCGCTTCAAATTAAACCTCCACCTAGGATAAAAGCATAGGCTATCCAGCATCGAGAACTCCCAAATGATAGGAAATGGAAAAGTTGATGAGCAAAGGATGAGGGATTTACATTTTGCCGGATCTCCCAATAGTGCTGATGGTTGACATTTTTTGTCAAGCAGATAAAATAGTGATGACAATTGTCTTTTTAGGGATTTTGTCAGTGTTAGTCTGACTGATAAAACACCTATGGTTTGGCTTGAAGTAGTGCCATTTTGTACAGCTGTGATCGTACAAATATGCATCAAAGTCTGCATGTTAAAGCCAAGCTCAAAGTAAAGCATGAGAAAAAGTTTTGCAATGTTATAAAAATGCTGGAAACAGTCTATGGGTTACAATATTTTTGAGAGATTTAAATCCTGTTAAAGATGTTTTATTTTATTGTAATTTCAGATCCATTTCTGAATGTAATCTGCTCAAGCACACAACAACATAAAGGCACATGCGCACAACTATCAAATCATTCAGGTGCGGCCAAGAATAAATTGTAGACATTACCACTCTATTCTAAAACATACATTTCCTTAAACAGCTGTTTGTTGTGTGGGCCTCTCTGTGTGACAAGACCGAATAGCCACCAGAGACTAATAGTAAATGTGCAACTGCTTTTATTGTGTGTTTTTTATGAGACAACATACATTAAACCCGCTGTAGCTGCAGTAAATAAAGCGTGTTGTAAAACTGTGTTCGTGAAAGAGCTTGTAAACATAAACAGCCCCAATGAGGTCAACATCAAAGTAATTGTAATGCTCTATGAGCAATGAAATATAACTTGATGCTTCCGGACAAAATAGCTTCGCATTGTCCCTGAAGAGGCTGCAACCCAGCGTAGTTAGCAATGAAAGAAACGTGTGGTGGCTGGAAAACTGTGTCAAATACTAGCTGTTCATGGTGGGGTTACACACACTACAAATACTTAAATTGTTTACTGTGTTACCTCACCATGAGACAGCCTGCTCCGACGGGGAACTGAAGCCGTTACACCACTCTCTTCAAAGCTGCCAGACTCCTTTGACAAAAACATTAATTTTAGCTCGTCGAACACGAGAGGTGCTGGTCTCCCACTGCCTCGATCAGTTACATACGTTGTGCTATTGTGTGACTTTGGTGTTTTAAAGGGTTAGCGCTAAAACACCAAAGTCACACGATAATTGATATTGATTTTTTTTTTCTCAGGTGGCCTTTTTTTTTTTTAGGCCGCTGAAATATGTTTCACTGCTGCCCCCATTGCTTAGCTTTCATGCCGGTTCTCCTGTCTGCTTCACCAAACTCAGACTGCCATCTCCTGTAGGTAATGCACAGACTCTGGATAAAAACCTTGTTCAACCCAGTTTGAAAAATATGAACTAACCCTTTGACTGGTCTTTGTTACACAGACCTTAACTCACTGGTTCATAAAGCCCTGTCCAGATTGGTGTTTTCCTGAACCATTGGTCACTCAGATTCCACCTCACAGTTTACCTCCAATGCCAATGCTCAGTGCACATGCAGGAAGTAGTGTCAAGAAACAGAAATGTAGAATGTAGTAGAGCAAGAATTAAAAATTCTCAGCATCAGATGTGAAAAAGAAAAAGCATGATAATCCGGGGATTTTCCACAATTGACCATTATTGACATTCTTACAGTGACTGGATTGAGTTTGCTTATTTTTGTCCCCTCTGATGCTTATCTGACAGGTGCTGCCAGCAATGATAGTGACAATGTATAAGAATGTCTGCGTGGAGTAGTTTTTGTTATTTACATTTCTCTGGTGCGAACGGAAACGCTCAAATATCAAAATGTTCCAACTTTTTTCTAATTTGTACACACCAACAGTTTTGAGAGGTAAAACTTTTTTCCAAGACCCTCTTATTTACCAAGATGATATCCAAAAGCCAGCCCTCTTCAAGAGAACGCTTATTGTAATGTACAGCTGATGCGAATTGAAGCTTATTGATTAATGTTTTAAAGCTGGAATCCACTTAGCTGTTCGAGATGCGCCTCAGAAAAAGTTACACTTTTGCAATGAGATCAAGAAATTCAAAGATTTGATTTGCGGCAACTTACTTAAATTCATTCACTGAGACAGAAATGACAGCCAACTTTGAGATTCCTTTTACTGATCACGTTTCATTATGTTTGGCAAAAGGGCCTGCGCCATTACCATGAGTAATATCATAAGTTATGAATGAGGCAAACGGCAAATGGCATAACACATCAACACTCAGGGCATCAGCGCTCATTTGGAGCTGTTTGAGTGTCACTGCACACTACATAGGCCTAGACAGCATTAGACGGAGAGCAAAATGAGCTTGACGTACACTTCTCTCCCTTCAACATGACTTCATTTCATAATGTGACGCCGGCCTTGCTGCAACCCAACTCATGTCAAGCTGTAACGGCCCATCCGGCTTCACCCCTCTGCACACACACACACTCGGATAATCAGTGGAAAAGTTGACTCGGCCCCATCAGCATCAGATGTTTTGTTTCCTTCAAGCATGTTGTAAGGATTAACACATAAAAGGAACTAAAGGCCGTGGTCTGTCATGAGCACTGGAGGGGGATTTGTGGATCATTATATGAGCTGCTCGCTAACATGAGGCTTTAGGGAGAAAGCTGGGCCCCCCTGCCAGGGAACTTAGTCAAGGGGCTGAAAAAGTTTTGTCATTTGATGTTTTACATTTTGTCATTAGCAGCCGTCTTTTATGATTAACAGCGCTGGCCCTTCGGTTCACCCCTTTCTGCTCGCCTCATTTAACTCTTTCAACCTCACATATTGGGGCATATCACTTAAGAGTTCGCACAGACGGCTAAGTCAACATTAACAAGGATGAAAAACTTCTTTCCAAACTGTGTGTACGTGCGTGTTTATTCCTTTTTTTTTTCTTGAGTGAATCTAAGAGCAAGTGGAGTAGAATGGGACAGAACAGTGCAGTGTCAGAACACATTGCAATATTTGACTTGTGTACAAATATAAAAAAGACGCGTTGTTTACCAAACTGCTCACAGGATCATTTATTGATTTGAGGTGAAACCGTAGCAGCGCCTCACATGATGAAAGAATACAGTCCTCAACATCTAAGAGAGAGGCTTGGAAGATATTTGGCTTCCATTCGTCAGAGTAAAAGATTCAAGAAAAGCATGTTTTTCATCTTTGGACTGTGTAAGGAGCAGCGCAAGTGTAGGTACATCATGTCTTTTGAGGATACAGTACGAAATTTCAACCACGTCATGTACTCATTTGCTTTTATTTACATCTTTTTCTGAATTATAAAAAAAATCATGCCCCTTTAATAGCAAAGTTCTAAATTTATATATAAAAAAGTTGCTCCTAAAAGTGTTTTTAGGAGCAATTAATATTCCTCTTGCAATTTCCTTTTGCATCTTGGGAATTCAAACAGCAAGTTTGTTTTCATACCTGAAACAACAAATCTTCAATATACTGATAAATTCCCACGGCCTGTGATTTCTGTGCAAATAGTCTGAAAAGGTGTTTTTAGGTTTGTTTAAGGTGCTAAAATGATGGGAAATTAACATTATTGTTTCAAACTAAGACACGTAGCATATTACAGAGAAGCAATACAGTATGTTAACATTTCGGCATCGCTGGTGGATGATTTCTTCTGATCATATAGGATTCAGTACAACACTTTCCAACTCAGTCACAAGCAAATATGTATAACCACATCCACAAATATACCTGTTGTATTCTGCGGATAGGTAAATGCTATTGTTGGATAACTGGTTACAGTCAAAAGAAATATGCACTATGAGGGAGGCAGGTTCCTACAATTAACTCTCCATGACCTAATTAATAGTGTAAGAAATCCACTCAGATGAAATTACATTGAAAGGAAGCTGTACAAAGGGGCAAGCTCATTCACACTTCTGTGAGGTGTGTAAAATGGATTTCAGGTGAGCACATTCGGTTGGATTTTATCTTTTATTTTTGCAACAATTCTTATTTCTCTCACTAAAAGAATAACATTTTCACACGGGCTACTGTGGATTATGGTGGGGTGCCAGTTCCTTCACATACTGTATAAAATACCTTTATCCCCATTCTTTTCGAAGAAGAAGATTAAATATTAATTGCATTTACAATGATGAATATGCATACGACTTAATTTTAGATCCCCTGGCTAGTGATCAGAGTAGGCGCTCTCTGATGAGATATGGCTGCAGTATCTCCACCACTATGTCTTAAACGCCGATGTGGGTGAGTCATTAAGAAAAATCAAAAAGAGAAAACTAATTGCATTTTCGTCCTCAGGAATTATGATCTAAAGCAGACATATCCTTCTGTTGCTTGGCAAGGAGTCACCTGCAAAGCTTCCCAATCGCTGTGACTGGCAGTTCTCAAGTCAGAGAGTCTAATTTCTGCCTGTTTTTGATTGGTTTGTCAGCTTTTATCGAGGGACCTTATTTGGTACATTTTCTTACCCTGAAAGGACATGTCTGTCAAGATGACTGACAGGCCTCAGGCCCTGTGTGGAAAGGCGAGGATTCCCAGCAGCTCTTTCTGCAACCGTCCTCTGGAAAAGCGTAAATCAAACCCAGCTATCCACATATGATGCACAGTTCATTGTCAAAAGGCTCGAGGTGACTTTTGGAAAGGTTTTACATCAAGTTTGTGCTTTCAGTCATTCACGTAAACAGCTCAATATCTCAGAGCTCAACCATAAATAACCCAGCATCCTATGTGATCTTATATTTTAAAATGCAGATACATCCTCCACCTGGCCACATCTTTATTCACATCGTTTCTTTAAGTTGACAGGTCGATGGAGTAGGAACCTCATTACAAAAAGGGATAAATCCCCTGTTCTAAAAATAGCTCTCAAGGGACCTATGTTGCACTTGGGAATGAGGTAAAGGTGTTTAAAAGGTGTAGAAAATGTAGCACAGATAATGATTCGTTTAACCCACCACTAATTCACAAGTTGGTTTGTTAATCTAACATACTAAAGTGCTTTCTATAATGAGGTAAACTGGCTAATGAGAAAAACCAGCAGAAAATGTTTCTGTTGTTGTTTTCAGACATTCACCACGGGACAGTGTTTGAGATGCATTGCTACGTTCTTGCTTGCATCAGTAGCTTTCCTATGTTGCTGTCTAATGGAGCAAGGCTAAGAGTCCACAGCCGTGATGGCACAAGGTGAAACGTCAGATGATCACAGAAGTGGTAACAGTTCATTTTGATGAGAACACAAATATCAGCCTGCTGCTGGCACTAGAGGAGTATCACCAATCTCAATAGTACACATCCATTTAATAGTTGTGAGATTTTTCAGTCTGAACCAAAGTGGTTGACTAGCCAACCAACTGGTGGACAGACAGACAGACAGACATCCCTAAAATCAGTATGTCAGCTGTCCTTTCACCAACCATAATGGACCACAAGTAACTTGATTATTAACATATGGCGACAAAAATAAGATAATCTTTTATTGTGATCGGAATAAAAACTGTTTGCAAAACTCCTGCAAATGACATGAATGTGATAACTTTGTAGTTTTGATTGCTGAAATGTGTCCATTCTGATGTGAAAGGGCTTGTCTTCAGTCATCAAGTTGCTTGTGGTTTTAGTTGTTATCGTGATCATGCCACTTTCTGCTGTATGCTTTGCATTTATTATGTCTCCGTTATTTCTCTTCACAACAACCTGAAAACGCGTGGCTCCAGTGCCCTTCCCCATATCGCCCCTCATGTCTGTTCCCTGTTGTACCAAGCTCAGCAAAGCTGTTCATTAGTGATCTAGTAGGATCATTAACATTGTGACACCGTTGGACCTTGCTGTTAACACAAAGCGTCCAAGGTGAACTGGTGCGCGCCGTTCGATTTCAATTAATATGTTGCTCAACTTGGATTTGGGAATGGAATTGGAGCATGCATCAGTGAATGAATTTACTTGGACACCTTGAGACAGATTAGGCCATCAATGCATTGAATTCCATTGTGTTCTTGGCAACCGTGGCTCTAGGAGCACAGCTTGCCACTATGTGCGTAACTTTTGAACTGAGCTTAACACTCTTGCATGCATTGCACCTAAGTAATTAGTTCCAATGTTAGTATTTGTATTCTTAAACCACGATGCTGTTTATAGGACAGTCCAGATGCCATTAATCATTGGGCCATGACCAATCTTAACATGGATCTGCACCGACTTTCCACATCAAAAACTGTTTAAAGTCGTAGGGGATTGCTACTGCATATGTGAAAAAAAGCAGAGGGAGCAGCATGAAACCTGATAGATTGCCTCAAGTGATGTCACCTGACTTTCTTTGCTGTGTACAACAGATGCAGGCATTTTTCTCTGTGACTGTACTGCAGCGACAGCCTGCAGGGTTATAGGCAGACAAGGATACAGTAACTACAATTTACACATGACACAGTGAATACATGATAAACATGACAGTATAAATGCCACACTTGAATATACATTAAGATTTTGATCATCCTGTGCTAATTAATAAGTCAAGCAACAATTTCATTGAACACATATTGAAACTGAATTATTGAGTGAGATTTCAGTATTTCACACCTGCATTGATCTCATGGTTGGATCACCATTACTCAGTCAACTGTACATGGAGTTAAAATGTCATTATACCTTTTGTGCGTGAAGATATTATCACGATAGGATGAAGTGAATATTTAATGCAAAGTAAAAAAAAAACAAAACTCTTAACCTGTTTTAAAAGACCTGGTGGACAGGCTGGGTGGACTTGGATGTACTGACATTAGTAACAGAAAATGTGCAAAGCTGCTCACTAAATGCATTTGAGTTTTACAATTAGAGGCTTGTCTGTCTTTATCGGAGGAATGCTCTGACCAGAGCAGTGATCGTACCCTAACTCCAGCATCTTTTAAAGGCTGTCTCAAATTGGAATACTTCTGTTTTAAATGCAAGTGTTTGGGGCGCCATGCACCCGTCACTGTGTGCGTTTTCCTGGGCGCTATGTTGGAGAATGAGTATATCACAAATGAGTGTTTGAAAGTCTGTGTGACACTATTCTTAGAAACACAGAGGAGATAAATCTGCCAATGAGCTCCTTTTGGAAACATGTACATATTCGTGTGCCAATGTGGGTGTGTGTGTGGTCTTATTGTGTGTGTGCATGTGTGCTTGTTCCTCAAGCGGCAGCAGAGGACGTTCTTCTATCTGACCCACGGCTCCACAGGGCTTTATCTCTGCCGGTGTTCCACATTATTGATAGCTGCAGTGATATTGACAGGCGATGTGGTGGTAGGAAAGGGAAAATAGGAGTTTGATATGACATATTGTGCTTCTCAGCAGGTCCCATAAATAACTTTGACACGTTTTTGTATGCATGGGAAGGCCTCTGATTCAGCCTCCCATAAAAAATAAACTTCTATTATGGAATGTATTTGTCAAGTGGTGCAGTGATGGATGGACTAGTGTTTAGCCCTTGGCAGGTGGATGGGAACCGCCACAGCAAGCAGCAGCAAGGGCTTGTGGGGAGGATTTGCTAAGCAACTGTGGGTGGGAGGTGGAGGGGTGTCGGTGCAATTATTCAGCATGAAAGGGGATCATTTCAGCACCTGCTTTCTCTTTCCCATCATGCATTATTGCGACAGGATATTTTCCTCTTGTACAGTGACAGCAGAGTAGATGTGAAAGAGGAGCATTAGTGAACACGAAAGCAGCAATGTGAAGATACAGTTCACAGATCGATCAGTCGTTTCAAGGAGCCTCCAAAATGGTCACAAGATAAATCTGAGAGGTCATAAGATAATCAGTGGGATTGAAAGTCCAAAACACATTTCACTGCTGACCTTTAATCAATTTCTTGTAAAAAAAAAAACTGGATAATTTTATTATTTTAGGATTCTAAAAATTCTGCAGATAAAACTATCTGAGATCACATGTACCGTGTTAAGCATATGATAAGTAAACATTGCTTTGCTCAGAGGGAACAAAGCCAAAAAAAAAAAATCACTGTTGTAGACAATAAATGAAAATGTAGGGAATTACCTTGCTGATATTGGGCGTTAAAAATCTCTAATCATCTTATCACAGCAAACATATTATTAAATTCTTCCTCACCACCCCCATTCATAATGCTCTTGATCTTACACGATACTTGTTGCACTGACCGTGTATATGCTCCATGCATGTGCTTGCATTTTGCATGCACGTCATAGCCCTGTTCTTTTGTTGTCTTCAACAAGACAGTGAAAGGAGGACAACATCCCACATGCCCCCTTAAGCTGTTCTTGCTTAGCGACATTGATTCATTTTTCTGCCTTAGGGCCCCACTGGGCATGTTGGTTTTGATTTCATGACTTCATCTTCCTCGGTGGTGAAGACATCTTTGACACACATGGAAAAGCAGGCACACTAAAAACAGATGGAGCGAAGAATCTCGTTCTACATGTACCGGACCACGTAGTTTTAAGAATGATGCTTCTTCTTTAGAACAGTCTTAATGTAAGTTTCTGTGATGGTGCAGAGCTGCTGGATAGAAATTGGTTCAGCTTCTTCATGGTGATGCAGCATGTGTCTTTCAGGTCGGTCCGAAGTGGTGGACTGACAGACTTGACATTGCCATCCTAACAGCCACACAGCTGGCTTCACTTAAAAACTTTAATTTTTATCCTTTAAAGGGGATTTGTTTGTATGTATAATGTCTTCAAAAGTGCAAGGAGTTAGCGAGACGATGGCTGATGTTTGAGCTTCAAACAAGCCTGTGCTGTTTAAATGACTTTGTCTGGTCTAATGGTTCAGTAATGGTCCGTTTCATTGTGTCTGAATTGTTGACGTTTGACACCACATGGTACAGACAGCATTACTTGTGTACCTCAGGACAAACTGTCCTTAGAACACCCTTATCATATAAATGGCTCACTACTATTACTTCCACTTAAATCCATAGCAATCAGATGATATAAAAATCTGCTAAATCTCTGCGTTGGGACTCCTTTTTGAGCAGTCGCCCGTGAACTTGCTGAACCAGAAAGCGTGTGATGGAGAACACTTAGACCCTCTCATCCATTTCACATTTGTTCCAATCAATTATTGAAGTAGACAGCCAATTACAAATGAGAGGATTTGAGTGCCCGGCTTTCGTTTCTCCAAAGGCTTGCATTAAATGTCTCTTGGTGGTGAATAATTGGTGCGATTAATTTACTGTTGGGCGCAAGAGGTGTTTTCATCTGTCCGTCGGCAAACGACCCTCCCTTATATGATTTAAAGTATTAAGATCAGGGAGGGGGGTTGGTCTCGTCAGCAAGCTATAACAGGTTGAGATGAAGTTTTAATTGTGTTTTGATCCATGCGATTACATATAGCATTCTAGTTTTTAATCTGCAATTACCTCCTTCTTTGTAGCCCTAATTGGGATGGTTGAATAGCATTGCATGCAAATGAGGCTAGCTGTAAAGGAGTTGAGCGCAAAAAAAAAAAGCATCTACCATTTCATGCGTTCATGCTATAGTGATAAAATAGTGACTTATTTCTTCATCTTCCTGTTCGCCATTGATTACTCCCACAACGTGTTTAATTTGATGTCCGGATTGACAGCAAAGTAATTTATCTGTCTGCACTGAATGACAGGCCATAACGGACTGACATTCAACGCTGATGCTCCAAGTCTGGATAATTTCCAGCTCACCACTCATCAAAAACACCCACACAATAATGAAAGCTTGAAAAGGGACGTGATGAAACATTAGGTCTATCCTCAGTCACAATGACGCGTGCAATGGCTTTTTTTTAATGTGAACGGAAAGCCCCTTACATCTCTTTTCTTCAGCCTCCTCCTGTTAATACAGGATGCGAGTAAGAGGTGAAGCGCTTCTAAATGAAGAAAAAACAGGCTGTCCTTGCTCTAAATTGTAATCCGAATTAAAAGACCGAACAGGTAGAGGACAGGGACAGCAAACTCTTGGGTTAGTGAGCAGCGTCAAGGGAAGCACAGGTGCACAAGGTCAGCACCCGTTTTCTCTGGAGACTCCCTTAAGGGTAAATGTGCCTATGATGGAATAGAGTGGCAACAGAACAGACGGGACGACTGCTGTAGGCCCGCGGCACTCAATCACTCTCCCAGTCCCACAATAGAGTCCAGCTCACCAGCTCCCAACAGGCTGCCAGCAACAATAAGTCAGTCCACAAGGTAACTCCAGAATTTAGACATACTCGAACTTCCTGCTGTATTTCTCCAGAGACGAGGTTTATAAAACCAAGCTAATAATATGTAATTTGCAGTCTTTTTATGGCCTCTTAAAAATGAACAGTTTCAGTGTTTGAGTTTTATCCTGTGCAGCGTGAGTGAAAACGTTCAGCTCACGTTTATGCTAAAAGTCCCTTTTTCAGTTGATCCATGAAGTCGATGAAGATGATGTAAAAAAGAAGTGCACCTACAGAGGTTCAGTAGGGGGACCACAGCTCATTACCTCACAAGTAGACAACATTTTTTCTGCACGTTGTTTGTACATTTGTTCACGGACACCACCCCGCTCCTGTCGAGAGCCAAAGTCCTGCTTTACCGACCGTTCAACTGTGCAGCCTCTCGTTGAGCATGCAGATGTTTCACTTCAGCTGTCTGCGTCTCCTGTCTTATCGTATGTTTTTTTTTTTTTCCATAAGAGCTGATGCATGTACACAACCTCAGGAATTTTAACCTCACAACTGCAGTACGTGTTAACTTAAAATTAATTTGACCATGAGGGTCCTTAAAGATGCAGTGATAGCATGTTTTGGAATATTTAATCTATGTTTGTGCATTCAGTATCCGAGGATGAGCAGGACATTATGTAAGAAGACTGAAAACGAGTGGTGGCCCAGTTCAGCCCAGTGCTGCTCTCATTTGCCCAATGAGATGAAGGCGGGAGTCCATTCCGTCAATCCCAGCCAAGTTACCGACGGTTGGAGCCATTCCTTGTGTTTGGTTGAAAATTACCCACAGCCACATTTCTGCATCCGGTTTAAAAGCCATAACACCGAGGCATGGACTCATAGGACTCTCTTTTTAGGATTAATTAAATAAGCTCTGTTTAAATCCATACTTCTCATTTTGATCCTCAACAACTATAATGTTGTGTTGGATAATAAAAACTCAGATCGCTGTAGACTGTTCACTAACTGCTACGGCAACAGGACAGCCAAACCAAGCCTCTGTTTTTGCACGTGGGCATTTCTGTGAATGCAAAGACACAAGACGTGCACCAGTGAGTTATCCTCATGTCATTCAGGCTCGCAGTTTGAAAGAGTGTGATATGTGTAACATATGCAGGGCTTTGCATGCAGATGTGACACCATATGTCTTCATTTGACGGAGGGTTGACTCTCTGTCGGAATCGTATCGCGCTAATTTGAAAATTTGGTCCCTACATAGGCCATGAGCAAAATCAGACGTCTCTTTGTATTGCATGTGTGTGGTAAGATCTATTGTCTTGACCCCACCACACCTCCACCTTCCACCATCATGAGAAGTACGCACACATCCTCATCGACCCTCGCCTACTTGTTTTATTCACATCCCTGAATCCAACTCGCTAGTATTCAATCATTTTGATTAAAAGACTGATTTTGTCCTGAAACTGTGCAGCAGTTGGGAGCCCCACCAACCAATGACATTTGAGGATTCATATATTTTCATAAACTTTTAACAATGTCAGTGGGACATGTCTTCAATCTTAGCCTCACGATGGCAAAGGCACTCAATCTTTCTTTAGCCCTCGACAGAACATTTGAATATGAGCATAGGATTATTAATGTGACAGTTCATTGGGGAGGCATCATGGGGAGATTCAGAAGGAAAGGGTTCTTTTGCAGGTAGGTTTTAAAAGAGAAGTGCATAATGTTTGCTTCAGTTTAACCGCTCAGATGTGCTCTGGGCACATTTTTCATGAAACTCTCATAATGACTATGTGATCAGTATTACTTTTAATATGTTAAGATTTTTCACTTTTAAACTACGTAAGGTATCTTTATTAAAATAGGAAAGTGCCTGCAGTGACTGTCACGTTAGCTATTTGTGAAGTACAACTAGTAATATTATCGTCATTAAAAGTTGGTTAAATGCCTCAAAGCTGCTGTGAACACAATTATGGCTCTTTTGAGATTGTAGCCACTCAACCTAAGTTGCACAGTGCCAGAACCAGACATTCAGGGCACAGAATTGGAATGAAAGAGGGGCCATTCTCCCTATTACAAGTAGGGCTGTCAATGAGTATTCTGAATTTGAATATGTATTCAAATTGTAAAATCATCCATGCATTCCATTGTGAAAATTGATATTTGATTGTGGAAAAAAGCAGCACCGCTGCGGGGGACGCGCTGCATGCAGTGCATGATGGACAGGAGTCACAAAACCAGAGTTTCTGTTTTCCACCTGCTCTCTCACTCCTCTCTTGATTTGGTGAATTAAGAGTTTATTACAACCAGTCCAAAGTTGGTGATGACTGTTAGAACAGTGGAAAGATGACCCAACAAGGCTTCGGCGGGTTTTATTTTGTGTTTGAATGAAGTGTTTTACGATTGCTGTTTCTTTGAATGGAGTCTGATGGGAGTGATATAACAGCTGTTTCTGGTTAAAAACCAACAAAAACAAAATGGCATCTCTGTAGGGATCCTTTCCATAATGTCGTCAGACACTTACAATAATAATCTGAGCCTGTCAGTGGCTAAAGCAAACACTGTAGTGGACCTACATTGATGGTGCGCAAATGCACAAAGGGACAACATTGCAGCCCGTTTCTTAGCTGCTTGCTGCTGCGCTCTTGATAAAACTTAGAAAAACTTGTCTCAATTAGTTGCTCGGACACCCAAAATCATGGGAAAGTAAGGTCCATAATCAGACCTGACTGGAATTTCTCCTGTTTGTCCAGAACATTGAAATCTTCCAGGACATGTGGACTGGCAGTAATTGAAAACGTCACTTTCATTGATTGAAAATTAAATGTAGGTCAAGCTGAAACAAGCGAGTAATTCAGCAACACTGTATAGGACATTATTTAATTGTTTTGTAATGTGTAGATATGTCGATCTTTTATAAGACATATCCATGTTGAAATAATGTACAAGTAGTGTGTCTTTCATTGTATTGGTTTGCCCTCTTATCAACATAATGTGTGAAAAAGGATATTCAAATGGTTTGAACTGATGTGCTTTTTTCAGAAGGAATCGTGGAACGTCTTTTGCCCAATTTCAACAGCCCTAGTTACAAATCAGTGTACCATCAAAATGACTGAAGCTGTTAGTTTAAGGTGAAATAGTAGGTAAAATGTTTCTCTTTCTCAATTATGAATTGGTTAAAAAAACAGTGTAATTTCTTGAACAATGTTTGAGAATTTTGTCTGACTGTAGACATGTTCTCTCTTCAGGACAGGCTGAAATTGAGATTTTCTGTGATTTGAAGTCATTCATCCCAGTGTATCCGCCCATGCTTGATTGTTTGAGGCTGTGGTAGTGGCTCTCAGTCCAGGTGTGTCACTGATTGCTGCGATTTAAATCACCGCAGCAGATCTTTGCTGTATTATTATCAGACATAATTCCTACATCGAGAAAAACAACTACACCTTTTTCACAGCTGTAACCTTCACCTCCCTCCAGCACATCTTGCTCAGCTATTGTGTTTTACTTTGTATGTTATTGTTGCATTCAGCAAGTTTCTTTTTTCCTCCTCGTCTGTTTGTTTCCTCGCGGACAGTCACATTTTCCACCTTCCCACCTCCTATCTCCTTCCTCCTTTCTCTCTCTGTTCTCGTGTATCACAGCTCTCTTGTCATCAGAATGAATTGAATTTGTCCCCTTCAGTGCAAACAACAATAGACAGAGTAGGGACCTTCAGGAAAACAAATCGCCACCTCCTGTCCCTGTTGGGGATTGGATGTACTGTATGTGTGTCTGTGCATGTGTATTGCTGATGAGGCTGAGGGGGCAGATGAGGAACAGGCCTATGCCAAAGAGGTACCCAGGGTCATTTATTAACATGTCATCCTCGCGGTGTCTGTTGAACCAGCAAGAGATCGAGACAAATGATGTTAATAATATTAAGTAGCCCTGTGGTGAGACTAGGAGGTCTGCACTCCTGTCCGTGCTGGGCACCTGATGCTTATTACTAAAATAAAAAGGTGATAAGTTAATGTCGGCAGCACTCTATGTAGCAATGCAAAGGCCTTCAAACGCCAAATTAAGATTGGATGTGCTTAAAATAGCTCCTTCTTGCCCCCCTTGCTCATTCCACATATATATTTTTTCCTCTCCGCCTTTAGGCATTTGTGCAGGACGGTCTGTAGGTGAATTCCCAACAGCTTTAGTGCCAGAAAAGGTCCTCCTTGCTCTATATGCATTAGTTGTCACAAAAGCTCAAATTAGAAGTACATGCAACTTTAGAAGGGATAGATTTGGTGACAAGAGCCTAAAATGTCAATGATCCATGACCAGACACTCCATCACCTTGGGAGAGACGACTAACCCGGCACATTGGGTGTGACGCAGCCACATTCAAGGACACTCCTTATATCCTCATTGTGCATGAAGAAATATGCATTGTTCAGCTGTCCTGGAATCTCATGTGGGCCCATGATTTGTTCTACCGTTGTCATAGTCACTGCTAATGAAACAGGTGGAAGTCAAATTGTATATTCTGGCCAATAGGTAGCATGAAATTGTGGCAGAGAAATGCCAAAAATATGTTAAAAAGTAATCTAGACACAGTTTTGCCATCACATACTTGCATTTGTACTGACAAGTTTATTTTTCAAATGTTTCTCTCAATACATATTTTTTGCAAACACATTTTGAGATTCTTGTTAAATATATTTGTCTCTGGAATGTAAAAACATAAAACCAATAGATATGTATTTGTATCACCCTAAAACCGTAACTATTGTACACAGTATTGGTACGGCTCTGGCGTTAAGCTGTGGAGGAGACTTTTAATTGCGCTGATGCTTTTATTAAAGTGCATAAACTGTAAGTCCGCACCTTGCAGCTGGTTCCAGATGCAACTTTACTGTGCACGCACAGCTCAAACAGGCTTGGCCCATTGGTATTAGTGTATAAGAATGATAGTTTACCGTTTACTGCGAAGCTTTATGAACAAACTGTCCTTTGTGACATTATAAATTTATGCACAGCATTAAATAATGATTAGGCTGTAAAAAACAAAAAATGACTACAAAACACAGCACATATTCGGTGCAGTCTAAAACCTGTACACTAGATGCATCTGTGTCGACATCAGAGAAACAAGAACACACAATGTTTACTTTGAATTTCTTATATTGTTTTTGTTGTTTTTCATATTAATTGTGTAGAAAAAACAATTAAGTGCAATAGATAATTATGCAATTATCATAGGGACTATAATTATATTATAACCTCAGTGGAGGTTTGTTAATAGATTTTTAATTTCTAACCCCCACTGACCATAAGAGGAACAAAGGATGAACAGAATTAGTTGATTAATGACAGATGGAGAGTGAATCTCTGCAAAAAGTCCAGCTTGATAGAATTAATAAAATGCTGAAACATGTGACTGGCTTTCAATAGTATTCACATTCACAACTGGTAACGTTCACCGGAGTCAGTCGCTTTCATGCAGCATTCATAATGGTATCATACAATAGCATTTTGTAAAGGGGGCAAGCTCGCACCTAATTCTCACATAATAGCCTCATTGACAACATAGTAATTCAACCTTAGTGCATGACCAGTGGAGGTCTGTTGCAGGCATTCAGACCACAAGAATATTCCTTTTATAACCACATTTAATTAATTGCAGAGGAAGAGAAGACACAAAGACAAAATGGCTCGGCTTTAATTGACTTGACCGAACATTTTCATTACAGAGAGGGTATATCTCTCTCAGACAGTTTCAAAGACCAAACTTGGTCTTTTCAGGAATTATTGTGCTTTATGGGAGCGTGGGTGATTTGTTCCCATTTTATGCATGAAATAAATGGAAAAGGAACAAGTGGAGAAATACAATATCTGTCACTGCAAAGGTTTGCAATAACGTAAGGTAACTTAAGACTATTCATTTTGCTGCTTTATACAGTATATTTAAGAATTTATAAGAGTTGCATTTTTTATCATCATACAGTTGTAGTAAATCTGCCATCACTGTTTTGGTATGGCCCCTGTACTATATGTGCATTACATTTATAATACTGTAAAACAGTAAAAATCAAATGGCTACTTTTTAATTTATACACCATAAAACAAGCTAATGTAGTTAACTGCTGTTTCATATGTATATCAGCATAATTCACCAGTGTCAATTACCATCACTCTGTGACATTATAGGCAGGCTGCATATAAAGGTAGGTGCTGCCTTAATGTGGTGTTTTGTCTTGGTGCATATGCTCTCAGCTCCATCAGATATCCATTTAATTTATTAGGTAAAGGAGCCTGGTGAATCTGCATTTCCCGAGGCATTCTGAGTGAATTTAGCATTCCATTAGCTTCTACATTTTACAGCTGTCATTCAGATTTACCTGTGGTTATGAGCAAATATGCTACACTGCTATTGTAAGCCTCAGCCCAGAGCAATAAACTGTATGTTCATGCAAATTCAGAGCCGTTCAATGGTGATTATGATAAGTGCGGTAATCTCCTTATCTCATCACAGTCTCTTTGGTTACTGAAATGTGCTATGAAATGCATCAATACACACAGAAATTGAGCAAAACTGCAACTAATGCCACAGTCTTTCTCCCTCATGTTTCCCTCGCACCATTATGCTGATGGTGTGGAACTACTCCCACTACATCAATCACAAAGTTGGAATCTGCTAAAAGTGCAGTTACCGGTGCAGTTATTTTATCGCAGATGCAAAAGGAATGTGTAAGCCTTGTTTCACACTTGTTTTACCAGCTGGCTGCCTTAAATTTCCATACAGCCTCAATGATGACAAATATTTGCACGGCCTCATGCTGCTTTCCGCCGCTCAAAGGAATCCTTTGTCAAGACCTGGTCAGACTTGCACGGCGAAGGCAACAACAGCCAGTCTGCCCGGCAACAAGAGGACAATGATCAGCATCAATATTTTATACCATTCCAGGCCCAAACTTCATATTTAATTGCTTGTCAGTCAATGGTAAAGTAACTCAGACCCGCTGTTGCAACAAAAGCTGTTGATACATTATGTTATTTGCTAGTAAGGCACTCTGTAACCTCTGCGACCTTGTAATAAATCACACCTTTTCTTCAATATATGACCAGATATCAGTTATATTGTCTGCGCAAGGACATTGGCTACAATAGCAGCAGAGTGGCAGACGCAATAAATATTATTTAAGGACTCAAAATGTCACCTGTAAATACCCATAAATGCCATTACCTCACTTCATAGCATGTAGCCATAAACAAGTGATGAATAGAGTCTTCCACTGCGTCAGTACAACAGGTTTCTAAGAGCCCATTGATTTTGGATTTGAGAGTGTGCGTTAACGTCGAGCACTTACAGCAACTTGCTGACAGTACAGCAAACACTCCCACAAAAGCTATTAGCGCCTTGTTAATGCTTTCAACGCCTTTTCACATGAGCCAAGGTCACGTATTCTTCTCAGTACTGTCACGTGTCACAGTCTGAGATTATATAAACGAAAACACACTGAGATAGGGAGAAAAAAACAGAAAAGTTTTGTGGTTAATTATGCCACATAATTCAATTTTGATTAATAATTAATGTCTCCTTTCCTAACTAAATATCTATAATTAATCAACAAGTCATAGCAAGAGAGTGGGCTAATTGGTTTGAAAACACAAACCTGAATACTTAATTCATAGAGGAGGTTGACATCGCTAATTGCGGGAGTAATCAAAGCTCCACCCTTTGGGATTTGACGAAGAGATTGGTAAATGGGGGTTAGCGTGATCCTTCATAGCATTATCATGACAGCTCCATTTATAACCAGATGAATATCACCAATGACAAAAACAGTAAATGGCAAAAGCCTTTGTGCATTAGGCTGTCTGAATGATAAACTCCACTGATGGAATCACTCGAGGAGTTTCACTTAAGACGAGCTTGTAACTGTTTTACTCAAGTCTCTAAAGCAGCATGCAATCAGTGTAATGTCTCTGCTGACTTGTGAACACCTGTGTGTGTTTCTGCTTCTGAGCGGGCAAAACGATGTCTTCAAGATTCAAAGCAATATGAAAGTGAGAGGAAGAGAGTCGATTTGTTGAAGAAAACCGATGTTGGGGGGGGGGGGGGGGGGGGGGTTTAAAAGGATCCCTATTGGGGTGGATAGCAGGGATCCATCTAACTTCTGCAGGATTCATTCATTAATTTAATGATAAGTATTATATTCTATATTATGTATCTGCTTATCGTCTGAATGCCTTGGCAGCCGAATGGTCACAGTGAATACCAGTACAGTTTGATTCCAGCCAGCGACCTCAGTTGTGTGTCAAATCCTTTTTTTTTTTTTTTTTTTTTTAAGGAAACTTGTGACCCCTTTTCAAAGATTCAAGCCTTCAGGGGGATTGATTAGGTCTGGGCCTCAGTGCCACAGAAAGGGTTGTGAGGTCAGAAAGTATTGAGAGAGGGATGGATGCTGACATTAGTTTTGATCATTTTCATAGGATCTGTTGACAGTATACAAAATAAAGAATAATGGCAGGCTCAACCTTTAAAGCTCTCTGGTAATAACAGCCTGGTCTCAGACAGACCAATGCTTCGGGGGACGAAGGCGGCGGGTGCCTGCGACTGCCCCAGCCGCGGGAAACTCGGGGCGTTTCCGGTTGACCCCCCATCCGCAAGTCATTTCACGTGTCATCACAACGCATTCTTTTGTCTTTTGCTTGTCGTTTCACAACGTTAACCACAAGTTTATTATTGTTACCATGACGACGAAGGTCACCTGGCTTCATCCTTTCCTGCATGTCCGAAACTCATAAAATGCGTGGCGGTTAAATGACACGCAAAAAGCTTAGAACTGGTGACATGACACGAAAAAAGTTCTTCAAACTGCCGTGTTATTTTTCGCCATCCCATGAGATCACGTGGGTAATACATGCGCAAGGATTGTTAATAATTATCAAGTTGGTAATACATGAAAATAGAAATAAATGAAAGGACTTTGACACTTAAAGGTGGAAACATTTGTCCAATGCACATTTTTAAGTAATGTCCCACTCAAAGTGTTAAATTAACACCTCTTACATACTCATGTGAGTTATTATTATACATTAGAAGCTTTACTTATATTGTATCACAAGGTATTCTAATTAGAACGTTCACCTCATGTTTCTGCTTTTTCAGGACCGTCCCAAAGTTTTCCCTCCAGAACCTATTCAGGCAAGATTAGTTCTCATCACAGTGTGTGGGTGTCTGTGTGTGTGTAAAGTATCTGTTAACACATGACTTCTGTTAATGGCTAATTTGCACTGGATAAGTGTCTCCCAAACTTCAGAGACGGGTGTGTCATACTCCATTTATGCATTGTCATCACACTAAAAATCCACCATCCGTTACACATAACTTCCGACAGGGACCCATTTCAGTATTAATGTGGCTGCAAACAAAGAAAGTCACAGCTGCGTAGGCCAGAGCTGAGACTTGCGGGTGTGATCTCAGTTTGAGGTGAAAGCTGTTTTCAAGTGCAGCCTTACCTGATGGAGTACAAGTCGCAGGTTTGGAAAGAGATGTGCGGAAGTTTGCCAACAGTCACAGGAATGTCAGTCCGGATAAGACCGCTTGTGCCTAAGGTTGTGTTTAATGGGCATTCAGCGCACACAGTCAAAACTGTATGTGATTACACTTATTTATCCTTTTCATTACCTGCCATGTTGTCCTTGAAGTGGCATTCTTTCTTCATTCACTTCTTTTTGTGTCAATTTCTACTTAAATTGGACATCTATTTTTGTCACCAAACAAGATTTATTACCAGCACCCAGGTGAGAGTCAACTTGGCTGAAATTAGAATACTCTTTGTCCGTGACATGGGCACATCCGTGGAGGGGCTGCAACCTTGTAGGCTGTTCCCTGTTGAAGGGGAAGCTATCTGTGTGTGTGTGTGTGTGTGTGTGTGTGTGTGTGTGTGTGTGTGTGTGTGTGTGTGTGTGTGTGTGTGTGTGTGTGTGGGGAGACGTATAGTATATATGCATAGAGACTGAACACTTGAGAGGAAGAGTGTGGGCTTATACGTGAACAAGGGGACGAGGGATTTTCTGAGTTTAGGGGACAGGACACTTTACTGATGTGTCTCCACTGGCCTGAATTCACAGTTGGGATGTTTTATCTGCTTAGCAGTGTCACCTTCAGTACCTGACGGTTTGAAATGCGTTCACTGTTCATGCAGTGTAGCACGAACACGACATGCTAGCCTCAAATGCTGTTAATTAATTTAATGCTGTTAATGGACAATATTTAGCTTGTTAGAGTGGCCATTAAAAATCAGATAAGATAGTTTTGATATGACGTTATTACCTATGACCATTGTCACCACAATGTTGACTGTTTACTAGTGGAAGTGACCACACAGAGATACTGAAATCAAAAATAAATAAATAAAAATACATTTTGATAAAGAGAGCACTGGTGCCCTATGATAAGTCTGGCTGTTGGAAAACTGATTTCAGGGGAGAGAAGATCAGATTGTGCACCCCCACTCACCACCAAAGCATTCTGTGATTGACTTTGCCTCTTTTATTCATGCAGTTCATTCATTTCAGCACATTACGTTTTTCTTTTGGACTCAGAATGGCACTCTCAGACTCACACCTAATGCACATGTAGAAAAACTCAAAAGTGGAGTTGTTGTGGATCAGCGGTCTAAAGGCAACACATACCAGCCGTGTTGTAATGCATTGCATCATTTGAAGACCATTAAGGTAGAGCTCTCTGGGTGTCCTGATGTGGGGAGGGAACGTTGTAAATTTGCTGATTTTCTGGACAGTTGATGCAACTTGACACAGGGGAAAAGGACAGCTGTGTATTTCTTCATAGAACGCAATGAGTTTGAGTGTTTTGGTCATGCAGAGCCTGTGTGGGCCACTCTTAAGAGGTACTATGAACATAGCTGCTTTATTTGGCACCAGTTATATGTTATATGCCAACAAGTAACCAAACAGTTGCAGTAAAGAAATGCCAAATGTGATGACTTGCTAACCCTTTTTGACATATATTTAAAACAGCACAAAGACAATATAAATATCTGCTTATTCTGAATAATGTATCTCAAACAAGTGCAACAAAGGAGCAACAAAAGACTGGGAAAGTTGTGGAACGCTCCAAAAACACCTGTCTGTTAACAGGTGACAGTATCGTGATTGGGTATGAAAGGAGCATCCTGGAAAGGCTCAATCGCTCACAAGCAAGGGTGGAGCGAGGTTCACCACTTTGTGAACATATGATTGTCTGAGGGAGATTAATAACACAGTGTGTTTGGTAATGATTGCACTCTGTTTTTAATCCCGTTTACACAGCATTCAAGCCTTTGTGGAATCAGGGTTGCACATGATTGAGGCTATTACATTGTTTGTTATGCCGTCTCCATCTCTCCCTGCTTCCTGTCCCAGCTCCCCCACAGTCGCCTCCAAGTAAAAGTCAGTGCTAAAACACGATCTTTACAAACGTCTATTTCCTTTTTTCATCATCTCTAGAGGAGTCGAAATGCTTTCCTTCATGCTGTTCATCATTTCTGGGCTTGAGTACAGTCTAGAGCGCCACATGGGGGTTAAGGGGCTAATTTTGGTAATTGATTGTAAGTGTTGTATGACAGCTCCCCCGATGCTGGTGAACATGTGCGACGCGGCCACTTAAAGGCCTGCTCACCAGCAGCCGGTGATTGATCCGTCTGATCGATAGCCTGGTCGGTGCACATAGAGGGCGTCTCAGAGAGGGTTCACGTCCGGTGCTAATGGTGAGCAGCGTGTGTGTGGCTTTGCTACTGGTGTAATTATTCTCCATGCTTAATGCTTTAGCAGCTAGTGCACCTCCAGGTGTCTTGATTTTTTTCTTTAAATGTCTTGCAGCGGGGAAATGACATTTGGACCCTTCGTGGAGGCAAAATTCACACAAGGGACAAATAAGGAACAGGCTGCTATTCCGTTTGGAAATTGGTTTTATTAATGCAACGTAAGTCCCCCTCACAAAGCAGCCTACTTTCTGCTCTGTTGTTTACAACCTGTAACCTTCTATCAGAGCTGTGGAAGGGAGTTGATAAGGAGACACAGAGCGAGCGTGGTATTACAATAGGATGTAACATGGCCGTAGCGTAACCATTAATCTCCCTATCTACTCCTTTCCCCTCCCTCACACACTTTACCTATTTGACCATTTCCCATCACTGCCAACTTCAGGAGCATGGGATTACAAACAAAAAAAAAAAAAAAAATCAGCCTTCGTCACAGCTGAGACTCGCACTCGCCAAGTTGGCAGGCGTCTGCGATGGGCATCGTTCGAATGTGTCCGCTCTGATATTTCCCCTCTATCTCCCATGACCTGATAATGTGAACCCTCTAATGAAGCTATTGTGTGCCTGTCCAAAGCCATTGTCTTCCGCCGGGAACTTTCTTTTCTCTTTCCGGCATGCGCTGCCCTCAGTGATGAGGCGCACCTGTAATGGCCACATCTCTCTGTCTTCTGTCTCTGTTCCCTTTCTTTCTGTCTCTCTGCTTATCGCTGTCCTCAGTTTTGGTCAGTTTTCCACTGTCTACACAGGCAATTCATTTTCTCTCCTTCTCCTTTTACTTTCGTAATAGCAAACATACGAATTGGGGCTATTGTTTAACGCAATAATATGATCCCAAGACGTACAGTGGAAAACCTAACAAAAGAAAAACAACACATTGTTGTGAAGTTGTTTTGATTAAAGGTACTAAGTCCACGATTGTAATGCTGACTCTCTTTATGCAATGATCCTAATGTGTAGATATTGTCAGAAAAACAAGAACACAATCATTCAGTGGTTATCAGTTAACGCTTTATGCCCTTTGTTGAAGAACAATTACTCTGAGAAGTGCGTTATGCTAACATATGTATACATAGGCTGATTTAAGATTTGTTATTCCTGTAAATTGACTTCCAGGAGTTTGCACAGCTGTGTCAGTCTCATCAACGCTTGTCGTCATTGCTGTTTAGTGAAATAGACAGGTATAGGTGGCTAGCAGGCTATGCTATTAACTTTAGCCTGAAAATGAGACTGAATTGCTTGTTTTGTTTGAGTTATTTCTATAAATTACAAAAACCTGCTACTTGCAGCTTTTTTTTTGGGGGGGGGGGGGGGGTTCTTGATTCTCAATCCTGCCTGCAAAGCTCTGATTGGTCGACACATTCTCTAAACAGAGAAATGAGCTCAGGTGATTCAGAGATCTGAAATCAGGCTGCACAATGCTGGTGAAATTCTGACCAGTTTTCAAAATACATTCACAGCGTGTCCCATAAATCCTGACTCCTCGTCCATTATTACCATTATAACCAAGATGATCTGGTTGATATGCTCAGATCCGTCTGTGGCCGTCTGAAATTTAGGCTGCAATGATCTCAGCCTATCACACTACTCCTGACCAACTCAGGCTGGGGTTTGAAACAGGTGATTATCAAACCTTTAGTCCACTGTGCACCTAAATGCTTCCAGTTCTACGATAATAGAGTGAAATTATTTCACTTGGGTGAGAAAACCCCTGTGAAAATGCTCCTCCTTTAAATTAATTTTGGTGTCGTTGACCCCTGGAATAATCTCAGGTTTATTGCACTGTGTGATGGCACCAACCGATCCTTTCTGTCAGACAGTATAGAAAATGATATTTGTGATTTCATACCAGACATCCAACACTTAAACTAATCTGAGTCAGTGTCTGTGATGCTGTTGTATTGTATATCTTTTGTTAGCATGGCTCATTGTGCTCTGAACTCGATGAGAAAAGAAAACATATGTGAAGCTGATTTTCATTCATGTCTAACACACCTGTCACAGATTGAGCTGACTGCTCACACTGGTGTTTAAGTGTCATATTCCACTACAGTCCCCCTGACGAAGGCAGACATGTTTTTTTCTTTACCCGTGGAGAGGAATAAAACGGGAGCGTGGATGAGTGTGTGACTGCCTTCTTTCATTTTTCATTTCCTTATGTAAACACTGTTGTGTTCGAGGAATATCACTTTTCTTGGATGCGAGAGGGCTCTTTCATGCCAAGATTTCCTGAAACTCATACCAAGAGTGACACACTCGCAGACAGTGAGAGCCGAGCAACGAAGACACCTTTGATGAAGCAAGCTAAAAAGCCTTTGATGTTGTGCAAGTTTATGAGGCTGATTCCAGCTGCTTTGTGCTCTTCAAGGCCGTCCTCCTACGGCCTCTACCACCAAATTAGAAATGGCACCTGTACACCTCCCTTATTCTTAAACAATCAGCACTTCCTGTTTTCCCCTTGTTTGTCTACCACATAACATATTTGTTCCATTATGTGCAGCTCATTGAGGGGCTTGTAGGGAATCGAGTCGTGGCAAAGAGAGAAGCACACTGATGGATGTTAGGGAGAAAAGCAAATGCACTGCAAAGACCTATATAACCAGTTTGTTGAATTATACTAATTATTACCCACTTTATTAAGTGCAAACATTTAAATAGAACCAATGGCAGTCTGTCTCTGCACCAGTGCTTGCTTCATATCCTCTGTTATACAACAAACATGTCTTGTTTTGCCATGTTCTAATATTTGCAGCAGTAAAGTAACTCTATTACAAGGAAAAGCCCTCCACTTAAGAGTTTTGCTCCTGTAGATGCTCGGGTGAGTCGTTCCTGGTCGTTCCAAGGTTCAGGTTGATACACAAAGACGATAGAGCCTGTGCAGTCGGAGCTCCTACACTTTGGAATAACCTGCATGAGGAGATCAGGGCTGCAAACTCTGTCTCATCTTTTAAATCCCTTTTAAAACCCCACTTACACAAATAGCCTTTTCTCTCGTTTCGCTTGTTTTTGCTGTTTTAGCTTATTTTACTCATTTTCTAATATGTGCTGTTTCAATTATAAAGCACTTTGAGAGCTGCTATATAAAAAACAAGTTTATTATCACTTAGTATAGTAATACAATACAGAGGTGTTATTATCAAAACATAACTGAGTTAAATTAAAAGTGTTTATTTTGCGTAGACCCTGCAGCTGTCATATTGGCAGTTTAGGGGTTAGGGTCATCGCAGATATGAGAGATGGGCAATAAGTAACAACTAAGTAGATAAATGATAAAGATATGTTTGGAATCATTTACATAGTTCATCATATTTTATATTAAAACGTCCTGCACAGTACATATCTTTTACATATCAGTGCTTTAATAACCAAACTCTTATGGAATCCTTATCATGGATGTTTTTTATGTTATGGGATTATGGAAAAAAAAGAAGCAATAGTAGTGGAGTAGACGTATGTAGCACTAACTGACTAAATGTACTTAGTTACTTTTCACCACTAATTATTGTTATAGTCAGTGTACATTATTTTGGCTGTGACAGGACTGGTTGTATCCTTGGCCATTATGTCTTATAACGTGTCCTATTAATCAAGTATGACAGTCCATTGTTCCATCTTGAGCACTGATGTGTATTTGTATATATTTATGTATATATATATATATATATATATATATATACACACACAAGTTTTACAGTGTAACTTAGTTGTTGTTTGCTGCCATAAAGCTGCACAGCAGTACAACACAGTGCACACAAGTGTTGGAGCATTTATATTTCTCAGGTGTGCCTGTTTATGATGAAGCCACTACAGAAGCCTCATACTATCAGGAAACAGCTGTCCAGCTCTAATCTTTTTATGAGCGATATGCTGTTTTTAATGAAAGCCCTCGCAGCTCTCCACAATCAGCTAGCCATATCAGAGCTTATATTTCATCCTGCTATTGTGATGTCATCACCGGGCGCAGGCATAATACATAATTCCCCGTGTTATGACAAACCGCGGCCTCGGGCCAGAGAGGTATATGAACGCTTTTGGGCCCCATGTCAAGTCCGTGCCATTTGTGCTGGAATAATCGCTCTCGGCTTGTTGGTGGATCATATGAAATAAGGGCTGGCGTCCAACAACAAATAGGTCAGGGCTATTTGAATAAAAAGTGAAGAAGTCAAATGAGCAGCTTTGCAGCCGGTCAGATGCCTGTATTCTACCTCACTTTCTCCCTTTTTCTCCTTCCTCCCCATCAAAGTCAAATATACAGCTACACTCTCTCTCTCACACACAGTCAGTTTTCAAAACATTAAATAGAACAGCAGTGACAATAAGAACTGTGTACTTGGTGTTCAGCGATACTGGTTAAATAGGACTACATCACGACTTCTTCACATTATCTCTTTCTTTTTTTTTCCACTGATGAGTAATAAAAATTAGCACTTACTAAAAACTAAGTACTGTAGCCAAGTGATGTTCAGCTGTTTCAGAGTTTGAAGAATTGAAGTATCACATGCACTTGAATGCTACAGTAGTATAGCTAGTATAGTATTTTTGTGCATTTAAAGGATAAGGCTGGCAGTAACAAAATGCATGAAAATAATTTGATTCTTTTAACAAGTGCTGTCTGTGTAGCCAAAGCCTTATATGGCTTATTCCTGTGTGCCCAGAGACGCCCAATGTTCATTTAAAACACATCAAAGAGCTGTTTGCACCGGCTGACATGTTCCTCCGTTATCATGAACGTGGATCCATGTGGTTTATTATGAGTCAAGCTGTATAAACTTTGTAGTGCAACAAATAGAAGTAAGTATTGATCCGCCATTGAAAATAATCCCAAACAGCTGCACCTTTTGGTTGGTCCTTACCATGTAGGCGATCTCTAAAGTCCGCGATAGACTGATGTTTCTGGTGGAGCGGCATATTCATCCGCTGAGCCCCGCTCATCAGCGCGAGTGACGAGTGAATTTAAATCCTTAATTAGAAACCAGTTTGCCGTCTCTTTTCCATGCATCCCTGTTCTCTATGTTCCCACTCACCACACTTAACCCTGCGCTCATAGGCGTAGTCACTGTTGTGTCTACAGTATAATTTGGATTGTGATATTAAAGACAATAATGTTAAATGGAACATGATGCTGTGATATTGTTGCACCAAGCACAGCCGCTTTCACAGCGCTTGCAGACTGACTGTGTAATTTCCTTCGGCTCAACTTTGGCTTCTTTGTAAAATTACTTTTATCTTTGAGACCAAGACTAAGACTAACATGTCCATGTTGGCATTTCACTGGTGTGCTCTGGCGCAGCACCCCCCATCCCCTCCAACTCCCGCTGCCCCGGGTGTGTAACCACGATTGGACAATATGGAGATAGAAACAATCCAACCATAATGTACGCCAGACTTTTTTTTTTCTTTTTTTTTTTTTGCATGAAATGTCTCAGTGTTTATGCAGGAGTCTCTGGTCTACTTGGTCATATTAGCAAATCACAGCTTGGCCAATTCGTGTCACATGCAGAATCCTGATAACTTGATCATCTAAAAAGCATGAAGACGGGCAGACGGTGGCTCCAGAGACCCCGACTCCTTTCTGCTGTTTGCAGTGAGCTTACCTCAGCCTCCACTCTCTCACTCTCAGCCCCCCGAAATCTTTATCTGCTACATGATGCATGAAAGCACACTGTCTTCTCATACAACTTTACATGACCCCTGACCCCATCTGCACAGATGCAATATGACCTGGCTGCCACCATCCATTTTGGCCTGTGGAGTAGATTCAATGAATTTTTATTACGCTGCATGTGTATGTCACTCGGTTTGGCTCTTTCTTTTGATCCTCATCGCATCCGGGGTCTCTTGAAAATGCATCACTCTGAAATGAAGATGTTGAGCCGTTGCAAGAGACGTCTTTAGTTTTATATTATGTCTTTCGATTCGGTTATTGTGAAATCTGAAGAAATCTGCACTGGAAATAGCACATATTGAGCTTGTTTGTTTGTTTTTTACTTTAAATGACAATTCCAACAGGATTGTGACAGGCACATTTCCAACCATACTTCCTGGCAAACCAGAGCGTGGATGGACATTTGAATTCCGCTCTTTTATAAATTTTGGCCATCTCTTTTGACAATTTGGCATTGTCGCTTGTAAAAAGCTTGCATGTGCTCACATTTGTTCTTTCCAACAATTTCTGCCTATTCTGCTGATATTTTGGAGGCTTGGCAGCGTTTGTTGAGTTCCGCCGGACTGAAAGTTTTCTGTAATCCGAGGAACTTTCGATTTCATTTTTACTGTTTTGGAATTTTGAATGAACTACTCGGGTTTGCAACAGTTTGTCGCCTGCACCGGCGCACAGCCTGCTACCTCCAAATGGGGATTTCATGGGATTGTGCAGGCATGATGGTTTCGAGGATACGTGGATGGACTGTCTGTCAGTCTGCGCCATGCAGAGATGTGTGTCTTCGTCTGCCGTGTTCGGTGTCTTTTTTGTTTCCCTCAGGAGCCTCTCAAATTGTCAGTGCCAGGCAACAACTATATGTTCCCCAGAGGGAGCCCAAATATCTAGGGAATCAGGCGTCATTTAGCCTGTAAGAGCCTTTTTCTTTCCCTGACACTCTGTATTGCCTTTTATTTCCCCCTCTCTTCTTCTCCCTCTATCCTCTCCGCTGCCGCTCGACAGTACAAACATTCAGTCTCATTCGTTTTCACCTTAGGTGGTCTCATTCATTTTTCATCCACCCGCCTCACCTCCCAGCCCATCTTATTGATCAGTTTTTTAATCTTTTTGTGTCTTAATTGACAATGATACATTAGCGAATACAAGGCAAAGCTGCAGCTAATGATTGCTTTTAGAATTGATCGCGATACCGGTATCGATAGTTTTCGTTCATTCATCTTTTCAGCTATGACGTGTCAAAAAAATCAATCGTGACCTGAAACTTGATCTTGATGTTAAAAATAAGTAAAATTATTTGGAGATTAATGTTCCTCTATGTTTTTCTTTGGTCCATGTCCTGTAACTCCATTCTTATTAAACTCTAAATAAGAAACATACTGTAAAGATAAGCATGCATTATTTGTTTGGGACAGCCTGTTCCAACATTTAATGTCTTGGTCTCTGATTTGACAGTCATAATAAGTCCATCAGGTTTAAGTTTTGTTGCTGCTTGATGATAGCATGTTTCAACCCCTGGAAACTGCTCCTAATGAACAGGCACAAAGTGAGAGGAGTCATAAGTATGATCTTGGCAGCACATCAAGCACACTTTCCTATCAGGATTGGAGCATGAGCTCCCCTTACAATTTCATAGCCATTGTGTGTGCATGTGCATGTGAATGCCTTTGTAAGTGCAGTGTTTCCACTTACGTGTTTATAGTACTGTACTTATGCGCAGACAACCAGAGATAAGATGTATAAGACTACGTTTTAATGGCACAATCACAGCGCAGAGTGCTGGATAATGTGCACAAGGTCAGTGAAGATTTAAACAAATGCACTTCCTGTTTGTGCGTCTATATGCACAGAGCGCTTTGTGCGAAAAGGTTGAATGAAGAGAAACACAACAAGGGTTGTGTAAATATAGAAATGCTTTTTCAGCCAATCACATCACCCATCTCATGCCTTGTTTAAGTTGTGCCATTCACGGCGGCATAAAACAAAAATTGATCACTAAATGGAGAGCAGAAACCAGACCATCTTCTCCTGGAAAACGATATTGTTGTCTGGGAGGTGGGAGTGCCAGAGCTTGTATATATGGCATCCAAATGTGCAGCCAAATGCAGATGATGTGCCAACGTTTTTGGATGAGGATCCGGAGAAAAGGTTCCTAGGAATGTTTGGTGAAATAATAGAGAGGAGGGATTTTTCAGAGGGTCCTCAGGAAGTCAGCATTCCCTAAACTGCCAAAGATTTGACTCTCTTGAAGTTGTAGAATAAGACGTTCGAACCAACTAGTCTGATGTGCAGAGAAGCAACACAAACGGATTAAATAGAGTATAATTTCTTGTCTGCCATATGCGTGTGATGGCGTTGTGCTCTTGGTGTAGGGTATGTATATGTTCATTTATGTACGCACATAAAGTGGTTGAAGCTAAGCTATTAATATCCACAAAGGACACTTTGTTTGTCAAACATGCATATGCTATGTCCCTGTGCAACTTTAATTTAGATATAAATGCTTGTGTAATACATTCATACATGCCCCTCGTGTAAGTGTGTGTGTGCGTGGCAGAGCGAGAGGGAGGAAAGCAACAGCTGTCAGGATGTGATGACTCAATTTCTTGACAAGCCTGGCACTGAGCACCCATTTGGAAACTAAAGGAGTTACTGGCTGATGAGGAACTGCCACTGCCTATTAATTCAAGCAAAGAGAGGTTGTGTCTGTGTTATCTTGAGTGTGAGGAGAGTGCTACTCTGTTGCTTTTATGCTTGCACATGAGTTAGCCCATCAGTTTGCCTGTAAGGGCTTGGTTGGAATTAAATGTATGCGCATGCTCCGTGGTAAAAGAAACATTGATTTTGGTGAATGGACAACATTTTATATACCATTATACTAAACCTGGGCTGGCTACAGTCTATGAACCTTATATTGTCTTCTACCCACAGTCTCAGCTGTAGGGATGTGATGGTGCGTGTATTCATCCTGAACCGTCCGCTACAGGACGTTCGGTTCAGTGCACCCTGTGACCCAAACAATCAGTGTCTGAACAGTCTTTGTATGTCAATGTGCACCTGTTATCGTCTGCAGCATGCTAATCGTCTTAGCCCAGTTAGCAAGGTTAGTCAAGCTCATGCAGTGTTGCTTATTGACCATATGCGAGTATTTGAATGCCTTAACTGTTACAGTAAGAATTATGAGAAATTACACATCTTTGAAATAAATGATAAAAATCATACTGAACTGTGACTCCCAAACTAAGGTAGGCCACATACAGACCTGTGAATCTTGTGTGCTGTTTCACCTAGGGTGGCAGTGATACACCAGTTTCACAGTATACTTGTTGTTTGAAAATTGAGGGTTGTCATACCATGCACATTTGCTCATCTACAGTATTGAATTCTACTGTATTAGGATTACTTTAAAAAATATAGGACATAATCATTTGTATTACAACAAAGCATTTGTTCAACCATTTGTTTTCATTCCTTTAAGCTTTACTGTAATTGATGATGATGATAATAATAACTGTGCTGTGAAACCATGATATTTCCTGCAGTGGTTATCATACGGTGAAAATCTCACACCGTTGCCACCCTTGTTTCACCCCTTGTGAACTGTGAAGGGAACAGCTCACTTGGATGATAGTTATCCTGGTTTGAGACAGGCCTGTGCAGTATTTAAAGTGATACTCCACTTAAGCCACGCATGTAGCCTTGAAAAGTTGCTGTTTACGGTTCGCACTTTTTCACAAAGATGGGAGGCTTCACATTAGTTATAATGGATTTCAACAGTAACAATGTCACCGCAGGAAAAAGCATCAACACACTCATAAAGGCTTTTCAAGCACCTTCTTCAGTGCGATCCATTTTATATCATCCGTCTGTGTTGTTCAGGCTTTCCATATCCTAACCAGAATCATACACTTGCTGCTGCTGATATCAATGGTTTAATGTCTTCATTGTGTTGGACGTTGTGAGGGACCAAGCAGGCAAGCATGAGGAGACATAGGTGGATTTCCAAGAAAAAATGGTTTATTTACAAGAAAATTAAGTCAATATGTAAAGTTCTGGGCCCATAAAAGAGGTCAAGTGAGCAGAACTTAACTGAATTGAATTGAACAGACCAAACTAACATAATGAAGACAAAATAGACCTAACTGACCTAACTACACAAGAACAGACCTAACACACATAATAGACCTCACGAACTGCACACAAAGGGGAACATATATACTGGCTGATCAGACCATTGTGAAACGAAGGGGATAACAAGAAACAAACATTACCAACTAGACTACAAACAAAACACAACAGGACAACTTGTCTGTCAGTAAGGCTATTTTGATAATTAATCTAAACAAAAACACCAAAGGTTCTACTATAATTTGAAGAAACAAAGAAAATCCTAAACTAAACATTTGAAAATCACACCCGGATGCTGCAGGCACTTGGTGTAGCCCAATTGGCCACTTCCTGCATTTAACAGCTCTGCTCCCACAGTCGTGCCTTTTGCTCAGGTCTAGCCCGATGTCCCTCCAGCAGCAGCGAGACCCTCAACACTGGTAACTCAAAGAAATAAACCATTAGAACTTAAGACAAATAGACAAAGTGCAATGTGACTGTGCAGAAGCTAACTAAATGTGCGCGCTCCAAATAGAAACCACTGTACTGTCAACTTATGCTAAATAAATATGAAACCAAAAGGTATGTGTAATCCTTAATGTGTTTGCTGTCTGTATGTGCAATGTGGATGTCATGTGGTCAAAAAGGTAAACTAAATGAATAATTAAATATAAAGAAAACTAAGGTGAGTGTAGGAGGGTTACCGTCATTTATATCAGCTGTGTGGCAGCAGTTGCAGCCATCACAGACGTACAGTATCTCAGTCTTCTCTGCTATTTATCCAGTAATTAGTGGGAATAAGACAAATACACCAGCAAACAGCAAACAGGAAAAGAAGTATAAGCTACCAGGGGAGATTGTATAACTTAATGTACAGTATGTGAATGCACTGTATGTATCAGACTCCACAGAGATCTGATTCAAGGTCGTTCAGTGGACATAATAGTGTCCTCCACGGCTTATCTTCACTCAATCCCTGTATCACAAGTGACAGAGGGAAAATAGCCACGTTCTATGTACAGTACAACACACACACACTAATCTATTCCCTACGAGATAAAGATAACCCCAGAAACCACAGGTAACACACAAACAAATCACAAGAAGTTCACTTTATCAGCAGCCAAAGGAGACCTGGCAACCTGTCTCCTCGCTATTGTTAATCGTTCTTTCTCTCTCTCTCTCCAGCTTCCATCTGTCTTTCCCCCTTTTCTTACTCCCGTGATCTCTCCCTCCCTCCCTCTCTCTCTCTCTTCCCTTCCCTCCCACTTTCTCTCTCCCTCTCTCACTCTTTCCTTGAAGCTCGCAATTTAATAACCTCAAGTGCTGTCAGAGGAGGCATTGAAAAATGGCTTCTATAAAACATAACGGCCTTAATCAGAGTGCGCCGAGGATTCTCCCTGCTGCCGCTGATTTCACTCCCCCTCCCTCCACGCTCCCCCCAATCCCCGCCTCTAATGAATTAATGTTGAAATATGCAGGGGCTCAGTAGTCATTAGATGTGCGCCGTGAGACGTGATTTAAGATGGCTGCCTTTATGTGTCTGCCAGGCAAGATGGAGCGGGACGGGCCTGGCTGGACAGTGATTGTCTTGGCTGACTGAGTAGAAAGTGTTTTGAGACCGCTCCTCGGTGGGGGTTATAGGTTACAAACGAACTACAGTTGTTGCTGTTGTTGTTGTTGTTGTGTGGTTTCTTTTTAAAATGGGGAAGAGCGGGCAAGTGCTTGAAATTTCAGGAAGCTTCTTTTTGTAGGAGATCCATGTCCTTTATTTCACTAGACCGGTATAGCGTGTTTCAGCTATGGCGTGTTATTCTGCAGGGGCTAACTGCTCTGACCTGTAATATCATTGCCCTCAAGCTACTTAAAGCCCTTTCACACTGTCCTGTGGTTATTTTATACATTGTTATTATAAAACTATTAATTAGAGCAGCTTGAAGGTACTTTAGCTCAGCACTTCCTGTTGCTGCTACATTAAAAGCCGCTGGCTGATAAGACATTGGGAGACTTTTGTTGTGAAGGAGCAACAGGAAGTGGTGACTAAATCATCAAGGTTAGAAACCAGCTACTACTTTCATAAAGGACAGTTGGTCTGTACCTAGATTTGAGCAAGTTTTGGCGAAGTCTGATCAGATCTAATGTTGCAAAGAAGGAAGAACAAAAGAAAATGCAGCTACGCTAAACTGGTGCAGCTGCATTTTCTGTATTTTTTGCTTGCATTTTTGCCTTCTTTGTTAATAAATTGAATATTTCAAGGTTATGGGTTGTTGTCCGGGCAAAACAAGCAGCTTGGGCTCCAGGAAAATGTGACGGGCATTTCTCACTATTTTCTGACATTTTATATTGATCAAACAATTAATTAAAAATAATCAGCAGATGAATCAATAAATAAAATAATGGTTGCTGCCCTACTCGTGGTACAGCGAAGTATCAAAACCATGTGGAAATGTGGAATTATGGTGATGGAGGCCATGTAATGTATGTTGTTAATGTGGCTTCTTTAAGAGTCTTTTTCTAATCAACAGTGATTTAATGGAGGGTTTTTTATAAATCTACCATTTTCCATTTTTTAATGTTTCCATGAGGTGTCACATGATGCATACTTCACAGTCTTAGTCTCATACTGCAAACATCGTAGTGGTAATATATTAATACTATAATATGATCTCCGTGAGAAAACTTCAACTGTAAAGGCTCATACATCTCATTGGTGTGCTCTGCAGAATTCAGAAAATCCGTGATGCTTCTTCAGTACAGGCCTTACCATCAAACAGTCTTCAGACGTGTATTAAAAAAGGAACATCAAAGTGAAGATGCTGTAACTTTCCTCAACATTTTCTGACAATGTTTCATTACTGCTGGACGGGTCTATAATCTATTTCCTTTGAGACTTCCTTCTTAAGTCGAGATCACACAATTATGAGAGCTCTCATTCTGACGGCGGGGCGGAAATTAATTAATAAATAAACACTGCATTTTTACATTCATCAACATGCGGTAAGAATAGCTCTAATTATCACAGGTGAATTAACACTTTCATTTTTGTGTCAAAAAATTAATTGTATCCCTTAACAGCTATTCCCAAGGGGAAGTTAAAGAAGAGAATGGGGAAGGTAAAAGGAGGAAAAAAAACAACAGTGCAGACCACCAGGAGTGCTAATTGCTGCTTTCAAAGCCTTGCATCAGTGTTACCGTCTTTACACACGAGTGTTCAGTGTCCCACAGAGAGATGCTTTAGGTAGAACCTTGTTACAAATACACGGATGTCAAGTCTTGATCTCCAGGACCAGGCAGGGAACTTCTCTTCATCTTCACTTAACCAGGCAAGCTGACCGAGAACAAGCTGTAGTTAGAACAGCAACAGCGTGAGGTAACTGTTGTCGTAAGGCAGGACTTTTTTTTACTGGCATTTATTGCAGGCCAGTTATGGATCTTGACTTTGAACTTGCACAGATATTTGTGTAGACTAGGTATATCTGTCAATTGACTGTGTTCAAAATTATGAGTAGGGCTGCAACTTACCATTATTTCCATTATTGATTAATCTGATAATTATTTTCACGATTAATTGTTTAGCCTGTAAAATGACAAACAAAATGTGTAAAATGCAAAAAGTGATTTCTTCTTTTGTTCCACCATAATGATAAGATAAGAGGAGATGAGATAAGATAAGACTTTATTAATCCCCATCAGGGGAAATTCAGGTGTTACAGGCAGCAGGTAATAGCAGTTGAAAAAAATAGCACAAACCACAAAGACAACAAATCACAAAGAGCTATAAGAAAATTTTCCATAAAAAATACTGCCAAAAATCTGATAGATTTACACTGTTTTTACACAAGTTGCACTTGGGTAGAAATTGCGCATGGTGGGTACGGATAAAGCACAGCATTACAGCATTTACTACAGCATTTATGCTATTGCACGGTTATATATATATATATATATATATATGTGTGTGTGTGTGTGTATAAATGTCACAGTAGAATACCAGTCTGTATGAAAAAAAGTAATATTGCACAAGGTATACGCGTATGATAAATAACACATCAGTGTAAAATCCGAGGATTCTTCATTGACCATCATAAATGACAAAGAAAAGCAGCAAATTCTTACAATTTTAATCTAACTTTTTTAAAATTTTAATCAATTTCGAAATTGATTTAATAAACGAATTGTTGCGGCTCTATCCGCTAGCAATGTTGTCCAAGCAGCGTTGGATCTAAGGCCACCAGACTTGATAGTACATACTTGAAAACATTCCGCCTCTTATCCAAGGGAATATCGTCCTTGGTGCAGCCATGCTCCAGATTCAGTCGTGAACAGAGCCCGGCTGTCTATTATTGTTGCTACCTGTCTGTATAAATGAACGAGTGCTTTGAATCGAGCGCACGTTTTAGTATCTTGTGCGCACGTGTTAATATCTTGTGTACTCGATATAGTTTTTTTTTTCTTCATGACACTTTAGGGGCTCCGTATGAAAGAGATCCACCCTTGTTGGATAACCGTGACCTGGATCACTTAGAATCTCCACAGACACACTTGGGATGTTGTAATACGCCATCATGCAAGACAGAAATCATTGATTTCTTCACTCTTCTATGTAAAATTGCTAAAAAGTCAATATGATCAGAAAGGCAGTGAATTATCACATCTTAGAGGCTGTGATAAGGGAATGTATGATATTGTACTGGAAAAAATACTGGAACACTTATCACAATCGTTGCAAATTCCTTTTCTGTCAATCGGCTAATCAATTAGTAGACTAATTGTTTCAGCTGTACTGTTAGGTACTGTTTGTTATTGTTTCATTGATACGTTTTCAGAAGGGAAAATGAGATGAAACTGAATAACCTTTTGGCACAATGGGTTGACCCGCCCCTCTTTTTTTACGCCTGCATGTATATTTGTTCTTCTGACTGAGAGAATGGCTGCGCGGACATGCCCTGCATGTCTGCCTTTAACTCTTTTCCCCTCTTGTGTGTTAATGTCGCAGTATCTTTCTGTCTGAGCTGTGACTGAATGACAGAATGAGTGTGAGTGAATGCAGGGATCACTCCGTGCGTGTGTGCCGCGTGCACGTGTGGTCAACCCACTGGTGAATACCACTGCATTAGCAGGGCCATTAGCACATTTAGCTGCCTGTAGTGCCCGAGTGTTAGTGACACGTTTGGGTCCCCCCTCCACTTAGGCACCACATTTGATAGACGGGACTGACATGCCAGGTGACAGTAATGTCACTGCTCTGGAGACCACATGAGATTGTTGGTATTCCATGTAAAAAAATAAATCTGCCAGGTTACTGTCAAGTATATCTGTACAGTAACATTAGGGCAACGTTAACGTCGAGCACTGATGTGCTGCAGTTGTAGACTCAAGGCTAGTTTTAGTACTGACATTTACAGTGTAATAAGCTGTTGAGACAACTGTCTGACCAAAAAGGGTTGGAATTTTTTCAGTACTTGATCGTAAGTCTGGCACGACTAAAGTTTGTGTGGCCAAAGCCTGATACACTGTAGCTTGTTCTGTAGTTTAAAAAATGTTGTCCAATAACCATTAAAAAATGTATTAAAAAAGCACATTGTTCACAATGAACATGGTGCTGCAGTTTCTTTTGGTTTGTTCCCACATACAGCACACTGTCCTGCTGCTGCAGATACTCACCACAGCACCACATCCATGACTGGAGGAAGTTGACCAACAGCAAAGCTACTCTAACGAGAAATCTAGTTTAGTTCACTAAAGCTACTTAGAAAAAGGTAGTTCAAACTGCTTTGTAAAAAAAAATAAATACATGATGATGTGAAATTAGAAGAAATTATAAATTAAAAAAGTCCCCACTTGTTTACATAAACCAGAAAAATAAACTACTACTACTACTATTGATGGAAAAGTGCAGGGAATATCAGCTTTAGTTTTGTATGCAGTGTCCATCAGTCAGACACCTGCTGTCCTGAAACTAGAGTCCAGGTGGGGGTATCACACCAGTTGACACCTAATATATTCACGAGACAAATGCTCTGCCTAGGCATGTCTTCACAGGGGTCAGGATGAAAGAAATGATGTACTTTACTACTATCCAACACTGGCCACGACTGGAACTGGCCCCTAAAAAAAATGTGCTACTTGCTCCTATCTCAGCGCTGATTGTTAAAAGCTACAGCGCCCAGCTGTTTTAGGAAAATAAAATAAAAAAGAATAAAAGTCTTCAGTAGGATCAATTTGGCTTGAGACGGAGAGCCATAGATAGGGTAGGGAAGTTGCTTTTACAACACAGGCCTGCATTCACCCATTCACATGCACAGTCATACAATGGTGGCTCAGTTCAGTATTTTGCACAAGGATGCTTCCACATGTAGGCTGCCGAGGCCAGGGATCGAACCACAGACCCTCTGATAGGTTGCGGACCCACAGCCGTCCCGAGTTTAAGATATTCTGTAGCTAAAAGCAATGCAGAGTACTTGCAGCAGGCGTAAAGTTGGAGTGACTAAGACTGGCTATACGTATAAGCTGAGGTGTAAATTAAGAAAATACATTTTATGCTGTCAGCGTCACTGTCAGATTCATCCGTGAGAGTAAATCTAAATGTGGATGATGTGAAGTGCTCCTCAATCTTGCCTCAATATACTGCCCACTGCCAGTTCACCATAAATGAGGCCATTTGATGAGCTAAGTTTGGACACATGAGCCTAATGGTGGCGTTAAAAAGGAGACCTGGGAGAATAGATGGCCGGACATCAGTCACTTTAATCACCTGTTTCATTATTCAGTGGATAGGTGCCACCTGGTCATACATGAAGGGTGTCAATGGGACCTCGGTCTGAAGAGGAGTGAGACATCCTAAAGCGGAGCTGTGGCGACTCCAGTCCAGTCCAGAGAAACCTCTTTATTTTAGCAGAGGAAGGGACACATTTGTCTGCCTCAGCGACTGTGTGTGTGTGCACTTTTTGAAAGATAGGAAATAAAAGAAATTGATTATATCTGTGTTGGTGCGATTCATCTTTGGAAATTAGGTCTCCTATTTTTTATCTCCACTGTAGATTACATCATTATGACGAAAATCCAAAGAAATTGTGTTCACGGGGGTTGGAAGGTGCAGCAGTATTGCAATCTGTTCCTTCAGGTTCTGCTTTACTTCGTGTTTTGGCTGATTGAATGATTGGGGGCAGCCAGATGCAAGCTGGAGTCCTAGTTGGGTCTGAATCTGGATCAGCTTCTTTTTCTACATCAGGTCACGTGTGAAGTAAGGTGGTTAGAACTATCTTGCACATCTTCATGTAAAAAAGGAAAAAGAACATTAAAATTCATGCAAACAAAGGAAGTGACACTTCTTCAAAGATGCCTCATGCTTCTAAAGAGTTCATCTGAACTTTGGTTTTTGAACAGTGTTGTTGAAGAATAGCACTAGCAAAATAGACCTCAGAAACATTTGAATTCTGGGTAAAGGTCAGGCTACAGGAAAGGTAACCCATGGCGATAGGATGATCCACACCCTCGCATCTCAATGCAGTCCTGCCGTCCACTTTTCACAGGCACGCACCACAGAGGAGATAAGAGAGCGAATAAGCTGTCAGCGGGCCAGTTCGCCGGTTCCCTCTATATTCTTCACATTACTACAGAGGGAACAATGTGTCTGCAGTGGCAGGTGGCCATAGTTCATAATGTGCTGATGCTGACCAAGTGTCAGTTTGATCCATGGGATTGGTGAGTGGGATGGGGCTGTGGCTCCTGAATCCTTAAGCAAGCAACTGTGTGGTGCTCCTGTGGGGACGGTCGGAGACATGATACAGATGAGACCGGCAACTATCTGCCTAATGGCAGACAGATACAAGGCAGAGAGAGAGGGGGGGGGGGTGAAGAGGGGGGAAGACGGTGTGTAGGACAGATGAAGTGTTGAGTATCACGTTTGGAAAAGGCACAAAGGCAGATACTGCACTTGTCATTCTGTGTTATTTGTCATCACAGGCCGGTAACTCTGAAACTAATGTACTGTATCTGTCCCACAAACAGTAAATATAAGTGTTTGCAGGCCATTCCGGTTTGAGGACGGTCCGAACAGTTGATGTGTGTTTGAACGGACTGCTGACGCTGAAGATTTGCCTCATAAAACACTTCTTCCATTTGGTGGTCAGCGGGGGCGGGTCCAGGGGGCGGCCTGGGGTGCCACCCCATTCTTGTAAAGAGCGATTGGCTATTTGCTGAGTGAGAGGCGGAACTTTTTCTCTGAAGTGACTGTTTGAAGAGTGTTTTTTAATGTGCAGTGTTTTCTTTTGTTTGTTGCCTACTTTTGGATGTTGTTGTCCTGTTTACATGCAGCCTTGTATACTTTGATTAACACAGTGGCATACTGTACTTGAAAAGGACGGCATTTCGGTATTTAAGCATCTGAAAGCATGTAGGTGTCCTGTCTGTCATAATATTTAAAAGTCAGTGTGCTTCTCCTTCCAGCCAGAAATGTGGGCTCTTCTTCTGTGCATATATCTGTACCCCAGCCCTGCGTACATGTCCATATCAGCATATCCTACATGTCTTAATCAGAAAATGCTGCATTCGGAGTAAGTCCTAATCTGGAATTTCCAAATGGAATACGTTGTTTATATTTTGGCCACTTAAAGCTCAATTTGGCCATGAAATGACTGACACAGTCTCACGTGCAGCTAGGCTACCTGGAGTCCAATGCTAAACACATCAGTCATCTCAAAATCAGTTTTGAAGAACAAAGGAAAAACCACAAAGTGTATCACCTGGAACATACACAATTATGCGAAATATACAATTCATATTAATTTTTCAGGTTCCGCATTTACCATGAGGAAATTTTAAGATCAAGGGAATTATTGACTCCTCAAAGTAGCAACTTAATTCATATCAAACAGTTACATCAACTGATGAAGCAGTGTTGTTGCTATGGCTACCTGGAGTTTAATGTACCCTCAGCACTGAGTTCAATGGTTAAACTGTTGACTGGACTGTTAAAGGTGTCCTCATATTTTACTGGACACCAAGCAGCCAATCAGAAACAAGTGTTTTCTGTAGCCATGGAATAAGATGCACTGATATTATTGTGCCAGTGGTTCAGACCACGGATGTGTGTGTAGGTCTGTGTGCAGCACTTACAGTAAAATGCATATTTGAACATTGCGCCGTAGGATTGGATTTGTATTGACCGCAGCAGCCGAGGCAGAGAGAGGTGCTTCTCGTCTGTAGCGCTGACATGAATAAACTCAACTTTGGAGGGACACAGTTAGGACACAGTTGTTTACACACACACACACACACTCCTGAGGCAGGTTTCGCAGTGAGCGATGAGCCGAGTGAGCGTGATCAAAGCAACAAAGCACAGCAGAAGAGACACACGCACACACACCCACACATCTTGAGCACAAAAAAAAGAAAGAAGAAGAAGTATAACTCACACACACATCAGCAGAGCTACTTTATCAGTCTTGGGATCTGACTCAACAGCATTTACATATTCAACAAACTGTCACATCCACAAATGCACACTGCAGCCCTCGGCGCTTGTTTGAAATACGTTAATTTATTAAGTGATGAGTGAAATATTTACAGAGTGACAATATATTCATGTCACCTACGCAATGCATGTGATCAGCTGTAATGTGTTACTGCATGTCCGTGGATTTAACAGCGCTCACTCGATAAAGCTTGATTGTGTGCGATGCAAAATTCAATAGCTCGAGTGTTTTTAGCTAATAGTGAAGGGAGAGCTGGGGAAGTGTTAATGCGGTGGATAACAGAAGAAGGGAACGGAATGATCAGATGAAATTTTAAAGAGGTTTCTTTTACAACTGAGAGAAATGTGTTCTTAATGGATCTGTGTGCAGGTGTGTGCGTTTCCTAATACAGCTCGGTAACGTCGGTAGATTTTACTTTGCACAGCATCCCTGACCCCGGCTCATCTTCTCTTGTTGTCGCTTCGACCTCCCCCCTCTTTCATTTCCAACTACTTTCTCATTCCCTCTCTCGCTCCATCTCTTTTGGTCTTCCTCTGCGATTTATTGCACGGGGCAGGCAGACAGCAAAGAAACCTCCCTGTATGGAACAATCTGTCATCTCAACATTATCATCCAAACACACCGCCTTCCATATTGTGCTACAAGGGCTTGGGCAAATTGCTATTTTTATGGGACATGATAAAGGAAATGCTGCCTTATGTTCACATTTTTTACTGCCCAATGTTAGAGCAGGACATGCCATGATTCACTATATTGGGAACTACAAACGGGTGACAAATTAAAGGAAAAAACAACATGAAGTAAGGCGTTGGGCCACCACATGAGGCCAGAGCAGCTTCAGTGTGCCTTGGCATCGAGTCTCTCGAACTCTCCTGGAGGGATGTAACATCATACTTCCAAAAAACATTCCCTTATTTGGTTTTTGATGATGATGGTGAAGAGCACTGTCTAACATGTTGGCCAAAACCTCCCATAGGTGTTCAACTGGGTTGAGGTCTGGTGAGCGTGAAGGCCACAAATTGTGATTCACATCATTTTCATATTTATCAAACCATTCAGTGACCACTCGTGCACTATGGATATGTTTCATCATAGGATGAAGGTGATCACACAGAGGAAGTTTGTATTGATTTGCAGTGACCCTTCCCTCTAAATGGACCTGAACCATACCAGCAAAATGCCCCCAAAGTATAACAGAGCCACCGGATCTCCTCACTGTGCAGGTCAAGCATTCAGGCCTGTACTGTTCCATTGGTACAGACATCCAGAATATGCTGAAGGATGACTCATCTGACCATATCACTTTTTTCCACATCTCTGTAGACCAGTGTCTAAGGTTTTTCACTGCTGAACTCTCAAACGTGCATTCATCTTTGTAATAAGGGCTTTATGCACCACAGCCCTACTATCCCTCTCTATGTAATTGTTGATGGACAGTCACAGTGTGATCACGTCCTGCATTAACGTCCTCAGTCACCTAAGAGCTGCTTTTCAGTCATTCCTTACAAATTGCACTGAAGCACAAGCATCACAGTCATCAAAAATGCCCTGTCCACTACAATTTCAGACCCTACTTACTGATGTCTTTCCCGTACATCTAAATGTAGCTGTCACTTTAGTGACTGTTCCTACTGAAACAGCAGCCAGTTGAGCAGTCTTTGTGACTGAAGCTCCTACCTCCCGCTCCCCAACGATGAGCACTCTTTCAAAGCCTCTTCGATCTTTTTCTATTGCCTGAATCAGAGTCAACTGGGTCTGCTCAGCATATTTATACACGCCACACAGCATGATTGGATGTTAATTGCTTAATTGTACCATGCAGTGCACCTGTGTGGAAGCATCTGCATTCGTGATGTTTCTTTAATTTGTCACCCGTCTGTAGTTTGTGTTGTTTGTGACGTGTGTGAGTTTGTGTCTGTTGAAAGACAGCGTACATGAATGTTGTTGTAAAATTGTCAACCATTGGACAGGCGCTACAAAGGTTTGATCCCATGGATCCTCAAGTCACGCCAGTCATAAGAGCAACGAGGCACGTGAGTCTCATATGGTGGGTTTGAATTGGAGAAATAAAAACAAGACTGTTACAAATGGCAAAACTACTGTATATGGAAGATGTTTAATCTTGGTTTCAAATAGAACGCACATATATAAATGTGTTTCTAATCTATTTGGGTCAGCCGCTGGTTCTCGTAAATCAAAAAGTCGAAAAGCCGGAAAGGGTAAAAGGGCAAAATAAAATGTGTGTGTGTGAGAGAGAGAGAGAGAAAAAAAACAAATTTAAAGGCAAAAGGCAAACCTATTACCATGTTCTGTGGGTAAGACGAGTGCATGTTGACTTCATCTGTCTGCTCTCTTTTCTCCTCTCCTCTCTCTTCTCCTCTCCTGTCTTTTCCTCGCCTTCAATCCTTCTCTCCCCGAGCCCTCGGCGTGCCTGACAGCCAGCGCCGCGCCAAACTGACAGGCCCTCAAACCGTGGCCAAGAAAGCGAGCATTAATTAAGTCATTGCCGGACTGTAATTTCCTTGAGAAGTAAAAAAATTTCCTCACACGCGAAAAGGTTACCAAGACCTTTTCTGTGTCAAAATTACCATGCGTCATGAATATTAATGCGCTTAATGAAGACAACCTTTGGTTCATCAAGAATGTTCCAGTAGCAGGTGCCAAGCTGATAAACTCACTCGGTGAAGGCTGTGTTTTTTTTTTCCAGTTTTTTCCTCTATCTCTTTCTTCTTTTTCCAGTTTTATGTCAGCTCCTTAGAGAGCCAGTTATTTAAATCAGCATCTTCCTATCAGAATTTACTGACTCACATGAAAACACACACACACACACATCTTCTCCTCTTATTCGCTTTTGCTTTTCCTTGGGTGTGTTTTTCAGGCTTGCTGACTGGAGTCGTCAGAAATGTTGATTTTAAATGTTTGTCTCTCAGCCTGTGTGAGAGAATAAGAGATTTACAAAGGCGCAGAGCGTGTGTGGAAACGGTTTTAGTTCAATTTAGTTAAAATAAATGTGCTCTTCTTTCAGCCGCACAAGTTCAGTCAAGCCTGTTAGCGAGCCAATTATATCCTGTCTTAAACATGTCTCAGACAAGCTCTCACAGTCTCTGAGAAATCCTCGGTGAATGTTTAAATATTTTAAAATGTCAATGGAAATCATTACATGTTCTTGGATTTCAAAGGAGTTCTTTAGTTTTGAGGGAATTGTATAGTTTGAGGGAGACAAAACTCCTGCTAGCAGCTCAAAGCTAAATGGAAGGGTGGGGTTAGCTTAGTTTAGCCCATCGACTGATAATATACAGTATGGCAGTATGACGTCGTCTTATATCATCTGCCGTAGTTTGAGGTTCTCATGAGAACACACTCCTGGTAGAAAGTCCAGTGAAGACACTTTTAAAAACCATTAGCACGCTAGTTAGCTCACTAGCTAAACATGTTCAAACTCAGTTCTGTGCCAGGGTGCATTCTAAAGTTTGTCGGAAGCTAATTTGAGGATTCGACGGCCGCAGTTAGCCGAACTTTTCGACCTTGCAGGTTTTCTGCTAGTGTGCGACACGACCCTCCTCCACTGCTCAGCAAGGACACATAGCTAGGGGAAACGTAACGTGGGAATTTTGTAAATTTGCTGAAGCCTTACATTAATCGTAGTATGACAATTAGCATAAGTCAGATGGAAAATATGGAAGGTTTGCAAAGGCCTCAACAGCACAACAGCAACTTTTTGCACTGGTGTCTCCTGTGTATGTCGTCATTTCTGTGACTGTCTTCTGCATTGAGAGAGTTCACGAGAAAAACCAGACAAGCAACAAGGTTTGTTGATTGATATTAAAACTGAAACTTCACTTCATACCCTCACACACACACACAAACACACACACACACACACACACACATCGGAACCAGAAACACATCATCTACCGCTGACCACACTGTGAGAGTTTAAATTTGAAATTGATTCCGAAAATACAACTGATTTGTAAAAAGTGAGGGTGACATTAAGATGAGTGAGAACAAGGTCACCAGGTGTCACTGACCGAGCCTTTTGATCTCTCAGCGGTTTGGATGAGCTGCCCCTGTACTCCTCCTCCTCCTCCTCCTCCTCCTCCTTCTCCTCCTGCTCCTCCTCCTGCTCCTCCTCCTCCTCCGCCATGCCGCTGCCTATTATTTCCGTTGTGTAATTGAGATGCAGAAACATTGACAGAACTCATTTACTGCGATGGAGAACTGTGTAATGTGGAAGGGAACACAGATTATTACATCAACACACACACACAGACACACACACAAAGGTGGGCATACACACACACACATGCTGGTAAAGGAGAATGTAATTTGGCACCATGTTTGAAGAGCCTCTTCAATTGTTCTGCCAGGATTTGTACTCGTGGTCTCATGTAGCCAGGGAGGCAAAGGTGAGCGGAGGTGAAAACATGTTGCGTGATTGCTTCCTGCACTGCGGGAGCGTGTGCTCAGGTGTTTATTATGAGAATCGCACATCAGTATGGCTGTGAGGGGCCGGCTATTGAAATGGGATTGCTCTGTTGTCTGGTGCTTTCATTATGCCAACAAATCATTGCACTTAAACAAGAGAATGACAAACAGAACGTAAAGTCTGAAATGCTAAGAAATCTCTCTCGCGTGTTTTCGCCTCGCTCTTACATCGCTCCACCCGCTCTTCCTGCGCCAGGATGACAAAGAAGGTGGTTCATCCTCTTGAGACAAAGGACCTCACACACACACACACGCGGACACACTCTCAAACGCACACACTCACACACACATACACAAGAGCACTGAGGTCTGCTGTCATACACCTCTCATTAATTCCTACCTGTCAGCCGGCTCCCCCTACCGTATCGGCCCCCCGAAAGGTGACAGCTTTCCAATGACTGACAAAGGCTCTTTAGGTGATACAGAAGATCCCTAGCAACCGCCGGCTTCTGTAAAGTGCCCCTCAAATGTCACTTTTGCTGCTCGGAGACGTGCGCACACACACACCCACACATAGTATTTTTAAAACAGAGGCCTGCTCTCAAGTCTTCAACCATCTTTGACATCCAGAGGCTATGGATGTCACAGAGGCCTCAGCTCTTAAAGCTTTTAACATCCGAGAGAGATGGCGTTGTTTGACAGTGCTATTGGTGGATGCTATTGTTGCGTGTCGTTTTTTTCCCCCCCGAGTGCATTGGATTTGCTTGTTTTTTCTCTTGTAAGAGGCAGATAAGGAAGAGCGAGAAACAGAACCAAACTTTCCCTCCGTGTCCATTCAGCTGTCAGGCGTTGAGTGGCAATGGCGAGCAATATTGGTGTCGGCCTGTACTAGCCGGGAAGGGGTCAAGTACATAGAAATGTTGGCTTCTCGTATTGACGTCATTCAGCTGTCGAGGCTGATTCCAGAGTGCAACCTTACCTGTATTCAGTGTTATCTGTGTTGTAGAGCTGGTAATAGTGGGCAGAGATGTGTGAAATGTCTGAGTGTGGTAAAACTTCACGCCTGAGGAAGGAAGAGGGAGTACAAGTGCGTCTTCTTCGGGGCCTTCAAGCCTGTACTAACAGAATACAAATACATTATTGTGGTTTACAGACAATGGGCTCTGAACAGATTAGAAAAAACATCCACATTTTATGTAGTAATATTCGTCCCTCGCCACCGCCGTGCTACCTGTTGCCACAAACGTTTACACCACTTCCTCTCAGAGCAACCCTGTCAAATCTCAACACACAGACATCATGCACATCCTGTTGCAATCAGTGACATTCACTCTTTACACACTTGAGATCCATCGAAGATAGATGTCCATACCTCTGTTTACAAATAATATAAAGCCCTGGGGACCATACCTCAAAACGAATGCCTTCAAAAAGCAGAGCTCTAAGCTTGTTCTACCCATTGTCACAAATTCCATATATACTCCCATTTTAGCATTATCCAGCCGTCCATGCACATATCTTCCGCTGCTTATATGGTGCCAGGTGGAGGCTAAGAAAGGTAGTCCACACGTCCCTCTACCCAGCAACGCTCTCCACCTCCTCCTGGGGAGGAGCATGTTCTGGGTCTACCTCAGGCTCTCCAACCAGTCAGGTGTGCCCTAAAAAGGTCCAAAAGTAGGCGCTCAATGAGGCATCCTGATCAGATGCCTGAACTGAATTTTAGCAATATGCTCCCTTAAAACAAACTATATGTTTCACCTCAAACATTTGAGCTCCGCGTTTTCGTTGCAACACATTAACTGACCTCGAAGTGACATGATTGGAGTTAGTAAACATCGCAGAGGCTCAGCAGGAGGGCTGGTAAAGCCTCTGGAACTTAAAGCATATTTTTGAGTTTTGTAACAGTGTAGTTAAGGCAAGCATCAGCTTTACACTGGCTGCTGCAGTCTATAACAGGAAGTGTGTGTGTGAGGGAGAGCGAGAGGGAGCTTATCAAATTATCAAGTATTACACACTGTGACTCAAATGAAAATCACAACATGGTGTCACTGCTTAGAGAACAGCAGCCTTTGGTCTGTTTGTTCGCTGCACACTTTGAACCAAACCGAACTGGATGCTTTTGCAGATGGAAAAGTCATGATGCTTACTGACTTCAGCTGGTCTGCATCATGCACTGTGTGCTAGTGTTCAAGATGCCCTTTATCACAGGCTATTTAGAGTAATTAATGTGTATGTAATAGTGGCACTAAACTGATAAAGATCGACACATCAGATTTAATCATCGTAATCACCTCGTTAGATGTTAACAACTTTTAAGAGCATGTAAAACAACTCAAATGAGTCTCGAGCCCGAGATTTGTCACTCCTCACATGAAAACCTTTTGTGAGGAAGATGATGAAGAAAAGCAAGTGATGTTAAGATATGAAAAAAAAAGTGCCCCAGAAACCAATTATCACAAGAAATGGAGCAAAATGATTTCACATTCTTATGCGTGCAGAGGATGTCGTGCAGGTTTAAATTAACTCCATCAGTAAACCAGATGATTACATTCAGTAAACAACCACAATGTGACGAGGGCTCTGAGCAAACAGCCGCCTTCTTTATGCAATCAGATTGTGTTTCCTGCATTTGAATACAAATAGGCTGAATGTGCAGGTACAGATTTTTAAGACTGAAAAGTGCCGTGTGTCTGCTTTATGCGCTGAATAGTCAGGATGAAATGAAAATGCATTTTTAACCCTTTTAGATCACATTCCTAGTCATATTGTAAAACTATTAGACAATATATTTAAAAAAATCAATTTCTTTGTATTCTTATATCAACGTCCAATCGTGGTTTGTTCCTGTGAAACAAAATATTACCTATATATGCCCTTACCAACCAATAATAACATGACGTCCACCCATTTATCAGTCTTCAGCTTTTAGCTGTACAGAGCTAAGATTCGTTAGTTAGCTAGCTAGCCGCAACGTGGTACATCGGTGTGTTGCATCAGGTGTGATATTCTCGAAATGCTCTATCTACCATTGAACACTGATACTGCCTATGCTGACCAACCCCTGTAAACCTTTAGAGATCATTCATAACAGGTGAATGGCTGATTTTAATGTATGACAACATTTGCATCATTTAGTTTTTCATTATTTCCTCGTATCTTCTCATGTAATCTGTGTCCAATGCGCTCTGCTTTGGAGACAGTAAAGTTGAACTTTGAACCTTGTTGCATGATTCCCTCAGTTTTACAGTCTCAAAGGCCAAGCGACTCTCACCTCTCCGTTGAGAATATATGGCTCAGGGATCCCTGCAGAAATTAATTATATAACCTACCTCAAAAGTTCACGGTGCATGAAAAACTTAATATGCATGGCCTTCACCTTTACAGGCTCATAAAATTGTAGAATTGTGCTTAATTTTTTTTATAATATGACAGAGATAATTTATTAAGACTGGCATATATTAATAGGACTCCACATGGATGAGACTTTAAAAAGTTGGGTTTGATGCCCACTCATACAACCACAGAAAAGGTCAATAATATCTTTTAATATAGCTATAATGACTTTCATGTTCTTAGTCACCACTTTTAAATTGGACTTCATGGATAGTCGTGGAATTACTACTACTCTATTTTGAAAAATTCAGGGTGTGTGTGTGTGTGTGCGTAAAACACATTGTAATAGTTGAGGTATTTCTGTGATCACAGTGTGTGATTTAGTGAGATAACCCCTGCAAGTGGAAAATACACAATGAAAAGGCCAACTGTGACATTAAAGACATACAGGATAACTGAACTCAGAGTTTGGTGACACTTTTGAAATGTTCATTTGATTCTATGTAAAGTAAGAGATTTTATAATGTCTATAATGTAAAAGATTAACCTGCAATTAGTTTCTCATGATGCAGCTATTAACATGTTCACTAACTCTGTTTGGAAGCAGTGAAGTAAACCTCTAAGTCTGTCTGTTATGCAGGTCATAATAGAGGACAGTGGCAGTTTAAATATCGTGTTATTTTATACAAGATCCATGTTTGTTTGTTTGTTTTAATGTAAACAAGAAAATGAACCAAAATGCCATTTAACACAATGTCAAAGTAATACTCTGTTTTCTTAATAAGTGACCTAGAATCCAGATTCCTAAGAAGTAGGGACGCTGTGTAGAACATAAATAAGAACGTAAAAACAATATGTTCTTGAACTCATGTAGTAACATCCTTTATCAAATCATGTGTTCACAAAGTGGTGAACCTCCCTCCATCCTTGCTTGTAAACCACTGAGCCTTTCTAGGATGCTCCTTTCATATCCAATCGTGTTACTATCACCTGTTACTAATCAACCTGTTTACCTGTAGAACGTTCCAAACAGGTGTTTTTGGAGCGTTCCACTACTTTCCAAGTCTTTTGTTGCTGCTGTTCCAAATTGTTCTAAACAAGAAATCAATTTTATTTTAAAACATTAAATATATTGTCTTTGTGCTTTTTTCAATTGAGAATATGTCAAAAAGGATTAGCAAATCAACATATTCAATTTTTTTATGTCCCAACTTTTGCAAGTTAAATTTCATTAAGAAATATAAATCTAAATGTGTATATTTATATCTGAGTGTGTAATTTCTTTTTACTTTGTGTATCTGTTCAGTGAAGGTGAGATATCTCATACCTCACTTTGACCTGTATCTTCACTGTGCCATCTGTGTGAAAAGCAACCTAAGCTGAATCTGAAAGGAAGGTGAAATGGCCACTCTTTATGCACACGTACATATCAGCTGGACTGATGAAGTCAGGGCTGCGCATGTTCTCAGACCAGGGCCGGTCTGGCAGCTCTGCCTACTACTTGATTACACCACTCTGACAACCCGGCAGCCTGGTAAGGTCAGGCCCTACAGAGTGTCAGAGAGGTGGGATGATGATGTATCTCTCTGATGCCGCCGTTTTTCACCTCTTGACTTTGTTGTTTTTCTCCTTTGCGTCAGTGTCAACTTTTTTGCCCATCTGCTGGGGACGTGTCTCCCATCAGAGCTGGACAGTCACACTGTTAACCCTCTGTTAACCCTCTGTGTACCTGGAACACAGCACTGCAACATTTCTCATTGGTTGGTCATCATACTCAGTAAAATATTCACAATATCCATTTAAATGAAACACCAAACAATTTCTGTTTCATTAGATTATATGACAATATATATATATAATATGACACATGTGACAGCTGAAATTTGTTTATGGAGGAGTTTGAAGTCAGCAACATTAGGTTTCCATGGAAGGACCTGCAAAAATTTTCACTGGCACACGTTTGTTAGCATCCACCATTTACCTGCATTATGCAACCAAATCAAACCTTTACTGAATGTGTCGCAATATTTTCACACACTGCACTCATCCCTCCATGCCACCCGCTGACCTAAAGGCATCATTTAGAGACATGAGATGCTGGTTTCACACAAACACACTCAGAGGGTATAGTTTCCAAGAGGGAGTGCACAGAATGAATCACAGCATGTTCAGTAATATTACAGAGAGGTTAACTGAGATGCTTCTGGCCTAATCATTTCATTTCAGTTATTATTACTTATTTATTTAGTATTTTTGAACCGCTGAACAAATCTGTGCAGCAATTCAAAGGAAGCTGGCTAAGCTGCAGACTGGAATATAAAATCACAATATTTCATTTCCTAACCTCCACCTTTCCTCTCTGATTTGAGATTTTTGTGCACAAATCCCAGAAGAATTGGAGAGTAGAGTTTAATCATGCTGTGAATGCAGAGATGCACAAAATTGAGGTTTTCTCCATTTTTCCCGACTGTGAAACTGATTCTAACTTTATGTCTTATTAGTGACAGAATCCCATTGAATGTGCACTGTGCAGGTAAGAGCATTCGGGGTCAAAGTTCAGTTTGCTTTGGCTGCAAAATCTGGTGGAAAATGAGGAGCATGCATACCGCTGTGGCTCACACAGCTGCTCGCTGCATTACAAATAATGGCTTTGCTTTTTATTTGCTTGCAATATCATACTTGAGCATTTGGTGTGAATGCCCTGTTATAGTGATGCATCACAGATGAGCATGTATGTGCTACATTAACCTACTAAAATTAACACTTCTCTCCAAAAAGTAAATAAAATAAAATAAAAATAAATGTTTAAATTTGCACACAGTATGTACCATCAACCCTCAACAACGTTAAGCATTTAATAACGGGTCCTGTGGGTGACAACAGGTATTTAGTGGTGCCTTGTACATTTGTTAATTTATTAATGATAACAGTGTTGCTATATGCATCAAATGTTGGTCATATCATTTTTTGAATGGCAAAGCTTTATATGCAGCTGACTTTATGGCTGCACAGGGCTAACACTTCACAATGTATTTACTGACTCACATACGCTGCATTTTTATCACAAAAACAACGAGGTGTACTCTTCTCCGGGATGATTGCAAGTGGCTTGTAGGTGACAACAGCCGCTGTGATCCGGATGTCTTGCCCTGAGCCAGTCGTCCTGTGTGCTGCTGCCTCTGTACGGACGTCTCTTGCTGTTAGCGTGTAATAGTGGATATTTCACCTGATAATGCTGCAGACGTCGCCAGAGAAGCTGAGGTCAGGGAGTCGGCTATTCTTAGCGTGACCTCCGTCGCACTTTCCATTATGTCTGAAAACAAATGGGTATGAATCAGACTCAAATCACGAAATGAGAGTGTAAAGTGTGGGATAAAACTGGGATCTCTGTGTTTGTCAGATAATGTGACTCAGGGCGACACAATAGGACGCTGCTCTGCCAGATTTCTCCCTTTTTCCTCTTGGTGTATCTCTGCGTCAGCATCTCTGTATGAACAACAGGAGGGGAGGGAGGAATGGTGTGTGTGTGTGTGTGTGTCTGTGCTCAGGTGGCAGATACCCTAGGTAAATCATTTCAGATCCATTTATTCAGAAGCCTGTGTGCAGACGACACCTGCACAACGCTGCCAAAGAAGTGCCAGGATGTCAGCAACTTCGTTTGTAGCGCTGACCCCCCCCTCGGCTGCCGTGTGTGTGCGTGTGTGTGTGAATGTGTTGGTGTGTAAGCATGTATATACTGTGTCTTTATTTGCGTGTGCTACTATTCTGTGTCTTTATGTTAGGTGGCTCAGTCAAATGTCTTATTCAGAGGGAGAAATAACAGCAGGGGAAGCTTTTCTGTCATCTCAATGGCTGTGTTATTGCCGTGCTGCTTTCAATGACTCCTGCTTTAAATCTAGCTTCTCCCCCGAGGATGAGTAGTTAATTTAATTACTCTAATGAACAAACCGATGCTAAAAAGGAGGATTCTTTGGTTCTTAAATAGCAAATTAATTTTTAAAGCACCCGAGATAAAAATTAATGGTATTTTTAGTCCGGATGAATTCATATTTTTTGACATGACAGCTGTCTTAAATCTGTGTTCAAAATGAGCTCGTTTGCGTGTGTCATTTGCGCGCTGACAGTCAGTTGTGACAGTTGTAAAGTGTTCTTGAAAAAGCGCCCGACGTGGACACTCAAGGCAGCCAGACGAAAGATTTGCAGGCTGTGATGTCTGTGTGTCAAATTACTTATCTCGCTAAGCATATGCTGGCACTTCAGAATCATATACTTCAAACCCGCAGCCTTCAAACGCGTCAAAACGGACTTTCTTATTCAGCACATCAGTCATGTAGCCACCAGCAAAATGAGCGAGATGTCATTTGCACTCAACAAAAAGCTTCCGGAGACATTTAAAGACACTCTTGATGACTGTTTCAATTTGGAGAGACTGTTAATGATATCGTCTCAGCTGCCTTTTTCTGAAGATACAAGTGAACGACAAAGAGCACTTAGATGTGCACTTCAGCTGAAGCTTTGCCAATTATTAATTTGAATCCTGAAGACAATTAGTAAATCACTGCGGCACCCATTATCCAGCTGTTGCCCTGGATTTCTGTATTTTTGAAGTGCGAGACAATCTCGGGGTCAATTTAGTCTGCCACTAATGACAAAACATAAAATAATGATTCTCTCTATCCCACTATCACACGGTGGGTGACAATAACAAAGCCCCCTTTTGTGTGATGAGCCTGAAATAAAAATGCAGATAATATTGACCTAATAATGGAGAAAAACTACAAAAATATCTTTACCAAACACCTGCTCTGCCTTCTCATTCCCAGCTTTCTTTTGTTTGAACCTCCCTCCATACACTTGCAGGAGTGCAGCGCACCAGCCTTTGAGCTCCGAGCAAATATCCCACTTGGTTTGCACTGTTCCAAGTGTTTGAGAGGGTTAAACTATTTCATTGCACTAATTGGCCAGTGTCATTCCTGACGTTTGGATAAACAGCGGAAAAGAGGGAAAGCTGAGACAAATGATGGCTAATTAAACTGATGTGTGTGTGTGTGTGTGTGTGTGTGTGTGTGTGTGTGTGTGTGTCTGTGTGTGTGTGTGTTATGTGTGTGTGTGTTGAGGAGACAGAAACCAGCTGATGAAAAAAATGGAGTGACGAAACACCCGGCTTGACAAGAGCAAAAACTACTACTTGCCATGGAAACTTAACACAAAGCGGGGAAAAAAAACTCTACTTTCTGCTTTCTTTGAAATCCTCAACTTCTCTCTAATTGGGTTTCATTCAGCGCTGACTGAGAGGGAAAGGGAAACAATGATTGGACACATTTTACTGAGTATTTTTGGCAGAAGCAAGCAATTTTAGGCTCGAACTAGGAGTGTTTTATCTGGGTTAGAAGTTTCATTCTGGCAATTTGCTACATTGAATGAGCATTTTCATTAAAAGGCGGGCAAAGGTGCACAGTGGGTGTGAATCTTCCTCCCCAGTTATTGCCGGCCCTCACTGCTGCAAGTGATCTGATAAAACAAAACTCCGATAGATATACTCATCGTGTAGCAGCGAGAAAAAGACAAGAGAGAGAGAGCAGAGGAAGCGAACTCTTAAAATGAGCGGAGGCATGTCTCAACTCCGACCCGCGGGGGACATTTGTTTTCAGAGGTAGCGCGTCGGCCCACCACATCATCCCCAGGGAGGTATCTTCCTCGCCATTTCTCTGCTACTCCGCAGCGCCGTTTCACCTCGTGTTACAGCCTCTCTCTGTCCGTCTGACTCACACATGTGGACGCACGCACATGAACGCACACGCGCGCGCGCGCCTGCTCGCCTACAATCCGTCAAGCCCTCGCCCAACCCCCACCTCGCCTTTTCTTTTCTCGCATTTGACCACTTGTCACGGGATGTTTATGGGCCATTGTTTGCAGTGCTGATGATCATTGTCACCGGTTGATTCCATTACCCATAGCCCTCTGATGGATGGGGCCTACACTGACGTCCACTGATATGGGTGTCCTTGACCACTGGGGCAGACGCGATGAACGGAGGGGGCAGTGGGCTGGAGGGTTGCGTCTTCTCTTTTTTTTAGAAATAGAAATAGAAGAAATAATGTATGACACTGTTTTTAGGCACTTGGAAATAGATTCATAAAATGTTTTAAGCAAATCGATTGATTGTTAAACGTTATAATCCCAAAGTGAAATCGATGTGCAGTGCGGTTGTGAAATTGACAACTTACACAGGAAATACAATCAACAGCAACCCTTTAGGGAGGCAGCAGCATTTTCTAAACTGACGTCCCAATCAGCGGGACGACATCGTTCATCCTGTATCACTGTGCAAAAATACATCTGTTCTTAACTATGGTGAAGGTTTTGTTAGGTTTAAGGGAAAAACATCTTGTTGGTTGGGCTTAAAATGAGGTTAGCCTCGTCATCGTGGTCGCAGTGATAACCACGTGGGTGAATTTTCGGTAACGATCGCATTCATGCTGACAAGAAACCAATGTTGATTGACGGTAGGAAACAGGAAGCGAACAGCCGTCTCCTGTAAGTCTGGCTTTTTGTTGACTTTGTTAGGTCACCTGACTTCCTCCTTTCCTCCCGACCTAATTGCCGAACTGGCTAGACAGCTCTGTCACTTCAGTGTAAACATATGTTGTTTTGGGGCTGAAACGACTGATTCTTTGTTTTCCTTGGACACCCAGAGCCAGTGACAGCATGGATGGTGTCATACCACACAGGCAGAAGGAAAACAATACAATAAACAGCATGAGCTACTCAACACGTCCTCATCCCTAAATGACGGAATATCATATAACGGTCAGTATATCTGACCGTTGGAGAGAAGCAGCGAGAGGTTACCAATCCTCGGGCTGATGCCTACGATGACCACGACAGAGCGTGAGGATGGAGAGGAACTGATTCTGAGGGAGCGTCATTCTTTTGCTACAGTGTTTTGAGTTGAGTCTTCAATTTTGAGCTAACTTACAGTTTGTCCTCCAAATGTGCCCAAGTCTAAATTGAGCACACAGGTGTGCATGCACACACACGCACACACACACACTCTGGACACCTGCTTTTTGTTGTTATGTAGGACACGTCTTTTTTGCCTTATTTGTTTTTGTTGCCTTTTGGCTTCGGAGCAGTGAGAGCAGAGAGCACCGCTTGTTGTTTCATGAACAGATTAATTTAACACTTTTTGCCTGCCGATCTGTTCGACTGACAGTTTTAGTGATCGCTGAGATAGCATTTACTTGGGATGTAGTTGTTTTAATGTAAAAAAAAATAGATAAATGAAATAGGTTGTGATGTATGTTACTAAAGTTCAAATGAGTCAATGTTGACATGAGCAGCAGTCTCCATCCACACCACCTCCTCCATACGTGGACTTTCTTTGTCTTCGTACTACGTCACCTGACTTCCTCCTTTGCTCCCGTCGTAATTATTACGACTGGAGGTCGTGGCCTAGCAATAAATGTAAATATGCGTTGTAATAACCTTCTTGCAAAGTCGATGTATATACGGCCGTTTTTCTGGTGAGGATGGCTGAAAATACACAGCCCCAACCTGCAGTGTTCATACAGTTACCAGCATTCAGTAAAAATAATGTTAGTATAAGTGCAAAAGATGCAATACAGCAAAGACCAATAGCTGAGCACCATCAACTCTGATAAGTCACAGTATTTTATTTGTTGCTGCTTCCTAAATTAGATTCCACTTGTGTGTGTTTTTATTTTTAAATAAAGATATTTGTCTCTTTAAACACTGAAGCAACGTCAAAGTATATTTGAAAAGATTTGTTTCCATCAGCTTTTATTGCATCTCTTTTCCAGTTTGTCATTTAAACTTGTTTTGCAATATTTTAGCTTTTTTTTTCAAAATTTCATTTCCGCTCATTGTTTTTTAATGCGTAAATTGAAAATGTGCATAATGTGGATGGAAACATACTTAATGACAGTCTTATCTATCGATTCAAGCAATCAATACATTTGATTCAAGCAATCAATAGATTTGTATATGCATAAATAACCCAGTTAAGGTTTCAAGCATATACATAGCTTTATATTTATCTAATAACACAAGTTTATATTAGTGGTTTGTTAGTTAATGTCCAGCAGGACGTGAGGTAGCCTTCAAGATTAATAGGAAAATTAATCTAAAAGAAAATGCGGGAGCTTAGTTGGTGAATTTGAAGAACTCTGCAGTGTTAGTTGATGTCCTTCCTTCAAACCTCTTTCCTATTGCTCTACTGATACAGAGTAATTTGACAGAGAGATGTGTAATCATGCTCCGTTAATCGAGTTTTACATACTCTGATTACAACCTTAATTCACATAATATAACTTAAAGAGTTAACATGATAGATGTAGTCACTTGTGCTGGTCTTAATCACATTACTACAGTGCATGTAAACACACTGAGGGGCTGCCTGCAGTCCGGCCTCCTGCAGTGCTCAAGTGTCACAACATTATTCGAACATTTCTCCACCATCTCATTGAATTAGTGCTCCCGACTCAGTGAAACATATGAGCTTGAAGAGAAGGAATCGTTCAGAAGTCGCACATCACGAGCAGACAACTGCAATTACTGATGGGAGAAGATGGGCTTGGATTTAACCAGGGCAAGGCTGTGATGCAGTGTCAGTGAAGGATTGGCCATGGTGTTGGGTGACGGGGGATGAAGCAGCGTTGATAGCTCAAACATTTACAGCGGCTCCAGCTATCGCCATGTTTCACAGAGCCGAGGCGCCATTGATCAGGATGATATCTGGCTGAGGGGACTGTGTAGTTAAAGGCACATGTTTAACAAGCCTCTCCAGCATTTCCCAAAAATTGTCACATAAAGACTTTCCATTATTATTCTGAACAAAGATAAAAGAGTCGTTTTCTATCCCTCAGATCTGTCTTTTGTCATCCATCCTCACTGGGCAGATTGCTTTTCTGAGGAAACGCCTTTCCTGAAATCAGACACAATGTTGTTCTGAGATAGAGACGAGGCAGCGTGCTGCACTCTGAGGCAGAAATTAGCCCCATTTTATTAAAGGGTCTTAATGATCGTTACGTTAAACCATTTCTATGACTATCAAATGCACTGTTTTGCTGTTTTTCGTTTAAGACAATGCCAGCATGCAAAAAAGCAGGAAAATTGAAGCCTCCAATAAAACTAACATTAATGGCATTGCAATATGCAAAGCTATGCTAATTTTATGCATACTGTCAACCTACATAGTGGCCGTTCTTCGTTCGTTTCAAAAGATATGACTGCAATTAGACGACAATTGATTGAAATCATTTGCGTTTTATGATTCGGTTACTTTTGAGAGCTGACAGGGTGTTGTACAATTCAGTGACAGTATATTTTCACTGCACGTGGAGATTAACTGCTATTATTGACCCTGATGCAAACCAACGGGTAGTACATTTCAAACAAACTACTCACTATCTGGCTGATTTGCATGTGGTGTGTCATTTACCATATTCCCTGATTACCTAATGATTTATGCTTTAATATAATGCACAGGGGCCTTTCAAAGCAATATGCGTACCTTACCTTTACAGTGACTTAACATGTCGCAGACAGAGAGAAATTGAAATGATAGTTTAAGGGCTGCGGGGAAAAGAGAAGTCTTATCAGTTAAGACTTGCTTTGTATGTAGGATTTTTTTCCCCTTCTCTCCTTGGAAGGCTGGGGTGCAGTTGATGAATTCTTAAGCAGATCTCGCTGATAATTGTATTTCATAACTGTCATGCGGAGAGGGACTGTCCGCTGAGAAGCTATTTGTGTCACTGCATCTCTCTCCGTCTCTCCCTCCCTCTCTCTCTGCAGCCTCTTCAATAAAACTCAAATCACGACAGAGATTGTTAAGTCTACCTCCAAGATTATTAAATCCAAATGGAGAATTTATGGGTGACACTTCATAACAATTAATCTGAGATGCTTGATTAATAAAGTTCGCTCCCCCCCCCCCCCCTCTCTCTGTCTCTCTCCTCTCTTCACCCTCCCCATCACTAAAGTTGTCCTGTTTGAGTGGGATGAAGGAGGAGGGGAACAGACAGGATGGTTGTCAGGGACGACATAAGTGTCATTCTTTTTGATTAATGGAGCATTGTGACCCCGCCCCTAACCCTCCTTCTTTCCCAGCATGCCCACTCTCACCTCTGCAGAGCCCCCCCACCCCCTCCTCCCCCCAATAACAGGTAAAAATAGATGTGGGCCAAGTTCTGCTCTCCATTTGGATTCAACATAGACAATGTATGAGAGGGTATGTATGGGAGAAGAAGTAAAGACGGGAAGAAAGAAAGAAATGGAGGGAAGGAAGGAAGGAAGGAATGAAGCAAAGAAAAAATGTGGGACAAAGGAAAAAAGAAATTTAGAACAAAGTAATGAAGGAAAGGAAGAAAGAAGGAATGAAAGAAAAAAATGTGGGAAGAAAGAAATGTGAAACAAAGAAAGGAAAGAAAAGTGGAATGAAGGAAAGAAATAATGGGAAAAAGGAAAGAAATGTGAAATGAAGGAAGAAAAGAAAGAAAGGTGGAAGGAAAGGTGGAAGGAAGGAAGAAAAGAAAGAAAAGTGGAGTGAAGGAAGGAAAGAAAGAAAGGTGAAAGGAAGGAAGGAAGGAATTCAAGAAAGAAGGAAATAAAGAAATGTGGACCGGAGGAAAGAAAGAAAGGTAGAATGAAGGAAGGAAGGAAAGAAAGAAAGAAATGTGAAACAGAAAGAAAGGTGGAAGGAAGGAAAGAAAGTAAGGAAGGAAAAAAGTAGGTGAAGCAATAGAAAGCTAGGTAAAGAAACAAGAAGCATAGAGCAATAGAGAATAGAGCAAAAAAACTGACGTAACAAAGAAAGAACTGATGAAAAAACAAGAGGAATGGAGAAAAGCTTAGAAAGATGTAAAGAAATAACAAACCAAAGAAATGAATGAGAGGCCAGAGAGGGAAAGGCAGAGAGAGAGGGAGAGAGAGAGAGAGAGGAGGCAGAAAGACAGATTTTGGAGAATGTCACCTACCTAACCTTGTCACCATGTTAAGTCAGCTGTGATTAATTAGTTGAGTGAGACTGAGCAATTAGGTCAGGAGTTTGGGTGTGCATGAGTACAAATGTGTGGACGTGTGTGTCTGTGTGTGTCCATGCACAACTTTTTTTTTTTTTTTTTTGATCAAGATCCTTTCATTAACAAACAACAGCACATAGAACATGTGAATCAAATGGAGACGAGGGGACAAATAGCAGCTGATGAATATATTCATAATTGTAAATAAATAAATAACGAGCAAAAACATGAAGGAGAAAGACAAAACGGCGACAACAACAATTAAATAGATAAATAAAAATAAAAGGTACATTACAAGTCCAGTTTATCTGCTTCCATCTGCTTTTAAGGGGGTTAAAAATGGCTGCCAGACAGAACAGCATTTCAGGATTAATCCCTTAATGGAATCCTGAATCTTTTTTAATTAAACCTCCTTAACCTAACGTCTGCATACTGGTGGCAGCGGCTCCTTCCACTTAAAGCAGATAGCGAGTGGCGAACAGAACCATCATATTTGACACACATGTGAAAATCCCGCGGGGCCACACCAAACAGCGCGATGACTGCCAATCGTTCGAATCCTTTCTGTGTGTGTGTTTTCAGAAAGATGGATTCTTGTTTTTTTTTTTAAAGTTGTGCAGCTGCTTCCTCTCTGCGTCAGTCACACGTCGGTCTGCTCTAATCTTACACAATCTCGCAGCCGATGCACAAGTCTGAAGTGAGCGACTGCGTGTTTAAGACAGATTGAGGTTGAGTGGACTCGGTGTATCATTTAAGGCTGAAACTCATCTGAGATTTGTTCATTTATAGCGTCCTGACGTTTATTTTTAAGCCACGTGCGACTTTCTCTTGAAAGTGCGAGTGTACGACCAGTCTGGGGCTTGCAATTTGAATTCCACGTCGAAGCTGAATTTACAACAAAATGCAAATTTAGAAAGCTGTCATATATTCAGGTTTTTTTTTTTTTTTTGCTTGGCTTGCAGTAAAGAAAAGCGAGAGGGGTACAATTAAGTGTTTTTAAAAAGGGCCCTGTGGTGTATTATCGCAGGGATGTGGCTCCAGATTCCTTTGAAAGAGTTTGAGGAAAAGAAACCCTCAGACAAATCCTTGAACCAGTAAAGGCTTACAAAAGATCATATTTAACAATGATGGCTATATATTTTCCTTTTTGCAATTAAAGAGTCCCTCTGTGTAATTTAATGCTTCTTTTCAAGTGTCGGGTCCCCTGAGACTTGGCCTGTAGCTATGCCATCGCTCTTGGTGATTATCATTAATGAATGTCGGCGAGGACCATCCCTCAATGTGACTAGGGAGGAAACACAAGCCCTAATTAAAGGTTCCTATTCATAAATATATGCCTCAAACTGCACGGATCGACATGCGCTGTGCACACAAGTCATTTTAATGTCAGAAAAGCACCTTTTTTAAGAGCGTTTTTTCCCCTTAATGTACAGCACACCAGCAGCGGCAGTGACAGATTTTTGCAGCCAAAGCCCGCAGCAAGGGATCTGTGCAATTTCAGACTCGCAGATTTAAATTTCGGGATAAAGCCGGAGATTAGGATGCACTAATTTGACGTGATAACTAAACAGCTTGACTGCTAACTGTAGTCTCACTGTATAACTGAACATTAAGAGACAGTTTTTGCATAAGACTATCGCCAAAGGTTAAAGGGAGCTGTGGTCATACTGTATTCCTCCACCTAAGAAATGGAAATCTTTACAAAATGAAAATGTTTAACTGATTACGGGATGTCAGCAAGGGAGAAAATAATCCTCATTGCTTGTGTTCTCTCATAAAAAGTAATTTTAATCATTTTAATTGCTCCAAATGCAGACTGACAGCGGCTCTCGTAAATGCTATGGCGGTTGCATTGTCACATCAGTTTCCCAGACAAAGCTGCTGGTAATTGTTATGTGAAGAAGATCATGTTAACATTGAGGATAATATTGAGTCTGTCTGAATGTTTTATTTTTTATTTTTTTCCACCGGGGCTCAAAGACTCTTGTCGGGGTGGGGGGGGGGAGAGGAGCTCGGTGAGACAAACATTTGGCTGCTTCTCTCTCCTCCTTAATGGCTGAAAAATGCTAATTGGAGTGCACGTGTCAAAGAAAACAAAAGGCAAGGGAGGAGGAGAGGGAAGGAGTGTGCATGTCAGAAAGGCTGGTATTTTGAAACGTGAAATGTGTCACTTTCTTTAGCCCGAGTTGCTAAGGATTTTTAGCAAGGTTGCTGCAGGAAGCAGGAAATCTCAGATAGAGTTTTTTCCTGTGGTGCTAATGTGATGTAGCTCATGTTTAAAAGAGAAAAAAAACAGAAGAAATGCTTTCTGATGCTCTGTATATATTCTGCTGAACAATTATTCCTTCAGTTCATGTAAACAAGCCGAAGTCGCTTCCTCTCCTCTTTTCTTGCTGCTATGAAATAACACCTCGAATCCCTGTGAGCCTCGAAATCCTTTAATAAACTTGCATCTGTCACCGCTGCACAGCATTTCATCACATCCTTCGTCCAAACTGACAAAATCAAAAAAGCTCAGATGGGGATTACAAACCTTTAATTGCATTGTCAAAACTACAGCAACATATCGTTTTTTTTTTTTTTAAGTCTACACATTAAACAAGTCATGGAAAAGTAAATCTCTATAAAATATCAAAACCCCTCTCTCTCTCCCTCCATACTCACACTTGGCATTTTAATTATGCAGTCTTATCTGATAGATGTGGAGATATAGCTCATGTCAAAGTTAGAGCCTCTTCTTTATTAATTTTTTATTATATATTCTTATATTCAGGCTGTCAATGAGTGTCTGGAATCTGATAGGACCCATCATTGATTGAAGATTACTCAAGATTATGAGGAGAGGCATTATCATAAGCTGTAAGCCTTCATCATTCCAAATGTTAACTTATTTAAATGATACTAAGGGAAAAGATTAAGCTCTGTTCCAGTCCACCAAGGATAAGTTTAGAAGCACTGTGGCAGATCTCTACACAACTAACGTTAAAATACAAAAAGAAGAGGTTTGTCAGAAAGCATATCGCGGAGACGCTAAACACCGCAGACCCCCGACAGCACATTTGCGGTGCACTGCTTGCATGCCCGAGGAGCCCATACCTTTTGACATCAGAGGCTTATGGCAGCAAAATAGCTCGGGTGGTTAGCCACAGGCCAAATTCTGCAGTGCAACATTAATTATTTATGAATGTTAAGAGGTGGGCATTAAATTCTTAGTTTATGCCTTCATGATTTTTGTTGATATGCTTTGCCATATAATACAAAACGTGTCCTTAAACGCAACTGAAATGTGAATAAAATCTTTAAGGGATCGTGATCTGTCTACTTTTCCAGCGCAGAAACTTCACCGCAGAGCAAACGGTTCCACTAAAACCGCTTTTCAGCTCGTTCACCGGTGACCACCAGCGATGGTAAATGAATTAAATCGTGCTACGGCGTGTGGCTGTGACACATTTGATATCGTTTTAGTGCGGAATCAGTTCTGCCTGGAAAAGTAAGAGGATCATGTGACGCTCTGTGTGGTCGTGATGCTGATGATGAAACTGGGGAGGAGAGAGAGACAAAGAGGAAGAAACAGGAAGCGATGAGTGAAGTAAACATGGTGGTCGTGTTTCTGGACATTTCTAAAGCCCACCCGTGACTTCTGTGAAGGACTTGGACAAAATGTGAACACACAAACCTCAAGGTGTCATGACTTTGACTTTATTTAGTTATTGATTTTTAAAAACTGCTCAATAGATGTTACAGATAATTTCCAGAATTGTTTGGTGGCACACGGATGAAAATCTAGCTCAGTTTGAGTTGTAATTCTGGAGCTTCATGTGAAAAATGTGGGTTACAGTGGATCAACACACAAAACATGCTAACATGAGAAACATTTAGAATTTACATGTACATTTTGTTAATGATGTTTCTCACTCACTATAAAACGAAAGTTATTTAATCACATTTATGAGTAAATGCTTATTGGTGGCGTATCTTCCAATCCTTTGTTTTAATCCTATATGTGAACCACTCAGTGTTATTCCAAATTACAGCATTTACATGAAAAAGATGTTGTTTTTTCGGGGGGTCTGAATTGGTCATGAGAGTATCAGCTTTTTCAAAGAAGGACCCTCACCTGACTTGACAACCTGCAGGACACGTCTGCACCTTGATCCAGTCGCTCTTCCAAACAGCTTCTCTTTAGATGGTAATGTCAAACCTGCAAATAAAAAAAAGAAAGACAAAGGAAAGTAGAGGATAATGTATGTAAATATACATGAGGACTACATGGATGTTCTCACCCGCTCTGAGGGGAGCATCATCACACAGAAGAGAAGGAAACAGGACGGCGTGTCATCACGCTGTCACCGTGCCTCAGTATGTGGATGAGGGGCTTCATGTGTACGAGTTGGGGGTGGTGGGAAACAACTGTTTGTGTGTTCGGCTTTTGTCGTACACGCACGCGGACGCAGGCGGTCGCATCAAGCGCAGTGTAACTGCTGTAGCAAGCAATTTGGATCATAAAGTCCTGATCGTGTGAGGCTGGCGGTCGGAAAAATCCGTACATATTTGAAGTGACTGTACGTCGAACATGTACATATTAGGTCACAGGTTTAAGAGAAGAGTGGTGCAGATTCCCAAATGGTGTATTTCTTATGTCGTCTGTAAAGTTTAAATAATATCCGTGACTTACAGGGAGGAGCTGTGCCATTTGATAGAAATCCTTTTCATATAAAAGCCCAACTGTTGCCTGTGTGTGTGTGTGTGTGTGTGTGTGTGTGTGTGTGTGTGTGTGTGTGTGTGTGTGTGTGTGTGTGTGTGTGTGTTTTAACAGCTCATAGGTCACACATGCTCATTAAATGACACACATGGAAGCAAATGTGTACAGTAGCTGCGTATGACATCTGCAGAAATGAGCGACAACGAGGAAAAGAGCGAGAAAGGAAGTGAAAGATGCCATAAATGAAGGGGGAATTTGCTAGAAATTTACAACAAAGACCAAAAAAATCCATCCATCGTGATAACAGAAAACTTTCCCGTGTCAAGCTGAAAATTCGAAGTCTGCTCTTGTCCTGAAAGCTTTTCCCTCATGCACAGGCGTTTCGGTGCAGAGGCGGTTGCTACTCCTGCCTCTTGCACCACATGTCCCCCCCTGCTGGCCCCGGATCAGACCCTGCACAAGCTTCTGTACTGTGTGTGTCTGTGCCCACTAAAAACCTTCAACCTTCACAGTAAGAAAGGATGCTTTACTCTCTGTACCAGCACCAAAAACAAACTCACTACATCAGCAAACTCTAGTTTATATTGTATATTTGTGACAGGAGGTGCATTCATTTTATTCTTAGTTTATAGTCACTGACCTTTATATTTTCCTATATTATTTTCCTTCCTACTTTATACAAACGGATGATCAAACACCTTGTTTTTCTTATTCTGCTTTAGATGGGCCACATTGTTCTGAATCACTAAAACTAGCAAAATAAATAGTGTAGTAAAAAATATATATATTCACTTCACTCTGAGGCTGCTTGTTTCATCTGCAGCCATGGTGCAATTCCAGCCAGCCTGTCGGCGTTTTTGTTTTGTTGGTGAGGTACTGCGGTGATATCTACCTCTCCAACACACAGTCAGCCTGGATTTACCTCACAGAAAAACAAGTCCAAGCTCTTCATGCTCACAGAGTCCGTAATTTCCAATGAGCCAACATAAGCTACAGCAGCAGGCGTGGAAGTTGCAGCTGAACCTCGGTTTTCATGTGATATTTACAGTTTGTTTAAAATTCAAGAAACTCTAGTAGACTTGAAATGTGTATGAAGCATCTTTAAGACGAGGAGCGGTCATGTGAGCTGCAGCTCTCTGTCTGTCTGTCTGTCCGCGCACTTTCAGATGGAAATGTTAGTGACGTAAGTCGGCTGCATCAATCAGCGGGCAGGCCGCCTTGACAGACAGGGACAGACAGATGTTGGGGCGGTACTTGGTATTTCTTTTACCACATTACGGGCGACCCCAGACTCCTTTCCTGCGCAGATTAGCAGTTTTTTATCAGGCAGGCAGTGGCGCAACAATAACGAGCGTAAAGACGCAGAAATCCTCCGTGGAGCATCGCTGCTGTGCGTGATGAGGAGGACGCGCGGTTTCTTTATTACCTGTCCACTGTGGCACCGTGTGGTCGGAGGGCTAAATCGAGAAACTCACCCGAGTCAGTTCAACCAGCAGCGGCTGAACGGTTCGCAGAAAGTTTGTAATCCAGTTTCTTGTAAATGATCCCGGTCGCAGCCCGAGCTGGAGCCGGCGGAGCTCGGTGATCGGTGTCCGGGAGTCCTGCGGCTGGCCGCATCCAGTCTGAGCTGAGCCAGTTCTCCTGCCATCCCAGTTCTGTTATGATTATCACCGCACCCTCTTAACACTCGGTCATAAAATAAAATAAAGTTTAGACTTTTCCCCCTCTCCCTCATCTTCCTCTCCTCTCCAGCAGCTCTTGCAGTAAACGGATATATCATGCTGTCTCATTTGAGATAACATTAGCCTAGTTGTGTGCCCTTTATAACACTTTACGGTGGATAATAGTTAGGATGGAGTGTAGGCTATTAATGGAGCCTCTTGTGGATTCAGAGCCCCTCCCCTTCACCAGAAGCCTCGCTAAAAAGGTGTAACGAATCGATCCGCAGCCTCCTTTGTCCCACTAAAGAGGTCACCGAAAAGATCCACGTTTGAGCAAACTTTGACACAGAGCGAAGAGCTGAACCACTGCACACAAGCGCATCTCCTTATTTCTACTCAGTCTTGAGCTAGGGTGTCACGAAATGATGTTTAACTGAAGAAAAAAAAACTTGATATAATGTCATTTGCGTTGTCAGGATTTTAAGCCCCGCCGTTCACATGCGTTATTGGTGATGGATGCCTCAGGGTGTAATCCCAATAATCAGCCAAGCCCGATTTTGCTGTGCTCGTAGCAAAGATTATCCTCCTTGTTTAGGATCAACAAAGTCTAATAGGTTTATTGGTCGATTTTACCCGCAGATCTTTATTTTTTATGTATTTGTTTGCATATTTTTTGAAACATTATCGCAATCCTGCTCTAATACTAAACCCTCACTGACTTGACACCAAATCTCATTTAGAAATTGGAAATATCTCTCTCACACACGCGCAGGCTGCACGTCAACTTTTTGAGGCACCTCTCATTCTGCTGTTTCAGTGCAAGTTTACGAATCGGCCACATGTTCACGCACAGGCGCGCCTCTGCTGCTGTGCGCGTGTGTGTGTGTGTGTGTGCGGGGGGGGGGGTGCAGGACGGCGTTGAAATGGAAGCCATCCCAGCGAACAATTAGAGCAGCAGATTGACAGGTGGGCTTTGACTGTCAGGGTGACGCTTGTGGAGGGGTGGAGTAAAGGAGAGGCCGGAAAGGCAGCTGGATGTGTCTGTCTATCAGTGGGAGCTGTCTGAACGCACCGCGCATCACCAATGTGCGCACATTTCACTGCGGAGAATATCCGGGGACGCTTGTCGCGCTCGTTAGAATAAATAATAGTAAATAAAAAGCGGGGAAACAATAACGTCCAGTCTGCGGCTCGGAGGGCGGGCCTGCTCGGTGTGTTTTGTGACTAGTTTCTGGGGAATTCGTCAAGTGTCCATGTTGACAATCGGAGGGACAGCGCATATGTGAGTATTTCATTATCCAGGGGGTGTTTTTTTTTCTAGGGAACGGGGTGTGAGCCGAGCGCTGCGGGCTTTCTCCGCGCACACACTTGACTGATTGACACACACCCAGCGCGGCTAACGTGTCACTCTTTCCTCTCTCTTCCTGATTTCCTGCCAAAGACCGTAGCGGAGGTCGGAGACCGGAGCTGGCACCTGGACGGACGGACGGAGGGGGGAGAGACGCTACGGCGCAGTTTGGACTCGTCTCCAAAAAAAAAAAAATACGCAAGAAGAGGAGCTCCGTTTCCTTTGACTTTTGCAGTGAATAGAGGTATGAAATAGTCTGGTGAGGGGTGTAAGCCTATTCTGATGGAAACGCGGCGAGGGGCTCCGGCAGCTCTCCGTATCGCCCTCCGTTGAGATCCGCACGGACCTTTCCGCCAGTTTTTCACCGGCCCAGCCTGCGATGAGTTTCTGTGATCGGCAGAAGTTAACGGATGAGCCCCCTTCTGCTTTAAATTACCTATAATCTTCATTTTCTCACCGGGCATACCGACTATAAAATGACCAGCAGAGATTAAACCGATTTTAAATATAAAAAAGAGAGACTTGTTCACCCCTGCGAGGGATCTACACTTTAATTCCGTCATCCCGCTGAAGAACCGAGGAAACGCTGCTGGCTTTGATTTCCTCCCGTTGCATCGGTTTCCTCTCCAGCTCGTCCGCTATTTTGATCTCTGCATGAAAAGTCAAGCGGAAAGTCTTGCAGCAGCATGCCGAGGAGAAAGCAGCAAGCACCGCGGCGGTCAGCAGGTAAGCCCCGGCTCTTCCAACAAACACCCCCATGCCACCCCCTCCCCATCAGAAACACACACACTTTATCCCCCCCACAGTCACGATAAACATGCAGGAATCAGACTCGTATGCAGACAAGTTCAGGCAGCAGTGCGCAGGCCTGGCGCAGGACAGCACACAGGCACAGCACCGTGTGTGCAGTCGGTGCGGAGCGGAGCGAACCTGTGTGCGCAGTTTTCCAGCAGCCCATAATAAGTTAATTTCTGCTAATCTCAAGGCGTGCTTGACTGGCAACAGCATTGTTTCATGCGCGCGGCCACGCTTCCGTGCCAGTCTCGCCTGTGAGACGCGAATGCGCTCAGCTGCACTTCAGTTTCGGCGCTTTAAAGCTGATCCTCCACCAGCTTGCCAGCATCCAAGTTCTCCAAACAAAGCTCATCTTATCTCATTTTTACAGGCTAACGTGTTTGATGTGTTGGTGCCAGAAGAAAGAAAGAGAGAAAGAAAGAGAGTGAGAGAGAGAGAAAGAAAAGTGGCGTATTTTCAGCTTGTGTTCCGCTCTGGGATTGCCATCCTTGATTTGATGCTTGATTGATCGCCTGTCATGCGACTGCCTTTGATCTATTCATTCCTGATAAACATCAGTAAATCATTCACCATAGAGACACGCATGCGCCCGGCAGCTGGGCTCCCTCAAAGGATCAACTTTTTGCCCCCTCCGAGGAGCAAAGAAAAGACAAATTGAAAGAAAAGTTCTCAGGCGGGGTAAATACTTTGCGATTAATACCCGGGGGGGAGGGAACAGGGGAGGAGGGGTGCTGGGGTGTAGCGAGATCACAGGAAAGCGCCTGGTGCAGGAATAGCCCTAAAAACAGTACAGGTTGACGTGGGGAGGCTACCTCTCACTCCTCACTGACCTCTGTTTCATCTCCTAGATGAAGAAAGTTTGTCTATCTGACACCAGACCTGAGAATGAGAGTGATAAACGAGGAGATAGAGTGAGTAAAATCTCTACTGGCTGGCACAAATTTGCTCTGCACACCAAAATTGGAATATATTTGGTCACATGTGATCTAAAGATCCAGTTGAGTAACTTTCTGTTGTCACAAAGCTATTAAAGGAAACATGTTAATAATGTAAACTCAGGTTTTTAGGCGTGTTTCAGATTTAACAGCCATTTTTTTTCCACAGACAGGATTTAATCAAAAGTAAACAATTCCATATTTTCAGAGACATCCTCCGCCACTACCCCCCCCCCCCCCCCCCCCCCCCACATATTGCCTTTCGACAGCCGTGCCCACATGTTGTCGTTAAGTTGACCAGACGTGAACTGTTCTGAGAGAGAATCGCACGATTGCCTGAATCCATTTCATGTCCCTGGGAGATGTGTGTGATTGACATGCATTTTCAAATGACGTGGCGGAGGGGGGGTTGGTGGGGTGGGGCGGGGGGGGGGGCTCATGGAGCCTTTGAAGTTGGTGCAGTAATGACCAAAGCCGAATAAAACAGCTGTAGAATGTTAAGCAGGCGGTGGAAATGTGAGGTTAAGCAGACTTAATCAAGGTTGTGACAGAAAGACTTTGAACTCGGTGGGGCTGTAATTTCTAATTGACGCGAGGCTTTAGTGATGGATGGAGAGAAATGTGTTTGAAGAGGCTGCCTGCACGCTCAGAATGAATGGTGTCGGTTTAGACCTCTGACGCAAATACTGGTGAAATCCCCAAAAGAGAGCGTTGACAAAAAAAAAAAAAAAAAGTGTTGCCTTTCCTGTTTTCCGGCCTCTTTTGGTCACTCGGCCGAGCTCTGAAGTGGCCCCATTCCGCCTCAGCTTTTGAATATTGATTTAATTGTCTGCTTTTGTGACGGACGCATACATCACAGGCAGGAATGGTCAATCCCAGCTTGTCTCTGCATTATTTCCAGTGCATGACATATGGTCAATCCACAAACTTTAACACCTCGACTGATGTGTCTGTGTGTGTGTGTGTGTGTGTGACTGCTACCTCTCTGAAGTCGTTGACACACCTATAAGCACGAGGCTATTTTTTACAATGCATTACCAGATATTTCCACAACCTCTATTTGTCACTTTGGAGTTGCACTGAAACAAAATGTTGCATACACTCCTCAGACAGAGAGAGAGAGGCTTCAATGGCTCTTTGTATGCCATTTCAAATGGGCTCTGTTTCATCAGTCACAGTGATGATTTTAGACCCTGTAATGGCGCTGTACCCTATCTAGTTTATGACCAGTGACAATACATCAGTGTTCGTTCATTTGGAACCGCATTACTGCATCTGTTAGCTTTGGCAGTTGAGTTCAGTGCGGTGCAATTTGAGCAGCAGAGACTTTTGCTGCAGTCATTTGTCGTCATTTTCAGGTTTTTCTTTTTTTTTTTCCTATCTTTTTTTTTTTTTGCTCTCCGCTCACTAAAGTGCAGTTGTGTTGAGGTGTTTCTCACAGGAGCTCAAGTAATAAACGAATGGTAAACAACGCAGCAATGTCAGCTAATTATGACGAGAATAAAGATGTCGGAGGAGGTGGAAGCATGAACGGTGTTTGCGACTCTGAGCTCTCTGGAATCAGTTTTGTGTGTTTCGCTCATGTTGACCTCTCGTGTTTACGACAACAGCGACGTGTGAAACTGGTGTCATTGTGCCAGCCTTGCCTTTGATTCTGCGCAATTTAAGTTAGCGCTGAGGCGACTGGTCGATCGACAGAAAATTTACCGCCAACAGTTTTGCTAATAAATCGTTTGCATCATTCTGTGCTTCTAGCTTCTCAGATGTGAGGACTTGCTGCTTTTCTCTGTTTAATGCCATTAGAAATTTCACGTTTTCATTTTTTGCCCGACAAAACAAGCAATTTAAGGACACCTCATATTGATGTGGCAACTTTAAAAACACATTTTCAGTCTTTTGTGGTGTTTTCTAGACTAATTGTTGAAAAAAAAACAATAGTTGCAGTGATAAGCGGTTTGATAGCACAGAATCGACTTTGTACCTAACCAGCACCCATACTTATCACTGTTAAAAGAAAAAAACGCATGACATTAGACTTGCTGCTGAGGTCACACTTATGATCGCTGTTGGAAAATTAATGGTATTGTTGCACGTCTACTCCTGCTTTTAGTTTGCCAGCCACAGTATCTTAAATCAAACATTGTCACTCCAAGTAATGAATCTGTCAACTAATCATTCAGCACGTCAGTGTGATTACAGTGCGACACCGTGTTAAATTTATTCTGCGGGAGTTAAAAAGGTCTAGCTGCAAAAAAAAAAAATCACTTTTTTTTTATTACCTGTCCTGACACCCAAAAAAACACATTTAGTCTGACTGAGACAGAGGGAGAGGCGGGGCGATCCACAGTGGGATGCACCAGGACACAAGTGCACTGGATTAACATCTTTCCACCTCTGCTATGAGGTTGAATTTGTCAGGGAATCTGCCATCCACCCAGTTTCCTTTCACTCCTACATGTTAAAGTTTAGACACATTTGATCCCGTGCTGGATTCTCGTCTGCACTGGCGGCGTGTGGACTGACAGAATTAGTGCAGGTCGTGAAGGGAAAGGACGTTACATGCAGGGATACTGTCAAACATGGCCGCGTGGAAGTGGTGCTCCTTCATAGCTTAAGACGGTAATTAGTTCGCCTTTGTCTGCCCTCCTGATAGAAACGTTGGCCGACCGGCTGGGCCTGGCCACTCAGGCGCTGATGCCACTAATTAAAAAGTTTAGCACTCTAAACATAAATCAAGCATTCAGGATACAGTGAGAGATGCAGTTAATTTCTTTAATATGTATGATTCAGTGTCTCCAATAAACGAACTTCAGAGCCACGTTTTAATGATCTGTCTGTATAGCTTAGCTCAGCACATGTTTAATTAAAGCACCCTGCAACACGTCCAGATTGAAGCCACAATGAGGCGCGCGCTGGATGAACAGGATGCGCAGACAGTTCCTTGCCTTGTGAGCTCCTCCACTGACATCTGCCTTCGCCTCTCCTAAACAGATATACTGCCGCTATCGCTGCCTCGATGCAAAAGGAGCCTCTTAATTATGACTTGAGGGTGGGCGGGTGGGGGAGAAGTTGAGCTTCTCTTCTTCCCCGACGGCATCGTTAGCCGTGGTCCCTAATTATCCAGGTAGCTGACGGATCAGTGACAGGGCCCCACCGATTAATGCTTACAAATTCAGAAAGGTGTCAAGCTGCCTTGATATAATCAACTCAGCGTTAGCCACCTCTCATATACGCACCCCCCCTCCAAGTTGTTCCGGTGTAAAGTCAACAGAGGTTGCTTCCAGTGTGACAAATGTGAAGCACCGTGCTGGACACAAACACGCCCGCAACGAGGTTACAAGTTTGGATGCGTGCTTATGCTCAGGACACGAGCTCTCGCTGTAAATAGTCACAGTATGTTCAATGCAACTAGGTTTGAATAGTTAAGGAAGAGGCGGAGGTGAGTATGTATGGTTTGCATTGAATGTGAAAGATTTTCTTAATACTTTCCTTCTGATCTCCCTGCTAACAGCCTTCTGGTTTGTTTGACAGAACAGGAACAAAGTTCTAAGCCGAGCAGCATTAACACGTTGCGTTGTTGCTGCTTCGCATTGTGTTTCCTCTGCAGAAATTTAGCTCACGGCACCTGTCAACCAAGAAGCCAGCACCTTGGCAAACTTGTGTTGGTTTTTATCGGGATGCTCCTGATAAAGCATTTAATGACATTTGTCAGGAGTTGAAGCTGCGCTGTGAGCGCGAAAAAAAATTGTGTTATTTGAAGTGAAAAGTCTGTAGATGAGAACAGAGCACGTCGGCGTGTTTGTGTGTGTGTGCGGCGCGGAGCAAGGCGAGGATTTTGTACAACTGTGTATGTGTGAAATATTCAGATCCTGTGATAAGGCAGTGTATGTAAAGTGTCATTAACAGGTGACATTGACTGAAGGAGTCAGTGGATATATTTGCTATCCCACACCCCGCTACACCCGCAGTTTCATTTGCATGTGGTGTCAGAGCCAGTAGGCCTCCAGGAAATCAAAGACACACACTAATACGCACACTCGCACAACTAACGCTCTCTGTCCTCATCTTCGTGGAGGTTAAGTGACAAATGAAGATCGATGACTGCTCTTATGGAAAAGAGAGGGTCGAATTGAAAATATGTGGGAATTAGGCTCGCCAACGGGGCGACGATGTGAAGGCATTCAGCGCCGCAGCCGCGAGGTAAAACTGTCCCAGAGCTTAATGAGGTTCAGAGGAAGCAGGAAAACCTGGGTTTTCACTCAAGCACGACACGAGGGGCCTGGACAAAGAAGTAAAGAAAACAAGGTCATTTTTACTGGAGTGAAACTCACGAGCATCCTCACCCTTAAATACATCCTGCTTGTATTTATTGTCTCTGTCTGGTTTCCATTCTCAGACATATTTTGGCTTTGATTCAAAACAGCTGCACAACAACCATCACAATGTACAGCGGGGATGTAAAATAATAACAGGAATAATAACAAGAATGAAATCATCCACATGAATGTCCTTGAGGGCTTTAGGGCACCGGTTGCTGATTACTGAGAGGCATTCACACTGCACTGGCAAAGTTTTCCTGCTGATTGAGTGAAACAGCCAGTTGGGTGAAAGGAGGAGATGGTGAAAACACAGGCAGGGGTTTCTAAAATAAATTCTATTGATTGATTTATACGTATACACTCACTTAAAACTTACTCACCCGTGTATCCAACACAAACATATGGATTTCACAAAGCGGATGTGATTGCGTGCCTTCGTCCTGGCCATCAGGATTCGCAGAGCGGGCTGCAGCTAGCAGCAATTCTCATTAACGTTATTTACTCAATTAATCGATTATCATTTTTTCCATAGAATGTCAGAAAATAGTCCAATAATGTCCGTTTAATTTCTAATTTCACGAAGCCAGACATGTTTTGTCAGACCGACAGCCCAAAACTTAAAGATATTATCATCATGTTTGCAAAAAAATGCCTCCAATCCTCTCATCTGAGACGCTGAAAACAACACGTTTGCCGTTTCTGCTTAAAAACGTCATTAAAAAGATTTTCCCCGATTCATTTTCCGATCATTGACTAAGTGATTAATCGACGATTCATTGCAGCTCCATTTAGGGATTTAACCACACAAAGCTTTATTTTCCACATATTAAGAAAATGAGAGTTCCAGTTATTAGACTCAATTTTAGGGAACTGAAAGTATGCTTGAAACCGCACTCTATGGAATATCCTCGCTATTTATTTAGGCTCTAGCAAAGCAGCAAAGAATTGTGGGCAATCAGACGCCCAAAGTGGGCCTGCTGCATTTGCTTCTTCACACACACATCAGGCTGATGGTTTCCCCAATAGTTCAAGCAGTTAAAGAGTCGTGCAAAGGGAGACAAAGGGAATTAGGCTGTGGTGTGGACAAAGGAAAGAAAAATGCAGAAAAGAAGGGAAAAATGGCAAGTCATGATTTAAGGCAAGAAGGTTGATATCCAGGGTACACTCAGAGGTCAGTGTGTACTCAGGGGAGCTCCTGTCTGCACCGCCTCCAGTCTAGTTTTTTGTGTTTTTTGTGTATGTTCTGTTGCTTTCTCATATTTTTTCCCCACCGGCGCACAGCAGTCTTGCATGTCTGTGTCTTCTAAGTTTGTTTGCATAAATGCACTTAATGTTTTTAGTTACCTCCACGAGTGTAATGTCATATCTGTGGGTGCTGTGTGTGTCCTTGCATGATTGATGCACTGTACGCCAGACAGACGCCGCTGCTGTGATCGAATTTGTCCGGAGCCAAAAAGACTCTGCTCTGATTCAGATTTCGTTTCTACGTTTTGCTCGGGTGATCTCAGAAATTACTCAGCATCCTTTTTTTTTTCCCTCTCTCTCTCTCTCTCTCTTTCTTTTTTTAGTGCTGCACTTGATGTGTTAGAAATTGCCACTGAGGCAGTGCTTGTTGCAGTAATCACGGTGATCATGCTGGAGATAAGCCTTGGAGAAACATGGCCGCTAAAGCAGGCACAGTGAGGTTTAAATTACTCGCGGTGCTCCTTTTTATTGAATCTCTTGCTCCCTCATGTCGCTGATACTTGAGTCAAGAGCTCAGTCCGTTAAGCTAAGACTGAAAAATCGCCTTTGATCCACAGAGTAAACATTAAAAACTGGCGTTGAGGTGAAAGTGTTGCGACTGAGCCCTGAAGTTGTGTTGCTCTCTGTTAACCGGCCTTGAACATCTGGGTAGAAGCAGGGCGGGTAGAGCGAGGGTGTGGGTGAGGGGAAGCAGACAACAGAGGGAGAGAAAGAGGGGCTGTGAAGAAAAGGTATTAAAAGTGACAGATGAACAGGACTTGGGTAGACGTTCTCCTGCAGCAGCTGTGACTGCTGCCGTCGCTCTGACAGGTGTCAATTAAGAATTACTGCCGAGGCCCTGTAGTCATTTTTTCTTGCCCAGCTGTCTGTCTGTGCGCCTTTTTGAGAAATAACACTTTACCCTTGTCACTGCTTTAGCGCTTAGCCGCGGTCGCCCCAGAAAATGAGTGCATGGCGGGCACGCTAATCGATAACCAGTATATTAGCAATTATTTTGCCCATTGATTTATGGTGGGGCAGTGACTCCCACTGTGTTGTTGTTAGCCGCTGATTATATGTGCCTGCGCTCCACTGCAGACACGCACACCAACACATTGCTTTGCTGTTTCCAGGTAGAGATATTTTATCCTTAGAGCAAAGTACACATGTGGGGACAAAACAAAACATCTTTGCTTTTTGATTGTCAAAGGTTAGTCCTTTAACGTGTCTCAGGAGTTCCTCCGATAATGAACAGTTTGATACAACTGTAATTTCTCTTTTTAGGACATAAAATGATGTTCTGTTTGCATTAAATAATGTTGTTCTCAGCTGTATCTCAAAATGAAGCATTCACTCAGGTGAAGTTGTCTGGCTGAAGGTGTGTAATTCATGTTTTCTAGTATGAAATGTTTTGTTCATGTATGCCAGGTGGGCCCTTGTATAAACGTGCATGTAATATCTTAGCTATGGATGTGCCAATCCAATCCGTATCAGGGCCTATACTATTTCCCAGTCAATTTCATTGAAAAAATTCAAGTGTTTAAGTTGTTTCAGCAATGCCATGGCTTCATTTTACCTTCCATAAAATGATCCCGATCAGTTCCACGCAGTGTGGTGTCCACATTTTAAATTTTGGCCAAAGGCGCATGCCCTGAGTGTAGGTGTTGGAGTTGGTAAACAGATGTGCGATTTTCTTTGTCAACTAGCAGGTATTAGTTCAAGCCATTAGCTGACTATTTTTGCGTTTATAGTATTAATTAGATGATTATATATTTTTTTCGGGGCATCAGAAAAAATGATTTGAGTTTCAGGGCTGAGAAAAAAAAATTCTATCTAGCATTGTTAACACAGTGCTGCATTACAAAACTACAAAACGTAATAATGAGCCTGTAAAATCAGAATTTTAAAAGTGCATGCAATAAGCAAGCCTCCTGTTAACGTACAGCAAGAGCAGCAATGATTCTGAATGTGTTGTTGCCCGCTCATCCAGCTCCGGGCTTATTCCGGCGCCATTCCCCGCTGGGCTCCTCTGGCCCAGCACTGAAAACCTTGTCCTCCTGGTGGTCCAAAGCTCCTGTGCTCACGTTGGAAAGACCAACACTCGCCGGTGCTCCGAGCTCCCAGGCAGCGCCAGCTAGCTGCATGGCTACCTGAGCTAATGGCTGCTACAGTTAGCAGCAGACTCCCTTGTTACAAGACAGTAGGTCCGTGTTGCAGCCGTCCCCGATACCTTTATCCCGGCCTTAATGACGAGGCACAGCTCCTGACTGGAGTTTGAGGGAGTTCTTCTCTGTGACTAATCGACCAATTAAAACGTAGTCGTCTCTTCTCATCGACTGTTAGCAGGCAGGCTTGTAGATATAGAGAAGAATCCCTAGTTTTAGCATGCCAAGTTACCATTTACTCTTCAATTCCTTAGCTTAAAACCAACTTATTGGAAAGCTCCCATTGATCGCAAAAGGGAACGCTGACATGCTAACAATATCTACGATTTGCAGGAGTGCTTGAAACAACTGTAAAAACTGAAGTGAAGAGAAGTAAGAGTCACTTCCAGGCACAAACTACTGCAGTTCAAAGCTGTAAAATTAAAACTTTGTAAAGGAGACTTGCATCGATTCTTCACGCCAAACTATAAAGCAACTCTAAAACTGCTGGAGGCTCGCAAATAGAATTAATGTATTTTGTTTATGTTTTGTTTTTTTGGGACTGGATATGCGCTGGAATATGTATACATGATAACTGTTGGTGTTTTGAACAGAAACATCAGGAGAGCATTAGCATTAATTAAACATATGCAACCTAAGCAGCAGCTTGTGGTAAAGTTTTTTTTTTTTACCTTCCCAGCCCTACATTGAGCCTTGGTAGTGCTCTATGTAGACCGAGAACTGGTACCGTATATCATGAGAAGAAAGGCGCTGGTATTTTATTACACGGACACTGATAAAAGCTGGCCTCAGCATACCCAAACAGCAGTCAGTGCAAGTGGACAAAAGTCAGGGGGAAATTTCTATCCCCAAAGGAGTGTTTATTTAACTGATAAGGTGGGTTGAGAAGCAATGAATATCATTTTTTTGGACACTAGTTTACTGCAGATAAGCCATCTGGGAACGGATACAGTTAACAGATGACACTCTGTCCTTGAGAGCGGACGCTGGGGAAGGTCGTGCTGCAGCCTGGTGTAGTGCCATCTCTCTTTCCTCCCCTCACCTCTTCATCTTTATCTCAGCCTGCTCCCTCGCTCTCTCTCTCTCCTCGTTTTTTTTGGGATTACTGGCCCCCTCTCTCTCCCTCCCTATAAGCCTTTTCTCATCTTCCTATCTGTCATCAATCTCTATCTTACTGACTCAATTCTCCTCTACCCTGCTCATATTTTCTTTCATCTTCCTCCCTGTCTCTCCCCCTCATCTATCGCTCTCTCACCGGATGCTCAAGAGTCAGTGAACTGGTTACAAGAACATGAACTCGACGTCTGAAAAGGAGAGCGTAATACCCTTTTCGGGCCCACCGGCCTTGTTCTCATATTTCAAGAACCTCTCTTTGTTTTATTTTTTCCAACAGTCTGATTTCAGTGACATCCTGCAGTCACACTTCTGAGTGGTAAAGAACCCTCAAAGGTCACAGGGCAGTTCAGTTTTGTGTCGTCTTCTTTGATGTCTGAACACATGACTGTCACATATTTTCCAAGAGCCATTTCCATCCCCATTGAGCACACAGCTGTCCATAGAGCACGTTGCACAGGAAGAGAATCAAAGCGTATTTTGTTGTTCAGTTTTGTTTGAGCCTTTCATTCAAAGGAAACCCATTGACCACAGTTTGCTCGGGGTTACACAAAGTAATCACTTAACAGTCGTCGGCTTGATGGGCAGTTGAAAGGGGATATAATGTCTCGGGATCCCAGTCGGTTCAACAACACCACATGCTGCCCCCCCCCACACCCCCGCAAAATAAAAAAAAATAAAAAAATCCCCCCAAATCTTTCCTGAGCCGCCGTGTTGTCTCAGACAGTGACAGTCACAGGGGGGTATAAGCTCAGCTCTGTCCCTCTAAGTCGTCTGTCTCCGGGAGAACAGCGGGAGGCCTCTTGTACACCCAAATGTCTCCTCTCGTCACTCAGCCCCTCACACAGCAAACCGCCGCTGTCTGTCTAACTCGCCGTGCACCTGAGCATCTGTTTCTGATCACCTGTCTCTGTTTGTGCCTCTGTCTGTCTGTTGACCCAACTGTCGGCCTGTTTACTTGTCTATCTCTGGTCCATCTGCCTCTGCGATGGTACACGATGACAGGCATGCCACTACAGTACGTCAAACTAACTAGCCTGCAAACATTTTGACTCTGAATGAGGTTTGTATGATCGTCTGCTTCAATGCAGAGCATCGACTGTAAATACAGTGAAGCCACTAGTGGAATATAATTAATTACTTAATACTGTTCCTTCTCTAGTATAACTGTGTCCTGAGCTGGACACTTTTTTTTTTTTTTTATAACATTCTATCAAAATTTTACTTTAACTGCTAATACAAATAATAATTTAATGGTCTAAAAGTAAAATCTAATTCCTGCTTATCTCCTCAATGTTAACTAGGGCTGTCAATTAAATATTATAGATTTCAATACATAATTGTGAAAAAAAAAATCCAGACATTCGGAAAAAAAAAGCACAACCACAAGTTTCTGTTAGTAGTAACAGAAAACCAGTAGTTATCAGAGTTTTTTTGTAGCAAGAAGATCTGTTTCAGTCAGACATATTTAAATCTCTCAGGTCAAAATGTCCGGTGGAATGATGCCAGACTTAGATGTGAAATTATTCTGTCTCATCACGCTTTTGCTACACACGTCCATGTTTTGTCCACGTTCGTCCGGGAAGTTGAAATCCTGCAGACACACAGACCTGAACCAAGTGGAAACTCCCACGCCGTCACTTTCATTGATTGAAAAACGAAATGTAGGTCAAGCTGAAACTTGCGAATAATTCAGCAACACTGTGTGACATAATTTTATTTGTTTTGTCATTTGTGTGTATGTCTGTCTTTTGAAAGACATGTTTATGTTGAAATAATATACAAGTAGTATGTCTCTTGTATTTGTTTGCTGTGTTATGGACATAATGCGTAAGAATAGATATTGATTTTGTAAGTTAATTAGACATGTAAATGTTCATGTACACATAAAATTTAAATATGTATAAAATACAAATACACTTTGGTGGCGTCGGCAAAAATAATCCCTGCGAAAAGACTGCCAGAGGTGTCCAGATGTGTCCCACTGAGGTTCTATTCAGAGGTGTTGTGCTTTTTACACCACATGTATCTGACAGCTGGAGCTCCAAGTTACTCCAGGAAGTAATCCTAAATATCCTCCTCGGGTTAGGAGGTGGATTTTGTTGCCGTCGAACAGAGCCAGGCTAGCTGTTTCCAGGCTTTATGCTAAGCTGAGCTAACCAGAACTGTCCTGCGCAGACATGAGAGTGGTATCAATCTCATCTAACTCTCGACAGGAGAGTGAATACGTGTATTCCCCAAAATGTTAACTGTCCCTTTTCAGATAAAATATGGGATCAGCTCATAAAATGTGATACACCATAGCTACAACTTTCATTCTTCTGGGCCAAACTGAAACACCAAGAACATTTTGTGCTTCTCTGTGTTGTTGGTGATTGTGGCCTCCTTCTGCAAAATATCGGCCATGCAAGGCTTCTGGATCCTGTCGAACTGCTCCATTTATGTCCATTTAGTAGTATTTGCCTCTACCTCCTACCTTGCCTGATATTTTGGGTACCTTTTTGAAGGTCTGTGTAATATATCTGCCTTCTTGCTGAACACTTACAGTATATTTGGAATGTGTCTGGCCTTACATTTAAAGTCCAAGAATGGCCACATTCCCAGTGTGTGTGAGTCATTTCAGGGTTGAGTGTGACACACTTTTTTTTTACTTAACTAATCTGTTTTTCCTCTCCATCTTCTCAGTGTGTCACTCCGCTCTTTTCTCTGCCTAGCCTCATAGCTGGAGCCTCGTTCTCAGACTTCTCTGGTTTAACAATAACCGCTGCCACACTTTAGGGAAGAGAAAATGAGCCTAGAGAAAGTTCTGCCATACACATTCAAATCAAAGTCCAGAGTGATAACTCCGCAGCAATATTTACAGTTAACTGGAGAGCAACCATCTGCTAAAAATCCGCTTCACAATAACAAAAACATACAATACTTGATCACTGATAGTGTATAGTAGGGCTGCAAGTCTTCTTGTGCATCAGAATTTAAGATTCTTTAAAATTATCAATCAATGTGTCAATTATTTTCTTGACTATTTAATAAATTGTCCGTCTATTAAATGTTGAAATATTGAAAAATGGTCATCACAACTCACTGAAGCCCAATTTGATGCCATCAGATTGCCTGTTTTGTCAGACCAACAGTCCAAAATCCACATGTATTCACAATTAATTAAGAGAAGCAGCAAATCCTCACAATTGAGGAAAATATTTTTTTTAAAAACTGTTACAAATAATTTGAAAATATAAAGTATATTACATATGAGAGGTGTGTTACACTGTAGTGCATTTTTGATTTCCATTCATTCTCTTACTGTATGACACATAAATGACAGCAGATGAATTAATCTCCAAAGTGCACAAACTAATAAAAAGTTACATGTCAGCAGGATTAACGCATCAGTGTGAGAAACAGTGAAATGACAGCAGCGCGATCAACAACCAGGCACATTTATGGAGTTACTTTATTTCATCAGAGAGGAACCAGAGATGTCCATGGCGTGAAGCTCCCTTTGTGTGCACGGGGCTTTTGTCGGGAGGGAGAATGTGCACGTCAGGACTGGTTAATTAAACTTGGTCAAACTAAACAAGATCAAGGAGCAGAATGGCTCGCGCTGATTAACATCAAGTTTATCAAGTTCAGTCAATTACCCCGTTACACTCTCTCCTCCGCTGACTGCTGCATTGGCGAGAACACTCGAAAGTCCTGTTTCCAAAAGGACTTCTGTGCAGCGATGCTTTTTTTAAAAAGTAGCAATCTGCATTAAACACAAAAAGGAGCGTTTTTGGTGCATTTTATCTTATTTTATCTTTAAAGTGGCGAGGATTACAAGGTCCTACAAAGCTGCATTGTTGTCAGTTCAGGACATTTAAATCTCAGATATCTACTTCTACAGAAATGGCAACTCCAGCACTCTTGTCTCCAAAAACACAAGCTATGACGTCGCAGTGAGAGCTTCAATTAAAAGTTCAGAGCATCTGAGAGCTGGAAAACTTTTGCTAAGCTGTTATAAGTGCTCTCCTTGGGACAGAAAATTAAGCACATGACTGGACAGGCCTGTCGGTAAAGTTTCCTCATATTCATCGGAAGCTTTAAAACTATTTTAAAACTGCAGCTGGACATTTTTAGCCTCGCAGTGGCAGACACTGGAGCCACTGTGGAAGCAGTGCTGATGGCACAATGTTGCTCCCCTCCTCCTGATATTTGGGATCTATTATGTATGGAGGAGCTGAGTGTCTACATGACCGGGGCCAGAGAGCTAGACAGGACTGAGTGAGGCACTATTGTGTGTGTGTGTGTGTGTGTGAGAGAGAGAGTGTGAGTGTGTGAGTGTGAGTGAGGAGGGGCATAAAGGGGTGAAAAAAGAGGAGAAAAAGAGAGTGACAGCAGACAAAAAAGAACCAGGGAGGAAAGAGGGGGGAGGGAGAGCGATGAGGGAGTGGAAAAAGAGGAGGCAAAGCAACAGAGGAGTGAAAGAGAAATGACTTGAGGGGTTGAGGGATGGAGAGAGAGGTGAATAAAGCGAGAGAGAGAGAGAGAAGAAAGTATCAAGGCAATGGAGAAGAAAAAAGGAGAGAGAGAGAGAGAGAGAGGGGAGGATGTCACCCATGGCTGCCACTCATCACTCACAGCTTAATGACGCTGTTTTTTCTCTCTTCTCCCGCTCCTTTTCCATGGGAGAGGGGTGGGGGAGGGAGGTCGGCCGGCGCCCAATCAAACGGGGTCATACAGAGTTCACATCGTCCAGGTGGGACCGTCCTCCGCCGGGGAAGTGCTTGTGTGTGGCCGCGAGGATCGTCTGGAACGGGAGATAGTTTGGGGAGGGCAGGTTTTTTTCTAACTTCCTACCAGCGAGTCTGGCACGAAAGCCGGCGTCAGGATCACGGCTGTGCTGAAGGTTCAACCTCACGTGCAAAAATAAAAAAATTTAAAAAGCAGAGAACCAGATGAAATGTGCTCTGATTTGAACGATCGCGCAGGAATTTTATTTCTTAATGTCTCGCAGGTCAGTGAACGCGGCTTTGTTTTGCCTGCCTGTCGGCCTTTTTATTTTGGTTAAGGTGCGAATGCCTTGTTCAAAGTTTGTGTTCATGTGTTTACACGTGTGTACGTTTGCAGCATGTGTGTTTGCGTTCTAGAAAACCACTCCGGCTGTCTGTTGCTTCCTTCTGGGATTGGCCTGAATCCCACTGCAGCATTGGAGTTTTGAATCAGTTCGTGTTTGTGTGTGTGTGTGTGTGGGTGCGAGCGTGTTTTTGTGTGTGTGTGCGCTCAGCTCCACTTGTCCTCTCACTCATTCCCGTTTCTGGGAAGCATCAGCCGTTTAAAACTCAAGGCAGGATTTCTCTCCCTTCGCTCTCCTCCTCGCACCAAATTTGGGGAACAGCTGGGGCGGCCATGACGATGATTTGTCTCCCTCTGCCCGTCCGCCTGACAGGTTGAGAACACGCACGCGCACACACACATACACGCACTCGCTCGGGGAGACGCAGACACTCACTAATAGGCACACACACACACACAATTAAACATGCGCTCAGTATCACAGACAGACAGGCACAAACACACATACACACCGTCGACACATACCCCTTATAAGAGGCCATGTTCTCAGGACGCTGCCAAAACACTCCGATTTCCTTTAGCCTGGGCGGCCATACATCAGCTCGGGGCCTCCCAGCCCGGATGGCAGGGGCTGACAGAATGACATGTGTCATTTATCAAACGAGGGGCGCCAGGCCTCAGGAAAAGAACAGACCGCCGCGTGACAAAGCCCCCCGAGAGCTCTCCTCCACTCGCAGCGAGGGGAGTGTGTCATGGGATAGACACTGACAAATCTGCCGAGATAGAACACACATGGATACACGCTGACACCGACACACAAGGGTAGGAAACGCACACCGAGAGGCACTTCCAGCCCAGATACAAACCCCCGTGATCACACATTACGTCCAGGCTGCAGCGTGCTTGTAAAAGCCTGCGTTTAAAGAAAGAAAAGTCTTATGAAGCAGCTCAACTACAGCAAAAAAATATATTTTCTGGAGTTTTGTACACGCTGGAGCTGGAGCTACAAACACACATACCCACACATACACCCACATATATGTTTCCCTTGCAGCCAGAGAAGCCGCAGCCAAAGCTTCTCCTGTTGCCAGCAGCAGGCCTGTCTGTGTGCCCGTCCTTCTTAATGAACGGTCACTGGCTGCCGAAAGGAACTCTCTTACTTGGCAACGCCATCCATCTCCTTCCTTTCATATCCATGCCACCACATACTCACAATATCCCTCTTTTTCCCTCCATTATGTCGTCCTCCTCTTCATGCCTTCCCTTCCCTCTTCTCTCTCTCTCTTTCTCTCTGTCGTGATCCCCCTTCCACCCCCGTTTGCTCTTTCCATAGCCTGTTCATTTGTCTTCATAAACCTAATTTATTTTCTCTGCCAGATGCAAGCTGACAGCCATCAGTCTCTCTCCCACACACACTGACGCACACACACACCTGACCTCCCGACATGCAGACAAACACACTAACATGTACGCACAAATGCACATAGCTCCGTTCTCGCTTTTTATTCATTTAGCCCGTCTTTATTGCACGCACGCACAGCCTGTATTACCTCACACTGCTCTGAGGTCAGCTCTGCAGTCACATACCCTCTGTTTTACCCCTGTCCTCCACCCCCTCCAACCCCCGAAACCCTCCCATTAACATTACTGAAGATGGATGTGTCTTCATAGCCGAGATTGATTGCGGATATAGAGTTATGGTGCCATTTATGTGTGTGTGTGTGTGTGCGTGTGTGTGTTAGTGTTAGATGGAGGGCACTTTGGGAGGCGGCGGTGGGAGCTGAAATGTGAGGGAGGCAGGCTTTTCTCTCGTTTCCAGAACCTTCCAGCCGTTAGTTGTCTGTCCGCAGTCTGATATTGTGCTCTGTTGAAGGATTGCTTCCTCTCTTCCTGCCTCTCTCTCTGACTGTGAAGCTGTTCATACCCATTGTGAGCTCATACACACACACATACACACACACACATAGCATAGTCGCACACAGACACAATTAGTCTGAGATGGCTACTGATACTAGTGCACTTTGAGAACCCAGTACATAATTTACTGACTTTCTCTAGGGACCCTTTTTCAGCCCTTAATCCCTCCTCCCGCCTATCATTTCTTCTTTTGTCACTTTATTGCCATGGTCATCAAGAAAGTTAAAAAAAAAAAAACTACACACACACACACACTCCAAACTGCTGTGTGGTTCAAGCTTATGCTTTTGTTATATTTTTTGTTGCGCCCCTCTGCCATTCATCACGATTTAAATCCTAAACTAGTGTTGAAATGAAACAGCAGAACTTTGTTTAATGGAGCGCCAGACTTCAGCACTAGCTCGTCACTTCAGCGGGCAGAATGAAAAAGAAAATGTGGCGATGCATAAAGGATAACGGTTTTGATGGTGCACAATTGCTGGAATTTCCCCGGTGACACATGCAGTTAAAAGCACTAAAATGTTTGGGGACGTTCGGTTGTCCTGAGCAGCCTCTTGCCCGGAGGGTTTGTGGTTCTAATTAATTTCCCTGAAGTGACTTTATGGTTTTTAAAGGTCTGATTTCTTTGTCTCTCTTTGTTCATGTTGGGAAAGGGATGTGAGTCAGGTCTCTGAGGTCCTGTTCTCACAAAGTCCCCTGCATTCTTGTGTTCAGGCTTGCGTTGCATATCTGGTGCTTGGTTTGTTGTTGAATGTCTTGCCGAGAAGTAGATAAGGGCGGAGAGGAGCTGATGAAATGTTTTTGATCCAGGAAGACAGAAGGATGTGTGTGTGTTTGTGTGACACCTTACTGTCTTACATCAGACTGCTCGGTTTGAGGTCACACCAGCTTTTTAAACGGCAAACTTTTGCGGCTAAATCGCTTCATTCTGGAGATTTGCCGAAATTTCAACTTTGAATGTTGATGTGAATTTGCCATTTACAAATAGCAAGTCGCCTTGACAGTGCTGACCTTTGAGAGAGTCCAAATAGGAGGAAGCTAGCCTAGGTTATTAGCTATGTTGTACCATCCACTTTAACCCTGTCGGTGTAAAAACTGCCCCACAAACAAGCAATGCTTTTTAGACAGTTCTGAGGCAGAATTCAACTATACAAATCTGTTATTTTAATCAACTGTGTGACCTTATTTTCCCATTAACCAAGCTGACTATTAGCTAGCAAGCTCCCTAGCTCAGAGAACTTTTTTCCCCTTTTTCATTAAATCTCTTTAGTGAATGAAATTATGTAAAAGTCTTGAAAACAAAATGCCAGGAGGGACTAAACAACCTACACTAGAGAAAGCAGGAAGAAGCCTTGAGAGCTGTTGTGACTGACTAGCACTAGCGTGTTCCTGGCCGGCTAGCTTGTGAGCAGTTAGCGGCTACCTCCAACTAACCCTGCAGGTCTTTGGCTAGCCACCGAGCTGCTAGCACCGAGTAATTCACAAAGGTGAATGGATGAATTTTGTGCTGTGATTGGATCTTTAGGGAGCTTCCTTCCCACAGAGAGTAAAGGATCAGATTCGTAGCACTGTGTGTGTGTGTGTGCGTGTGTGCGTGCGTGCGTGCGTGCGTGTGTGTGTGTGTGTGTGTGTGTGTGTGCGTGCGTGCTTGGTGCGCGCCTACATCTGTGTATGTAATTTTTTTCCTCTCCCGCCGTCTCTCTGTTTCTTTCTCTATGTTTTGTTCCTCAGCAGTGTACAAAGTGGATGGCCTCTGTGAATTGTGGGGAGGTCTGACAGCGTGGAGAAGGTTGATTGATGGCTTATTGTGCAACCGGACTCGGCTAGACCGAACTGGTTAGGTTGTGACCCTGTTTTAGCCCCGTGCCCTCTCATTTTCTTCCTTTTTTATTCCCACCATGTTTTTATCTCCCTGTCGCAGTATCTACCTTTGTCACTCTCGCGCACACCCACTCACACACACACGGCGTATAAATATACATGTATGTTCAGACTGTAAACACACTTCCCCTTTGTGCTTCTTCTCCACCACCCCCCCCCCCCCCCCCCCCCCCCCCCCCCCCCCCCCCACCTTCGTCTTCTTTGCTGCACTAAACTCATCATTGCTGCCATCATTCATTCTTCACTGTTTCCTTTCTTCCTTCCTCTGCCCACTTTGTTTTCTTTGTCACTGCTCCTTCAGGACAGGTTTTGTCCCATGAGTCAGTTCATCAGGTTTCATTTAACAGCCCCTATTCATTCAGTCTGAAACACTGGCCGCTCTCGCAAAACGCTCCCAAAAAACCCACCCTCGTAGACAACTCCAGCGCCTCTTTTGATTTTGCTGAATTTAGGGATCACCAACCAGTTTTTGCCGGCCGGAGAATCCACTCACGACTACAGTTCAGCAAATGCATGAGAGGCAAAGTTAGCCTAAACACCAGGCGCACTAGTTTAAACTGTGGTTCAGCCTGTTTTTGCTTACAATGATTTTCTGCTTCTATTCTCCACACAACCATAGTGATTTATGGTAATTATCCATCTTTGGGGTCATCCATCAACTGGTTGTTGCTAGGCGATGGGAGCAGCTGTTGTTTAGTCGGAGGAAGCTCCACTGTCAGGGGCAATGCAGGTGAAATTCAAAAGACGGCGCCTATGAAGAAAGGATGAAATCGTGTTGTTTTGTTAGCTTTGAGATTTGTTTTTTTTCCGATTTAAACAGAACCTTCCTGTCAAGGAACGGCCACCCTTGATTGAAGAAGATCTTTAAAAAACTTGCTTTTTAAATCCTTGAACATGTGAACGGTCCAACCAAAGTGTAAAACTGTAACAATATTTACGTCTGAATTTTGATCACTTTAAACTGTAATGCAAACACTGCAGCGCACCCATGCCAAAAATTATATGGATAGTAAAGAAAGTGACAATATTTGTGGTAAAGAATCTGTTTAACAAATGACATCTGTCTGATGCAGCCTACATTGAATCAGTGCTTGGCATTGGTTGAGTAAATCTCACTCACATCATCTTTAATTAGCATTAGTAATGCTTTATCTGTACTTCGCCTGAAAACAAACCAGATGGTTTGAAATGTCTGTGCAGCACCAGAGCAGCGTTCGATTGTTGGGTGTGGGGGGTTTGGCAGGAAAGTCGGGCAGAAGAGGGCTGGAATCTGCCGTGCCGATGATCTAATGGCTGTTGTTTCATCTCAGTACAAGCAGGCACTGACAGTTCAGGGAAAAGGTGATTTATAGACCACAGTCACTGTCATGGCGCGTCAAAACTGGCTCACAGGAGAGATGAACAAACGGGCAGAAAACAAAACAAAGAAGGAGAGGAGAAACCTGCAAAGCAATTCAAAAAGGAATTATTCTCTTTAGAAAAAAAATGCTGCAGTCCTCCAGATTTGTTTCTTTCTTCCATTTCTGATCTATTCAGTGAGCAGCCATCATTTGGGCTCTCTGATTCACACATACTGTACTCGTAGTGGCCTAATGAAGCTGAGCCAGAGGTAAAATGCACTGTCTATGTGACCCATTTAAAAAGGCTATTAGCATAATATGAGTTCAAGTAATTGCAAATTACTTGGAACATATGTGAAAGCCCTTGGGGCTGTCAAAAAGTTTAGGGAAAGGTAATTTAACTTAATTTATCTTTTATAAAGAATCCAAAGCAGCAACACAAACCCTTCGCAGCGACAGAGGGAAACTGTAAAACGACGTCTGCACACGTAGCTACCAGCATGAAGAGCAGACTGCGCAGGCCGTTTTGTTTTTCCCCAACCGGAAAGACTCGTGGAAGCTGAGGAGGTGGATTTGTACGACACGGGAGGAGCTATTAGAAGCCCCGGAGCCATTGTGCCATATGGTGGACTATTCCATGTGGGTTAGGGGAGGGTGGGGGCCAGGGCAGGAGGGGGTGCTGTTAGGTAGGCTTGTACATGTCTGGTCAAGCAAGCTGCGGGTTAAATCTATGCAGAACCTATGTAGATATGCGATGCAACAATTTAAATTCAGCACTGCGAAGTTGCAGAACCGCACACAGAAAAGGAAGCTTCGATGGAGCTGAGGGGTTTGCCATTTAGATAACTTTTCTGATGGCAGCTGATGGCCTTATAATACAGCCCGCCATTTACAGTGTTATTATGGTGTATGAATTAGGTGCCAGTAAAGCACCGGTTCTAGAAAGAAGGAAGAAAACAAGACTGTTGGGAACAAGGGAGTAACAATTAGGCATCTTAGAGGAAAGGGAAAATAGATTATGCTCCATTTATTATTTATTTTGTAAATCCTGCGTACCTTTTGGGCACAGTATCAAGAAACAAAACAGTTACCTTACTGTACAGTTTTGGTAGCATATTGTAACTGAACATACATGTAATTACTGTATAGGTTCATCAGATTATCAGTGGTGTCGACACCATTTTTCCAAAAGTTCTAACTGATTCATACCACCAAACTACACTGTGAAACACGGGCTGTATTATAAAGTATTGTATGGAAAGCTCTGTTAGTTTGATAGTTGTCTTGTGGCTGAGAGGAGACAGTTTGCCTCAGTGTACGCCGTCCACAGAGGAGTCCAAATACAGTGTCAGGTCCTATGAAACCACAGCCACGACTATCCCAGAGAGAAAAAAGAGCAAGAATGAAGAGGACGGGGGAGAGCAGAGAGAGACAGAGATTGCCTGACATACTAAGCATTACCATAATTGGCTTTTCTACATGATAGGACAGAGGAAATAATAATGTCATTTTATTTACAGCCCTCTCTCTGCTGAAACACACACACACTCATGCACGGGTACAGGTCAATGACACACACTGATCAGGCCTGTCCAAAGCCATCAGAGGTGAGTGGCAGGGAATAGAGGGGCCGGTGACAAAGCGAAACGGGAGAGAGAAATAAGACTGCCACGCCACAGCTCCCATTTTGAAGGGCCGCTAAACGGTGTGAGGGAGCCTTCGCCGGCCGCGCCGCTCCGAAGGCAGCGTCCGGCCGCGCAGGGTAAATCAGCGGGGTGAAAGCTGGCGGAATTGGACATTAGCGCTGCAAATGAGAGCCAGGATTGCCCTCTTCTCTGAGACAACATGAATAAATGAAGAAGGTTTAGAGGGGGGAGAGTGTGTGTTTGGTGTGTGTGGGCTGTGTGAAGCAGGTAGCAGGGGGGGTGTTGATTGTGCCAGTGCCATGTCATACTCCACTTATCTCACCCTGTCTTGTGTTATCTAGTAGAACTGGTCAGGACATTAACCCGGTTGTGGATCTGTCACTATAATAAGAACGTTTTATAATGTTTTGTGCTATTGGGCAGTCACAGTCGGTACTTAATGTGAGTTTGAGTTGAAAATGAATTCAGAATCCTCTGTTCTGTTCTGTTCTGTTCTGTTCTGTTCGCCACTGTTCTGAGCTCATGGACACAGGTATGCTTGTGTGTGCCAATTCAAATGCTAGTGCTGATAAAAAAAACAGAATTTCGCTTCATACCCCACTTTTAGGGATATAAACTTTTCCCCGACATAAATCCGTTAACAAAGTCTGGCTGCCTTTGTTCCATGTCTGAACAGAAGCAGCCGCACGCAAACGTTGCTTGAATGAAGCTCAGTTTCAAACAGGCGAAATTCAGATTTAAATCAATTACAACAGGGATTGAGAGTCGGTACGGGGCCTCGTCCAGGCATGTGTGCACGTTTGCATTATCGAGGCGCTTCTTTTGGTAGCGAGCAGCTCAGCTCAGTCACATTTGCTCTTTCAAACGTGCACACAAAGCAAGGTGTTGTGTGTGTTTGCGTGTGTGGACCTCACACAGCTTCCTGCCTTGGGGGAGGGATGTAGTTTGGGGGTGAGGTGTGTGTGTGTGTGTGTGAGAGAGAGAGAGAGATTGGGGGGGGGGGGGGGGGGGGGGGGGGGGGGGGGGTGTCCTACTGTGGTGTCACCTGTCTGCAGCAGGAAATCCTGGACTCTGGGCACAACAATAGTGACAGGCTCCTCTCCAGACGCAGATGGCTTCGCTTTTCCCCCCGCCAGCCACATTGCATCCCTGCATGCACCTGACACACTGTGACACTTGACACACATACACACACACACACACACACACACACACACAAATCAGCCACACCTATTTTACACACACCTACAAACGCGCACACACGGCAGAAATTTCACCGCATTCTCTCTCCTGATATCTCGGACTTTGTTGGATGCTGTTTAACTTGTTTCACTGTCATGTTTTTTTTTCGGTGAGATATGCGCACACACACATGCGCGCACACACATGCGTGCACGCATGCACGCACACACACACACCTCTTGTTCGCTGGCCTAAACACATCTTTTCTCTTCTCTTTTCAAAACTTCCCCTCTTTTCCCTATCCTCCCTGACAGCACAAAGTGGGCTTACGTTTTTGACTGACAACCACAACAGACACCTCTTCCCCCTCCGCCTCCCCTCCACCCCCGTTTTAATCCCCTCCCTATCCCTCTCTCCCTCCCTCTCCTCTTCCTCTTTTGTTCTGAGTGACGCTCGAAAGCCGCAGTGTCAGCATCTTTTCCATCTCTGATTGCCTTATTAGCCGGCGGTGGCACCCGCAGCTTTTCTGACACAGATGGTGAAGGAGGAGGCTCGAGCAGGGGGAGGAAAAAAAAATGGCTGACTTGTGTTTGTTGTTGTTACTTTCCCCTCCCACCTCTTCTCAGGCTTGTTTGCGTGGACACTGACACCTCGGGCTGACACTGACACACTCCTGACACTGATGCCTGTCAAGGCAACATACGGAGGATGGCAGGGAAAGACGAGAATTTAGTGTTAGCGTGCTCTCCGTGTGTGAATGTGTGTGTGTTTGTACTGCTGTCAGGTTTCTCTCACTTTGTCAGCTAAGCTGCTTTGTCTTTAACTACCCTCACCACATTGACTTTGAATAGGTTCAGTTTTGCATTTATTTCAATACAGTGGGCTGCTTCTCGATAGGGAGGACGAGAAGGGCTGATAGAAAGCCGTGCAGCTGCATTTGCACAAGGTTAAAATCAACTAATTTAGTGACTAACTCAAGTGAATGATTTCAGTGCAGCCTGTGTATAATTAAGAGCAAAACCAGCACAGGAATAGTTTAATTAGGAAGAGGGAGGTTGTACGTTGAGCATGTACGTTCTCTCTCTATCACACACACTCACACACACACCTTCACACACATACAAGGCAGAGAGTTGCAGCTGTTGGACCTCCAGATTTTCCCAGGCAGCAGTAACTGGCACCTCACAAACATCAGGTATTATGTCCATTCCGATTATGGGATACAGAGCTACATGCTGTTTGAAGCTGACAGCACATCTGCCTCCTCACTGGAGACTGATTCTGGCACCTCAGACAAGCATCTTACAAGGAATGGATTGGAGGAGCTGCCTTAGCGTATTTAACCCTCTCTTTTTCCCTCTCCCTGCCTCTCTGTAATATTTCTCTCTTAATCTGCTCCCAGGATCATATGTAAACCTTTTCATCTTCCTGCTATTCTAGGAAATGATTCCTTTTAATTTCTTAAATGTATTATCCAGAGATTCAAAGGAATTGTAATGCAGATTTTATAATTTTAGAAACAAATGATTTGTGAAAATCATAGACAGCTTACAGAGAGTGGGTAGCCATTTTCCATTGATACTTTAAATCTCTCTCTGTTCTTTTAAAATGGCACACTTGAAGCTGTGAGTACTCAGGGAGCACAGGCAGTAACAACACAGCTTGTCATGTCCACTGGCCGTTTCCTAGCATCATGCTGTGAGGACTTCCACAGCCGATGCCAAGTTGACTCCAGCCAACCATGGCTTGGCAGGGCTGATGCAGCTGGCATCTTCCTCCACTATCTCTTACTTGCGAATCCATAGCATGTGTGGCATGTTGGACGAATAGAGCAAATCAAAGTGAGGAATAGATCTATGGTTGCCGTACAGCAGCAAAACAGACAATGAAATACTCAGCATAGACTATGTGGCTGTAGACTGCTGCTCTGGCATTTCAATTTGCAGATAAGGAAAGAGGTTTTATATTTGATGAATTTACTGAAATGTTTGTGCATATGCAGTAAGTTCATCTTATTAATTCAGTGCTACCACACAGTGTGTCTTGTGAATTCAACATCAAAGTGAGTCTTTAACACAGCGATCAATGAGGCATATTTTCTTTTTGCCTGTTATTTTTTTTCAGTCGTGAGGAGGCAACAATGTCTTCATTTCTATTGTGAAGTAGCAGATCTCACCACATGATTAATAAGTATCGTCTACTCTGAGGATTTTCTCTCTGTTTAATTTGAAATTTTGCTTGTCTCTTAGTTTTCAAACTAAGCCGAAAACATTTCTGTAGCTCATCTCTGCTCTCTACCCTCGCTGAGCTCGAGTGTTCAATAGCTTCATTAGGCAGTGCAGTGAAGAGGACTATCTGTCATTGTCAAGATATGGATGTTTGCCACTTTATTATCACATACCTGTGTCCTCTGCTGGGACTATTGACAAAATTCTCTTTAGGATTATTGCACATACAGCCTTCATATAGTAAGGGCGGTAGATGCTTAATTGGTGTCATTCTAAGGTATCAAAAAATACATGTGTAAACAGTATCTAATGCCACTTTTCTCCTGTTTTTTATTTTCCAGCTTATGGACCTGAGGACGAATTTAAAGTGGATAAGATTGATGAAGATGAACATCTGCAAGATGACGGCCTTTCCCTGGATGGGCAAGATGCAGACTATCTTTTCAATGATGAGGAGGATGCACGAGATCATTACAGCTGCCAAAACTCCCCACTCAGCAATGGCACAAACCCAGACGCTGGGTACGCCTCTCCACTCAGCACCACCAGCGATCAACTGGTGGACCTTAAGACAACATCCTCCTTCAATGATCAGGACAGGGTAAAGGAGAAGCAAGGGGAGAGCGCAGAGTCCATCAATGGCCTTTCGCTACAGGACAGCCTGGCACAAATGAAAGCCGTCTATGCAAACCTGATCTCTGATGCCTCCTGGTCCAGCGTTGCTCTGGATATGCTTAAAAGTCGACAAGGGAACAATTACACAGCTAGCAACAGCAATGGGAGCAATCACAAAGGGAGCAATGGCTTCCTGAGCAGTCACAGCCCGGGCAACATCCATTTGAAGAGCAGATGTAGCACTAGCAATGCCTCAGCCACGACTAATGTTACCACCAGCAGTACTACCACCAGAACAGTGTCAAGCAACAGCACCAGTGGCACCAGTGTAAGCTCTGGCAGCACAGGAGGATTAGCCTATGACTGGCACCAGGCAGCGTTGGCCAAAACCCTACAGCAGACCCCATACCAACTCCTTCCTGAGCCGAGCCTTTTCAGCACCGTGCAGCTTTACAGGCAAAACAATAAGCTCTATGGCCCAGTGTTTACGGGTGCCAGCAAGTTCAGGTGCAAGGACTGTAGTGCAGCCTATGACACTTTGGTTGGCCTGACGGTGCATATGAACGAGACTGGTCACTACCGTGATGACAACAAGGATACCGAGGATGATCGAAGCAAGAAGTGGTCCAAGCCACGTAAGCGTTCTCTGATGGAGATGGAGGGCAAAGAAGACGCCCAGAAAGTTCTTAAATGCATGTACTGTGGCCACTCTTTTGAATCCTTGCAAGATCTCAGTGTTCACATGATCAAAACAAAACACTATCAGAAAGTGCCTCTAAAAGAACCGATGCCAGCCCTCACCTCAAAGCTGGTACCACCAACCAAAAAAAGAGCATTTCAAGACTTGATGTCCCCAAGCTCGCCAGAGTCTGTCTCATCTGGCATACTCCTGGGAGAGTCTCCCAAAGACCAAAAAGTGGCCAATCCTTATGTCACACCAAACAATCGATATGGTTACCAAAACGGTGCCAGTTACACTTGGCAGTTTGAGGCACGCAAGGCACAAATTCTCAAATGCATGGAATGTGGAAGTTCACATGACACCTTACAACAATTGACAGCCCATATGATGGTCACCGGGCACTTCCTCAAGGTCACCAATTCAGCCTCTAAAAAGGGTAAGCAATTAGTTTTTGATCCCGTCGTTGAGGAGAAAATTCAGTCAATTCCTCTGCCGCCGACCACCACACGACTCCCAGCACCCAATGGGAAGTCACAGCTTGACTCCCCAGTGCGGCCCGCTAGCCCTGAAGAGGAGGATGAAGAAAAGAAAGAGGAAGAGGCAGAGGAAGAGAAAATGGAAGCTAGGGAACCAGAGAAAAAAATAAAAGAGGAGAAAGAAGACCCCCCTGAAAAAGCTGATAAACATGGGAAGGCCAGATCTTACCAATACCTGAGAGAAGAAGATTTGGAAGAGGCACCTAAAGGTGGCTTGGACATCCTAAAATCTTTAGAGAATACAGTTTCAAGTGCAATCAGCAAGGCCCAAACAGGCACACCAACCTGGGGTGGATACCCCAGCATTCATGCTGCCTATCAGCTCCATGGATCCTTGAAGTCTACATTATCTTCATGTGCACAGGTTCAACCGTTGTTCAGCAGCAACAGTTTGAAAGTACTGCCGTCTGATTTAGGCACTCTGATCCATTCACCAAATAGCCCCTCGCCACCTCCAAGTCACAAGAGCAATGTGCTGGCCATGGAGGAGCTAGTTGAGAAAGTGACCGGGAAAACTTCAGTGAAGAATGAAAAAGAGGAAAAACATGCAGAGAATAAATGCAGGTCTGCAAAGTCTCCATTGCCAAATCCTAAGGACAAACGGTCTTCGCCCAATCCAGAAAACCTCTCAAAGGCAGTGAAAAATACTGCAGCAGAGACCCAGACTGAGTTGAGAGGCAAAGAATGCGAGCAGAATGAGAGCAAAGCAGAGACCCAGATAAAGAGTGAAGTTGATTCACCAAAAAGGCCCGAAAGCAATGGCTGCAATAACCTGAGCATCATCACAGATCACTCGCCTGAACAACCACTTGTCAACCCTCTCAGTGCTTTGCAGTCTATCATGAACAACCACTTGGGGAAAGCTGCAAAAGTGACCACCACCTTTGTGGACCCCTTTGCGATGCTTTATAAGATCAACAGCAACTCTGCCCAGATCAAGTCAGCAGAGGCTGCGAGTCAGAACCACATTGATGATGATCAGCCCATGGACTTGACAAAGTCCAAAAACAACAATGGAAGTGCACCTAAAGCTATTTCTGCACCAAACGACAACAGCAAACCAGTGTTCAAAAATTTCTCTCAGTCTTCATCTCCGCCTCTTCGGGAGAATGCTTTGATGGATATTTCAGACATGGTAAAAAACCTGACGGGTCGTTTGACACCAAAGTCTACCACCCCGTCTTCCATCTCTGAAAAATCAGACGTTGATGGCTGTACATTTGAGGACAGCTTGGAGGAGCTGTCCCCTATTCAAAGACGGAAGGGCAGACAGTCCAACTGGAATCCCCAGCACCTCCTGATTCTCCAGGCCCAGTTCGCCTCTAGTCTGAGAGAGACTCCTGATGGAAAGTTTGTGATTAGTGACTTGGGACCCCAGGAACGGGTCCACATCTGTAAATTCACTGGTCTCTCCATGACCACTATCTCACATTGGCTGGCCAATGTAAAATACCAGTTAAAGCGGACAGGGGGTACGAAATTCCTGAAAAACATTGACTCTGGCCAACCTCTGTTTTTGTGCAGTGACTGTGCTTCCCAGTTCAGGACTCCCTCCTCCTACATTCACCATTTGGAGTCCCACCTTGGGTTTACCCTGAAGGACCTCTCAAAGCTTTCCATAGATCTAATAGAGCAGAAAGCAGTCAGCAGAGTCGAGGACAAGACCTTCATTTCCTCTGGACTTACAGAAGAAGACACTGGCTCAATATATCAGTGCAAACTGTGCAATCGGACATTTGTGAGCAAACATGCAATCAAATTGCACCTTTGCAAAACACACGGAAAGTCACCAGAGGACCATCTTATCTTTGTGAAGGAGCTGGAAAAGTTTGACAAGCAATGAAGACAAAGCTGAGAGCATGACAGATTACTGTTGCACTATAACTCTAAGCTACAATCTGTCATAACAGATAGTGCCACACCCGTATTAAGAGTTGTTACGACACATATTGTAATGAAAACATGGTAGCTTTAAGAACACATACTGTAATTATTCAGTTATCTATCAATGACCGAACTTTGCATCGCAGAGGCTCAAAGCTACGTTGCAAAAGTTGAATTTTTGGTGACATAAACGTACCGAACTGGTGCAGCAGCCATGGCACTATGTAGTCACTGACTGATTGTTGCTTTCCTAATGCACTGCATCTTATCTGAGCCTTTGGGAAAAGTCCATCTGTTGTTTTAAAACTGGACCATGCTCTTATTTTGATCACTGTTATTGAATGATTTTTTTTTTAAGATAAATATATTTCAACACAACTTGCATATTATTTATGAGACAGTCTGTGCATGTTTTTATGTAAAACAGTGAGCATATTGTGTCTAATGAAATTTCAACCATGATGAGAATACTGATCCCTGTTTAACAAATTGCGGATATAGATGTTTATATGAAGGTTATAAAAGTAGCCATGATGTTAAGATGATTTCAGCACTTTAAGGAAGTGTAAATTGATGAAGAAATGTGTGGGTAAAAATGACAACACATCACCCTTTTGAGTTTTAATTCCCTTGATCAACATGGCAGTTTGGGGGACGAACTGTTTTGTATTTGCCATTGAATCACAGAAATTCTTGCAAAATGTTTAGCATATTTGTTTCTCTAGTAAAATATCATTTCCTGGTTGTTTTAACATGTACAGTATTTGCGTTAGTAGGATACCAGTTTTATTATTGTGAAGCTACAGTTGTAAAATTAATGAAGTTTAAAACTTATTGTATGAATAATTAGCAAGTATGTATACATGTATGTCAGCATATCTTGCTCTTTACAGTCCAACATTATTTGTACTATGTGCATTTTTATAATGTTGTTTTCTAGACAAATGTGGGGGAAAATGTATAAAACTACAGAATATTGTCGGACCACATGTCCTTTTTCAGTGAAACGTCGGTCCTTCACTGTGGTTTACATAAAATGACAGAACTTTACTGGCATCTGCTGCGATGCATGGTACTGTACATAACATTGAAAAAAATGAATTCTCACCCAATTGATAGATTTCCAGGTTTTATCATCAACCTAATTATTCAGAATGGCATTCTTTTATCCTCAGTTGTAAAATAAACTCCATGTCCTGGATTAAACTGGTGTTGTTTGAGTGATTTTGCGAGAGTGTGAAATCCAGTCAGATGCAACAAAGGCTGAACCTGAAAAACGATATCATGCTGCATGTTCTCGCCTATATTGTTTCAATATTTTTTGTTCGGTCAGCTTTCATTTGAATATTAATTTTTCGGTTTTATGAAGACTTTTCTTATTAACTTAACAACCAGTATTTCTCTGTCACATTTATTAATCTTATGACACTTAAGTCACACTCTCTAAAGTACAGTTTGTCAAATTGAAATACTAAAAAAACATTTTTAACTTGCAAATGCTGCAGATTAAAATCATCACCGACCTGTATTTTCTATGTGAATGGTGGCGTAACCTCACAGTTCACAAACTGCATCCACACTCTGGTATGCTTGAGTTAAGGGATAGTTTTGCATAGCAGTTACGTTTACATTATCACATAGAGGTTGGCACACATAGCTCGGATCTCCCCTCCAGTTCACTGTAATATGTGACGGGTTGAGCACTGGAGCTTCTTAGATTTTCTGAAACTGTAGATGGAGAAGGAAGGGAATCCTGCTTAAGTGGTCCCGATGCCGAAGGTAGACGTTGAAATGTCCATCCATCCATCTACTGTACTGTCAGCATCATAAATACATCCCAGTGTGACGCCAACAGCCGTGGTACTCTGGCTTTAAGCACACAAACAGCTGGTCTGACTCCTGGATGTGTGTAGCTGAACTCCTCATCCTTAAAGGCGAATTGGGGGCTCAGAGGGGGTCGAGTTTGAACGACTCAGAGCACTTTTGAGGAGGAGCACTAGGTACTAATCTGGTATTCACTCCTTCCCATTTTTCAGGCAGGACTCATTGTGATGCACTAACAGAGCCACCTTCTTGGCTGCCTTAATTGGGGCAAACACAGCGACAGCCACATCAAATCTGCTAAATTTTTGTCCTCAAAGGAGGCTTGCTGCAGCACACGCTGGAGCTTTTCCAGGTCCCACTGAGGGAGCAGCAGCTTTTCCACTGTGAGCCACAGCTCCTCTTAATCTGAGCAACTTCCAAAGAACCAAAGTATGTTTGAAACAGCGTCCCCTGCAACAGGTTTCAAAGATCTCCCCACTCCATCACCCTGCAGGGTCATGATCTCAGACTCTGACACGGCTACAAGCTCAGCGTCCTGAGGTGTCAGGCGGAGCTTGAGTGCCTTGAGGATGATGGCAGCTCCTTCCAGGCTGGACTCCCTCGTTGCTTTGTAAAGGGATAGCAGGAGGCTGAATAGGGGAAGCAGACTGCAGGTTTTGAGTTCACTGCTGTGCAGCCGAATCAAAGCTGAGGAGGGAGGGAGGTGAGCCAGCTCAGAGCTCAAAGGAATGATCCACGTCGTGCGGCTGACAGGTTCAATTTGCAACATTACCTAACTAGCAGAGGCCTTATCCATGAATATGGAAAATTTAAACTCTTCAGCAAAATTTGACACCTTACTAAAACAAACTTTTAATTTGAACTTAAAGTGAAAACTTGGATTTTTACTGGAGGTTATGTGCAGGACTATTTCTTGACACGACCTGGAAGATATGGAGTCTGGTACGTAACACCCCATTTAACAGCAACTTGATGTCTTTGCTTTTTGTACAGATTAACCAAACATGATGTGTGTTGATTAGAAAGCTTTGGATGCGCTAGTAGTTTGCTACCTTTGGACAGAGCCAGGCTAGCAGTTTCCCTATGTGTCCAGTCTTTATGCTAAGCTGACATAAAGATAACAGCTCAGCTAGAGAAGTACTGATTTTCTCATCTAATTCTTGGAAAGAAAGCCAATAAGTGTGTTTCACAAGTTGTCTTTAGCGCAGCCTTTGTAGCAACAGGTTTCTGTCTTTATGTTGATTCAGTCCAGTTACACTAATGTACAGCTGCTGCAGGAAGAAGCCAACTTTGCAAAGTTTATGTAGCAGACATCGCTTGCTGCATGAATGAATAAGCAAAATGTTTCCATTTTTGCATCTATATATTTGCATATATCTTTTACTACCTGGCTCCTGAGTGCGGCATGTTTTCATATAGTGTGGAATGAATGTGAGCTCTTCAATTCAGACTTCATGATGAGCCCCGAATCAGGGAATGTGTGTGAGCAATTTCAAATAGAGACATAATCCCTTTTATGGGGGGAAAGTGAATAAAACATTGTCATAGAAAAAACAGGATTTGACTTTATGGTTTAACATAGGGCTAAGCTTTATAGTTCAGCTCGTGAGACACCTGATAAAAGAGGCCATGGCATGTCTCCACTGAAGGTATTTAAGTCGACATGCTCCCACCCCATGCGGCTCTTGAACACTAGCCTGAGGCATTTTTCCTGAGAAACAATAGAGTTCCAGTGCCTCGCAGCGTGTGGCAGGGAAACATAAGAGGCAGCAGAGAGGAGTCACATGCAATAGAAGTCACATATGATCGACGTGCAGGAGCATAATGTAAAGAATGTTAACGAACTAGGATTCAATTTAAACATAATAAACAGGATATGAGACAATTGACTGGGCTTGTTTTCCATTAATAATCGTCTGTATAGAGTGAAGTTTAGAAAATCCTCCTACAGGCAGAAGGGAGCACGACTGAATGCAACCCACTTTTACTTTGAAGATTTTTTTTTTACTTTCACTGCATGAAATTTTTCTCTCAACTTTTATCAAAATGTGCTGCAGTGCTTGAATTCTGCCATGAAGCCAGTCAACTTGGCAGATAATATATATTTTAATAATGGAATTTCTCAGAACGAACATATTTGAGTCACTCCCTTTAACCGAGTGGCTCAGCTTCAGTGTTTTCCTGATTGCAGTTTTTGTTTTCTATCATTAAGAAATGAATGCTTTAAATCTCTTCGGCTGTTGTTGGACCATGTTAAAAATCTACATGCTTCTTGATTCTCCTTTGGTCTTTGAACTCTTTCAGAATCGCTGAGTTTTCTCTCACGGCTTCCTGGTTGGAGTGGGTAGAGATAGCTCATGAGTCTGAGCCGCCAGCGTGGATTCCTTCCTTTCTATTGCAGAATCGGCTTTAGATGCATGTTTACGAGCTCTTCCCGACAAACTCATCTGTAGACTGCCTGCAGTCGCGCTCTGCTTGTTGGAAAATTGTCTGGAGGGAGACTCAAGCTGCTGCATCGTGCATCACACAACCAGAGGTCATATGTAAAAAATCTCAAACCCTCTCTGTTGTCTCTTATGTAATTTTTTTACTGTTTTTTTAAACTGTTACTAACTTACAGAGTAATTAAGAAAAATAACAGATTGATGGATACTAAAAACAGTTGACTTACACCCTTTTTTGTCTTCATAATAATAACAAGCTGGTTAAAAATTCTGCAAAGTAAAGATTGAATACATACACGTGCAAGATCTAGTTTCCAACTGCTTTTATAACCCCATCGAAGTGTCCCGGTTAGGCTCAGTCAGTCAATGCATTCATTTATGATGCTGTAAACGTGTGGCTGTTTCATGCATGGTCTCCAAAACAAGCCATCTTTGTCTTGTCACAACAGATACAACAGCTGCACATACGACTTTGTCAGCCAGTCGATGTTTTGTTTGTTCTCTCGCGACTCGTGTTTGCTTTAAAGGAAACACAAAATAAATTGGCTCCTTGTCATCACCATTACCAGGCGAGCAGAGGCTCACGAGACAGCAGCACAAATCTGACGTTAAACAAAAGGGTGTTCATGACAAGAGTCGTCGCGACGCAGCCTGTTATCCATTTCTAACAATCCAAACGGAAAGCTTGGAGTCGCAGGAAGCCCCTCTGCTGCAGAGCTGCAACATCTGTACATCCAGGAAGTACTATGTGTCAGCGAGGTGCACAGGATGGCGCAGGCAGGGTCTGAATCCTTGTGACATGTGTATCAGATGTGCTCATGCCGACGGCAAGGATTCGGTGAATTAACCTCGCACTCTCTTGTGCCCCCTCAACACTTTCTGGGCAACCTTCTGTTGATCTCTGTACAACTGGCTTTCAAAGCACGTGCTCTCTAGAAGCAAGGAAATCCAGAACAATCCAGACTGAGCTGGAGAACGTGCTGCTGAACACGATGCTTTCATGCATTTTCATGTGTTTCAGTAGTCAGTCTCTGTTGCTGGTTCATTTTAGGGCAATAAACTAGAGTGTAGGCTTGATTTCTGTGTGGGGACACACTGAAGTTAAGGTTTCATCAAAACATGCAGCTGTTTGTTATGCTTCCCATGGCAAAATCAAAATACGTTCATCTAATCTTTATTAAGCTGTCTATGGAGCTCCACCAGTCAAAGGGTGGAGCACAGAGCTAAAAGCTTATTGCCGTGAGCGTGCTGTAATAATCGTACAGGCGCCATTTTTATCCTCTCAGAGCTTCACTCACCTGCGTGATGACAGCTGGACACTAAGAGGAAGCCGTCAATCAGTGAATCTGATTCTTTACTTTTGTTTATACGCTTCAGCTTATGGCTTTTTTCATAGTTAAGTTAATCTTTTTCTAATATAAATCAGTTAGCCATTATTGAGAAGGACATTGGTTGGTCAGGCTGTGAAGAGCATTATGGCTGCTATTCATTTCCATTCCCTTATGAATTTTGGTAATCAATAAATGTGTAGTTAGTTGTTAATGGGCCAGCTCCTTTATTCATGCTGCTCCAGTCGGCCTAAAAGTGGAGATGTTCAGTTTCTAAGGACATAAAACCGAGATAAGCAGCCAGTCTTAACATTAGATCCAGATGTTTGACACCTGGATCAGTCCATTCAGCTTCTAAAATACTTAATGTTTCATTTAAATAAGCGCTTATCTTTATAGCACTTAAATTATTTTATCGTCAGTGTCACTCGGTTTCTTTCCTCCCTCTAAATGGCCAAGCTAAATGTCACAGTATATTCAGGTGCTGTTGAGTGTTCATACCCTTGATTGTTAGTGTACAGCCAATGATCACTTCCGTCCCAAATGATGCCTCTGCCTTGATGGTGTCTGACGATGTAAGGCATCAATCACAAGTGAACCCACTTGTTTCTCACATAACAAACAAATATACCTGAGGTGGCAGACTCATTTCTTTCCGCTGCAGCCGCCCTGACAGCAAAGCAATATAGCACCTTAAATTTTTGTAAAAACATTAAGCCTCGATGCTGCATTCGAAGAGAAGCTGAAGGTTTTGAAATCACCCGAGACGTGTCATCATGGACAGAGAGTTCAATCCGATCGCTTGTTGACACGTCTGTCCCCGCCGAGATCTGCAGGCAGTCAAAACCATCTTGTAAAGTGTTGTGTACCTGTCAGGAATGAGCCTTGTTTTGGAAGATACAGACGACATAATTCATCAGGCCGAGGGAGAGGCTCTTGAAGAATGGAGAAGTGACAAAGTCGATTCTTTCGAGAATAATGACGGCTGCCAGCGTGCTGAATGGATGAAGTGTCTTTTAGGATCTATCAACCCCCTTTTTTTTCATAGCTGTGAAGCCCACAGGTGTGAAGTGAGGCACCGTCACTGTTGTGTCGAAGTAGTTGAAATATTGAGACATTTATATATATAAGTATGTCATGTTTTGGTGGATTCACCGTTATTTCATGTATTTAATCAATAGAGTGGACGTACTGCAAAAAGTGTGCATGCAGAAAAGAAGCATTTCTTTAGCACTGCAGTGATAAACAGATTTACTCGAGGATTTCCAGTTTAGGACTTCATCATGACCAGATAATAGGTTTCAATCCATCTTCTTGCCAATATATTCTGTGTGTGTGTCTTTTTCAGATGAGCAAAAGGCATAGAGATGCTTTTTGTTTTCAGTAATTAACAATCTGGTTCTGGGTCAGCCCTCGAATAAAGGGTGCATGTCTCCAAACTGGAAAACAACAGTGTTCAGAGCGGAAACAACAGGATGTGTGTCTGCGTGTTTAATAACAGACTCTGTGTGGTCTTATTGGAGTTTGGATATGTGCTATTTAGGACCTCAGAAAAGGTAAATAGGTTACACTGCTGTGGTTCTTCTCGCAAAATCCTCATTATTTTGAACTATTCCTGGTATTGGTTGCCAGGTTTGAATGTCAAATGTCGTATTTATTTCATCTTGAGCTGTGCGAGAGAAACCACTGTCATGCGGTTGGGTTTAGACCCTTGGACAGTGTGACGAGTCTCATTCACATTCTGTCCAAACCTGACATCATTTGCATGAGAATAAGCCCAAACTCTGCAAACGTGACACGTCCCAGACAAGGGATCACAACTTGGCTGTCATATTAGGCCGGTAAATTCAGGTGACACGGATCCTGTGTCCTCATCTGGGCCAACCTGACAGTGGTTCATGTTCCCTGCTGTCTTTTTCTGAGGGGCTTTGTGAGGGGGGGGGTTGCTTTTAATCAGCATGACGAACCCTGCCACCCCCTGCAAGCACACACACACACACCCGCACGCTCACACACACATGTGAGAGTGGGCATATGCTGAGGGGCAGTGGGCTGGCCGCTGTGCCATCATTAGTCCAAGCCTACACGGCAAGCTTCTGACACATGTCGAAGGAGCTTCATTCGACCTACAGAAGGTGCATCCGCATTATGCAAAGGTAGCAGTGTCTTTATGTGCAGCACTACTGTCAGAGGCTTGAAGGAGGAACTGAGGGAGGAGGTGCAGGGGCTGGGGAGGAACAGACATGGAGAGAGTGAAGCTGAAAATCAATAAGAGAAGCGGAGGAATCTGTTTTAAGTAATAATTACGCACTGCAAAGTCATAATTTTTAAATAAAAGAAAAACTGGATGAGATGATTACACAGATTCTAATGGATTAAAGAATATTCTTAAACCCAGTTAAACAACAACCACCATATAACCTTATACCTGATAAGTAATATTTGCATGTGAACCGATCCATCCTCATTGTCTCGAATGTATTCTTTCTTTAGAGAAAACAAGATTTTTCCCCCCCTCTCTCTGTTGTTATGGTGCTGCAGTGAGAGGCTTTGTGGCAGCGAAGTGGCATTTTTATCTCACCTGTGCCCTCTGGCATTTTGATGAATCACTCCGAATTGGACTGTGTTCAAGTTAGAGGCACGGCAGGACACGTGTCAGTAATGATCAAGTGCTGCAGTGCAGCACCATTAGTGTCATGAACTACACGACACCTGCCTGCTCAGACCAGACGAAAGTGCACAGCGGTCTGTTCATGTGGCATTTTTGAGGCTTTAGCGTGAAATGCATGCATGAAGGAATTCTACTAATTCTCACTACCTTTGTCATATTCAGTGTCTCGTGACTACGTGTAGCTAAATAACACTTTTACATGCATATGGCTGTTTCCTATAACCAAACATTGATTTACCATGATGAGAAAAACAGTGGGCCAGTGCAATTCAAGACTTTACTTGAAAGTGGAAGTTTCAAAGGTTCGGTTGTAGTTACTGGTGGTAACAGCGCTACAGTTCACAAAGTTTGGGGGCAGCAAAGCAAGCTAATGTCGTCATGATAAAGTCCTTTTCTATCATTCTGTGAGCAGCTACATTCTGTTTTTCTGCTGCACACGGCATGAGTCTGCAAGCGGCAGGACAGAGTGTAAGTGAAAGGAGTTTGTTATGTTGCTGAGAAGTTGGAGGTGCGCGGCCTGTCGCCTGCAGATCTTCATCTAGCAGCTCACTGTGGCTGAGCCTTCCTGCTCCATTACTGCCTGCAACATTTCAACCTGATGCGCTGTCAAAAAATGCCAAAAATGAGCAGATGCAAGGACTACGCTTTGCTTCGCTTCCGACTAATTCACAAATAAAAAATATGTTTTTCTTATATTTTTGCAGTTTGCAAATGTCACTGCACAATATGCAAACGCTGTCCCTTAAAAGCTCTACTCTACTTTAATGTACACTTTAAAGAGAAACACTATATGTGGTTATTTTCCTATTGTTCTGTGTACTTCATACAAATGAACCAGTGGCTCACAGAGAACATTGCTTATTGAAATATCACATTACCAATGGGTGCCTTTGTAAAAGAATATAAATAAGCTGTCAGTATGATAGAACCGAGGCTGCCTTTTTAAAAGTAGACTCAGATCATTACAAAATCTCTTTAACTTGACTGTGTTTCTTTAAATTATTGGCTGACTTAAAGGTTAACTGCCATCCCATCTGATGCGTCCGCACTCTGCTCTCAGGCCAAAACGCTCTCGTCACGTACAGACGAAGAGGTAAAAGTTTGAAGGAGTCGTAAATTATCACGTCATCGGTGTTCCTCCTCCTCTGGCTTCAAACAGCCGCTCGGAGGCTTGCACGTCTTTAAGAGATGTGTTAATAGAAGAACCAACAATCCACTTAATGCCCAAAGTGAAGGGTAGAGTCATTTTTACAAGTCCGGGGATGGGATTCTGCTTTCATTGCCCACGTCAGTACAATGATTTAGTACCAGGCCCTGCCAGTCCTTTGTCACTTGGGCACAGCAATCTTTCTCTGTCAGTTGCCAGGGGGGAGGACTGAGATTCAGTTTTTCCAATAACGCTAAATGCATCGCCAACAGCACATGGTCCAATAGCTCATGAATATGAATATACATATAAATAGACAAGTTGAGGAGGCGGATGGATGTTGGCCTGTCACTTTTGCCTTGCCTAACATCTCCACTGAGGGTAAGTTGTGTCCTGGATCCACAACAGAAGCAGCTTGCTGCAAAGTCAGACCAGACTTTCTCTCTTGTACTGTGTTAAAAGCACGGCGCATATGGCTGTTTTTATTTCCCAGCCCCAAATTAAGTCGCTATCATTAGCATGAGTGTGACATCTCTTTAATTAACAGTTATCCAACAATCACGATCACAGTCGGAATGGAGTGACAGAAAAATGACAGGAGGGCGGTGGAGGGGCGGCAGCGTGGTGGTAAGTGTGGACTTTGCACTAAACTGTATTGATATGATGAGTTAGTTTGATGAGCCAAACACACCCAAACAGCTGTTTTCATACAGAGGGCCGCCTGCAGCCGGGAAGATCTAAGCTGAGACCATTACAGCTCAGCCGAGAGACTGAACGTGAGATGCTTATTTCCTGACTTAAAAGGGAAACTCCACTTTATTCCAGCTTGGCTCTTATTGGCTCTTATTGGCTGAATCGCAGCAAAGCGAGGGGTCAGTCGTTACCAATTACTGTACAAAAAAGTAATGAATTACTGGGGAAAGTAACTTTTGCATTATTTTTAAATGTCTGCTTCAACTCTCTTGTTCTTACACACATAGCTGTATTATTTTAGTGTTCCCTGTAGCGATAAGAGCTATTAATACTCCCGACCACCAGAGGGCAGCAAGGACCAGCGCTCCTACCTGTAAGCTGTCTCGGTTTGACATTATTTGACAGAAAAGCACCCACACCATGCTGGGTCTTCACAGAACTTTGCTACAGAAGTAGTAAATAATAATATTTGATTAACCCCATTTCCTCGATTTATATGCAATACATTTCAATTATTTTGACGGAAAGCGAGCTCACGTTGTCTGAACTGTCCTTCGCTACCATGAGGCCGGGCTGCGTTTGTCCGCTGTCTTCTGCAGTTGTTCACCATTTTTGCGTGAGCCTTAAGTAACGAGCAAAGAGCCCATTGAAATGTTATTGCAATTATTTAATTTGAAAAAGTAATTAATTACATTTGTAGTTACTGATGCTGGTGATGAAGTTACACCGTTTCTTTTACCTGAACACACACTGAAGTTCAATGTATAGAAAACAAATAAACAATATAGGACGTGACGTATCAGTCAAGTGACGACTTTACTTCAACCGTTATGGACTCAGTTACTCTGTCTGGTTAATCTTTCACTGGTGACACTGGTTGTCGTCCTCTTATGAGAGACAAAGCTACTCATATGACAGTCTTTACTCTGTGAATTCATCAGTTTTGAGGTTTGGCAGAGGTGGAGAAGGTTTAGTGGATGCACATTTATTTGCTACTTCGTTAGCTTGTTTTCTGGATATTCGTTTAGAATTTGTGCTACGTTTGGCTATCACAACACCAGCGTGACAAACCAGAGCTCTGTTAGAACTTGGGTCAATGGAGTTCACTCAGTTTCTAAAATCATGACTCTTGCTCAACCCTGTGGAGCCCCCAAAACCGCAGCACTGCGTCATGTGATGAATGAGAGGAGACGTCCTCTGAAGGTCCTGGAAAGAGGTATTGGAGTCATCTTTTTTAGCTGGTCTATAAAGGCTTGATTTGAAGCTATTCAAACAACTTTGTTCAGCGTAATGTATAACAGTCAAATTCAGACCCACACTCCAAATTCTTAATTTATCTTCTGAAAAACGGATGAATTGCTGTCAGCTGACCTTTGCCAGGAAACTCTCTGAAAAATGTGCACATTAATTCCATACTTTGTTCTAAAACTATGCTGGAGGAGAGGACGGTAGTTGACTAATTCAGACAACTACGTACATTGCAAAATGCAGAAAGACCACCTGTTAAAAAAAAGATCCGCTAGTCTTGAATCACTCCGTCCTCTAAATAGAAAATTATTTTGAGATGTTGTGTTGTGCACTCTTGGTCTTAGCGTTCGTCTTTTGAGACTACACATATTGCTCCTGTCATACCTGTCCGGCACACAATGCAGCCGCTAGCTCTGCTTTGTTTGTCAAGACGCTCACCAAACTCAGCTCTCCAACTCCTGGTTTAACTCCCACACTGTCACTATCTGGCTCGCTCCTGCACCGCCGTGGGAGTATTAACGCGTGACATCTACAACGGCCTTAACACAACACGCCGAGATTGAGTTCCTCACGCTGCCTATGCGAGTCTCTTCTTACCTTCACTCTGAGTTAAGCCAACCCCACTGCTGGGAAAGAGATGTGACAAAACCAGGGGGAAGGGAAGTGGAAAATAAGGCAGAGCCAAAGCCGTGCTGCCACTCACTGACAGGCGTTTTGACAATCATAGGCTGTCATCACTTTCTGATCAGACCTGTCAGCAAGAAATGCGGCAACAAGACAGCGCTGCAGAAAGATGTCCCCCTCCTCACTGTACACACACGCGGATATTCAGAGTTGTGTTATTGATGTACACACACATCACACCGGGACATGCAAACACATCAAACATGTCAGAAAGTGCTACGCACAGACCCCAAGAATAAAACAGGTTTGGTTACACGGTACACAGTGAATTGGCTGCCAGTGCTGCAGGGATATCCCAAATAAACCCAGAAAAGGCAGCGTGCAGTGGCTTTGCAAGCTGACAGCTGATGGAAGAAAAGTATTTTTGACGCAACTGGAGAGGTAGCGTCAGTACGGAGCTTGGTTTTTGTGCCACTATGGCCAGCAGTCGACTCCCAGGAATCTTCTGGGTGCAGGTTTCTCGCAGAGGAAAATCTTCAGTGAGGTTGATTTCATTTGACGGAGACTTTACAATAGCGTGAGGACTGCATATACAATTATGCACAAGCACCAGATGCACTGTATTTAGTGTCTGTGGCTAAATGCTAATTGACAACACCTGTGCACAGGAGGCTTTTCTAAAAAACTTAAAATAGAAAGAAGAAAAGAAAAAAAGGAAAACACAATATAATAAGCATGCAGGTGTGTGTATACAGGGGGGAGTGTGAGGATCTCTATTAATTTTCAGCTTCAAAGTTTTTGTCCAAACGAGGTTTATTTCTGGTTTATTGAGGCCTGCGTGACGACTCTCTCATTAAGCAGGGAAGGTTTTGGCTTTAGGTTGGAGTTGCTTATGGAGATGAACACATTGACAGTGGGACAGTGGTGCCGCCTAATCGTGTTTTCGTCCAGGGTTTCTATTCTCAGGAAGTGATGCAGAATGATGCGAGCCTCTTTAGGTGCGTCAGCGTTCAATGCAAAAATTCAACGAGCCACCAGAGCGTTTCGGCGGTGTGAAAACAAAACCAAAACCGAGAGAGTCGTGCGAAGACGACGCTGGACGGATCCAGTTATTATTCTTTGTCCAAACAGAGGAAAACAAGAAACAGAGAAACGAAATAACATCTGTGTTGTCATCTGAGTGTAACTGCCAGTCAGAGGAGCCGGCTGCCATCTGCATGAATGATGGAAATAAAAGGAGATCTGTGCAGTGTTATTCATTTGAGTTCTTTAAAGACGGTGGGAGGAAATATCAGTTGGATTTTTCAGTCATTTTCTTTTTGATAAGCTTTTAACATGTAATCAGAGTTTGTGTTAGCGTATATTAACCAGCTGCTGCATGTAAAGCCACCTAAAATGTCTGTTTCAACTCCACAGATTTAATTCGTTTTGTTTAAATCAAAGACCCAAACAGAGCTTAGCATGAAGTTCAAATTGATATATGATTTTAATATTATTGATACGTGATGATGATTACAAACTTACCCAATACTGGGCTTCAAAATACAATGGTGCTCCTCCATGATACATGAAAACGATGATTACAACATGTTTTATTCTTTTTTAGAACTTACTTACAGTACTTTTTATTATTATGTGAGAAAAGTTTTGTTGGATTTGTTGGGTTTATGATAAAAGTTTCTTGTGTTTAAAGTCTTTTACAGTTACTCCCTCTCTTAATCCTCCTCATCCTCTGTGGGACATAAAGCAGGACGCTCTGTCTCACAGCTGATGTTCAGCTATAAGACGGCGTACAGCTTCATAGAATTTGCCTGTTTAGCAGTGAGCGCGAGCGTCATCACGCCGCAGTGCTTTATTGAAACATGACATCGAGGCTGCTACCTGCAGCCCGACCGCTCTGTTCATTAGCTGCACATCTGTCACTGCTGCTGATCATTAGAAGAGCCGGAAAACCACTCTGCAGCTCTGAGGGACATCAGAGACGGCTTGAGTGGCAGCCGTCAGCTTCGCCCAAATGTGACGTCTGAGGGGAAACAATACCGACACACCAGTCACATCTCTGGGAAGTGGCTCAGACAATGCACGAAACACGAGAAGCTAATTTTTTGATCCAGGGTGTCCTTTAATCTTTTATCCCAGCTTTCCTTTTTTATCTTTGAAATGAATTGAACTTGTAGCGTGAAAATGTGACATACATTTAACAGTATAATGGTTTAAAAAAATCAGGCAACTTGTAACACAATCAAGTGCATGTCAAGATCTTTTATTACATCTAATAAAACCTTATTGATTGATACATTAATGCAAATCCAGTATTATGGAAATGATATTTTCTGAGTTCCTTGCGCCAATCATTGGCTTTTCTTTCCTAACCATCCATCAACAGACTAAATAACATTTCACATGATAGAAAATAGCTACTATAACACACATTACTTCCACAGCTGTGTTGCTAATACAGTTTATACCTCCTTGTGTCGTCTTGAGGCCTCAGTGGCGTTTTCTGATCAGGTCTTTTCTCACTTCTCTCATTTTCTTTATTGTGCACAGCATACTACATCTTTTAACGTAAGAACAGTATTTGCAACATGGGGCCAGATTGTTGTTTCCTTATGTTTTATAACCTTACATGTTATACCTTTTTCTTTCAGCCCTTCTTGCACAATTCCTGCTGCCGCCCTTCTGTCTCTTTATCCCTTTTTGTTCAATCTTACATTATTCCCCTGCTGATCTTGTCATTTGCATGACCTCAACCTGGTTTAGAATCTAACGTGGTCCTTTTAGAAACTACCAATTTTACTCTCCCAATCTTTACCCTATACAGTGTGGAATGGAGATTAAATAGAGGGCAAATTTCCCACTAGATGTTAGCAGCTATATGGAACTGAGAGAAAATGAAAGCAAGTCGCAGGAATGAGTGTGCAGTTACACTGTTTCAGCAGAATTTGTGCGCTGCACAGGACTCCTGGTGGTTTGAGCTGAGAAGCCAAACCACAAAACAAACTGAACCACCTAAGTGTTTTACATTTTGCGCAAAACTTAAAGGGATAGTTTGGATTATTTGAAGCACGGTTGTATGAGGCTCTTCAGTATTTTGAAGGGCTAGCTTGGAATCACCGAAGTCGCACAATAACACAAACAAACTAGCTGATCGAGGTGGCTGTAGACCAGCAACTCCCGTGTTCTGCAAGGTAAAATTACTGTTTTTATCACAGGAGTTTGGTTTGGACTGTGGCTTTGATGAGAGCAATATAACAGCTTCATTTCCCGGTCAGAAAGGGCAATCTGATGGCAAAATTAGTAGTGAAAATATTCAAAACATAGTGATATAGATTTCTTTTTTAGCTGGGACTTTTTATTTGGTGGCTAAAATACGTGTTGCTGCTGCGCCCAGTCAACAGCAACACATTGCTTAGCTTCCTGCTCCGGAACTGCCGCTGCTTCTCCAAACTGATGAGGGGCCATGAGGGACCACCACCCACTGCAGGCAGCTCACACAACCCCACGTCAAATAATCCGGACCATCCCTTTAATGGACGGCTAAAGAGCGGGTGCAGCTCGGGCAGGAGAGATTTCAGAGCGTTAGCTGTGCAGTCACATCAAAGGAGCATCCAAGAAAAAAGAAAAAGTGGGACATTTACAGTAGCGGCTCCTGAGAGGAAAACTCTCATTATATTTTTGTAAGAGCTTTACTGCAGATTGAGTCATCAGTGTCGCTGCAAGTGCAGGTGTTCATCTCTTCAGAAGAATGTTTCCTGTGACTTACCTGCCGTGAAAAACACAAGGCTGTAAGGCCTGCATGCGGTATGCAGGCCAGAAACAGCTTCTACTCTTACATACATGCAGTACATATGTTTTCTCATGTTGCCCTCTTGAAGCTGCTGCAGCTATATGGTGGAAAAAATGACCTTTCTCTTGAAATCAGTGAACTCTTCTTGCCAACTTCGCATAATTAGAAACATGTTTTCCTGTGAGGCTCGAGCCTGCGCCGGCCCAAAGCTCCACAAATCAACAGCAGTGTCCTGAATCATATATAAATATATATATTTATCCATCCACTCTGAGTCCCACAAAGTTTACCGAGTACCTCCAGGATAATTATGACAAGAGAAACAAGGGAACAAGAAGGGATGGTCCGGCGCTGTGGCAGGCGGGGACCAACAGCGACGTCTTCCCTGTCACCCTCTGAAGCCACCAGGAGGAAGTAAACAACAAACAAGACAACACGAGGATCTAAATCAGGGCTGTTGCAACAGCTTCCTGTCCTGAAGTGTTTGTCTTGTTTTTGTTCCTCACACTAACAACTAAACAAACAAACAAACACGGCTCCCACAACCTCGTGAGTGACTGTTAGCCTTCATCGTGTTTCTGTTTTTTTTCCTCTTCGGCTCTTTTCCTCCCACTCAGGCATCACTCCGACACACGTCTGCGTTGTGTAACTTCCCCGCTGTTTGATGAACCCGCGTTAAAGCGCGCGGCAGCCGAGGACGTGTTTGTGGCGGCTCTCGGTGTCAAGGTGTTTGCAGATATTAAGCGATTGTTACACGCAGACTAATTAAAAAGGTGAATTTCAAAAGCAGTAAATGAATATGTAAATGGCCTGTGTCTGCGCCTCGTTTTCTGAAGCGGGTGATAACAATGTGGCTCTAAGCTCTTCTCTTAACTGTAATTTTCCTGATCCACCGTGACAAACAAACAGAAACGATAATCCTATTATACTTTTAATGGCACAGTTTTGTTTTCTCCAGGCAGCCTGTGAGAGATGTTGTTTTTTTGTGTGCAGTGTTTTCTTCGCCGTCACTGACAGAACTTGAAATCAATTTTCAGCCACTTCTGTTTCAGTCTGCGCAGCTTTTTCGGCTAATTCTCGCTCCTTTTTGTCTTCATTGTTGTGATGTGTGTACGTCCTTGTACCGGTCAACTAAAGAGAGCGCGGTTTTCCTCTCCGGGGCAGAATTTACATTAAGTAGCTTAGCATCACCCCGGGTTATTTTATGCTGCCATTTTTCATTACTGTGGGAGAGATACGTCCATTTGTTTTGGAGGGTTTTCCAAACATTGACGTTTGGTATATTCTGTTGTCTCTCTCATTAAAGCATTTGAATTAATGTCTCTTCAGTGAAATGTTGTGGTGTTTTATCCACATGATGCACTCTGCTGTATTAGCCTCAAACGTAACAGGGATGTGTTGTGTACTTGTGCCTGACAAGAAAGTCAAACCAAATATAATTCAGCCGCTTCCCATCGCTATACATTAGAGGCAGGAACGAGCCGTCTGTGATAGTGAACCTGTTCGCACAATAAATGATCTGTTTATATGCTTACAGCTCTGTCTCAGATGTGTAAACTTCATATCAGAGGAAGAGAATTTAAGTACATGTGCAAAGTCAGAGGATTTGTTCAAAAATATAAAGTAAGAGGAATATGCCTTCAAAATCAAATGACAAGATATGCTTTAAGCAACGTAAATGATTTTACATCTATTTCTCCATTTAAACCCAAATAAATATTAATTTCTTATTTGTTTATGATTGATTTTTTTTCTTTATGTTGAAAGGTTTGTCTCTACACAAAATATCACGTTCTTGCCTGTTTAGCTGACCCTCTGTGCACTGACTTCTCAGACTCTGTGGGTCATTTGGATTAATTGACAGGTAGCGTACTAATTGTGGTAATACTTAATTTAACAGGTCTGCAAATTTCATGTTAAGTAAGTGATAATTAGTAAGTAAAATATTTGAAGTTTCTTGGAAATTATCCCAAGATGTACCTCAGGATGTATTTAAAACTACCCCAACATTATACATTATTATGTAATAATGATATTTCTCTACTTCCCAATAAGCAGGTCATAAATTGCAGTTGAACACTGTCTCTACTTTCTTTAATGATAACCAAATTACATAATTTGTTTCAGGAAATGTGGAAAGAAATGATTCCTTATAAAGTCCTTTTAGGGGTCATGTACAGTCAACGATCTTTTCCTAAAGCTACGTAGTCTTGGTGCCTAAACCAAACCGTCACACACTAAAGGGCACCTTGTGCGTCTGTATGAGAGCAGCGTGATGCTCACAGTTTGTTGTTATGGGGGAAATTTACTAAATGAAACAAGCAAGAGGCTAATGGTTAAAACATCCTCACTTACAAGCTGGCTCTGGAGCTCTCAGCCTCATTGCACGGTCTTCATCAGCAGGCTGCTCAGACTGTGTGATTACGGCTGAACGCTCTGCAACACGCTCAGGTGGACGTTCAGTTGAGTCGTCAGACTTCTGTTTCAAAAGTCGAGACGCGGTCAAAGTGCTACGAAACGCCGTCGCTGTTTGTCAGAATCTTTCCCCCGAACAACTTTCCAGCTCAGGCAGGAGAGGCGCCGTCCTCAAACCAGGTTTTGACAGTCACCCCTCAGCCTGCCAGGTTCATACAAATGGCTACTCATGTTTGCATTCAGCAGCGCCGGTCACAGCTGCTTGGGCGTCTGACAGGCCCGTCTCGAGTTCAGCCACCCTGTCTGCGCTGACAGCTTCTGCTATTAAGGACACCAGCAGTCCGCGGCGTCCCACTGAGCCACTAGCTGGTTTAGAGAACACAGCGTGTGAGTGAGTGTGTTTTCCTTCTTAAACATCTTGCACATTTAACCTGAGCGCAGCATAAATGAAGCTTAGTTTTATTGATCGTTGTCGGGATATTTTCTATCCGCAGCGGGGTCAGAGGTCATGGCTGGACGGCACATCCCACAGCCAGGAGAAGAAGAAGAGGAAGGAAGTGTATTTGTGTGCATATTAAACCTGAGAAGAGCTAAAACTGCTCAACGCCATTAGCAGGATACCTTCAAGAAACAACTTTGGCATGGCTGCCTATTTCCTGATGACACCTAATGACGCGTTCATTTCCCAACTAATACCTGAACTAAATTCCTTATTCCTCTTGAGCTCCAAAAAGCTTGTAAATTATGTTTTCTATGCCATGTGCCCTAATCAGTGAATAATAGTCTGGAAAAATTTTCAACTTGAATAAACAGCGCTGGGTACTTACGCTGACAATGTAGGAGTTTCATTTGAAAATGCTTTACCTTCTCCTCCAGCAATGAAGAAAAGTCAACTTGTAATTATTGTGGAAGTGTTTGTTTGAATCTTAGTCGACAGAGGTATTTAAGAGTCTGAGCCAAATCCTCATGCAGTCTCCCTTGAACCCGACAGAAGACACCGAGACCCCTTTAATCTTGGCGGTAATGCACTGACAAGCCCTTCTGACGCACCTTTCATTTGAAATGTTTTAATGTCTCTTCACATTCTGCTCCTGTCGTCTCCCTCTCCTTTGCTTCTCCGGGCTCCTCGCCCCTCTTTCTGGAGGTAGGCGTTGTCAAACATATTAAAGAAGGGAGCTTGAACTAACTTCTGAGGAACATCAGTCCAGCTTTAATCAGAATTTTAGTGCGGCTTTCTGGAGAAGTTCATTTATTAAAGTGATGGCATTTGTAACATCCTGCACCCGTTCTCGCGCTCCCACGGGAGGACAAACCCCGTCATTCCCACCTCTCATCCGCTGGAAGCCGGCACATTCGGTATCGTATGTTTCCCACTAACATCCACGCAGCAAGGCGCGGGACTGAGCATGGACGGATTAGGAGACAATGGACGCCTCAGCAGAGACATGTGAAAGGCCCAGCCTGCTCTCCTGCAGTACACAGAGGCAAGACACGCAGACTTTGTGGTAGTCCTTTCATCCCTTTGTATTCATTTTATGTCTCCCTTTAGTTATTTTGCATCTTTTTGTGGTTGTTTGTATCTCTTTATGGTGATTTTATAGATCTTTAGATGTTTTGTGTCTCTTTCTGATGATTTTCTGCATCTCTGCAGTGATTTTGTATCTTTTTGTGGTTGTTTTGTACATTTTTCTAGTCGTTTTGTGTCTCTTTGTTGTTGTTTCATGTGTCTTTGTGGAAATTTTCTGTCACTCTTTAGTTATTTCATGTCTCTTTGTGGTTGCTTTGCATCTTTATGTGTTCGTTTTGTGTCTCGTTGTGATCATTTTGCCTCTCCTTGTGGTCATTTTGTGTATCTTTGTTGTCAGTCTGTGTCCCTTTGCATCACATCCTGCAGGTGAATCCAGGAGGGCCCCCGGCTCCTTGGGCCCCTGGGCCTGTGCCCAGTAGACCCATTCAGTAATCCATCCATGGCGCTGAGGGGAGACTGAAGGTTTTGTAATGCAAAACCTCATTTCAAGATGAAGGCCTGGCATTGCTTTGATGCAACGCAGCCAAAGATTTATCACAATTTCCAGTTTCACCGTGTATCTATCCAAGAGGCTTATCACACAGGGGTGTGATAATGGCTTTTGTTTGGCCGTTACAATCTTCTGTCTGTTTCCAGTTACACTTTTATGAAAGACTCAGCGCAGTAAGAAGCTTTGAAGAGGATTAGATTGTTTTATGATGAAACTCAGGCAAAAGACAAGTTTCAAGGTTGTACTAATGAAGCTGTAAAATGGACCTGTGACGTTATTTACCTGTTTTTGTCTCTCAGCCTGAGGCTGCATAATGGACTTTTTAAACCTTAATCTCATGCACTTTGTTGATTGGAGCTTCTTAATTGTCTGTTTCTGTTCAGACATCAGACTTGTGTAAGAGGATTGAAATGCTTCACATACTGTACTTCTTTTGTCTTAATACCAAACTAGACAGCAGAATCATTTTGAGGGCTGCTCAGCTGAAGGTATGAGGGGTTTTGGGGTTGAAACCGTCCAGCGTCCCACTGTGTCCACCACAGGAGAGCACAACTTACCATATGGAGAGCACGTTTGGAGGCTGCTTTAATCCAGAGCATGTCACAGTATTATATCGTTATATGAAGTGTATTTAGAGTACACATAGCTGCAAAGAGAACTGAAACAGAGGTGTGTACCCTGAAGCTGTGACATCTTGGGTTCAATTACCCGTTTGCTCTCTACTGTATAAGAATTGTCATAGTATAATTTTATGGGCCCTCAATTCCTGAATACTTTCTCACTAAGTTTCCTGTGAAGAAAGAAGAAATTCATTCTTACTTGAGTTGAGATTTTCTTTTGATTGATGTTTGTGATATGCGCTGAGGAGATGTTTGAGTGACAAAGTCTCGTAATGCAACTGCGTTCACTACAAGAAGATGTTGTAAGTATTTTGGCAGAAACAAATTAACACACATTGTCAATTAACTTTCTATTTATTCGTTCAGGAACAATATTTTTGTCACTTGCCAGATACAACCCTGAGTCCAAAACAGTTTCGATGCTGAACATAAATAACAGAATTTGATCATTTGCAAATCCTATTTGATATATTCTCAATTGAAAACAGTACAAAGACCTTAATGTTTGTTCTGTTTAATGTTTGACCTGATCAACTTCATTGATTTTTGTAAATAGATTCTTATTCTGAATTTGATGCAGCAACATGTTTCAAGCAAGTTGGGACAGGAGCAACAAAAGACTGGAAAAGTTCTGGTATGCTCCAAAAACACCTGTTTGGATCATTCCACAGGTAAACAGGTTGATTAGTAACAGGTGATAGTATGATTGGGTATGAAAGGAGCATCCTGGAAAGGCTCAGTCGTTCACACAATAGTTTATCCGTTACTGTACCCTTGCTCGTAGAAAGCCATCTGATTTGAGGCCTTTAATGCTGCAGATAAAACTTACTCGAACATTGTTTTTGCATCACTCCCTGCCTTGAGAAGTAATATAAAAATATCAAATGTTATGTCTTGAAGACAGCTAATGATTGCTGCGCTGATATAGTTTGTTGACCATTCCAGGCCATAACCTCTTGGCCTCCTCTGATAATGCACATACACGCAAACACACACAGATGCAGATGCACATACACTCTGGCACCATTAATGCATTTCACTTCAAAGTCTTGGCAATTTTCTGATGACATTCACACTCCTCCAGGGTCAAACAACATCTCATTGCCTCCGTATCAATTATTAAATATTTTAAGCAGCATCCCGCCTCCACCTCCGTCACCCCCCCGAGACCGATGCCGTTATCATTTTTGTCAGAGTCAGTTTCCATCTGCATTTGTCATCCCCGCACACATTTACGAGTTATCAATCGCCGTGTCAGGATGCAAAATAACTGATGTTCTTTGGGGCGGGATTGGATGGGACTATCTGGGGCTTTCAATCAATGCATATTCTCTCTCTCCCTCCCTCCTATGCCACTACTCCCTCATAAATCTCAAAGCATTGTGGGGCTGTAATGTGTTTGTGGGGGGTGCAGGCTCGGCTGTGGGTGCAGATGGGGTGGGGGGTCTGGGTGACAGAAGCAGTAGTTATATTATCAAACATTACACCTTAGGGCGAACACGGTATCAAGGGCTTTCAGACTGTGTAAGCTCGGCGCGGCGGCAAAGGAGGAGGCACGACTACAGCACGCAGGACAAGAAGGGATTACTTTCTGTCGTCCATAAATCAACTCTCCAGCTAAACTAATCTTTCTGCCTGGATGGCAGAGTAAATACTCAGGGTATATGGATGTAATGTGTGCTTGATGCATCTGGTTATGGCTGCCTGGCTGCACACAGGAAGGGTGAGAGGCACTCCGCCAGCAGTTACAAGTTTCTTAATGTATACTTTCCTGCCCGCTGTATCCTTCTCTATCTTGTTTCAGATGATGGTGGCGGGTCGACCAGCTGCACGGGCGCGATAGTGTGTGTGTGTGTTTACATGTGCGTGTGTCATCCCCTGTAACTGAATATTGGGAATCGGGAATAATTAACGGAGCCAAATAAAGCATATAAGCTGCCTAATGAGCACTTTTGTTACGAGGCAGGCAGACGACTGGATGAATTAAATGAAAGTCATTTATGGTGGTGTGACTTGTGATGGAGTTGATGGAAGAGACAGTTTTTGCATTCATCCTTATGAAATGAAGTTATCCCAAAACATCATTAATGGGGAAAAAAAGGTCAAACGATGAGTGACATGCAGCACAAGTGTGCATAAATTAATAATGTTCGGCAGGAAGCAGCATTTCAAAATGTTCTTGTGATTTTACTTTTCATTACTGTTGTTTGGTATTTTTTTTAAATTCTATTATTCTGTACATGTAAGTTGTTTGTACATTAAGCACATTTGGTTCACTTTTAATTAAATATGCTGCAAAAATAGAATCGTCTTGCCTTTGACATTTTGAAAAATGCGTGCTATCCACGCCAGCCACACCACGCTCCAGCCGTAGCCTTACTTTTTATCATATTTCTGGATTATCTTTATGTTCTAAAGCTTTAATTATGTTTACATTTGTTGACTGTCACTTTTAATTGCATCTGGAACTGATTTTTGACACCGTGACACTGTCACTTGACAGTTTTCATCTCAAAACTTCCTTCATGGTTCTGATGATGTGGCAATTGTGACATTAACCTCCTCCGCTCGTAGATGGAGAGCTCAGTGTTAACAAACAGGTGGTGCGCAGCTTCCTGACAACAGCTATTCAGCATCAACAATATTACTTTTAGTGAAGTAAATTACCCAAAGCGAGACAGAGATCTCATAAAGTTCTTTCTTCTCAAACTTTCTTTTCTCACCTGAACAAACTCTGAAGCAATGAACTTCACAATGAACAACATGCGACAAGCTGCTAACAATATTGTTATGTTAAGTTAATGGCTGCGTGCAAAATTTCGCAATAACATGCTATTTAGGGCACTAAAACAGAATGTGAGCATGTATGTGTGTATGTGCACACCGCCATAAATATCCCACAATGCATTGCAATCATGACAACAGCAACAACATAATAGACAATGGCAGATAGCGACCAAAGCAGCTCTGGTCTAACATCAATAACGCTTCAGTTTTAAGTAAGGGTTCACTTTGCTGGGCATAATATTGTTGTTGCAAGTAGGCAAACACACAAACATATGTTGAACTATAGTGCACATACTGGGAGCAACCTGGCCCAGTCTTTATGCTAAGCTAAGCTAGCCAGCTGTTGGAAAGAGAGCAAAAATGAATTGAATACATGAATGAACGAATGAATGAAATTCACTATTTACATCCAGTAAAATGGTTACTGCTATAGCTACCCATACTGTAGTCAGTTATGTAATTATTGATATAGGTTGATTAAATTAATAATTTGTGAGAAAGATAAACTGATCATCAACAACATCATCAACATACGATGCCATGTGTCCTGTGTGATGATGATATTTTCTTGCGATTTGATTATTTGCTCAGTTTAATGTTGCAAAAAAAGAGAAAAGAAATAAAACTGTAAAAATAAGACGCTTAAATTATTGATAATTTTGTAATGAGATGTGAAATATGCATTATTTCAAGTAAAACAGTCATTTTTATCAAATCTTTAAAAAGTGGGCCTCCCAGCTTTTGCTTCAAATCTGCTTTATGATGACCTGGAACATAAGACTTCTGAAACCTCGTCAGCAGTTTGACACATGTGGTAACGAATGAGGGCATTACCATTTGAGGATACAGTACAGCACAGTGCACGAGGCTCCTTAATGTTGGAGCAGTAGGAGGGGCAACATAATGAGAAGCCGAGCCGAGTCTTCGCAGAAGCAATTTAAGTTCAAATCAGACCTCAGGGAAACAAAGAAAGCCCTGGTGACATGTAGCCTGCTCAGAGTAAATCACCTCTTACATTGTGTCTGGCCTCACCTGATAACTTGGTAGGTTTCTACATTTCCCTTTGAAAAGGATTTTGTCACTCAGGTTGAGGACACCGCTGGGGCCTCAGGACCTAAATGACTGTTTGAAATTGCAGCGCGGACAATCGTGCATCATTTTTTGCGCTCCCTGCGGAAAACTGTAATTGATCCGGAAGATGCATAAATGCCTGTGAAATTTTAACGAGGCATATTTTTGCTGGAAATGATCTGAGCAGATGAACTGCGTTTCAATGCGTCTCATGCAGTTTTGCTGCAGATTGTCACAGAGCGAAATAAACTGAATCAGAGCTACATCGTGTGTGTGTGAGGAGTAGAGCTGAAAGAAAATCTAAATTAATCATATTTCAAGGATCAAAATGCCAAAAGATGCCTCTCAATTAAGTGGATTTGCTGCTTTTTATTGTCATGCATGACAGCAGACTGAATATATTTGGGTTTGGGGCTTGTGATTGGACCTTAGCCTCTGTTTTCACTATTTTCTGACCTTTTACAGACAAAGTGATTAATCATGATTAATTAGCAGATTAATCGATAACAAAGGTGATCTCTAATGAAACATGATTGACTATTTCAAAATTTAGGGCCAGTGTTAGTTCACATACATATCTTTAATGTACCTTCTACAGCCGCTTTTCTCTGGCTCTAGCTTAGCGTGCTATCATGCAGACATTTGCTAATTAGAACAAAACACAAAGTACAGCTGAGCCTGGTGGGAATGTCATTAGTTTCTGGTCAAAGGCAAAGTATTGAGCCAATTAGAATGTGACAGTCCATTAGAGGTTTTCACTGAAAAGAAACACAAATATCAGCCTCATGGTGGCGCTAGAGGAAAAGTCAGAGGAATGAAGTCATCATCTGGGGACCATGAATGTACTAAATATCATTGCTCCGTCCAACAGTTATTGACAAACCTCAGTCTGGACCAAAGTAGACGTTAGAATATTTTTACATGCTGCACTGGAGGTTCTTGAATGCAACATTTTTGGCTGCGGATCAACTTTGTAATTTGACGAATGCTGAAGAAATTCTGTCTGTATGTTTAATTCATGATGTTATATGTTATGTTATAGATGCACAGGTGATAAACCAGATCAGGAAATGAAGCACCGACATGGTCTTACCTGCATTTCCAGCACACTGAGGTCAAGTGAGGCACACGATGAAGCCCTAATGGGATCAGTTGACCTTCCTTGTGAGCGCTAACATGCGTTCACCCCCTTTTCATTCCAGCAAACAGAGCTGTTTGTTTGTACGTCGACTTCTATGTGTGTGAACGCCGCTGCCCAGATCCAGCTGGCCGGTCGCAATATTGCATTATTCATAAAACATAAACACGCTGAATGGATTCCACCGGTCCACTCCCCACCAAAGTCAGAAGATTAATGAGTCACTCTTAGGTTATAATTCAAAGTTCATCCTCACATACATCATATTTTGAAGCACATAGATTATAACAGAGAGAACATTTATCATATGACAGGGCATACACAGGCTCTCCTGCACGCATAACACACACGCACGCACACACACTCACGCACACACACGGTTCGTTGCAACGAGGGGCCCCACCAGAGTGAACCTCCTCCTTCACATCCAGTTATTCTAATTTTATTCAGACACATCTCCCCTGAAGCATTAAAGTGCCGTTTGCACAAACAGATGAGAGATAATAGTGTAAGAAACTGGTCATTCCTATACTCTGCTGCCCTATGAGTAAGAAAGATGATAATCATTCATCACGATAATCAAACCATGAGACACAGGCAGGGCTTCACGCAGCCTCCTGCAACATGTGACGAACACATTGAGGAATACAAGCGAGCTGCAGTTTGCCTGAGGAAGAATTTCAAATACAATGCTACAGATTGACTTTAAATTAAAACATCACCTTAGTTTTTATCAGTAAATTGTTTTTCCCCATATTCCATAGAGGTGCCTTCAAAAGCCAACATAAAGGCATGTTTGTTAGTGGAATAGTTTGACATTGTGAGAAATTGGCTCATTCACTTTCTCACTGACAATTAGATGAGAAGATATGACTCACACGATTGTGCAGCACATATCAAGCTACAGCTGGCAGATGGTAAACTTAGCCTAGCTTATCTTAGCACAAGTGCTAGGGACAGGAGGAAACACTCTGCTGCTTGCCTGACAGCTGCTTCCGGCTCCAAGAAATAGACGGGTCCATAACCCCCCATAAAAACACAATTTGTCATTTTCGTCCTTTGGACTTTGTTCGGAATATATAAACAAGATAATAAACAAGATTTGGAGGCGCTGGAACGTGGATTTTGCCCCCTTTGGACAGAGCCAGGCTAGCCGTTTCCCTCTGTTTCCAGTCTTTATGCTAAGCTAAAGTCACGGGCTGTAGCTCGCCAAGAACGTAAATAAGAAAGTGTCTTTTCCAAAACTATTCCTTTAAGGTTGCATCTACTCAGTATATTTAGAATGAGGCTACCATGAAATATAGCAGCATTGTGCAGGAAAAAAATTTACCATCATGTTCGTAAAAGATGCATTTACTGTATATTTTTGAAACAAAACTGGAAAGTAGCAACGCTGAGGAGAAAGTAGCAAAAACCCCGACAGTGACGGTTACATTTATGGACTGTATAAACACGCATGAAAATGACGAAAAAGGGATGGCAGGCTCATCAAAAATAATTCATCCCGGAATACAAATCTGGTACATTGGATTAACTGCTGGTCACAAATGAAACACAGACTTCATCAACTTTCTAGCAATTTGTACTGACAGCTGATAACCTCTCAAACATCCCGGCAAACATTAACCCTGCCTCTCAAAATGATAGACTGTATTATGTTCTAATCTTCCCTCAAATACTTGATAAGAAAGGCTAATTTGAGTGCTGATGGAGCTGAGAATAAAGCTGAGGCTCAAGAATAAATACAGATATCGTATCATAATCACAAAGAGGCCTGACTGCACACATTTAGAAACAAATTGGCCTCTTCACGAGTCCAATCACAGTTTTAGAGAGTTGATGCCGGCAGATTGAATTCTCCCTAAATTGGCATGGCAATGTCACAGATGCCACTTCAAATGAGGTTTGAACATATATTCATTCTGTAGCTCATTGGCTCATGCTAATCCTCTCCATTCGCCACTTGTCAGAGGCAAGTGTCATTTAGCGTTGCCATCATCGCGCAGCATTTCAGCCTTTCAGTAACTCACACAAGACGCGTCAGTCTTTCAATCAGGCGAAGGGGTTTCAGATCAGCTTAAACTTTTCTGGCCACTGATTAGATAATAAATTATACCAGAAATATATCCAATTTGACCAAATATGAAGGCTTTGTAGAATGATTTATAGCTCAAAAGTTGTTGGTGTGTGGATGCAGTTTACAAATCCTCCAGCGCTGATGGACTTCTCCACAGAGATATAACACGCGGCGCACACAGCAGCCACTGAGCGCCCTCACTGGATGCCACCGTCACCCAGAGTCGCTGCGACTGAAAGCTCCAGAACAGCTGCTAAATGGACCTCGAGGTGAGACTGTTTTGTCAACTGCTGTGTTTTTCAGAATCAGCAACAGAGTATTTTATTGATCCTCAGGGGAAAGTGGATCAGTTGCAGTCACTCCCTTTGTACAGCAAATTAACAGAACAGGAATAGGAAATAGGAAATATCTAATTGGGCAACTCCATCTGCTGATGGAGAGGCATTGCATTATGGGATTGTTATTGCTATTAGTTATGCAATAAACACTACTTTTTCATTCCACCTTTTCATCGTGCTGTTTACTGTGCAGCATTAGTAATGAAAAACAGGCAAACAATAAATATAGCACACTGTATGATAAATAGGGAATGATATAAATGACAGCTATAAAAATACTAAATGTGCTCAATTTGAACCATTTTTAAGCCTTTAAAGTGCTTACAAAAAAACATAAATTTAAACATTTACAGCCTCAGGACATCTGACAGCTTATTCTCCTGATGAAGACCACGTGGTGCGGTATGAAAGCTCCAGAACAGCTTGTAAATAGACCCCGAGGTGGGAGCGTTTCGATCGCTCGGCCTGTAACAGCGCCATGGTTAGGCGCACAGTCTTCGTTCTGCCCTCCAAACATCACACCTGCGTCTGCCTGTGATCCCCGTCACGACACTTATTACAGAGCTCAGCAGCTCCACTGCCAGGCTCCAGGGATGCAGGTGAGAGAGACGAACAAACATGCAGCACAATCAACCCCAGGTATCCTATCACACAGGAGCTGAGCATGAGGCTCAGTGTGGAACATAAACACAAGATTTATCATATTTTTATACATCTTTACTTGCATTAACATTTTTCAGACTTTAAACAACCTTACAGACGCCAAACCTGCACCTGCATCAATGCAAAATGAGCCTGTGAGCTGGTTCAGGGGTGCGCTCCGTCAGTCACATGACAAACTGTGCTGGCTGTAGCTCATATCCAGCGCTCCCTCTGCTGAAGGCGCTCTATTTAAACCTGTCGGAGCCCCGCCCACTCTTCTGCCGGGCCGCTCACCTGCGGGACTCCAGGTGCGTTAATGCGCTGTAAAGCCGCTCGTTTAGCGCTTCTAAAGGACTTCTAAAGGCCTGCAGACAGAGCCACCGTGTCGCTTCAGGTCTGCTTTGTGAGGGAGGTGTTCCTGTCGGCTTCTGGTTCTGAAACAGTTTAATGGCCTCAGGGAACACTTCAAACTGGAAGTGGCGTTTCCCTCTCTTTTTTGGAATTACATCACGATAGACCATCACGTGGGCCTCACCGGACACTGCAGGTTGTGAAGGTAAGTGTTTGCTGCAGGTGCTCTCATGCTGCTGCTGTCCATTAACTGCTCGTTGTCTGGCTGCTGCGTGATGTTGCCTTCATGCTCCTGATTTGTTGTGGTGAAAATGACATTTGACTTTTCTTATTTAATGGGTTGTTTTTGGAGTTCCCTGGTGACTCAGTGCAAACAAGGGATGAAAATATGAATATTGTTTTGCATCCCTTTTTTTCCTGTAACACTGGTTTCTTGTGGATCTTTTGCCACTTTTCCACCCTCTTTCTCCTCCTCATGTTCAGCGAAGCATTTTACGAACATTTAAACTCAAAGCGTGGGGCAGCTTGCTTTATTATTCTTCTTACATACGCCTGATGAGCTCCTGATCTTTGCTTCACGCTGCTGCTAAACCCAGGCGCACTCATTTCTAATCTTAATCTGGCAGCACATGCATGTACTCAAGGTCACCTGCTGCTTATTTGTAGTTTATTAAATTCATGATTATTTTCTGCTGCATACTGTATCAGCTGGTTTTGTGTCAGTCCCATGTTACGAGACAGTGGAAGCAGGTGCTTTGTTGGGAAATAGCCACATGGTCTGGATGGACAGTAGATTAGACATAAATAATTGGTGCTGGGCTCCGTATTTTAATTCATTCAATGTTTTATTGTGGAAACTCATTCCTCTGTGTGAGCGTGCTGTATCTGAGGTGAATTATGAGGTAAATATTGCACAAATATTAACTTTCCACATCATAAATCAGTTCCACATGAGTTGAAAGACGGCCTCAAACTGTAAAACTGAAAATGCTAAAGCAGTTTATTTTCTCAGCTCTTCACTCATGTTTCACTTCCTGTATTTATTTCACCTTCGTATCTGCAACGGCTACTTTAAGTCATGCGCTCGAATCACAGAGACGCACGAAAACCGAAATTCATAAAATATTCACCACGTTGCTTCAATAAACAAACCAAACACCGAAGCTGTCAACAGCCCCTCACATTTTCAGTTTTAGTCGGTGTTTTGAAGACAAAAGCAGTTGGCAGCTTCCTGTTAACTGTTTAAACCGTGAATTTTTGGTCACATCCCAAGATTGAACTTCACAAAACACAAACTGTTCCGTTTGGCTTTAAACTTCATTTTCTTCACTCTCAACATGAGACAATAAACACATGCACAGATCATATTTCCTGCTATTACAAACAAATCCATGTTGTTATAGCCCTGCTTGTTAAATCTGATCTTGTTTTTTCCAGCCTGCTCAGTAAAAACCTTCCCTGTTTTCCTTCCTCTCATCTTTCTCCATGTTTTCTTTGGCTGATTCTGCTCCTCGGCTCCCTCGAGGAGCATTGTGGGGTAGGTCATATGATCTCGCGCTGCTCATCATCTCCCCTTTGATGAACAAATGAGAAGTCCTGTGCCCTTTGAAGCGTTTTTGTGCGGCACATTCAGGCAATTAATGCGTACGCGGGATCCAAAGCTAGAATAGATGAGAAACGATGGCGAGGAGCGCCGGGCGGAAAAACAAGAGGAGTAAGAGTGGAGGGACAGGAGAGAGACCGGTTTCAAGCTTCATCACCTCTTTCCAGGTGTCTCTGCCCGCATGATTTCATCTGTGAACTGCAATCAGCTTTCTTAATGAAATAAGTAATTAACATATTATAATTGTGCTGCAGTCTGATTTGACAGAAATCATTTTCCATATCTAATACTATGCTAATTTAATCTGTTCCTCACTCGCCAACATGACCTTTTGTGATCAAGTTTCATGGCAGATTTCTTCTGAGTGTGAGTTTATGCGTAGGAAGGATTTATTTCAGAGTGGAAATGTACAGATTTCACTATATCACTGCAGATGAAGCGATTTTTGAGGAGAAATTGTGACGTTTTTTGAACATTATCGCCTCTTCACTGATCAAATGGTGGATTTGTATGAGGTTAGGATGCGCTGGATCTGTATCCGTGCAGACTCTGACCTTATAAAGCAGGTCAGGCATTGGCCACATTAAATGTTTTTTTTTTTAATGTTCATCACGTAAAACTTAGTGTTTTTACTATCATTTAAAGTCTGTTACAGCAGGCCGCTAAAGGAGTAAAGCTGCAGCTGATGCCAGCAGCTGTGTTGTCACGCACAGCTGTGAAGGCAGTGTTTGGCCTTTACTGTGAGTTTTTTCAATGCCACTCCGGGTTTGCTAATGTTGCATGAAATTGAAAAAAAATAACTAAATAAAAAAGAAAAAAAAAAAGAAAAAGCTGAAACGATGTCTAAACCTAGATGTCATCTAGGGTTGAAATATTTAGCCAGAATGAAACTTGAACTGATGTCGGGTCATAATGTGGACGCCATCTCAACGTGCAGTCTTCAACTTTTAAAACGCAGTTAATTTCTAGAGTTTCTTTGTGAATAACCGTCTTGTAAGAGTTTTACCAGCTGACACCAGGGCGAAGCAAAGTCACTCAAGATTCAAAGATTCCTGACACAACATCTGTTCAGATTTACTCTTTAGTGTGAAAAAAATACAATATAGCCTCATAATGGTTATTCTATTATTATATTTTACATATGCTACTATATATCTGTGACTTATTCTATTATTATATTTTACATATGCTACTATATATCTGTGACTCCATTAAAAAGACAATCTCGTAGAAAGTCCAGCAGTCTGCACTCCTGGTGCTTCAATCTTCACTCCTGTAATTAAAGTTATTGACCGTTAAAAGCTGCATATGAAATCCCCCAATGTTCTACACTGATAAATAACTTGGCGATAAATGCGTAAATAGGTGTTTGTTGTGTGCTGTTTGTGCCACTCGAGTCATGTCCTGTGAGTTCTGCAGAAAGATGCAAGACAAGTGCAGCAGATTGAGATTCAGAACAATAATTGTAAAGTTTATATCACTTATTGTGCAAATATAACTTTCAGGTTGCATAAAAGTACTGTAGAACAGTGTTCGGGTATGAATTTGCACTCAATAATGTACATTTTTTAAGCTTGGTTGTTTAGTGCTTTAGGTTCAACCTGAGTCTGCCTGCCGTCCGTCCCCATGACGATCAAATGTTTGCACGTATGTTATTTTAACCCTAACAATTATCTTCTCCTAAGCTGTTTTTTTTTTGCCTAAAACTAACCAAACCTTAATCACAGCTGTGAGTTTTTATTTTGCCAGTGATGCACAGATCTCACCAACGTCCAGAACAACAAGATCTATTAGTTAGTTGTTCATGCTACCTTATAAACAGGTGGATTGAGTACATTGTTCCTCATGAGCTGCTGTTGGACTTCAGCGCAGCCATGTGTTCACGTTATTGTTATTTCAATTCCAGCTCCCGTTGTGCTCTTTTAGCATTTCTTTGCTGTCCTTCATCCCGCTCTCCACTTTCTGCTGCAGCGGAAATGTCAAAACAAATAATCCCCACAAGAACACAGTTTCATCCTTGATACGAGAGCGGAAATGCGAGCGGTAATCTGACTACACATGAAATATTCTTGGGGTTTCCAGACAGCAGCAGAGTCCCCTGCCTCTTTAAGTCCACCCCTCCTGGCTGAGATTCAAACTCATCAGACTCCGTCCTCTCCAAGAAAAACAAGCTGCCTTTAGCTATCAACACACTAGCAATCACGCTCATGAGAGACCGTAGTTGTGATGATCACATGAGACTCGAGCTATCATGATCACAAGTTTTCATGTTCGGAGATTTACCCTCCAGAAAGAGCGAAATAAATATCATTTTACGTAATTACAAAAGGTCAAGCAGTCTGTGAGGGATGCAGGAAGTGGAGAGGAAGTAATCAGAGCAGCAGTCTGGCATTAGGAAGACTGACAGAATATGTGCCAGCCGGTAACGAGACAGCGCACTGCCGAGGTTCTTGTTTTTGCTGTATGATGGCTCGGAGGCCTCGGGGTGCGCTGACAACATTACCATACTCTTCACCTCCTATACACAATGCTCATGTCATCATCGCCTTGGTGTGGCGTCGCCCATTTGAGGCTTGACACTGTTGCTATTTTAGAGTGTCACTTAAGGTTTCAGGCATGAGCTTATTAGTTCAATCAGACTCAGCGCGGATGCTTAGTGTGTGCCAACTTAAAATCAAGTCTGAGCACGTTGCACTTGAATGCCAGCTTCTCCCCGCGTGGCTCTCGGAGTTAAGTGTAAAATTTGATTTCTCGGAGTAGACGGTGGTTTACGGCAGTCACGCTGACGGATTTGAGAGGAGACTTTTAATTTAATGTTCTGTTGTTCAGAGGGAAACTGCATTTTTTTTTTTTTTTAAGGTGCGTTTTACAGTTAGGAGAAGATGCAGAAAGGCGGGAGCTCTGAGGTGATATTCATATTACTGGAGGCACTCGCAGTGTCCATTCTGATTTTGATTTGTGTCTGCTTAGCGTTATTCCGCTGGGATTCCCTTTACTGCCACAATATTTCCTTTCATCCTCCCCATTTCTCACTCTCCACTTTTCTGCACAGTTGAGTCATTCGCCACCGCGATCACCGCCTGGCTATTGATTCTCATGTGAATACGACCAAGCCAAACAACTGAGGTGAAAATAGATTTGTTTTGTGACTCAGGCAATAAGCTGGAATCTGCAGGCACATGATGTGTTTTTTTCTCTTTCTACAAACTGTGAAAAACAGCTTGAGTTTTTTTTTTTTTTCTACATTCTTCCTGAATATCTGCAACATGATTTATGTCCTGCACCGTTTACTTTAAACTTTGACTTTTCGACTTATGAAGCATCTGGAATATAAACCAGAGCGATGCATAATTGCAGAAAATGGCCTTTTTCAGAGAAGTTTTCAGAGAATTCCAACCATGCCAGAAACCTCATGATCATTTAATATAGAAAAGAAAGATGCATTGAAGCACAGAGTGCAAGCTGTCAGGATACCGGAGGCCTCTCTGTTCTTCTGAAGGAGCAGCCTGAAATCAACGAGGTCAACACTGACATGACTGAAACAGCGAAGTCTTGGTGCTCATGCTCCTGTTGTCAGGTGTTCCCAGCTTTTTGTCCACTCCCTGTAGCTGAGACCCACAAAATAACAACACAGCAAACAAGGCTGCAGCTAACAATCGGTGAATCCTTTCCTTCATCCTTCTGTCCAAAAAATGTCAGAAAATAGTGAAAGCTGTTCATCCCAGAGTCCACGATGAGATGTTTTGATGGATTTGCTCTGTAGTTGTATGAAACAGAGAAAATCAGCAAATATTCACTGGTTAAGAACCAGCACTGTGGGCATTTTTGCTTGAAAAGATGATTTCAATGACTACTCGATTCAGAATAGTTGCAGATTATTTTCTGCCAGTTGATAAATGAACTAATTGTTTCAGCTGAAATGGCTGAAATGGAGTGAAAACCTTCTCTGTCCATGATGCTTTTGCAGATTTTTTAACATGAGAGGATTTGTAACCTGCAACTTGAGCTGCAGACCAAAGTCTAGGAATCGCTGCCCTTTCTTTTGGTTCTTATCTAAAGCTGAAATCTAAAGCTGTGGCTCAGTGGGTAAAGTGAGCTATTAATGACGTGTATGCACATGTAATTGAGAATTTCTCCCACCCATGTGTATGGAGGAAAATGAATGTCTCTGTACAAAGGCATCTGCCAAATGAACATAATGTAACATAATCTAATATTTGCAGCCTGTCGTCGCTCTGCAGCAGTGAGATGGAGCTGGTAAAATGTGCCAGCCAAAGTTTGATACTGCTGCGCTTAAACTCTTGATTTTGATGCATGATGATACAGACATGGTGCAAAATGCATTGCTTCCATTATCTTAACTTTATTTTCAATTTTCATTATTGGCAATGTCAGGAAAACAGGTAGGAGCCAACAAGCCAATCAGCATTTGTCAACGGCAGAGCAGAGAGATCTTCTCCAGCCAGCTGTAAATGTGCCTGTTCCTCTCTTTCACTCTGTTTACTTTAGATCATTTCCTTTATTGAATTGTCTGAGTAATATACAAAAAACATCCCAACAAAGAAGAAAAATAACTCGATATAAAGCAGAGAATGTTTCCACTCACCGAAAAACCTCATACCTCTCCAACAGACGCCAATAATGCATTGAAAATGTAAAATATTACACCATAGGAACTAAAACAACATCTTAAACTCCCTCACAAAATATTCACACTATTAGTCACTTCACTTTTTTAAAGGCTTGTTTATGCTAAACTTAAGAACATATGGACATCTATTTTATCCTGTTTTGCAGACACAGTGAATATATGAATTAAAAATTGTAACCACATGTGAACAACATCAGTGCAGAGAAAAATAGCATGTTTGGCCTCTCGGGTGTCAGAAAGATCAGCATCTCGTCATGTGACGCTTTGATGAATTCACATAGTTTCTCCAAAGTGTCAGAACTGACAACTGTAAATATCTCCACATTCACAAGTTGTTGACGTGTCGGTGTCAATCAAGCAGCATATTCGCATCAGTGACAACATGCTAAACATCTGGCATGTGTGTAATCAAGAAAACAAGGAGCACTTATGAATGTGTTTTTAATATAAGAAGGCATGTACGGCGGCTGCGAGAGCTCAATGCGCACTGAAGTGACCTCTGATAAAAGGTGCTGGAGAATTAGTCCAATTAAGATTTTCCAGTGGGACAGTTATTGTGTATCAGCTGGGACCTGGTTGGTTCATCTCTTTTTAATGTCCCCTAGAAACAGTTTTTGTGGTTGTCTGTGCCTCTTTTCTGTGTTTGGTTGTTTTTTGAAACTTTGCAGGGTTTTTTCTAAATGCTGCTCATGTGTTGCCACATTGGTGAAGATGTGTTCTTAATTTGCTCTTAATTTTAATTTAATTTATATATGTGTTTTCGTATCTTTCCTTCTTGACCGTCCGACTGTCATAGCTATCGTCATGACCTCTTTACTCTGTATGTGAGGTGTGTTCACATGTGTGTTTGTGCCCGAGAAGAGAAAGGAGCTCAAGGTTGGCATGACATGAGCCTGTTTTTCTACCCGGCGCTCAATCACACAACAGCCCCATAAAAAGAGAATAATGCTGGAGAATCATTCTCTCTCTCTCGCTCTCTCTCTCTCTCTCGCTCTCTCGCTCGCTCTCTGTCTCTGTCTGTCTCTCTCTCTCTCCCCCTGCAGTGTGTGTGAGTGGTATCCATCTGTCAGTTGTCAGTGCCAGGGAGTGATACAGAGAGCTGTCACTTCTCGTCAGCCCGCATTGGTGAGGCCTTTTGCAGCTGCCCTGCCTGACTCCAGGCCAAAGGAAGTGTGTGTGTGTGTGTGTGTGTGTGTGTGTGTGTGTGTGTGTGTGTGTGTGTGTGTGTGTGTGTGTGTGTGTGTGTGTGTGTGTGTGTGTGTGTGTGTGTGTGTGTGTGTGTGTGTGTAAAAGAGAGAAGGGTATTCAGGGGGCAGTAAAGCAATTAAACTGGAGACAATTGAAGGAAAGCTGGAGAGAGATTGGAACCAGTGCAGGACAAACAACAGACTGGAAATATCACATTACCTTAATGTACTCAGCACTGTATCACTATGTGCTCCGCAGGACACAAGGTCAGCCATGACTTTTATCAGCCTCTGTTGGTGACCGGCAGGAACTGCAGCAGCATTAGGAGACAGTTGTTGCTGCACCCTTAAATAAGACCAGAAGAACGCTCCAAACAAAACACAGTATGGTGTCCTTTTAAAGATAGTCAAAACACAGTTAATATAGCATTGAAAGCAAGTGGCAGTATGCTCACTGCATACACAACAGATGGAGAAGCTTGTGAGTCAAGCTCTATAGAGAAGGCACAACTGCTCAAAACAAGTAAAGAAAAAAAAAACATACGAAAAATGCAACTTAACACATGACACTCTTCGCTAATGGTATATTGTGGCATGTGATCCCAGCACATAATCGGCTCCTTCTTCTTGGTTGAGAACCTGCTGGGGTTTTTTTTTCTGTGCAAACACACCAGATTGAATTTGGAGGACATTTCTAGCATAATCCCTCGCAATGTTACGAGAGAGCTAATGTATTAATGTTGTCCCAGAAACAGGCAACATACAGTGAGTTCCTGAGCTCTGAGAGTGAAATATTGGACAGTGAAACAGTGATCGCTGGAGGGGATTTAGTGTAAATCATGAGCACTCTTTGACCATGAAGTTCCAGGAACGTCAAAGAGGAACTAAAAGTCGCTTTTTCCACTTTTCCGTTTTCACCGCATCTGAACCATCAAAATGTTAAAGATTCTGCAAAGCTCAACACATCCTCATACCAACGACTGAATATGTCGATTGCCAACAACTCCCAAAACAACCAGCAACAGGCCGCTACGCTGCAGGCAGACCTTCGTCCTCACATCGTTAACATTATGATGATTAATATCGTTAACTGCCACCGTTTGCTTACATTTAGCCACAAATCTGTCAACACTCACCCTGTGCTGTCCACCACCCTTACCACTGTTCACGTACCCCTCACATTTCGACAAAAATCACCACGAGGCAGCCACTCACTTTAAGATCTCAGAGCAACAAGGCTTGAGTTGACTAGTTCCTACATTAAGTGGCTACAGTCGGTGGTCGGAGTCCTGGTTGAATGTGAAAGACTGTGAACGTTCCTGCATTATAGAAATGAAAACACAGAATGGTATATAAACTCAGCACTTAGTTTAAATATGCAGTACTTGGAGGATATGAACACATCACTTATACATTATGCTTCATTTGTGGTTTTGAGAGGCAATTGGTAGGAGAGGGTGATTCTGAAATGAGATGGAAGTGTTGGTATAAATATGCAGGATCTGATGTCACCATGTTGGTGATCCTATAACATCGTTATTATGTTGCTTTTGTGATGTCGCTGTTCTGAAGTCAAAGCTTTGCAGAAACATAGGCACATGGGAGAAGTTTTGTGAAAGCCATGATCTTTTCCTAAACCTAACCAAGCAGTATTGTTGCCTAAACGTAACCATACCGTATCAGAAGACTGAAATAATAAATGAACTAAGTCTAAAAATAGCAAGTCAACAATGTAACACTAAGCTCCACACAGGACACAAACCCCAGTCTCCAGGGTGAAGCCCTGTGATTGACCCATTCGTCCACCAAGACCTGCTCTCTGTGGACTTTGTCAGTCTTTGGTCAGTTGCAATGATGGTCCTGCAGCAACATTAATTCTGATGCTGCAGGAACAACACCAACCCGGTGATACCGATAAACTGAATAGATACAGTCATTGGCAGAGGCAATGGGCAGGCAGATGCTTGGCGGATTTTTCACTTTTCCCTATATGTGGCATTTTTTACAAAAAGCATGACGTTGCTCTTCATTAAGTGCAGATACTTGCACAAACTTTTAGGTACTCCAGCCCTCTCACATCATGAAATGTCACAGCTAATGTTTTACATACTGCCACCTGCTGGACCGGAGGGGAATGTAGCAAACACAACAAATAGGCGGGTACTCCCACTGTCAGTGTTAGAGCCAAGCTTTCTTTTTTCTTTTTTATATAAAAGGTTCAAAATACTAGAGATTTGTTTGAAAATATTCAAACAGGAGGACAGCAGGAGAAGAGGGTGATATCTGAGAGAATCCTGGCAGGTTGACCGGTCTGTTTAGGCACCAAAACTACTTGGTTAGGTTCATGTTAACTTTACGTCTCACATGGGACACAATCAGTGATCTCCTGGGTGATAGTCCTGTGTTATCCATCCGCCCCACCTTCCTCCGAATGTGGACTTTCTTGCTCTTCATACCACGTCACCTGACTTCCTCCTTTGCTCCCGTCATAATTGCTACAGCCACTAGAGGTCGCCACTTAACAATATACTTGAATATGGATTGCGATAATCTGCTTGCACAGTCGACGACACAAATGTTCATGAACATCATCATCCTGTTGCTCTTTTAGTTTACTGTTGAATGACTCCAACATTTGAGTTTGATGTATCAAAGGACTGCAATCTGAACTTTGAATACTCACTAAAAAAAACCAAAGATCTCACTCACATTAAATCACCGTGACACGCAATAAGCTCCTGCTGCAAAGGACGCAGCCTCAGGTATCTATTCTATGCTCAGCTTGAAGGACCAGTGAATAAATAAAAACATTATGGGGCATCATGACTCTTGGTGGATAGAGCATGCTTTGTGTTATGAGCCAGGCAAGACAACAAACAACAGTAGCGCACGCACGCAGACAACAATGATAGTCTTTTATTCAACATCAATCCTCAACTTGTCAACATCACTATCTGTTAGTAACAGCTGCATGACTCAGACGGCATTTATAAACTGCTGCAAAATCAGTTGAAAATGAACAAAGTTAGCTGTGTTTAACTTCTCCTCACTTGTTTTCCTCTGACGCAAATCCACAAGTTTATTAGTTTTCATATTAGTCACGTGTGGATTTACAATAACTTCACACGTCTCCATCTGTTAAGAAAAAAAAAGAAGTTCAAAGCTGTTTTCTTGTGCGGCAGAAAGGCTGAAAAGTCATGTGAACAGGCAACACGGACATCTTCATAATGAGGGCCAGTACTGTAAATCAGTTTTTGTACATCGCAGCTCTGACAGGATACAGATTATTAACAGCTGTTTCCTTTTACGTGCTTGCCAGCAGATCGATATTCCTCTGAAACTACTTCGACTTAACATTCAGTATTTATTTCACCTTGATTTGATCTGATCCAGTTTGATGAAACTTGCGACATTTTTTACACATTAGACCCTTCGCTCAATAATTATTTCAGAAGCTATTGCAGCTAAATCACACTCACCTTCTCACCGAGACAAATGTGTTCATGTGTTCAATGGCTCCATCTTACACTGTGAAGTTATTAATTTTACGCCCTCTGACGTCAGTGGACGTTTCTCTCCCGGCCTTTCAGATGAAACGACTTTCAGGAACTTGAAATGAAAAGCATGACGGATCCGAGAGCCAAGCCTTCCTTCACTTTTCATCTCTCGGCTGAGTCATTTCAGATAAATCGATGGAGAAACAAAGATAAACTACAGCTGCGACACCTTCGGTATTGATAGAAACAGTTAAACAGTTAAAAACCAGTTACTGTCTATTGATTTGCAGGAGCACTGAAGAGAGTGTGTGTGTTTGAGGGAGGCAGAGAGAAATGTGCAGCTTTTGTGTAAGAGTGCAACTGGATTCTTTTTTCTGTTCAAGAGAGACTCGTGTTGTCATTCTCTGTCATCTCTCCTTCTTTGTCAAATTACGATGACTAATTTGGCAACATGATTGCCACCTTCAGCAACGCTGTAATTCAGAGCGGAGCTATTATAGCGAACATTTCAGGAGAAAAATGTCCACATTCAGCCAAAGTGCAGACTCAGCACAGTTTATGAATCATTTGGTAACACTACATGAACACAGTCATGAACACCTGAGTTTTACAGCCAGGACTCACCGCAGTGATGAATAACACATTATTGGGGGGGGTCAGTTTATTGCGCAATACCTTGAAACAGTATGTTCAGCAGCATTTTACAGCTAGGTCAAAAGGACATATTTGCAGGAAATGCAGAGCAAATGCATGGTTTTATGTCATTTTTGACAAGAAGGTAACAAATAAATCTAGATCTTTATGATTGATTGTGCAACGTGATGCCAGCAGGTGCTTTTTAACACGATTTGTGGTTCAACCTAGCTGGTTGGACATGCTTCCATGTTTCCATGTTGTTTCTCACATCACAGAATAGAGCGATCATTTCTTTCAGTTCAGTTCAAAAGATTATAGTCACAGGCTGCATAGTTTGTTCACTGTTCCCCCCAATCAAAGCTTCTCAATTCAAATGCCCTTCAGTGTGTACGTCAGTAAGTGAACGCATCACCTGACGTTCAGCCCTCTGTTCAGTGAAGGTTCAGTCTGTTGCTGCTTCAAACTGTTGCATTCAGTTCAGTGCAAATCTCAGTCTACATATAAGCACTGATTACTCTGCAGCCAACTGTTTGCACTATTTTGGAGGCTTTCACTGACTTTCAGTAAGCTCGTGCATCTCCAGCAAGGACCACCTCTGCTAAAAGCTGCCACTTCTGTCAGTGACGATTCAGTTAAGTCAGATTAAAGATTCGTACATGCACTGAACACCTCTGTCACAAAATCTTTTAGCTCGTCAGTTTATATGCTGAAAACATTTTAATTGTCAGGCATAAGGTACAATTTTGAGGAAAAGTCTGACAAACAAAAACAGACAAACAAAAACCTTAACTCAAGCTTTACTGATTATCTTTTTATGGAGCTGTGGAACCACATCTCATATTCAGCCGATTGAGTTTCATCCTCTGAGGAAAATGTGTTGAAAGCTCCTGAAAAGCATGGTACGTGGACATGTCAGCTATCTTAATTTTTTCAGTTCAGACAACTAAAACTGAGTCTTGAGATTTAGCTGGAATGAAAAGAGTCATTTATCCTTTTTATTATGACTTTATTCTCTAGCTGACAATGTGAGATGAGGGGAGACACATTGTAGGGTTGACATACTGCGAAGGACTCAGAGTGCGGATGTAGCAGTTCATGATTGCCGCCCAGCATACCAACTTTTAACATGCAATGTAAAATAATGTGAAGCCGTGTGGAAAAGACCAAAGAGCAGTAAAAAGCTTGCTGACTTCTCCTTCTGGCTCATGTATGAACATATCTAGTCTTATAGGCCCACTGTATATTCTGTCTTATCATTTCTCTGATCTAAGCATGTCTACGTGTGTGTGTGTGTGAGAGTGTGTGTGTTTGTTTCTTATTTGAGCGCCTGATACGTGGCATTAGCAGGATGAATAAAAATCAGACGCCGTTTTGAGACGAGAAAAAGCACCGCGCACCTTTAAGAAAACTCTCTTCAAAGCTCTGCTGCCAAAGCTCGAGATTCCTTCCTGAGGCATCAGCGAAATCAAAAACAACAAACATCGCACTTATGCTCCTGTTTAGTTACTCAAATGTTGTTTTTCCTGCTCAAAAGGAGCTACGCTCGCACGCTATCAAAAAAGTTTCAAAGCACAAACACCCCCCCTCTAAGAATGCATCAGTTTTTGTCTGTCTAATCTCAGCACGCTCAAGGCAGACTCATGCAGAGTTTGTTTAATCTGCAGTGTAGATTTGTGACAAAAGGTTGGCAAATTGTGACAAATTTCTTTGCCCTACCTCCTCTTTGCTGGGTTGCACCAGGAAGACGGGATCCAAACCAAGATTTTGGTTAATTATAGTTTAGCCAAAGTAATTTTATGCCATGCCGTGTTGCAGCCATGTGGAACTTGTATTACACCACCATAAAATATAGGCGGCAACGTTCAGATTTTCTCTGGTTTGTTTCAGTGGTGGAGGAAAATGTTGTTGCCATGTTGCTACAAATGCTCGTGGTGGTTGTTTGTGGATGGGGGAGGTTTTAGAGCCTGGTTCTGACAATGCCTACACACCACCCAGGAGAGAGAGAGGCAGAGCGAGAGAAGCGAGGAGCTCTTGCCCTATATAGAAGTCCCCGTGGGAAGGGTTGAGAGTCTTTGATTCTCTTTGAGTAGGCATTTTGTCATGTTTTATATCGTTCAACTAATATAACACAAGTCCTTGACTAAAGACTTGGACTCCCTCCGGACGTCTGCTACATGGGCAGCAATTGTTTGCCTTAGACGTACTCCTCCATCTCCTCCCACGTCAGCAATTACTTAATGCGCTGTTTACTGCCTGAACACGCTCATTTAGCACAAGTAGGAATGTTTGATGCTCATGTGAATGATATTTGAAACCTTACCGTCAGAGAACTGGTGCCATTTCTTCTTTAAAGCTCTGTTTTGCACAACATCTGACTCTTTTGTGTGTTTTTTAGCGACTTGTTCTCAAACAGCTGTTACTGTGCAGGGTAAAATAAGATCAGAAAAGGCTGTTTTAATATCAATCTGCCGTTCTCGTGATGTTTGGTGGAGAAAATGAGGCATTAAAACTTCTTAAGCTAAGTGTCTGCAGCCATGCTAGTGTCTCTGCAAGGCTCAAGGTTTAGGCCCAGCGATGCTTTGCTCTACATGCTAATGTCAACATGCTACCAAGCACACTTAGTTTGGTATGCTAACATTAGTTAATTAGCGCTAACCACAGTACAGCTGAATTATTAGCATTGTAATTATCTGATGTATTGGAGAAAAGTACAAATGGCAAGTGTTGTTTGTTGAGATGTTTTACTCATGGTGGCACTAGAAAAGTCAGGTGGTCACCCACAGACCGTATAAAATATACATATCATGATGTGACCCATGATGACACTGAAGAGTCATTGTGAAGCTCGGTGTCAGTGGCTCTGGCCATCGCCATCTTGGCAGTGCCTGACACCACCACACTCCCGACCAATCCAAAAATGGGCAACGAGGTGGAGTGCGGGTGAAGCTGAGGCGGGCCAAATAAAGGCTAATCGCTGTAACCTAGCGGCTAGCTATCACTCAAAGCGTCTTTTTTTTGTACCAGTCTGAAAACATGTTTAATTCTGCTGTAAAACTGCCCATTTAAGTATGGGGGTCTATGGGGATTGACTCCCTTTTGGAGCCAGCCTCAAGTGGCCATTTGAGGAAATGCAGTTTTTGGCACTTCTGCGCTGGCTTCATTTTTTTTAGCCCTGGAGTTTAAAGCTTGGAATCACCACAGTCAGGAGGTTTTATCCCATGAGGATCCCTTCATTTAATGGCAGTCCATCCAACAGTTGGTGAGGAAAAGTGGTGAGCCAATTGACTGACCAACATCACCATCTAGCCTTGCTGCTAGCACACATTACGAGTAGTTCAAGGCCGCTTATACACATTATGTAATAGCATATAGGGATCCTCTTACATGGTACAACGTTTCAGATTTCCCAGATACACCGATCAATCTCCTACATCCACAAATAGGCAGTGATTGACAGCTCAGCTCTTTGATTAAATGTCATATGATTGGCAGATCATTTGCAGTAGTCAAGAATGCGAAGTGAACATCGCGCCATGTGACTCGAGTGCACCGACATCGTCTGAATTATTCTGCTTCCCTCCATGTTGTATCACACAGATAAATTAAACAGGAGCAGATCATCCGGTAAGCAAATCGATGCGCGCAACACATGTTTGCTTTAATTAAGACACATTTAAGGGACTACAGATGCGAACCTGTTATCCCGCAGGCAGGTGAATCCGTAACACCACGGTCGACAGTTTTGCCCACGGCTGTCTCACTACCTGAGGCATTTTAAAAGGTAAGCGGAGGGGGAGTTTTATTGTTAAGTGGGCTTGGACACAGTAAAGAGCCGAGAGCTGGTGTTTAACAGCACTATTAACAGCGAGATGGGAGATCGATACAGCAAGGTATAGAGGAGGCGCATCTCTGTCACTGTGATGTGTTATTAGTGCCCGACAGTGGAGGGATCTGGCTTCTTTCCAGTTCCTGGGCCTTGTCATGTACTTTGCTCCACAGTAATTAAACCAAAGCCCCTCTTTCCGCCGCGTGCTACAGATTCAAAGCCTGTAAATAACCATTTCATAAATTACAAAAGCATTAACAAGTGTCGCTGTGCGGTAAGATCTTTGACACAACAAATAATACCTTTACCTGAGAGATTTATTTTGGCACCATCGAGATAATATCCTCTCAGTCTTTGTAACAGCTGCAGTATATGACTGTGATACCTTCAAGGTCTTTGATAACGCAGATAGACTCTCTCATATTCAGACTTGTAGCCAGGTTACTCTTTATTTTGCCACAGATGTTCCTTATATTGTTCCTTTAAGGGCCAAATTATGTATAAGCAATGCGTCTCTGTTCTGGAGTTTCCTTTAGGTGAAGCAGGCTAACTGTATGTTTGGAAAGACTCACACGTTGTCCTAAATAAATGATAAGTGCTACAGGAAGCTGCATCGTAGCTGCAGATCTGCACTTGTTTAAACAGAAAACACGTTTTTCCAGCAGTGCAAGAGGCAAACAAACTCTGCGCCGTTTGATCGACTGCTCAATGAAACCTTAAAAGACGCAATCGCTGAAAATGTTTTGGCTTTTTGCCTCACGTGAGTGCTTTGAATTGGGATGACCAGCTGTCTAATTTTCTGGGCTTCCTGCATGATGCCAGGTCAGGAGAATGAATGTCAGCATGCCCTCATTTTAAAGGCTGCAGCTTCCAACTGTCTCAATAGTACAAACTACAGGACAACCCTGCAGTGAGAGGGTCTTTTTTTTTTTTTTCCAAACATTAAGTGATGAGGAGCGTTCACTGAACCACACATGGCTTTTGTTTGTCACTATTTTGTTATGGTGTTCCAACCTGTTAACTTGCAAAGAATGAGCAAAGAAGCTTAGAGGGTAAGTGGGAGTAACCTCCATTATATTTAGCTCCCATCAGTCTTTATCGCAAAATGTAAAAATAAAGTCACACTTTGAAATCTGTTCTTCTTATACAGTCTGAAAAAAAGACTTTACTTTGAGTCCTTTTATAGTTTCTGCCATATGCGTTAGAAACTGTGGCACAAAAAAATGATTTCCTGCTTTGTTTCAGTGTCACACTGCCTCAATTACCTGTTGTCCCTGACTTTAAGAACTTATTGCAACTGGTCTCCTTTCTCACCCTTGCAGGAACTGCTGAAGGAAGCACAATGGGTGATACGTAGGACGATGGTGAATTACACAACATCACAGTTCAAGAGCGAGATGAAATGTATGGTTTATGTGCACCTTAACCACACGCTTTAATTACACCGTATTATAGTTTAATGTTGCATAATTATTTTCAGTAAGGGAGGTATGGAGCTTTAGATACGGTGGTGTCTTTTGAAGTGAAAAGGTATTCAGGTGCTTCGGTTAACTACAGTAATCATATGCTGTAAACATTCATCATGTCTTTTATGGCTAAATTACATTTTACGCAACTGCTTAGATTGAGATATTTTCATGTGTTGGATACTCAAAGGAAATGAAATCTCTATAAAGTGGAAAGAGGCGTAATTTGAAGGATCAGTCTTACCATTAGATACATGGTTTTTGATTGAGCCTTCTGTACAACTGAAAGAGTAAAAGAGAAGTAATTACAGCTGTGATGGCTGAAACATAAAAAATTACCTGAGGTTAAATCACACTGCTTTTTATTTCCTCATGTTGACAAGAGAAAATCAAGAAGAGCTGGAGGGCAGAAACAATAAACTGAAGACATATTTCATTGAAGGAAATCACCCAAAGGTGTACTATATATATATATACCACTATCTTACTATGTATGGAAAACATGAACAGCTCTTGTGCTTCCCCTTGCTACAAAGGAACAACACAACATTTCAGACTTTCAAGGATCTTCTTTATTTTTCTTTCTACTTTTATTTTTCATCCAATACCATAGAAACCAAACACAGCGATGGATTACTCCAGTTTACACAAACTGACATGTTCCACTGACATTTTGACTGAATCCCACACACACCAACCTGCTGCTGTAAATATGCACTATAGCAACAAATGTGTATTAATCCTTATTGGAAAATAGTCCCCAGTGAACGATCCATTTACTCCAGTTTAAGTAATGCCTGCTAAAAGCTACAGTGCCCAGCTATTTTAGGGAATTATTCAGCCCATATATTCATGAGCTGCACTTAAAGATTTACGTTGTTACTAGAAAGTCTGGGTCTGAGACTCAGAGCCGAGGACAGGGCGGGGAAGTCGAAGAGCATCGAGAGATTTCTTGAAATTATGATGAGCGCAGACTGATGCCAGTCTTATCCTTTAAAGGAGCCAGGATGTTGCTTGTCCTCTGTCCAGCAGGTTTATTACTGCTGTAATAATTGATTTCACCTTGTGTACTCATACCTGAGTAGTAGAAACCAGAGGGCCAAAGTCCAGAGAAGTGAAAACTTGTGGTGGGAGAAGTGTTCAGATCCTTTATTCAAGTATGAGAACTGCACTGTGAAAATACAGTCCAGCATTCAAAACCTGGCTGAAGTGGAAAATATATAAGTATGTAGCACAAAATGTATTTAAAGTATCAATGTCCTCGTTATTTAGAAAAAATGGATCCTGTCAGTGTTTTACGATTATATTTCATGTGTTTGGATCAATATTACTGCTGCATTAATGTGTGTGTTGTGAGCTTATTTGAACTACTTTATGTACTGTTGGGCAGTTTAATCTACAGCACTGCATCATATTCTATAAGATCATCATATGTTTGCAGCGGCGGCGTCCTGTGAGAACAAAGAAACATGAAGTTGCATAAAATGTAAAAGTACCTCAGATTTGTACTTAAGTACAGTACTTGAGTAAACGTATTTGCAAGCAGTGGTGGAAATCATGCAGTACTAGTTGTTACAATGGTGGTTACTTAAATAATCCAAGACATGAGTATATTTTAGGTCGTATTTAAGCTTTTAGAAGACATAACATCTAAGTGAAAACATTATTCATTTTTGTCGCAGGTTTCAGGAAGCAGGAGTTTAATCATCATTGTGATTTACTTACTTGATGACTCAACTTCGAAGCAGCTGAGGGCTTTAAACCTGAATTTATTTTTATGCTGCTTCTTTGTCACCAAATTGCATGATATTGACTTTTGCCAACAGACTCTATTTAACAACTTGTAAGTGATGGATGCTGGAGCTCTGGGATGCCTGTCTGGGTTTGATTTCTTTGTGTGGGACTCTGAGCCTTTTTGGAAGGTTAGTATTTTTAATGGATTGTTCAGACTGTAGTGTGTGTGTGTGTGTGTGTGTGTGTGTGTGTGTGTGTGTGGTGCTTTGGCGGCGATGTGCTTGATAAAATGTAAGGCTGTAACATGGTTTTAACCTCGCAGGAGCATTATACAACAAATCACTGGATTTTGTCTGTTTGTTGTTAGTGTTTTACCACATTAAAACCACGTCCATTGATTTTTTTCCCCCCTCTTCTTTAGAAGTGTGTTGTAACCGAGTGTGCCGTTACTGTTGGAGTTTGTCCTCCAGATGTCTCTGTGAACTCCAGATGCTCTCAAACGGTGTCTCATACAATCATCCTTCTTCATTCCGGCTAACAATTAGGTAATGAAATATTGATTTTTAGTTAGATTCATATTGATGCTATTAGCTTTGCATTGATAAATCACTGACGCTGGGAGCCAGACCAGGAAGACATTACTGTGTGTTAATCTGACGGATATGCCTTCTTCTTCCTGCATGTCTCTCTCTCCATGTGGACTGTCACACTTTATCTTTACTGTGTTCAAAGCAGGTTCATGATGATGCTTTGACTTAACTTAGCTTAAGAAGAATAGGAGATAATTATCCTTAACTTGATGCAAATGCAAATATTTCTTGCAATGAGTAAATAATAGTCAGTGGTTGCTTGTATTCAAAGCATGCTTTAGTTCTGTACAGTACACTGGTGCAGGTAGGAATCACATCTTTGGCCCTGGCAACTTTAATGCCATGCTCTTAACAACTGAGGTATACAGAACAACATTTCCAGTCACCTACTGTGACTGCTGGGAAATCTCCTTATCACCAGTGTCCACCTGTCTGAGGCGGCGCTCCGTAGTTTAGCCCGCTGTCTAGTTATTACTGTCACAGTGGGTCCTCCTCAGTATCTAAAACTGAGACGCTGCAGTGCACTTTAAGGACCTGAAACAAATTGAAATGTACTTTTATATGGAAATATAACTACACGCATAACTTAAGGAAACAAATGCAGATCTTTAAATGTGGCTAATTTGAGAAAAATGTGTGTGACTGGGGTTTGATGAAAGAAAGTAGTGCTGTAAAGAGGTCAGAGGTGGACACAGCAGGTCTGTCATCTGAAGCATGACATCAGCAAATCTCCATGTTTTTTGCTTTTTGCATTTTAATAAATGACAGCGTTAAGGATGATTTTTACCTTCTTTTTGTTGGCTGCTTGTTTTAATAAATTTTATAGGCCTGAGGAGGTGAAACTATGGAATGTTAGAAGACAAAGAGAAGACAAAAATAGGAAGAATTTTGTGCAACAGGTTTCCTGTTAAAGGATTTTCTTTATCTGAAAAACAAAACTTATTTCACTTAGCTCCCACACTGGAAAATCACCTCATTAGCCCAGAGTCACGTACGTAATACTAATTAATATAAGAAAAATGTGACCGAAAGAATTTACTTCTATGCATACGCTGACTACATCAATGCCCTCTGTAATCTGAATTGTTATCACTACAGTAGTGGTGTAAACTAATTCTAATTGTTACTTTACACCGAAGTCCTAAACCAACTAACTATAACTTTTCTCATCCTGCAGCAGAGCTGCAACCAGAATTTTAGAAATACTGAGGCTTTAAGTCCAAATCCGCCCCTGCAGAACCCCACACATGACATTTTTGACAAGCCAACTGGCAAACTCTGTGAGACTTTCTATTTAAGAAAAAAGTGAATGTATGTAATCGATTAATTTAAGAGTTTGATTATGTATAATTCAATCTTACTTAATTATTCACTTTATATCACCTGCCTGCAATAAGATGCGGTGTGTTACTCTGGCGGAGGATACCACATTCCTTTCATTTTAATTTAAAGCCCTCCTCCACTCAAAAATGTGTTTTTTTCTTGTTCCTGCGGCTGAATGTTTGAGCTTCGCTGTGCAGAATGATGTATGTGCACAGTTTGACACCAGAAGTCTGTTTTCACATTCATCTGCTGAAAGTGGGAAGTTTCTCTGCTCGTTGAAATAATAATAATAACACATTATTAGTCAAATTACAGCATTTTATATACATGTTAAACATGCCTGGAGGAAACTTTAATTTGAATAGATTGTTCTGCATGAAAATAGTGAAATATGTTCTTAAAAAGAAAGAAAAAACTAAAGCATGACTACACCTCAGCTTCAAACTACCTTGTACTTATACTTTAACCAAAACCAAATTTCTGGCTTCTAACCTTAAACCACCCTGTTAAAAAAGTAAAGAACCAGCTCCCAAAATGCTTTCACTTTGCAATACTGTCTTCACTTCTGAGGTCTAATGCTTAGACTGGTTCTCATGAAGACAGCAGTAGAACACCACACACACACACACACACATACACACACACACGCCCTGACAGCTGTCACTCCAATCGGCCACCGGCCTGTCTCTCCCCTCTGCTCAACAACAGCCAGGCGTTTCCCTGTCAGACAGCATATGCCACTGCACTTCTCCTGCTCCGGGCCGCCTGACAGTATCCACTCCCGGACCCTGTGGCCGACTCCGACTCTCAGCCTCTGTTGCTGGTGGCGCTGCGAACATGATCTCTGATGTCTCTCAGGCAGCTAACTGATGCTGTCACTGCACCAAGATATAACACGACCTGCTGACAAACACATTGTGACAGGGACATACAGCAGCACCGGCGTGTGCACAGACACTCATGCCTTGTCGATGTGCAAGACAACAGTTGCTGCAAGTAGAACCTTTATTCAGTATTTATTCCCTCCTGCGGGTTCAAGCAACCACAGAAGGTCAGCTGCACATATGTTGACAGCCACAAAAAATTTTAGAATTCAAATGCTTTTCTGTGGCTTATCATATTTTGTTGATCCATACACAAAACCATAAAAACTGGACACATTTAGAAGTTGCCTGTGGATTCAGTGTGGCCAAGTTTGAGATTCATCACATCTGATAATCTCCCAATCACGTCTGCAGGCAAATATCTGTCTTATGATGGAAAAAGATGGCCTCATCCATGTTTTGAAGCATTGTCTTGTGTGCTGTTGAGCTGTATACAGGGCCACTTTATAGAGGAAGGTTTAGGGCAGATATGGGTTAGTGGTTAAAAAGATTAAAATAAATATAGCCAGCAAGTAAAATAACCAAGAGGGGTGGAATTTGATTAAAGGCATCTCCTCTCGTTAGCTCCTCTATTTCTTGACATTGCCCGCCATCTACTGGTAGAAACAGGAAACTGCAGCAAGGATGGGGCCAGATATTATTATTTGTATTATTACTTGTAGTATTTAATTGCATAATCTTATTGAGACCAAAATCTCACATAACATGAGTACAGCAGAAGAAACAAGACACACAACAAAACACGGCTAGCCACATGCGAGGGTCAGAAACGATCACACTCGCCTCTAAAATGTTCAAACGAAAAGTTTTAATTCCTCCAGCGGGATGAGACTTAAGCTTTAAAGTCATTTGTAATTCATTCTGTTTATATGATGCAAAGTGGTGGAAGATCATCTAAAAGATCAGTATTTACTCGTGGAGTATTGAGAGTTAGTTAGTCCTGATGAACTGCAGGTTGAAATTTGAGAAAAGATGCGATGACCCGAGGCAGCTGTAGTACAATGCATTTATGAACAAACACCAGAGTAGTTCTCTCCTTGTTGACGAGTACAATATTTATCTCCTGTAATGAAGCAAACATTGGTAACTGCTGAAGCTGTTTTAAGGTGGAATGAGCATATTCAGTGTACAAACTGTTTTATTAAGTCAAGCTTTGCACAATCCTGTTCTCTCCATATAAAAGCTTTTAACTGCCTCAGTTTTACTAACATAATCATTTGTTATGAAGTGTGACAGCTAAATGTAAAGTATAAACAGGTTTATCTCAGTTTAAGTCAGTGGTTCTCAGGCTTTTTGGCTTTTGAGCCCATAAAATGAAGCAATGTGTTGTTGTGGTGCCTCATCACAGGTTCTATACGCCTACGAGTGGTGGCCACTTGAACCAAAAAGTGGATTTATAGTACTCCCATTGGTTTGTTTGATATTTTTAGATGCCTTAAGATGTAAATTACCGAGTAAATCACAAGCAAAGAGCATGAGGATCAGAGTATGTGGGTGTATGTGTGTGTGTGATAATGACAACAGCAGTATAATAATGTAAATCTACACTGACCAACTTTATTTGTATATTTTTACAGTCAGACAAAATGTGGAACTGGTGAAAATAGAAATTCTGATACCAACATCATTAACAACTATGAAACATGTTTACATAGTCACAAAAATGAACCCAGTGAGAGCTCGGCTTTAAGCGTTAGCTTGCATTAAAGTTCAGACTTGCATAAAAATGTTGCTGTCTCACTGTTAACCGTCTCTCCTCTGCCGAACTGTCTGCAGCAGCATCTTTACAGACAGCTGCTAGATCACAGGCAATAATGCGTCCTGCGGGAGCTTCACTCCCTACTGACCCTCTGACCTCAAGTGTGTCACTGAAAAAAAAAATCCTTTTTTTAAACATTTTCTGCTGTTACTACAAATATCAAGTACGTATGAGTGTTCAAATTCCACTCTTAGCAAACAAAAAAAGACCATTTCATAAATCATTTACAATATTTATCAAAAACAGTTTTCCACACAGATCAAAGTCAATACTCCAGTAATAAATTATGTATTCTCAAGATCTCCCAAGAATCCATAAGTTCATGGCTTTTTGTCAAATGCATAGACTATTTCTCTATGGGAGATGAATACACTGAATCAGAACTAAAATATAAACATACTAAACAAAGCTGCAAACAGAAAACACATGAAAACAAATCGAGAATGAGGTGAATTTCAAGAAACACATATTTCGCAGTCTTTTCAGTAGCTTGACCGGCAGATGTTAAGCAGGGCCACATCAGCAGAATTTGCGATCGCTACAGTTTCTACGTCTAAAAAAATGATCACAGCATTGAATTGCTACATCACTAGCACAATGTGAAATGAGTGCAGATGTTTACGCTATCTTTCTGATAGGAGAAAAAAGGACAATTTCTAAGCATTTTAATTTCAAACTTAGAATTATAAAGCAGGACTGGTTGTTTTGACACTCATTTGACAGACTGGCTACAGGTATACTTCTCTGTATTCTCACATAAACCGATTGTCCATTCCAGACTTTAGGTTTGGCAGTAGCTCTGGTTTTACCATGGTGCCACTCCCACTGTTTGACATGGAGGTGAGCAGTTAGTTTACTTAGTCACTGGCATTACAGATTGGAACAGACAACAAATGATGGCTGATACACTGATGAGGCCCTTCATCACTTATGTGGGTATATTTGAGAATTTAGTGATCAAGAATGGATTTCCATAAGGAAATGCCACTTGGCTGGTGTGGTGATGTTCAAGTTCTGTCAAAAGCATGTCAAGGATTTGATTTATTTGCAAAAAAGCTACATAAAAAGTCATGTGGAGGAATATTTTGAATGTTATTTGAGTTGAAGTCGATCCACGACTTGTGACCGTGGGCTGAAGAGCTTTTCAGTAGTCCAGTATGAGAGTGATCATATGATGAGTGCATCTTGTTTCTCCACATGTGTGGGATAATGAGCTAATAGAGTTAAAGCCTGGATTCTGGTCAGATTTAGCTCTAATTAAACCATACCATAGCGTCTTATTGTCTTATGGTTTTGTTCATTTTTAGCCAGAAATGGTGGAAGCAGACTTCTTCTGGTTTAACAGAAGAGAAAGGAACTGTGACCGAGCACTTCACTTGATTCTTCTGAATTAACCAGCTCTATATTTGCAATAGCATAGTGATGGATGACAACTGGCCACCCTTTGGTCACAATTTCAATAATTCTGTGACAATATTTTAGCTGCAGTGTGTATCTGAGTGCCCTGTTGCATGTTGTGAATGTTCAGACAATCAAATACGGTACTAACTTTAAACCAAAAACCAAAACAGGACATGTTACAAGTGTGTAGGCTCCATAAAATCAACAAACTGAAACATATATAGGGAGGTATTCAGTTCACATCTTACATCTCCTCAGGCTTAAAAATCATGGGATCTGGTGTTTTTCCTGCTTGGATCTCACCAGCTACAGCTCATTTTTCACTGATGTCGTTGGGCCTTCAGCCAATATAATGTCCTCTTCATCCTTGCAAACGTAGCTTCACATTTCATTTCCGCCTAAGCTGCTGTGCCCCCCCCACCCCCGACTAAGCGTTTTGAATTTTTACAATAAGCTCAAACAGTTCTACCTCATTTCCACTGAGCATGTCTTCATGTATGTTTTGGTACCTAACATATCTACACTCGTAACAAACAAAAGCATGCGTAACACTTCAAATTAAACAACCATATTACAAAAATAATAAAAGTCCACCTCGTTGCTTTGCATATCTTGTGCATTATCCAGTGCCGCTGTCTGTTTAGGAGTTATGGCTGGTTCCTTGAAAGAACAGCAGGCCTCTGTTCAGCTGTATCGTGCAGGCTGGAAGTCAACAGGAACACAATCTGTGTTCACGTTCCTTTACGAAGAGACCCTGAGGATGAAGTGGAGCGGCTGTTCACCTGCAGGAGACAAGTGTGAGGCACACCAGTTAGACAGCACTGAGAGGGAGTGTGCATGTCTGTGTGTGTGCATACTGTCAAACTATCAATGAACATGAGAGGGCAACAATCCTTTCTGAAACACTCACATTTCTTAATATTATCAAATTTACTTGAAATCATCAGTGTATATTATATTCAGCTATGTTTCGTCATAACATCCACTCAGTGATCGCTCGTGTAATTTCATCAGGAGGTATGAATTAGTGAGAAACACATTTTATTTTTTTTATTAGAATTCTGATAAATGTCTTTATTTCTTAAAAATGTAACGCTTTAGCTTAAATGCTCTCCTATCGTCTGTAGGATTGGGCTTGTACTTTTAAGATGGTCTGCTTAATTTGCTTTTGTTTGCAACAGGTATTGTCCAAGAACAAAAAAAAATGATATAAAGAATAATGTCAACCTACTCAATTAAAAGAACAATACTATATATATGGTGAGTTGTTTACTGATACATTTAGACACACAACCTTTCTTAGAGTAGCCATATACTTGGGTGATAATCAAACAATGATGATACATTGTCTTGTGCAGGCCCTGTCATACTTTGCTATGCTAATAATAATAATAATAACAATAATACAGGCAGCTACTTTATTACTTAACCTACAACTACAAGGTCTCTCTAAAGTAAAGTTGCACATAAAGAAAGAGAGAGAAGCCGGTGCCTACTTAAAAATGAAAATTTAAAAACCATAAGACACAAGAAACATGTATAAGAAAGAAAATAAATTTTTTCAGATACTATCGCAATAAAGTATGTTCCAGTATTACTGTTTAACATTCCCCACAGGGTTATCCATATTGGTTTTATCTGATTTGTAATTCCTCACCCCTACAGACTGAGATACTGCCCATCTCTAGTGCTTAACAAGTTGCCCACATATTACTCTAGGGGAAAGAGGAGAGAGCAAGAACAGTTGTAGGTAGCATCAGGGTAGGCCTGACTGACAGGCTGATGACACAACATATGGAGATGCTGGGCGAGTTTTACCCTGAGGGGGACAACAATGTTTTTTTATTATGTGTTTGCCTCATCCCTGTCAGCCTCCAGTATGAAAACGAGAAGGAAAAGACAGCCAGGTTGTGGAAGTTGACAGTCACGCACGCAAACACATGAAAATACGCAGACGCACGTGTGCACAGAAGTGACACGGTGTATTCAGACACAGACGAGGTACAGACAGGACAACAGCAACACACAGTTGGTGAAGATGTATCGTACATACGAGAGGGAGAGAAGGACTTTTATGCTGTTCTTAATTTTAAAAAGTGAATTGATAAATCAGGTTTGTTTAGTTATTTGCTTCACTGTAACTGTAATTAAGGTCAAATGTCTGATGTAAACAAAAGCCCCATTACCAGACTGGTTGCCAATTTATTTAGTACATGGACAACAGATGCACTGACGAGAGCTTTGCATCCCACTCTAAAGAGTTCAGCTGGCTGATTGTACAGAGTCCAGAATCGTGACATGAAACAGTAGTCGGCTGAAAAATCAAACGATCCAATGAGTGCTGAGGGGGACTAATGACTAGCCAATCAGAGCCATAGGACTAATTACGAACAACTAAATGGACAAGCCAAACCAAACTCCGCCCAACTCGCAGTAGGTCATCAACCATTTAATAACTGTATCCAAAACTACAATATCAGTAGCGCCGGCACAGAAAACATACTTGTTTAGAAGCTTCAGAGGTGGAATGGACTTCTTTTCCAAAATTCCCGTTTAACTGCAACAGTGCTGTGAAAATAAAAAGAGCATGTAAATATTCAGGGCACGTCTAAATCTGATTTTCATGTTTTAAAATAAAGGCCTGTTGTTGACCATTAGACGTCACTCTCAGTCGGTTGCCAGGTTGTAAAGTCCTGTGCTCACTATTGTTTAATGTAACTTTAGCAATCAGAACGCTGCCCCTTACCAGTAAATTAAACACAAAAGCAAATCTCCTCCTCACCTTGTGGATCAATCCTGGGATCAACGAACCCCCAGTGCTGGTAAAGAGCAGCCAGGTCGTGGGGACTGTAGTTTTTCAGGAGACTCAAAATATCAATGTCCATTGGCATTTCTCCTGTTGATTCACTCTTTCCCTGAGCAAAACGCAGTGGTTCTAAATAAGCTTTGTGACCCCACATGTTCATGGCCGCCCACAGATCAGGACCCTTAGGACCTGAGGAAGTGTCACATGACTGCCTGCGGGCATGGGGTCTATCTGCAGCTGCGCTGGATGAAGTCCCACCATGATTTCTAGCTAACATAAAACCCAAACCCTCCTGTGGGAAGTTTGCTTCCATTGCAGCTCTGTGGCCTCTGTGTTTGGGGCTGCTTGTAGGCTGGAAACTAGGGGCACTCTTGCCATGCACAGTACTGCTGGATGAAGTAGCTATGGCGCTGGAGCTTTTACTTCCACCTTCCTCTGCATGCTTATGTTCACCAGACTTTTTTTGAGGTAGAAGTCCCGTCCTCCCAGTAGACTGTGTCCCATCTGAAGAGCGTGAGTCCTTTGACTGGTGCCTGGACTTGGGGACACCTGATTGGGTCTTGGGGGCTGAGTGCTTGCTGCTGCTGCTGCTGTGGGTTGCAGAACCTGGAGGCTGTGTGCGCTGAGTTCTTGGAGCAGGTAAAGCAGGACAGTCCTTGCCTTCGAGGAATGGTGGAGGCCCTGTGCGTCTCCATTGGGTAGCACCTGCCTTTAAACTCTTGGGGCTGTTAGTGCTGGGTGCCCACTTGGGTGCCATGGAGCTGCTGCCATCCACCCTGTGTGCAACCCTCTGATGGATCCACAGCACTTCTGGATAGTTGGTAGTGTGGGAGCAGTATGGGCACTGATGTCTCACCAGGCCCTCTGTTTTTATTGTGTTATTTACAGTGCCGTCTCCTTCACTTATGGGCAATGAAGACAGATTAAGGAGACTTCCGGCATCATTAGTAGTAGTATGTCCCTGCCCTTTGGCCTCAGTGCCATTGGACTTTTCTGTTTTAAAGTTTGACTCTGCTGAGCCCTGCCCAGGTGGACATGTGTAAGGATTCCAGTATGGCTGACTGAGCAACACGCTCCTGTTTCTGAGGTAGTCCATGTATCTTGAGGCTTTGGAACCACTTTGGCTAACGTTGTCCAAAATGGTGTTGTGTTTACTGTAGGGACCCAGGAGGTCCTGGTGCTGCTTGTGCAGGTGAGACCTGAGTAGTGATGCGTCGACAGTGTGAAAATCACAGTGCTCACAGAAGTATGGTTTTTTATCTGTAGGGAAGAGCAGAAGAAGCAATAAATGTAAGGAACATAAGTAGAATACGAGTGCTTAGAATGAATGTTAAATACTTAGCCTCTTAGATTATTGAGTAAGTTTTTTTCACTAAAACGCTATGTGATTGTTATTTAAATCATTTCGTCATCTTCTGCTGATTAACCAAAACATTTGTGAATGGGGGGAAACAAATGGCTCAGGTACCCTTTCTTCCAAGCAGCAGCTCTAAATCTAGTTAATTTTAGGTGTTTGACAATAGTCGAGATGTAACGATTACCTGCCACAAAAGCAGGATTTATACTGTCCACAAACACAACAAGATGTTCTTTATCAGTTTGAAAGACACTGATTTCTATTTTCCAATGTAAAAGTCTTCTAAAAATGACACCTGCTCTAGCTGGCACCTGCAGCTGTTTCAAGTGTGCAAATAAATCTTGGAAATACTGAAGAGCAAATACAGTTGCTGTAATTCAATTATAAATTCACTAGAGGTCTCCCTTTTCCACAGTACAATGTTAAATTTTATATATTGCAGAAGTGAACATCCACATTGATGGCCTGGTATGTTTAGCTTACCTTACCGCAATATCAGAAACAGACATTTTGTATGTCTATACTGAGACCAGCAGTTTTTATTAGATAAAGTGACACATCTGCATGTCCACAAACATAACCTTTGATATCTTATTTTAAACAAAAATAGTGCAATATTCAATACAAAGCAACTTTCCTCAGCACAAACTGGGCCTGGTAGTTGATTCCCATTTTCAAGGAATTGGAACTCTTGTCCAAACTATAGTGCAGATATTGTAGCGTGGTGTGGTGCTTATGGCTTACCCTTCTGGTCTTGGCTCCTGATGCTGTTGGTCTGTTTGGGTGTGAAGTGAACATCTTTGACTTGCTTGGTCTGCAGCGCCTCATAAAATGCATGACCAAGTCCATTCAGCAGAATACGGTCCTTCTGGCAAATCCTCTTGTCACCACCTTTAGTCTGAGCCAAGCTGTTTGATGTCTGATCAAGTCCTGTATCACCCTTGATCTTCTTTATGTTGGAACTGTAGGTCTCGATTTGCTTCCTCTTCTTCTCCTGCTTCAGGGGTACATACTCGCCCTTTTCTGTGTCATATGCCACCTCAGCATCTGCTAGCCTCTCCTCCCAACCAAGACATTTCTCTGTGACCTCCACTAGTCGTCCCCTTGTGGCCAGCTGCCACGCTTGGTAACTGCAAACTGGGTCCAGCTCTGGAATGCGCCTGCCCAGGTTCGTTTCCTCGGAGGCTTCCCTTGGTCCGACACATGTGAGGTTCAAGCATTCCAAAAAATGCCTCTTAGCACTGTGCAGCTCAGAGGCTTCGATATCTTCCTGTGGTGGATTTTGTGTCTGAGTGCGGCTGTGGTTCAGTTTATGTAGCTTTTCATGTATTCGCAGTGTCTTGCGGTCTGAGAAGAAGTTACCACAGCCAGCACAGAGCTCATAGAGGCACTCTTCATTTGTCAGTGATGCTGGGTCCTGAGGGACTCCATTGATGGTGGCGGGCGGCTCATTGCTTTTGCCACCTCTTAGCTGGGCTTTGACCCGGTGAATGCGCATGTGACTTTGGAGGAACCACGCCTGGCGGAAACGGCGTCCACAAATGCGGCAACCGTGATCCTGGGAGCTGCGATGCCTTTTCATGTGGGATTTAAGGAGCAGTACCTGAGGGAAAACCTGGCCACAAATGCTGCAGGTACAGGACCCAACATCAGCCTCATCACCCACCTCAGCTCCATCTTTAACCTTAACTTTTTTCTTGGATCCTTTCTTCTTCACCTTCCCGTTGACAGTGTGAGCGCTGTCAGGTGCGCTGATGATTTCAGGAGGGACAGTCTCAGCATTATCTTTCTGCTCTTGATCTCCATCCCCGTCCTTGTCACTGAGATTATGGCTGAATAGGCCCAATTTATGGCTTCGAATGTGGGCCTTCAGACTGCCCTTCTGAGCCGTCCTGTGCTCACAGTACGGACACTTGTACGGCTTCTCCCGTGTGTGTCTTCTCATGTGCTGGGACAGAGAGCTGAGAAGGGGAAAGCTGCGGCCACACACCCCACAGGTGTGGCCAGAGGTCACGCCTTCCTCTGTCTCTGCCTTTATATTAGCGATGGGTTTTTCTGATACATCCTCCCTCTCTTCTGTCTCCATTACTTTTCCTGGAGCACCGGTACGTCAGAAACCACACCTGTATAAATCCTCTAACTATGCAACGTTTATCTTCCAAAAGTTAGTGAGTTCTCAGAACGGGCATCAAAAACTTGCAAGTCATCACAGCTGAAGAGATGTTCTTTATCTTGTTGCATACTGTTTGGGCAAGAATATCTGAAAATAGAAAAAGAAATTAAAATCAGTTTCGTGATAATTACACTTACAAATTGACAAATTACATCAAAAAAGGCAAAAAAATGGCAAATATATATATATATATATATATATATATATGTAAAATTAGAATCACTGCATCATAGGGCATTCATCTACAGACGTACTTAGCACAAAACATTAAAGTACATAACCCCAAAGAAATTAAAAGAAAAGATGATGTTTTTCAACAAAAACAATTTCAACAGAAAAAACTTGTAAGACCAATACAACCTACAATCCGTAAAACCTTTAGAACTGAGAATGGTTAAGAGAAATCAACTAGTATGGTTTAAAATTGAACATAAAAGTGATTATCAGTGCTTTTGGCTTGCTGCCTTACAAACCCTGAGTGCTGCATGGAGTTGAGGAAGTGAGAATTTAGTTCAATTGAAATTGAATTGAAAGTGACTTCTGTGGACCATGATATATAATAATATATATCACATTTAAATCGTTAACTGGCAGCAATTTTTTACTTAAACACAGTATTTTGAACAGCCAGATGACTAATATACTTCTTCTTGCTGATGACCAAGATCCCATTTCTTTGTTTTCTTTTTGCTTATACGTAGGCACACAGACCATTTCCAGAGATGCAGAGACTGGTGTGGCTATAAATACACCAACAATGAAAGCAGAAGTTGCGAATGTGTATGGCAGTTTCACTCAGTATGTGTAAAAACTACAAACCATGGATTGAGAGAGAGAGCCCACAGAGGCTATTTGCATCACACAGATTTTAGAATACCCTTTGTCCCTTAGTGGATGAGCGACGCCTGGCTGTGCATATTAGAGCGCGGGTCAGTATCTCAACATGCGTGTGTGTCGGTCCTTTGGTTTCCTGTGCCTAAATTGAGTGTGTTAGGTGAAGCATGAAGAGATGTATTCATTCCTGGCCAACCAGGATGAGCCCAGAGGGGCAGTCCACTCTAATTCAGGATCAATAATCCATTATCAACTAACTTCAGTTTAGAAGCTCACATACAGGCACACACGTAGCTCTGATTCTGGGGTAACTGCTGACACAAGATTGTGGGTAAAGGTAACAAGGTGCATTTCGAAATATTACAGTTTAAATAATAGGAGAAATATTACAAAATTAAACCTTCATAAATGTGAGGCCAATGAGCTCAGCAGTCAGGAAGATTTGATGTATGAGGCTCGAATAGTTCAGAGACATCTGATAAAAACAAGAACAAAACCATCCAGGAGCAGAACAGGCATTGGTTGTACTCTACATGAAAAACAGTATGCAGCACAGTCCCAGTCTGATGTGGTTAAACATGTTCCTCAGGCGAACTAGACTATTTGTTAGATTGTTAATGGTGAAAGAAAGTACTCTGTGGCGTATAGCCAGCCAGGCAGTCAAAAGAAAAACCTGCTATTGTGTTGTCCGCACCAGAACTGTCACATCGCCTCATGTCTGGCCCTCCACCCCTCATTGGGGGGTCGAGAGAGGTATTGTTAAGGCAAAGAGGCCTGGGCCTGCATGTCACTGTCTTCAAATACATGTCTGGGCAAAGAGGCAGGACAAAAGGCGACTCTTGTTTGTCTTCAGTCTTCTGAATGTGAGGAAAAACTAGGTGCACATACACATAAAGGCTAGAAAAATAGACTGACTCTGGTATGATTTTGAGGGGATGAGGTTGTCTGACTAATTATCTATCTGCACCCACAGTCGCATCTGTCTGCATGCATGCCTGCCCGCCTGCTTGCGGTCATGTGTGCTGATCCGCTCACGCGGGAATGGGTGTTGTATGTGGAGTATGGGAGGAGTTTAGGAGGGTTTTCCGGACATGGCAGGTGTTTGGTAGGCAGACGCCATCAGATTAGTGCATGGGCAATGTGGCACACTGTCTCCAACAAGGGGAGGATGTGCAAGGGAAACTAGAGGTTGGCAATTAAGGGGTTAAGGTTAAGGCGAATGTAATGAGTTAACACAATGGGGATAAAGTCAGAGAGCTGAGGGCAACAGATGGGAATAAACGGGCCATCAGTATGGAGTTAGCCGCCTCTACAGTTTGAGCTTATGCCTTTGTCAAAGCTGTCTATGTGCTTAATGTGTGCTATATGTTAGCATTTGCAAATGCTCAATCAAACAAGAAATTCTAGTGTTTGTGTTAAACAAGGAATATGTTTACTGCATTTTTAACAACAAATATCAGTCTTTGTAAATAATCTATCCCCCCCATCCCCTTGTACGTCAATATCTTTTCCACCTCTTCTGCATTCATGCAATAAATACTGGAGAGCCCTTTGGAGGATCTGTAAAGTAATGCAGATAGCCAAACATGTTGCTCCAGGGCTTAACTCATTTCTTTTAGAATCCCTCGCTCCCTTTTTCTCTCTCTTTTCTTTGGCAGATGAATAGGCATGTCCAGTCAGCTGTCCTCGCATTGATTCATCCTGACGTCCCAACCAGCTCAGCACAAACTCCCTATGGTCAGGGCACTGATGCTGAGAGCCTGTGTGTTGTGATTTGTGTGTGTGTGCGCGTATGTGTGTGTGTGTACTTGCATGAAAATATCCGCTGCCGGTGTGTCGCATGTGTGTGCATCGCCCGTGTGCCTGGGTGCTGCACTGAAACTGTGGGTGTAATTTCCTGCCGGGATCTGGAAATAGCATTTCCCCTGAATTTACTTTGCAAGATACTATAGCATCCGACACACCAAAATACCTAAAATATCTTCAGATTTTTTGTAAGAAAGAGCTGTCCACTTATAGATAATCTCTGCAAAATTCTGCTACTGTAGGCTGGTAGAAGCAAATATGCCTCAACCCCATGACTGTGTGTGTGTGTGTGTGTGCGTGTGTATGTGTGTATGTGTGTGTGTATGTGTGTATGTGTGTGTGTGTGTGTGTGTGTGTGTGTGCACTGAAGTCATCCAAATGTTCTCAACAACCAGCATCAAACCTGTGCCAACATACCCCTGACTGGAGATAGCATGTGACTGTCCTTATGCTAGTGTTCAAAGCCATAGCCACTTGCTAAGCCTCAGCTCGCATCTACTGTTTTCTGTCCAATAATCCTGTCTGTTTGCACCACCTGAAAACACAACTGAGGCATGAAACAAAACTAATACACTAAGTGAGTAAATGCAGTCTAAATACAAAGGGGGGGATATTTTCAAAGATTAAAAGATATTTTTTTTCCCCTTTATCTTCAAGTCCTGTCAGCTTTCCTAAAACTCAGAAACCTGCCTGCTGTGGGAAGTGTAAAAGCATGCACAAAATCAAATCATTCTGTTAGTTACTGTATCAGCTATTAAAAGAATATAGAAAATACTACCATAAAAAAAGCAAAGTAAAGATCTTAGAGGCTATCTGTTCAAAAATATATATCTTTAAGTGCATACTGAAGGCTAAGTCACTGCAAAAGAAACTAGATTATTAGATTAGATCCCTAATATTCTAGTGGAACGTGTTGGTGGTTACAAATTACAGAAGGCAATGTGTAATGATTAATTCATGTTTCTATAGCATCCCTTTCCCAACACTGCATATTGTATGCATTTCCTTATTGGAAGAGTGTCAATTTACTGACAGATTCACTTGTATGAAAACAGCGCACGCCTACAATAATCATGATGCAAATACAGTTTGGAACCTACTTTTAAAATGTGCAACTCTAAGTACTCATTTATGCAAAATACAAATGCTGTATTTTGAATAATGAGATAAAGCACAACAACTAATCTCTTACTGCATCGAACGGTAAATTGCTCCAAAAATCCCTCTTAAAATAATGTGCTTTTTGATGTAAATGTTTTAAAGCTGATGCCAAAAACACATTTGGTTGGCTCTGGCTTGCAAACCTATACTGAACCTCAAGGACTAATAACACCTGAGCAACGTTCTGAAATGTGCATAAATCCTTCATTTTTCATTAAGTCATGCTGAGAGTGTCTTCATGACATAAAAGCCAAAGACCTGACAGTCAGCTATACTGAACACCTGTACAGAGTGATGCTCCAGCAATGGAGAAAACCAGGTTTCTTTTCTCTTCACTTGTGTTTTGAGGCAAGTATGCGGAAAATGTATTCTCTGCTGATTCACTGCTGATGCAGTTGAAGATGACTCCTTCCAGATGTAGGGGAGTCAACACACGCTCCCAGGTGCTTGCATGAGATGACATATTTAATGACTATCCAACACAAGTCAGCATGCTCCACATTCAGCTCGGTTCACGAAAAGTTCACAAAAATGACAAAGTGACTCAAAAATAACGAGGCCGCTTTCAAGGCTGTAGCACCCTGTGACCACAAAACAACCACGTTAGAGCTAAAAAAACAAAACAAAACAGAAAAAGAGGCATAAAAAGAGATGCCACTTCCATGACATACAACAGTCTTGCACTATTTCCCTAACATAAGGCACACTTATCCATACTGTAAATGTTGACAGCATAATGAACACAATATGATTTGGCCGAAACATACTCATATACTACAGCCTGGGTCCAATGTATAACTTGGGTATGACTCTAGGTAGCAGCCAAGACCAAACACTGTCCCTAGAATGACTTTACTGCATGAACAACAGCGAAGCAGCACAGTACTGTGGGCGAACAGCCTAATGTACCTAAGAGATTAGACAGCCATGAGCTCAACAGTCACAAGCACGGACAAACTTGCGCACATTCGTGCCCATCCCCCTCCTTGTCCAACCCTCCACTCGGTTACACAACATATACAGGGATTACTCTTCATAGCATGAGATGAGCTGCTCGATGAGTGGCCTTTTATAGTGGATGCCCCTTAGTGCTATAACACACACACACGGGAAGGGGACCTGACAAAGAGAAGAGAGGTTCTAGGCCGAGATTTTACCTGTTGTGGAAATGTGAATAGTCACGCTTAAAAACTGCATGAGATCACGCAGGAGCCCAATGCCTGAACAATGCCGCTGAGAGCAGAAAGGCAAAGATGAAGAGATGTGATTTCTAGAGACATTTTCAAATGGCTTTCTATTGCTGATGTTAATTTATCTGCTATGGTAGGTCTGAGGATGCACTACGGACCCACTCTCTTTTCAGTGTGGATTGGCTAGTGTGGGAGACACTGGAGTATAATCTGCTGGCATTAACTTGCTCTCTAAAAAAAGCACTCTCGACAGGGATTAGATTATCATGGCAAGGTCAGCTCAGACTCGCGCTGTCTCCCTTTATGTCTCTCTATCACTCTGCTTTCGGTCTTTCACCTGACCAGTTTTCCCTGTCATCTTTTGCTGGACCTGCTACCTCTGTCAGGTGTAAATTTTGACACCATCATCCATTTCAGTCTAACCTGAATGTTGATCACGCTGCCAGTGCAACAGAAAACACAACAGATTAACACAGATTAAATATATAGAGGACATTATGGTACAGTGTCCTCCTCTAAAGCTTGAAGCAACAAAAAACTGACTTCACCCACACTGTGTGTGTTAGATTAAAGAGAGATTAGAATAAGAAACAATCACGCTCATATGTTTGACCTGATAAATGAGACACTGACAATCATACTTGGAGCAATATCAGGGTTAAATCTGAATACTTTTGGTTTTTGGACTGTTTCTTGGACAAAATGAAAATCAGGTGATCACATTTAAGCTTTTTTGGAAGCTAGAATAAGCAAAATTTGCTCAAAAAATTGCTTTTTTGAAAGTTTTTGTCACCGATTGACCTTAGTTTCAATCGACTAATAAAATAATATGGTAAATCGTTTCAACTATGCGTGGAAATATATTAATCTTGAACATTAAATGGTTGTAGATCAAATAACAGAAAAGGAATTGCTTAATTCAGCATTGCTCCTTTTCATCGTAACCATCTTGATCGATTGTGATAAGGTCATACACCTCTGTGCAATAATGTTGTAGTCAATAATTTGAGTGTTAATGCTCTCCTCTGTGATTTGGATAAGAATGTGGTACTGATTTTTGAACAAAATGCCATTATTAATACTGGATGTTTGAAATAAGAATTGTTGATCGCAATAAAAAAAACCTACAGCAAAATCTCATGCTAAGAATGGGACTGCTCTTTTGTGATATGTAGATCTTTATCAATGCACAAGATCAAAATACTCAAATTACAAAGGCGATGGTTGATTTGTAGTAGAGAACGACATGTATTTTCTGCTATGATTAAGGTAAGGATTGAAGGGTAAGGCGATACCTGCTTAGCGATTTTACCCTGGAGCAGAAGAATGACAGCTGGCAGCAGGGTCTGGATTAGGTTTCCCATAGGGGTATTGCATCTTTTACACCACCGCTTCTTTGGAGTAGAATGGGCCGATAGTAACCTGACTCCCTCAGACCCATCCAATCTCGTCTCCCTCTGTCTCAATGGGGCCAAGCAGAAGGGATCTGTGGACGCCTTACTCATCCCTCCCATCTTCCATCTGGACATTTTGCCGGTGTTTGCACTCCAGTTCCTCCACTGGAGACTTAAAGGGCAAGTTCTTTTTTTTCCCAGTAACCTATTTGAGTCATCACAAAACCCATTCAATACTTACTTCCACTAAAATTTGTTTTGGTTTGCTGCACTGCATTAAGCCCTGGAACGCTGCACTGCATTAAACCCAGTACCTTACTTTAAAAAGGTTACAATACTCTTCATAAAAACGAGTAGTATTTGAACAAACAATGGTGGGGATGTTGAAGTGGATCGTACGTCAGTAGTTCATTTTCCAGATCTTTAAGACATACTTGAGAAATGTACTGATTACTCATAATTTAACAGAATGCATTAACACATTTTAGCATCACTAAAATCTATGGCCATTATTTTCAATGAGGAATTATTGATTAAAATGCCAATTTCCAGATTAATAGTTTGGCCTATAAAATGCCAGAATGTAGTGAAAAATCCTGGTTGCAATTTCATGGTGCCCAAGTTGACTTAATACTTACTTAATACTTAAATGTCTTGTTACCCAAATATACCCAGTTTACAATGACATTATACAGAAAAATGCAGATATTCATACTTAAAAAGCTGAAACCAGTGACGCTTTGTCAACAGATCAACTAATAGTTTCAGCTCTAATTACATCAATTTTCTAGGTAAATACTTTTTTGTTGTTTCAACAGATATTTTTTTAGGTGCGATTTATTTTCCAACTGTATACAGACAGTCACTTTAAGTTGTTTAATATTTTGGCCCCTAAGGTCCAGGTAGTTTGAACAACACACCCCATGCAGACAAAGGCAACATGGGCGAGACAGCAAGCATATGTTAAAATTGCACTGAATCCAGTATGTGGTCCATCTGTATCCTCTGCTGTGAGGTTATAACATCAGAGGAGAGGATGCACACTCAGCAAGAATGTGCACATGTATGTGCACACACTATTTCAGAGGCAGAGGCAATTTTCTTGATATAATTGCTGCAACTCACTGGCTTTTCTGTGACTTTTTCAAATGGTGAGAAAACTCACATGTGGTTAAAAAAAGGAGAAGATGGTATACAAGACATCTTGGATACAAGCCACCGACACATGCTGCATTTTAACTACTTCACAATGTATTCACGGGAACAACAGCATAATGACTTTGACCTGTTTTGATCCACCTATTTCTCCCAGGGTTTTCTCCCTTTACAGTTTCCTCTCCTTGAAGTACCTCACAGCTCTTTTATAGACACAAAATGTAATTTGCTGCGGTCGGTCATCTCAACAATTTTCTGTGGTTATTTCTGAGTTCAGTGAGAAGCTGTTAAGAAAGCCAAATGGTGTAATTTTTGTTCGTGATTTTGTCTTTCAACAGCCTTAATTTTTCCTTGCGCAAGAAATGTTTGTGTAGTAGTCTGGCTTCTTTTACAATGCAGCAACACCAATTTCTTACTTTCTTCCTAATTACACCGACACTCTTATAGCAGTCCCATAATGGGACATTGTTCTACATGTAAAGCTGTATTTTTTGTCGTTCTCATTTATTCCAGATTAAGGAAAACAAAATGTTTTGGCCTATTGTCACACAAGGGAGCTGTCCAAATTGGAGATGGCCTTACCCCTCACATCTTCCTGTCTGTCTGCCTGCACCCCTCCCCCCGTCCAGCAACAAGCCCCTTTCCAGACCCCAGCCTCCTGACCTAATCTGGATGATTAAATCATTTTTCTTTAGCACAAATTTTGTCCCCCCACTACTCTTGTCTGGTAGCCGTCGCACACCCTCCCCTGTTGATCGTCGTACTGAGGAGATTACCCTAATAGCTGGGATTACCTCCCCACATGTTGGTTGGCCACATGCGGGGGGGGGGGGGGGGCATGGTGCATGTTGTGCATGATGTGCAAGTGTATGTAGGAGGGTGGGAGGGGTGGAGGAGTAAGGAATAGACAAATCTGTGTTTTTTTATTGTCTTTGAGTACTCGAACATAAAAGAGCTACAACCGCTGTCATGTCTCGCTGCCTGTGGGCTGTAATTAGACTTTTTTCAACCCACATAACAATCTTTAACAGTGACGATTAGTCATGAGACAACAGCTTTTTATCAGCAGGGCAGAAAAAACAACACCCTGAAGACCCATTTGACACATATTTGTCCTCTCATGCTCACTATCTCCATACAACCAAGGCTTAAAGGCCAGTGGCATTACTAGAGCTGCAACAATAAATCGATTATCCGATTGGAAGAAAGTCAATCTGCAACTATTTTGATAACTAATTAATTGTTTCAGTAATTTTTCATACGAAAATGTCAAACATTTCCTGATTCCACCTTCTTAAATGTCACATTTCCTGCTTTTCTTGTCACTTATGATATCAAAGGAAGAGTCTTTGGATTTTGGACTGTTGGTTGGACAAAACAAGCAATGTGAAGATGTCACACACTAAACGATTAATAGTGAAAATAACCAGTAGATTCATCGAGAATGAAAATAATCTTCAGTTGCAGCCCTGCCTTGCACATCGACGTAGTGGATCACCAACAATTCAGAGAATTTGTTAATCATTTCAGTCAGTTATCAGGCAAAAATGCCAAACATTCTTAAGTTGCACCTTATCAAAGGTGAGGATTTGCTGCTTTTCTGTATGTTGGGTCATTGTTAAAGATGTCACCTTGGGTGATGGGAATTTGTGACAAGCATTACCCACTATTTTCTGGCTTTTGATTAATCAGTGATGAAAATAAAACAGTTGCAGCCCAAATTGTGTATGAATCGCCCTTTTTTTTTAGCCACAAGCCCTGATAACAATAACTCCCAGCACTGTCCCAGCCACATGTTTCACAACAGCTCAGTTGGACATGTTTAGCTCGGTGGCCGCTGGCTGTGAGGTCTTTTTTAGTTTGCTGTTTCTCACAAGTGCCAGAGGTTGAAGCGGCTAGAAATCAAGATGTTATACCCACAGAGGCAGGCAGGCAGGCGGGCAGAGAGAGCGAGGCTGGAGGCCATTCAGACAGTGCAGAGAAAAGGAATTCCGTTAATCCGCCGCTGATCCGGTACAATGGCAGCCTTGTTGTCTGTCCCGTTTGCACTCACTTAGCACAAGTTTGCGTGCGTTGACAATGTTCACTGATAGCGGCTTCACAGCTGCGCCAAACCGCAGTAAAGATGCTGATAACAGCCCAATAATTACGACGGTAGCGTGCGGAGCTCCAGCCAGGAGACTTGTGTCAGTTGCTAGCAGCAGCCTGCTCCGACACGGGACTCAGAGGACACACGACTTGACCGAGTGTTTTACTAAAACTGACATCCATGCTACGGACTAACTAACCGACGGGACGTTGTCGTCAACTTTCGCCCACACAAACTCCAAAAGCAGACAAACAGCATCCCACTCCGGTTCGTACCACCACCTTTTGTTAGTTAACCGTCGTTTAGCTTCACTCCTTACCTCAGAGGGGTTAGGCGGCAGGTCGCTCCTGAAGGAATCCCATCACCGATTTAAAAGAGGGGGGAAAAAACAAAACAACGATGGCGAACTACGTTTAACAGATTAACTCTTGTCGACAAATCAGGACGCCGTCCTTCCGCTTGGGGGGCTCATCTCTCGCTTCTCCGCGGCGCTGAAACTTCACCGTCTTTCAATCACAGCGGTGCACCTGAACCGCAGTCCCGTCCTCCCCCCTCCGCAGCAGCAGCAGCAGCAGCCGCCGTCGTTGTTGCGGACATGAGTGACGCGAGAGATAACGTTATTAACGTTAATAACAGGGACGAGTGATCTGTGCGTGCGCGCGGCTCTGCCCCGTTCGCCGCCACTCAGTTAGGAAGTGACCGTTGGGCGCGCGCCGAACGTTTCTCTTAGATTAACGTTAGTTTTACTGACATTAGTGGTGTAAATACAAAGGTGGATATACTTTAACAGTAGCCTCTGGTCGGTGAGTTTCATGAGGCATGCAACCACTAATATAAATTCAATTAAAATTTAAGTAATAATTCGTTTAGACCACATTACAGAAATTGCTTTAGTGTCGCGTGACTAGTCATGGTAGTATGGAGATGCCATTAAGGTGGCCTTGAGTTTTAAAGGGACTCTGAAATATACTGAGTAGCCAGTTACACTTTGGGACAAGTACTGCACTCTAATCAGGGGCGGGACAGGCCTCATGGTGGAGGGTGGAGCTTTGTTTGTGGGCCCCTTCCCCAGTCAATTAAAAATATGATCATTAATATTGTTCAGAAACACAGGAGCCTCGAGTATTCATACTAAATCATAAAAAAATAGGAACAATAGCTCACAGTTTAGCATTTTAAGTCAGTTAATAAGTTAATATTCCATTATAGCTCTGTTTTTACTTGAAACATATTGTGGTGCAGTTTGGTCACGTACCATAAAATGAAAGTACTGTGCCACTTAAAATACTACATTCCAGCATTTGATTTTGAAAACCACGTTGAAATGTTCGTATAGTAACTTGTGATTTTGCTGTTGTATTTACATCTTGCATACCTTATGGCGTATACCCAGCATTATCTTCATCATATCATATAATAATTCACGTTCTATTGTAGCCGCTCAGTGACTTTATCGCATTTTTCTCATACGATATCAGCACTGGCAGACCAAGTTTTCCTCTTGAATGCCCCTAGGGCAAATATAACATGATGAAGAGGCCTCTTCTTCATTTCTAGTTCAAGCACTATATGAGCAGCAGGCAGTAATGATTGCTTTCTGTTTTTTTTTCCTGCTCTTTTCATAAATTATTCTTTTTTTTTTAAGCTCAGTTGTGTGAAATCTGTTTATATTTTTTTGGCAATGTGTATATTTTAGATTTGAGCCTTTATTGATATTTTATATTTGCGCTCTTTCTTACTTTGTACTACAACCGCTTCACAACAATGTCCCAAACAATAGAGTTCCATCTTATCTAAGGTGGCCCACTGTGCAAGAAAACATAATAAAGTGCCCTATAGGGTGCCCTTCAAGTGGCGGAAACACAATGCAGTGCACTAATGGGTTCCTCTAACATGGAGAAAAACAGATACAGTGCCATATAGGCTGCCCAACATGCTAGAAAATTGGTTTGCCTTAAATTAGTTGGAGGTGTAGTAGTTATACTTTAAATCTGAGTCACATAATAGAACAATTTTAATCTTGATCAGGGTTTGGAACTGTTTCGCCATTAATGCATCACACTGGTGCCTCACTGAATGCAGGTGGTGCCCTTCTTATAGTTTATTTAAATTTTTTTTTGCCCTTGCCCCTCAGACAGCCTGAGTCTGCCGCTCAACATCAGTATAATAATATGCGATAAGGACTGACAGTCTAGAGTATCTCCAAATAACACACAGTCACAGGTGCTGCGGCAGCAACCAAAGCTGAACAGAGTGAGCAGAATATTCATAAAACACCCACATCAGGATCACCACACCTACAATGTGTTACTGGCCTTTACTACCAGTTAATCACTGAGGAACAAGTAATCCACAGAGTAATCTGCCAAACGAGAACAGCATCAGCATCACTTCAGTACCAAATAGAGCGCACGTCATGGATCTGACTCGATCATTAAACAAGATTTCACTCTGTAAAACTAGCCACTAAAATACCAAAAATTTGACTACAGTATGGATAAAATCAGCATTACCAGTTTATCCCTTACGCTAAAATTAGCAGTCAGGCACTAATCAACTACACTGACTACCACTACAATCACTACTTACCTAGCTTTGTGTGTTTCACAGCTGGTTCAATTCCAAGATAAAGAGTTATTCAGTTCACCCAAAACAACAAACTAAAGACAAGTTAATGTATATATTATTAATATACCTCAAATATATTCTGCAACTTGTTTAATTCTAATGTTTTGACTCAGTGTTTTAAAAACTAATTTAAAAGACCAAGTCTGCTGAAACGGCATAGGCAAGGGGGGCAACAGACGTGTGACTGTGTGACTGTGTGACTGTGTGAAGTAAAACATGGCAGATGCGTAGCCCACTGTGTGATATTAAATGTTGGCTTGTAGAATATAGTAGTGAGTGTTTTAAATCAGTAAAAAAAGACAAAGAAATTAGATTTATGGCATTGAAAAAAGTACAGTGTGATCTTATGGACTATGTTATGGTGCCCTGTGAGTGTGGGCCCTGTGTTTGCTGCCCCCGAAAAACCGGCTACCAAGTCCAGTACAGCAGCTCTGCAGTAAATCCTATTTAACACAAGCCTGTCTTAGAACAACCCATACAAGCCCCTGCTGTATGACTGCGAAATGTTTTTTGCTCACTGAAGCTTGAACATTTCTCTTGCTCCTACTGGCCCTTCCTAACACGCCTCCGTGTAATGTGATGCAGCACAAAATCCAGAGTCCATCAGAATTTCATCCGAAGCTCATACGAGGCTTCAGCCATGTGAGCGAGATAAATCAAACGGACATCTTCCAAAGCCTTATTCATACGACATTCATATAACATTCCCTCTGTTTGTTACCATCCGTCTTGAGCAGCTCAACAGGCATCTTTTAATGGCCAGGATGAACAGAAGGAATAATCGCAGCAAGCAAAACCGATTACAGTGTTCTTACAGACTATTGTTTTAAGACAGACTTGAAAAACTGTGAAGCTATATTTGAACTTTATGTATTGATTAAACTTAATGGTGAATTTAATAGGTTTACTGGCAGGTGTTTTTAACATTGTCACGTTAATGTCAATCAAAGTAGACCATATTAAACTGTTGAATCAACACCTCTCTGATCTGTCTGTTACTTTCATGGAGGCAGGGCTTATTGCAGGGCTCTTCCATGAGATTGTTACTACATGTACATGCTACATGTAGCCAAAAAATGGCAAGTAAATGTCAAATTAACAGACCGCTGTGATGATTTCATCTCTTTGAAAGTCTCCAGTTTAAAGTCCGCTATGATTTTCAATCAGGAAATCAACATTTATCTGCTTATTTTATTAGGTCGCATGTTCATTTTAATAGTGCAAAAATCACTGCAATAGGACAAGTTCAGTTTTTATGTATTGCTTAATTTATTACTGTCATCAGGATTAGGATGATGTTTTTATTCTGCAAGGCAACAGCAACATAGGTAATAATTTACAAAATGTACAGTAGTGGCGAACAAAACATCTCTATAGCTAATCTGATCTGATGCTGTTACCGTCTCTAGATGTGTTTTACACGTGCTCATAATCTAATTTTATATAAAGGCAGGCTTTGTGTTGTTTTTTATGTTTAATACATTCCTCTCCTGAACAACCTCTCCCTCCATCATCAAGCGAATGGATTCATGTTGCCTGTTGTTTGGTCACACATTTGTCACCAAAGGCCTCACTTAAAGAGAAAGCATAGGAAATGTGCTGGAGGGGGCCTCCTGCTCCTCCTCCTCCTCTTCTTCACACAGTCATGTGTTGTATTCTCAGTTCACAAAGGGTGGCGACAAAGCCACGCCGCTGCTTTATTCCCCTCTCCTCGCAGACCTCTCTATTCCCCGTGGCACAACTCAGGGACTGCTCAGAAATGCACACACCGAATCAGTCCAAGTGTGTAATTCATTAATTCAAGAGGCCCCCTAAAAGATGCATCTGACCAGCTGTAAGTCAGTCTTACCGTAAATTTGTAACACCAGGGGGTTTGAAGATGCATGTTTCACCAAATTACCAACCATTTTAGTCTTTATTTTATATATTTCAGGCAGTTTGATATACATACTATATACAGTATGTCACCTTCCCAGATAAGAGTTCTTCTATAACAAAGTTTCACCATAATATATAAAAAAGCATCCAGGTCTTTTTTTGACCCAGCACCTAAAATGTTATAAGTATTAATAAAGGACTTATAGCAGGAAAGGGTCAGAAAGCTGTAACATGAGTCTGAGGTTTGTTGTCTAAAAGGGGTGAAAAAGAGGAACATCCTCTTGGTGCTCATGCTTACCAAATTAAGAGTCTGTGAAAGTAATTTCTGTGTTTCCCCAAAAGTTCAAGAATGCCATCACTTTACAGTGAAAGTTATTGAAATCTTCAATCTCTTGCTGAACAAAGACTGCAATCAGTTTTTATACTCATGCAGTAACTTTAGGCGTAGCAACAATGTACACATCAAGCAGGAAAATAAAATCCGCCTGTGGGGTTTACAGGAAATGGGTGAAGTAGGGAAACAGTTATTACTGAACACATTCAAAGACAGTTTGTTTCTTCATGCAAGATTCATTTCAGTTTTCATGGTATCTTATTTTCTTTAAGAAAAGTGTTAATTTGCGCAGAAACTATCTTTTCCAGTGTCTTACTGATGAATGGAAGGTTGTATATTGGCCTTCAGTTGGTGAGTGCATTACCATCTAGGTTTTATAATAGCTGTTTGCAGAGATGTATTCATAATCTTCAAGATATGACTTCAAACATGGCTAAACACCTGCTTTAAAACTGCTGCAGGGACGGGGTCAGGACCCGAGGTGGAGGAGCTGGACTTAGTGACAGTGTTGCAGAGCTCAGTTAATGTAATACAGGAGAATCCTCCCATGGTTACATCGTTTTTACGGGCTTTGCAGAGGTCATTTGTGTTTACATCAGAAGCAGTGCTGGCTCTCATTAAAGTTAAATTTGTTATCAAAGAACGATGCAAGTTCTTCACAATTTAGAGGGAGATAGAGAGAGCTGTGGACATGTGGGGGCAGCGTTGAGTAGCTTTGTTACAGCAGGGAGTAAAACATAGAGGTAGAACTGAACATGTGTTCTTGTAGCATGTTGTCAGCCATGAAAACGCTCCGGCAACACTGCATGTTTTGTTCAGCGCGGTTATAAAGATGGCTAAGTTTAGACAGAGCAGCATTAATCAGCCTCCCCACTCTTCCGCCTATTCCAAGCTAATCTCATTTAGTCATTCACTGCTGATGTTCTTTCCACTATCAACGGTTCATAATGAAGAGGCATCTCTGCGGCTCAATCGAATCTTGAGGCAATGCCCCAGATATAAATAGAAAAAAGCAAAAACAGTGTGGCTTTGCTTTACTTTTCTTTAACACCACCATCAATATGTTATTTGCATTGTTATTTGCTGCCTCCGTGCAAAAGCTCAGAGGCGTATTGAACCTTTAACGTGAACTGCAGGAAGAATAGTTTGCGATTGATTGAATTCGTGCAGGGGCAAAGAAAGCGTAAATGTTGAAAACATCCTGAACTGGATTCCGTCTTTTAGTCAGAACTAAACAAGAAGTTTTTGAGAAACCTTATAAACAGGGATGATTGAATAAGAATGAAAAATGACAGCAAAACAAAAAATCAAAACAAAAATAAGCTTGACAAGAACCCAGTGGGCCAATTTCTTACTCATTTGCTTACTGATTTATACCTGCAGCCCTCTTCAAAACACAATATTACAAATAAAACAGAACAAAACAGTAAGAATAAATGCTTAGCTCTATAAAACAGCAGGTAAGAGTTACAGTCTTGCACATGCAGAGCACATATTTCATTTCAAGACTGCACAATCCTGGAAATTTGCTCTTTCATAATAGAAAGTGTTTTTTTGTTCTGTTTTGTGTTTTATGAATGTGTGAATCTGTGTCTACGTGCTTACTAGCTAATGGAAGTCTATCTACTGCACATCCTGCTTCAAGTATGTGTTTGAATGTACTTTAAACTGCATGATGACCATGTGAATGATGTGAAAGAGGAAACATTTTAAAAAGTCAAGGAATCTCAGAAAAAGAACCAGACACTTGAACTCCAAGAGATTTCTTTTCTTTTTCTCTATGAGACTTTTCCTCTTTTAGATCATTCAATTTTAGTTCAGTGTGGTTGATAACATGGCCACCATGCAGTTTGAAGTACCTTCAAACGCATACTTTTAAAATTAAGTCAAAATAAATCAAAATCTAATTAAACACTTGTTGTCTATATATATCTAATATTCCCCTGAGATTTGAGAAAGAGCAGTTATTTTTGTTTTGGGTATTTCCCCCTTTGCTGGTCTGAATTTGCAGAGTGAATAATCTGACAGGGTGGAGCATGAATTCAGGGTGGGTGACATCCACATTGTTGTTGTTGTCCGCCCTCGAGATAATTCCATGTTGTGCAGCAGAGCTGGCGGCCACGAGAAAACCAACTGTTGAAGCTCCGCTGTGAGATTCAGGTGAGATTTTCTTCTACATATAGCTGTGAATATATGTGTGTATGGAAATGTGGGAGTTAAAATTCAATCAACAGCCTGTTGAAAGAGCTTAAACAGGCACATCCGGAATATTCATTTTACTGTTTGAATAGAAACCTCACAAACAGCCTCAGATCAGGTCATCTGCAAGTGATTTTTGATTAAGAAATGCAGTTGCATGAATATGCAAGAATCAGTCAAAAAGTGTTAATTAAAGTAATTCTAAAGCCAGTTTCTACACTGTAGTCTTTTCTAGTCTGCTTTCCTTTTGCTCGTAAACACAGTAACTAGACCTGTTAAATGTCAAATTATTGGTCATTTGTGGACATAAAAATAGAAAAAAAAAACCCTGCTCAAATGACTCTGAAAGACAACACATGACTCCCCAGATCTGAGGAGAAACGAAATAAATTAGCTGATCTGGTAGTTCTTGCAAAAAAAAATACTATCCAGCCTCTCAGTTCTAAAAAAAGAAAAAAAAAAAAAAAAAATTCAAACTGTTACTATCCTTGAGGTCAAAATATATTTTTTTTTCAGATGCTAGTCATGTAAACTGCAAAAACGATTTTTGTTATTTCACTTTGCTTCTAAAACATTTTTTCCAAAGTTTAAGTGCTTTGTGTTACTAAATGACAAATAACACACCTCTGTTATTTATTAGACTAGATTCAACAGAACAGTTAGATTAGCATCTAACCAGAAGTGAGAAAGCAGTGACGTGCAGAGTAATGTGTATATTTACAGAGATCTATAAATAACTGAGGGATACTGTGTATAGGAATAGGCTGCGTCTGGTATATTTTATACAATGAAAGTTCTGACAAATCAAATATTTTTATGTTTCTGTAATTCTCAGTACTTTGAACACTTGCTATCATGTTTGGTTGTGGTTGCACTGAACTTGTCTAGTTTATAATAGATGATGCAGATTATATGATTTAAAGATGGCTGCAGAGGCCTTTTTTTTTTCAATTCATATTTTCTTCCAGAGGAGTTCAAGTCTTTGAGATCTAAATTGGATTATTGAACTCTGTGGGTGACACTTTGGTGTAATTTGTTTATCTGACAAAGCTAATGTACTTATTTACCCATAAACCGCAGCGCCTATTATGTAATAATCATTTCCTCTTCCCTTGCAGGGATAGATGACTGTCCACTAATCGACAGACAACTTGCATTTTTAGTTTGTTATTGGCACAAGGAGGACAAGCGGAAACATCTCAAGTAATAGCTGGACAAGCTGAACCCGCAGCAGGATTGCCTTCAGGGTAGCAACATGTCCGACACTGACTTCAAGAGACTGGAGCTCTTCAGCCATATCCTGAATGGCTGCAGCGCGGGCCCCCCCTGTAACAACTCCCACCTGATCTTCCACAACACGAGCATCGACGGCGGGCTGGAGATCCTCGATGACGGAGCCCCCTGGCTCAGAATCGTCATCTCTGTGGTATACTTTGTTGTGGCTACAGCAGGCGTGTTGGGGAACTTGTTAGTGATGTTCCTGCTCCATTCTACTCGCACCATCACCACGGGCACCATCAATTTCTTTGTGTTCAACTTGGCGTTGGCTCACCTGCTCTTCTCCCTGGCTTTGCCATTTTGGGCCGTAGACATCGCGCTGGACTACAACTGGCCTTTTGGCTTGGCCGCCTGCAAGGCCGTCTCCTTACTCACTGGCCTCAACGTCTTTGCGAGCTGCTTTTTCCTGACAGCCATGAGCTTGACCCGGTACTGTTATGTGGCCAGTGCTCTCAAGGCCAGCGCGTCCCTCTGCAGCAGATCTTGCAGCTCTCCAATGGCCACAGCTGTCATTTGGGCCGCAGCGCTCGTTACGGCGGCACCCCGAGCCGTGTTCGCTGATCTGAGACGTGTGGGCAGCGGCAACGACACGGCATGTCTGCTCCGTTTCCCGGATGGTACAGCCTGGCTTGGAATAAACCAGCTCCTGAGGGTGGTGCTGGGATTTCTGCTGCCCTACGCCACCATCACCCTCTCCTACCTGCTGCTGCTGCGCTTCCTCTGCCGGCACAAACTGAGGGGCAGCAACTCCCGGCGAAAGGCTGATATATCAAAGTCCGTGGCGGTGGTGGTGCTTTCATTCTGCGCCTGCTGGTTCCCGTACAATATCCTGACACTCTGGAGTGTCCTGATCCAACTTGACATCATTGATATCAGCCCCTCCTTCTACTTAGCTCAGACGTACTTCTTCCCTCTGGCCAACTGCTTGGCCTTCACCAGCAGCTGCTTCAACCCGGTCATCTACTGCCTGGTGAGGAAAGAATACCGCCTGGCTCTCCGTAACGTGCTCTTCAAGCTTAGCCTGGCCGTCATGTCCAAGATGTCCAAGATGCCCTACGGCATTAATTCTGAGGAGGGGTCGGGACAAGCCGGGCAGCTGGCCATCCCGCTCAATAACATGTACAGCCAGACATCCCAGACTGACACGAGGAGATACGCGCCTCTGACGACACTTCCGACAGTAGTGTCCACCCTGTGAAGCCACAACATCATCAGCGAGTTCTTTATACGTAATAAGGATGTTTATTTCTGTTTGCTTCAGATCGATTGTAAAAAAGCTTTTGTGGGGTCTGCCTGAATGAGCTGCACGACTCTTATTCAGCGAAGACACAATAAAAGTTTCAGCTCTTTCACTGATTCACTGCATATTTCACATCCAAAATGTCCCTCCTCGTCCTTACCTTCTCTTATTGTTGCTGTATTACTAACATGAAATACTACACAATAGTGTAGAACTGTACAAATGTTAATATTGCTGCACTGTAGGTCTGAATTGTGGTTGTCTTGTCCAGGTGTGATTTTTTTTTTTTTTCGTCATTTGTTTGAATAGAAATGAATAAATAAAATTGTTCCTAATGTTCCCATGTGACTGCGTTCTCTTTCTTGAAACCAGCTGCAACAGGTCAGTGGCTTCTTATATTCCTGGAATACAACTGTGTTCTCTGAAACTTTTGAAGCAATAATCTTGAAGATTTTTATTTAAATACATGTCTGTTAAGTGTCCAGCAGTGGTTGGTCGGCCAAAGAGGACAGGCCCAGCCAAAACAACAGACTTGCTCTTTAGTTCACTTGCATGCGAAGCGTTGAGGTGTTTTTCCGGGCTCTGTTAGCGTTGCGAGAAAAACGTTACTATGGCCAAACAAGCAAAGAAAAGATGAATGACTATAAACAAGGAAACTTCAAAAACACATGCAAATCTAAAGACATCACGCAGGCGACACTGTGGCAACAGGCTACAAACCATGAATTTAGTGGCAACAGCTAATGTGGCTTTTATGAGATAAGAGCGCTTTTCTTTATTCTAAGATTATCCTTGAATTGTTGCCCACAGGCGATGGCTATTCAAATTTCATCATATCAGCATAAACACGTTGAGATGTGCCATTCTGTTTCAATACAAAACAAACGGTCAAGACTGTCAGATTGAAGATGCAGAAACCGCTGTGTTTTGCTGCAGCTTTATGGAATCCTGCCGTCATCATTTAACATTAAAATAAAAATAAAAAATGCATCACTCAATCCTCTCCTGCTGCTGGGATCTTACGGGGATCCCAGTACACCACAAGATGGCGCTGTTGATCAACTTTAAAAACTCAAACTGATGCGACACACATTAACATGGAGGCCCATCCTCCAGAGCTGTCATGTTTCAATTCAATTCTCATAGTCGTATAGAGATTTGGAACATCTTAGAAAACACTTTTATCTAAATTATATTTTAATCACAAGAAGCTTCTTTGAACTCTCAAGTCACTGAAAGTATCCTGAAGAACGGCCGACAAAAAATCTAATCAGAACTTTTTTTTTTACAGGATTCACAAATGATTCAAGTTCACAAAGCTGACATTAGATAGTTTTGGGAAACTAACAAACCAACATGTAGAGCAGACATCTAACAGCTGACTGAGCATAAACACATCACTGGCATACATGATTCGTCGAAGGTGACAGTGACTGGGAAGAAAGTGAAGGAGCTGTCAAAGTGATTCTCGCAGCGGGTCAGGCGGGCGGTTGTCTGCAGTCCTCTGGCTTCATGCAGATCTCTGATGGAGGGCAGCAGACATCCCAGTACCCGGTCAGCCGTTCAAATGACACGAGAGCACGCTGGGCCAGGTCGTGATGAGTGACACCAGAGGGTGGACTGTGATTGGTTGGAGGAGCGCCTCTTGGCGGCGTATCTTGACCGGATTGGATCATGTCTTCGTTAGTTGAGGGCGAGAGGGCTGTGGAGGCTTCTGGAAGTCGATCATCATGTTGAGAGCGTTAAAATCAGCAGATTGTGCAGGCGGCACACTGGGGGGTTTGACTGAGAGGCCGCTGCTGGTATTGATGTGTAGGGAGCAGAGAGCAGGGTAGACAGACATGTGACAGATTGGGCCTGAGGCGAGGCCTGCGCTGAGCTGGATGAGGCTGCTTTGAAGGAGGCTTTGGGATGAATGTGCTGAATATTACACTGAAGTCCACAAATAATATTTTAGAATAAAAAAAGACAACTGTCAATATATTCCAGGACTGCTTTGAAGGTCACACTGACAGAGTAATATATAGTTTGGTAGGGCATATTACAGTATAGGAGTCAAATTCCCAGATTTAATTTGACATTAAACATGTTTTAATTGTTTTTTGGCCACTAGGGGGCAGCAGAACAAATGAAAAACAACACCTGGCATTTTCTCTTCTTCTAAAGTTGACATAGTGAACACAAACAGCTTCCTGTTCACACATCCAGCAGACACAAGCCAACATTAGCATTTGAGATTAAGTCAGAATATGTGTACTTTACACCTCCTCCACAATAATTGACAGGCTGAGGATGTTCTGAGGCTGTTTCTCTCAGATTCTTTGTCACAAATGATGGAAATACCTCACATATGAATTAATGTGTTTATAAAAATCTTAAATCCAAAGAACATATCCATAGATATTACTTAACTTCCTGTCTTCAAAGAATTTAATGGAGATCCAATGCTCATGTATCTCAGTACAACTCAGATGTTTTTTTTTTGTTTGTTTGTTTTTTTTTAAATACTAAATCCGCTAAATTGGGCACTTAAAATGAAAGATCTTCAATTAGGGATTTATTAGTTTATTTAAATCACTCGGAAAAATCACCTGAAAAATGAATACATTCCCTTTGTTCAAACAAAACAAATCATATCAATCAAGTATACTTACACTAATAATAATAATTACAAGTGCAATCATACCTACAATAACTACCATTATAAATAAAACTACCAACATTAAACATCCACCACACAACATCAGGGGGACTGGAGGGTATGGCTTATCCATGGGGCATGGCTTATTTCAAAAGAAATGTCAAGTAAATTAAGGTATTACATCCAGTAAGCCCAATTCAAGTCAGAAATCCCACCAACTATATATTTGTGACACAGTAAATCAATTGTGCAGAATAATAGCTGCCAAAAAATACTTTGTTTCATTCCAAAATGCTATACATCCACTTTAGAAACATAAATATGTTGATAGATGTTAAATACCCTTATTCAAAATATACAAGATATCTCATTTCATTTATTAGGTCCTGCCTTAGCTGCAGCAAAGCGGCAGTTATACTCCCTTGGGTCAGCAAAGGGTCATACATCCTCTAAAATGTCGTGATTCTGTAAACATAAAGCACTTCTTCCACAGTAACTTCAATAATATTCCTCGCCAAGTTTGTGACGTTTTTCATTTGGACCAAGAAACGCAACTCTTGGTCCCTTTTATGTAACAAATAATACAAGAGAAGGTGTAAATTAAACTATTTATATGGATAAGATGAGGGCCAGGAACCAGCCAAAGTAAAAGCACAGATCCCTCATTTCAGGCGCTTTGAGTTGTGTTGAGCTTTAATGGTCACTCGCCAAAGACTGTGTCTCAGTATTTTTGTGCATTTGGCATCGGAGATATCAAAAGTTCTTGTTAGCAATATCTCTGTGTTCCTTGTAACACCTGAGAGTCTGACGAATACCTGGAACATGTTCAATCTCATCCTGTGATTTAAAGGAGATTTGTGTGGATGTCAATGGTAACGGCACTTAAATGCGACAGGACAAACTTTAGAAATGGCCCTGTGATGACAAAAGGTATATATAAGAAATCTTAAAAGAGCGATGAACAAGCAACGGAAAATGAAGCCTGACTTTGCATTTAGTGCAAAAGAAACGTTTTGTTCGCATTGTGTCTAAAATAAACTGAGGTTTTCTAGCCACGTGGAATGAAGTACCCTTTTAGGTTGTGGTATAAAGCAGAATAAGGATCCTTAATTCCAACAGAGAAGGGAGATGAGGGCACGATTTCAGAGGTAGCACACTGTACCACTGCAGCTAATACAGAGAGTGTTTCAAGAATACATGGGTATATCATATACTTTTATGCCTTTATAAACATTTGTCAGATTATGGATTGCAGCTTCTCAAAATAAAATGAAAACAGAAGTGCAGTATAACATTTCAAAATACTGTATTGCAATGCAGGCCAGATAAATAAACGCATATTTCAAAAGAAGAGTACTTAAAACTGCAATCCAGTATTGTTGAAAGCACCACTGCTATTTTGGTTACACAAACATAGGCGAGATATTTTAAGAACTTGTCTTATTATTCCACAGAACAGAAATGTGCTATGCTGGGAAATTACACAGCTCTCATCCCATGAACGCAGTCACACCATAGCACTGTAGTTTCTGGATTGCAGCATTAAGAGTTAATAATATAAGAATCAGTTTTTACCACAAGTTCAACATGCCTGAAGGCCTACCCTTGATTTGAATACATTTTACATATAAGAATAAATATACATTAAGCTATTTTATACATTTCTGGTAACATAAACATATAACTTTGTATCATTGATATTTATCTTGAAAGAAAATGTCTTTTTAAAGGCAAGAGGTTAAGATAAATTATATCAACCATGAAATTTGTAATATAAATGATTCTGACTAACATACAGAGTTAACCAACACACTGCTTATTAATTCATCACCTGACTACAAAAAAAGGACATTTAATATACAAAGTTTACAAGATTTTTTGTATTGGCATTGTTATTTTGGGCCCTGTGGCACAGACTGTAAGGCAGTCATATCCTATGCACATATACTACATATCCCTGCTTGGAAACTCTTTTATTGTTCTGTTGTTTTCACTGTCTCTCCTCTTTTTGTTCGTCTGCCATTTCTCTCAGTACTTTCATGTTGTATAATGCAAAAGGCTGAATGCCACCCTCTTCTGCAAAAAACGGAAGAGTCAGCAGGTTGGATTAAAAAAAAAAGATGCCTTCCAATGAGAAAGCCGTGTCGAAGTTTTTTTTTTTTTTTTGTACATTAGAATAATATCTGACAACAAATCGACTTACTCGTCCTCGCATTTAAAAAGCACATGCAGAGCTGTTGCACATCTATGCTTCAGAAACATTAAACACAACAGATGAGTAATTCACTACTTGCTATAATATGAGTTGTCTCCAGTTGCACATAATGTTTATAATCATAGTTATTAAAATGTATTCATACAGCACTTTTCAAACCAATGTTACAAAGTGCTATACAACGAAACATGAAAAGGTAAAAAAGATGACTGCTGAAAATGGCGCAGACTGTGACTTTTAGATTTTTCAGGTTGATTCATTACTTTTGAGGCTTGGTTAGTTTAATGTCTCTCAGTTGTAACTGTCCACGAGACGACTGACGGCTTTCTGAAACGACCTTTCTCAAAGGCGACACTATAGTGTGGTGTGTTTTCCCTAAAAGAGGGTGGGGGCACTCCAGAGATTTAGTATTGCATTGACATTAAATTACAGGCCTTTATAAAAAGAATGGTCTAAGCAGCTGAGGCCAAGACATCCGGACTATTAGACCCCTTTTACACCTGGGTGGCAATTAAATTGTCTTTTTCGCTTGGCAAAGCTCCTAACTCAGTGAAATGACCGTGTCATGATAAGAGCTGGTTGAGGAAAGCGGCTTCTTTTCGTGTCTCATTGAGCGTAGGGTGCACTGGACCATACTTTATGAAAGGAAAGGAGGCAATGCCATCCCACAATTCCTTGCAGCACATTTAAAAAGACCACAGCAGACCTACGTCAATAACATCCGACGTTACATTATTACGCAGCCTAGCGCAGGTGCAGCTGGATTCTCTTGTCTTTGTAAATTCTCCTTCTTTCATCGACCTTGTGATGTTTTCCATTGAGGTCAAGCCAAAGTGTACAGGAAAAGACATAGGACTTAAGTTTTGATCTGGATAAGAGAAAAACGCACGTAATGCATTGTGATTGGAATGCGATCGGATCGGCCAGGCCACATCTGAAAGCCCCATGGATCTGTTTTGATGTTTGTATATCATTATCCTCATACCAATGACATGCTAATACCAGGTGTAAAAAGGGCCTAGTCCCGAGTATAGGGCAAGGTCCAAAATGCTGCATCCTACATTTCACATAATGCAATCAACAGCATCTTTTCACCAGCCCCTACTTCCTGGTTAATCCCCATGTCTGTCAAACTTGACTCGTCCACTGTGCTGTGCAGGCTTTGCATGGTAAATTTGGACACTGAGCCCGAGCTGAGATATCGTTCTCTCAGACTGGACGGCGCTCTTTTAGAACCACAAACGACATTAAAAAAAAAACGTTTTCACAGGCTGAAAAGTATTCCTGTGCTGTGTATAAACAGATGGAATGCCCCTTTAAGTTCAATATTACCTCACAATTTCTCTTTCATGTCAGGTCTTTATGACTTACTTATGAAGCACTTTGTATCACTGTTTTGAAATGTCATATATTCTTTATTATGATTAATATTATTATTACAAAGTGAACAAAACACATTATAATCTCAGATTATTTTTGTAAAGTATCTCCGTTATTACAAAGGTTTAGAAGCTTTAAGAAATACTTCTTCTGTACACTAAAAGTCAAGAGACTGTTGGTCTGGCTTTACACTGTGTGCCGAAGGAAAACGTAACCAAAGAGAGGATTTAGATTGTACGCTAATTAAAGCAGTTAGTTGATTGTTGATTTGTTTGGCATCTATTCAGATGGGATGGCTGCACTATAAAGGATGCAAAAATCATAATGATAACTACCTTTGAAGTGATGTTACTAAATGATTTAATCAAATAGTAATATAGGTCTTTGCTTGGGCCCTGTATCCGAGGATCAAAGATGGCAAATGATTTAACAACATGCTTGTTGTTCATCGCCATAAGGGGATATTGTGCTTACTAAAAGCCTTTTCTACATTTTGTCTGCAGCCACTTAAGTGAGAAGCAAGTGTACCGCTTGTGGCGGGAAAATCATGAATCTGTCCCCAGTGTTTTACACATCCCCTCTCACTTCTCTTTATGTTCAGTATTGCCATTGTTGTGGCATTGGCTTATGTTTCAGTCAAAATGTGCGGATGATTCGCTGCACGCACTGGTCCTCACGCTAAACTGATTGTCAAGTTCTGGTTCAGGCAAAGTTTAAATATGTGCAAAGTTTTTCTTAAGAACGTTGTGAGATGAAGCCTCCAGTGGTCCAGCTGGATCCACTGCAGAGCTTCTCTTCATGGGTTTTTGTAGGAGGATCTGAATTGGTCTTCTTACACTCGAGTGACCATCATGAGCTCTGGTCACTTCGGAATTGACAGTCAGGATCCTGGGTGGCCACCATAGACCTGGCTGATAGACTGAAGGGAGAGAAAACGGGTGAAATTACAACTTATCTCCATTTAAAGCTTCACGGGGGCACACGTTTCAAGGGATAGTTCGACATTTTTAAAAATAAGCGTATTCATTTCTTGCAGAGATTTGGATCACTCTCCAAAACACCACTCTTGTATGGTAAATATGTGACTGGAACCAGCAACCATTTATCTTGGCTTAGCATAAAGACTGGAAACAGGGTGAAATGGCTAGCCTTGCTCTCCCCAAACGTAACAAAATCTGCCTCCCAACAAGTAATTAACATGTCATATCCTATTTGTATAATGAATAAGAAAACCAAAGTGTAAAAATGACAATTTGTTCATTTATGGGATGTTATGTGCTGGAGTATTTCTGGGCCGGAAGTGATTCGTAGGCAATCAGAGGAAAATCCAGGTCAAGAAACCGTCAGATAAAACCAAGATTTATTGTTACATAAAAAATCGTACATACCACAACGTATAGTGAGTTCTTAGGTGCCTAGCTCCAGAACAAGTCTAACAAATAGATAAATAACATGAAGATGAATCAAACAATAGAATCTAGCAAGCAGATAAAAATAAAAAAGGAGACCTATATATAAAATATAGCAAACATGACCAGTGGAACAGTGAACAATATAGTCAGTAAAGATTTTGCAATGTTGAGTGTGTTTCAGAAAAATGAAGCATTGCAACTAGTAATATATCCAATATAAGGTGACAGCGTGTGGATGTGTTTTGGGTTATGTGTGTGCGTGAAAAGTCACTGTTTCAGGACCTGAATGGTCTACGAGAAGAATCTCTTCCTCATCCTCTCTGTCTGCCTGTCAGGAAGGTGAAGATCCAGGTGCACAGGGCAGAGTTATGTTTTCAGTCTTCGGGCGTCATGACGAGTTCGGAGGGAATGATGCCATTGATTCTCCAGTCCACAAACGGCATTTTAACATAACGCTCCCTCCTGATGTCCAGGTGGGCCAGGGCAGTGTGGATTAGGTGATTTATGGCATCATGTAGGTCAGAGAGGAGGCGATGAAGTCTTTGAGGTGTCTCTTAGAGCACTTCATCGCCACTGAAGTCACAGCTACCACCTGGTATTCATTCAGGCAAATGGGATGAGGTTTCCTCGTGAGTCGCTACTGGCAGTTTGAAGTGGGAATATCGGACTTGGTCAGGGAGAGTATGAGCACCTCTGTAAACAATGGTTCCAGTTGGTCAGTACAGACAAACTCACAATTACTCATTAATCAGTCTGTTGTCTGTGATTCCAGTTTCTTCCCGCAGTAATGCTTGTCCTGCATCATTGCTCTACGGAAGTTGTATGGGGCAGCTTTGTATTCATCCTTTTTCCCAGTTGCCAGCCCTGTGGTGTCCGTATGTGGCTGTGCAGGCCTTCAGATCATTACAGATGGTGCGATCTACCCATGGCTTCTGACTGGGAAAGGTCCTGATGGTCACCTTTGGAACAATATTGTCCACCAATTTCCCAACAAATCCTAAAACAGCGCCCATAAGCGTATAGGTGTCATGGTCAGAGCTGCACCTGAACACGTCCCAGTCTGCTTCAAACAGTGGGCATCATGCAGCTCAGACAGCCCGATTGTTACCCACGGCAGCTTTTTGGCGTCTTCAGATCAATATATTCTTTGATACTGTCCTTCCTTAGGATCACACTGGGCCAGGCAGGTGAAGAAAAATGTACGTTTTGTTGCATGAATTCAAGTGTCAAAAGTGTCTGTTGTTTGTAATGATAGCTAAAGTGATGGGTGCAAAAGAGTGGAATAAAATAGTGCATCGAAAAGAGAAGTCTGAGCGGAGCAGGCTGCCATACGCACCGGCTTGTTTGCACTTCAGTTTTTGTACTAAACCACTGGACCTACCTTTGGACTCAGCCAGGCCAGCTGCTCTGTTTCCAGTCTTTGTGCTAAGCTAAGCTAATGGGCCGCTGGCTACAGCTGCATATTCACTGTACAGACCCTAAAGTGGCATCAATCTTCCCATCTAACTCTCGGCAAGAAAGCAGACGGGCGTATTTCCCAAAATGTTGAACTACTCCTTTAACTCTTAATTCTCCATTTTCCGTCTTTGGGAGAGGACTGTTCACACTTGCACACAGTAATTAACAAGACTCTCCCAATCTGAAGGAATAGCAGTTCTCAACACTTAGTTGGACTTTTTTAATGGGACTCCAATAAAAATAACACTCAATATCATGAGAGTGTTGTCTTTATAGCTATGACTATAATTTGAGCCATAAAGAATGGCTTGCAAACCAAACCCTGCAGCCCGATTTAGAGTCTAGTAAAACAGTTTAATGTTGGCAAAGCAGGATTAGACGTCCATTCTCATTACACGCTTGTATTTGTTTGGGAAGTCTGGTGTAAAAACAATTACAATCTTGCAACAGACTCAGTGGAGAAACACTTCTGTATATGGTCTGAGTTTCCAAAAGGCAATTTTGTCTATTTGCTCTTGATATTGAGAGCTGGAAGAAGGTGACAGTGTGTTTCAAGGAGAGCAAATGTTGTTTCTCTCGAGTTATTCTGGCGTAAACACGGCACACACACACACACACACACACACACAGCCTCTTCACCTGCGTCACAATCCAGCCCACATGGTGCATTCACGAGGCTGCAGCCCTGCAGAATTAGTGACGCTGCTGGTGAGTCACAGTCAAGGTTTTCTAATGACGAATGCGTTCTGTGGTATAATAATCTCTTGGTGGTAAATAATGTTCAGTTTCGGTGTTGACAACTTGCTATTCCTTCACGGAGACAAACTAGATTAACCTCTGTAGATAAATTTAAGCTCCATCCAGCTCTTGATTTTTAGGATCAGCGCTGTTTTCGTTCTCCCTTCAGGCGTGTGAAGTAAATGGTGAAATGTTATTTCAAATGTGACACAAATGTACTTTTGAAAGATGAGAATAGGTGAAGTGCATGACAGCAGCAAACTTTTCCCCTGCACTGGCTTTGGCAAATGTTTTGGATATGATGTAAGAATGATGCAGGCTGTTTTAGAACATGACTGGTTTAGCAAATAGGGATGATAAAAGACGTAGACACAGGCACAAACCTGGTCTGTGAGGATTCGAGGCTTAATATCAGGAATGGCACCCCCTCTCAGCTCATCTTCCACAGCCATGAGTCTGACAACAGGGAAATAGAAACAAACATACCGGTTGACAAAAATAGAATTATGAAGCCGGTGTTCTTGAAATTTACTGTAGGATTATGTGGCCATATGATGATATTAAGGTCTTGACATGTTTCTGGGTGCGTTCAGCTATCCTTAGTGTCCCGAAGCTGAAGTCCAAACTGCCTTCAGAGCAATTCAGACAGTTCAAATTCAGCTATTCAGGTGCAGAACATGTGAAATGTGTTTGCAGGATTTGTTCCATGAAACATTTCCTTCAAGTACCTTTCATTTAGTAGCTGCAGTCAGAATTAGTCTGGCTTGGTTTCTTCTCTCCTAGTAATGAAGTTACTTAATTAAAATACGACCAGTTCTAATAAATAACCTCATGAAGTGTTTCCTGTTAAGTATGAGCCTAATGAGTATGGTTTTCATTATTAGCTGTGATATTCAAATGAGCTACGTTTAAAGGAATAGTTCCACATTTTGGGAAATACACTCATTTGCTTTTTGTCTAAGAGTTGGATAAGAAGACTGATACCACTCTCGCTGTGTGTTTGTGCATTGAAGGTACCCTGTGGAGTTTCTGACCACCAGTGGTGCTACGGAGTAATGTGTGGATGAATGTGCCCCTTTCTATTTCTTCTGCTTGCTCTCTCCACACACATCTGATGCTATTTTTAGTCTCCTCAGTGGAGCGGGAGCGTGAGTGACGTTTAAGTCTAATGCTTCATGCACATCATGATTTAGTTGCTCGGTGTGTTTCCAATGTACTTTGTCTCATTTCGCTTTCATCCCTACGCCAATGTTTCCACCTTGGCCAAGGGTAAACACTGTTTTGTGATATTTTGAGAGGAGCTTCTCTGCAAATTTTTTGCATTTCTGCTCAGTTTTTTTATGCACAAATGTACATAAAAACAGGTGGATGGAAACGCACATATGATGCACATGCATGGACTTAAACGATAAAACGATACAAATTCATATGTCAGTACAAACTGTTTACAAAAAAACTCCACAGAGTACCTTTAAGTATGGAGCTGAAGTTAGGACATGATTATCTTACCTTGGCCAAAAGATTATCAGCACCTCTAAAGCTCACTAATCAACACGTTGTACCTCATTTGTTTGATGCAAACAAAAAACAAATGGAAAAAGAGCAATTTGTGGTTTTAGGGGGAGCTATGTTTTCATTTGGACAGAGTCAGGCTAGCTATTCCCCCCTGCTTCCAGTCTTTATGCTAAGCTAAGCTAACTGCCTCATGGCTCCAGCACAGACATGAGTGTGGTATCGATCTCCTCATTGAACTCTCAGCAAGAAAACTAATCAGCAATATTGCCCCAAATGTCAAACTATTTCATTAAGAATGGACACATATGACATCATGCAAACATTGTCTTTGTAAAACTTCCACTTTTAATTAATCATATTTAGTTATTCATATTCTGTGACGGTTAAAAGTTTAAAGTTTAGGGAAGATTGAAATTTGATACTTCCTTCACGAGCCACAGGTGTGTTCCTGAGACTGAATATTTATGCAACAGACCAAAAATGTTTCTTTAAACGGAGGCAATATCTAAAAAAAAAAAAAAAAGTAGAGCCAGTCACCACTTTCTGCCACCTTCACTTTGCATGAAATTTCCCCGTAGCTGTGTTTAACTACTTTTATGAATGGTTTTGTTGCAGCACTGAAACATTTGATATGAATGTTAGTGGCAGTAACAGATCATGATATAGGGCATACAGTTAGTAAATATAGTGGATTTTAAGCTTTCTTGAGACGCTTGTTTTATGATTCTAATTCATCAACTTGGTGGCGACTTTTGTGAGACAGATTTAATGCAATAGAGGGAGGCAAGCAGTAACTGGCACGGCGTCATTTCTGCCAGCTGTGGTTCAACCTGAACACTAATCACCTGCTGATGATGCCTTTGATTTGAGAGTCTTTCTCCATTTGCTGCTGCTTCAGACGGCGCTCACTGTCTTCCAGGCGGTTCTGATACTGCTGCAGGATCTTGTTTGTCTGCTGCTCCTGCGACATAAGTCTCTGCTCGTATTCTTCAAGCTTGCGATGAGACATCTTCAGCCGCTCTTTCAGGGAGTGTATCTCTTCTTCGTACTCTTTCACCTGAAATAAATATACAGTCATTTCACCTGCGACTGGTGCTCAGAAATATTCCTGAATGATGAATGATTCTATCAATATAGACACGGTTTTGTAGTGCAGCAGTCTTTATGCTAGGCTCTTTATGTAAGCAGGATTAATGCACAGACAAAGCTTAAATATGTGCCATCACAAATTTCACTGCTGTGCAATAAGCACTGCATAGATATGTGATTCTAATATAGGCAAGAGCGTGGGAGTTATTCATCACAGCAAATGGCAGACAGCCAACAGCTCATGTTTGGTTCTGTTAAAGCTCTGACATAAAGTTCTAGTACAGCAGAACAGGTTGAAACAGAGTCGCCTGAGTGCAGACCACACACACGTGGGACTATATTTGGTTTTGTCTGCTTAACATAGGGTTTACATGCACAGTATGACTTAAATGCTCCATACATTTGGTTTATGATCAACCACTCACGGCAGTTTACAGGATTTCTATTGAATCAAACAGTTGCCTCTTGCAGCTGTTTGGAGCTATCAACATGCTAAGCCTCTGAAAGAAAGAGATTTCCATGAAATGCTCCTATTATTTGTGCAATCAATCACCTTTAAGCAACTGCAGAATACACAGGCCACACCCCTAATCCTCAGCCTTTAAAATACTCTATAAGGCTGCTAATTCGTGTTAATCTTGTTTGTGTCTCTGCTTTCATTTTAAATCGTGTCACACATATTTCGACTGAAACTATTCACTCCCATTTTTTAATCTGGCCCCCCCAAAAAAATCCTTACTTGCTTTATATATTTTCTAACCTAATATTAAGTATCCAGAGGAAGCGAGTGAGTTTAATTTTTAATAAGGTGGAGAACCACAAAATGTGCTGACCCTCTCTAGCCGTGACTCGTCCATGCTCTTGGAGTACTCTTTGAGCTGGCCCTCACGGTCCGGCCGCAGGCTCTCGATGTCAGCAGAGAGATGAGGCATGTTGGACACCCAGGCGACTGTCCGTTCGTTGAGGGCCGGGGTGTTCAAGGTCGACTGAGAACCCTGAAACCACAACACATGTCAGTCATGCTTTAAATTCAAATGTCTTGATATTTGACTTTTGCTGAAGTGAATCCTCCAGTGAAATGAAACATGTATAGGTGGTCTCACATGAGCCTCATTTTGTCTTCCTTTCATTCCATTTCACTGAACTGAAAACATGTTAGTATAATAACACGCCATGTAAAGCGAGGCACAAAGAACTGTCAAGCTTGTGTGGTTAAAAAAAATGTTAAGCTTTGGAGCTCCATTTTAAATCACTGTAGTTACATTGACCTGTTTATTGCCTGGTTTGAGCAGATGCTGCTGTGGCGGCTGCAGTTGTGACTGCTGAGACTTCTTGGTGTTTCTTGTGGGCGTGTCCGTCGACACCTCTGCGGCCGCTGGCGGGCCCTGGTTCTCTTTGGCGGAGCTCGTCTGGTACGGGAGCCCGGGAGCCGGACTGTCCGTCACCGACAGCTGTGCGTCCTGTTGCTGCTGCGTCTGCTGTTGCTGCTGTTGCGCCGGCTGCTGAGTCTGCCGCTGCTTGGGCTGACTGCCGCTGTAGTTTGTGTCAGAAGAGTCGAGGAGGAGATTCCTGCTCTGCGGGCGAACCTTCGGAGGTGTGGCGGTGGCTGGAGTGTTAATGGACCGCTGTGACTTGAGGTGTTGTGGCGGGGCGATGGAGGTCTGGCGGACAGGGTGAACTGTAGTAGGTGGTGTGGCCAAAGAGGCGGGGGTGCCCGTCCCAGTGGCTGTCTGAGATACAACTCCCATCAGGTGCTGCTGCTGGAGAGATTCCTGAGAGGAGAGAAGAAGGTGAAAGAAAATTACGGAAATGCTGTGTTGAAAATGTCCAACCATGATGCCCCCAGTGGTAAGATCCAATACGAGACAAAGGCAGACAGCAGTGCACGTGGCTACCGCTTCCCCCCCACGGGTATTATGACACCAAGATGAATGAAACAAGCACATCCACTGCACCAATTTGTTTTACCAGATTACAACCCAACACATATGCCGTCTGAATGTTTTGAACACAGTGACCTGCATGGATGAAAGGCAGGTGAGGCAAAGCAACCTTTCAGCACAAAGACCAAGTGCCTCACAAAAGACATAAAAAGGAATTATGCTCTAAAAAAATGTGATATCAAAAGACACATAAAAGTAAAATGAGTACAATCAAATGGAAGACAAAAGGTAAAACTGCATAAGATGCATTAAATCACAGTGTAGTTACAGTGGAGGGCAAGATAGAAAATGGAATATTTGTAGTTTAACAACAAGGAAGTTTTGAGCCTTGGTTTAAAAGGACTTAGAGTTGAAGGGGACCTCAGGCTTTTTGGGTTTGTTCCAGATATGTGGTGCGTAAAAACTGAATGCCGATGTTTTGTTTTGACTCTGGGGACAGTAAGCAGACCTGTCCCAGTTGACCTGAGAGGTCTGGATGGTCAGAAATGTGTTTTGGCCCTAAACCGTTTAGTGCTGGAGGGATGGATGGATGGATGGATGAAAGAAAGGAAGGACAGATAAAGCACTGTCCTGACACACCATCTATATTAATAAACAGGAGGCTTGTGATGTTTGTTCCATTAAGGCCCACGCAGCAGGACAGAAATAGCTCAAGACTACATAGCTGTATCATTAACACTTTCAACTTATCAATGTGATATATCATCAAGCCAGAGTTTCACTGAAAGCTGTTCCAAAAAATACAAAAATCCTTTGATACAGTAAAGTTCATAACCCTAAAACACACTCATGTGTTTTAAAACAAGTTAGATAAGGCAGACTCTCAAACAGTTTAACATCTACGTCCAGGAGATCTGAGTCTGATGTGCACTACACAGAGGGTTAAAGTATGCATGGTATAATACAATGATATGTGTAGTATCGACAGTTATGACACTCTTTTCTGCCCTGCTGACCGACACCTAGTTTTCAGCCTGGTTGAAACAAGGACAAATGGTATGATTGATGTCAAGCACCCTACACAGTTCAGCAGAGCAAACCAGTGAGCGCTCCCGCTTCAGCGTGCTGTCTGTGGCGTAACAAGTGTCCCCCAAAAGTGCCCTCACGTTACTGCTAGATTTGCATATTCTGCTGCTCGTGAGAGGAGCATTTTGTAAACAACTCCTATTTTTGTTGGGATGCGAGCTTTGTCCTGCAACCCGACAATCAGCCCGAGCAGTGAAAACAAAAGGAAAAGCAGGATCCAATGAAAGGCATGGACTGGATTCAGGATCTGAATTCAAGGAAGACATTTTTGTGGCGCAATCAAGGCGTTAAAATAACACTAAGAATAAATAACAAGGCTGTCAGTTTCTTGGGAAATCTGGCTTGAAATAGGCAAAAAAACAATCCAGGTCTTTTTAAGAAGACTGAGAAGATGTATTCTAGGCTGCGACTGTCCACATCATGTGTGGATCCAGCAGTGAGAACACTGTGTGTTGAATTTGAGTGGCATAAGCCAGCAGATCCACGGATACGTACGACATATAAGAGTAGAGTCAGTCCAAAAAGTGGGACAGAGCCAAATGTGCAGTTTCAGGCTTTGGGTTTGACTGTAAAACTCAGAAAACACTCACAAAAGCTTGACATCTTACTGAAATCAGGCAGCGCCATTTTTTCAACCTCATTTGCCCACTCTAAAAAATGTAAGGGGTTAAAATGATGATAAACAAATAGCTAGCCAATACTTTCTAACACTCACCTGTTTTGTCCTGAACGACAGCTTAAAGCAGTGACTGTGAATTATAAATTCAAATGAATATCTAACTTAGATTCAAGAGAACCCAAAGCAGCCTGTTTAGGCCTGTAAATTAGTCTCTGAATCTTGACATTCACAATGTTTGTCAGTCAAACAAAAGTCATATAACAAGTAATTATTTTTCATTACTTTCTGTAGAAATAAAATACAGTAAGTCTGTAAAAATTATATTTTTCAGGTCCCTCTTAAGCTGTTTTCCCCAAAAAATTTGAGATTTCCGTTGAGTTTATAGGCACACCCAGCTAAAGCTAGTGCAGTCTAATACAGCAGTCCTGCAATAAATCCTCTGTGAAGGGAGACGCTAGAAGACGTAGACAAGATAAGAGAAACACCTGTTGATACAACGCAATGCAATTAACTGGTAACTGAGCATACACTGTGATGGATCTGACAGCCGAGAAGCCAGCAACAACGGCAGCGGCCAGCGTCAGTCAAAAAACACACAACACGCAGTCCAGCTTGAAGATGCAGAATTTGACCTGAATCATTTTAAACCTTACAGATGGTTAAAGTTAGAGATCGCTGTTACAGATGCAAGTGAACAAAGCAGAATGAGCAGCTGAAATGAAGAGCAGTCTGTGAACAACATGATCTCCACCTGGTGGTGCTCTTTCAAATGCAATACCATTCTGGCTATTCAGCTACAGTTCAGTAGTAGCAGTCATTTCTGTCCTGTGGTTGCACACTCATTAATAGGCGATGGGCATATTAATCTGTGATGACTGTGCCAGTCACCTCTTTGCCTGTAAAATGACACTCGACTGCACTGTCCACTGCTTTTAACAAAAGTCTGAATTAGAGATTCCCACAGAAGAGTTGCGTTGTGTGCATACTTATAATCACAGACACTAAAGTTGTATTGCACAGATCTTGTTTCCTGTATTCGTTGCATATTTGCAGATTTTTGTGAAAAACAAGATACAGCAAAGTCATTGCAACCATAAAACTGTTTCTGCATAATGAATGAAGATAAGTAAGAGATTCCTACCTGCACCTGCAGTGACAGCTGGTGCCAGGCGTAGTCATTGCTCTGATTCTGCCGGGTGAAATCATCGCTGTAGCTGTGCGAGTGGACAATGCTGGGCTGCACCAGGCTGCTCTGTGACCGCAGGCCGGACAAGTCCTCGCTGCGGGAGAAGGCATTGTTGCCAAAGGCTGGCTGATAGTCGTGGTGGCCGTTCTCGGGCTCGGGGGCGAGGAGGAGAGGCGGGGGAGGCTGAGACTGAGCCGGGGAGTTCTGGGCAGCCAGATGGAATAGGGGGTTTTGGAAAGACAGGGGGAAGTGCATGGCTGCAGCGGCCTGCTGCTGCTGTTGAGAGATGGATTCGGTGGGCCCTCCTATGTGGCCCATCTGGCTCAGCCTCAAACCGGAGCCCGCCGAGCCCGCTGGCATATGCCCTCCCATACGAAGAGGACCGCAGAGGTTCCCGAAGCTGTGGCCCAGGCCGGCAATGGAGGCCTGAGAGGAGGTGAGCATGTCTCCCACAGAGTTCAGGTTGGAAATGCTGTTCATACGGGAGTCCTGAAGGTCCATCATGGACACACTTTTATTCACACTATGAACCTGAAAGAAACAACAAAAACGGCTAATGCAGCTTTAGTTTGGACTGGATTTTACACAAAAACAGTTTTCATGACAAAGAAAATACACATGTATTTTACTCCATACTAAATGTACAGTAAGTGTGTGTATTTTTAGTTTTAAATTGAATTCAAGCACAGTTAGCTGCCATATATTGTACAGTATAGTTATATTGATGCCTTTAGACAGCAAAATGCATTTATATAGTTATGCCAGACCAATGTTTTACTCCCCTGAGTGTTGTTTTATTGCATTTTAGCTTCATCAGCCCTGATCTTTTCTTAAAATCCCTCTTTATGTCTTTTTTATTGCCTTGGGCTTTTCTTAGATCTTATTTTCATGCCTTATATGCCTTCATGCCTTTATGTCTTAAGTGCTGTATGAATAAGCCTGCCTTGGTATGTCTTACTGGATATTTTACGACATAAATAATTAATCCAAAAAACTGTAAAGTAAGCGCACAAAGTCAACCAGGGGATAATTTCTTAATGTCATTTTTATCCTTTGAAAGTATTTTTTTGGAAAATCTTACATTGCAACCAAATTCTATTGAATGAAGTTGAAAATCAGACTTGATAGCTTTGATGATTAAATAATCAGTAATAATCTGCTATGATATCTAGTTCAATCACAAAAAGTACTCTCAAAAGAAGAAGAAAATGTCTTAATTGCTCACCTAAAGTGGATAACTGTGTGATGCCACAGTCACATCAGATTATTTGTAAAAATGTAAGGACCAATACTTGCAGAAAAGGCTTAAAAACTGCAGAATTTAGCGGATTTAGCAAACAGAACAAAATGAAACAGTTAGATGACCATCTGACATCGCACCTTTGGATCGGGCTCAGTGATGTCCGAGCTGCTCGTGCAGTATGCAGGGCTGGACCGAGCCAGCGGCGGGCGGGTCACGTAGAACACCTCCCTGGATGAGCGGAGATCTCGTTCTGCCTGGCGCCTCATGTTCAGATTAGATGAGAGGGATTCTACAGCTGAGACTCCAGTCGTAGGGGATGGCAGGCGAGAGATGTCTATCGAACTACAGATACACAACAGAATGTCATGATGAACTTTATTTACAATATCTCATATTTACACTTTGATTCTATTTTGCATGATCCCATTGCATTTTAAACAATGTACATGAGATGTATGGAGAAATAGAAATGCAAGCACAGGAAAGACGGTCTTAAATGTTCAATAGATATATATCTTATTATACCTATATATGCTACATTTTTGTTTTGTTTGTTATTTTCTGTTTTGAGCTATTTTAGCCTAATTTTTTATTTGTTGTGTTGTGTGTTTTTCTATTGGTAAATTTCTCTCTGCTAGTGTTGATACTGAATGTATGTTTATTGTGTATTACTGTTTCTGTGCAAAGCCCTGATAACCTGCTGCTGAAACAAAAGAATGTACATTTTTCTATCTATATATCTAACTAAGGCCCCAAACTGACCCAAACTGATGCCACTGTGATCACATCACAGTGCCTTAAACCTGTAGGCCAGTGGTTCCCAACCTGTTTTGTTTGTGACCCTTTAATATGAGGCAATAGCTCTTTGCAAACCCTCATCATTGTTCAAGTTAAATCAAAGAGTGAATTTTTGGTATCATTTCTGGAGGCCTGAGAGGATAAAACTGCTTTTCACCAGAAAAAAAAAAACAGAAAAGAGAGAAAAGTCAAAAACATGAACACATTTTTGTTTGCAGAGTGTATTTTTTTTCCCTAATCTCCCAATTATCTCATAACCCACTACCTTCATTCACCTTGTAGGAGACGACCGGGGTGAGGAACCACTGCCCTAAAGCCCACCAGCCCACCAGTACACCCATGTCCGCCTACTGTTCTATAAATTTTACTAAAATATTATATGGTCAGAAAATGTTTGAGGACACTGTATCTTGTTAATTGTTGTAGTCAGCATTTTAAAGGATTAACTGTCAAATGAAATAAAATAACAAATTGGCTAGTTTGGTTGTCAATGATTAAGAGGAACAAAATATAGATAAATTATCACCTCAATAAACCATGGTAGCATGATTCCTTTGCTGTTCTCATTTCATAACGAAACGTGTGAAAAATCCAAATTATTCTGCACACTGTCAATCATTTGTACTAAGAGCCGTTGATCTTATGCATGATTTTATGGTATGCAAAAATTACACATGTTGCATTATGTAAATGTTTCATAATGAAACATGTGTAAACCCAGTGAGGACAAGGCGTGACTCCACCCTGTCAGTCACTCGTAGCCTGATACATCTGGGGTTAGAGCTACAAGGAGCAGCAGGTGTGCGGGTCCTTGTGTTGGTTTCAATTTCCACACGTTTGATCTCTGTACTCTCAGACCTGCCTGCAGCAGATTTAAGTAATTCTCATTCAGTCGCATGTTTACTGCTGCAGATTTTGTTCAAACAGGCTAGTACTTGGTAGGAGGGATTTGTAATAGTAAACACAAAAGAGATGCAGAGTCCCTCTGATAATACAGCTGTTTTTCTCTTACTTAGAGCGTTCTCATTTAAACAGCTGTAATGAGAGCAACTGTCTCTTGACAATAGCAGAGTGCTGACTTGAATTCTAACACAGAGGAAAGAGGTTTGGGTAAAAGAGTCTGAGAACAGATGTTTCTGGCAATGACTGATTGATAAAATACTTAAAAAGCCTGAAGAGGTGCATTAGCATTATTGGCTCTTAGAAACACCACTTATTGTGTATACCTGGCCTATTTATGTGTTACCGATAATTACACCCATATGAAGGTGTAATTCCTTTGTTCATGTGCGATTGGAGCATATTTGCAATTATGACCATTCACATTGTCTTGAAAAAGTTCAAATGTATTACCCGTCTTGGCACAAAGTGCACAGGAGCACACACCATGCAAATCCATTTTCAAGTGCAGAAACAATAGCAACAAAAATGCACGAAAAAGCAAGAGAAGATACCTGTTCAAGTCACGCATCATAAGGCTTTGGAAGTCAGAGGACATGAGTCGATTGAAAGATGGCCGCGAGAAGAGTCTGTCCTTCGGTCGGTCTGGCTGGTGATTTGTAGGCATGTGGAGCTGCGGGTTCCTCAGGGCGACGCTGATGTCATTCAGCAGCCGTGGTAGGGGTCCCAGTTTGAGAATAGCATCCTGTAGCATGGGCAAAGGTTTTCAAAATCAAAAACATCCAAAGTTCACACGCTTAAAAGAAGGGGTACTCAAACTCTTTTGTACCAGGGGCCATTTAACTGACAGTGTTGTTGCAGTCCAGGCGACTGGGGGGGAGGGTAAGACCCAGAAAAAAGGTAAAATAGAAGGTGAAACTAATCACCTCGTGTACTGATGACCTACTTTACTTCAAAGTCATTATCCTGTTGTTGTGGGCTTGACAGGGAAGCATATGGAAAGATGAATCACAGGCAGACTGTGCCAAGCTCAAGGTAGTTACTGTACAAATAGCCTATGATCTTAAATTATTTTTATTATTATAAATAGGGATGCCCTGATCTAATCAGTATTCGATAATGTCCTTTTTGAGACGATTGGCCAGACGATTAAATCCTTTTTGTCATTACTGTTGCTTTAAGATCAAGCTTTCAGTCATCAGTTACATTCATTCAGTCACGATCCATTAGCACAACAAAGCTGTCAGGGTTCGCCAATGTTACAAAAAAATTCATTCCATGTTGTTTTCCTAAGAGAACATTTATACTATTTTTGAGAGCATGGTTCTGGATCTGCACTCATTGTTTGCGGATAACCTTATTTTAGGTCTCAGAGTCTGTATCAGGAGAGAAAACCTGTACATCCCCAATAATAAAACTATTATTCAGCGTTTTCTACATGTCTTTCATAAAACACACAGCATTTAAAGAGCACAAAACGTTCCATATCTGTCCACCTATGAGACAATTTAGGGCCGTGCATAAAAAATTTAGATCTTTCATTATGTTAGAACCACAGCATAATCTCAATGAATTAGAGTGCAAACACTGTAGTTAAATATTAAAGTATTAATTTCACCTCAGTTTTAATGGAATTCAAATAACATTCATTCTGTTTCTACGCAACAGAAAACTGCAGGGCCTCATTTTTCAACTCTGCACATTCTTCAGTTAGAGAAAGAATATTAAATGTTTAAACTAATGCTGCAGTAGCTCATCGTGTTATTCCACCTACCTTGCTGAGCTGGCCCATGACTTCCCACAGTAAGCTGTGGAGCATGGACAATTCTCTGCCGAGGTCAATGTAGCCCTCAAAGCCTCCCGCGTTTCCTCCTGTGTCCATGTTGGAAATCTCATAGAGAAACTGCTGCATGGAGCCCCACTCCATCTCCAGGAACTCGTTCATGAAAAACATGTATTCCTCCTTGGGTCCAAATCTGCAGAGGCAACAATGACAGGAAACATGACAGTGACACTAGTGAAATTCACGACAGCGGTTCGACCACATAATGTTAACTAAAGGGCTGCTTACTAGCTTTCGACTGCATCTCACAGCCTTCATCAGCATATGGAGCTGACTCGCTCGTCATCACGTGACTTTCGTACACAGTATGGGTCATGTGAAAACAAGTGGGCGTACATGAGGGGGAGCTTGTAACTCCTGTCTCCTTTCAAAGTTTCTGGCACCAGATGGAAATGGCCTCTTCGATCTTTCTCCACTAACTCCTGACGTGCAGTTGAAAGCGCTGGAAATAGCTAGTTTGAGGATTGTGGCTAAAACAAATTAATCTGTCACTTATTTTCTTGATGTTTTTTTTTTTTTTTCAATGAATCATTTAGGCCAGGGTGAAATGTATTTAGAAGTTGCTTTAAAAACAAACCAAAATTGTGTCTGAGTAAAACAACGTAGTTATAAAATAGTCCAAGAATAGTGAAAACAGCCCTAAAAAGTTCCCAAAGCCTGAGGCAATGTCAAAATACTTCAGATCGCAAGTCCAAAACCCAAACATATTCAGTTTGCAATGATATAAAACAGAGAAATCCTCTTGTTGGAGAAGTTTGAACCAAGTTTGATACATAGTGGACTGTTTCTAAATATAAGAATTCATTTCCTGTTGATCAACTAATCAACTTATTGTTTCAATGTTAAAGGGCAGCTTGAGTTATTATTATTATATTATTATGTATGTTATAATATTTATTCTACCTCTAGTATTTTATCCAGTGTTCCTAGAATGTAGAGTTTAGGTATTAAAATGCCACCAAACTTTTGATGTTTTAATTATAAGTGGCCTATGTAAGCCACTACAATTGTTATAATATTCCAAGAATGTCAGTAAAGAGCCAAGAGTGAAGGCAGGAACAAATGTGTCTCAGCTGAAAGCCTTGGAGCTCACTGTGGGTGACTAACTGTTTATACCCTCTCAGTCAAGCCCCTGTGTCCATGATGTTACTCTGTGACATGCATCCTGCCTCGCACAAGCACCAAGGTCTGCAGATCTAAAGATGATCTGACTGAAATGGATGTAGCGTCGTAGCTGGTGTGAGAGGACAGGCGATGGCGGAGACTCACTTGCTGAAGCTGGCCAGGTTCTGCATCACCTTGGCTATGAGTGTGAGCGTGCGGGATGTGCGTTCGGCGGGGTACTCCTGCATTAGGTTGAACAGGGAGGGGGACATGATGGCTGGGCACATGAAGCGAAGGAACAGGGAGGAGCTGATGAGGCTGTCAGCGAGATCTTCTCTTCCGCGCTCAGCACATCTGGCTCTCCATGAGGCGAAAACTTCCTTCAGCTCCCGGGGAAATATGCTGAAACAAGAGCATGAGTTTATTACTCACTGTCGAGGAGAATGGCAAGAGAAAACCCAGCAGCCTTCAAGTTCTGCAAGGTCAGGAAGCAAACATACAGAAATTACTGGACCATACCTCGCTCCAGATTGAGAATATGCTTATGAAACCATTTTTTTCTTACGTGATTTTGCAGAGTTGCAAAAACAGATTTAACATTGTTGTTACTTTGGAGAAACATGGAGGCCAGCTATTCTGTCAAATGGAAAAACAAAACTATAAACTGAAAGCCTGAAAAAAGTCAATGTAACCAAAGTCTTTTTTAATTTAAATGGATTTTTTAAACAATTTCTGGAATTTCTTTGAATATTTTTTTTCTTTCACTTCATATACATTTCTTTCAGAATTAAAAATCTGTTTTACCCAGATTCTCTGACTATTTCAATAAAAATGTTTTATTTTTTCAGTTAAAAATGTATTTTTCAGCTGACATTTGTCTGATCAACAGAGCGGGAGCATAACAATCTGAATTACGGCATATGTTGAGCTCTTTGATCGATCATGCTTCCTTCAGGAAATGTAGGAACTGGGAAAGGTGAGAAATTTTTGACACCCCATATTCAAGTGATTGGCATGGACCAAAGCAGAGAGGTGCATGTGCCAGCAATCAATACACGTATGGAGCAGATACATATATAAAATTTCTGAGGGGAATGAAGAAAAACTAACCAGAGAGAGTTGATAATCTTGCAGAGTAAGAGCTCACAACACATGCGAAGGTTGGCTTGATGGTCAGCGAGGACTGACGGCGGGACACGCATGGGATCCACCTCACAGTTCTCCTCAGACTCATATAAGGCTCGAATGAAGTCACCTGCAGGTTGGAGATCACGCTGTATTTCCCCAAATGTATGAATATACAAAAAAATTCAGCCCAAAACTTCTTTAACAGATGGATGGGAGGAGAACACAGCTGCACATACGCTGATGGGTTTTTCTTCTTACAAGGAGTGAAATCATGTCAGTGAGGTACTGTGTAAGATGATTATGACAGTATATAAAAGTATTATCATGAGCTAAAATGTGTGTTAAAAAGTAGCTGTTTGGAGGAAGTCAATATTAAAACTCAAAATGTAAATGTAAAATATACATAATTTGTAATAAATGGGATACAACATTTTTTTTTTCATTGTATGATAAAACTAGAAAATTCCCCCTGGGAAATTTTGAAAGGGACACGGGGTGTGTTCGAGCCGACAAAATTATCTACGTTTTAAAGTTTGAATGAAGTCTCTAGGAGAAACTATGGTGAAGCAGCGGACAATTGAAAAAGGCTGCAATGTGAGAAAACAGCAGATATCAGAGGTAGTCAGTCCCTGATTAATGAATTGCTGTCAGCTGTGTTTCTGTGGCTTTCTCCTTGTCTGTCTCTGTTGATCACCTCAGCTGTCTGTGTCTGCTTCTCTCCTCTGCTTCATGTCTCTGTTAACATGAATTAATGAACTGAATCAATAAACATGAATGGAGCTAATGCGAACGGAGCTAACAGAGCTAACACTAACGGAGCGAACAGCTAACGGTGCGAATAGAGCTAACGGCGCTAATGCTAACAGAGCTAACTGTGCTAGCAGAGCTAATAGAGCTAACGGCGTTAACAAGGGGGCGGGGGGATGGGGTTTTCATTATGCATTTGTCTGTGTGTGTGTGTTTATGTATCTGTCATTGTGTGTGACTGCGTATGTGTGTGTCTTCGTCTGTTTGTGTGTGTGTGTCTGCTTGAACTACACAAGCAGCCCAACCAGCTCCTACATGGAGATGTGTCTGGTATATGTGTGTCTGAATGTGTGTGTGTGTGTGCGTGTGTGCGTGTGTAACTTCTGCCCCACCTGCTGATAATTACCTCTGCACCTCTCCCACTGTTTACCTGTTCCTGTTCAGTTTTGATGTGCTGTTTTTAATCACTTTTTAGCTGTTGGTTAGCCCTTTTTGTGTGTGCATTTGTGTGACTACTGTCTGAAACTCTTTGGCAAAGTGCTTTCTGAAGCTGAGTTTAACTGTTTGTTGGACAGAGATTGTTTTCAAACAATGCCCTTGTTTTGACTGAGCTCGTTAAGATAATCATTCTCAGGCTTGTTGTCCTGCAGATGTGTGTGCGTGGGTTATTGACCGGTGTGTGTGTAAATGACAGTTGCAACTGTTAAACTCTTCCCTTGAAAAGCGGCTTTTTCGCTGTCGGTTTCTTCCGAACAACTTGCGATTGTGTCAAAACCGTAGCTGCTATCAAAAAACCGATTACACTGTGAGATGCGGACAAGTCTGGGCCAGATGTACGTGTGTTTTGTGTCCAGATATTCTTTAGAAAAATGACAAAATGGTCGACTTAAAAAGACTCTGCGACTCAGAGAACAGGAGTTTGTATTGTATGCAGTGAGATTTGGGTTCGGCGAACCTCCTGAACTAAATCCTCTGGTGAGAGAACCGTACCTCGTATCAGAGTGTACTATAGATCATCGGACTCCCGAGAACTTCCTGAGTCCGAACATCTCCTCGTTTTATTCCTGAGACAACAACTTTTTGTTTTATGGCGAGCTAAAGACAAGAGGCATTTCTGCTTTGCTCACAAAACAGCTCTGAATTTTAACATGGGACTCAATGGGAGAGCAGGAGGGAGCTGGCTGCACAAAAAGCCTCACTATTTAAATTCAGTAAGTCTCTCAGCTTTTTCGAGGACATCGCATGAAAGAGGACAAGTCTCTAGGAGAAACTATGGCGAAGCAGCGGACAATTGAAAAAGGCTGCAATTTGAGAAAACGGCAGATATCAGAGGTAGTCAGTCCCTGATTAATGAATTGCTCTCAGCTGTGTTTCTGTGGCTTTCTCCTTGTCTGTCTCTGTTGATCACCTCAGCTGTCTGTGTCTGCTTCTCTCCTCTGCTTCATGTCTCTGTTAACATGAATTAATGAACTGAATCAATAAACATGAATGGAGCTAATGCGAACGGAGCTAACAGAGCTAACACTAACGGAGCGAACAGCTAACGGTGCGAATAGAGCTAACGGCGCTAACGCTAACAGAGCTAACTGTGCTAACAGAGCTAATAGAGCTAACGGCGTTAACAAGGGGGCGGGGGGATGGGGTTTTCATTATGCATTTGTCTGTGTGTGTGTGTTTATGTATCTGTCATTGTGTGTGACTGCGTATGTGTGTGTCTTCGTCTGTTTGTGTGTGTGTGTCTGCTTGAACTACACAAGCAGCCCAACCAGCTCCTACATGGAGATGTGTCTGGTATATGTGTGTCTGAATGTGTGTGTGTGTGTGTGTGTGTGTGTGTGTGTGTGTGTGTGTGTGTTTGTGTGCGTGTGTAACTTCTGCCCCACCTGCTGATAATTACCTCTCTACCTCTCCCACTTTTTACCTGTTCCTGTTCAGTTTTGACGTGCTTGTTTTTAATCACTTTTTAGCTGTTGGTTAGCCCTGCTTGTGTGTGCGTTTGTGTGACTACTGTCTCAACCTTTTTGGCAAAGCGCTTGGTGAAGCTGAGTTTAACTGTTTGTTGGACGGAGATTGTTTTCAAACAATGCCCTTGTTTTGACTGAGCTCGTTAAGATAATCATTCTCAGGCTTGTTGTCCTGCAGATGTGTGTGCGTGGGTTATTGACCGGTGTGTGTGTTAATGACAGTTACACCTGTTAACTGAAAAGCGGCTTTTTCGCTGTCGGTTTCTTCCGAACAACTTGCGATTGTGTCAAAACCGTAGCTGCTATCAAAAAACCGATTACACTGTGAGATGCGGACAAGTCTGGGCCAGATGTACGTGTGTTTTATGTCCAGATATTCTTTAGAAAAATGACAAAATGGTCGACTTAAAAAGACTCTGCGACTCAGAGAACAGGAGTTTGTATTGTATGCAGTGAGATTTGGGTTCGGCGAACCTCCTGAACTAAATCCTCTGGTGAGAGAACCGTACCTCGTATCAGAGTGTACTATAGATCATCGGACTCCCGAGAACTTCCTGAGTCCGACCATCTCCTCGTTTTATTCCTGAGACAACAACTTTTCGTTTTATGGCGATGTAAAGACAGGAGGCATTTCTGCTTTTCTCACAAAACAGCTCTGAATTTTAACATGGGACTTAATGGGAGAGCAGGAGGGAGCTGGCTGCACAAAAAGTCTCACTATTTAAATTCAGTAAGTCTCTCGGCTTTTTCGAGGACATCACACGAAAGAGGACAAGTTTGTCTACAAACTGATCCCAAAATTATGCGTGTAGAGTGTAATTTGTGGCCGTAGCGACGAGAAAAAGAGAAGATTTTCAGATCGTTTTTAGACTCTGTGCCACTCTAGCACGCACTCTAGCACGAACATTCCGCGCAATACACACCCATTATAATCTCAAAATTTCCCTCCAAACGATCACTGTGACAGTGACTGATCAAAAACTATAGGACCAATCAAAATGTGGATGAACACACCAATAGACCAGACTTGGGTCTACATTTTAAAGTTTAAATGAAGTCTCTCGGTGAATGTATGCCTGAGCTACAGATGTTTGAAAAACTCCAATTTCAATCTTGTTTTTGTCGCCCGTCCCATTCATTTCTTATGGGAAATTTATCGCAAAACTGCAATAAATTTGAGAAAAGTAATAGCACACCGATCCCGATGAAACCGCATGTTTTGATATATAATGTGCGAGGGTTTTCTCAAAGCTGCGGGACGAGTTAAGGGACGAAAACTTGGAGGAGGATGAAAAATAAGAAGAAGAAGAAGAAGAAGAAGAAGAAGAAACGCGCGGGATAGTAATAAGTGACTCGGGGCGTAGCCCCGAGTCACTGGCTCCTGCAGCTATGAAATAGCTGTAGGAGCCAGTGACTCGGGACGTTGCCCCGTGTCCCTAATAAGAAGAAGAAGAAGAAGAAGAAGAAACGCGCGGGATAGTAATAAGTGACTCGGGACGTTGCCCCGTGTCCCTAATAAAGGAATACATTTTATGTTGTGACACAGAAATATTATTAAAGTTTCCTGATGTGACATTTAGACAGTTCTACTCAGACTAGTATTTCTAAAGATGCTGCTACCACACTGAATAAGCCTAATGTGGGAAAATGTCACAAATAGAGTACAAATGTAGATCAAACCACCTCATCGTGAAACAATGCTGGAATTTAGCCTAGTCTGACACACATCGTCACGACATCTGATTTCCTTTGAGCTTCAGATAGTCTTTTTATTCAGGCAGCCAGAGATTACATACAGCACAGACTTACCTATAGCATCCTTGAGGTATCTGTGACCTATCAGTTTGAGGTACTCTTCCACAGCCTTCGTAGCTAGCGTGTTCTCACGAAAGATCAAGTGCTCACGGTCCATGAATCGATCCACCTCACACATCGCCATGTCAGACAGGAACTCCTGAGAAGAGATTACATCTTCAGTTCAGCAGAGCGTACACAAAGGACAGGAAACAGTACTTATTGCGGTGAAACACACCTACTGATCACACAGGGAGCTGACAGATCAGACAGAGCAGCAGTGATTTGTGGAAAAATAACAAGCAATCTGGTTGCATTTGACCCCTTGTTTACCTTTGTCTTCCCTGTGCTTTGAAGGATGTGCACCAGAGCAAACGCCACCTCCTCCTTGCTTTTTACACTCAACAGCGGCTCCAGGACTGCACACAGTGTTCGGTAGTTGTTGGTGATGTACTCAGCAAACTCCTTGTAAAGCTCCATCGGGAGGATGTTCATTGTCTGGTAACGAGACTTGACACGTAGTGAGGCGTTGATCACTTTGGCACTTCCAACACCACCGCTTTTGGCCAAGACACTGGACTGTATCACCGGGTACCACTGCTCGACGAACTGCCGGCCTGTGATGCTGGAGATGGGGATGCTAACAAGGCCGAGATATGTGCTTTTCTCCTGGATTACGAAGAAAAGCAACATTTTATTTTTTCAGATTTGTAGCACAAACTGTATTTGAGCAAGAACTAGGGGTTTTTTTTTCAGATCAAAACAGATGAATATAATACCTTGCGTCTTTTTTTGTCAGTTTCCTTGTAGAGGTGCAAACGAAGGCTACGAATGGTAGGCAAATTGTTAAATTCAAAATGCTCGCCCCAGAAGACGGTGTCGGTCCGGGGTTTGCTGGTGGTGCGTGCGTACAGCATGTCATCCAGACACAGCTCACAATAGTAGCGTTTCTTAGCTGGAAGGTCTCGTGCTTCAATGATCCACAACTTGAGCACATTGTCCACCCGTCTGCTGTTGTCCTGGAAGTGAAACGAGGAGTTCTGTTACTGCATTATAACAGTCCTTACTTACATCAGTTCTTAATGTATCTTCAGATAAAATACCAGGTCACCAGGGGTCAAATCAGTTTCATCCTATTGTATCTACCTTGTTGGGTTTGACGGCTCGTTGCAGATTTTCAATCCACTTATCTCTCTCTGAAGCTGATCGGCAGGCAAAACATTTTGTCCCTGAACTGGTGGTCACCTGTAGACAAAAAAGTGTTAGCATATTCATTATCATTAAATATTCCACATATGGCTAGACGCAACAATTATTTTCACAATCAATCTGTTACTGTTACTGTACTGATTATATCAGTAAGTCCAAAGTCCAAAGGTGAAAATATTATACAACATAACCCACCTCAAAGCAGTACTCTTGACCTAAAATGCTGGAGTGGACAGGTTTGATTATGGCCTCTTCATCCAAAACTAGGTCCAAAGCCTCCGCAGCACTGCTAGGAGAAAGTAGGGATTCATGGGAGTGGGATTCTTTGAAGCTCTGCATCAATCGTGTCCTGGTGAGAAAGAAGAAGAAGGGATTTATTTACTTGCAGAATTCACATACTCTTTGGTCTTTATATACTGATTATATTCGTCTTTAGATAAACACCCAAAAAGGATTTCATACAACAAAAAATGAGTCACTCCTGTAATTTCAGCATGATTTTTGAGATCTGATCCTTTTATAATGAGTTTATGGAAAAAGATAAGACTACCAGATTTTCAGTTCTGGCATTTGCAATTTGGTTTGTTGACTCGACACATGTGACTCATACTGCATGTTAGGAAATGTGGCGCCTCAGTTCGAGGTGCAGTTATAAAAAGGTACAGAGAATTACGCCTGATCATAGGGCAACCTATACAGGAGGGCAGCTCTACCAAGAAGAACACTGCTTGTCATTTTTAGCCAACAACAGTGGATTTTGTAGGCTAAAATGATGCGTCTTGCTAGCAAATGTGATAAGTCTAGCTAACTATTCAGTCAACTGAAAAGTCCATCTTTGGCAGACATTGCTATGTGACACATTTTAAAACAAGAACCCTGCAAATGCTCTTAAATATGTACTTGATGGCTGCGTACATGATACATTGCTTAAAAGCTAAAGCTACATGACCCAGACATAACATCAGCACCATCACCAATTGTTGATCCATAAAACATGTACAAGAGGAGCAGCATTGACAGTGAATTTGAGTGTAGAGCTAGTTCAATGCATAGCATGCTAATAAAATCAAATTTAAAAATATCTGGGCAAATTAAAATAGTACTCGTTCTAACATCCCTTAAATTGTTTGGGTGCTTCCTGCATACATACCTGAATAAGCAATACAGTGGTTAGACTGAGGATATACTCTGTTGTTCATATTTTCAAAGTGTGCTTCACTTTTACAAGAGAGAAGGATTTGAGGATATGAGGAATAAGCCATGAGTTTGGCAAATGCAGCGGTATCCAGCATCATGTTTGGCTTGAGTTTCTGGAGTGTGAACTTCCCCAAAACAAACAAAGAGCGCTTTGACTGAGCTGCTATCATTACTCCAAATTCTGATATAATTGCATCTTGGCTCACAGGCTGATTTATCCACAAAGAGTGGATATGTCTGTCCTGAACAGGTATTTTTCTAGTGTAACCTGTAACACCGAAAAATAATGTAGAAAGCTAGTAACATGCCCATTGCCTTTAGATGAAACACTTAGTTATTACTACAACTACTAGAACTGTAGGCAGTAGGCCAGTTAGCGAGACATGCTAACTCTTGCAGCTTACGTTAGAGCAGATAAAAACAAAGCTTACGCATCACACGTTTGCTCTTGTGTTTAAGATTTCTGAAAGACTACGAAAAAGAAACCACCCTCCAAACTCTTGAGATACCGGCATCGGCCTGTTCAGAGCCTTATGCACTCAGCGTCCACATGCTGGGAAATGCAAAGCTCGACAGGCCTGCTGGCTTCTAGCTGCCGCTATTACGCTATGATGGGACAGCTGCTGTTCTTAGGAGAGAAGGGTCAATAAAAAAAGATAGTGAGGAAAAGAGTTAGATGAGAAGACTGAGACCTTTCTCACGGCTGTATGCTAGAGCTAAATGTGAAGCTCGAGCCAGCAGATGATTAGCTTAGCTTGGCATAATGTCTGGAAGGTGGGGGGTGCTAGCCTGCTTTGTTCAAAGGCATAAGAATATAATTTCTCAAAATATCAAGCTTTGAAGAAGAATAAACTAGCTGTTTCTTCCTGTTTCCAATCTGTGTTCGCAGCTATGCTAGCTGGCTACCGGCCATAGCTTCATATGTGACATCTTCTCATCTAGCTCTCAGCAAACAAAACAAAAATAACGAGTTTAACACTGAAAAGCTGGAGCTAGCATTCTGCGTCACTATTAAAGTAATAGTTTGGCATTTTGGGAAATCGACTTTGTTTTCAGGCGGAGGGATCGATACCACTTACACACGATCTCATATCTGTCTGTTAAATAAGAGGCTACAGGCAGGAAAGGGTTATGTTAGCATTAGGGCTCTGTGGGTATGTAGAAGCAAAACATCTGCCATCAGCACCTCTGAAGCACACTAATTAACTAATTAATATATGTTTTGTTTTGTTTTATGCGGGAAATGGGGGTGGATGACTTTCTGAGCAACAGAAGTGGTGGTAGGCAGATTGTTTTTTCCACCTTGGACTGAGCCGGGCTAGCTGTTTCCCCGCATTTCCAGTCTTTATGCTGAGTTGGCCGGGCAGCTGCTGGCTCTGGCTTCATACTGAACAGTGGTACCAATCTTCTCACCTAACTCTCCGCTAGAAAGCGAACAAGCATATTTCCCAAAATGCTGAATTATTACTTTAAGATTTCTAGTTTTGAAGAAAGCTGGACTGAAAATGTGAAATCATCTGCACTGAAACTCTGCAGCTAGCTCACTGCATTATTAAGACTGGCTGTGTACGTAAGAGAGAAAATGAGGGGAAAGGAAAAAGCAGCAGCTTTGAAGAAACACCTGATAATTATGCAGCAACTGAGGAGCACTAATTTAAGGGCAGATTTAATGTCGATGTGAATCGTCATGTCTGAGGAGCTGACAGTGCCATCGCAGAATGAAGTACATGAAAAATGCTCTGGTAAACCGACTTGGCAGCGGAGGTAGAGCAGCTGCGTTGGAAAGCTAAAGTGTGAAGTTGGACGCTGAGGATTTATAGCAAAGTCAACTTAACACTACTGAGTGAATTAAGTGTGTGTGGGCAGAACTCAAAGCAGGCTGTGAAGGCAGCTGTCTGAGGCAGTGGTGGGAGCTGGAGAACAGCTGTGGTTAGACAGGAAAGTATACCGACTGAGGCAGAAAGTCCCTTTAACCCCAACACCATTAAGCTACCCTCCGAGCCTCCTTCGGCGCTGCCTCCACAGAACCCCATGGGTTAATACATAATTCATTTTAACATTTGAACTGGGTTTCTGCATTGGCGCTCAGTCTGTGTTTTACAGCAAAATATTTTTACATTGCTTCCTAAGCGACACATCTCCCATCTCCGAGCATTGGACATCCACAACTGCCCTAAAAAAGTCCAATATGCATCTCCCATGGCGGGAGGAAAGTGTACCGTCAGCATTACATTTTTACTTTCCTTTGCCTCACCCTCTCTACATCTTTACTTTTCCCATATGTGCATCGTGACTGGATTGTGTTAGGAGTGCATAAAATTTTGATCACAACGCAAGCAAGAATCTTCTGGGACATGACCTCATGTCAGAATACAAAACAAGAAAAAGCTGCCATGAGAGCCTGTGGAGCTGCAAGCTATCGCATCCTGACACGACTGGATAACAGAAATCACGCTGACAGGATAAATGTAGGCATAGTGTAATTCTAGCAATTTTACCAGGATGAACAACAGACCTTTAAAATTAAGATATTTGACCAAAACAGCATTAATAACAATTTTGTGTGAAAATAGTGTCAAAATGTATTTAAATAAATTAGGATGATAGGTTTCGAATCCGGTTGGATGTTTATAAATGGTCACCAGAACCACACCAATGAGCTAATAGGCTTTATTATGAAGTGTAATCAACCATCCAACCTGCATAGGGTGATGGAGATGTGTAAAAGCAATTGCAACAAGCAACAATCTATGTAGTATACAATGAAAACTCAAAAATAAGTCAGTAGGTTTATTTTTTTTTAATAAATTTGTGGAGTAAGCTTGCAAGCATCAGTCTGTCTCATTACTCTGTGATATGTGTGCAATACACCCTCATGTGCACACATAAAATGAACTTATCTAACCAACACTATTTCTCTCATGCCACATCCAAGCTTTCAGTTTTACGTTCACTTGCATCACAGCTCTGATAGCAGCATTGCAATGATGGGATCAATTGTTTTGCACTGCTGCTATTAATATCAATCAAATGAATATCTTTAGCCACAGCCCGAAAGCACTGGAAAAAGCACAAGCCCAAACCATCTGTGAACGTACCACCAAAGGCAATGCCCTTCATTCAGCAGGGCTGTGCTTTTGTCAGAGTGGTTGATAAGGAGCCACAGTTCAGGTGAAGAGTGTCAGGTGGGCTCCTCGGAGAACCACCGGCATCAGTCACACAAAGATATTAGGGTTTTTTTTTTGGAGGAAAGGATTAAAACATATCTCCCCTCAGGATAACACAAATGCTCGCGTTAGCATGTAATCACGTGAGCAATAACCTTGAACTGCTGTTTTAGAGGCATCTTGTCTTGAGGAGGTGAACCAGTAGACGTTTTGATATTGTGTTGGATGGAAAGTCAGGAGATCGTCAAGGTCACCTTTGAAGGTCAACCAGTTTTTGCAGCAGTCTATCAAGTCAAGAGTATGTAGCTCGGTCTAAACAGCGGCTAGTGAGGCCTGAAGTAGCAGAAACACTGACACAATGTCTCAGGAGGAAAAGCACATGTGAAACTACAAACACTAAAAATGGCTCCATTTTATTGAGGTAGGCCGGTAAGCCAAATCCTACATGGAGTGCAATCATCATTCATTATATTATTTACATCTGGGCTTTTCTTGTCAAAGTCAAAATGTCTGCTGTGAAAAGGTCCACACAGGACGAGTTCTAATTGGTTTTCATCACATTTCCAAAGATCCTCATCGGTCAGTGGCTTTAAAGACACAGTGAAATGATATAAAATACATCCTGTGTTCCTGTGCCAATTGTTCAGTTGTCTCTTGTTATATTCTAAATTTCTGAGTACTTTCATATCAAAATCTCTCTTTTTTTCTCCTGTGAAACATAAAAATATTTTTGATCAGTCTGACTGTTAGCTGGTGGGTAGATAGCAGAGCAACACCGCCGCAGGTGAATGTTCGGATTGCATCTAGCAAAGATTCTGTTCACATTTCCAAAGACTGTGGATGACGTCTACTTTTTCAATTAACCCTTATCTCCTGACATAACTAACTAAAACCTGCCCACGTGTGCTGCTTCACTCAGACTAGACACACACTCTCGCTTCCATTTCACTGTGACTTTAAAAACACCATCATTAGGTGAAGAGCGAACAGAACGAGACCATGAGTAGAAAATAAAGTCGCAGTAGTGTCAGCTATACAGCAATATCCACCTAAAGTCTGCTAGCACTCGCAAACATTATCCACCACAATCTGCTGGTCATAAACACACCAAGTCAGACTTTAACAGTAAAACTGCTGAGTGTATTACAGTGAGCAAGGTTGTGTTTCAGTGCTTACAAATTCAGCCTTTTGAAGGGAAGAATGTGAATTCTCTACCTAGAACCAAACATGAGGCAAAAAATACATGATAATACATGATACAAACAAGGCATATTCCCACTTAAAATAACAACTTAACAGTGGTCAGAAAATTAAGCAGTATCCTCTGCAACATTCTGCTTTAATGCAGTGCGCTATAATTACACGCGCTATACTATACACTTTAATTACAGTAAACAATCAGGACAGGTAACCTTGAAGCCAGGTACTGAGGTTAGTGACGTTCTAGCTGCAGCTCAAAAAGAAATGTAGCCTTCAACAGCACAAGTGAAGAGGTTTCCAAGGTAGTCACGGCAAACGACAGTAACACCCAGCGCACAAAGCAGCACATCAGCCATCCAAGCAAGAACAGATCTGGAGATCTAAGTGCATAAATGAGCTAAGTTACATGTACTGTGTAGGTCATCTTTGATGATGGTTGTGGCTCAGTGGTTAACACTACCACCTCACAGTAAAAAGAGGTGACAACACAGTTCATGTATCCACATTGTTCCCTGACTTGATTCCATTTGATGCATGTCACCCTGGTCTCTTTCTCCCCACTTTCTTCCTATGAGGCTCCACACTGTCGACTATCAAATACAGAAAAAGATGCCAAAACCAAAAAAGGCCAAAAATGTGTATGGTCTCTGGTTCTTTCTGAGTGCAGATATATTCTCCTTGGGTTTGTGTGGGTTTCTGCTGGGTGTTCCAGCTTCCTCCCACAGTCCAAGAACATGATCCAGAGGAACACAGAATCCACACTGTCATTATTTTTCTGGTTTATTTTGTCTTGATCGCACAATTCCTGCATGATCTTGCCACAACACAAACTGTAACATACATGTAACAGGCCTGCCTTATGCCTACTGATTATAGATGATAACCAGATCAGAAATCTACACATTTTAAGCTACTGCTCATGACAGGACGGTTTGGGTAGCTCTGAGATGATATATAATTATTTTGTAATAACAAGAAGACGAAACTAATTAAAAAATGTGATGATCACAAGGTAACAGTCATAGGAATATATTTGTTAGACCTGCAATAAACTGGCAACCTGTCCGCAGTGTTTTCTTGGCTTTGGGCCAACACATGCTGGGACTGGTTCCAACCCCCACGTGACTCTGAATTAGAAAACATTTGGTTTTACCACGTGTTATATGACGGCTTTATTAAGTAGTATTTAGTAAAAGGTTACTTGCCTCTCTTGGTCAGCACTGCGAAACCGGGGCAAAATCATCTGTCTGAAGCTGCTGGTCCGGTCCAGTTTGGGCTGACTTTTGGCCCTCTTGATGGAGCCCTTCAGCCTTCGATTGAGAAAACTCTGAGGAAAACAGAGGAAAACACATTTCATAAGAGCAGAGTAACAACATTTCCCCTAGCTCTTTGAAAATAATGCAATAAGAAATGTACATTATTTACTTGCAGGCTGAGCAAGAACTTTACGTATGACATTTTTTTTATCTATGAAAGTGTAAACTGTCTTTCAAGCAGCACATTCCCTAGTGGGAATTTATAATATTGGACTGGGCCTAAAAAAAGCCAGCATGCAGAAAGCGTATATATGCCAGACTTGCATTGGGAGAGTGTGACAGACCTTAATTCTACTCACCGGCTGTCTGAAGGGCTGTGGGGTGGCATTGGGAGGGGTCTCCATGCTTGACTGTCTTACAGAGGCAAAACTTGCCCTGCGAGATTGGTCTGTGGGAAAAGAGTGCAGACATTAATTAAATCACTAGTGAACAAATGCAGGTGTTCAATTTCCTAAATGTATCATTCTAATAAACACATTTATTTCTCCTTTTATCTGAATGTAGATATCACATCAAATTGCACACGGCGCATTATGAAAGATCAAGCTGACTTTTAGATTATACCAAAATGCTGTGAATATTGAGATTTTGACGATGAACTGTCCAAACTGTCGGTGAGTCAGACTAATTGGCTGCTGAGTTGTGGCCATTTAAATTTATCGTGTTGCTGTAGGGCTGTTGCTGAGTAAATTTCCATCAAATTTTACAAGATTGCTCAGAGTTTATCTGTGTTTGTGCTCATCTAAATTAGGTAGCAATTACACAATGCGTGCAATGATTATGACAGTTTATTGCCAAATAGGTCTCATGTGCTTTGGCAGCCAATAACAGGAAAATGGTATTGAATCAGGAAACAAATGAATATATTTTTGAGCTCATCCAAATACATTCTGTACCAAATTTGGTGAACATTGGGTAAAATATGTGAGGGTGTTGAAAAAATGTGTCAAATGAGTAGTGGCATATATGGATGAATTGTTAAGTAACAGCTGCACAAGCAGCAGAGTCATATTGAGTTTGATTGGCGGTTAGAGTGTTGGCTTACAAAGTGCTCTGACATTCCTGTGAGATTTTAAAACAACATGAGGCCATGAACAAACAATGTAATAACAAAATGTCCTTAGAAATAGGTCGCAAAAGGAATAAAATACAGTCCAATATTACATGATTACTTTACAAAAGGGCAACAGCTGAATGGATTATGTAATTATAATGTTGAATCTACATATAATAACTTGAACTATTATTATTTACCTTCTGAGTTATTCAACCAATATTTCTTGATGTTATTGCAACATCACCACTAAAAGGTAGAATATGTTGGACCCTTCACGAAGTCAAAGCCCAAAGTTCATTTTTTCAGTTAAGAGGGACATTTTATCACATTTTTACAAATTATTACATCATCTTATTCACAGCTTGTGTAATTACCTTGCAGTCATTGTCATTACCTGCTTTGGTCTCATATAGAAGGGGAAATAGCATTCAAAAAGCACGACAAAGACATAATAATAACAAACAAGCCATCAGCACATCAGGAATGGAGAATAGTAGGTGTAAGTGAAGCTCAGCAACAAGGACAAACATCTACAGCCCCAAAAAACCACAACAAGCAACACTGTGACACACATTTAAGACACTATTCACTGCCCTTCCATTGGAAAATCCCAAATGACCCAAAACCTGGTGTGAGAAGATAATGGGCCCCTATATAGTATAAGGAAGTAACATGCTCTAATGAGTCATCTTGAACCCTACTGTCTTTGTTGGGCTTGTGCAAACTCTGGAACATGGTGGTGGATCTATAAAAGTACAGACGGCTGTCTGTGGGGAATCAGATCTGACACTTTTTCTATGTGTGTTGGCTAAGAAATGCACAGGAGCGGAATACTTGAGGCATAACTCCAAAATCTTTATCTCTCCATACATATAACAGGGACGCAAGGGGTTTTATAAACAGCACAAAGAAGGCCAATACGCCCCATGTCACTCCAATCACCATAGCTACAAGCTTTATATATAGCCCTCTTTCCTCCTTCTAAAAAATTGTCATATTTCCTAGACTGGTTCCAGACCTATGACTTGCCACCCACATGTTAAATTTGTCCAAATAGGTCTGGTATTGTTTGTACTGATGGCTATTTCCAACCGTTATAGAAACAAATTTGCCAATCAGAAGTTCAAAAGGCGGATAAAGAATAGAGACAGCATCTATCTCACTCCAGCTATGTAGCTACATACATGAAAATAATGGCAAAAATGTGGAAAAGATGGATGTCGCTACACAAGCTGCTATGATTCAAGTTATATAAGTTATGATCAATGTGAAAAACGCTAACTGCTTTAGGCAACTGCTACTGCAGCTGCTACGTCACTCATTATCTAGATTAGTGCAAAACATAAACTGACCCTCCGCTTAAAAACGATAAGATAAAATGAACATCATGTCAGGCTGAATGAAAAATAAACAGTTCAACAAAACGGCAATTCAGTGTGATTATCAGGCTTCCAATTTCCAACTAAACTATGTTGCATTATTTTCATTATATTGTGCATTTATTATCATTACTTTTTCTTATTATTATTATGTTATTTTAAGAGCAGTTTAGTATTTTTTTTCTGTTCGTTTTAAATATTTACCCCTCTTTCTAACTGTGTGTTGACCAACTAGTGCTACAACAAAGCAATTTCCCTGCAGGGATCAATGAAGCTTCTCTGAATTTGAATCTAAACACTAGTCAGCATTGGAGCATGAACATGTAAAAAGTGGCCCTTACTTGAAGCCAAAGACGATTTTTTTGTCGTAAAAAAAGCCACGTTCTATTTTGTAGTCTTACCCTTTTCAGAGTTTATGGATTTTTTAAAAGCAGATTGTATAATCACAACCACACATCATACATTTGATCCTTTGCAGTGTGGAGTAAAATGTCACTGATTCATCCATAGGTTGGTCTCTTAAAGCTAAAAAGCTCATTATGTCTCATGTTGATATTCATTCTGCCCACTATTTTTGCCTGTGATTGATCTGTGGGACCAATGACATCGAAATGATCCATTACCCAAAGGAGCTGTTTTTTCCCTTTGCAACAGGGATTCAAGACATTCTGTCATCCTATGATTTCCTCGCTCCCAAAGCCTGTAAATAGGCTACTCTCCAGGTTCTATTCTGAATCCCAGCTAATTGTTTGGTATCCATGGAAACAACTCCAAGGGCTTCTACTTGAACTGCAGAAGATATTGGCACACAACTGCACAATAAAGATGATGAAAAAGACTAAGTTGCATGCTGCAGAACACAGTGTTTCTGGTACCATACGTGTGAGTGAACTGATCAGACCTATCAGCTGCCCACGGGGGGAATCTTCCTCAGCTGAAGGAAATATTTCTTTAGTGTCTCATGTGAGGCCTGAAACCTGACACATCTCACAGGCAGAGCTACAACGAATTGATTGATTGACCCTGCAGAGCAATGTTTAGAATATTTCCAATTTTTGACATCGCCGACACTAAAACAGTCCCCTACAACATGTAATGCTCTAAGTAAACGTGACATATTAAAACACATGGATGTGTTCACATGGGCTATTCTGAATGTAAATTGCTGTCAGGATGGAGTGTGTGGGTGGCAACAGCCTCTAGCTAACTGTGATACAGAAGGAGAGAAAGACAGAAAGAGGAAGACTGTGAGTGGGTAGTGGAGAAACATTCTCAACCTTTAGTATATATCTCTCTATTAATACACATTTGGAAAGTTTGTTTTTTATTTAAATAAATTGAATTAAATCATAACCTTTTTTGACGGGATACACTTTGATTTTTGTTCTAGACAAAAATTAGATGCAGTGTAAGGACACAATGTGCCACCTCTCAAACTGAGTGATAACACAGAGCCTTATCAAATGCAAACTGTAAAATTGTTCTTTAATAGCAATAGCAATGAAATCTCCCAGCAGCTATCCATTTACCAAAAGATGCACTTAATGAAACCCTAACTTTTAATTCAACCTATGGCACACAACCATCAAACAATCATGACCGAAGCTCTCTCGTCAGATTAGTATCAGCAAAATATAAATCCTGGTACTGTGCCTGGCGCTACGAGTGGTGAACAAGTCCACAGCCATGCTCGCAGCTCTGTAAGACTGTAATTAGGCTCCACAGCGGTTTGAGCTTAGTGCTAACGTCAGCATGCTAAAAGTGTGTGTATTAATATGTATTCTAAGCAGGTTTTTAGTTTATAGTCTGTTCACACTGAAAAAGTGTCAATCTTTTCAATTTTTGAGTGTTCTGATGATGGAGAATATTCTTCCACAATGCAATGCACAGGAAATGGAGGAGCTGCTAGCAGCTTGGAAAAAATAGCGAAAGAAAGATGCTGGAAAATGTTGTACTACACTATACACACTATATAGAAAACATATGCAGCATGGATTTAGGACACAGCATAAATTAACGTGCTGATGTTTAGCAGGTTTAATGTTTACCATGCTAGCATGCTTCTAATTAGGACTAAAGCCAATGTGCCACTGACAATGGTGGGAATGTCATTAGCTTTGCAGGTATTTGGTTTATGATTCAGAGTATATCTATACCCAATTTGTACCCAGAAAAAAATGAAATTTTGAGCTGCGCTAGATGAAACTTTCGCTAAACCACAAATGTCAACCTCAAAGTAGTGCTAGAGGAATAATCATTAGGATTGATCCTCCGGGGACCATGAGGGAAATGTTATTGCAATCCAAATCATATTTGTGGAAATATTTCAGTCCCAATCGAAGTGGTGGACCAGTGCTCGCATGGCTAAAATAATACCAATGAGTTCTACACAGAGAGGTATACAGATTTTAAATTTGGGGAAAATAAGAGCACTGAAATCAGATCAGTACTCAGAGTCGAGATGTCTGAAGTCTGACTGTATACTTTAACACAGCCCTAACTAGTGCCTGTTTGTTGGCTTGCAGATGCACTTTATCAAAAAGAAAGGCTCAAGATTCAATGTGAACAAGCTTTCACACATATTACAAAAACTGTTAACAGCCACACACAGTTTTGTTTGTTCAGAAAGTTATTTTAAAGCTTAACTGTGTCTTCTCAAGTGATGCCTGTGTCGTGTGGAGGACACAGCTAGGACTGCATGTCCCAAATTCCCTCAGAGAATACTGCTGGGACAGCAAATACTTTACATGGTCAGGCTGGTAAGTCGGTTCATATAGTACAGTGACTGCAAACTGCCGCTGAATATAAACATAATGCAGAATATGATTACACTAATATTATGTAATGTATTTAAACAGCTAAAATAAAGCCACTGCATGTATAGGTTTTTGGTATTGATATAAATGTATTCAGCAGCACAGATTTATATGAAGAATTATGCCAACATGGATGTGTTTACTGATGCCACTTTGCATCCCAAAGAAAAACTAGCTACACCGAGAAATAAAAGCATCTCTGATCATTTGCATTTCACTATTATCCTACTTTCTGGGGCTCCCTCAGTCAGATTCACGCTATTTTATGTCATGTGTGTGAGTCTCTTCAGTGTTATGAGGCCTACAAGATTTACATCACATGACTCACTCAATGAGGGTGGGAGCTGAGCCTCCTCAGAAAATTAAGAGAGCTTGAGTTTATATTGACTGTCCAAAGTGGAGTCCAGTTTGTGTTGGAGTGACAGTGTTTCCAGTAACAGGTCACTCACACACACACACACACACGCACACACACTATCCAATTATGTCTGGTCTAGAGCATCTGACAACAAGGAGCCTCTGGTGACTCACAGACGGGCCTAGTGGGGCAGATGTCGTTCATGTCATTTGGAAGCATCCGTAATTGCCACATTCCAAATAGTAAATACCGTTCATGTCAGCAACCAACTGCTGATTATGGCTGGGAATGTGCTATTTTTCCGAAAGCTCCAATGTGTCCATAATGAAAGGTAATATGTCAAGGTATATCAACTGAATCCAAATTTAATGCTTGTAATCAAGTGCACTATTTACACAGAAAACATCATAAAATTAGCACAAGTTCATTATACTTAGACAATTAATTATTGTTACGTCATTATTGGTCTGTTGGACTGTGCTAATCAAATATTGATTTCTGCCATTGGGGCTATAATCACTACTATATTCAATATTTCTAGACTTTTATAATTTCAGTCAGCACTAAATCTTCTGGGAACAACACTGGCGTGATATTTCTTATTTTTTTTACCACTAATGGTATCCGGCCATAAAGAGTTCTGATTTTATGTCCCCAGGTTTTGATACAGCCTCACACATTTCTTCTGCCTGTCAATAAAATGGAAGTGAAATGAATTTTGTTTGTGTTTCTTAAAGAGTAACTTAAAATTAAATGCACATTTCTTGATTTAGTAAATTATACGTAGCTACTTAATTGTACCATGAATTGATCCTGGTGTTAGACTTCACTGTTTCTTGTAGTTTTTCTTGCAGTTCTTCCAGGAAACAATCTAGTAATTCTGTCCTCTAGACACCAAAAAAGACACCAAAGTGCAAAGCAGCCTGATGCCCACTGTGATCACTGCATGCTGGATATGGATATCATGGAGGGGGCGTATTCAAGCTAAAGAGGGTGTTAAGTAGCGCTTAAAACCATCAAAAAGTTGGACAGATAGCACAATGGGCAAGAGAGGAAGTATGTTTTAATTTGGGTGAACTTACTCTTTAAGTCAGGACCTCTCAAAGTCCAGACCTCAGTCTGCATCCGCACCACATAGCAAGTCAATCCGGATCCAGCCCATACCCAATGGCATGAATAGGCAGCAACATGTTATGACGTTTAATGTTTTCTATTTCAAAATAACTTTTCTATTGATCAATAAATTGTTAGTGACCTTGAATATTCAGTGTAGCTGAAGATCACTCACAGCGATCCTGTCCTCAGATGAAAGTGACTTTAATGTAGTTTATTTCCCTATCATTGACACTGTTGTCATGGCGACATGAACTGCTGGAGAGTGTTGTGTTGTTGCTGCTGAGTTCAAACCATAGACTGTGTAAATCATGGATCTCTGTGTTGTCACCCATATGTTTCCAAAGAGCCATCTTGGCATTTTAATATTGGGGTCTATGAGGATTGACTCGCTTTTGGAGGCAGCCTGAAGTGGCCATTCGAGAAACTGCAGTTTTTGGCACTTGCAAATTAGTTTCATTTTTCAGCCCCAGAGAATTTGCAATAAACTCCTAAATTACAGATACAGGACATGTCTCATTTCCTCGAGTGCACAATTTCTACAACTGGTGTAAATGTAGTTGTAAGAATATGTCTGAGTCAGAAATAAATATGGACTAGCTGTCTGAGCTTTGTCTGCCTCAGTTTCGTGCTGGTCAAATCACAAGAGATGTGACATTAAGTAATTGATTAAATGTTGTTTTGTTCCCGCGAATCGTTCCGGACCTGAGACCTTGATTCAAAATCAAAATCGGACCTTCGAGTAATAGGTTTGAGAGCACCTGAGCCAACACTTAACTAAAGCTTGTTAAAGAAAATAAATGTCAACTGCCAAAGTGCGCTGGTTCAAAGACGGTTTATCTGCCATCATAAATTCATCACAGCATCACAGCCGTTGAAAAGCCACAGACGGTGCAAACGCGTGTGGAAAGTTAAGGTCGTTCATTAACAGCGAGCTGTCCAAACAATCAGCCTGCGTGACTGACAAGCAAAACTTCGCTGGATCAACCTTGCGGCGCTTTGACAAGCCGGCAGCATCGCCCCGGGAGGTTTGACGTGGTTTAAGCGTGAGCTGTGATTTACAAAATGCAGAATGACACCGGAGATGCCGAGCACACAGAGGCAGACGCTGCCAGCATTTCCAGAATCGGCTGCTTGATGCAATGAACTCGCATCTTGCACCGCTTTTAAATGCAAGGTGAATAAACCACAGGACTGTTAATACATTTAAGCTCCCTTTTGAGTGAGGACGCAAACTTGGAGGAGTTTTATTCAAACTAGCTTCATTATGAGTCCGAAATAAACACTCCAAAGATAATGGTGCTAAAAAGATGCTTAAATAGAAAAAAAAAAACTTGGGTTTATGCTAAGAAAAGTTGAGCCAAAAAAAGGGACGAGTGACACTCCTGACTGTGCTCAGAGCCACTCGGCGCTATGTTTAGAAACAGCACTGTAATCAGGTAAATGTAAAATGCACAGAAGAGGCCGAGCTGCAGGATTTGAAAGCAGAGGTGGGAGGAGGGGTTGAGGAAGCAGGGGCAGTGTGGGCGTGAGGGAGCCACGGGAAAGAACCTGAGATCGGCTTTGAAACTGACATATTTTTGGAGGAGCAGAAAGAAAGTGACTTCCAACGCTCTGCGATGTAACCGCCATTTTTCAAGGCCAAAAGACGGGGAGGCTTAAAACGTGAATACCTTTCAAGTGGAGGAAGGCGAGGGAACAGCAGCCTAAATAAACAACCTGAAGTTGCTCTCCATCACGTGTGATTTCCAGCATTCCCGTCTCTCTCCTGCCTGTCCCTCTGCCTGTGTGTGTGTGAGCAAGCCAAGGGGAGTGTGGCCTAGTTACCATAGGAACATGTTCGCAGCCTGTGCACTGCTCTCCGTCAAACTACCTTCATTTTTACTAATGTATTTAGAAGCATTATTGTGTGCTGTGCTTGTAAATGAGCAGACCCAAATTAAACAGCTGGAAATTGTGACAAAGAAATCAGAGATCAAGCAGCAATTTGGAGCTCTTAACACTGACTGTTCTGATACACTTCTGTGTTATCTCACCACACATAACAGTTCAGAATAAGGTGATTCTCCACTTAGATTTCCCCTACAGTATGCACCACCTTCTTGTTTGCTTCTCCCTAGCACTTCAAAACGCTGCTCTGCAGGTCTTGCTGTTTGAAATGAAACAACAGCTTTGCACGCCGTGCTAACTAACGGAAAATAATTTCTCTTCCTCTCCCTGGAGGGAGCAGAAATGGCTGCTTTCATCTGGGGAAGTAAAGAGAGCATAGAGGAGGAAGACTCGGAGTGTATCAAAGCCGGAGTAAAAAGGCAAATGGCGCTATCAAACCTTGAGGATGTCAAAATAAAACTCTGGGAGTGTGACAAAGCAGGGCTCAGAGGGTGAGTGATGCTCCGGTGGAGGATTGAGAGGTGAAAAATCCTCAATATACTGAGGTACTTTTGTAAAGCTTCCCAGTGCTGAAAAGGACTGGAATGCCACGGCAGAGGAAAGCGAGCAGATTGGCACAGCCGAGGCTGGAGTGCATGTTAAACCCTCTATTATACTGGCAACAGTGGTGTCGATGGATTTCAGAGGAAACAGCCGATTGAAGGGGAACATATAAAAACATATATAACAGAGAAATCTCATTGGACCACGACAGACTGGAGAAGAGGCTGTGAGAGCACAGTTGACAGAAGGGAAAAATAGACTTCCACCAGTGTGGGGCTAAACTGACTCACTTGGGGTTAAAACTCCAGATCCGCCACAGCAAACCTCCGCTTGACCAGCCAACCCAAACTGACTCTGATGCGGCAGCCACGTCTTTGAAGATGTGTCCATGCAGCTATACGGCACAGACACAAGTAAAGTTGTTCATTTCTTTTTTTTTTTTTTAGTTTTTAAGACTAACGGACCAAATGTCACTTACAACAGCAAAGTACAACACAACAAAAATAAACATTTTTGAGCATGGAAATAAGAAAATAAAGGAAAAGTAACATTGATGTAGACAAATATTACCAAAGATGAAAACAAAATTATGATTTTGGTTCACACATCAAACATGGAGAAATATAACTTCCAGCCACAGTTATGGTTTGGAATAGGGAAGAGAGAAACAATTTGGGAAATAAGTAAAAAATATTTAGATATCGTGCAGCAGGTGTAATATTGTTTCATGTTCATGGCTTTGAGGATTCTGGAAATACTTTTAAAAACAGCAGCAAGTGTTGCTGAATGGCCCTCCGGGTTTTCTTGAAGATTGTCAGAGATGTTTTGCTGTTTAGCTGTAACTTGTCTATGCATTTTTACCTTAAAACAGAAGCGGTGTAACTTTAATGTCTTCCTAATTTCACTCACTTTGGAGGAAATCTGAAAAACTGCAGGCTACAGTAAATTACGTACTTGCATTAGGAGCAACGTTCAACTTATCACAGCTGCCCTTTACAGCCTAAATGTCACGATGCTGCTTAACCACAAGCTGTTATTATGACTAATTGATAAGCATTCCTACCAACACATCAGTGTTTAATTCCCATGTTTTCTCTGTGTTCTCTGGTTGGAGTTTCAGGTAGAAAGGTGTGCTGATAAAACAGCCAATAAACGTGGAAAACATTCAAGACATTTGATGATTCAGCTTAAATCGAGGCCTGTCCACGTCATGACATTCACCTGCCTTAAAAATGTCGGTCACAGCTGTATGAGACGCTAACTAGCTAGGCTGCCCACTTCAATGAGAAATCTGACGGCTAATTCTGGCGTGGGAACAGATAAAGAGGAGGAGGATTTGAGGAGAGGTTTGTTAGGTCGCTCTGCAAGAAAGACAGATGAGTATTATGAGGCAGACCGTTGTTAGGCTGCGTAAAGTGAGAACAGAGGCTCAGGATGGAGAGAATTACCAGAAGGGTAAAAATATCTCGTGTTTTCCCTGTTGGGCTGCTGATAAAAAATGAGTATGGCAAAGAAATTCATGCCCTGAGGCAAAGGAAAACAATTTGAGATGACTGCAGGACAGGAGTTCCTGCTTCTCTTTTCTGTTTTTTTGTTTTTTTGTTTTTTTTTTCATTAGAGAACATTCAAGCTGACTCTCAAAGCCTTTTTGTCCTTGGCAGCAAGAGAAAGCCCCCTCCATGCGTTGTATTGAAGATGGCTGAAGAGCAGCAGAATTATGATGGAAACTTGGTGCTGGAGTAGAATCAGCTCTTTGCTGGCTGTCGGGCTCCTGGCTGACAACTGTGGCAGAGTGGCAAGGAGTCCAGATTGTCAACAGTTCACGAAGAGCCAAAAAGATTATTAGACGTCCGTGGCTCTCGCCTCTCTATTTCAGCTAAGCTAAAGCAATTCCACGACGAGACGTACGAGATGGCTCATATCTTTATAGGCATTTCATATGAAGGAGGACGAGGAAATCCTGCAAAGGGCAATGAGTCAGAGTGAGCTCGACTTATCTTGATCTATCAAGTGTGTAGCCTCAGATATTTCATTAACTGAAGCGCCTCTCTCTACACTGCATTATGGGATTTTGTTAAGATGAGGAACTGCATGCAAGAACCCACGGGGCAATATACTGTCTGTAAAGATAGCAACCTCCAATCATACCTGTGCTACATGACAGAGCGCCCAATCATCAAGTACATCTTCTGTTTTTGCCAGCTGAGCTGCCACAGAGAGAAATCCACACAAGCTCATCTTGGTTTTTCATCTATTCGTCCAAAATACACACACAGACCCCGAGTCCAGTGAAAGTGGGACACTTTTTGGCAAACACAAATGTGCTCACACCGATTCTGTTTCAGCAAGTGGAATTAAAGAATGAGCTCTTAATATCTACTTTGCATATCCCAGCTGTCAGAACTGCACCCCTGCAGTCTGTGCAGGTGTTCAATGTGCAGCACCCACCGATAGCTAATTAGCAAACTACAGGTATCAGTGAAATCAGTGCAGAATGCCGAGAAAGTCTGGCCAACTCAACAGAAGCTGAGTGCCAATCAAGCAGGTCCTTACACTGACTTCACCTCATGGGGGCTTTGTAGGGACCTAATTTGAAATTCTCTTGAAAATGAATAAACAATATTCTTCTCAGTGTGGGGCCACAGGTGTCACATTTAGTGCCATGTTACAATATGTGATATCAATTATTATGTGTACAAAATGCATCTTGCACGCGGGATAAAATGAACTATTGTAACACTGGCAGACTTATGACACTAGTGAGAGAACTGCTTCCATACAATTTATTGACGAACACACATTTACTGGCACAAAATGCAGGCACTAGGGTAAATTCAGCATGTGATACTTAAGGCATCATAATAATAGAGCATAATCATGACTTCACACGTGGATACCCTCCATAAATTGTCTTATCGAACATCCATCAGGCCAGTGATAGAGGAGGGGGCTACAGCAAGCAAATCACAACGGTTGCTCATTTTGATTTTGTGCCAAATTCCCTTTAGCAGCCTACACCTTTTTAGGTGAACTAGTAAAACTATTCCTAGAACACATGAAAGCTGTGTTTCATATGCACCAGATATCCATATAAAATCATTCGGCAAATGTTAAATTTTCTCCTTGTTTGCTGATGTCCCACTTTCACTGAATTCACCACTGTGGCGTCACTGGTCACTGGGCCTGCAATGCATCACCCTAAGAACTCAAGACACTGAACCTGTACACCTGAGCGAGGCTTATGAGTTTATTAACTGCTGCCGTAAGCCCTGCTGCCTGTGCTGTTGAATATTCAGCCCGGAAGGTGGACGACCAGCATTAACATCTGGATTAATGAGCTATCTGTCACCGACGCTTCACAGTGAGATCGGCTAGATATTTAAAACACTGCAAGTTTTGGAGCATGCCACTTTACTCGGTGCCCACACGTGTGCAACACTTACCCAAAAACACAGGACTTCCTGGTGACGAAATCTTGACAGCTTAGTTACATCTGTGGATGCAGACTGAATCCGGTGGGCTTCCAGGGCACTTGTGAAGGTGCTGAGGTTCCAGGTTTTCTTGCTTTTTGGGACAAAGGTAGAATCAGTTTGTGCAGACCTGAGAGACGGGTTCCAAATAAAAGGCCAGTGTTGTCCTCTTTGAAAGATAGTTGTACGTTAATCATTAGGGCCAAATTGTTGTGTTCAATGCGGGCAGCTCCTCCTGGTCTCACCTATGCTGCAAGTGTGTCCATGCTTGCCTTACAGGTGCGAAGGCTATGGAGGAAAGCGTGAAGCTGGCTGTCACAGGGGTCCCTCACCTTCAGCTCAGTCCATCACTGAAGCCAAAGCTCGCCTATCAGCAGTGGCTCGGTTGTGCAGCTCAGCAGCTCTCCTCTGCTTCTGCTCCCTCTCTTCTTCCTCGGCTCCCTGTCCTCCAACTCTAATGCAATCCAGGAACTGAGATGTGATCCCAATGCAGCTTCCTCGGTAATAAAGAGAATCTCTTCTGAGGACGGTTTTTGTCATCTTAATTGTTTGTTCTGGGCACATGTGACTTCAAACAGCCCCTGCGTCGCTTTATTATCAGGAAATAATATGAACTCCTGTCAGCGCGTCTGGTGTAACGATCCACAGAGCCAATTAGTTCATTATTTGTCACTTCTATTCATAATTAAAACACTCTACAGAGATGCACGACACAACACGTATTCTGTATGGTTACAACTGCTGCACGCTGCACATTAATCATACCGATTACTGATATTAAAATGGGGATAATTATCAAGGTGATGATGCCTGTGGGCTAAGCCAACTCTGAGCAGCACACAAACCTACTGCACACTGCGCGCACTACAACCACAAAAGCATAGAAATAAACATCCCAAAAGGTATTTACAGGCGATATCCCGAAGACGTGCAGCAGCATCTGTGCAATATCTGCTTCGTGCACATTTTTTTTGTTCCGTGCTCCTCGCTTCTAGCTCGGGTGATCTGATCTTGGAAAGCGTCTGTAGTTCACCCCGCGCGGCATAACGACGTCCCCATAATCCAGGAATTCAGAACGAAGGAGGGGAGGGATCCGGTGCCAATTCGACGCCGTGTCCTTTGCGCTCTTGCAGTCCGTCACACCTAATTTTGATTTAACGGCAGCGCGTGAAAAAGGTGGTCGCAAAACGGAGAAGTCTCTCCCTCGAGGGCGGAGATAGTGCGTAAGATAGACAGAAAGAGAAACAACGCCTCCGAAGGCAGGCGAGTCCGCCCCGCGCTGTACCATCTCTGGAGTTTGTAACATCCGAAAATAACGCGGAACGATGACGGCCGGACGCCCACTGCGCTGAATAATTACGAGGGGAATGGTGTTAGGGGACATTGCAAAGTTCATCTAAGTAGATATGTAGAGAGGAGCAGAGGCGATTGGTTTAAAGTACGGATGCTGCACTTTTAATGAGGCTCAAGTTTTCACACCTGGATAATTTTCCATTAACTTATTTTTAGCTGACGTCGAGCGGAAAAGAGATGCCTTTTGTAGTTCTGGGAACATACACAACATAATATCTCATCTAAACACTGTTTTAATAAGCTGCTGCAAGGTGTGCTGGAAACAGGTGGGGAAAAGGACGAACAGCAGCTCATTCTGTCAGCTGGTCAGTGGCACTACAGATTTCTGGTAACAAGATCCCCAGGGGCCCCAAAAAGGCCCAGTTTCACCGTGGAGAAATTGGTTGGTGGTAACATCATTGTAACTTTGGGATATATTTACCACGAAAACACAACCAACATGACGAGGGACCCCGCTTTAGTACCCAATCCTGTGGCCCTAAAAATGTCAAAGTCCACTTTTAGGATTGTCACTGTTTCAGCCATACCGTGCTTGCATGATGCACAGCAATAATGCAGCTCCAAAACATATTAAAGCACAGATTCATATTTCCACATTGGCCATAGAGAATTATCTAAATTTAAGCAATTTAAAGAGGAAGAGATGTGAACAGGTGTTCAAGTTAGAAGATAATCCACCAGGAATGTGCGTTTGCATGTATTTGATTGGCTAACGCAGCACCTTGTCAGATGACACTGCAGCAAAGAGCCAGGTTCAACCTTTTTGAAGGACAGTCCTACAATGTTTTGCTGCAGCGTCTTGCATGAGCACTGCTGCTGCACCTCCACACTCACAAATTTATGAGGGGGCTGCGTTTTTTCATGCTGAGCTAAAGCAGCAGCTTTAGTGCTTTGGAGGCATCAAGGTCCAAAAACACTGGATCCTACATTTCCCATAATGCCACTGAACAGCATTCCATCCTTTCCTAACGACATGTGTCTTTAAAACTCTGGATCAGTTTGTAATGCAGGCTTTTACCCATTACCATTTACCCACTAGAGTGACATTCTGCTACTGTAGTTTCTTGTAGTTTACCTGCCATGGGGAGCATGGCAGGTAAACCGATCCTCATGTATAAAAGAGTCAGCTGAATAATAATAATTCCAGGGTTCACCAGTCTAAGCCAATTGAAGCCAAAGTTAGTCTTTAGGATGAAATTCCCTCTTCATGTTTGGACAGTGTTTCCTAGCTGAGCTGTAGTGGAATTATTGTAGCACAAAAAGGCAATTTTGTACTAAAAAGACTGTAGAAGATACACACTTGATTTGACGAAATCAGACTCACACAGCGGCCATTTTCCACCCAGGGTGGGAAACTCAAATGCTGTTATGAAAAGGACAACGTTGTACTGCTGTATTCCAGGTTGCCTGTCATATGAACACATGGAATCCGACAAACTGCTTTCTGATTGATCTGCAACTGAAAAGACAATGGACAGCGAAAATCTGCAGGGACATCGGGCCATACGTCAAGGTGTCCACACAGATGACGTGTGGAGGCACCAGCAATTGTTCTGCTTCAAAGCATTTTTATTTTGATATCTGCTATGTAAACATGTTACATAAATGTGTCCTGCTAATTGTTAAATCCTGAGTGTGTCATAGATCATTTCGTGGGCACATATATAAAGACGGCATTACGTAAATCCCAGATAAAGAAGGTGTAACCCGGTTATTTTTTTTATCCTCTGTCACTGTATCGCAAACATGAATCTGGTGGTAAATTGTGGATATAAAAATTGTTAAGAAACTGAGACGTGGGTAATGATGACCTTTTTCCTAAATGGTAATAATCCTCTGAATGAATCATGAAGGGTTGGGTCTGTTAAAAATACACAGACGAAGAGGACAAACCCACTGCATTAAAGCATAGTCGTGTTTATAGACTGTGAGTCAGAGTTTGTTCAGGTTTTACTATGGTCTGACTGGGATTTAAAGAGTAATCCCGTTGCATTGAACAAGAGCAAAGAGCAAAGTATAGGAAGCAAGAAAACACTTTATAGAACCAGTAGGGGTGAAGCAAACATCAGTGATTTTACTGAAAGTCAAAAATGAACTTGGGACACTGGATGGCACATGCATGCTTCAGAATTACACAAAAAACACAAACTGGAAATGATACATTGCCACTCTTTCACTCTCAACCCTCACTCACATGCACGCAAACACACACGCACGCACGCGCACACACACATCTCCATGGAAACTGATAAAAGAATAGCTGGTCTGCAAAAAAAAGCGATTGACAAGGCACAAGCAAGAAATTGGATGGTCAGCAAGAAACAAATTTATGGAAAAAAAAGAAAAAATTCAGGAGGATTTGAAGGATCTAAGCAGAACAAAAAAGGCCGGCAGTCATAAAATATGAAGATGATGATATATTAACGTCACTATAATGTCAAAAATAAACGTGTAGAATGATTCTCATGTAAACCTTTTGAAGCCACACAGAGCAGAGCCTAAAATGCTCTCAGCCCAATTGAACTTTCCATCAGTTTGCTGCTTTTTGGGGGCTTTTTTACAGGCTCTGCACATAATGCGACTGTGCGGCTCGAACTGAAAAACATGTCGACGCAAATCCATCAGAACACAAAAAACGAGCAGAAAGATTCGAGCGGATAAGAAGGAATGAAAGTTGCGCGGATGTTGCAGATAGCAGAACAGAGAGGGTGGGCAACAGAAGAGGGGAGAGGACAAGGGAAGGAGTACAGCACAGAGTACAGCACAGTACACCACCTACACTCGTCTCCATGGCAACTACCACACTAGAACGAGTGATAATGCAGTTCCCTCTCTTCCTATTCTGAAAACTGTTCAATTGGTACCATATGCACTGTGCAGTATGTGGGAGACAAAGCTTTCAGTATTCTGTTGTTGCAGATGATATGAGGAATGTACTGCTTCTAAAAACACTACTGGCTAAAGATTCTGACTGCGTACATCACATCCAACTATCCACCGGAGACGCTGGCTTAGCCTGACACTGAATTCATCACCATCGCTTTAAGGGATAACTTGTTATTTTTGAATTAATGTGTTTTTTTTTCTTCGCCAAAGCAAGTGGCACACTGTGTGGGCAGCAGTTGCTTTCAAAGAACAAGCACTGAGGTTGATAGAATTGAAAAGGCATGGTAAAATAAACGCCTTTTTTCTCAATCCAGTTCCTGCTTCTTCTGCTGTCGCTGTGAATTTAAAGTGACACCATGACAACTCAAAACATTTATATGTGGTTTTGTGCGACATGTGAAGATACCAGTGTGCTGAACACAGTCTGACTTGGGGCATTACTGTGGAAGAATGTGACAATATATTGTTGACATTGCACAAAGTGTGCATGGAATATGTGCTAAATGATGCATCATAACCATAAAAGAGGCTAGTGAAAATATTTTGAGACAATGTGTCTTTGCTACACCCACCACTCCTTTTTTAGCCATCCTTCCACGGGCCTTTCATCCTATTCTGGACCCGCTTCTCCAAAAGGCTTGTTTAACTGCCAAATCAGCACAGTATGCTGCTGTTAGCATAGCTAATACTTGTTTATTCTGCAACCAGAAAAATTAATCCATTTGCGGTGTTTGTTCACATCAGTCTGAGGGGATTTTCTTTGTCTGCTCTTCTGGCTTTTGATGTTAATTTGTTAGGCAGACTGTCGTGATTAATACAAAGCACAGTTCAAGCATCAGTCTGTCGCTGTCAACTCAGCATATGACAAATGAAGAGCAAGGAAGATCGGTCAGACGGCCCACCAGGAAAACTTCCAGATAGTTGATCCGCCTCTGCTCTTCACTTCAGCAGCATAGTTTGTCATGTCTGAGACCACTGTCTTTCCAGCATCTTTTGAGCAGCCTGGTTTGTTACAGGAACTCAGGCCGCACCATCAAAGCTCCAGATCTCAATTTAAATGTGGCATTTTGGTCTTTATGATAAATTCAAATCAGCTTGCATGTCTCTGTGAATGCCTGTTGCAACATGGATTGTCAGCTTATGACTTTTAGTACATCAGTATGCTTGTCAATAGCATTATTCACCTACACCTGTGCAAAATGGCAGCATTTTAAAAGGTCCTCATTGACACAAGTGTCGCTTAACACTTCCAACATGAGGCTTAAGCAAGCTGAAAGATGATTTTGGCTCATAGTCACAGAAGACATAAATCTTACTAAGACTGCAAAGTTGAACACTTGAACAAAATACTGTCTTCAAATATCTTGTTTTGTACACCCAACAGTCCAAAAACCTAAAGATTCCCAGTATACATGCATGAAAATGATTTCTACAACAGATCATTATGCATATTATTTTTCTGGCAATCTGCTGCTTGATTAATCGACTTATGTTCCCAGCTTTACGCAAATTTTGTTCTCAATTAATCAGTTTGGTCAATGAAAACAAGAAGGTGGAAACATGCTGGAATATTGCAATTGACTAAAATGCAATTTAGCATTTTGAAATTGCTTGTTTCGTTCGTCCACCACACAGAATTCTGTAAGATTATAAAGAAAAGCATAAAATAGCAATTTTAGACGATCAAAATTGCTGCCTGTCACGTCTACCAATGGACTAATTGATCAATCAACTCATCGTTTCACCTCTAAATCATGTGTTGTTCAGTTCATCCTGGATGCCATGGTTCTACTTTAAGTTATATAAAAAAAACAAAACAATTTTTTTCATAAACCAACAAAAGAGCCTGAGTTTACAGGGTTTTTGGGGCGAGAACATTAGCAGAGGAATCAGACATATGGTTTCTAGACAAGATCAAAATGCATATTCGCTTTTTAAATCAAAGACCAGCTGACAGGTAAAGAACTCACTGAAGCTTGAGCGTTTCTGCATCAACGGCCTGGTTATTTATGACACAGAACATAGACGCGGCTGACTGCTCTGCTCAACATCATCAGGACATTACAGGAACAGCAGGAAAAAATCCGCTTGAGTGCAACACGATCCTCTTGGCAGCGACGTGTAAACAGAATTTTGGGAGCTTTCATGCAGAGGTAAAATTTCTGCCTGAACCATCTGCTGAGGGCTAAACTGACACGAGGGCAGACTCAGCAGGATTTGCACCTGAAACTCCAAAGGAATCCAAGGTCGGCTTCACCAGTCAGCCATGACGGCGTCATCTTCATCCATCATGTTCCCGGCTGAAGCATGAAAGCCAAAACTTCCATACTGCAGCTGAGAAACAAACTCATACTCTTGCTTATAATACATAGAATGTGAAAATTTACTCATTGTATTTCAGAAGCATGATATTTTCCCTCGACTGTTTTGGGTAATTAAATCTGGGAGGTTAAACATTTACATTATTTTGTTCCCCAGTGGGCTTTTATGTAACAGAGGCTGGTCGAGATGGCCAAAAGCTACAGGACGCTGCGCAGGGGAGTGATTTGTGTTCAATGTATGAGGGGTCAAAGGTGTCGACGCTAGTCAAGCACTCAGTGGTGTTCAGGGTGACTCTGTTGTTCTGTTATTGTGCCCTGCGAGAATAAATATAGAAAACCTCGTTTAAGGTCCTAGAGGGATCAACACAGCAGCATTGTTCGCTGTGACACCCGAGACTGGAGTTCAAACAATTTTCTGTTATTAACCATGAACAGAAAAAACATCTTTTCTAATAGCTTCACAACCAGCTCAAATATATTCAAAATGCTTGCAAATCGGCTGTCTGGCTTCCTCGCTATTGTCCTGTGATTTATGTGGCTGCCGTTATGGAGACGTCTTGTTCCTCCAGTTGAGGCAGTGAGCAGTTTGTGGAAATCTGAATTAAAATCTAGTATCAGACTGAACATTAAAGGAACAAGGGCAGAAGAAACAGATGTTTGCTGACAATAACAAACCAAATTCTGTCATATTTGAATGCTTATTGTTCTGATAGAAATTAAATGAGGAATAGCAGGGTGGAATTACAGCTTTGAATGCTTTAATTAAACCTGTCAATGACTTGCAAGATACAGGCAGTTAAGTAAACCCCTGTGCCCAAAGCCATCTCATGTGATTCCAATAAAAAGAAAGTCTGAATGTGAAATTAATGTTTTCAAAAATAATAGTCAAATGAAGTGATTTGTCTTCTGGGTAAACCAAAATTAAACTCGTTTTGTTACCCACTGTTTTGGTAGATTCGGTGTGGATCTGAAGTTGTGACGGGCATTAGAGATTAAATTAATTTTAATATGATGAGGATGGGATGATACAGGCTGTAATTCATGACTACAGATTAAAAACAATAAATGGATGGTCATGTTTTAGTGTGCTGTTCCACAGTGGCTGATGTTTCAGTGTTTGTTTGTGAAATGTGACATAAACCAGAATACCAGTTCAAAAAAATAGTAAATGTGCATTACTCCAAGATTCAAATATTTATTTTTATTGAGAAATATGTTCATTTGTAGAAAGCAAATACCTTGACAATAAAAAAGGCATTTCATTTACAAAAAAAGCTGCCAATGTGCAGATGGAGATCGACTTTGCTTCCAAAGCCAGCGTGTAGATTTCCATCCACTCAACCTGTATTTGTCAGGGTGTTAATGTACAAAACGAGTTTCTGTACATAGACACATCACAAGTAAGGCTTTTTTGCAGTTGAAGGGAATGCAACAGCTGATTTGTTTGTGGTAACTTTTGTTTTTACTGAGTTCTCTTCATCTTTTGTTATCCAGTCAAATGTAGCACTGAAAATATTTGTGTTTTCCTTTAATTGCTTCAAATACTGTAACATAAGAATCTCTGTGACTGCTAAATTTTCAACCTTTACAACAAATTTCTTTGCATGGATGAGGATAAAACAGGATGTCGCCATTTGTCTGAAGAAAAGGTATTTACCCCCTGGTGGTGGACAGCGACTGCTTCTGGTTTTAACTTATGTCACTCAAGTGACTAAGTGAACCAATACATTTAATAAAGAACCCAAGACCTATTTCCTATTTATTTTTTTTAGACTAATCTATGTTCCCACAGCACTTTGCTTGACAAGCATTTTCTGGCGAGCACCCTTTGTTGCTGAGGAGTCAAGTCCCGTCACCCCTCCCGAAGTGTTTGGAAATCCGTGAGCAGCCACGTATTTACGGTACGCTTCTCGGATGATGCGGAAGGCTCTTGTGTTAGCATAAGGTATGTCAGTGACTGGGTCTCTGTACAGTGCGGCCTTGTGGGTGACAGGACAAACCTCCTGGACGGGCAGCTGAGGACTTGACTGGGCGCTGTGTGGAAAGGCCGCCTCGAAAGCTTCATCGTCACTGAATGTTATATAAGTACGGGAGCACAGGCCTCCGGCAGGCTGCTGGGAGGGTGTGGTGGGATTTTGTGGTGCAGTCTGAGGGATGTCTTGATCCAACCTTTGGTAAATGGGAAAAGGACTGAATTTACTATTTTTACACAAACATACCATATGCCGCTGTTCTACGAAAGAATGTCTCCTGAATGTGTCTATTTATGTCTTTGGTCAAACTGTCAATGCAGTTAATGCAAATGGTCCAGGATTCTGGCTGACAAATTATTTTTTTAACACATACGTACCCTTCAACATCTACGTTTTCTTCTTTTAGGACTGAGTGAGAAACCAGTGGCATCAGGACTGAATGGTAACGGATGGTTGGTCCTTCAAATCGCCGCTTCTTGTGGACTTGTTTCTTCTTGTCTGCCTCCAGGCGTTCATAGTTCTCTATATACAGAAAGCAAAATTAACAGAGGAATCTACACATTAACTGTACTGTTATTAAGTTAAACAACATTAGAATATATTGGTAAATTCATATTAATGACTAATTTAGTAATAAGGGATCAGTAGTAAAATTAACCATCATTTAATATATACTATGATTTTGTGTCTCATTGCGGCCAAACATCTATTCTGAATAAAGCTAGTGACATCTGGTCCGACACAAAATCAACTAACAGCCCCAAACACACCATTTGTGTCTCAAAGAGTCATAATGTCTTTTGACAGATGTCACTTCCACAGCTGCTGGAGAGGTTATGGACAACAAATTGCATGAGGCCTAATGTCTGTTAAGCGGAAAAATTGCTGTACTTACAGTCATTGTAAGGATCCCTAGGCTTATCAAATTGGTATACAGTTTACTTACTACTTCTATTGTCATTTATTTTCTGCCGATGCAATAATATATAACATTCGACTACAGACAGAACATTTTAGGTGCAAAACTCTCTTGACGACATGCACTTACCTAAAGATCGAATGTTGATCTCAGCTGTTATTTTGGCCTCAGCCAGCAGCTCCTCCTGGGTAAGAGGCCGGTCACGATGAGCACCTCTCCGTCTCCGAGGGGCATCCTGACGCTCTTGCAAGCGCAGGTTGGTCTTTCTGGTATGTTCACTTGTGGACTGTCGCACAGATTTCCGAGCTAAAGAATGATTATGGAATACAGTTCAAAAACCCTTATGGTGAAGAATGCGGTTAAAAGAGTATTCATATGTAAAATGTTAAAGTACGTTAAACTATTTAAGAGAAGTGTTTTTGGATCATTTATGAGGAGGTATCTGACAACAGTGTGTAGGCATTTGTGGAGGTTTGCAGAAATCTTACTCTCGCAAAAATCTTGGAATTCTTGAGGAATTCTCCTTTTGAGCTCCACTTTAGTTTTCTCAGTCTTCTTCTGTTCCTCAGAGGGTCTTTTGGGTTTGGGTTTTGCCACCTTTATAGGTTCCTTGGATTAAACAAAGGCAAATTGTCTAATAACAGCAAATCTATTTCATAAGTGTATGATGAACAGGTGAAATAAGTACATACTTTCTCAATAAACAGTTAGAAATGCCTGCTTGTGACCATACAGTAAAGAATTCTAATTCCAAAGCCACTGATATAAGCAACCAATTATTCTTTCTGCCCATTCAGCTACTGTTGAGAAGATGGCTTTAGGCAACCAAGAGCTCCAGTACAGCTCCAGAGCAGGAATAGTTTAAAAAGCAGCTTTTTTTAAACGAAAGTAAATGGTGTTTTACATGTAGTGCATATATGCTTAGGAAAAAACTGCACAGGATAATGTAAGGATAAAAAGGCCAAAAGCCAGTAAACTTCATTTTAGAGGGAAAATTGACAGTTTCTGTGTGTATTTTGTGAACCTGTCACCAAAATTACAATATGTCACAAGAACACGTCATTCTTTGCTGCATTGTCATTTAAAAAGGTCTCTCAGGCATGAATTTAAACCAACAAATTAAATCATTTATTAATGCAGAAGCTTGATCCAAAGTCTGATAGCTCTTGACTGTCACTACCTTATAAGCTTTTGTGACAACCCGACTTTTCCTCCGAGGTGCATCCTCCTCCTGGTCACTGTCTGGCTCGTCGCCCTCATCGATGTCAAAGTCGCTGTCCACTTCATCCTCTGTGTCTGAATGTTCTCCATGATACTCATCATCCCCTGATTCCTGAATGGAGACCAAAAGGCATAATTTAACCAACAATTTATCAAATATGATGAAAAAGATTCTGTGATAATGCAACAACCTTCAGAATACACTCTGAAGTCAGTTTGGTTCCAAATTTTCTCTGAGGTTTTCTATATTTTTACTTTGATAAAGTTGATAATACTTTGATAAAGTTTATACAGGTGACTTATCCTATCATCATTATCTAATCTAAATAAATTAAAGTGTAAATGCACAATCATTATCTAATTAAGACAACCAGACTAGTGTAGGCAGGGTAGTGGCTCCAGGTTAATCTATATAAAAAATTCTTCCTAAACCATGACATTTATTAAGGGAGAATCAACCCAGTACAACAAGCAGGTTTATTTTTAATTCAGATCTCACACTAGCTCACTGCTAGATCTACAACACAAACACATACAGAGAGACAGCTCTCTGCGTGTTTGTTGACACCAAACAAATCCCTAGGCGATACAGCACTCGGGTTGACGGAGTGTAAGGGTGAGACAAAATAATACCAACATCTTGTATACAAGAACATAAACTCTGTTGAAACTTCAAATTTAAGTATATGCACAGGCATGGCCACATTGTTTTATGTGCCTTAAGCATCACAGGATTTGTTTGTCATTTTTTTTATTGAGTTTCATTTGTCAACCTCAGCTGAGACTAATGTCAGAACTGCTAGAGCAGCTGCAGCAACCCCCCCCCCCTACACAAGTGGACCCTTGATCCAGCAGCTGTTTGAAGAAAATTAGCTAGAATTCCAATTGAGGACACAAATCAGCATCTTAAAATGTACGCCTTAAATTAAGCTGGTGCAACAGCAGATAATTACGTGTAATGTTCTGAGACAAAATACAGCTTGAAACACTTATATTCCTTTTTCTCTCCTTGGGTGTGAAGTAGGAAAGGCTGGCATTCCAATCCACCCTTCACAAATTTGTCTACTGTTAAAATGGACTGGGCCAGTACATTCTGGAGTTGAGGTTTCGGACATTGACTTGGTGGTTTTGATGACCAAAGCTGCTGGATCATCAGGAATGATTGCATGAGAACAGTTAAATCACCTCTTATAACAATGCAGACACTTTGAAATGTACATAAACAGACAGTTTATTAGGTACATAGAAATAAATTAGACCTTTATGAAGACATAATGTTAAAAAGCTTGAAACTGTTATGAAGAGGCATTGATTTAACTTCATAGTTAAATCAGCAGCATTGTAATGTGTGCTACTGTTGAATAATATTGTGTTATAGTGAGCTGATTCTAGTATTGTTAACAAACTAAGTACTTTAAAAATGACCTATAAACAATACATATCGACCTTTTAAATCAGTTACACATTTTTGGACTAATACCATGCAGAGTTGGTGCATTAACTGATCTAGAAAAGAAATTGTCCAGTACTGATACAATTTAATCATTTTAGTTGCTGGGAAATTCTTTGAATTATGTCGCATAAACACTAAATAATACGACTTTTTCCTGTCAGACTAGGACTGGTCATGCTAATTATGTAGTCAGTCAATCAAACAGGTCCTTCGAGAAAGTGAAAAAAACAACAACACAGGAATATGTTTTAGTTGTGAAGGAGTCCTGTGGGTACTATGCAGGTTTTAATCTGAAGAATAAAGAATAAAGACTTTTTAGCAGCCTCTGATAACCTGTGATGGACCACTACTATTGGTAAATGTTACGCCTGCTATTCTTATGAATGATTAATACATATAAAAATAATTCAGTAACGTTACTCAGTTATAGTCCGTTGACACTGTTGCCTAATACGATTGAATTTGACAGTCTATCCCTTTCGAGCAATCGTTGATTTCGACCAGCTATTCAAGAGACCAGGTGCTAGCTGGGTGCTAATGTTAACTTACGAGCTCACTTTGTATCAGTTTGGTTACTCACATCGTTGAAGCCTCCATAAGTGGTCTTGTAGAATTCGTCCTCTTCTTCAGCATCCAGTAATTTTGACATGCGATTACCCGCAGTCTTTCTAGGTTCGCGGCCAACTACGAGACTCATTGCTGTAATTCCTAAACAATACGAACAAGCTAACGTTTGGGTATCTAGTTAGCTAATGTTGTGCTAACTTAACCGTCATGGGCAGTTTTGGGGGACTTTTATGTCGTCGTTACAATCAGCGCTTATCAAATTATCTGCTCGTACCCATATTTATGTAAGTTATGAATACGCTAAAAACGCTAATATGCCAAAACTGTTTCTTATTGGTAACACATGCTAAGTACACAGCTAACCGCTTACAATACCCGCTGCCTTCTTGTAGCTAACCAACACTTCCGGAACAGTTGATGTACTTCCGGGCTACGGTCCGAAGCTATATTCAAAATAAAGTGTTCTTAATTTAATACTTGTGACGTTTGAATTAATATAGCTTTATTTACCCTTATTTCATTCGCATTCATGTCTTGACTTCCAAATCATTTGGCTGGTAAATTTAGATAGAAGGCCGGACACGCCATGTTTGTTAATGACAGACTCCTACAGCTACTGTATTGCCATGGCAACAACATATATTGGAATATCCTCCTTGTGGCAGAAAGTTATATGTTCATTTTGTAAGGTATAAGACTTCAACCTCATGGTGTGTGGTAGCAGTTAACAGTCATTATTAATTTGTGTCAAAAGGAATCATTAATTTAATCAGTTTATCAGATACCACAAAACTAGTTATATAACTTGCCATTTGGGGGTCACAGCAAATGCAGCCAGGCCCACTCACTGGTGGAGGTCTCAGATCACTGCTACAGATTTATCCAAAGTTTAGATTAAATTTTGTCAACAAGGATTAGGTGTGCCGTTACATGTGGTGGTAGTTCACATATGGACAGATTAAGCCTACAGCTGCTGTCAACCCTTGTGGCGCTTCCTTTGCTGCTGCAGCATGTTTTATATTTAATTTTATTTTATGTGACTTCCTGAGGTGATGTGAAACAAAACACTGCACAGTTTAGACATTCATAAAACAAGCACAGTACTCATTACATTTACATGATTTCCTTGTTTGTTTGTTTGTTTGGATACAAAAATACACTAGAGCACTAGAATTTTATTTTATGCTACTTTAAAAAGCAAACATAAAAAGCGCTTTATTGAGGAATTAACACACATCCGTCAAAGAATGAGTATAGCAGTAAATGTGACAATACAATACAAGCAAAACATACACAATCAAATTAAGTAGACATGAGAGGCTATATAGATGCAAATGTTGTGTACATTAACCTTAATATAAGGTTAACATTCCTATTTTATCCTAGTTATTTTTACCATCTGAGGTACATATTACATACTACACATTATTTCAAAAGTCTACTGCTCATCTGTGCTTAGAAACAAAACAAAACCAACAAATAAACCATAAAAACATCCATTATTTATTTATTATCAGTCACTAATCAGCCAAGCAAGCCTAGAACTATCTTCTTGTACATTATCTGTGCTGGGTTCGTAAATTGTTTCTATATATACAGTTCACATCAACAAGGGCAATATAAGCAACAAGCAATTAATATAATAATAATAATAATTACATCTCATGTTACATGCATTATGCTCATTTTTGCTTGCTTTGGTTGTTTCATATTCAGGTTTTGTTACGGTGGAGCTTCTGTCTCATGAAAAGATAAGTAAAGTTAATTACTGATGTCCATCTCTTAGTTACTTAAATGTTACCTTATAAGCTTCTTAATGTCCAGAACTGCTTATACCAGCACAATTTACTGTATGTCTTGTCTTTTTCACATTTGCACAACATAGGCTGACATGCTCACATTTACATGAATTAATCAACAGTCATCTCTGAAGGAAAAGTAAACATGCTCTAAAATTCAGTGACTCCTGTTGACCTTTTTGCAGTTTATAAACCCTTGATGCACCAAGTCATACCACCTGAAAATCATCTTTTTACTTATGAGTTATATCAATTTCATGGTGAACCTGCTCGTCTCAGTAGAGTTGCCTGCCCCTCCTTTACTTCCTGACATGGCACTTCGAGGCACATATGCTATTGTGGCTGTGTGCTTTATTTGCCCTTTGCTCTTGCTCCAGAAAAACATGAAAATGAAGCATACGCTCACAGAGCTGAAAAATGAGAGGAAGCCAATGGTTGCCGCTATCAGTAGCGTCTTGACATCAAATGGGACCTTCTGAGCTCCGTTCACACCTGGAGAGGCAGACGGAAAGGCAAACCAACCTTTAAGACGAAAGGGGGTTTTGGAAGATGGTGGAAAGGCTCGGACATGCAGGCTGACAGGCAGGCTGTTGTTTCCTGCCGCGTTAGATGCCACACAGAGATACGTACCACTGTCTTGAGGTTGAGCGTAGCGCACCTCTAGCGAGCCATTAGAGAGAGCCCGTATTCTACCGGTGGGTGATAAAGGTTTCAGCTGTGGGTTTAGCCAGGTGACAGATGGCAGAGGGTCACCTTCTGCGTTGCAATAAAACACCACCGTGTGTCCCTGATCTACTCTCACTTCTTGAGGTTTGCGGTTCAGTATGCGAGGCTGCCGACACGTGAGCAGGCCTGGGACCTCAGTTTCGGTAAAGTCTAGAAAATTCCAGTCCTGCAACTGGATCGAGGTAGTGCAAGTTGGTGGATTTCCACTAAAGTCTAGATACTGTCGTCTTCGCACCACCCACAGCAAGCGGCAGTCGCACGCTAGTGGGTTGTTATCAAGTCCCAGCGTTTTTATGGTGTCAACTGCATGAAAAGCTCCCAACTCAAGTGTGGTGAGGAGGTTTTTAGACACATTCAATAGTCTCAAATGTGTCAAACCCCTGAATGCTCCGATTTCGATACGAAGCAACGATCCACCGACCAGATGGAGCTCTTGGAGTCGGAGCAAGTCTTCAAGGACGTTACCATGAATGTAGGTGATTGGATTAAAAGACAGGTCAAGGTATACTAGATATACAAGGTGATGCAAAGGGATGTATGGGACAGCACTGAGTTTAGAGTGTCTGACGGTGAGGGATGTAAGATTTAGGCCAAAGAGACTGTTTCCTGACAGGGTCTCCAGCATGGGGCAGTGAGAAATGACAAGTTCCTTGAGACGCTCCAGATGACGGAAAGAGTAGTTTGGCAGCGTGGCGAGGCCCAGCCGCTGAAAGTGAAGACTTCTCAGCTCACCGAGCTGTGTGAGGGCCTCCGTCGGCACAGCGGTCAGGTTGCAGCCATCGAGGTGCAGCTCCTGCAGACTGGCCAAGCCGGCAAAAGCTTGATGAGATATAAAAACTAAGTCATTACCTGCAGCTTTCATAAACTGCAGGGCGGCCAAGTCGCGGAAAGTAAAATCTAGAAAAACTAGGATCTCGTTGCTGCCTATGTCCAGTAGCTGCAGTTTTGGCAAACCAGCAAACGCTCCTACAGGAATAATCTTCAGGCGGTTGCGAGCGAGACGCAGAGTTATCAGACTTTGCAAGTCGAGGAAGGCTTCCACTTCAATTATCACCATTATATTGTCACTCAAATCCAAGTCTAAAAGTTGTGTCAAAGTCTGGAACTGCTGACGCACCAGAGTCTTGATCTTATTATGTGTTAAGTTTAGTAGTTTAGTGTCTGGTGGGAGACCGGCGGGGACTGTGGCGAACTGGCCATCAGAGCAGTTCACCTCCAGTAGCGCGGCGTTGCAGCGGCACGGCTGTGGACACTGCTGCCGTGTTTCAGACGTTAATGTCACCCCCGCTGCCAACAGGTAGAGAGCTCCCCAGCTCAGCCAGCGGTGGATGGCAGTCCCCTCAAACATCTGGTGGCCTGCCTGCATGTGACAGACAGAGACACCTGCGAAAAGACCGAGAGAGAGAGTGATGATATTCACTGATGTCACATCATTAGAAATGGGGCAAACATGACTTTCTGTAGCACACAAACACAAGAAAGCTGATAAAAGTGTGAAAAGTCGAAGGAACCCGGAAGCAGATTTTCATAACCAGCTGCTGGTTGAGGGCGCTGTCTGTCTTTGCAGACTTGCAAATAGTGATGAAAGAATAAGACAGAAAGTGAAGGAGGATGTAGCCAAATGTTGTCAGATGGTGGTGCTGAATCATCTCTGTCGAACTGTGAGTGTCAATGATTTCGGTTTATATTTATGTTGTTTACAGTGCTGCAATAATCCAAGATGATAAGATACAGAGGTAACAGCTGCGTCATCCATCCTGGAACAAGCTCCTGCAAAGTCTCAGACAAGCCAAGTCATCTTTAAAAAACAGCTGTGAGCTTGTTTGACTTCACTGGTTTTCTCTTGATTTTATACCTTTTATTTTATGTGTTGTAGCTGCACTTAATTCTTCTTGTTGGTATATATTGTCTTCATCTTTTTTTTTTGGTCTCCCTAACGTTTTCTTCTTCCTGTAAAACATTTTGTAACTTCTCTTTTAAAAGTGTTGCATAAATAAAGATTTCTTGCTTGCTTCCTTCCTGTCTCCTCATTTCACAATCAGGTTGTGTCCACACTTCACCTGTGTCTTGCAGTTCACAACTGCACGAAATCACAGAGAATCAACTTATTGTTATCCACCTGACACATACGAGAGACACCTATAGCCACCTCCATTCACTGACCACCATCAGAGGTAGCTGAGAGCTCCCAAGACCCAGTAAGTGAGCCATTGAGTTTGGATTGTTAAGCTGCACATTCTTTTTCCAAAGTTGAAGAAGTTTCATAAAAACAACAACTTAAAGACACAGTGTGCATGCTTATTGGCAGGTTTCATGCTAATTCAACACTCATTTAAGGAAAGTGGGTTGGCTCTGATGTAACCAATGTAAATCTCTATTGCAATTCAATCAGCAGAGCGTTTCTCCACCTATTGTAGTTTGTCCAATAGTCTGGTTGGCTGCTATTTCTACCCTTTATATTACCTGGAAGTCAAAAATCTTTTTTACAAGACAGATTTCGCCAAGGTAGCAGCTGTGCACAATCACAACGTATTGACATGCAACATACAAAATGATATACAGAAAAAAACCATTAAAACAGAAAATCTGTGATTCAGTGGCCTCTCAAGAAAAACTACCACATGCCTCCTTCACCACATTCTTAGCAATGCCTTTAAATTCAGAATATATATAAATGTGTCTAATTCTGCACAGAACTGTGTCTAGTTGTAGCCTGAAGCTGTTTCAGGCTCCAGTCCTGTGGATGGTTTTATCACAACTTGACAGCTCTACCAGGATCGAATGAAAAACACGCACAGGTTGTCAGCTCACTCTGTTGTCGTTGCATTAATGCTGTTTGAAAGCAGAAATGGGGAGAAAATGCAAACCTGCACAAAGTGAGACAACACATGGAGGACTTAACTGCTCAATTATCTGTTGGTCCTCAATTATTGTAAACATCATCTCTCTCTGGGCAAATCATAATGTCAGAGGAACACATATTCCTTAGCATTTATTCATTCAATATTTTACATTTTGTTTATTTAGGCTGGTTTAAGGGACAATTTTTTGACATTTTGGGCATGTTTTGAAGGCATGTAGAATCTATTTAACTGAATGTACAAAAATGTAGCAACAGCATATTGGAAAATTAATCTTTAAGGGCATTTAAGGCTAAATATTACTCAAAGCTAGCGCAGATTTGATTTTGAGACAAAACACCTCAACCTGATTTTTTATTTTATTTTATTTGATGATAATAAAAATCTTCAGTGAGGCGATGTTGCTTTTGTCTTGGTCAGTTTTTTTCACTGCAGCATGTAAGATATATGAAACTTTGCAGTTTAATTTGAAGGGAGGAAGACCGATAGGCTGACAATAGGTCCATTTAAAATTCACAAATGTATTGTGATATCTGTACTTGTAGTAAAATATGCCCACTTGTAAATTTTGAACTTATTTTCTGTCTTTCAAGCACCTCATTAAAGGTGCAAAATACTTTTCTACTCCCATTAAACAGTGGCAGAGTGGCTGTGTGAGGTATGAGGCTTAATCATGTGCAAAGGTGTACATGTGACCACCAAAAGCTCTCACTTCATTTGAACCGTTGCTAAATCAACCACCAGGGGGCGGCAAAAGCGAAAATATATCTGTGTACAGTACAGTATGTCCAGGTCCAATGGTTTTATAACACTATAAGTGGTGGGGGGGCGGCTCCGTTACAAGTTGCTAGGACTAATCGCACAATATCTTATAACTCCCCTAAAAGAATTTTATGCAAACATTTAGACTGACATCTCATATTTAACATGCAAACAGACGTCATTGATTTAAATGTGAAAACAAGAATATGAGGCAGCAAACTAGAGTGGTGAAAACTGACTAAAGGATCAGCTCATCAAAACATGTGTGACTGGCTGAAACGAAATATTTAAATAGGAAAGAGAGTGTTGGGAGAGAGAAAAAAACACCATCAAGTGTGATGCCACCCACAGCTCTGGCAGCTCTCCTCACATGTTGTTATGGTGAAGAATGCAACAATATAGAGCGCGTGAGAAGAGGGACGGTGAGAGAAAGACTAGGACCCATTTCTCCAACAGTTTTTGCAGGAAGAGCTGTGCTTTTAAATGTAAAATATAAAGGTAAGCATGCTCACTAGAGCTTCGCTCGCATTTTTATGAGTTCCTAAATCACTGGATTTTTTTTAACTTCTGGTGGTACAGGTGGAAAACACCGAAAAAGCCTTACAGTTATGCTAAAGTGAATCAGGGTGAAATAATATGTTGCTGCATTTAAGATCATATTTTTAAGGAGGTAATTTCTTTTTGATACAGTCATGGGTATGGAGCTGGGGAACACTGTACAGTCAGACTGCTGGTAATGGCAGCAGATCCCCAGAGCAGCAAATGATGGAGGCTGAGTCCTACTGAACTCCTCAGGGAGCGCACATGCTTGAGAGTGAAAATAGTGTACAAAGGTGAAATCACAGTTATTTACTGCGGCCTGCAACTTCAGGAGCTCAAGCACAATGGATTGTACTATCAAAGACCCAGAAATCTGGCTATCTTGTGGGAGGAAAAAAAGAAAGTCAAGTATTGTAACTCACCGTCTCCTCAGTGTGGAGGGCTTGTCATTGTGATAGCTCCATTTTCGCAATTTTGTAGTAAAAAGAAACACGAGAGTGCATTTGCAAATGGGTTTTTTTTGTTTGTTTTTTGTTTTTTTAAATGGTCTCTGGATAAATAGTTGAATCAGGCAAATAGAATTCAAAGAGAATCTTTTGGTCTGTGAGGTCCACCTCAAAAATACATCCAAATGAAACCTGCAAAGTGAGAGAAACACACAGACATATCATCACAAGAGAGCCTCATCCTCTCATCGTAAAATGTTCAACCTCCGGAGGAAGCGCGTTGCTGCCGCTCAGTTCCCCTGTTGCTTTGCTGTCCTCATGGCAACAACAACCTGGCTGTGGACGCGCGGGTGCTCGGTGCATGCTGGGGGATTATATGCACTAGCTGCTGGACTCGGTCCAGCACACTGCACTGGATGACAGGAGGCAGCAACAGGTCAGCCAAATGCAGAGATTTAGGAGCGACACCAGATGGGAATGAATTGAAGCGATGACACTTAGAAATAAAGGAATGTCCTTTCAGCTTTCTGATCTGTCAGAGCCATCTGAAAGACATATTAACTGTTATCAGCTATTATTCTCTAAGACGTTTGCATCTTACTTTTTAGCATTGCGCTGCATAAACTTTGTCATAACTACTCTTTTAGTACAAACTAAAGCCCTTCCATGAATCATTTCCATGTTTCTGTCACATCTGATGACTAATGTCTGAAAATTCCCTGAATCAAGGGTGGTATTCAGAATGTCACACATCAACAGTAACATTAATGTTGATGTAAGTGATCATAAAATACCATCTTATTATAGAAACAGTAATGCCTAACTCTGAAACAGCGGAAAATAAGACTGTGCAAGGAAAATAAAGGCAAGGTGAGTTTATTTATATGGCACCTTGCAACAACAATAAGTACGAAATTGAATTAATCAGAAGAAGTTACAGCAAGTACAGTGCAAACAAATGCCTGAATTGTCTGAAATTTAATTTACTTGTAAAGCTAAATATCACATCATAAAGGGGTGAGGTAATGAAGTAATTAAGGATGTAATGGAACAGTGAGGTTACAGTATAATATTAATATGATTGTGTTATTTGCAGGTATAAGCTGAAATTGGGGACTAGGCAGAGAGAAATCTATACAAGGAGCTTCTATCTTGGGAAGTATGTTAAGTCTGTGAATAAGTTTCTGCGGGTCTTACATGGTTTGAATCAGCTTAAACTTCACCACAACAGGACAAACCTTAGAAAACGCTCATTACTGGACAAACTGTGAGGCTCACTCTAACAGCTCCTGCAGGGCAGCTTTCCATAGATTTCATTTCATTACAGTAGTTTCACATACTTTCAATAATGGTATCAATGAATGATCAGACATGTAAATATATGAATGCTGGTGTTTTTCACTGGCCCCATTCATCCCATTCTCTTAGAATTTCATAACAGGTAGTTTTTGAAGACTTCAGATAATTCAATTCAAATTTAGTATTACAATTCATCTTTGTCAAGTTTCAACAGTAAGAGGTGGGCAGCAACATCACATTTGCTGACTCTCCGACAAGAAGAATGTGATGACTTTGTTTTCTGTTCCCCTCTGTGATTGAACGATATCTCATCTCATCCCACGTCTGCTAAAAACTTGAATAATTGACTTTGGCTGTGAGTTAATTTGTGCATTTACTGTATGCATCTGTGATTTAGCCGCTCGCTATGCCCAAACTGCTTCACTCGTTAATGAGATTTTTCAAACAACTTGTGTAATTAGCAGACGCTCACTCCAGATTCAATGTGAGTTAGGAAAAAAAAATCTAACCCATCAGGTACTTGAGAATACCTGCCTGCCTCTCTGCTCGGCTGCAGGATCATGAGGTGTGTTGACATAAAAGGTGCGTGATCACCACAGAAGAAGAGCCGGTGCTGAGTCAGGATCTTGCCATCTGGTACCTCAGGGAACCTGCGTTCATCAGCGAATCTCGGTCCAACCCCGGATTCAGGGAGAGAAAAATCAGCAATGAGGGCCAATCACAGCCTCGGCCAGATCCAAATTGCATAATATCCTCCTGTCTTTTCAGCATCACATTGTTCAGTCACTGCTGCTCCCTGTAGCATCGACTGCTGTGAGGTTTCTGGGTAATTCTCTCTTTTTAAGTATTTTGGGACATTTTTTGCTGTTATCAGATAGAGTACAGGAACAGAGGGGAGGGAGAGGTGGGGGGTGAGTTATATTACAGATTTTAACCAAAACTGCAATTACATGATCAGCAATGTAACATGAGAGTTCTGCATCTCGGGAAATGCACTTATTTGCTTTCTTGCAGAGTGTTACGTCAGAAGGTTGATACCACACTATGAAGCTGCAACCAGGAGCCAGTTAGCTTAGCATAAAGATAAAAAACAGTGTGGAATAACTAGCCTTGGTCTGTCAGGTAATACAGTTAGTCTACCAGACCCTCCAAAGCTTGCTGATTAACACATCAGATCTCCTTTTAGCTGTACAAAATTCAAAGTATAAAAACAACATGTTGTAGTTTTAAGGGAGGTTGCGTGCCAGACTATTTCTTGGCAGGGTGTAGTAATGTCCTGAAGTCTCTGCTGGTCGCAGGGCAGCCTCAAAGTGATGACAAAACACTGCTCTGGGCCAAGAAATAGTCCAACACATGCAGTAGGCAGGCAATAATAGTATAATCATCAACAAATGTAACAGAATGCAGCAATTTGCACACAAAAGTGAACTGAAATGAATAAATACACAATACAATACAATACAATGATTATTTTCTGATGTTGCTAAAATGCATTACCTGTTGCATTTTTGTCGCTGTTTGTTTGTTTCCCAGTACGTGTTAACATATGCACGCATAGAAACAGCTGCAAACATGAGGCACGGGGGAGGAGGTTCACGCTGAAGAAGTAAACTGAAGAAGAAATCCTTTCACACCACAACCTCACAGCCAGAAACAAGAACTTCTGAGCAAGAATTCAGAAGGATCCAAACAATACAGCAACACGTTAGCTAAGAGAAAACCAGATCTTTAAAACCACTGCCAACCTCGCATCCACTAAAAAAAATGTTTCAAACTGTCTGAATAGAGCCTTGATGGTGTGATTTGTAGTTTCCTCACAAAGTTCAAACTATCCACAGCTCTCTTTAGCACATGTATTTTCTTCCACAAGCAGTTTCATTTACGTGAGTTTCTATCATTTAACTCTTGTGACTTCCACCTCTGGTACTGGAAGGGCATTCTGAGTCACCGCAGCTGGTCGTAAATTAGGTTCACATGACAGGGCAGCGGACGCACTGAAGAACTAAAAACGACAGTATGTGTAAGAGGAAACTACACTTCCTCTTTTAAGTGTGAAGGTTGTCTGGTCTGTTACAAATGCATACTTTCTTACCGGGACAAAATTAACCCTGCTGATTACTGACCAACAAGGTAAACGTAAACGTATTTCTTCTTCTCTACAGTACATTACCGACTGTATGGCTGATTTTCTGAGTCAAGAGCAACTGCTTGTCATTGCGAATGGCTGTGTGGTGTAGAACAGGCTATGTGAAAGTAAAAAAATGAGCTGAGAAGGAAGCTGAGGGGTTACAGTGAAACAGGTTTGAACTGACAGCTCTCAAATTCTTCTTTAAGGGTTTACAGGCATGACTTTGCTCTCTATAGTTGTGTACTGGCGTGAATGTGTTTAATCTCAACTGTTTGGACTAGACTATGTGAGGACTGCGCAGCACTAACAGTCTGTACAACCCTGATTCCAAAATAGCTGGGATGCATTGTAAAGCACAAATAGTACACAATGTGATCATTTGCTAATCCTTTTTGACATACTTTTAATTGAAAACAGAACATAGACAGAGACAATTTATTTGATGTCTGACCTCATCAACTTCATTGATTTTAGAAAGTATCTGCTTATTCTGAATTTGATGCTGGCAACACGTTTCAAACAAGTTGGGACAGGAGCAACAAAAGACTGGGAAAGTAGTGGATCGCTCCAAAAGCACCTGTTTGGAACATTCCACAGGTAAACAGGTTGATTGGTAACAGGTGATAGTATCGTGATTGGGTATGAAAGGACAACCTGGGGAAAGTTTCCGTTCTACAACTGGAAAGAGAACACCAAACTCGTATATGTGACAGTGCGCAGAAGGCTGAGACTGTACCTTTGGTATCTAAACAAAATGCTTGTTTTGTCCAAAGTTACTCAGTTTATTATCACATGCTCATTATGCTCATATAACGAGACTAGTTTTGTTTTTTTCTTTCGCAGGATGTGCATCAAGTTGCTTTTGACCTTTCTGGCCCTCGGCGACACTTTGTCCGTCTTAATTAAAGAGTGGGAGGAGTGGAAAATCAAACATCACAAGGTTTATGATAATCAGGTATGTGACGACCTTCATTTCTCTCTCTCTGTCATCATGCATACAGTATACATGTACATAAAGACGGGCCATCAGATCATTCAGTCAGTGTCTGCGTTTCAGACTGAGGTCGATTTCAGGAGAGCGGTGTGGGAGAAGAACATGCAGCTGGTGTTGAGACACAACCAGGAGGCCTCAGCTGGAAAACACAGCTTCACAATGGGACTCAATCATCTGGCTGACATGGTAAGAATCAAAAAGTGTGTGCTTTCAGTGTCCTGCTCGGAAAAAATGCTGTGTTTCCAGCATCACATCTCAGGCTGGAGTGATTCATCATTCATCATCAGTAGATGGCGGTCAGTTTAGTTTGTGTTGTTAATGTGTAACTTTGGTTACACGTCCACCACAGTCCACCTGCTGAGGGGCAGCATCTGCCGCCATCTACTGTAGGAAATACAAATGAGTACCTTACCCCACTTAAAAAAAAAATAAAAAAAAATAAAATAAAAATCCAAACTATCCCTTTAACATCTCATAGACAGGAACTGACATTTTTCTCCTCACCACCTTGTAATATCAACTATGACAGGCAGCCATCCCTGAGCAACAATGTGAAGAACTGTCTTCATTAGAGCTGTCCTATCTAGTCTGGTTGCGCATGAACTGATGAAGCCTGCTCGGATGAGAGGCGAAATGTCTTCTAAGACAAACTGACGAGGTCCAGTTGCGAACGATTGAATGCCCTAAAGCTTACAATGACCTGGATGAATGAGAATATTCCCAGGCATGTCTTCATTTTGCTCTATGAATTTTCTGCTAATTACATGATGCTGAATTAAGCGTTGGTAGCGCATACATCACATGACTCAGAACTCATTAACGAGGCCTAATACCCCTCTGTAGCATAACAGAAGAAAAATAATCATCCCAGACTGAAAATATTAAAGATCAAGGAAAGAAACATTGATCATTCGGCTATCTGGGCTAGAAATGTATCAGAGCGACCTCTGGTGGATGCAAACTGCATGACAAACATTTTGCCTGTGAACGCCAGTCCACATTAAGTCGTCTAACTCGATCATCTCCCTCCCAGGACCTGTGCAGACATATGCTTGACATTATAACCTGTGCAAAGTGCTTTCACACTCATTGACCTCTGCCAGTGCAAGATGGACGTCACTCACCAACACTGTTAAGCTGCATTTAAACCTGCAACCCCTATGGCTTAATTTAAACCCTAACCTACAGAGCAGCCCTAATCTTCCTTTATACGATCTGATTAATTTAATCCAGTGTGGCTGGTCCATTCTGCACAGTCAGGACTATTGTGAAGCGCAGTACATCTGGTTAGGCTAATAAAGTTACATAAAGGTATATGCAGACTGGTATAAAAAAGAGGAAGAAGTGAGACACTGGGCCTGGTCCATAATACATACAATCAAAACAGAGAGTCTTTCTAATTGTAGAAGTTTAAAGATGATTAGAATCATTAGATTGATTGCTGATGTGACACTGAGGGACACAGTGTGCAAAATAAAAACTTCTTCCAACAAGGTTATTCAAAAAATAGTCTCAGAGTTGAGCTGTTTCAGTGTAAATCCCTTTGATAGCACACCGAAATGCTGACATGTGTCTCACTGAGCCTTTAAACTGCTGTACACACACAATATTGCAATGTGAAACATGTTTAAAGTTGTAAGAGCACTGCTGTGAAGAGATTATAATATCTTTTTCATGTGCATTCCATAAGATAAGACAAGATAAGACAAGATAAGATCAACTTTATTAATCCCTTGCTGGGGAAATTTGTTGTTACAGGCAGCATCAGTAGAAATAGCAATAGCAAAGGCAATGGAAAGATAAAAAATACAAAATAAGAAGTTGACTATATATATAGATTTTATACACATTTTATACAAACTATAAATAATATATTGTATTAGTTACTATTACTTAGAAAGTATTGAGAAATATTGAAAAATCACTTGAGGCAGAAATTGCACATAGTTGCTATGAATAAGTACAGTATTTGCTCTATTGCACAGGAGATTAATATATTTATGTGTGTCACAGTGGAAATAAAATAAAAATATATATGCATAGGTTTAGTATTTAATAAAAAATGCAACATTGCACAGGTTCAGGTTATAGCATGTATGATATATATATATATATACACACATACACATGTCTTTTCTGTTAAGACAGCTGAGGAAATCAATGAGAAACTGAACGGCCTGAAGCTGGAGGAGTCTATTCCTGTCAGAAATGGCACTTTTAAGGAAGCGAGTGGCTTCGGGACACCTCAGAGCGTGGACTGGAGGAAGAGCGGACTGGTCAGTCCAGTTCAGAACCAGGCAAGCGATGATTTCCGATATTTTCAACTTAAGAAATGAGGACAATCTAATGAATAACGAGTGAGAATAAAGATACTGTCTATACTTTAAGGGGCCGTGTGGGTCCTGCTGGGCCTTCAGCTCTTTGGGAGCTCTTGAGGGCCAGATGAAGAAGCGAACAGGCGTCCTTGTCCCCCTGAGCCCACAGAACCTGGTGGACTGCAGCACCAAGGATGGACACCACGGCTGCAGAGGAGGATTCATCTCCAAATCCTACAGCTACATCATCCACAACGGAGGCGTGGACTCAGAGAGCTTCTACCCCTACGAACACCAGGTCAGCTCGTCCTGAGCACGAGTGAAGGCAGGATCAAGACTGTTGGGGTCATCATATCAAGAGGGGCCCTACATATAATGTGCAACTGCTAACATTGTGTTTGTTTGTTTGTCAGTTTCTTGTTTCTTCCTTCATGATTCTCTGTTTCTTGCTTGTTTTTTCTTTCTTCTTTGTTCGTTTGTGGTTTCTTGTTTGTCTGTTGTTTCCTCTTTGTTTCTTGGTTTTTGTTGTCTCCAGAAATGAAAACAGTTCTCCGTGTCATGCTTGTTTGTGTCTTGTTTTTTATTCTTTCTTTCTTGTTATTTCTTTCTTCTTTGTTTATTTGTTTGTTGTTTGTCTGTTGCTTTTTGTTTCTTCTGTTTGCTGTTTGACTTGCTCAATATATATAATAATGTGATTTTAGTATGTATCCAACTTTATAACTATCATGATACATAACTTCCATAAAATGTATTTCAAGACAAAAAAAAATCATAAAACATGCAGAATATTTACCAGTTTCATTAAATAGTGATCCATAATTAATTTTGTACATCTCATTTCTATTTGTAGGACAGGAAATGTCGCTATTCTGTCAAGGGAAAGGCCGGCTACTGCTCTGATTTCCATATCCTCCCACGAGGAGATGAGAAGACTCTGCAGGCTGTGGTGGCGTCAGTGGGACCGGTCGCTGTGGCCGTGAACGCCATGCTGCCATCCTTTCACCTCTACAAAGGAGGTGAGGCTGCAGGCGCCTGAGTGTGAGGCTTGATGCAAAGACGGGTCAGCTGATGAGTGACGGGTTAATACTGTAGCTGTGAAACCTGCTCCTGGTTTGAGCCACACCTGAGAAAACTAAAGGCTTCAGTTGTCGTGAATGAAAGCTGTTTCATATCATTTCTGTGGAGATTTAGAGGGTAACATTACTTGTACAGCGTGTCTCACATTCTGTTCTATGTTATACTAACATGCATGTATTGTCTCAACCATCCACCCAACCTATCTGCACCTTTCAGGTTTATACAACGTACCCAGCTGCAACCCAAAGATCACCAATCACGCCGTTCTGGTTGTGGGCTACGGTACAGAAGGAGAACAAGACTTCTGGCTCGTGAAAAACAGGTGAATTTGTCTCCTCTAGCAGCAAATTTTTCACTTATATATGACTTAACATACATGTTTAAACAGAGTGTTTCTGTGATTCCAGTTGGGGAACTGCGTGGGGAGAAGAAGGCTTCATTCGAATGGCCAGAAACAAGAAGAATCTCTGCGGCATCGCCAGCTTTGCAGTCTATCCTTCGCTGTGAAAACAGGACCCATCCCCTGATTCATCGTGGGAGAAGTTATTATTTGCGTTATTTCATTTATTTATTTAACATCAGAGACCAGATGTTTGTTGTTTCCACTTTAGTAACAAAACGGCAGATGTTGTCCTGTAAGTCAAAGATACTGTCCTCACAACAGTGCTTTAAAAGTTAATTTCCCAAAATTACATCTGCTTCAGCAGCCCTTCTCACTGCTTTCATTTCTTGAAAGAATACAAATGTCTGAATTTCACTTAATACGATGAGCTCTCATCTCTCATTCGCTGATTGAAAAAAGATTGCTTGCTCTGTACCTTTAAATATGTCTTTTATATATCAGGAAGCTTCCACACTGTATTTTATATATATTTGACATGTTTATTTAAATCTTACTATTTAAATGTTGGCTCAGCTTTTGATGGAAGAAAGAAATACCTCTGATCCATGAAGACATGGGAATGAAATGTTATCATTTTGGTTATTAGTTGTAGTATTGCTGCAGTTGAGGTATTTTATTATGAAATAAAGTTATTTCATAGTTATTTAAAAAATGATTGTTGATTATAAGAAACTTTTCCTTAACTGGATTCCTTTTGGTCTTGGTGGTCAATTTAAAAAAGGTTCACTTGAGGTCTCATGTATTATAAAAACACCACAAAATCTACTGTGGTGATAAAACATGATAAAATATCCTCTACACTCACCCAACATTCAAGAAAATGTGATAGAGTGCCCTCTGGGTCAGGGGTCCACAGCCACATTTGTCCAAGAGCCAGAATGTTTCTCAGCAGACACTGTGGGCGCCAGACTTTCAAATAAAGACTAAATGCTCTCAGACCTCGGCCAAGAAAGCCATCAGTGCTCAATACAAAACCCACAGTTCAACTGCCAATGAATGAGTCCTTATCTCAACAAAAAACTAAAATATTCAGCTTAAGAATCAACACAACTGGCCAATGAAAATAGGGAATGGCAGCGTGGGAGCCTGGTGGTTTGATGGTGGGGCCACAGAGTAAATAGGATGGAGTTGGAGAATAATACGATTCTGTATGACGTTTTGGCCCGTTTCCAGATGTTGGCAAGATTATTAATGATCACCCTCAAAGCGGGCTGGGCCTCTTCCACTGATGGGTAACATGCTCAGAAATCGTTAGTATTCTGCGGGCCAGATGGGAAGCTTTGGCTGGCCAAATGTGGTTGGTGGTCGTCAGTTGACGAGCACTGCTCTATGATGTCATTCCAGTAAAGAAAATGTGATGCTGTGCACTAAAAGGTGCCCTTAAAACAGAGAAGACACAATGCAGTGCCAGACACAGTAGGCTGTCCTACCTGCAAGAGACAACTTCAGAATCGTTTCACCATAAATGTACCATAACTTTCTGTCCCTCTGACAGCCTGAGTCCATCACTGCAAAAGTTGCAGTGTTGAGCTCATGAAGTGATGTATCACCTATTCTTCCTCAGACATCATGTTTTCTTCAACAAGTGTGTAATTCTATTGAGTTGATGTATTTTGAGAGTTTTGGGTGACCTTTATGCTTAAAAAAGAAGTATTTTTCAAGTGGCAAAAGAAAAGACTTTAAGGATGAGGTTGGTTTTGCGAGCGTAGGTCTGGTGAATCCTCTGTGAAAGTACAGCGCAAGGCCGCTTCCCTTAGCTTTTCTATGGAACCCTCTGAGACAGTCGGATCCAGGCTTTATGAAGCTTCACAGTGTGTTTCAGCTTATTGTTTCGCTGTCTCGTTGCAACTTTACTGTTTTGGTTCACTCTCACAGCAGCAGCAGGCAGCTGTTTTCAGTAAAGAAAGGCCCTCTTGTCCACTGAAGTCCTTCTGAAGGCCCTCTATAAAAGACCTGCACCAAACATTAGACAGACACAGTTAGCAACCAGCTTGTGACCACAGTGGAGCATTTAGCAGCTAAAGAGCCACATATTTCCCCCAGGAGTAGGTAGAAACCAAAAACAGCTGAAGGAGAGAGAATATTGGACTTACATTCATCTGGCGGCCAGAAACATGACTCCAAATGAACGATATGGTTGCTCCATACCAGCAGGATGTGGAAGTCAGACATGTCAGTGTTGTGTTTCTGCAGCCCTCAAATTGCCAAACCATCAATTATCGCAGGTTTTAATTATCTGCAGGTGTGCAGTGAGTTTGGTGATAAAGACTCTGTCAGATTCAGCCTGGATTTTCTCCTGGCGATCTTCTCAGGCTGGTCATATCGTAGCATCTCGGCCATCAGGTGAGGAACTACAGTTCACTGTTGGCTTTGTTTTCAAACACAGTGGGTCATCAGGTAGTTTATCCTCCACCATGTAGAATTTCTAACATATAGCTGCTTTTAAACTTTCAGCATGAAGACTGCTCACAATAAGCCTTCACTGATTTTCATGCTTCAACAAATATCTTTAACATACACGTTCCTGATACACAGCTTTAGCCAGGTTTTGCTTCCACTGCTTCTAAATGTTAATGGTTGTCAGCTGGTAGTGTCTGACTGAGAGCTTCTGCAGCTGTCCAATCGAAGCATGTGCCAGTTAGTGGTGGACACTTATAAAACATGTGTTTCCACAGACGCCGTGTAATGACAGCCTCTTTTCTTAGATCCAGAAATGTTTCGGAGCCTGCTTCTCACCGTTGTGTGTGGACTTGCAGCGGCCGTCATCGATTCAGAGCTGGACCGACACTGGGAGCTATGGAAGAAGCTTCATAATAAAGTCTATTCACACCAGGTAAAACTGAGGTCGTCAGTCTCATCAACCCAGTCACTTTTAACAACTGTTGTAGGTTGCTTTGAGCATCTTAACAGTGTGTGAATGTGTGAGGTCTGCAATAAATAATTAGCTGGTATGCATTAACTGTTGTGCATCACATGTGGTTAAAGTTAATGCTGTGTTTCTAGATTGAGGAGTTAGGTCGCAGGCGGATATGGGAAGAAAACCTGCAAATGATTAATCTCCACAATCTGGAAGCCTCCCTGGGCTTACATACCTATGAGCTGGCAATGAACCACCTGGGAGACCTGGTGAGTCAACCAGTCACCTTTTCTTCCATTAAATCAGCACGTATCTCAAAGTCATCAGTCAAATGGTCATGTTGTTTTCATTTTGTAGACCACTGAGGAGATAACTGGCACACTGATGGGCACTGTTGTGCCTTCTGACCTGGAGAGGGGTCCTTCCAGCTTTATCAGGATCAACATCTCTCTACCGTCAGAGCTGGACTGGAGGGAAAAAGGTCTGGTAACTGAGGTCAAAATGCAGGTGAGGTCCCAGAACCCAAAGTAAGGTTGCACATTAACATCAGAACGAGTTGTCTTTGTGGCTGTGATTCCACTCTACTTTTAATTGATGCGCAGCTCTTCCACCTTCTAGGGTTCTTGTGGCTCTTGTTGGGCCTTCAGTGCTGTTGGAGCTCTGGAGGGGCAGCTGAAGAAGTCTACAGGTATCCTGATTTCCCTCAGTTCTCAGAACCTGGTGGACTGTTCTCAAAAATACGGAAACCGTGGGTGCAATGGTGGCTTCATGACAAACGCCTTCCGATACGTCATTAAAAACCAAGGCATAGACTCTGATGCAGCCTACCCTTACGTCGCCAAGGTGAGCTCCGGAGACAGTGGGCCATTGCTGTGTTAAAAGGATTTCATGTCTGTAGTTAAACATTGATTAACTCCTGACAAAACATCAGTAACACATGCCTCTTTTCAGCGTGGTCAATGCAAGTACAACCCAAAGTATCGGGCTGCTAACTGCTCAGGTTATACATTCTTACCAGAGGGGGATGAAATTGCTCTGAAGGAAGCTCTATCTGACGTCGGCCCCATATCGGTAGCGATCGACGCCTCCAGGCCCAAGTTTGTCTTTTACCGTCACGGTGAGTAGTGGCGGCTTCATACTTCATAAAGAAGTTTAATTGTTCTGTGTGAATATCTGGTTTCAACTTCATTTTGCTTTCTACACCTGTTTTTGTGGCTCCGCAGGTGTGTACAGGGACCATACATGCACCCACAACGTGAACCATGGAGTGCTGGCTGTGGGCTACGGCACAGAGAGGGGACACGACTACTGGCTGGTCAAAAACAGGTGAAATACTTGCTGTGAATTTTAGATGATGGGAATATGTTTATTGGTGAGTTTTTTTTTATGATCTTGATATTCAATTACAGTTGGGGCACAAACTACGGAGATGAGGGCTACATCAAGATGGCTCGAAACAGACACAACCAGTGTGGCATCGCTCTCTATGCCTGTTTCCCCATCATGTGATCAGCAGATGGATTTTTGAATGTACATTTCTCAACAGTAATTTTAAATTAAACTGCTTGGTTCCTCATCTGTATTTTATATAAACTAAGCGGTAGAGTGAGTGTTCATGAGTTTCTGCACAAAAGCCTTCCTACCCAACGAATGACTGCAGCTAGTAAATCAGTGGTTGGTTCTTTGAGTACTAAAACCTTGTGATAAGCAGCATTGTGACTTCACTTGTACGTATAAAAAGTCAAGTATTCAAGTCCTTTAGCTGGTTTACTACATCTGGAATATAAAGCAGGCCAGCCAGTTGGTGCGTTACTTCTCTGAAAGAATGTAGATCTGCTCAAAGAGGCTCTGAACTGTATTCATTTGTATTTTAGGGGGGTTGACACCTATGATTAACACATTTGAAACCTATGCAAAATGAATGAAGTGCCACACAAGCTGGCTGCAGGAAGCTGCCTGCATAGACCACTTGGATCTGCTGAGAAACTACTTGTAAACCTCCATCACAGGTTGGCTGTCTATGAATTGTGAGAAATTCAACAAGAGTGTGGGTTAGTTTATCACTTTAGACTAATTTGAAAAGGCCACAGTGACAGAGGCCTGATCTAATACAGTATTACAGAAAACCTCCCAATGTGCCTCCAGTTGAAGTGATGGCAGACAAATGTATTCACAAAGTTCAAATGGGGGCTTCAGCAGTCGAGTTAGATGAATCAAATCTACCAATGTTGTACTTTTTTTTTGTAGCACAACCTTCTCTACTTGGATGGTGTTTCTTTTGCTAAGCTGCAGTAACACAGAGGGAATTTTCCTAATAAAATTAACACTCGGCTAATTTGACTGACAGTTGAAGCCTCATGAGCTTCTTAAACTTTTGTATTTTTGTACAAAGGGACGACTGTGCACTTTTTTTCCCCCATCACCTGCAATGGAAGCATGTTTGGAAGGATCTGTTAGTACAAGCAGGAAGACACTATACAGTGAGGAAAAAGCAAAGTTGCAGATGTGTCAAAAAAATTATTTTTTTTCCCTACCACAATAATAATGTTGTGATCTTTTAGTTCCTCCTGGGACCCCTCCTGGAGGTCCAGCCACTGCACTTGATACTTGCAGGTTAAAGGACCAGTGTGTAGAATTTAGTGGCATCACTGCTAGATATCCCTTGCCTCATCCCTCCACTTTAAAGCGTGTAGGAGAACCAATGGTGGCCCCAAAAAAACTAAAGGTGCTCTCTAAAGCCAGTGAAGGTTTGTCCATGCTGAGCTACTGCAGAAACATGGCAGACTCATGGAAGAGGATCTGCACCATCTGTAGATATAAAGAGCTCCTTTTCTGCCAACAGATCATCCTGAATCCAACACACTGGACCTTTAATTGCAGAAATAGTGTTACAGAGGAGCACTGTTGGCATGGCAATCAAACCGGTACTCTCCAATTTAAGATTCACACCTTTGGACAAGACAAGGCAGCGACATAACTGCACTCTGACAGCGAGCAGCCTGTCACTGGGTTAATGCAGCAGAGAGCTCAACCTGCCTCATTAACATTTAACATTGAGGGAAAAATTGTACATTGACTTCATACTGTGTAATGCAAGCCATGACATTGGTTTTCTTTCTTCAAGTTTTATTTTTCCATTATGATTCATCATTTTCTTCATAGAACTGGAGAAATGGCACAAAAGTGCAAATCCCAGCATAATGAACAACTCTCACATAAAATAAATACAGCACCTTTTCAGCATCACTAAAATATTCTCAATAATAATAATAATAAATATTGAATTTACCAAGATTTTCAGTCTTCATTTACAAAACACAAAGACAACACGCAATAGATTTTTGTGTCATACAGAACTTTTTTTTTTTGTAATTGTTTTCCTTGATCTTTTGTTCCACAAATTCCAAACTTGCACGTACAAACATCTACAGTTTCTACACACAGTACATTGATTTTTGAATTGAACTCACATTTAGAGTAGAGCTTTTATCATTTCATAAACGGGTCAGAGTCAAACTAAAGAAGACGCAAACATAAATTCCTTCGGTCCAAACTACAGCGAAGGATTCTCGCAGTTCTTTGCAGATGAAGGAGTTGTTTTCTGGCATGGGTTGGCCCTGTTTTTTTCCCCGGATCCGCTCGGGACTGATCCACGCGAGTAGAGAAGACAGAAAACCATGCCATAAAAAGTCCTCCATCCTTTTATCAGACTGCCATCATTAAGGGAAGTCTTCAGACTGGCATCACTGCTGTCATCATAGATAAAACTCAAACCAGTGACCCTTCTGATAGTTTATACATATATATATATATAATATATATATAGAATGAAAATTCTACACATAGTAACATTAAATAGTAAACTTTTACATTTTGGACAGGAGCTTCAATTTGACAGAGGGGGCTCTTTTGATGAGTTGATAAAGCGTGGTCCATTTGGATTTAACTCTGACTTCCTGTTTGCTCAGAACTGGGAAAAAAGCCTCCACTTTATTGCTCACTTGCCCCTTTTAAACAGACTCACGTGGACAAACGAGTTTTCGCCAAATTGTACTTTCTTCTACATCATTTATGCATATCTTCGGCTCCCTTTGCCTAACCGTATTGCCCTTTTCCGGCCTTATCTTGTACCTCTTCGACAAGATGAATTGCACGATTACAGGCGTCCTCCTCAGAAGTTCAGGCGTATATATAAAAAGGAGTTACCTGGGTCCAAGGTAAACGAGGAGCACAGTCACCACTAACTTACTTTCAGAACACAAACTCAAGTTTCACCAATTTTAACCCCACTTTGATTAAGAACAATCACTGCAAGCAACAAATCTATGTCATCATACAACAATGAAAACACTAGTTCTTGCTTTAGACAAAAACAGCTGGCATACAGGACGTCCAAGAAGTCAGACAATACGATACAAACATGCGTCACGATCGGTTGAATACAGAAGGATTAGGGGGTGAAGTCGTCATTGTGAATTTAAGATGAGATCCTTTTCCGTATTTCTAAGCAGAGGACAGACCGCACGTTATCTCTGAGACTGGCTGTCTTTGACGGGACTTGTTTAAAAGACTGAACTGTGTCAGCAAAAGAGCACCCGAGTCTATTGTGAAGAACAAAACATTAAATTCTATACTGCATATATTGCATTTGGTTGCTTTTTTTCTTCTTCTCATAGTGTAAATATATTTCCGTGGTCCCAAGCTGAGCTGTATTCATCGCAGGGATGAAAACACAGCAACAGAAAAAAGTAGAAAAATATGTGACGGACAATTTGGAGTCAGCACACACACACACACACGCACATACGCAAATACATCCACATGTGACAACCAAACAGCCTCTCCAACATGAACAAGACACTTTTGTTCATTAAATACGCTCAAGACAAACAGGAAATGTGAGGCTTGATCCTCAGAATCTGGATTTGACAGCAATAGTTTGACATTTTGTGAATTACTCTCATTCGCTTTCCTGTGAGGGGTTAAATGAAAAGATGCCGCTGCTCTCATGCCCGTGTGCTAAGTGTGAAGCTACACCCTGACTGGAAACAGGGGGAAACAGCTGGCCTGGCTCAGTCCAAAGGTGCCATCTACCAACACCTCAAAATCTTATGATTTAACACATTATATTCAGTTTGTTTAATCAGTATAAGAACAAAAGTGTAAAAACAACAAGTTGTGGTTTTGGGTGTCATGTGTTATTTAATAGAGCCAGGCTAGCTGTTTCCCCCATTTCTAGCCTTTATGCTAAGCTATGCTAATTGCCTCCTGGCTTCAACTCTTTACTAACGCACAGACATGAGAGTGGCATCAACCCTCTCAGCTGACTCTAAAGTCAATAAGCAACCACATCATAATGTCAAATCATGCTTTTCAATCAAGTCTCTCTCTCTCACACACACACTCACACATACACACACTTCAAGAGACAAACTCCCACAGCTGAGATAATAACCTTCTGAAGTGTGTGAAGTGTGTATTTAAGAGGTACATTATCAGTCGCGCCCCCCCCCCCCCCCACACACACACACACACACACAACCAGAGGACGTCTTTAGGTCAAATAACAGACTGTACTGGGCAGCAGTAACACCCACATACTCACTCACTGATTGTCAGAACACATATTGATGTACACCTTTGGAGAAATGATACCGAAGTCGTGATATGTATAAAGAATGGGACTCAATTAGCTTTCCTTTATGGTAATTGCTTCCAATTTCGGTCAAAGTCACAACAGTCGTTTTTTTCTATGTAAGTATTTGTGTCATCCTTATAGACCAGTATCATTCAGGAACAGAGTGGATGCAGTAAAGGAATGACAGGAACAGGAGCCCTTAAAATTAAACTAGATAAACTAATTTGTAATCTCTGCTCTTCCTTTGTGCTGCACTGCCTGATCACCTCTGTGTTTGTTTTACTGATTGTTCTTCTTTTGGTCCAGCTTAAAGGACCAGTGTGAAAGATTTAGTGGCATCTAGTGGTGAAGTTGCTGATTGCAAACATCTGAATACCCGATACAAAGGCGCTTGCTAGAGCCAGTGTTTGGTTTGTCCGCTCTGGGCTACTGTAGAAACATGGCAGTGAAACATGCTCTGTAGATAAAGGGCTCGTTCTAAGGTAACAAAGTCACGATTCTTATTTCCAGGTGATTATACACTGACGAATATGTTCTGATTATGAATATTATATTTAATTTCTGCCAATAGATCCTCCTAAATCTTACACACAGGTCCTTTAATTTGTGCTCATGAGTATAATAAAGTCATACTATAACTTTAAAGAGGCATTAACAGAATTTTAAGAAAGGATACTGCATTGATTGTATGTTTTGAGGACAAACAGAAAAAAAAAACAAATAAAATAACTTTGACAAAAAAAGGTTAAGTCAAGGTTTTTTCCAGAGTTTTCATTCTCTATGAACACTTAAGCAAACTGCTGAGAAATAAAATGAGATGTGGTTGAAATCTCTGCAAAAAGCTACAAAGTGGACCTTTTTTTGTCAAGAATGAACTTTCACACTCAATCAAATGGACTTGTTTTGTGACTTGGTTTCATCTTAAGGCTAATTAATGCAGCTATGCATACGGGACGGAGCCGGACAACTATTCTGCACGTACAACAATTTGGTGTTTAGTGGTGCTGAAACATAATACCAGCTGTAAACGTGGTCTAAACATTTCACCACACCTGAGCTACTGCATGAGTTATACGCTGATAGAATTATTTCTAAATTAGCCTGAAACATTCTGCTGTTGGACCGGTAAAATATGCTCTACGTGGCTGCACCGATTTGCACAAAATGTTTAAATGAGTTTAAATGAATAAACCAGACACTTTCTTTTGTGTCACATGACAAAGACAGGCATGCATTCCCACACACACGACTAGTTTAGGCAAATATTACACTAAATATCTGCTCTCACATTAAGCACTTGACCAAAATCCGTCCCACAGACGTTCCTGTGCTGCCGGCATGAACATCATCGCACTGCCACAGCACTATGGTTCGACAACAGGGAGGGAAAAACGGGAGTTTAACACTGAACACTGAGGAGCTGGATCATCCCATTTACAACAGAGAATCCTGTGAAATGCATCTTCACCTGTCTGTGGTTTGAGGCTGCGAGTAGAGGAGCAGGCCGGATTTATGCAGGGACAAGAAACGGCTGGATTCTCTGTTTCTGAATAAATCAAGCCTCGCTGGAACGTCTTAACATTACAGAAAACAAGAGCTCTCAGCGGGTCTGGCTTCAGCAGTCGGCAGTGGTCAAGGATCATGGGCGTTTTAAGAGAAAATACATCCGCCCAAAGAAAAACTTTTCATCAAACACAAGCATCAGTCTGGATGGAAATGTGAGGAGAATTGTACCAGTAGCATCACAGCAAATTAAAAGGCAGCACTGAAAGCCAGTCACTGAGGTCGAGGACGGATGAGAGAGAAGAACACTGCGATCGCATTTGAAAAGTCGAACACATACATTGATTTAATCTTTTCATGTCCTATAAATGGCTTTTTTTTCAGTCTCATCTCCTCAGCTGATTTTCTCCCTCTATTGATATCTGTGGGCCAGTGAGAGAAAACTTTGTACTGCGTCACCCACGTTTGAAAATATCTGATGTTTTTGGTACCTGACGGTGCAGCTAAAGGCGTTATCATTCATATATCATGACACAGGTACTAACTTCTGCATCTCTGTGCTCTTCTCTTAATCACTGTAGCTCTGTTTAGACTTTGGATGATGCAATCCATGTTTCAAAGGATTCTGGGCTTACAATGGGGATGGCAGTCTGTTCTGTTGGCGTGTGGCGGGCAGCGCTGAAGCTCTCAGGGATGTTCGGGCTCTACACTCCGGCTGCCCTCTGCTGCCCACCGCTGGTCGTTTGCTTTACTGCAGCACTTGGCCTCGTGTTTCAGGCAACTTTGTTGCAAGGAAACTACCTGCGGCGAGTGCGCCGGCAGCAAATAAGATGGGCACGGCCTTGGTGATGCCGACAAATGACTGGAAGATGCTGATGCCCAGGACGGCCGCCAGCTTACAGAGAGCGTTCAGGAAGCCGAACGCAGTGGTCCTGAACACAAGAGCAGAGGGGAAAACGTCATCACAGTGAGGATTTTCAGCAGCTGTTACAAATCGGCGATCACACCAATCAATATTTCCCTACTTAAGCTGATCTGGATTCAGTGTATTTGAAACCTTATTTTCTTTTATTACAGCGTCTCTGTTGTAATTTGCTGTGCAGATCAAAGTCAGACAGTCAGATGATAATAATTTCTTCTACACAACATTGCATTGCTAACAAGGAGCTTTGTTTCTTCTCTACAAGTAAAATCTGCCAAAAATAAGGTTTCCTTAAAACACAACTTCTTATGATCCAACCAGAAGGGATCATCAAAGGATATTTCATCATGAAATCAATAAAGCATGAATAAAAAATGAAGTGGGCCTTCAGTCTCAAGTAAATCATATTACAGACAAAGCCTCTCTTCATTAGTCAGACCATTAAACCTTCACGTTTCTAAAACCAATGAAGCACAAGTGAACTGTGCCCACAGATCTGTGAGCACTAGATGAATACAAATGAATATGAAGCAATGAATGCTACACTGCAATATGTTTTTATGGATCATAGAGAATGAGATGTCCAATACTAGGATATATCCCACACTATTACCTGTGGCAAATGTTTAATAATGTAAGTTTAATGATTATTAAATTAAAAATTAAGTTTAACATAAACCCAAAAAGTCTTCAAAAAGAATAGTTTGGCCAGGTACTGTATTTTAGTTCAGTTTTGTGGGTTAGAATTAGTTAAGAGTATCCGCACTTTCATGTCTGTCTGTTAAATACGTAGCTGGAGCCAGCAGCTGGTTAGCTTAGCTTAGCATAAAGACTGGAAACAGGGGGAAACAGCTAGCCTTCCTCTGTCCAAATGAAACAAAAGCCGCCAACCAGCACTTCCAAACCTCATTACACGCCAGTATTGTGTGGATTAAACAAACAAGGACTAACATCGTAATTAGTGGACAAACTTTTTTTAAACCTTGGGTTCAGTTTGGAGCTCTGCCACAAAAAAACAGCAACGTCTGCGTTTCCCATAAAGTGAGTAAAAAAGGCAGCACTCCACAGGTCAAAAACAGCAAATGTGGGTAAATGCATTTGCGATCAATAGGCAGACAAATCTGCTGAAGCAATCATCAGAGCATGTATGACGGTGGTAAACTGTGTGTTCAAAGGACACATTATGTGATTGCCAATCAACAGACACAACCGGGCCTGTGCGCCTGCAGGAAGATCCTCCACTCCACAAAAAAAGAAATGAATAATCAAACAAAAAAAAAGGAAATCATTGATTTAAAACAGTCAAGTGTTGGTGCATCTCATGTTACCTTTTATCCGAGGGGTAGAGCTCCACTGTTATCACATCCAGAGCGTTCCACGAGGCGATGCTGATGCCCCCAAACAGGCACAAGAGAGCGATCATCCCTGACTCACTGTTGCCGAACATCAGGAAGAAACAGCTGACACAAGATATGACACTGGATCCCGCTGGAGAGAGGGTGGACAATTACATTTAGTCACGCAGCCTCTGTTGCCACGAGAGAATTATCTGGAGTGATTAGGTTTACCTACCCAGCATCCTTAAACGCCCAATTTTGTCCATTAATAGAGCCGACACGATGTTGCCAGGCAACACTGCCAACGTGCCAAGGAAGTTGACAAAGTATATCATGTAGGCATTGTTGAAGTCGTCGCTGAAGTCGAGTATGCAGCCCTCCTTGTTGTGCAGGAACGTGCTGTTGACCAGTTTACAGTTGACAAACCTGTATTTGAACAAATCTGATGACAGAGAGAAAAAGGGGAGATAAAGAAGTGTTATTGAGGATTTTGATTCACACAATGCTTCATTCTTAAAAATCTCGTTCTCGCACCCCTAACTTCCACAGCTTCTTTTTCAAATCTCAGTGTTTTCAGCTAAAATCCAGAGACAAGACAACGGAGGAGTTGAAAAATGTTTACACACTTGTCTAAATCAACTTCATTTGATAACGTGGGCTTTCAGGAGCACTTTTTGCCCTGGGTTTTACCTTTCAGGCAGCACAGGCCCAATTTACAGAGGTTGTTAGGGCTGTTTGCAGTGTGAGACGGGGACTTGAGACACTCCTTCTCTATTTACAGTTAATTTTTTACTAGATGCTGGAAGTGAATGGCAAGGCAGTAAAGGACAGTCTTTATAGCAATGACTGTAGTTCAGATACATAATTTATCACATGGCTTTTAAGGAGGGATAGACATTAAAAACACAAAGATTTGCAGAGCATTTCTATTTTTTTATATAAAATCATTGTTATGGAAAGCATTTTATTTCTATGTTTTGGCTGAGGAACATCTGACCTACAGTACAAACTTGCATGAATGAATGGTTTTCCTGCAGCATGGAAAGAGGGGACTGAATGATCTGTCAACAAAAGAAACCAGGGCATTTGCACAGCCGCCACACAAGCAATCCTCTGTCAGCAGCTGCTTTTAATCAAAATTCCTTTCAGGCGAAGTCTAAACATACAAAAGCATCCCTCACCGTGGACTTTTTAAAATAAATAACAGTGAAAGAACAGAAAAGGTCAGAATTGTGTTGCGTTGTCTATCAAAACCGGCTTTCCCCGAGGTTGCAAGCTCTGTCAGTTTATTCTCTGCTCAGACTTCGCCGCCTGCAGCCGCACAAACTGCATCATTAGATTTTCTGATGACCCTGGTGAAATTGCTTCCATACCAATAACCTATAACAGTTCTAATAAAGGGAGTCAGGCATAAAAGTGCTGAATGATCATAAAATTTTGATGCGCCAATGACATAAACATAAAAGAATGTATCGTTGGCTGCAGGTATAAGAAAACACTGTCACTGGAAAAGCTGCTGTGGAAGTGAGGATGTGGAGATTTAAGGCTTACGTTGGCAGAGACTCTGTTTTCTCAGGCACAATCTGACATATTGACTGGAAGCACAGGCAGAAATCAAAACCATGCAGCAAATGTCCACCATGAACTACAGCTTCCACATAAACAAATGATCTTTCTTCATGCGTTTTTGGGCACAGTTACTCACAGAGCTTCCATATAAATGAGCTACAGATGCTATAAGATAAGTTAAGGGTTGTACTTGTTTCAGTTGCTGATAACATAAATTATCTCAGATGTGTTGTTTTGTGTCAAGTCTAAGGAGAGCTTTGGTTCTCATTATCCAGTTAACACATTCTTCCATCTGCTTCTTCCTAATAATGACGCTCTGTTCCACAGCTAACCCCATCTGCTCCGTGCTGTCAGAAAAGTTGGGGCTGGATTTGTTCACGTTGCCATGCTAACAGTGCTGCAGCAGCATAACTCAGCGAGGGTTTCTATGGTTGCAGTCCTTATCTTTTCTCTATTTGTACTTTAGGCTGCAATAAAACTAATTAAAAATTCACGTTTAATCTAAAGTGATATAGGTTTTGCTGAGCAGCGGTGTAATGACAGAATAGAGCTTATCATTGGTCGACTACAGTTACAAAGCCAAAAGCTCAGCCATGGCACCAGCTGCTTGTTTCACTCCTGATATGCACATAAGCACATAAACATCTCATGGACATGATGCATGGTCTTTAAAGCAGCGCAAACCAATATTTTTATACTAGCAGTGGATCAACTATGTGTCATGTGAAGAGAGATGCTCACATATAATTGTCACCAGACTCTACAGACACTCGCTGCTCTCATCAGTATTGTTTCCAGATGCAGCAGGCAGTAAAAAAAAAAGGCTATCAAACCCACTGTATGCTACCTGATCAGCACCAAAAGGCACACAGACACAGACAAACTAGCTTCTGAACACAGTGGAGCATGTGGCAGCTAAAGAGCCAGATATTTGCCTCAGGAGGCGGTGGAGATGAAAACAGAGCTAAAAGGAGACTGAATGTTCGACTAACATTTATGTGGTGGCCAGAAACACAACTCCCAATTAATGCTAATGTTAGTCCATGTCTGCTGGATGTGTAAATAGACAAGTGTTTGCTAACACATTCACCATCACGTTTTAAGGTGATATTATATCAGTGTGCTTTCACTTTGTTGGTCTATGCAGCAAGTAGCCAAAACATTAATTAATGCAGTTTTGAATAGAATATCTTTGGGTTTTGGACAGTTATAGGAGGAAAACAAGCAAACTGTCAGTTCCTGTAATGGGCATTTTTAACTTTGATTGAACGATAAAATGATTTTATAGCTAAATCCACAATTGAATTGATCAGCAGCAGCAGCTTAATTAAAACAGTCCAGCTCGGTGCACGTCATTGCTGAGCATACGGGCGAATTTCCACTCATATTTACCTGTGTTGTAGAACAAACTTGCAACGAAGGTACAGTTTCTGAAGAAGGTGTGTGTGGAGGTGATGTCCTCGAAGTAGCACTCCTCAAACACAGAGTCTTCAAACACCATGGACTTCATCTTCAGGTTGAGGAACCTGGTGAGCAGGTCACAGGTTCTCACTTTCGTATTGTATATTTGCTTCTATTTAGTAGCATTCAAATGTAAATCTAATTATACCAATGACCAATCCACCCCCGTTTAACTGTGATAATTGTCCAGGAACAAAAACTGCAGCTCATAAAACACTCACTTGTCATTGAAGTAGTGTCCCTGACGATGCACTTGGTTCTCCAGGGTGAAGTTAAAAGTGACATGCTCCACTCGTTCCTTAGTGAAGGTCCTTGTGCGTGATTCATATTCCTGCTTCTGGATATACTTGATCATGTCTGGGAACCACACCGTCAGACCGTAGTAACTGCAAAGAGTAAGGAAAGATGACTATAAGCGTCAAATTGTGGATGCGACTGACCACAGAGCTGAGCTTGTATGAGTCTTTAGTTTACCTGAAAGACATGGTAAACCAAACAGCCATGAGCATGAAAGTTGTCCGTTTATATTCTGGGCTGAAGCAGGCGAGAATGTTATTCCGTATCTGCAACAAGAAAACACACAACTTTTGATAAAGAAAGCTCGGGAGACCAGAGTTAATCCTCTCATAAAACACATTTTGCATGTGCACACACTGCTCTTACTGTAACCTGATGATGATATTTGAGCTTCTGAGCAATAACTTGCAACTAAAACAGCAGCCAGGCTGGTTTTCCAAAAAAAAGATGTTTGCACGGACCCTCCGTTGCTTCAACATGATGCTACAGCTTCAACTTTGAGAGTGCAGACTTTTCAGAAGGCGTTAAGCCGGTGGTGGAGTAGCAGATTCAGAGCGAAATGGATTGTGTAGGCGTGTAGCAGAACGTAGGCTGAATACAAATTAAAATCGGACACAAAGCCGGTGAAGTTTCTGCCTGGAGCAGCGGCGCTGCAGCAATGTGTGGCACAACGAATACACAACATTATTTGTTTCACAAAATTCAATTTTAGGAAACAAAAAGCAGCACATGGACGAAAGAACTGTAAGAATCAAATGATTTTCTGTTTAATTCACTTATAAAGTCAGACATAGGTCAAGAAGTCAAAATAATTAATTAGGGAAAAAATGACATTTTAAGCCTTTTGGCTACTCTTGTCCTTGCTGCCACCTACGCCTCCATCCACACTGTTTGTTTCTAGCGATGCCAGCTCCACTGCGGCCTTTTAAAGGCATGCCCCAAGCTGGAAAGGCCTCAGCCTCGTACTCTGGTGCAATAACTGTAGGACTGTTTTTTTTTTAAACAGCGGTGATCTCAGATATGATCTCAGGGGTGTTTTGGTGCATACTGCCTGCACAACAACAAATCACTCCATTGTTCAAACAAAACCAGAAATGATAAATTACACAAACTGTATGCAAATTCTATTTTTAACTGCAGCTTTTTCTCTCCAGACTTCACTCACCTGTTGGGAGAGGCTCATAATCTTCAGTCTGTAGCGCTGCCAGACTGGAGTATCGGTGCCACTGTCCACCAGCTCATCCATCTGTTTCACTGTCTTAATTGTGGTGACCTTGGATGAAAAACACAGAGGTGTGCCTTCAGTGCCAGATGTCGGGGAATTCATTTTGACGGCAACCAACAAGTTTTCTAAACTCGAAACTCGCTGACTTGTTTGACTGAAATGTCGCTTTTGGAAAATATTTAATTGTTTTTATGATGACACACTGAAATATAGACAGGAAATGTTGTTTGGACCTTATCTATAACAACGGTAATGATTTCAAAGTAAAAGACTCCTGATGTGTTTAGATTTTTGAAAGTGAAAATCTAATTTGTGTTGGATTCTGTGGAAGAGTAACTGCACATTTATGTGTTAACATGTAAAACGTCCTGTTAGCAAGATTAGCACCAGCGCTGTTTTGACCTCATCCACCATTGCACAATATCTGATAACAGTGCGCACTTTGTCGTCGAAAGGCTCAGTTTTCCCTGGCTGCCTGTCAACACTGCAAACACTTTCTCAATAAGTTCACCCTGGTAGAGGTTTTCCAAAAGCTCCGTTCTAAGTGACCCAACACTGCTTTTCTGTGTGGGCGAAAGGCCAAACAGCTACATTCTGACAAATATCGTGTATGTGTGGACTAAGTTTTGAATACATTGCAGCTTACACTAAAATCAGCCAGTGACCTTTGTTGCATGTCAGACCCAATCTCTCTCCTTCTCCCCTCCTCACCTGTCATCAAATGCCCAAAACACTTATTTAAAGAACTTTTATTTCAATAACCTGTTTGGAAGGTTGTGAGCTTAACATAACAACATTAATTGAGACATACTCACAGAAAACACCCTCTCTGGGTATCCCTTTGCTCGCATGTTAGTGTCGTGCACTTGCTTCAGAATCATCCAGCCTTCATCATGTTTGCCATTCTGTTTGGGAGAAAAATAAATGTCATGCTGTGTATGAGCTTCCTTTTTTTTCAGATTTGTATGTATCTACACTGATTAAGTCAAAAAGTCAGAAGAAGAAACTATCCTTATTTTCCTCACTCATGACATTTCACATTTGACTTTGGGTATTCTGTTCGGAATAACTCACATACGAGTAAAACCAGCTAATAATGTCAGACTAACTGTCAACGAGCACATCTGCTGACCTCTAAGTAGAAGCGTGGGCTCTCTGGCATGGCACTGAGGGCAGCGATGGCTGCGACGCAAGGAAACGCGCACACCAACACAAACACACGCCAGCTGTGGAACTGATACGCTGAGCCCATCTGGAAACTCCATCCTGAGAAGACACACAAAGAAATGAGCTCCCAACTTTCACTTTCACTTGCAGTCCACAGCAGATAAGGTCAGACAATAAATCGTTATAAAGCGCAGCCTGGATTATATTTAATTTGATGTGATGCAGAATGAACCACAGTCTTATTTTTCCTCCCTCCAGGGAAGTCAGAGGTTAGCCACAGAGCAGAGACTCTGGGAAGACAAAACGACCTAAAGCTGCATGGTTTGACCAACCGGCTTACCCTGCTTCCACAGCTCAAAACTGTCTGTTAACACTTTGTTTGCTGCAAAAAAATATTTAAATTTAAAGAAGCAGCTGGGAAATGTGCTTATTCGCTTTCTGGCAGAGAATAAGACAAGAAGATTGAAGCCAGCCTTATGTCTGTCTGTTATACATACAGATAAAATCAGCAGCTAGTTAGCTTAGCTTAGCACAAAGACTTGAAACAGCTATCTTGTCTCTGTCCAGAGATAACAAAATTCACCGACGAGCACCTCTAAAGCTCCCTAATTAACACATTATATCTCATTTTTTTATATGAACAAGAGTGACAATGACAGTCATCAATGCTCCACCATGACTTCATGTATTAGGGATTGATTACTCACCATAGTGTGGGATTATAGCCCAGGCCATGGCAGATGCGTATATTCCCCCAATCATCCAGAACATGCAGAGCCAACTGAGGTGCTCGCCACGCTTCTCTTGGGCCAGAAATTCAGAATAGTAGGAAAACACGATGGGAATTGAGCCACCAATCCTGCAAAGATCAGAAACCAGCTGAGCCCAGAGCTGAACTGTGTTGAAGATCCAGACATCGAGAGACGCACACAGAGTTTAGGTTGTCAGCATTTTTCTAAGAAAATAAGGGGTGAGTTTATTTATTTCATACTAAATATCCTAAAACATTATTATTCCACATGTATGAAACTAATATGACAGACATGGTGTGATACCATGAGTGAGCAAATTTCTTCAAACTCCTCTACAGCAACTAAACATTTTACAAGCGGAGCCACCACAGCTTGAATCTCCGACCTTTAATTTACTGCACAGGTTATTTTGTTTAGTCACTAAAGCTTTAACGTCATTTACTCACATTACTGCACCAGCATGGAGCAAAACTAACCCACAGAAGCTCTGTGGGAAACTGATGGATTTCACAACAAATGGGTTTCAGTATCTCAATTTGCCACTTGACTAAACCAGAGAAACTGTTTTCAACGAAGAAAAGACTCAAAGTGTTCAGAAACTTTACGATATGCTGGAAGATGCGGACGACTGAACATCTATAATTAATAATTGTTCTTCTGCTCTCAAATTCAAAATAGTGCAGTCAGATATGCTTCTGAAAGGGGGGGCATGACGGAAAAAATCTGAGAACCGCTTCTGTTAGCTAAAACATATCCAGCGTTTCAGTGAAGCAAGTGACAAATCAGATTAGAAGAATTTATCAATTTACCCAACACCTGAGAGGAGCCGGCAAAACAGAAAGGTGCTGTAGCCCTGGACGAAGGAGGAGAAGAAGGAGAAGATGCTGTTGATGGAGAGAGAGATGAGGAGAGACTGCCGACGGCCTATCCGGTCAGCGAGAGCCCCCCAGAGGAAAGCCCCAACCATCATCCCGAAATATACAATCAGACCTGTGGAGAGAGCGGAGGAAAGGAGACGGCTACAGACGGGAATGCAAAATGCAAGTGTTTGCTTAAATAAATGATGTCATTCTAAACCTTTAAAAACAGATCACAAGTCTGTAGTTTCCTTAAACATCTGGGCACTGTAGCTTTTAGCAAACGTGACTCAAGCAGGGGTAAGAAGTGTATTTGTTAGGGACTATTTCCAGCTGCGGATTAATACACATTTGATGCTCAACTGTGTGTTTCTGGCAGCGGCACGGCCCATATTCACGGTAATGGAGGAACGTGTTATCCAGTATAACTGTTTGGCTCATTGATGTGGTTTTAATTTTTATTTTATTTTATTTTTTTGGACAACAATGAAGCTTTATGTCTCAGAGGAATAAGTTATGCAAGGCTTTGGAGACACAGCCAGTACTTTATAGTTGGATCAATCAACTTCTGGTGGGGAGATTTGTTGACAAGAGAAAAATATAGACTAAAGACAGTCTCATGTTTTAAGGGGCATAAAAATGCCTTGTGACACAGCCACACCAGAGGAGGAGACAATCACCTGAAAAAGAGTCTTACCTAGCATGCTTTTGTTAGGTTCAGACAGGCACATATCCTTCTCAGCACTGGGCAGGACAAACCCGACCACGAAGATCTCCACACCATCTGCCATGAGAGCCAGCCCCAGCACGAAGTACAGGGTCCACTGGAACTTCCCATGACCACATTCTTGTAAAATGGTCTCATACTGCTGAGCCAGCTCTTCCTGGTCCTTCCTCCTCTCGGCCTCGGACACGCCGATGTCTCTGAACTGCTGAGCGCCGGCCCTCACTGAGCCCGGGCCTCCAGCCAGGCTGCCTTTGCCTGAATCAGCCCTGGGAATTCCTTGGTACTCGCCCTCGTAGATTTCATCATCCTCATCGTGACCCTCTGTGGAGTCGCTGTGGCCGCCCTCGTCGTCGTTGGCTGCCTGGCTGTCTCCGCGGTAGTAGCCTCCATCCTGGCTCCCCTGCACAGGGTAGTCATCGTCATCGTCCTCTTCAAAGCGGCTGTACGAGCGCTTGCTGTACTCATCGCTCATCCGATCGACTGAACGGCCGACCTTCTTGGATGCTTGCCGCTTGACTTCTTTGGCAATGTCTTTGGCGCCTTTAATGAATGCAGTCCGGTTTTGGTAACCGTCCTCCATTTTAAAGAGGTTCAGAAGATTAAAGGTGTTCAAAGATTTAGGAGAGAGGCCACCTGAACGTGCTGGGACTTCAGTTTGTTCAGGATGCACGTCACAGATTGACTCAAGAGTTGACTCCTGGTTGACCAGCTGACCAGCAACAGGCTCCTCTTATGTCTATGGAGAAAATGGAAATATAAATGAGCAAATCTTATGTTTTTTTGGTAGATTTCATGCATTGTTATCAGGAGAAGCATTTGATAGGAGCTTCAATAGCATCAGTGCACATTTCTGGTGACCTGTTGTGAAGTGAAGTCTCATTCTTGTTGGCAAGTCAATCAAACAACAAGACAAACAGGCGCAAAATGATCGCAACTAGACACAGAACGACTACAAAGAGACACAAAGTGACTACAAATATAATATGCTAAGCAACTGCAAAAAGATGCAAAACAACCACAAAACGACTACAAAGAGATGCAAACAGCTATAAGGAGACATAAAACAACCACAGAGAGACAAAACAACTACGAAGAGACACAAAATGACTACAAAGATATAGAACTTCTAGATATGCGTATAGATAAAAGACGTATCTACATTTACTCAGCTAACTAAAACAGCTATCCAGCCATTAATGTGTGTGTTTCCAGACTACACCTGTTGCATTTCCATTTCTGCCCGACGTGTGCTCACTGCCGAGTCACAGATGGGTCTGAGCGGTAATTACGGGGCGAGGCATCAAGCCTTGAATAGTGAGAGAGATTTTTAATGGATGTTTCTTGGAGCGGAAATGACCTAAATGCCTCAGTTCAAGTTCACGGAGAAGAGCTACAGTACGCGACCAAGACTCAAATGTAATGTGACAGAGATAATGCTCAGCAGGAGCAGACAGTAGTTTGGAATAAAAGAACATCACTGTAAGTCCTTCACTATTTACACTGTCATCCCATAACATCCCACATATTAACATGTTTAACACCAAAATAGGATTTTTTTTTAATTAAGTGACAAAAACTCAGATTTGAATATAATACATTAACGAGACTGGAGAAACCTCAATGGAGAAATATCAAATATACTTCTTGGATTAATCAAATAAAGCCGTAAATGTTCCTAAATTGAAAAAGTGAACACTTGCTGATTGAGAGGAGCTGTGTGCCAAAACAAATGAGGCTTGAAATTGAGAAAAAGAAGCCAGAAAATTAATGCCCCCCTCACTTTTCTGCTGCAGTATCACATCTCCTTTCGGAAAAAAACAACATTGATAAGTCACTGACTCGTGTAGCTCACTGACGATACCCACACCCATATGCTTTTCCATTAAGACACTGTGCGCTCGGGCCGGCGTGCAATAAAAAAACATGTCACTTTGATTTTGTGGTGCGGAGGGAAACAGCAGACACATACTGAGAGGCATCACCGCAACGCTCACTTTGACCCCTGTCTTCCAAAACGAGGTCTGACAGGTAATAACGGGCTGACGGGGCTTTAAATGTCTGCCAGGTATACAGCATATAAAGGGCCAGACAGGACTTTCTGGGGTCAGGGGTCAGAATCATTTTAAGAGCCAGAAAAGGAAACCTGTGGAACTAAAATACTATTGTGGTATTAAATTTGTTTTCTTCAATTGTATTTTTATGTATTTTCTGCCTACTTCAAAGCTGACTCCACGCTCCCACAAAATCGTCATCATGAAATATATTCAGGCTAAAAAAATATCAGAAGCAGCCTTCAAAACCAACTACAGAACAACGGAAACTGCTCTTTAGGTCTAAATTGGAATGACTTATATCCACAGTTATAAGACAGTATACATACTCTGTATCTTGATACATGCACCATACACGTGTTTGATTTACGTTCAGTTTCATCCAACGTCGTCTCCAGGCATAAGGCCACAGATCCTTCACAGTGAGCAGATTTACTGGCACGGATCAAAGGAACCCCACGGGCCCGGTCAGCCAGGTTAAACTGTGGGACACTAACCTAATAATATCTTGGACTCAAGCACTTACAGGCCTGCAATCGCTAACCCTCGTGAACGTGAGCACACAAGCGGGTGTAAAATAACGTGGGCATATGGAGAGAAATCAACAAGACAACAGAGCTGTTTGTCAAAGCCCCTGCACACACACACATGAGCCACCTGCACAGGTGTTTTCAGGTGTCACAGCTTACTGGAATGCTTGAATACAACAAAGCCATCTTTAATGTTATTAGTAACACCTGTGCTTGTGTCCGCTGTTAGTTTGTTGCACCTGTTAGGCTGGGACAGCTTGCGTCTGTATAATATTTATTAATTTTTGAGGTTTGGTGACGATCCCAGCACGCACAGCTCCACCCAGCATCAACCTGGGCAGAGGTCTGATAGGCCTTTCTCACAGGAGGAGAAGCACAGGTGTCACTAATAACAATAACAATGGCCCAGTAGTATTATCAGCCAGCAAGCAATTCAAACATCATTCATTTTATTACTTACGCCTACATTGTTTTCCTACTGTCACATGTCCAAAGGTGTTTTCATGACACAGAAGCTCAACATTAATTTCAGGGAATTAAATGCTAGTAAAATAATCAGCCTCTGCTTGTAATATAGAAATAAATGGAAAAAAAAATCAATAAAACTAAATCAATAATTTGCTTTAAGGTCATCAATGCATGTTACTGCCTGAAAATGTTTAGGAAAAAACTGCAGTTTATTTATTTAACACTCATTCTATCACTAGCATGTATTCTTAAACGGAAATACAAACATGTCCATTCCGACCAAGTCATACTGGTTTTCTGTCGTTTGCTTCGGGTCTTACATGCCTCTGCTGCTTTAACATCTGCCTCGATAGACACAGATAGTCAGATAGATACTACTGAATCCTTTATGCAACAGGTAAGCCAAAGATGCACTCCTTTAAAGCCCATTTTTATGTGTTTTTCAAAAAAAGAAAAGAAAAGAAACTGGAGTGCGAAGGCAAACACTTATCAGACTCAAACAAAGGCTTTGAGCCCACTTCTCTGATGTCCTCCCTGTTGTCAAGTTGACAGCATCTCTTCAGCTCCATGCAGCCTGTAACACACAGCCCTGTCAGCAGAGAAGAGAGGGCAGCTTCGAGGGGGAGGGGGGTGGATATTATTGCTCCCTGGTTTAAGCTATCCTTTTTCTTTCTTTTTAATTATTTATTTTTGTCTATATTTTCCTCACCCGGACCAAAATCAATCAGCATCAGTTTGCCACTTCCTCGCAAGGCCAAGCAGGGCAGATTGCCATCTTATGATTTCAATCAGTCGCGAAGTGTCCTGACGAATAATCTGGACACCTGAAGGCAACATCAACGACAGAGATCTTTCTGCAGGCCTGGTACTATGCTCTCATAGGCCTGTCTCCAAAGCTGTGCAACATTTGTCATGTTATGTTTCAGTACCTCAGAGGATTATTTTTCAGAAGCAACAACTGCCTAAAAATGTGAATTCATGAATCTGATTAAATCTGAGCAAATTTAAGTCTCAAGTCCAATCATAGTCGCCTTCATTGATGTTTAGAAAAAAAACGGCCTCCTCGCTAACAAGCCAATTTACACAGCTCATAAATACGGCCGGATTAAAATATAAATCTGACACAAACAGCAGCCGATTGTCTGCTCGCCTGCATCCTGACATCTGCGCTCATTCTTAGAAATCACACAGCAGCTTGTCACGACTTGGATTATAGGCCCGATTCACAAAATCGATCTTAATTGCTGTGTGAAGCAGCGGTTGCAGAACACGCCCATCGCCTCTTCCTCATGATGTCTTAATGCATTAAAAAAAAAAACAAACTACAAATCCGATGCTGCAAGACGCCATCAGCCGCTAACAGTTAATTATCGCTCAAGTTATATTCCGGCTCACCTTTATTCCTGCGATGTGGCCCCTCTTCAGCCTGGAGATGGTGATGAGGAGGATGAGGAGGAGGATGAGGATGGTGATGCGTACGAGGCTGTTGCTGTGAACCGAGTGATGATGCGGTGCGGTTTGGAGGAGAGAAGCCCACGCCATCCACACACGCTCATGTGATGTGCAGGGGTCCCCTCCCCCATGCAAAACCCTCAGGAGCGCACGAGCACATTAACGCCATCATAACTGGAGGGGTTTGGCGCATATATGCACCCAATCTGCGCACATCTCAGATCGTGCACATTGCGCTCTTCGCCAATCTAATGACAGCTGCGAGCATAAAATGCGTGCATAAAACGCCGAATTCACGTTAAATACACGCTATATAGGTCTATCAACGGACGCATGCGCGCAAAAACACCTCATTTTCATCCATCCGCTTTTTTTTTTTACAAATAGATTGTCTGTACACATGAATATCAAATTGTGCGCACAGACAACACACGTGCAAGCACACCTGACTCCTGTTGCCATGCCAACCACTTGCCATATTCTTGATCCCTTCTGCTGCATCAAGGCCTGTAATGAAGAAACGTGAGCTCTCCTCGGGGGAAGTGTGATGCCGTCATCACCTGTACCATTCAAACAAAATCTCTCTGTGGAAGAAATGTCATTTCGTTTGTTGTCTGTTTGTCACATACATGAGGTTGTGTTGTAGTGACACGTGCAGGAGAGTCTGATAGATTTGGTGGAAAACTGTAAGGATGAGGTGCTGTGGAACTTTAATGGTGATTTGTGTTTATGATAAGAAATATGTAGACTTTGTAGACTATGTGGGCCAACAGCTGGTTATTTTGTTATATTACATTGACCAGATCTACAGGTTTATTGGATCTTGTGAGGGAGGAAATCAGGACACTCTTGGATTTATAAAAATCTTCAGTGAATGAATATGTTATTTCATTTTAGGGACTGCACTGTGTCATATATAGTGGAGAAAAACAAACTGCAGCCCTTGTCCTGATAGCAAGTTTTGGAAGTGGTAGTAAAAGCAGTATGCACAGTGTGCTCCTTAGTTACATTACTGCATTGTCACTTAAGTAGATATTTATAAAATATATTTAACATATTAAAAGTAATCATTATGCATAATGGATGATATACACCTAGATCTAGGTGTAGCACATAACTACTTCACGTACTGTTTGGTCTGACTGTACAGTTGAAACTCATAATTTCCCCATATGGCCTTTAGATTTTGCATAATTGTTGTCTTCAGTTTGAATTTCTAGTCCTTTTGGTGTCCCCCTTACTGTTCTTTACAACCACCATCGAATAAATACCTGCCAGCGCTGACCTAAAGGCGGCCTCATCTCTGCTGAAACTGCAGCTGAATCATCTTTTGTTGAGCAGGTACAGTAAAGCAGCCAGACATCAATGCGAAAACTGGGGAAACATTGATCATAAACTAATATATGGGCATGAAGGAAAACAATGCAAAACTTGTACTAAAATTTTTATTTGTCAAACGTCTTCATCTGTACAATGAAAAAAACAACAAACGAACATGTGGTTAAATTATTGTCACCATAACAAACTTGAGATCTTAAGATGCTAAAAAAAAAAAAAAAAAAAAAAAAAAAAAGGAGGCTAAACGAGAGCTTGAGTCAGCAGTCTGAGATGGATTACGGTGGCATTGGTGCTCTCATAGGAACGCGGGGTGGGACACCGGGGGGTCTCGGCGGCATCGGCGGCCCTCTCTGGAAGCCAAAAGGAGGAGGACGAGGAGCACCGTAGCCAGGTGGAGGCATGGGAGGAGGCCCTCTCATACCTGGAGGCACAGGTGGACCTGAGCGAGAGAAAGAGGGTCAGAACGTGATAAAACCATTACCTTTGATCATAAGCTCTCACTACAGAAAACAGGATTTCAGCATTTGAAAGAAAGCCAATATGTAGGGCTTAGAGTCATGGTGAATGATGGTTAGTGTAAAGAGCCTGAACTACAAAACAAAAATACACTTGTGAAATTTGAATTAAATCCAAAACCATTATTTCAATGGTCAACGATCAAACCTTTCAGCTGATTTCAACTAACTAGTATAGTTTGCACCAAGTTCTTAATATTGGACGCAATCAGGTCTGCCTTTCCAGAGACCCACATCTAGATCAGGGTGAAACTGAAGTGTGCACGGGTGCCTGTACAGTGTGCGATAACAATAATCTCACAAGCTCCTTGCATGTCACCCTGTGCGAGATGGATCTGATAAAGTTTCAGTCCTGATCTGTGTCAGACTGTATATCATCAGTCGTGAGGCATGTGAAGTGTTTCAGCCACGGTGCTGGCACTCCTGACCGTCTCTGATCACCAAAGCTCTAAATCAGCCGTCAGCAGACTTGTCTCACCTGCATCTTGTCCAGTCTCGGACGATAGAGGACCAGAGATGTTACCACATTTCTCTTTTCAGTATTAGTAGAAGTTTTCGACTATGGTGTAGGCGCCTATTAAAATCATTTTGCTGAGACAACACAGCAGGAAAATATAGTTTACCAGTGGCAGGCCTGCTCATAATAAGCCAACTGTCACGGTAGTCATGGCAACATGGGTATGCATCAATACCACAGATCATTAAATCTATTTTGTTGCATAATAGATATGTAGAGGTAGGGTTACCAGTTGCTTTTGTGCAGACAATGCTCTTCTGATGCATTTTCCCTTCAAATGACAGACGCAGTATTTGTATGCAGAGGAGACTTTTTTTGACAACAAAGATTCAAGGAGACGCCACAGTGCTTACCCATGGGAGGCCCATATGGTGCTCTGGGTGGCATGCCCATAGGCGGAGGTGGGGGCATGCCAGGGGGTGGCGGTGCCCGTGCTTGATTTGATCCTGGGGGAGCAGGAGGTGGAGGCACCATGCCAGGAGGAGCAGGCGGGGGCATGGGCATCTGAGGCATAGCTGTGAAACACAAACAATTAAGTCTACAGGTATGTTGAACAAGGGACTGGTCTCTTGCACTGCAGCATTTCTGTTAGAAAACCAAAGAATTTCAATTTCAAACCGACAGAATACATTACACAACAATGGCATAGAAGAAAGCTTTTTTTAAATGTGACCATGACTTTATCAATATATTTTTCCCACTTGCGGCCACGGTGTAAACATTTCAATCTTTAACAAACTATTACCTGGATGCATGTTGCCTGGAGGGAAGGGTGGTGGTCCAGGTGGAGGCCCACCACCGCCACCCTGTGGGGATGGTCCCCCTGCATTTGGAGGCATGGGCATTGATGGGGGCATTGATGGGGGCATTGATCCGGGAGGAGGAACGGGTGGGAAACCAGGAGGTGGCATGCCTGCAGGAAAACAAGATGTATTTACAAGCTATCATTTCATTTTCTGTTAGTGCACAAATTAAACATTCTAGACGTCATAGCTACTGTTCGAATGTTTTTAAGTGCACTAGCATCTCACAAAGGAGGGTAATTTGTCAGCTGTCATGTTCACTTTTAGTTACAGACAGCACTCAAACTTAAATCAAATCAATATCATCATCACTTACTGACAAAAGAAGCATCAGTCAGAGCAGCACGCATACATTTCCTAGAGGACTCTACTTCATCTCGCTGATGGTAATGAAACCTGTTATCTACCCTCATGACACTCAGCACAATCAACTACTCAATTCTTAACCTTTAATCAGAGGCAGCTGCTGTATATGGAATATGACAAGAGAAACATCTCGTCACCATTCATAGTGTACCACAATATAGTTAATCCATGATCAATGGCAACCCCCCACACACACACTTTGACACACATGTGACCAGCAGATTAATTGCAATATTTAACCATCATAGTTTTACTGCCGCTGTTACGTCAATAATTCCCACAATCTTGACACAGAGTTGCAGTGAAAACATAGATAAGACAGATGTGTGCTGTGTTTGTCTCTGATGTGCAATGATCGGGTTAGGAAAGAGCAACTGATTTAAAAACCATCACTTTCCCCTCTTCTGTGGGAGATCCTGTCTGCTGTGACTTTGTGCCTTTTCAGTGCTGTAGCTGGGAAACTGGACATTCTTGTCATCTTAAAAATAGATAAGATTGTGATGCTTATCACAACTGGAGCTATATCTGCTGCCTTCCCTTCGACACACAGCTCTGCTTGCTCACTGGAGCAGCTTTAATCTGTGCCGCCTGTGCCACAGTAGCCTTCAGTGTTGATAGGCTATTACTGCACGAATGATGTGTGTGCAAGACACTGAGCAAAACTAGTGGTGACTACAGATAGACAGAAGCAGATACATCAGTGTGTAGCACTTTTTTTTTTTCATTTTTCCCCACCCCCCTTTGTTGGTCAGAAATTAAGTCCTTTTTCTATATGTGGATGATTTTCACATTTTAGAGTGAACCATGTATGGATGACAAAGGACATATAACATGTCAAACCACACAGGTATACATAATGTTCTCTATGAGAATATGACCTTACATTATCATCTAGAAAGATATTAATGGGATCTTTCCACATCTGCTGACGAACAGTGGTTTATAACAGCCGCAGATCATCCTACCATTCTGTACAGCAGGATTTCCTTCATACCTGGCATGGGCATCCCAGATCCTAGTGCAGTTAGGACGGGTGTCGGAGCGGATGGTGGTGGAGGGGCGTCTGCAAACAGCTGATGTGGCCTGTCTGCCTGGGAGAGAGGGTTCTGCGCAGCCAGGAGTCGCTCTGCAGCTGAGCCATGTCGTTCTCCCTTGGAATCCTTCTTGAAGGCGTAGGACACCGTGATGGGCCTGTTACAGAGGTACTGGCCGTTCATGGCCTCAATGGCGGCATCTGACGCATCAAAGCTTGCAAAATTGATGAAAGCGTAACCCTTGGAGTTGCCCGTGTCTGGGTCTCGCATGATCTTTGGCGTCTGGAGGATCACACCAAAGGCACTGAATGTGTCGTAGAGCAGTTTCTCATCAATCTCTGGGTCCAGATTACCAATGAAGATGTTAGCACCCACATCCAGGTTTTTGTTGTGCGCAGAGGCTTTATTGACTCGGATTGGTTTGCCATAAAGCTTTATCATATTCATGATTTTAATGGCATAGTCAGCATCCTCTTCACTAAGGAACTCCACAAAGCCATAACCTGAGAAGGAGTGAGAAGTGAAAGAAGTTGCATGATTGTTGTTTATCTGCAAAAGAGATTCTTATAGACAACAAAAAATGACTGACATGTTGCTCCCTTGGTAATCATGAAAGTTTCAGACAATAACAGCTGATGCTCACCTTGATGTTGGCCAGTGACCCTGTCTTTGGGCATGTGTGTGTTGACCACAGGACCAGCCTGCAGGAAAAGCTCCCATAGCAACGGCTCTGACACCTTTTCATCCAAGCCGCCAACATACACAGTGGCGTCTGAAAAAATGAAAGAAATGAAGTTGTCAAAAGTATCAGTACTTTCTCTAAAAAGATCTGGTCTCCATTAATTTCAAATTCAATAGTATTTAAAGTACCAAGGCTATAAAAAACAGATTTACAATTAGTTAATACTGACAGAATGTCATTAAAAAATAACACTTTAATAGTAACCGTAAGCGTTTTATACGGTGAACCTAAATGATACGAATTTTCTTAAAAGTCTGTATTAGAACTAAACAATAAAGTTTTCCGGCTTTTTTTGACAGCTCCTTCTTGGTTAACTAACCTACCAAGCCATTATAACCGTGTTCTTTTCTACAGACCAGATCACTCCTCTCTATATTGTCAAATCATGTGTTAGAGCACATTAAATATCAGTCCGGTCATTTCTTCAGTCGAGAAGATCGCCTTGTGCTGCTTCAGACTCTGTGCTAGCTTGCTAGGCTAACTTTAGCTGTTAGCCAGCAGGACGCTCCTCTGCTTCCAATGCGCTAACAGCCACCACTCTTCAAATCAATAAAAAATAACGCTGCGTTTAGGTTCTAATGTAAGAAACAAGTAAAAGAAAGTAAAATACATATAATTTAATTGAATGGCTAAATTAGCGGCAAGTCAAGGTAACGACAACACAGCATTTCCATGTGATCGACCAGTTGTTTATCACAGACTATTAGCAAACCAGGCGGCCAGCGGCGCTCATTAAAACAAAATGAGCCGTCTGAAGTGTAGCCCACTAGCAGATTAATAAATGGCTAAAACGAACGGCTAAAACAGTTACCATGACGATGAATTTACCTTGGTTTCTCTCTGATATTGGTCCCGCTGCCATGTTGAATGAACAACGCAGCCAGCGTCCTTCGCCGAGGCCCCGCCTCTTCCTGTCTGTGTGCCGGAGGCGGAAGTGATACAATAAAATCCAATATTCTTTTAAATCTGTTCTTGAGAATAGTCACAGATTAAGGTTATGTGATATAGTCAAAATTTCTACTGTCAGGTACCTGTGCTGTCTGAGACAATAACAAATATCTTAATAATATATTTATTTCTAGCCTTTTTTCCCCCCATTTCCTAGCTTTTTCAAGCTATGTCCATTAAAACACAGCTCTAGTCCATGTATGATTTGGAGCACACTAAGCAGTGTCCACAGTGAGTAAATTTCATTCTAAAATATTTTGAAAAGCTACTTTTTCATAAATGCAAATTACGCTCAAGCCATTAAGGCATTACAAATGATTGTGTATTTACTTGGTCCAAGTTATGAAGGTTCAGTTGTTCTCCCTTGTACTAACGCAGTGAAATAAGTAACATAACAAATTAATAAACATTTGTATGAGCCAATTTATTACATCATATAAATCTACTAAAAGTATAAACATGGAATACAAAATGCTCATAAAAATACATACAATAAGGGCCTTGAGAAACACTTTTATAAAACAAATACTGTATATTATATGAAACATATAAAAACAAAACTTAATCAACATATCATGCATCAAAACCAAATGACGAAAAGCCCGTTTTTTATAAAATGGATAGCAAAAAAAAATTGTTCAAAAAAGCCTTTACTGATAATGATTACAAAGAAACATCAAAGGCATTTGTAAGAAGAGAGCTCAGAGATTAATGGCTTGTGGTCAGAAATCACACACAGAATAAGCATCTACATTAGAAGCAAAATGCAAAAATACACAATTCAAGATCTTCAGACTCATTCCTGTAGTCAGCTCATTTAAATACTTGAGTTGTTCTCATGAAATATAATTCAGCTTGATGTTCTTCTGTTGGACTTCATCAGGCGATATAATCACTGATAAATTCAGATAACATATCTGCAGATGAGATTCTAGGAGTAAACAAATACAAAAAAGAAAATGTGTGTCAGTTCAAAGGTATATTCCAACTTTTCAGTATTTACGGAAAAGGGCTGGGGGGTCTTTGCAAAGATGACAAGGTTACATAGAAACATTTTCCTATTTGTGCTGCACACATATTTTGCAAGCTGAGTACCAAACAAACAATATATCATGATTATAAATGTATACAAAAGGTCGTAAGATTTGATAAATCCTTCATAATCTAATGTCATGTAACATGTTTACGAAATAGTTCGACATTTTAGGAAATATGCTTATTCACTTTCTGGTGGAGGGTCAGATGGAAACTGATACCACTTTCTTGTCCGTGCAGTAAATTTTAAGATACTGCGAGCAACGAGTTAGCTGTAGCCGTTTTTTTTTCTCTGAGCAGTTTCCAAGTGACCAGATTCCAGGAAGTATCCGGCCACAACCAAGAAATAGCTTAGTCCGACAAACACAACCACACGTGAAAAGGCGAATTGCCGTATTGAAACTTTGGTTTTTGTACAGGTTAAACATATGAGCTATAGCATGTTAACTGGTGAGCTTTAAGGGTGCTAGCAGACAGATTTTATAACCTTTGGATGGAGCGAGGCTAGTTGTTTCCTGTCTTTATGCTAAGCTAAGATAACTGGCTTGCAGCCTTACATTTAAAACACAGATGTGAGAGTGGTGTCAATCTTCTCGTCTCCGTCAAAAAGTGAATAAATGGCAAACTATTCCTTTGAAGTACTGTAACAGTAATATAACATGTAATCTATAATTTCATCTTTCTGTGAAAACAGACAGAAAACACTGTAAAGCAGAGTAGAACGTCCTTTAAAGACCTCATTAAATGAAATGAAACTTTTAGAGCTTTTTATGTGTCAAACTATTGTATGCTATTATTTTGATAAAGGCACAATCATCCCAGCAATAAAAAAAATGGTTCTGGCTTTAATAATACTCAATCTCTGCTGCTTTTTCTGTTCACTGCCTCCTCAAATTTAGTGTAACCAGTTTCTTCTGTTGATAATCCAGCATTCAGCAGGGAGACGGGCCCTCCTGCTGTTTAACTTGCATAATTACCGCCCGCATTTCCTTCCAGCCAGAGCCACACATGATCAATTAAACTCTCACTTCCATTACATGGGGTCTTTAAAAGGCTACTCACTGAAATGAGCTCATCCTTATAATGTATTCAATACATTTTAGATAGATAGAGAAAAATAAAGATATCACATTTACAGTATGAACGAAATCAGGTCCTTCAACACGAAGATATTTGAAAAGGTGATAAGTGCGAGTTACATACTTTGTTTTCAGCTCATGGACATACACTAGCACTGCTAACAAACAAATGCTGCTTCCAGTACATCAAAAAACACAAACCACAAGTGCTGGTACTGTTCTGTACTGACCGCATTGACTCACATATGATGAATCAGCCCGTTAAAACCGTCAACTCATTTTTTTTTTTTGGCCTTCACATTTTACCACCACTGTGTGGCTGTTCGTTGTTCCTGCAAGATGAAGCACATGACAAACAATCTGTATCGCCGGAGCAATTCAACAGTCTGAATGTTGAACAGCATTGCTGAGTAGATCCTTTAGTTGATAGCACACTGAAAATATACATTCAGCTAGTGTCATGGTCACCCAGCATACGATGAACACTAAAACAGTCGAAAGCCTTCACAAACACAAAATGAAAACATAGTGATGGTTAACGATCGGATTTTTTAAAAAACCTGAGCTGCTGCCAGAGCAATCAGTCACCTGCTGACACTTTTTGCAAAGTACCCTCAAATTTATACATGAGCCAGTAAGTATATTTCAATGCTTACTTGAATTCTGGTATTATGTGACTATGCAATTTCCACATATTTACACTTCATTCTCGTTAAAACAGGCAGAACGAGGTTGTGAACCCATGCTGAAGAGGTTATTAGGTGGGATCCTTTATCCCTTTGCTGTTGTTGTGGTCGTACGACCCTGATTACAAAAAAGTTGGGACACTGTGTAAAATGAATAAAACAGAATGTGATATCTTGCTAATCCTTTTTGACATACACTCAACCGAAAACAGTACAAAGAGAATATATTTAATGTTTCACCTCATCAGCTTCATTGATTTTTGTAAATATCTGCTTATTCTGAATTTGATGCAGCAACACATTTCGAACAAGTTGGGAAAGGAGCAACAAAGGACTGGGAAAGTAGTGGAACGCTCCAAAAACACCTGTTTGGAACATTCCACAGGTAAACAGGTTGATTGGCAACAGGTTAATTGGTAAATGACTGCATTCTGTTAAAAATTATATTTTACGTTTTACACAGCTTCCAAACCATTTTGGAATCAGGGTTATATTTTATTAAAGGACACAAGGTACGTGCTATCAAGGTTTTAAGACACACACAGTTTACCACCTTGTCTTTCGAGAGTTCTAAACAGTATATGCTGGTAAACACACCCTAAACATGAAGGAGCAAACTTCAGAATGATTCACACCTTGAACAAATGTGTTTGGTTTCATGGGCCATATTAACGTATGTCCCGTACATTCACTGACGAAAGGCAGGCTTTGTGTCTGTGGGTCGAGCAAATACAGTATGAAATAATGAAAAAACATGTAAACCTCAGTCACCTGGGATGCCAAGCACATGTACAGGTATTCTTCTTTTTTTAAAAAGCACTGTTATCCTGTAATCACTAGGCACAAAGAGGTAACGGCTATAGCGGCAAGTGTTTGCTCCATGGACGGATGTGCATACTGTAAGTCAAGGCCTGATTACCTGGTCCTCGTGACAAAACACAAGATACAAAACCTAAAAGTTCCAATGACATCACCTTTGCATCTATGAAGTGATCAATGCTGTTACCAGGAATCCTACAGAGTGTGAAGGCGCGTTTCCACGAACAGACGTCGGGTTTAGTGCGAGGGCAGGGTGGCAGTGTTGGCTGCACTGAGTTGACCCACAGCTAACATCAGGATGTCTTTCTTCTCTTTGTAAAAACGCAGTTCTCTGCCCGCCAGCCTGGCATCCTCCAGTTCTCGCTCTGTCGACGCCAACTCCTGCGCGATGGTGGCCGCGACACTCTGTTCCCGGTTCACCCAGTCAGCAGCCATCTGAGTGCGCATGTCATCATCCAGAGCTCGGTGGGAATAGTGAGCCAGCACTTCCTGCAAATAAAACACACTCAGTCGTATCAAACAGGGAAAGCTAAGCAATCTTCTCACCGCTGCCGCTCGTGGTGCAAAGAAAACAATGTTTAATCTGTCTGGACCAGTCATGCCATGTAGGGTGAGATTCCACACAGTGTGTTTGTTTAGGAAACTTGATGAAAACTACCATTGTGCTCGGATAATTGAGCCCAGCTGTGAGATGAGTGACAGTACCTGTCGGGAACACTGCCGTTCTCTCATGGCTTTGAGACTCCCGTTCCAGTGCAGCAGCTGGAACACTGTCATCAGCTCCTGAGACACAAATACAGACAAGCCACAAGCAATAAGGAACCAGACTCACATAAGAACAGTCAATATGCAGCAGCTCACCCCTGCAAACCATATGCGCTTCTTCACACTTTGTATTTTCAATTAGACCAGGGATTAAGGTGTTCTAGCTTCAAGCTCTGTGCTATTAACAAAACAGGTCACATATGGGCCCAAGCTACTATATGATGGAGGTATCTAAGCTGCATCTCATTCATTTGGTCTCTGTCTTTGTTATATTGTATGTATACAAAGCCAAGCTCAACACATGCAAAACATTAAATAACTCCTGTGCTCAACCCTTACCAATGCTATTTCCACACTATGCTGGTAGAGCTGAGCAGCATAAAATGCATCTTAACACGACACAGACATTCCTGAAGTTTACGCACCTGAAACTCCAGCATGGACTTTCCTTTGTTGGACTCGAGCATGAAGCGAAATGCACCAATTCCTGTGTTGGGATTGTCGGCCTCTTCTCTGTTTCCCTGTAAACAACAACTAGTCAGTTTCTTAATTTCCTATGTATGTACTGTTCATTAAATATTCAGTCACATACAGTGCTTGCATTTGCATCTCATATATGTGTCCTTTTCCATTTCAGATTTTTTTAGGGCTGCACTGTTCCAATTCAGGACATCGGTTCAATACTGAGACAGCTGGATGAGGTATTGTGAAAATCAGGCCAATCTGTTCAATTCAGTTATATGCTTACATCTATTTGCCTATTTGTACTAAACCTTTACAAAGAATTTGTATTCCTGTTTAATTTGAATGTTTTGCTTTTACAAAATTGTTGTAGTTTAAATTGTATGCATTCCTAGTTTTCATTCAGTGTTTGTATAGACTCACGTTGAAGGAGGCCAGAGCCTCACTGACGCTCTTCTCAATGAATTCGTCTGTGATGCGTCGAGAGGGATGTTCATTGAAGACAGAGTTCATCAGGGCGATCTTTGCAGCGCTGCGTCTAGCCTCCGCCTTGGTGGGACAGAACTGTCAAACAGTGGAGAGAACATGCATTAGCGGTCAGATACAATCAGGAATACGGTGAAAAAGCTTAAGACAGCCAGTGTTTATATGGAGTAAAGTTAGCAACAGTGTGCACACGCCTTAATTTGCTGTCTTGTGGTCTTGAGTTTGCATCCATATTTGGTGTGTTGCGGTTGCAAGTATGTTGGAATTTTGCAAGCTTGTAACGAGGTACTTGAATGACCATTTTGCTTACATTACATCGTACAGTATGGAGGGTTCCTCTAAGCCACAGCACATTCATTGATGTTCAGCTATCACTATTTTAAAATCAAAGGAAACTCCTGTCGTCATGCTAAGGCAATGCGGATACTGTACCTGGAAACTTCCGAAGCAGCTGCCACCTGGAAGACTCACATAGCAGACATATGGCGGGCTGTTGGAGGGGACCATCTCATAAACAACTAGAGCTCCGTTCCGCAAGTCGGCCCCTCTGGTCAGCTTCATCTGCCAAAACTCCTGCAAAGCCTCCACCACGTTTACTGGAGTGCACAGAAATAAACGAAGCCTCGTCTCATTGTGGTAAATCAACACTTTGTTTGTCATTTACTCCATTTACATAAAACTACTCTGGTTTCTTGAATGCTTTTCAGAGATTAGTTTGCATCTAAACTGCCACTAGCTACTGGCCGCGCTCTGCAACATCCTCTCTAAACACAATGATGGAAAGGGTGGGGGAAAGGTCGTCTCAAGGATGCCAGAGGCTTTTCCTGAAAACATTTAGGTGGCTGCTGAGAGGAAATTCTGCATCACCTCAGAGGAGCCGCTTAAAGAAACACACCATCAACTCTACACTTTCTGTGCCCTGGTGAGAAACACGCATGCCCCACAAAAGCAGCAACAAAGACAAGCAGTGAAATGTGCGACTGAGTCTGAAACGATTATTTGGGTTTGAGACGTGAGTGCAGCTAATATTATCCGAGGCTCTTTAACCTCCACTAGCTCTCAGCTCTGTCCTGCTGGGCTGTCACTGTTTGAACACAGGCAGCCTGCCTCTCGCTCTCTGCAGTCTGGAGCCTGATTAGAACGTTTTTAGGACTGCAGCTCTGCCGCCATTGAGTTCTCTGTAAACAAGCCTGGATATATTCTGACATCAGACATATAAATCCCTAAAGTGCAATCCAAATAATTTTGTTATTGCTCTCTGCTGTGTATAAAAGGAAAATGCTCGCTATAAACTGTTCTCTTGTTGTTAGCCAATTATTAAGTGATAACTTGTGTGCAATTGAAAACAGCAGTGTTGCTCTCTACTTTCACAACAAATGGATATGAATCCATATTCTGCATCATACGTATTAACAGTGAACTTAGGCTGGTGCTAGATGTATGACGAGCCATGGGCTGCACAGTATATGTATTCCATTGTATTGAAATGTAGATAAGTTTTCATAAAGCAGCCACAGTGTTCAGAGTTATTTCTGTGCATCTAAAGGGTTCAGGGCAGCGATAAGATAATGCATTTTGGTCTGCTTTTTTAGTCAGTTTTTGAGCATGTCCTGAAAGATAAAGCAGAGAGAGACAGGAAATATTGGAAGATAGTGGAGAGAAACATGTGACAAATGACGCTGGCCCAAACTCAACCCCACCACGCGGCAGTGGCATGGCATCAATCAGCCTATATCTAACGAATGTGTCACAGGGAAAAGTAAAAATAGAAAGTGATCAAATAAATGATCTAACTTACCTGACTTTGTCTTAATAGTTCTAATATTGCAAATTAAAGCCTTTTGATTCCCTGATAATGGCAGAATTATAACTATACCACAGGGAAATTGTAGACACCCCAAATTACAATAAAATGAAGAGGAAGTAATTATTGTCAAATGCCAAAATATTGCAGGTGCTTTTTTGTAAAAATGTGATCATTTGCATAATACAGACAGTAAATCACAAAATTGGAGCAACATTAAGCCAAAAATATATCCCTGATAAAACAGCCTTTATGGTGCTGCCAATATTAACGGTGTTAAGTAGCCTAAATTGGATGGAGGAGGGAAGAGGCGTTAGTCAGAGCACGTTGGGACAATCTTTGGGAAATAAATCCTATTAGCACCAAACAGGAACACTTGTATTGGCTCCAGCTGTCAGCATTACAGCAGCTTTTTGGGTTAATGTTAGTTTTAAGCACAGTGCTTGTCCGTGTGCTGTGGTGATAAATAAAAAAGATTCAAAGATGCCTTTTCTCTAAAAAGTTCATATCCATCTGGTGCTACTTATGAAGACGAAGTCTGTATATATACACATCTACAAAAAGATGTATAAACTGTATTTTGATCAATAAACAAGTGCACTCACTGATAGTGTGTAAAAGCCGCTGCCTTTGCTCTGTAATTCAATGTTATTCATATTTTCACTGTTTACATTACAGGACCAGTGTCCAATGTAAAACAAGATGAATTTAATGTGTCTTATTTCTATTATATTAGGTGTATTGTTGGTTAATGTAATCCCCCAGAGCTGTGGTAGTTAATCCTATAATGAAGTGATAGAAGCCGAGGTTACCATAGCTTTATAAATATGAAAGGAAAGAAGAAGAGGAAGCATTATGGTGATATTGCTTGAGGTGAAAATGAATAAAGTAGCCTGTAAAGGAATATAAAGTGAGTGTACATGACTCTGTGCAGGCTAACGCGGATATTACAGGAATGTAGCATGTGTTTTTTCCCTTGCTAATCCACTTCCAAACAAATGGCGCAGCTAAAAGTGGTTTTCTGCTCCTCAAAACTCCCCGAGTGAAAACTGAATAATATGACACATTATCTCCACATTAAGCTGGTTATTATCACTGGACGTTACCTCTGCCGTAACCTTGTGTGTGTTTGGCGAAGCTGCGGACCACAGCCTCCACCGCCTCCTTCAGCACCGCCGGGTTCCCCGGGTTACAGTGGCCGGTCGCCCCCGGCCCAAGCCCCGCTCCGACGCCGCCGTACAGGCTGTGGAGCTGCAGCGGGGGTGGCGGAGGAGGAGGCCCGGACGAAGCGGCCAGAGAGGCCGGGGAGGGCAACAGCGGCGCGATGGGGACCGTAACCCCGGGCCGTAGAGAGGAGCGGAGCGTCCCGGTCGGTCCGGAACCGAATCCAATCCCTGGCTGTAGCCTCTGAGGGCGGATACTGTCCGGGATAACGTTAGATTCCATTGTCCCAACGTAATGTCTGCGAATTCCCGGGATCTCTGGGTGAAATTTAAACCGTTAGACCCGACGGGTTCAGGCTCAGAAATGCTCTCTACAGGCTCAGTGAACAAAGTGTTTGCTGGCTTTTGTCAATCACAGCTGAAAGAAGAAGTCAGCCGATGTTCAGTCGACACAGATCACCGCTGCTATGCATCCTCACTCTCTGGATTAGGCTGCGGGATTGTCACTCAAGTGATGCCTTCAAAGACACCTCGAATTGTACAGCAATTTTACATGCTAAGCCCTGCTGTCCGTGGTTTTACCAATGGTCTACATTCTACATAATGGATGCAGGGTGGGGGTTTTTCCGATTAATTATGTATTTTGTTGTATGCATGTAAAATAATGTGTGATGCCAATTATTTTTGTAGGTAATTTATTTTTATATAGTTATTTTTGTTCTGTAGTGACTGTGGTCTTGAGTGAGTAGTGTGTGTTTGTCACCAAAAAACGTGACTTAGTTAAAACGTGTGTTTTTATGTTGCATTTTGTTTAATCCAACACAGACTTCTCTTAATCTCTTCCTGCTCTCAGTCCATATTGCAGTTTTAGTATTGTTACTTCTGTCACTTTTGTTCATGTCCACCCTGGAAGAACGATCCCTCCTCTGTTTCTGTATCTAAATTGAGTGTCTAAGAATAGAGTTTGTCATATGCTGTTAATATAGTAAAGCCCTTTTAGGCAAATTTTAGATTTTGTGTTGCTATATATATTTCAAGAAATGATTTGATTAAGAACAGCCAGCAGTAATCTTGAATTTGACCTTGACACTGTTTTTTCTGTTATATTAGGTACACCTTTACTATCCAATGCAGTCCAATTTGCAATTGCAATTTTAAGTTTATTACTTATCATTTTTATTGACATTGGATCAGAAACTGTAGTTCTATTGAAATTTTTGAGGCCATAATTGGTGGTGTTATTGTGTTGGATTAAATTAAATTGCAGAAAAATGTGTTTCTGAAGTTTTGTGCAGGATTACAGAATATTAGAAAGTCACCAGTTAGTGCTGGAAGATGTAATGCCACTAAACCAACTACTCACCAGAGATTTCTCATAGATGTTTGCTTGTACTGCTAATATGTTAATCCCACTTGTAAAGCTGGGCCTTTAAAGAAACTGTGCCAGAGGAAACTCAGTTTACTTAAAAACGCAACTGACAAAATAATCATTTTTTCACCTTCAAAATATTAAAATCACACAGAACTTGTTTTGATGAACGAAAAGGGAAACAAGGCGCTGCTATTTTAATACTTAAATACAAGCCCTTAAAATAACAGACTCCAACATGTCACATTTTGTGGACTTGGGCGAAGATGCTACTTTTTCTTGGCATCTAATTTGTACGTGTGCATTCATATTTGACATTTCCGATATTTTCTGTGGCACTTGAAAGCAGCGGTGGAAAGTCAGAGGAAAATCAGTGGAAGAAATCTGAGCCCCCTCTGTTCTCCTCTGGCACCAACAGAGAACAACTACAGTGTGGGTTTACAGCTCCAGCTCTGCAGCCTGAAGCATGTGATTAAAACTTGGAAGCAGAGTAACTCTGTTTACTGGATAAGAGGGTGAAAGAAATCATGACCCTCCTTTGAAACAATGAAACAAATAATGGAAGTTTGAGGTAAATTGGGTTGTTTTCCAGTTAGTGGACCACCAACTTTTTGCAGAACAAAGAGCTGAGGAGGAAACGGGACCTCCTCTTGTGCTTCCTAATTTTTTTTTTTTTTTTTTTTTATGACTTTCTGGAACTTTCTGTCATTTTTCATTCTCTCTGTGGTCTGGTATGAGGCCAGAGGATTTGGGAGGAGGAACTTGGGAGCATGTGAATGTATCTTTCTTGTAGCTGAATCTGCAAAAACAAGTTTTTCACAAATTCGAGCAGACGGAGGGACTGTGAAAATGTCACAGTAGCCAAGAAAAAAATGTCTTAAAACTACGACTTGAGATGTGGCCTGTTAGTGTTGTGTACTTTAGACTTACACACAGGACAGAAAGGAAAATCAACAAAGTCATATATCAGAACTGTAATGAGTGTTTGGCTCACTGGAGGGCGTGCTCTCATTTCATTACATCAGTTAATAACCACAGCTATGCGGCTCTGTGACGTTTGGACACTGATGCTCTCCAGTTGTTTTCTAATGCTCAGTTTGTATAAACTGCTGTGCGTTAGCAAGGCCAAACTCAACTATGGATACAGCTTTAATGCAGGAGGCTTCAAAGCAAGCCAGTAGTTGCTATAAGGGATCCTCTGACATAAATACTTACTACTGATTTTCCCCCCACTTCCTATCATCTTTTCTTCCTCTCATTGTTTTTCCTATGGCTATTATTACAACTTAACAGCCATCCTAAACAGGGTGTGTCCTCCACAGTAAGCTGACCTGTCATATGTCTGATGGTGAAAAACAACAGAGTACTTTTCTTGAGTATTTTCCATTTTAAGAGACTTGTACTTGTACTGCACTATACTTCAGAGGTGAACACTTTACTTCTTACTCCACTTCATGGAATCAAAGGGCACAAGGTCCCTTTAAGATTAAGATTTTACATGAAATCACATGTGATAAGCTTATAAATACAATGCACTGTTTCGGTCCTTGTCATGTTTCTGATGAGTTGTTTGCAGCTCCACCAAAAAGATATTTCCTCTCTAAACTTCTCAGATGGTTTCAATTAGATGACTGTCTGAAGCCAAAATAAGTAAAATTACCCAATATTTCACAAAAAAAGGAAATCTGCCAGAAAATTCCAAAAAGTGAACACAAATGTGTGTTGTTTTTTCATATTTCTTACCCCATTAATAATCTCATGAGCACTTCGATTTATCTTGTGAGCCTCTAAATGGGGACCGACAACTATTGAACAGTATATAAAGTTGATAAACAGGCTATTACAAACTGATGCATCTGTAACGATTTAGTCATGTAGTATATAATAGTATCAGTATTTCTACAGAGTCATTTTACTCTTGTTACCTTAAGCAGATTTTACTGTTAATACTTCTGTGCTTTTACTTAAGAAGTTTAGATACATTGTAATGAAATTTCTTATACATTAATGTGTCTGTCCTTCAGCGAAGGATGTGAGTACTTTATATATGAAGTAGTTTGAATTAGCTCCATGTTGACCAGCCAAAACATTAAAATGCAGCTTACATGCAACGATAATAATAATAATTATTATACAATTTGACTTAGCAGTTATAGTATATACAGTAATGTAACACTCTGAAAAGGGGCAGTTGTGTGTAGTGAGAACTATTTCATTTGATGCATTTTGCTGATGATATTTATGTTTTCTCACGATCAAAACATGTTCTTACCACCTCTCCATGCTGCCGCATATTAGTGTACTACTCAGGTCTGTGTCATCCGTGCATGCCTTGCATTCCACAGTGAAGACCGGCCATGTCTGGAGCTCTTTTTTTTTTTTCTTTCCATTTTTAGAGGCGTAAACACCCGGAGCTTTCTCCACCAGGGGAGTCCAGGCCAGTGGTGAGCACACTCTGGACAGAGAGAATAATCGCTCATTGAAAACACTCCCACATCTGGTTTTGATCTAAGCTTTACAGTCAAAGTCTGACTTTTAAAACTCCAGCACAGGGCTATGATGAACAGGGACTCACAGGATTGTCGTTTATTTTTTATTAAACCGTTCATGTTGACGATGTCCACTGCCACCATATCTTCCCTCCATTCCCATTTCTCCCTGTCTTGAATTGTTTATTACCTTCTGGGTTGGAGTGGGGCTGAGGATTAATTACTTTACAACAGCCATAAAGATAGACTGGTAGCAAGAACACCCGTTGGATGTAAACCAAAGGTAGAAGGTTTACATCCACATGGATGAGTGTCACACAAGGTTTCTGCCAAAGAACAGCTGAGATATTACCAAAGTCCATATTGTTTAAGTAGCTCTTGCTTTCTCTTTAAAATAGTTTTCAATCCTGTCACTTCTGTATCTGTCCTTTAGATTAACACAAATGAATCTTAAAAGTCAAAACTGTAAGTCCTGTGTGAAGAAAACAAGGTTAAGAGTCTACAGCTGTGCCAGCAGCTCTATAAGGATGTTCATGGGACAACCAAAGTGATCACATGTCATCTTCAGGAGAGCACGAACACCTGTGCCAAATGTCATCTCAATCCATCCAATAGTTGTTGAGATGCTTCACTTAAAACCTCAAAGGTCAACCTGCTGGTGACAGTCAATGAAAAGATAAAATCACAGTCATTAGGATTCATCCTCTTGGAACCACGAATGTGAGTACAAAATGTTGTGCCCGTCCCTTCACCTGCTGTGATAATTCAGCCTGCACCGAAGTGGAGGCCACACCACCAGCATGGCTAACAAGAAAGCATGCTTTTCTGAGAATGTGAAAATACAATGAAAGCTAAGCACCACCGACATAAAGTCTGATTTCTTCACTACTACTAATACTATTAATAATAATAATATTGAGCAATATCAAAAATTAGAATTGCAAAGTATTTTACAACCACAATAGTAGGATAAAATGCAAAATAAAACAGGAAGAAAACATTCTGTCAGTTATCTTGTCTGTTATCATATCTGTTGAAGCTGATGTGGCAATAGTCGAGGAAAGGCACGTCACTGTCACGGTGATGCTGTTACGGGTGATTAAGTGTTTTATTTAATCAATATGATAAGATGCACCCTCATGTTGGACAGTCAGCAGTGGGACTGTTGGACTTTGGTTAGTTTGCCAGGTGGCAGTCCGAGCAGCAAGGGTCAGCACTGTGCGTCCCTCGCTGGCACAATCATCCAATAATGTTTTGCTTCTTTATCTTGTCCAATCAGATTCACGCATCACGCCGGGGCTGCATCAGCAGGCTGGACTATAAGAAGGGGGAGAGTCCCGCAGGAAAGGCACCATCCGGTCCAGATTCTACTGCCGTACAGGTGAGCTCAACTGTTTATCTCTTGTTTGTATGGGCTTTAACTACATTTGATACACTGAGAAAATTATTCTTGAATGTGAAACTTCTAAACTTCAGGCTGAAATGGGATTTTTTTTAAATATCCCTTTACTTATCACTAAAGATACTCAAAGGGGCACTTTGAGTACAGTGTTATTGCTAATAGATTAAAAGAACTATGAACAAACGGGAATATTGAATTTGAATGAATTTTAAAGGAACACAGCGAACAACCAGCTATGCGTAGGTTTGCTCCTGAATGCTACACTTACTCATAAAGTTATTGTGTTTGTTTTTAAACCCCCTCAATCTCGATTATTATCATCAATGAATAAATGACCCAAAGTAAGGCAGAATTTAAAGCAGCATAGTGACATCCAGCAGGTCTAAATAACATGAAACCAGTGGAAGTGATTAGTTCCTTCATGTGTTTTATTAGTAAATCAGTAAAGTGGGCAAAGTAATAAAAAAAACAAGTATTTGAACATGGGGGTTCACGCCTCGAGCACGAATCTGTGATAAATGATTCCAAACTCAAGGTTCGCTTACTGGCTTTAACTGGAGCTGCTGACACAATGCCTCTGATAAGCCAGGTAAAGTTTACAGGTTAATGTGTGTGGGTCTGGACAAACATAATGAAAAATAAATATTTTGTCGCATTGTGACAGAAAGCCAGGCCGGGATTCCTAGAATGACTTTTATCAGTGAGTCATCTGATTGAGCAACAGGAGGCCTTCCTCCACTCAACCTCTGATAAACAACTTTATGAAACATCTTCATTGATCCGAGGCTGTGTCATGTTGGTTTTAAACATTGTCAGGGATGATTAAACACATTGTTTCAGAAATGAAAGCATCATGGCAAAGAGGGATGGTGCTTTCAGCCAGCGTGGCTATGAGTTTCTTTCAAAAATGGAGAAAGGAGCATACAGCATACTAACATCAGGTCATATCAGCATTAACCATGCGGATTCATTACGTTTGTTTTTGCAGGTCTTCTCTGCTCAGCAGCCATGAAATTCTCCCTCATTGTAGCCGTCGTCGTCCTTGCTCTGGCACAAGGTTCGCACAATTCTTTTAAGTTCAAGTGTTATTAGGTGAAGCAACACACGGTTATTGACTTTTTCGTCTTGCCTTTGGAATCCTGCAGGAAGCTTTGCGCAAGATGTTGGCAATCTTGAAGGGGCCGGTCAGTACTTGGAGGAGATGAAGAACAAAATGGCTCAGGAGCTGACCCAGATCCTCCGCAACCCAGAGTTTGCAAACCAGGCTCAGTGAGTTCAGTTAACCCCGACACCTCAGCTTCCTCACACATAAAGTAAAGGTCTGGTCATGACTCATGTTCATGGTAAATAAAATCTACTTGATGGACCTTGTTCACTGTTAAATAGCAGCCAACAGAGTTGTAGCTTCTTATAATCTGTGGTAGGCTACTTCTACTTGAGCACAGTATTTTACATTACAGTGTACTTCTGCTTTCAAATAGAAAGTACTTAAATACAAAACATATGATCAGTTTGCATAAAAAGTCTAATTTATTTTTATTTAACACCTCTTCCACCACTGTTAAATACCTTTCATTTCTTGATAGCGAAAGTTGTTAGTTTTTACACTCTTTTATGTAAGGAATTAATGTAAATGAACAAAGGAAATACTGACATTTAGCTCATAGACTATGAGCTTGACTAGACCAGTGCCTTTCTGACTTTTCTTCATGTTTTACCCCACAGGAACATCCAAACCCAGCTGGAGCCCCTGGCTACTCAGATTCAGGAGCAGATCAAGACTGTCGCTGCCAACGTCGAGGAGCAGATGAGGCCCATGTTTGACAAGTTACAGAAGCAGATAGAGGCCATCCTCCAGACAATTACAGACCAGGCCAGGCCCGTCAGCAACTAAACCAACTGCCCTTCCAAAAGTGCAAATGGTCCTCCACTCCAGGATCATCTTGAACTGGAGCGATTTGTGTTTGATGGCCTCAAAGTAAAGGCAGAAGTAGAACAGCCTAAGATGTGTTTCAGTGATCGTTAACATCGACATCATCATGTGTGTCCCAAAGCACAATTAAAACTTGAAACACAACTTCACGGCATCAGTTTCATTTTGTGTGTGATGAGTGTGTATCTAAATTTACTATTGGACTTCTTAGCTATTTTGATTTTGCCAACAGAAGCTGACACATTTGGGGAGTCTCATCACGATCAAGTTGATATGAGTGCCAGGAACTCATTTATTCTGACTAAATTCATTCAGAGCAAACAGACACATGCTGATTACTTTATAAGTTTTATTCGAGCAAGCAAAGGTCAAGGGAAATTTCACAATAACGGGCCTCGACAGCCCAAACATTCGAGCACTTAAAAGGGATTAAAATGGCAGAAAGGAATGCTTTCAATCTTTCTTTCTCACAGAACTCTTCAACTCTAAAACCCCCTCATAAAATGATCATTTTCTGTTTCAGCTTTTTCTCTTTTTTTGTTGCATTTTCTCTTTTTAACTCTGCAAACCAGGCCTGGTGTTTCTGTTCATTTCAGGCCTGACTGGAGACTTGTTTCCATTGTTTTTTTTAATATATTATTTCACTTCTTTTTACTTTGTTTTATGTATTTTCAACTTTTTCACTGTTAAATTCTTTTCTCCGTCGGTGAAGCTAGTCTCTCAAGGTTCCCCATTCCTGTGAAAAACAAAACACATACAAATCAAAAACACAATCGGTGACATGAACTTTTTAACCCATATTGCAACACAACTTGCAAGTAATATCCTACTTCCATTTGACCATCGACCAAAACAAGCAGTTCTCCTTTGTAAAAACGCCATCCTTATGGTAAACCTGAGACCGTATTTGTAGATAGAAATTTAAGAGTCGGAATAATGAGGCTTGTAAATGAGTATAATGTACAAGCTGACACATGAGTTCAGTGTACAAGTAGATGAGTCATCATGTGGAGCTATAATCTCCTGACAACACTGCTCCTTGTTAAAGCAGCTATGAAAAACGAGTTGTACCTTGGATTCAGACACTTGGGACACCAGCCGAATTTGTCACAGTCTTCTGGGCGGCCTCCTTGGCCTGGTGGGCCTGAAGCACCGCCACTGCCTCATCCACCTAGAGAGAAAATTGTTTAGTATGTGATAAGTTTTCAAGATCCACCTTTCCTGTGTCTTAAAAAGAGAAGTACTCTCTTCACTTCCCTGTCCTATTAATAAGAAGTTTGGTGAACTCTGCAGAGAAACAGCCAAAGGGAAGTTGTTAATATTAATGAACTCCAGTGCTGACCTTGGAGCGGAGAGACTCTGGGGACTCGAGCATGTGGAGCAGCTCTGAGTTGTCGATCTCCAGCAGCATGCCAGTGATCTTTCCTGCCAGGCTTGGGTGCATGTTCTGGATCAGTGGAAACAGACGCTCACCTGAAGGAGTAAGAGATACAGAGGATTTAAGAGAGGATGGAATTAAAATTCACCAAGGGCAAATTACTGAGACAGTACGATGTAAATACCTGTGTTATAGACAATATACAGCACACAAGGTACAGTAAGGGTTTGGTTTTCTTAGCTGCAGATAGACATGGTACATACTGGGTCCAGTGAGAGGTAGGGGACTGAATGTTATGTCAAGCTAACATGGTATACAGCCATGAAGGGCTGTTTCTGACACTTACCCAGCATCTGCTTCTGCTCCTGTGGTGGAGCAGCAGCCAGCATGGAGGCAGTCAGAGGCTCCTGTCCCTGAACATGAACAGCAGGCTGAGAGAAGGGACGCAGGGAATTAAAAGTCAGACAGAAAATCTGGAACACACATCCAAATTTAACTTTCTCATGTGGAGGGCAGTGTGGGTGTGTAGGTCTGGCTTAACAAAGAAAAGGACATTCCTACCTGCTGCATGGTGACCTGTGGCTGAGCAGTCATGTGCTGCTGGGTATTGCGGACTCCTGCTGCATACTTGTACTGAGGGACGCCACGCACAGGAGCGGCTGCTGCAGCAGCAGCTGCACTGGCTGGCCGGGGCCCCATGGTCTGAGCTGCAGCAAGAAGAGCCAGCAGGGGGACAGAATCATCAACACAAAGACACAAGTAGCAGCCATACGAATGAACTGTATTTGCTGTGAAGTTAGACTATTGATTGAGTATAGGTGACTGACCGACACGCTGGGTGGACATCATGCGGGGCACCTGGGACGCAGGCCGCATGCCACCGAAGGTCTGAGGGCGCGGTGCTGAGGGACGCATGGTACCCGGCATGTTCTGGAAGTCTGTGAAAACACAAAAACATTACGGCTACGTGTACAAACAACTGATTTTATTTGCAAATTTTGTTTCGCCGTGTCTTAAAGCGGTTTTGAAATTACTGTAAATATACACTATGATGGAACAACAACTTCAGAAGGGGGAAGATACTCACGTTGCGGCCGGACACCTTGGGTGGCCCAGCGTGGGCTTGGCCGGAGCTGAGCCATCTGCCCAGCAGCTGGGTAGTAAGCAGCGCGGTTCTGAGCCTGAGGTATGGCTGCCATGAAGTATCCAGAGGGTGGTGCTGGCTGGTAGGGATTAATGACTGGGTTTGGAACTGCACGCACACTGGCCATGCGCTGCATGTACTGGTTGGTCAGGTGGGCTTGACGCTCCTCTTTGCGCTGTGCCAAGGCCACATACAATGGCTTGGTGGCTACAATGCGTCCATTCATTTCTGTCACCGCTTTGGTGGCCTCCTCTGGGGACGAGAAGCAGACAAAACCGAAGCCTTTGCTGCGCCCGCCCTCCATCATGACCTGAGAGTGAGAAAGTCAAAAGAAACTAATGAAAGAAAGTTGACACTGATAAAAAGAAGTAGCACTGGTAAATGAAACCGGTTTCGCAGCCATCTACTCATTAGAGAGGATGAGTAAACAGCTGAGGTCAAACCTTGGCACTGGTTATGGTGCCAAAGGGTGAGAACTCCTTTCGCAGGCGTTCATCGTCAATTCCATCATCAAGGTTTTTCACATACAAGTTGACACCCTGAAAATAAGACAAAAGTAGTGTTAACTTTGGTGTTTTCTTTTGAAAACACTACATATTAAGCAAGAATAATCCAATGCCGATGGACTGAAAAATGTAGCTTCAATGTTTATTTAATGTTTTGTCTGTAGCACATATTTATCCCCAGAATCCATGAAGAAGAAATGTGGGGCCCATGAACTACAGAGTCACTGTTGCAGCCATTTTGGCCAGTACAGCCTACTGAGGAGGGAGCACTGAATTTGACAAAGCTGCAGTCTTTCAATAAGCTCAACCAGACGATATGACTGAAGGTAAGAAGGTGATTGGAGGCTGCCAAACTACGATGTGTTATTTTGTGAATTTGCGGACCTGGTAGCGAGTCATGCGGTCTTGTTTCATTTGCTCAAATTTGCGCTTGAGCTCTGTCTGTCGCTCCACCTTCTTCTGGGCACGGCCTACGTAGATCAGCTTGCCGTTCAACTCCTTCCCATTCATCTCATCCACTGCCTGTAAGCAAACAAGATAACCAGTTACCTCAGGGGCTGGAAATGGTGGACATTTTAAGGTGGTCACCAGAAATTGCTTGTACATCTTGTACCTTCTGGGCGTCCTCGTGTCTCTCAAAGCTGACAAAACCAAAGCCTCGAGACTTTCCATTGTCATCTGTCATGACGCGGATACTCATGGCGTTTCCTAGGCAACAGAGAGATTACCTTCAGTGACTATATTTTGCCCCATTGTGTTTTACTGCAGTGGATCAAAGCACTGTATATTTATGCTATGTACAGGAGGAGGCCCAGTAATTTCAAAGACACCCTGACTGACCGTATTTATTGAAGAGTTCCCTCAGCTTCTCATCATCCATATCTTCACCAAAGTTTTTAACATACACATTTGTAAACTCCTTGGCTCGGGCACCCAGCTCAGCCTCGCGCTCTTTGCGAGATTTGAAGCGACCCACAAACCTGCATTGAAATGGACATTAAGCAGAATGTTAATACACAGTAACTACATTACATGAATAATCTAAAAAATGTTTTGCTCATCCCAACTGTAAAGCCAAATGTATATGTTTAGTAAACCATTCAATCTACTCGACATCATTAAGCTTCTGCTAAGTATTATTACACACTGTAGAACTCCATTCAAGTCAGTTTCAGAAAGAGCTGAAAGTGCTCAAGCATCATTGTGCAACCATCACATTTCCAACAGACCAGGTACAAGGTTAATTCAACAAAGAGCCTTTTTTTCCCACTCCACATGTTAGTGTGAACCAAAACAGTTTAAAACTGCTTAAAACAGTCACTTACACTTTTCTGTCATTGAGCAGCATGCCATTCATTTTCTCAATGGCTCGTTCGGCTGCCTCCTGAGTCTCAAAATGCACAAAGCCGTAGCCTTTTGAGCCATTCTCGTCACAAACCACCTTAGAGAAAGAGGACACATGCTGCTTTTAAGCCACACACATACACACACATGCAGTAACGGTATATCAAACTTGAACTGTCTGTTGGATCACACCACAAATAGTCTCTTCTTTTAAACTGACTTTATATTATTACTATGGTGACGTTCCTAGCATTGGGAGAGAAGCTAAGTTCTGAATTTGTTCAACTGTGAGACTGTTTAAAGTCCATCATACATGAATACAAAATGTTGCAGAGCTATTCTGGGAAACGATTTACAGCCCATATTTCTAATATTAATGGACATACAAATTCATTGATTGGTTTAAGGGCACAGACAAACAGAACCAAACTCAATCCACTATTAATTTAATCTTTTGACAATTCACATTATCATGTCTGCTGAGTGATTAATCTGGATGTTAGTGCAAACAATTCTGAGGACATTGACAAAGCACACTCATGCAAATGACGCCTGCACTCACGCTATACCAAAATAATGACAGCTGATCATCCCACTGCCTCAGGTTAGATACAAGAAGGGGGTGTCGGCCACTAGTCTTTTACCTTGCATGACAGGATGTTGCCAAAAGCAGAGAAGGTGTCATACAGAGCCTTGTTGTCAATGGACTTGTCAAGATTTTTGATGAAGATGTTTCCCACACCACTTTTTCTCAGCGATGGATCACGCTGCGACCACATGATGCGCACAGGCCGCCCCTTGATCACATCAAAGTTCATGGTGTCCAGTGCACGCTCAGCTGAGGGAAGAAAACAGGAACAGGGGTAGGTTAAGTAGTGTATCTAAATTTTCAAGGGCCTGCAATGACAACATATGTTAAAGGTGGGGTTGCTAGTCTTGAGGGGGGGGGGGGGGGTTAGTGCTTAAGGGACATTGAATAATGTCAGAAAACTGGATTTTCCAGTTTCTCCCTGGAGAAACCCATTCCTACAGAAAAAAGGTCCAAATTTCATACTGTCAAGACAAAAGTGAGACAAAAGCTTCCTAACTTTTTTTGAAAACACTATATAATCAGGAATGAAAAACCCATTGCCAATGGACTGAAAATGTCTCTTTTTTTAATGTTTTTGTCTGTAGCACATATTTATCCCCAGAATCCATGAAGAAGAAATGTGGGGCCCATGAACTACAGAGTCACTGTTGCAGCCATTTTGGCCAGTACAGCCTACTGAGGAGGGAGCACTGAATTTGACAAAGCTGCAGTTCAATATGCTTGACCAGACAATATGAGTGATTAGAAGTGGGTGTCAAACTATGACACACCGTTCTCCCCAGGCCATTTCTCAAGAAAAAGATGGTCGCAGTCGGTGCTGTGATGGTGGTTAAACATATTTTACATCCATCAGTCCTCGAGGTGTCAGCTTCCTTTTACTCACCTGCTCCAGAGCAGCTTGGCGGTAGTTGTTGCTGCATTCTTCTACTTGCCCTGTTCTAGACTTTCAAACTGGGCACTTCTAGTAACAAGTATGTCAGCAATATCTGGCAACTTGTCAACTAGGACCAAATTTTAGAAACTTAATTTAGGGCGGCAAAATAATTTCATTACATATTTTTCTGTCTTCCTTCAATAACTTATGAACATCTTACAATCAAAAAATACAAGGAAAACCAGCAAATACTCACGTTATGATGTTTTTTCACTGAACAATCAATTAATTGACAAGCTGTTTTGTAGTAAACCACCAAGCTTTACAGTATTTATTAATGTCAAAGACTCTTTGCACCAATCTGATGGAACATTTCTATTAATCAAGATAAAAAAATTCCTGAATAAAACAAAAAAAAAAGACATTACTTAGTCATGCTTTCAAGTTTCTCAATAGAGTTTAGGAATATGTACCATTATCACATCATACATTGATAATACCATCTGCATATAAAATCACAAACGCCACGATAGAGGATTTTGTTAATATGGCCCCACCCTTAACATTTGTCATATTTAGAGGTTCCCAGTGTAAAAGCCTCTGAATTTATCTCAGTAAAAATACAGAAACACACCCAAGAGTAATAGACGCAGATGCAGACCTGTGCTCTTATCAATGGAAAACAGACAATACTTTGAGGAGGGAACACATTTGGCTTCTAGGGCATGCAAGGCTGACATTTCCTAACATATTTAGGAGATGACACGCTATTTTTTTTCCTTTGCAGATAAAGATGAACATTAATATCCCAACAAAACTGACTGGCTAGCACACTGGGTAGACTTAATGGAACTGTAGTGTCAGCACTTTAGGCTGAACAGTTGGGGTGTTGTCCTGACAGAACAGAGATAATAAAAAATAAGATAAAATAAAATAAAATAAAAGGCATTGAGTATTCAGCTGGTGGCTAGCTAACAGTCCACTGCTACATTACTGGGGGTGGGCAGGCCAGGGCGGACATGGTGCTTTTCTGCTACGCCACTGCTGGGAGGTTCAAGTGAGGAGACCCTGCCGACAACATGTCGGCCGCAGTCACGTGTAGTGCTAAGAGGCAAGCTTTTACTTGTCACCGGCTGTCATTAGAAAGCCGACATTCATTTTTTACAGGTTTTAGTCGGTGTTTTGACATTGTACCTACCGTCCGCCGGCTGCTGAAAGTTGACATAGGCGTATCCAAGGGAACGCCGGGTGATCATGTCCCTACAGACCCGGATAGACAGGATAGCTCCGGCAGGGCTGAATTTCTCGTACAGCATGGCCTCGGTCACATCTTGATGCAGATCCCCGACGTACAGGGAGGCCATGGGATAACTGGGAGCACTGGGGTTCATTTTCGTCGGCTCTGAAGGCTAGCAAAGTACTCGGACGAAGCTTGCTTTTCTAAACGGTAAAAAGTTTTCGACAACAGTACGAATTCTTGCTTCACTGTTACTGGCGTCGCGACAGTTCGATAACGTTAACTTAAACGTTAGCAACCGTTGGCTTGTCGGTCGCAGTGGTTTTAAAATTTAGGAGGTGAATATACTAAAATGGCACACTGTCGACTTCTAATCGGATTAAAAGAGTCATTCAAATTTGACACACAATGCTAAAAGCAAATTTAACGTTACTTGGCCTCGCTTCCGAACCAGTAACACGTCGACTGGCAAATTTTGTCGCTCGATTTAACGTTAGGCAGCCCCTTCTCATACGTTACCGTCCAGTCCTCGAATGTCTACTCCAGCTTCACCGACTTGTTACAAAAAAGAAAAAAATGATTTTTTGGTTTTTTTATGTTTTGAATTTTTTTTGTATTTTTATTTTTTATAGAATGTGTGCCGAGCGAGCTCAGGAGCACACACGCACTCACACAGCACTAACAGCCGGGGTTGAGGGGGAGGGAGCATTTGGGAAGTTGTGTTTATATATTAGCGGGCGCGTCACCAAAATGGACCAATCATCATCCAGTATCGGTGAAAAAACGTCAACAAAGGGGCGTTGACCACAAGTGTACGCATGATGATGAAATCATGTAAAACCGTATTGTTAAAGGCTGAAATTGACTTATTGTATTGACCACAGTAGTCTATTGTTAGTGGTGGTGTATGGGGACGACTTGAATTCCTCCTGTCTCGCAGTGGTCAGGATCTACAGGCGGCCTGGGAGCAATGCCCATAACCACACAACCATCCCCACTGCTAAACAGCCTACAGTACAAGAGATGCCAGGGGCTTGTCATGCGTTAGGCATGACATTTCACTGAAACACCACGCATGACGTGAGATGCATGATTGCATCCAATACAAAACCCTGATACTTAAAATTTAACCTTTATACGAAAGCGTGGTGTTCAGCCTTCCCTGATTCCCTGATACCCTGATACTTAAAATTTAACCTTTATACGAAAGTGTGGTGTTCGGCCTTCACACAGGAAATGCTGTGTATAACTGTTAAAAGTCTTATCAGCTGCTCTCAAAGTGAGAATGAGACAGAGCCACATTACTCACTCTCAAAGATTTGTTTGACTTTAAAGGCCATTGATCATAACTACTCACCGATATCAATGAAATGGGCCTACTGACTGAAGCCTGACCCCCTTCATAATACCTAACGTAACAGGCTTACTATTGCTTATAAAAATGATGTTAACAGCAGTGTGCTTATGATCTGAAGATGAATAGAGTTTGACAATAATTCAAAAATCGAAAGACTTGACGTCTTACTATCTCTCATGAGTGAAACTGTTTTTGGTCAGATTTTGTTTCAGTGGGATTGGGCACATCATTTCTACATTTGTGTAGTGATACATGATTAAAAACAGTTTGTTTAGACAAGCTTAAAATGAGCAAATGACCATTTTCTGAGTCTCGTGGTACATCTACATGCAGCAAATGCTCCTTCACAGCCATTAGCCTCAGCAGAGGGCAGTGTTGTCAGTGAAAAGCATGCTTCCATCTAAACCAGAAGTCTGCAGCCTCATTTCAAGGTGCCATGCTTATAAGAGTTTCAATTTTGCCTTTTAAACTATGATTTTTAATTCACCACAACCAAGGAGGGTAATAAAAATAAAGCTTTGTATTCAGGAAGGTACCGTATATTATCACCTCATATGTCTCAGCAGTATAGCAAAGTCTCATGCAAGCATCTCGTCAGCTGCTAATAGTCTAAATTTGCAGTTAAGCCCATAATGCTGTTAAGAATGATTTTTGTATTCATTTCGTAATGGTACATTACGATTTACTCTCGAATCGTGGTCCAAGATTGATTCTTCACCAGGACAGATCAGCAAGTCATGATGGTGCAAAGGGCCTTTTGGCTTTAAAATTGTAAATACATCATAGACAACCTGTTAATTTCTGAGGTTACAAGTTAAAGGTGTCCCACATACCAGTCTAGATTTGAGGTATCATACAACATTGTAGCTTTAAACCTGCCACACAGGAAGACTGTTCTTGGCTGCGTGCTCGAGGACCCACCCATTTAGATGTGATGGCCCTCATTTCTTTAGCTTTTAACATGAGTGCATTCTCAGATCAGGGGAGGATAGGTCAGTGTGAGCAGCCAACACGACTCCCAGCTGCCATGGCTAATAGTGGCAGACTGAGCTGATGAACCAGCAGTGGCCCAACACACATGTAAACATGCTATTCCATGTCTACGGAGAGCAAAGACACACACTGAGCACAGCACACTTGATTTTAATGTTTTAATTCCACTTACATGAAAGCACATAACCAAATAACGTACTCAGAGTGTAACTTGCAAATTCTGAATCCTGCATCCCATCTTTAAAACCAAGATACTGTAATTAGAAGAAACTGGCACTACTTTGTAACTACTGAATGGTCATAATGTAGCTTTCTACCAAGTTACTTTAATAATCAGTTTATATTTTAGCATCGTTTTCGTTTGTTGTTTCACAATGTTCTGTCAGGAAAGGTAAATGTTACTGTAAACCACCCTCATTAAAGCTAAATCCTAAGCAAAAATTGCCAGTTTCCAAGCACAGCTAACCCTCGCACCATACTACTGAGAACCACATACATTCCAGGAGTCAAACCAAGATTCAAAGGGAATAAAATACACAAAAAGAAAATACAAAACACCTGAATAGAAAAGAGTAGAAAGCCACATAAAAGGACATGGCAAAAGTATCCTCTGCACTGCTGAAAGATAAAATATCAAAAGTTACAGTATCGAGCCATTTTGTCAAGTTGTTCACTTTATCATAGGCTGTCTATACCTTGTCATGTGTTAAGGAAAATTGCAGGAAATTATAGTCTACACATTTCACTGAGAGTGAAAAACTGTCAATGGAATGTAACCCTCTCAACAAAACTATCAACCAAAGTTTAACTACAGTTTTCGCAAAGTGGCCATTCATACAGAAAACCTTTCCTACACCCGAATGCACATAGAACCCATTGAGTCATGACACATGTATCTACCACAAAAACACTACCTGCTACACTGGACACTGACAGGGCGGGATGGATACATGCAATGTGGCGATAGATCTTTACAGAGGTAAATTCTGCCATCTACACGATCACTTCTATTGTCAGATGAGACCTAAACTTTAGTGAATCCAGACCGCTGTGACCATTTTTACAGTTAACGTGCTTCAAAGGAGTTTTGTAGACCCAAGTGTCACAAAGATTGTAAATGTTGAGTTCAAGTAAAAACATACAAATTATCAAAATTACAGTTAGAGGTTTTATGTTTGTGTTTTCCTGCAACAGCAGCAGTTTGCTACAGTGAATAAGGTTAAAGAGCATGGGGCTGATTCGGATCTAAAGGAGGGATATCACTGACCAAACTGGGAGAAAAAAAAAAAAACATCCACTGGTTCACACAATGAGTAATGTTGAAAAAAAAAAACCTTTCCATTCTTTTCTCTGTGGAGGTGCTCATACAATTAACAAACACACTTCAATGTATCTGCACACACATACTGTACTTTACACATTGTGAGTGGAGTGTAAACATACATATTTGTGCATGTATGTGCAAACACAACCACACACACAACTTAGGCTGGTGAGAGGTAAAAAATGTGTTTTTTTTTGTTTTTTTCCGACGTTCAGTGCTTCTCAGTTGCCTGCTCCGTCTCGTCTCCCTCACCTTCAGTCTGGTGGTCTGACATCCACAGCTGCAATAAAGCAAGGGATACTGGGATTAGTGCACACAAAGAAACACAGGAAAACTCTTTGCATGGCAAATATTTAGTTAAGTCAGATGAGTGATTAAATTCAACATAACTAGTAGAGATAAGTGACAGCAGAAAGTGGGAGTGTACGACACAGCTGACACGCAGGTAGATGAAGATGAGACACTCACTGTCAGATTGTCACGGAGCAGCTGCATGATCAAGGTGCTGTCTTTGTAGGAATCACTGTTGAGGGAATCCAGCATGGCAATGGCATCATCAAAGGCCTGGAGGAGACAGATGGCCATCAGTGCTTCCAAAAGCAGTGTGCAAGCAAATGTAAATTCACCAACATGAGATGGATTTAAATAAATACTGGCAGGGCAAAAATAAAGAGAGAATTATCTAAATAAAATACACAACTGCAAGGAGCCATCAATATGGTTCAAGATAAAAAGGGACATTTGTGCTGTCCTTGATACAATTTTTCTGATGAAAATTACAAGATGATAACAATCATGGTATACAGAATTAGTTGAATGGACAACATAATGTATTTTTCTCTCTCCAGGATTTCCAAGTATGATGCAGAAGTAAACATGGCCAGTTCTTTTCATGGTTATGAAGACATTATCTATCCATCTATGCGTATATATGTATGTGTGTATCTCTATACACGCATGCATAAGAAAACTGAACTTAACTGAAGAGTTAGGTTTTAAGGTGAATCAAAAACACAGAGGACAACATGAAGACATTGCCAAAAAATGAAAGTTACAGTATGTAGGAGCACTGGGATTTTCATTATCACAAAGGTATCATGAAAGTGTCAAGGACTGTACTGAAAAGACTAGACTTATTTACTTATTGATAGACTTACATTAAAGAGTGGAAAGACAAATCCAGAGCACATTGTGTGCGTGTGCTTAATAACTTTATCTAGCTACATAGTTTTTGTTTTGTTTAACTTTCTTGCCAAGAGTTGGACAGGAGTGACAGCTCCGTCATGTACAGTTTGTGTGGTAAATGTAAGGACACCACCAATAGTAAGTTAAGCATATCTTATTTTACCTCATCTAACTCTAAAAGAAAGCTAATAGACATATTTGAAAGGATGCTGAACTACTCCTTTAAGTCCAAAGCCATTTCCAAGTGTGTTATTTTAAAGGCCAAACATTACTGGGATGCTTGAGTCGAACAGAGCTGTGGTTAATGTTAGTAACACCTGTATTTTTCCCACCACAACAAGTCGAAATGCCTGTTGGAAAAAAGGCCTATATTATTCATCTTGTAACCACTCCTTGACTGGATGGGTGCAGTGACTGGAGCAGGAGTCTTAGTCATTAAGCCCAGAACGCACACCTCCGCTTTCAAGTAAACTCATTTGTTAAAGACCACCAGATGCACGTCAACCTCATATTATACTCTTCACTACATTCAGGACAAGTCATCTTCTAGAGAACAAAAAAAATGGAGACAAAACAGGTGGAATCACACAGAAATAGACATACGACACTGATATGAGAAGAGAACAGTTTCTACCTTCTTGGCCAATTTGCAGGCTTCATCAGGTGAGTTGACAATCTCATAGTAGAAGACCGAAAAGTTCAGAGCGAGGCCTAGGCGGATGGGATGTGTAGGCTGCATTTTTTCCATGCCGATGTCAAACGCCTTCTGGTAGGCCTCTTTTGAGTGTGAGACAATGCCTATGCACAGCAAGACAGACCAATCAAGAAGCAGATATTTAAAATGTGAAAAACATGATTTGTTCACATTAGTTTGTCAATACTCTGGCCAGGAGTAAACTCCACTGTGCACAGTATGTGTGTGCAAGATGTTGAATGGTACCACTTTCTGGCCATTACAAGCACCCTTGCCAATGTTTACAGATATTAAGGATGCAAAAACTGAAACTCAACCATTTATAGAAGTTCAACCATATGCAAGCTGCATATGGTTGAACTTCTATAAACACAACACCCAAACTGCCTGCTGTTAATGAATATTTTGATTATCATTTAATCTTATTTTCCTCAATTTATCATTTGGTCAATAAAAGTTAGGGAAAAAAGCTAAAAAGAGTGTCATGATTTGCATAAAACCAACTGCTTGTTTTTTTAATAAACTGCTTACAACCAATCAAAAAAAATCAATTCAATTAACATGACAAATTTTGTTACAATAAAGCTGTTGACAAAGATAATACATTTTATAATGTCAATGTCTCATGTGAGCATGTACAGTACTTACATGTTTATTATTAACAGCCAAAAGCCAGAATGGAAAACTATGGATCAAAAAACTGACCAAGAAAAAGGTGACAAACCAGCCCATGGATTTACCATGGAGACAAAAGGACTGCACTAATTTCTTTGGGATTGCTAATATACTGAAAGACACTGTATGAGCCACAGCACAATCAGAAATGGAAAAGAAAAAAAGAGTTCGGGCAGTTGGGCTTGCCACAGCCACCAAAAAAAAAAAAAAAAAATGTAAAAAAATGCCTCCCAGCGACCAGTAACAGCCAACACCCTGGTGCTGCTCCTGTTACCATGACAACCCAACAGCAGCTCTTGCCTGCATTTCGGTTGACAGTTGTAGGTCAAGGACGGGGATAGTGTCAGTCTTCTGGCCACAGACAACTCCTGAGACAAGCTTGGTCTCCTCATCTTAGAGGATTTTTAAGGCTCATTAATCAGTACACGTTCAAGAGGTCTGACTACTGTCATAGAAACAAAGGGCTGGATCACACAGCAGTGTTTGTTTTTAGCAGTAGGTGGCACCATTTAAATTTTTTTAGGTATTTAATGTGTCTCCTTGATACATATCCTCCTTGTTTCCCTAACTGACTGTATAGGCAGGAGGGAAAAAAAATAAGGGGAAAAAAAAAAAATCAACCTTCAAAATGACTGTAACTGTTACAGGACACACAGATGTCTGCTTTACTCACTGTCCTTGTCTTCGTCAGAGGCCACCTCAGCCAGGTAGCGGTAGTAGTCCCCCTTCATCTTCAGGTAGAAGACTGTGCTGTCAGGAGTCGAGGCTTTAGAGATCAGATGATTGTCAAGCAGATCCTGCAAGCAAAAGTGTACAACATTAGTGTTTGAAATGTCACAAATCGGTTCACGAGGTTACAGTGCTGACAGCAGTATATGGAGAAGAATGTTTGAGGGTGCAATCTGAACCTTGTGACAAATAGTCAGCATATTTGCATTAAAGCAGACTGGTCCTTTCTTGCATTCCTTTAATTTTAATTTTCATCAGTCATTTTCTAGGTCTTTTATTGTGGTATTCTGTTTGCCACTCTCATCAACTGATTCGACAGTAAAGATTTTTAAAGAAATTAAGTGCATATAAAAAAAAACATTTGAGGAAGGAAGACCACAAAGTATTGACTATTGCCAGCAGAGCAGCAGGAATATTTTGCTTTGGTTTGTCTTGACAAACAGAGGTTGTATCCTACTGTGATTTTAAAAATGACAATGTAAGTTTCATTTAATAAATAACCAAAAAAGTAAAAAAAAAATAATAATAATGATAAAGTCTTTCTCCGTATAACAACACTCTGATAACAACTTTTCCAACTATATACAGTCTTGTTTAAAAAAAAAGATGTCTCTGAAGTTTGTGTCTGTGGCATTTAATGAGAGTGAATGAGGTGTAGACAAACTTTGATCATGAAGCATATTTGAAAAGGTAAAAAGCAGAAACTCACTCAGGAGTTATCCTTTTAAGTTCATAGCTTGTGTCTTGGAGTGGCAGTGCAAATATAGGATGTATCCAAATACCAAAGTCCATCTGTACGATATTCAAACATGGTGGGTGAGGGAGGCTTCATTTGCTTAAAGCGTTTCTTGTCTACAGAGTAGGGTGATTTCAACCATGAAGCTTTAGCTACTCTAGTCATATTGTGAATACTCCAGCACCCCATGACAACACTGCAACAACTACTATCTGTATTTATGCATGTATAGATTACTTTTTTCTTGATTTATGTTTTACGTCAGAAAAGCAATGTCACTAACACATTTGAATTGTACTCTCAAATGAAGTCTTTCCGTATCTGAGGTGTCCAGGAACTCATGGATTACAGTCCATCACTCTGTTAGCTCCTGCTGTTAGCTGAAGGTTTACACCATCCCCCTTGGATACCAATTGCATTCACACAGGCACCACGGGCAACCAGTAGGTGTCACTAATGCAATGACAAAGATATGATCCCTCACTGGCCTCCCATTGAAGAGCATCATTCTGTGCGTACTGGACACACAGACTTATCACAAGAACTGGATACCGGACTCCATAATGGTGCTCATTTATTTTTTGGGAAAAAAAATTCTCTCTTCCAGTGTCTTTCTCTGTTGTGTGTCCAACTACACATGCAAATTAGTTTGTAGTTTTGATTCTTTCCCTGCCTCTTCCCTCTTGGTCTTGTGTGACCCCCAGACATTGTCCTAATGTCACCCCCAGGCTCAGGAAAAGATTTGCCAATACAGGACCTTCATGGTTTGAATAATTCATAATACTAAGAGTAATAACTAACCTTCTTGACAGTTTGGAGACTTTTATAGTGGCAATCTCCAGGGAAATGCTTTATGGGTCACTGGGGTTTTTTGTTGCATTATTGCGATTGACCAGTGAGTCAAACTGGCCAGAACATAACCAAATCTCTTAACACATCCGTGCCTCGGCCAGGCTAGAAGCACTGCAGTCTGGGACTGAACGCAGGCTGTCGCAGTGGTGGCTGAGTGCTTTTCGTCTGTGTCACATGGTGCAGGAAAAAAATAGTATATAAAAACAGATATTTGGAAGTGGTTTCAAACTGAAATTACATCTTGGTTCCACTATATAGCTATATATAAGCTTTATATGGCTGTCCCTGTAACTATAGTTTAATGTTGATTTCCACATAGCAACATTTGACATTTTAATTTTTAAGTAGAGTTCTTCCTATACTTACTTCATACCTGTATGCTGTTGGTATATTTTATGCTGTTGATGTATTCAATGTTGTGGTATTTTATTGTTTATAGTTTAAGTATATTCTTATTGTCTTAGTATATTTTCATTTCTGGTATATTTTTATTGCATTTACGCATATTTTTTATCTGCATGTTAGGTTTGTTTATTCCAGTATCTTTATTTTATTTTATTATTACTTTATTGTTTCTAACATGGGGGTTGCAATACAAATTTCATTGACATGCTATGCTCAGTGACAATAAAGACAATCTTGAATCTTTAGTTGTAATGCTTCTAGTTCTCACTAAACATCCATTTCCTCTACACCACCTAAACTTCTACTGTGCTGTACCTCACTGTCTCCCCATCCATCAATCTTCATTCGAGCATTTACTTATTTCACTTCCGTTCTTCCACCTCTCCAGTCCCTTCAGCTCCCTCTCAACCATCTCTGCTGCTTACCAGTACTTCTTGGCAGATGTCTTTCAGCTCCTTCTCGATCTTTGTTTTGTATGCCTTGGCCAACTCTCTCTTGTTTCCTTCAGACTTCTCCTCCAAGTTGGACATCACCCTCCAGGAGGACCTCCTAGCCCCCACCACATTCTTGTATGCAACAGATAGCAGGTTGCGCTCATCAGTGCCGAGCTCCTCGCTGTTCTCTGTAACAGTCTTCATGGCTGCAGCCATGTCCTCATAGCGTTCAGCTTGCTCAGCCAGTTTGGCTTTCTGTACCTGCAGCTCCTTGTCATCCATGGTTCCTGTGTGTGCTGAGGAAGGAAGGACAGAGAAGAGGGAGTCGGGAAGGGCAAAACAAAGGAGACAGGAGACAGATTAGGAAGACAGAGGAGAGAGTGTTGGGGGAGGGCAGGAACAAAGAGAGAGAGAGGGACAACATGGTGGGAAAGGGGGAGGGATATGATCATTTAACTTGAATGAAGGAGAACTACATTGCATGCAAGTGTGTCGTCCTTGTTGTGCAACTTCCTGCCTAACCTGATTTCTCAGAGAAACCTGGTTTCTGGTATGCATGTAAACTTACGTTTGAACATCCATAAAGGAGCAACTACTCAGCAGGAGGTATAAAAGGAGTAAATACTTTCTAATATAGCTGCAAAATTTTACATAGACAAAAAGTCAATGTTATGTAGAACATTTCTAGACTGGCTGGTTATAACTTTGATCATATTAAGTATCGCATTATTTTCAACAATGATCTTGTCTGTGTTTCAGTCTCTCATAATGCTTGCTTGAATAGTAAGCGTGTCTTGGGTGTGTGCACACCAGTGTGTTTTTTGGATTTCAATCAGCTTGGCTCATCTGCACTCACAGACTGGCACAGACTTGACTTACTAGTGACTAAATTCACTTGGCATCCCAAGTTCTTAGAAAGCCGAGAGAAAACGGTTATTCAGACGGATGAGAAGTCAATGGAAAAAAACAACATAAAGTTAGGTGCTGGGCCACTATGTGCCACTAGAGCAGCTTCAGTGTGCCTTGGCATTGATTTTACATGTCTCTGGAACACTCCTGGAGGGATGAAACACCATTCTTCCAAAAACAAAAGAGCACGGTCTAAGATGTTGGCACAAAATCTCCCATAAGCGTTCAACTGGGTTGAGGTCTGGTCAGTGCGAAGGCCACAGCATATGATTCCCATCATTTTCATACTAATCAAACCATTCAGCGACCGCTCGTGCACTATGGATGGGAGCATTTACATCCCACTCCCATCAGGACAGAAATGTTTCATCATAGGATGAAGGTGATCACACAGAAGAAGTTTGTATTGATTTGCAGGGACCCTTCCCTTTAAATGGACCTGAACCATACCAGCAAAATGCCCCCACAGTATAACAGAGCCACCGGATCTCCTCACTGTGGAGGTCAAGCATTCAGGCCTGTACTGTTCCATTGGTACAGACATCCAGAATATGCTGAAGGATGACTCATCTGACCATATCACTTTTCTCCACGTCTCTGTAGACCAGTGTCTAAAGTTTTTCACCACTGAACTCTCAAACATGCATTCATCTTTTTAATAAGGGCTTTATGCACCACAGCCCTACTATCCCTCTCTATGTAATTGTTGATGGACAGTTCTTGCTGACAGTGTGATCACGTCCTGCATTAACGTCCTCAGTCACCTAAGAGCTGCTTTTCAGTCTTTCCTTACAAATTGCACTGAAGCACAAGCATCACAGTCATCAAAAATGTGCTACAATTTCAGATCCTACTTACTAATGACTTTCCCATACATCTAAATGTAGCTGTCACTTTAGTCACTGTTCCTACTGAAACTGTAGCCAGTTGAGCAGTCTTTGTGCCTGAAGCTCCTACCATCCCACCGCCAAAAATGAACCCACTTTCTCCATTCATTTCTTCAGATTTTTCCTTTGATCTCTCACCTGTGTACAGTGGTTTTACTTCAGAAACAGTCTTTCTTCAGACTGATTCATTATAAGATAGGCATTTACAAAATAGCATAATGAATTAAACACTTCCAACAAAGCGTGGTTGTAGTACAGCCACAATACTCCATTATGGTAACTGCAAATTGCCCTTTTTAATATCTATCTTGTTATTTTAAATTGCATTACTTACAAAATCAACTGATCCATTTTGATGAAATGTAAATACAATATAAAATGTTGTGAAATACTGAAAAATAGACATCAATTTCCAGGTGACCAAGTCATCTTATTCAAGATATTAACTGTGACTAATGATCATTTTTATTTTCAATTAATCGACAGACTTGTCTATAACATGACAATCAGCAAATCTTCACATTACTGAAGCTGAAATCAGTGAAGACTTAACATTTCCACTTGAAGAACAGTATTAATTTTTTAGCAGAATAGTTGCTTGCATTGCAATGCATTTTCTTTTAAATACGTAATTCAATATATCACCTAATCATTTCAGCTGTATGTTACACCGTTAAAAAACTATTACTGACTCTATAGGAGGTTAAAAACAGGACATAAAGTCCAGCATAATTAAAAGACGGCTTTTGATCAGTATTGGCCTTGTTCTTATCAGTCTTCTGGTTACTCCCAATTCACTGGGTACTGTTTAAAAAGTACGCTACTTCTAGGCTAAAATTTATAATTTCCTTGCTTCCTCTCAGGATAACTGCGGCACTGTTGCAGGGCGTAAACAGCAACAAGCAAATTTTCAAATGATTGCTTACCGGCTGCCTTGTACAAACGTAGAAGTAACGTTACCCACCCTGTGAGAAAAGCTTAGCAAAAATCACACGATTAGTCAGTCAGACTTGCCAGCACGTCGACACCTGCACCCTTCTGAGGAATGTCGGCCACCCAGTTTCACGTCACAGACACGCGCGCGCGCGCGCGCGCGCACACACACACACACACACACACACACCTGCCCATCGAGCCCCTACCGTGTCCGACGAGGGTACAAACCGTCAAAAAAATCGCCTTCCAACACAATTTGGCTTCAGTATTTTAACTGTTTAATGAGGAAAAGCATGTCATAACGCTGCAGATGGATAGAGGAGACCTAGCGTCAAATAATGGTGTCACCAATCGGTTTAACTGGAGTGAAAGGAGCCTAGTTTAGTCCAGTCCACAGTGAACGCCCTTTTTCGCTTCCCGGAAAACAAACCAGAGCTGCTGGTTATGTGAGCATTAAGCATTAATTTTGGGCCGTTTCATTCACAAAAGCGAATCTGTTACGCCAGAAAGCCGCCTTCTAAACACGACGAGTAAAAGAAATAGATGGGTTAAAGTGCCATAGCGCTTCCCATTCAGTAAGCGCCGAACAATGACTGAGCAGCGGCGCACCACTGGTTTCCTTTTACAGTCACAGTAGCACCAGCAGCGTTTCACGTGGGATTAAAACTGTCCCCGAAGCGCATCGTGCAAATTTTACGGGTTTCATTGGGTTTCATCGGGTTTCATCAGCAGTAAATAAATGTGAACTTACCTGTGAGGGTCCTTAGACGATGCTGTTCCTGATTCCCGGCCGCACAGCTGATGATCTCTCCCGCTCATCCACGGGGTTTCCCTCCAATCAAAGACACAGCAGCAGGGTCGCACAGGGACGGATGACGTCAGACCCGTGTTGCTAGGGCAACCAGATTTTTCAGGCACAATTTTAAAGCCACGTAAACTTGAAAATTTTAAAGATGCGCGAAGAGTTCCCGTTTTGGAGGCAACCTAATGTCATTCTAATTTTCGTTATAGGTGAAGAAAACAATGCACAAAGAACACACTATATTTCCGTCACAATTTGTTACAGTGCTCCTTTTTATTCTCTGCTTCTAAAATCCTTTAACCGTAAATCTACAGTTTGCCCAGGAACGTCAGCAAAGGCTCATGGGAAATGTAGTTGATGACTTCTGTCTTCTGAATGACGAGGAGTTCAAATTGTACTGCAAAATGTAGTAGCAGACACCGATGTCTCGCAAAATAAGGACAGAAAACTACATCCCGTATAACCGTTTCATAAAGAATCATGAGAGAAGTTATTTATTTTGAAAAATAAACAAGGGAACGGAATCTAACCCGGAAGTGAGGCCGGACTGACTCGAAGAGACCCTCCTTCCTATTTTTCTACTGTTAAAAGTCAAAAATAGATAAATAGTGGGAAAAAGTCCATTCTTGACCAGTTATTTCACTGGCAGTTCCATACACACATTAATATGTACATCGCTTGACATATTAAATTCATAATTTCATTGATAAAGTATGTTCTAAAGAGCTTCTGTAACAGTGAATTTCTCCACTGTGAGATTAATAAAGTCTTATCTATCTATCTATTATAACAATGAGCATTTATTATGGAGCTAATGTTAAATGACGTTTTGAACATTTAAATCCACAGCGGGTGAATCTACTGAGCTCTTTGATAGATTACATCATTTTTAGACCTGAATTTACATTCCTTCCTTTAATCCTTGTGCAGGTAAAGAGATGATACTTAGGCCTTACAGTAAATCTGCACAGTATCTGCTCAGGCTAAAGTACATTTGCTTACCCCACTGACTTGTTAGGTAGTTTCATCAGAATTCCATAGCCCCTTCAGTAATGCAGCCACCATCCCTGTATATCTTGTTCTACTAGTCTTGCAAATACCCATTAATTTGCCCCTCTCGTATCACAGTGAATTCTGTCCTTTCTTATCTTACAAAAGATTTAAAACATGGTCTCAATATGAAGTTGTGTATAAGACTGCAGCCAAGTCTTTGGGGGGCCATCAGGAAGGCAATCTCTTAACTGTCTTTCTTCAAAGGACATGAATCATTTTTGGAAAAAATTCTGGTGCTACAGGAAATGCTAATTAGTTGCAAGTAAGGAGCAAGATAAACAGTGATGGTGGCTAGATAAACAGTGTTTCTCATGACTGAAAATGAATAATTACAAAACACCTTGTTTCTGAAACATTTCTTACAATCTACAGCTGAGGTAGGTGCAGCATATGTGTGAATGAAAAGCACACACCCCAAAATGTTAATGAAAAAATAGAAATACAGGTCCTAGATTCTCCACCTAGTATCTACCCCAGACACTTATAGAGGTATGATGAGCAATTCCTGCAATAACATGCTGTAGTAAATTGTTCAATAATCAGGTTTCAACAGGGTGTGCCTTGGTCCACTGATGTTTGGTTGGGGTTTTGAGTTGCTCTGAAGCAGGCCAGTTGATTGCAAAGGATTTAAGTACCCACTTTGAAACACAAATTAATTTGGGACCCAGACAGAAAAACAACAATAATAGAATAATAGTACTGCTACCACGGAGGCCACTGACCACTATGGTTAAGAACCCTGAGTTGATATATATAAAAAGTTGTTCATAACTTGGTCTAAATGAACTGTAGATGTTGTCTGCCTGGAAACAGATGATCTATAGCCAGTGGGAATCTAATCAATTTCTTCACCTAATTAAGACAACTAATTCATTTTGTGCAAGTGCTCCCCTTCTTCCTGTCAGTCCAGCAAAAGAGATCTAGTAGATGTGTGTGTTTGTATGAATGACCACGTGCTGTGTTTTTTCATTCACAAGTTTACAGATGGGAAGGAAGGAGGTGGACTGTGTGTGAGGAGACGGAGGAACAATGTAGGCTATGACTCATTTAGTTGAGTTGCTCACACCATTGAAAAAAAACAGGCAGCATGGCACTGGCTTTTTTTTTTTTTTTTTTTTTTTTTTTTGTCTCCTGAATACCCAGAATGAACGGAAAAATAAGAGTTTATTCTCTGGCCACAGGAAATGAAAGCTTTTTGTGATGAAAAAAAACGTCAAAGACATCATTTTCAAATGGTTGAGTGACTAATGGTTTCAGGCAGGATTCATTGTTTTTGTTAATTAGACACACATAGTGCTGCAGTTTGAGTCATTTCCTGTCTGGCTGACACAAGGCTTTTATAACAGTTGCTTTCAGAGTCACACTGCTGACACTGTTTTGTTTCATTACAATTTGAATATCCGTTTCAGATTTGGCACTGGGGCTCTTGCTGTTTGTGTCAAAGTCCTGTTTTCCATGTGTCATCTTTTTGCCTTTCAGTTTATTACAGGCGTGCATGAAAAATACAAACTCACACCTTGAATGAGTTATTTGCAAGATGCTTTTTGTATCTTTGGTGTGAGATTTTTCTGTTGAGTTTTTTTAATGTATTAATTTTTCTGTTCAGTACTAACGGAGACCTATATGTTTTGCAATTCAACCCTGAGATAAACCAAAAAGAACAAGGACCCATAATGTAGAATTGCTGCTAATATTGATGCTAATGCATTGTGCATCGTTTCCAAGACCAGCTGACACCAGTTGTTAAAACCTCCAAGTGCAACAGATATACAAGTTTTAATGAACTGTGTAAAGCTGGTTTGATCAATATGTCCCAGTAAAGATTTGCTTACTATTAACATGGCCTCCTGGGATGTTGGCCAAATCAGTTCCTCTCTGTGAGTCTTCCTGTCTTCTTTCAGCCAAGCACTAAGGATTCTGAGTAGCAACATCATTAATTATTTAACATTTACAAGCAACATCTACCCTTTGGTGAATTCACATTAGGTAGTTAAAGTGAACAAGCAAACAAAAGCTTGAAATCTACAGTGGAGCCAGAAAAACATACACATGCAGTAACTATGACTCACAGGCCTGAGAAAGCTCTGATCAGGACAGATAGGGCAGATTCTTCCTAATAGTATTATCTACTCATGACACTAAGTTCCATTTCATCATGTGTCCTGCAAAACACTGTATCAAAAATGTTGGTAGTTTATGAGAAGAAGTCCTTTCAAGAAAAAAAGCACATATACAACAAAGTAAAATTTAATAAAATGCTATAATACATCATTGGAGCATACATTCATTTTCCAGCTGTACAAATGTTACCGACAAGCCCCTGTAAAATTGTAATAAGTGGCAATTCATGTAGCAGCTTGGAAATGGCTAGCAAAATTTCACATTCTATTGACCCAACATGAAATTATGATTAGCTCAGTGACAGATTGCAGCAGAAGATGGCAGACAGCGCTGTGTGAAGATTTCCATATTTAACAACTGAAGTGAGAAAAAAATCTCACACGCGCCCTTTGATTTAACACTCAAAGCACTAATAAAAGAGATGAGGTCACATTTGTCATTGCTTTGACTTCAGCAAACTTAAAATTAGAATTCTCCCACCCAAGCCAAATCCATGCTTTGTTTATGTTTATGCATATGTGTTTACCTCATGGCTATAAAGACTTCATTAGACAATCCATCAAAGCTTCAGATAAAGAGGTACAAGAGCTAGCAGCAAGATATATTCCCATGTGCACAACACCTCAGGGCAGTTCTGAGAAACTGTGTGAACGAAGGCAGAAATCTTCATTCACCGCTTGAATTGCTCCTTGATCGTACAGGTCTTCAGTGGCCCTCAATCGAAACCGACATTTGCCCCGTGTGTAATTAAACACAAGCGAAAACAGGACTGGATGGGAGGAAACATTGGTCAAAGGCAACCTGGCTTGTTAAAGCCTAAATGAAGATTAACTGCTTCATGTGGTTACATCAAATCATCCACTGCTGTCAGACTGAGACAAGTGCAGAGTTGCTGCAGGGCCTTGAAGAACTTGACCGCTTATGCCTCCACTCCCTCTAACTCAGGGGGCAGAGGGGATTTCGGGTGCTTGCTCTCGAAGTGCTGCTTGAAGGTTTTTGGGTCGGGCATCTGGGACTGCGGGAATGGACAATACATCCAACATATATTATAATGTAGGGAAATAACACAAGTCGTGTATTTGGCTGACTTCTCAGCGATCAGAGGATTTTATACAAATCTTACAAGAAGGGACCACAAGGCAGCAGAAATTACAAGTAAAATACATTCTTTATTTCAATTGATACTTCATACTCACCCTGCACACAAGACAGGTGAACACTAGCGCTGCCTTTGCTGCCGTCTTTTGATCATGACCCTTGGCCTTCTTTATCTCAGCCTGTTTCTTGGCGTTTTTCTGCTGAGACTGAATCTTCTGGTGCCCACGTGCCATTCTGGCAAAGCCTAAAGGGGGAGAAGCAAGGACAAAGGACTTGGTATTTACTGATACACATCAGTGTTGTGCACATACTTATCTTTTTATTATTGTTTGTTGTTTATGCATTTCTACCATAAACAAGTCAGTTAGTAAAATCCCATTAATAGTTCTTTTAGTGCCCACAGAGAAGGGTGGTGTAACACCAAAGGTAAAGTATGTTTGACAAATTTTGGTCTATTAGACAGGAAAATCTGTTGTTGTGTTCCAATGCAAGGCCTCTCTTTTAAGCAGCTATGGGTTTGGTGGATATAAACACATGGTGAAGAGCAAGAAAAGAACAACTCACAGTCTGCCAGGGTCAGCCAAAGCAAACAAGATAAAGTTTTAATCTCAACTGAAACGCAGGTGCCATAGGGCCATAAAATCTTGAATCTCACGCACATGAGGGCACGGGGGAAACTAAATGCTTCTTGTAGTGACTGAGCTGATTCTAGGAAGCAAGCTGACTGAGTTAACTGGATAATTTTGCTGAATAAAACCTGCAGCCACCTTGAAACCACCACATGGACTGTTGTAAAACAAACAAATGACCAGTTCCAGATTTCAATCAGCAAAGATAAGAAAACTGTTTCTTGGAACAGCCCAGATCCGACAGGCTGTTCTACAGACACACTTGCAATGGCATTTTTTGAGGGTGTGGTATCAGGGAGGGAAACCAGTTCTCACTGGCCCTCCAGACCATTTACATATGGATTGTTACTGTGTGAACTGGTAAACTAGTTTCTCATACTCCATGGAGGGCACTTTCATGAAGATCCTTCCTTGATAAACTTAAAGTGGATGCAGGTAAAGATTCGGGTATGAGGACAGAAGGACAGAATTCACACAGGCAGTTGTCCACCTTGCCCTGGTGGTAACCCAGCCTTGCTTTAGTGGCAACTTCTATATATAGTGTGCCATTAGTCGACAGTGTATTCAGCGTTAAATATACATACGGCTTGTGAAAATCTGGTATGCACTGGTATGTCAACAGCACATGTTAGCTAGCTGATTATTACAGTAAAGTAGATTTATTGGTTCGTAGAGCTTCAGGAATATGCTATGAGGTTACATTAGTCATTTCAGTTATGTTAGTCTGGGAATGGGAAAATACAGACGAATAAGCAAGTCAACAGCTAGCTACAGCCCCTTCTGAGATATGATATCTTCTCCGTTTACTGCTCGGACAAGTCCTGTTAGGCTCACTGAGACAAAACAGTTCAGTTACCACAGCACATGTGGCTCATTGTCATCGAGGTCACATCGGTTTGTTTTCCCCCCGCACTAATCCCGCTTTTAGCCGGAGCTGAGCTGCAGGTGACACTCAGCTGGAACGTGGGTTAGCCTACATGCTAGCCAGCCCACTCTGGCTATCTTGTTAGCTAGCATGCTAACCGTATGATGGTGGATATTTCCTTCAGCCGATGGGCAACATTACCGAGGAAAGGTATCAGCGATATGTTATACCTTATACAACCTTAAAATGACAGCATTTCTTACCTCTCAAACACAGGAGTACGTGTCGTCCGCTGGTTGTACTCACTCAAGTGTGACAGCTGCTCAGCTCCCAGACAGCTGAAGACTAATGATGCGTTCAAAGACAATTACAATATTCCAACTTAAAAGAAATTTATAGTTTCTTATTCTGCAGAGATTCAGATTTTTCGAGTTAACCAACGTAAAGTTAAAAGTTACACATGTTAGGAGTAGTGTACCGAACTGTGATTTTAGTTAATGACAGTATACAACAAATAATCAGCGAACTAATAGTTTAATTACTAGTGAGTCATATGGGGAATAGGTAGTGTAATCTGTAATATACGTTTTTATTGTCAAACATCTTCTTTTTGCCAACTGTAGAGAGAGAATGTAACTGTCCCACGGAATTAACCGTCGAAGCACGCCGGGATGTTCCCATTTTTACGATTTTATGAGGAATACTTGAATGCACCGGAAAGGCTGACTGTAGTCACCATGCTACAGATACATGACGTTGCCCGTGTTGCCCCCACGTGGCAGAGTTTGGTGTGTGCACATCCACACAAAATAGGAAATCAAGACATTCAGAAACAGATAAAGAGGAATGATATTAAACTCTGTGTAATTAGGAGAAGAAAATAAACCAGACGTTTTTGATTAAAAGATTCATGATGATCCCACGTTGGATGTTATGGTTTATCAACTGCCTCCACTATCCACTGCCTGGTAATATTTCATTATTTTGGGGGAATTGTTTCAAAAGTATTCACACATTTAGAAGGGGCATCTGATATTAGTGAGCATACACTTCTCACATGTGACACCTTTGGATGCTTTCATGCAAAACACCCGGAGGTTCGCTCAATAGCCTGCATACAGTCTGCAGGAAAAAAGTGAAGAGCAGAAGCTGCTACTTACCTTTGTAGTATTTGTGGTGAGTCTACAGATAAAATTCACCAGGCCTCACCAACATTCAGGTGCCACCTTCCTGTTTTATTTCATTTTGCTACTGTTTTATTACAGTTCTGTCTTTGCCTTGCAATGGCACTGTTGCGCTTCTCTTAAAATGCTGCATTTTACTTATTTTTTACATTCTATGTTTTACATTCTATTTTTCGCATTATTTTAATTTTAACTATTCTGTTTGTTTTGTTTTCCATCTTGTGGTTTGTATTTTCTCTATTCTATTATAATCCTTATTATTACTACAATTTTCCATTAATTATGGCAATTTATCCCTGTTTTTATTTTATTTTTTTGCAGCTTCATCCTTTTTTTACTATTATTATCCAGTGGGATTTATTTTCCTTTTTTAATTGTGGCATTTTGCCTGTTTTTATGTTCACTCTGCCTTTCTTTTATGTGAAGCACTTGGTGCATGTAATTTCTTGTATGAAATGCGCTATGCACATAAAGTTTATTGATATAATCGTTATCAGTAGTAGCAGTGGTAGAAGTTGTACTTCCATTTTGCAGGTTTATATTATTTGTCCAGTGTCAGTGTTTTCTTTACTTTTTTTACTCTTCTTTACTGATCTTTTTGTAACTTACAGTAGTCTATATTAAATTTGTTTTCTGCTGATTATTTCCAGTCTTTATAGGTTTGCAGTGTATGCACTACCAAAACACCCATCATAGTCACCCGTCACCCATCCAGTTGTGGGATGTTCAGTGACGAAAGCTGTTCCCTCAAAGTAACACTAGGGGGCAGGTATGGCGGGCGATTGTTATGTTTGTGTGTGCGTGTGCGTGCATGTGTATTCTTTGGGCGATATCAGTGAAACATCAGGGTTAAATCATGCTTCGAGTGTTGCTGCATCCACACCATGTTCGCAGAGTGAACACAAGAGCTCCAACACACCCACGACAAGTTGAACACAACACTCATTCTGGTTCACTGCAACCAATAGTAATGATTGTAACATTAATGTAGCTGATTTGTATTTGTACACTTCCTGTATGAACTGCTGGTCTGGTGAGTCCTGTTTTAACTGTTTAGCAGCTATTAGCAATTATTTGTAATCACAGCTACATAAAAACTGCTGCAGCATGGTGACCTGTACAGACTGACAGATAATGTGGATCATGGGACTGCATTAGACGTTTATCTCTTCTATCTGTGACTGTGGTCTCGCCATCGGGTGGGAACAATGGACTTGTTCACCTCCGCTCAGCATTTGACTAAATTCAGCTAATATGTAAATGAACTGCGACTCCGGTTATCACATGATGGAAACATCCTGTTCCAGTAACGCCAATTATTAGTTTATAAAGAAAGGAAATCATAGTTTGTGTAGTTGTGAGTCACACTAATTTCTAAAGAATATTCAATAATTGTTTATTATTTATTAGAGAGAACAAGTCAGTAAGCAGTGTGTGTATGTATGTGTGTGTGTGTGTCTATTTTTATTGAAGAAGAGTTATTATAACACTCATTCCTGTTGGACAGCTTCCTGACAGTTATGTGTCATGACTGTCTTCAGAGAAATGTTATCATTGTGAGAAAAGTCTCCAGCCAGCTGCTGTGTCCCCCTCCACCTTCCTGCTTTTTCTCCCACCTGATCATAAGAAAAGAGAGACAATCCTTTCAGTCTTTTGTGAGAGGGGGAAATATCTCTCAAGAGAGAAGGGTGTGATTATGCTTTCAGAAGGGGGAAAGCAGTAAAAGAAAGAAGGGGAGAAAAAAAATGACAAAAGCCACACATTGCTCAAGTTCCCCCACCCTGGAGGTTGTTGTGCAGAGACTTGCTAGCTTAGGTTTGAGGTGAGGTTGTCCAGCCTTAGGGCCTGTGTGAAAGCAAATCTTCCAGGTGTCAGGTATTCAATAGTGGAGAAGAATATTATCTGGCTGTCCATTGTGCGTATGAATAAGCAGGGGTTTGCCACAGACAGCCTGAGATTTTTTCCCATTTGGGTCCTTTCCGCCTGCCACAAGGCCTTTCAGGTTCATTTTCGGGATCCTTTTGTTGCAAATTATCTTTTAGTCGTCAAATGGCAGTTTCTGGTTTGTATTTCCCACTGCATGACCACATATGACGGGTCAGCTTGTTTTCAAGATTTACGCCAGGGTAACGAAAGGCTTTTTTAAGACGCATTCCAGGGTAGAGGCCACTTTGCTCGTCTCCCGAAACAAAACTTCACACGGAGAGGGAGAACCGGTGGCTGTCAGAAGCCAGTGTGACCTCCTTGTTTCTCTGGAGGCTGTTGAGGGAAGAGGAAGTTGGATTTCATCTTCCCCATTGGCCACTTCCTCTTCCTGCTCCCCCCTTACGCTTTCCCTTTTTTTTTTTCCAAACCAACAGGTTTCGCCACAGTCCACTGGTCCTGCTGCACCACTGTGACATGCCACAATGTTGCCCGACCAGTTGGGCTGTACACAAGCCAGGACGCAGTCACAACACATCCACATGCTGGCAACTTTCACTACTGCCTTCTTCAGAGGCCATGCACCACGTGACTTGATTGACATATATTGCACAAACACACACACACAGTGGTGTTTCCATCACTTTTAGGGACATTACATAGATTTACATTCATTTCCTGGAGACTTACCTGACCCTTAACTCTTCACCCTAAACTTTAATGATTTACTTTATGGGGACATTTTGTCCCCTTAAGGAAGGTCCTCGCAATGTGACTGTGTAAACAGATTTATGTCCCCATAACGTGAGTAATACGGATTTATTAATCCATTCAGCAGCAGTATTTTTACACTGTATACTGTGAAAGAAAAGTATAATAAAATTAGACACATAAAAAGTTCAAACTAAACTTAATGGTACAAACTTAATGCTTTTTTTTGTTGCTGTGCAGTGTAAATTAATTAGTTCATTATTTGTTAGAGCTGACCCCAAATGACCAGAGAAATCACATCAAGAGGGCAAATCATGCCTTCAGGGGGAAAAAGTTAATTTCTTACCTCGATTCACGTGCGTGCACGCACACACACACACACACACACACACTTACACAAGCAGAGTGCAACTGAAGGAGAGGTGAGGTCTGTTGTCGGGCAGACATGAGCCGCCAAACAGAGGCTGATTGTGGAGGTGGTGACAGCGCTCACTAACCTCACTAACAGCAGCAGCTCTCTGATATCTGGACCAACTGTGACTGTTAGTGGAGTCAACAGCACTGCATCGAATGTCCGTTTTAACACAAGTGTTATGGAGTTAGAGTTCAATCCAATCAACCCTTTATTTATGCTGTTGAAGTTGGAACTGAGGTTTAAATCTGCACACAGTGCTGAATGTACAAAATATGCTCATGTTAGTTTTATGATATCCTGCAGAACGCATATTGTTTTGTAGGATATTCTGTCCAATTAAAATCAAATGTTTTTCGTTTGTGGTCCCCCTCAAGTTATGAGCACATCAACACAAAAGGGTTGTGTTTTCCGCTCTGAGTTATTTCATTTGACAGATTTTGAGGCCTGAAGAAGTGACAAAAAAAGATAAAATATTAAGAAGTACATTTTCCTACGTTATCCCTTTACCCATCAGGTGACCCCTCAGATTTTTCTTTGGAGCCTCTGGGATGTTCCCAAACCCCAAGCTGGGAACAACTGCTCTGAAATTCTACTTCATCTCTCACCTTCCTCCTCTTCCTCCATCCCAGCTTTGTGTTTCCTCACTGCTGTCCCCCCCCCCCACACACACACACACGCACACACACACACACACCTCCCTGTCTCTGCCTCAGCTGTGAGTTTCTGCGCTCAAACAGGTAGACTCAGACACCTAATCCTGGCCAAGTCCAGACAAGCTGCTTCTCCCTGCGAAAAAACTCCTGGTATGTAGGATACATCTTTCACCTCGCTCACAGAGTGGGACACACACACACACAGAGGAAGGTATTCTGTGGCTCTTGGCCCCTGACTCTCCGGTCTTGCCCATGCCTGCTTGTGGCAGCTTGTACGGTAGCCTTCGCACTATTTCATCGGTCGCATTTGCGTACATGGCAGACATTCCAACTGGGAGAAGTCATGCAGGGAAAGGTACAGATAAGAGAAAAGCTTATACATAACCATTATTTTTGATGAATTTAAGCCAAACATTCGCCTCACTCTGTTTAGTAGAGTAGAGTTAATGATTCATAGGCAATGGCAGATTTTGGGCCCCTCGGCACAGATATGAAAAGGCCCCCCCTGGCTCGACAGCCAAGTCTGTCATGGTTGTTTTGAGTCTCTTTGTGGTAGATTTGTGTTTCTGTAGTCGTTTTGTGTCTCTATGTGGTTGTCATGTGTGTCTGTAGTTATTTTGAGTCTCTTTGTGGTAGTTTTGTGTGTCTGTAGTTATTTTGAGTCTCTTTGTGGTACTTTTGTGTCTCTGTAGTTATTTTGAGTCTCTTTGTGGTAGTTTTGTGTCTCTGTAGTCGTTTTGTGTCTCTTTAGGGTAGTTTTGTGTGTCTGTAGTTATTTTGAGTCTCTATGTGGTTGTCATGTGTGTCTGTAGTTACTTTGTGTCTCTTTGTGGTTGTTTTGTGTCTCTTTGTGGTTGTTTTGTGTCTCTGAGGTTGTTGTGTGTGTCTGTAGTTATTTTGAGTCTCTTTGTGGTAGTTTTGTGGCTCTGTAGTTATTTTGAGTCTCTTTGTGGTAGTTTTGTGTCTCTGTAGTCGTTTTGTGTCTCTTTAGGGTAGTTTTGTGTGTCTGTAGTTATTTTGAGTCTCTATGTGGTTGTCATGTGTGTCTGTAGTTACTTTGTGTCTCTTTGTGGTTGTTTTGTGTCTCTTTCTGGTTGTTTTGTGTCTCTGAGGTTGTTGTGTGTGTCTGTAGTTATTTTGTGTCTCTTTCTGGTTGTTTTGAGTCTCTTCTTGGTAGTTTTGTGTCTCTTTAGTCATTTTGTGTCTCTTTGTGGTTGGCTTGTGTCTCTGTAGTCATTTTGTGTCTTCGTTAAATTGCTTTGTGTCTCTTGGTGTTAGTTTTGCCTATCTTTGTGGTCGTTTTGTGTCTCTGAAGTCTCTTTTTGTCTCTTTCTAGTTGTTTTTTGTGGCCATTTTGCTTCTCTTTGAAGTTGAATTCTGTCTTCAGAGGGTAGTTTTGCAATTTTTTAGGTAGTTTTGTGTCTCTTTGTGGCTGTTTTGTGTCTCCTTGTGGCCACTCTTCATCTGTTTGTGATTGTGTTGCATTTCTTTGACGTCTGTTGCTTTAAGGTCATTTTGCATTTCTTTGTGGTCATTTTGCAGCTTTGCAACTGAAGCAAATATTCAAACATTGAATGTTAACAGTAATTTCAAACTCTGGCCACAGAAGAGCCCAACGGGGTCCATTCATTCATCCATCCACGTTCATGGGACAAAGTGGTGAAAAAGTTGAAAAGAAATATGCTATTCATCTTTTTTTCTCTCCTGCTTTAAATGAGATTTTCGTCTCTCTTACTCTTTTGTCATGCTGCTGTTCATCTGTGTGATGTTGGGAGAAAAGAACTCCACCTGTATTTATCTAGCAGCTCAATTTAAACACACACATACAGAGCTCAGCAAAGGCCCAGGTGCTCTGTAAAGCAAATCAGACAAGAGAGGATAGTAGTGATCATTGGCAGGGCAAGCAAACACAAGCTTGTTCCTCACACACACACAAACACACACACAACACCACTGACGGTTAAACTGAATCTGAAACGTAATTTTTGGATTTCCATACAAGAGCACCTGCGGGCATTCATAAGCAAAAGGCCCACATTTTGTCATGCAAACACTGTCATAAGACATCAAACCAGTTTGTAAATTGCATCCAAACCGTTTCTGGAAATATAACTGAGGGGTTTGTTCGTCTTTTCTGCATTGTTTATATCTGACTCTGTAAAATGCAGCAGATGGAAAAGAAGAGGCAAATGTAGAGGAATAAAAAGTACACTGTAGTGGAGTATAACAGTGGTGGAAGAAGTATTCTTTACATTGAAACTTCTACTGTCGTAAACCAACTGACTTATTATCAGCAGTGAAAAGTACAGAAAAATTTCCCTTTGAATGATATAGTCATAATATATCATCAAATGGTCAAGGTCAACCTAGTTTTAACTACTTTATATGAAGTTAGGTGTTTGTTTTTTACATTTCTCTAATATTTTATTTTCATGTGAACAATTTGAGAGCTTTAATCTGTTTGGGTTTTAACTGTTATTTAAATAAAACCGTGTGAGGAAATGTCTCTTTGGTGGAACAACTCGTAAACATCTGACATGTTTTTTGTGATGCGTCACAAGTTTATAAGGTTGAAAACAATGGGCTTAATTTTAACAATACATTGTATTTCATAAGGTTATCATATGTCTTTTATGTAAAATCTTAATCTAAACTAGTGACTACAGCTGACAAACAAATGTAGTAGATTAAAAACTACAATTTTTGCCTCTGAAATGTAGCTGGGCAGAAACAAATACAATACAAACAATACAAAAATGAAATACTGATGTTAAGTACGAGTACCTCAGACTTAAGTGCAGTGCTTGAATAAATTTCCTTCTCTTTATATTTGAATTGAGTTGAAGTGAATGGTAACCAGTATATCCACACGATCTATCTATCTATCTATCTATCTATCTATCTATCTATCTATCTATCTATCTATCTATCTATCTATCTATCTATGCACAACAATAATTAAAATTCCAAAACGGGGAAAAAGGAGTATTTAGGGTCAGTAGTCACAAATTGTTGTGCCCCACCTCAACAGCACTCCAGCATTGTATGAGACACACACACACACACACACACACACACACACACACACACACATTGTTTGCTCTGGCGGGGTGATCCCAAACACTGGGATCTCCTCATACAATGGCCTCATTAAGGGGGACAATGGCATTGTGTCAGCTAATGACAGGGCTCCTCCCTGCCCTCTGTCCGCTCTGAGATTACCTGAAACACAGACACAGACGGACGAGTCGTGAAAATGTAGAGGGGGGGAAAGGTTAAATCTGCGCTGTGGAGGGAAGAAATCCTGTGGACGTGTGTATGCGTCAGTCTGAGGCCATCTATGAGGCTGTGCAGTCATGCATCAAGTCCTACCACTTCAAAGACTTTTAACCCTCCATATTTCTTTTTATAAATATCTTATTTTCTACAACAAAATGTCAGAGATGTTTTCTGCACATAAATCCCTCGCGGTTGCCCGTGTTTCCCTGTTTTCTGTCATTACGGAGCCTCCGTCTTTTCGTCTGCTTGCAGGTGAGGTGGGCCTCTACCTGCCACTCTGACCCCTTTAGCCAATCAGAGCCCAGCTTATCGCAGCAGCAGCCAATCAGCGGCAGACTCGCCCTCACCCTTAATTCTTTCGCAGCGAAAGAATTTCAGCCAAAGTTGACCCGCTGCCATTAAAGCAAGCCAAGGCAAATATTATGATGCATGGCAGCAGGATATGTTGATGTTTGTCACAATCTGCGTGCAAACCGAACACAAGGCAAGCAGGGTGATTATTGGCTGCCGGGGACAAAAGCGGCTTCACCTGGCAGGTGGAGGGACAGTGAGAGAGAGGGGCTGGGAGAAAAGAAGCGGGGCGAGAAAAGTCGACTTACCTGTAGCCCAACTTCTGGCAGCTCACTCTGTCTGTTACCTGCTCCGACTTGAAAGTCCAGTTTCACAAGGAAGAACCGTAGAGGAAGCAAAATATGTCACAGGAGACAGACAAGTAAGTGATCGAGGCAGCGGAGAGGATCTGATGGTTACCGCGTGAAGGGAAAACACTTTTGTCAAAGTGTTTTCTCTCTGCTCACTAATTAAAACAAACTGTTTTAAATTTCGGATCTAGTCTGTAGCAGAGGATAAAAACAATGTCACCTTGTGTTTTGTGCTACTTTTGGAAATTTAGGACATGTATCAAAATGTGTTCCTGGAGGAAACTTGTAAACTTGGCGCCGTGGATTGCGATAGAGCTGAATTCGCCATTTTTGACTGATGGAAAAGGCTTCAAAGTGCGAGGACTGGATTTTCCAGGCACTTTCCTCAAGTTTGACTGGGAGTAGAGTTTAAGATGTGCGTTTGCATTGCCTTACATTTGCAATGTTTGAAGCATCAACGGGGATGCATGCGCTTGTGAGCGGTTTGTGTTGCCCGCTGGCCTCCTGTGTTGTTTTGTAACAGGAGAAACTCCTTTATTTTTATTAAAGACGAAGTTAAGCTAACCTTTGCACGGCAGTGAAAGCTACTTCTACCAGAGTCAGGACATTTTTTATTCACTTTTTTAAAAGGGGGATTAGAAATATTTCTGCTCAGTTTTTATCTTCATTCTTAATTTCTAACACTCTGACAAAAAAAATCTCAAAATGTCACAGAATGTGTTTTAGTTTGACAAAATCCCATTAATAATTGAATCATTTTAAAAAATCACTTTGTGGTGATCATAACATAGCTATAAATTTAAATAGCTATTATATAATATATAATCCTAATTACAGAGACCACTTGCCTGCATTATCATTAAAATTGGAATATTATTATTACTATCATTTATTTTCTTTTATATACTATTTTTGTTGTTATTAGTAGCAGTTGTAATAGCATTTTTGGCATCAACATATTTGTTTGTATTTAAATATAAAGCAGCAAACTGTCTCTAAAGTAAAATGTGGCAGATTTAAAAAACAACTTCCTGTCACTATTATGACACAGAGTAGTAACAGAGCTGAGTTATCATAAACATCACATACTGCAGATGTCTCTTATAGCTGCATGCCAGCTCTCTGCCTGCAGGTGTGGTTGCTGACTAGAGAGTGAAGCTGACTATGTGGAATAAATGGCAGATCAATAAAAGAAGAGCAGTTTAATTTGCAGCTGTAGTGATAATTAATCAACTGACATGAACAACATTCTGCCAAAGCCTAGACTGACATGTGCGATGTGATAAGCGTTAGAAAACGGCATCTACAGCTGTGACGCTGTAAGGCAGAGATAAAACAGTAGCATCCTGGATGCTGTTTGTCGCTGCCTCTCATTACATCTGTGTCTATAAAGGTTTGCATCAGCATGACATCACAGATTAGAGGCGGGACAAGTGGGTTTGTTTAATTTGGCAGGCAGATCTGGCAGACAGGTGATTCTGCCAATTAGAGAAACCACAATAGTAACACAAATTTTATGCTTGAAATCTAATCACACGGGTTTCAATTCATAGCTAAGAACATTCCTGATTGACCTGCCCTGCTGATATCCATTAAACCGTTACACTCAGGCACTGACCAATGAGCAGGAACAGAAAAAGTGAACGAGGCCAGGGCCTTTTCAGGAAGGTGTGGCATTATACTGATACTGTTCACTGTACAACATTTTCAGAGTGCAAGTTGACACATTCAGGGCCTCTCTCGCGATTGTGATCGTCTGTGATCTCGACTTAAGTGAGCCTAAACAGCACGGAGACAAACCCGTCTATGTACACATGCACAAGGCAGGCACGAAAAGGAGTGTAGTAGTGTCACTTTTTCGTCATCAGTGCATCTGTTAGTTTGTTTTTTGGTCGTATATGTGATATAGAAATTGCCCTAAATAATGACGATGAGATTTGAGGATTCTTACTTTAATAATCAGCAAATGAAAAAAAAATCATCTTAAATAGTGGAAAGCAGAGGAAACCCACCAAACGTTAGCACTTATGCAGCTAAAACCAGCACATCAGCTTCTAATCTTTTGAATGAAACCGTTTCTGTGTCTGTCAGTAAGCGTCTGGTGGTGGTGGTCCCCAACGAGAGCTCCTTCCCTGCCGTGCGACGGGCCTACACCAGCGAGGACGAGGCATGGAGGTCGTACCTGGAGAACCCGCTGACGGCCGCCACCAAGGCCATGATGAGCATCAACGGGGACGAGGACAGCGCCAACGCCCTGGGCCTGCTCTACGACTACTACAAGGTCTGGAAAAAACAGCCGAATCCCAAACAGAGATGTCACTGAAGAAGACTGTGCCTGTAGTGTTCAGTTCGCCACACAACGGGTGAATCCATTTGTAGACTGGCAGAAGATTAATGATCCTGATTCATAATCCAATAATGGTTTGAGTCATTTTTTTAATCAGAAATGTTCCCTTTCAAGCAGATTAAGTATAGCCTGGTCTGAGATTTACTTGACCTTTGAATAAGAGCTCTGAAAGTTGAATTTGGAAGCTTTAAATATTTGGATGTTGCACGGTGCCTTTCTTCAGAGCTTCTTCAGGTTGAAAACCTCGAGGACTGGATCAAATCAGTGTTTACAGCTAAAGCAATGAGATCAACAAAAAGCACACTTAATATAATAAAAAAAAATGATTTATCAATTAGTAGCATTTTCATTTAGACTTCTAGACATTTTCCAATGGAACTAACTGTCTAAAGGTCTAAATTAATAAGCTCACAGCATTATATATTATATTCACCGCACAGTGATTATTGTTTCACCACATTTCTAACTAAAATTAGAAATGGAAAATAAAAGTCACTCATCCAACACACCCTGACTTTCTACAACGTCCTCAGGAATAAAAAGAAAAGGAGATGAAGTAAAGATTGGAAGCCATAGCTCCCCTATTGAGCGACGTCGACCAACGTAACACGTCCTCCGTCTTTCCTTCCAGGTGCCTAAAGAAAAGAGGCTTCTGCCAGTTCCCAAAGTGGCTGAAATGACAGAAGAGCAGGAGAAGAGGTCAGTGAAAGTGGGTTTCCATGTGTCTCGCTCAAGGTTGCACATGCACAGGCGGAAAGGCAGAAGAAATGCTAAACATGTAGTTGCAAGCAGACCCTTCCCAGCAATGTCTGGAATTAAATCCTGGTGCTCAGTAACTGCAGTATGTGACACGTTGAAACTGTGCTTAATAAGATTACACATAAAACAGTTTTTCAACGAAAGCACAATTTTAAATAACCTGACAGAGATGTGTGCTGAAGATAATGGTGATATGAGAAAGGTGCTTCGAGTGTGTGTGTGTGTGTAAATATCACGGATGAGTGAATCTTGTTTCACTCACACTAAATGACAGAATCGCAGGCTGGACTGACCTGTAAAAACCTGCTGATCACTGCAGAAAAACGAGAAAATGCACAACATTTCATCATATAATGTGTCTCTGCCTTATTCCTGATTAGGGAGGCATGGCCTCATTTTCAGGTTGAAATGGGAGAAATCTGCTGTTTCTGAATAGAAGAGTAAGGATGCATCAGTTGTCCTCAGCGTTTCCTCACCTGTATTAGCCAGTGTCAACACTGAAATGCATTTGAGGGTGCATCTTAGAATAGAGGAAGGTGTAAAAAAAGAAAAAAAGATTTCCAGTGATCAGTTTTGAAATAATTAAAGGTGCCCTGGAGTTTTTCTTACAACTAAACAATGTTATGTTACTCACCAGAACTCATTGTGTGTCTCCCTGAGGTCGAACAAGTCGAATGCATTTCCATCCTCGATAAATATTTACAAAGACAAAATTTTTAAATGTGTTAAGAGATGTTAGTTCTCGTGCAAATGGAGCATTTACTCCTATTTCAACCATATTTGTGTCCAGGTCTACATTGCCGAGCAACCCCACCAGCCAAAGCGAGGTGGAGACGGTGGACAACCGTGTTCAGGTCCTCAAATCTGTACCCGTCAACTTGTCACTGAACACGGAGCACCAGGAGACCAAACGGGAGCAGTTCAGCAGCTCGACGGGGGCGGGGGCGCCGTCGGGGGATGGAGGCTCGCCAGCTGTGGCCGTGGTGAAGGCAGAGATGTACGCGCCCGTCTTCATGGCGGGATCGGGGCTTCACTACAGGGTAGAGGGGGAAGAGTCGGCGAGGGTGATCTACGAGCAGAGTCCGTATGAAGTGACCACCGTCAGTCACAGCTCGTACGTGAAGGAAGACCAGCAGAGTCCGCCTGACAGCCCGTTTGAGGAGGAGAGAGACGGGGTGAGAAAGGATGTCATGGTTCATGCAGACACTGTGTTAAAATACACCCTAAATACACCTTAAATACACCCTAAACACACCCTAAAAGAGGTGTATCAAGATACAACCCTGATTCCAAAGGAGTTGGGACGCTGTGTAAAACAAATCAGAATGTGAAAACTTGCTGACACTTTTTGACAAATACTCAAAATAGGACAAAGGCAATATATATAATGTTTGACCTCATCAGCTTCATTGATTTTTGTAAATATCTGCTTATTCTGAATTTGATGCAGCAACGCGTTTCAAACAAGTTGGGACAGGAGCAACTAAAGAGTGGGACAGATGTGGAATGTTCCAAAAACACCTGTTTGTCGGGTAGCACCACCCTAAAACACACCATGACTGTAAATTGGCTTTGTTCTTTGCATTTCTGGGTCTATTTTGATGCCGTGTTTTCTTTCATTCCTGCAGATCACCGTCAAAATGTAGAAATCGTTAGATCACATAGTAGATATTTTAGCGTCAGTGTACTTTGGTCTCGGTCCCTCAAAATCGAACAGCAGCTGCTTCTGTCGGGACTCATTCGCAGACTTCGCAGAATGTGGAAACACGATATGTTTGGCTTGACACGGGTTCAGCTCTCACTTTTTCTCAACTGGAAAAACTTGCTGTTATCTCCTCCATCTGCACATACAGTGCAAATGAGTGATCACACAGCTGTAGACAGATTCGTGGGAATGCCGGAAGGGGAATTGCCATGCTAGAAGAGTGAATGTCACGTGATCTTTAACCAATATGCTCTCTGGTACGTGAAGGCAGGTAGATGTTTGGATATGCTTCTCTGAGAGTCCAAAGGTCCATCACCTGAACAGGAATCTACAAGTAGCTGTTGAATTAGTTCCCTGTTTGCCTGAGATCTCTGTGTTGTCACTCTGATCTTAATTTCTGGGTTTTTTTCCTCTCATTCACAGCATTGTTTAACCAGTTCCTCTCAGGCTACATGAACTTGTCATTGTACCCAAACAATTTCCTCTTTCTGTGTGTTTTCTGCGTTCTCAACAGAAGTATCACACACCTTCCTCTCTGGCTCCAGATGACTTCTTATTTCACCAGGAGGGAGTGTAAGTCGCTCAGTCTGCTCGTCGTTACACCACGATTATCTGTGTGAATGCTCAAATGTGCGTCTAAACACGGACCTGAAGCGATGCAGGGAGGAATGTGTGAGCGTGTGTGTGTTGTTGTGCCACCATCCCAGCTTGTTGTGTCTAATCACATGTCATTCTCTCAATGTGTGTGTGTTTGCGTTTGCAGCGACAGTTTCCAGTACACGCTGGACGCCACTCGCTCGCTGCGTCAGAAGCAGGGCGAGGGCCCGATGACCTACCTGAACAAAGGCCAGTTCTACGCGGTGACGCTCAACGAGCTCAGCGCCAACAAACGCCTCCGTCACCCCATCAGCAAAGTCCGGGTGAGCCGGTCAATTCAGTCCCCAGTTGGTCTTATTTGCCTTAGCTACATTCTACCGACCAAGATAATATCAAAATGTATTAAAGTGGATGGTGAAAGCTGTTGCTCATAGTGAAAAACCCACAGAGAATGATCAACTCGGCAGATCCACTCAGGTCTGCAGAGCATTTTTGCTTCTTGCAGCTCTTTTTTTTTTCAGATTTACAGCCCACAACTTTATTGTTTTGATCCACTCTCACTGCTCTCATTATTGTATTTTCCATATGCAGCTATTTTCAGTGAAGGAGCTCTGATAAACCTACTTTACGTTACCCGCCCGGCAGAAAGAAGAAGTTAGCGATGAGCTGGTGAACATAGCAAAGCATTTAGGACCTTAATAGCCAGATGTTTCTCTCAGGAGTTGGTAGAGACCAAAAAAATGAGCTAAAATAAAGTAAATACCAAACTTGAATTTGTCAGGTTAACACAAACACGACTCCAAATTAAGTGGCTGACAGAGCAACAGATTGAAAGATAATTCTGGTTTATTACAGGGTCTTTGTTTTTGTTTTTTTGGCCATCATTTCTATTTGTTATTACATGACATGTGTTGCTGCTAGAAGTCCTACAGGCCTGATAACGAGAGGACAGACGATCAGACAGGTTGCTGCATTGCCTCATCTCAGAGATGAATTTGGTCAGTGCGAATGCCATTATTATTAATTATCCTCTCAGGAAGTCACAGGAGAGAAGCATCTGATGGGGTCTGAAGTTGTCCTGTAAGGTTGCAATCCTAAAAAGCTCAGTCCCAAACACAAGCGCCGCCGGTTCAGCTGAGTCATCTTCATCTAAAGCTTTCCCATCAATTCCCAGCATTCATCGTCTTGTTCTCCCTCTCAGAGCGTGATCATGGTGGTGTTCAGCGAAGACAAGAACCGAGACGAGCAGCTTAAATACTGGAAGTACTGGCACTCCCGGCAGCACACGGCCAAACAGAGAGTCCTAGACATCGGTAAGACTTCCCACTTTCTCCATGCTCACACGTGAGCGACGGCAGATTCTGCAAAGGCCAAATGACTGAATCAAAACACAAGACCCAAAAGACAAAGACAGATTGATGTTATTGCAACTGCTGGAATGCACCCAGCTAATAAACAAGGCACGACCAAACTGTGCGCAAACAAGCCCCCACCCAACTGTCTGCCTGAGGCTGTTCAGCTGCCCACCATCAGACACACACCTGAATCCCTTAATGTCTAGGTGTTGCTGGGACACACAGCGCAAATCCTCTAATCTTCTCGACATTGGCCGTGAGATTGAGCAAAACACTGATGTGAGAAAAATCTTGATAATCCAAAACAATGTGACACTTTCTCCCTCGCAGCATTTCCCACGGATGTACACTACAGACCTGAAGCCTCATATTTGTATCTTAAGACTTCTGACCTTTTGTTTGCCGTTTCTTTTCGGTTGATGGATTTGAATTTGAACCAAGCTTTTCTACGCCTTGTTGAGTGTGTGTGAGAAGCTTGTAGGCGGTTTGCATTTGACATGCTTGGGCCTGTTAAGCAGGCAGAGATTCAGAGGTATGTGGAAGACCTGAGGTGGATGGGCAACGCACATACACATACACATACACACCTATACACAGCTTGTTGGGACAGGGAGAGGAATGCTAGCCACACTGTTACCTTAGCTGGTTTTGGTCTGTTGAGAGTAATTCTTGCCCAATTAAGATCTTCATCTTAATTCCTATATCTACGTGAACCATGACCAGTCAGTCTACAGTTCACACACGTCTTTGTGTGTATATATGCTACAACAGTTATTCCCAACCCGGGTGTAGATGACCAGATGGTAGAAAATAAGAAAAATGGAAAAATAGTTTTGGACTTTTCTGAAATGTTTTTTTCTTTATTTTGGAAATCATGCCTATAAAACTTTTCCTGAGCAGAAAACTGCTTGATAATCAGCTTTGACCACAGGTCAAAATTCACCTTAATGTAAAAGAGTAGTATAATATTTTGGGAGATGAGTTGATTTGCTTTTTGGCAGGGAGTTAGATTAAAATATGCCACTATCATATCTTTTTGTTAAATATGAAGCTACAGCCAGGAGATGGTTATCTTAGCTTAGCATAAAGCCTGGAAACACAGGGAAAGTCTCACGCTCACTAATTAACAGATTAACAAGAAACCATCTGGCACACAATCCCTCAAATAACCGCAAATTGACATTTTTACAATTTGTTTTTTAAGCAGAGATTAAAGAAACTAGATATAGCATGTTAATTAGTAAGCTTTGAGGGTGCTGGTAGGCAGATTATTTTCCTCTTAAACAGAGTCTTGCTAGCTGTTTCCCCTCTCTTGCCAGTCTTAATGCTAAGATAAGGTAACCTCCCGTGGCTGTAGCTGCATATTTACTGTACTATCATGAGAGTGATATCGATCTTCTCATCTAACTCAGTAAGAAAGCGAAGAGGCATTTTCCCAAAATGTTACTCCTTGAAGGGGTCACAAAGGAGGTTTGAATCTGCTGTCCTAAATAAATGCAGACAGAAGTATTCAGCGCATCTTAGAATAAAACTACTTAGGATAAGTTGACTCCTACGTCAAAGCACTCCTGCTTAATGATTCCCCTTCAGCATCCAGTTTGGCTTTTGCCAGCATAGTGAGTGTGTTTTTGTTTGTGTGTATGTGTAAATAGCTAGTGTGTGTGTATCTATAGCTTAACCCACAGGGCAGAAAAATATTTTTCAATCACACTGACACAGATATTCATCTGCTCAGAGATACGCACACACGCTTTTAGCATGTACAAGCATTGTTTGCTGAGTAACCACTTAAATGACTTCAAATACTTAAGTAGTCCAGCAACTCACTTCAGTTTTCTGTCTTTTTATGTATTCATCATTTATATTAGGTTGGCATCATTTATTGCATATTAGTGCAATTCAGTTCATTTAATATTTGGTTTGGTCAATAAAATGTAAATGAAAAATGGCCATTAAAGTTACCCAAAGCTGAAGTTGACAATTTGGAATGGCCTGTTTTGACCATTCAACAGTCCACAATATAAAAATATTGAGTTTAATATCTTTAAAGACGTAGGTATCCTGTAAATATTCACATTTGAGAAGCTTGGATCTGATCTTTTCAGCTCTGCTTTATATATGTGAGTGCTTGACTGCATTAAGGTGGAGAATCTCCCCTCGAAGAGCTCTGTAGGTCAAATGACAGACCCCCTCCTCCCTGCTCCCCAGAGCCAGGTTGGCCTGTAGCTGGATGCAGCCTGTAACCTGAGGCTGTCCAGAGAGCCGATTTGAATAGCGGTGGAGGATTTGTCGGGGGAGGGGCGGGGTGGGGGCGCGGCGTTTCATCGTGCCCCTGGGCCGTGTCACAGAATGGATCATTTAATGGAGGATAATGGCAGATAAGCATGTTGCTGCCTGCCCTGCTGCTTTGTGCACCTGCTAAAGAACCAGGAAGTGTCGATGTGACGGCGGTTAGGATGATGGAGGAGGTCAGAGGTCACTGAAGGAGGAGGAAGAGGAGGGGGTTATCAGAGATGTGACCAGCAGAACTGTTCTCGGATCATCTGTTTCCTCAAAGACATTAAGCCCAAATCACAGACTAACATATATACATTTTTATTCTGGCAATTAAAACTCCCAGTCTGCCTCTTCAGAAATGCTTGTTGGCTGGTTGAATAGCTCCAGAAACCCCCTCCCCCCACACCTTTCTAACATTGCACTAGGAGCAGCTGCAAAGAACGGAGTCTAACACGAAGTATGTCTTCCAGGAGAGACTGTCTGAAAACGTGAGCCTTTATCCTCGTATTTAAATGATGCTGAGTCTCCTGCCTCTCTATGACGGCCGACTGTCCACTTTGCTGTCGAGTGTGGCCGTTTGGAACAACTATAAATGCTTGATTTCTAATGTGGTCGGACAGCGTGTTGTACAAACTTATTCTGTTTGACCGTGAGGCTGGCATCATTCTGTATTTTTCTTATTGTCAACAAATCCGATAAAAAACAATGACTGGTACATCTCTCAATACATGCACACTTTCCCACCACGTCCAAGCCTGTTTGTAGTAGTTTACTGAGCAGTAACAGTAAATCTTTACGTAAAACCAGCCACAAACATATAGTTGCATTTTCTAAAGGCTAAGTGTTTCCTAACATAGTTGGCCACTGTAGTTTTTAGCAAACACCACTCAAGCAGGAGTAAAAAGTGGATTTCTTGGGGACTATTTTCAGCGGTGGATTAATACACGTTTGGAACTCTAGTAAGGGCATGTGTGGCATTGACTCAAAATAACCTACAGCGCTCATGTTCATTGTAATGGGGTTTTAATAGTTTTCGGACAACAATAGAGTTCTATGACAGGGATGTGTACTTGTTAGTTAGATCAGTTCATTGCTGAATGTTGTCTCACCAGCTTTAGTCTTTAAATCAGCTTAATAATTAGGAGACTTTGGTTGGACTACCGATGTCAATCAGCTCTGGAATGCTACACTCCCATAAGCAAACACTGCTGTTGCTTAAAAGTGGCTTTTGACATCTGGACAACTACTTATCTCCAAAATCTTAGTTGTTCAGGAATTGAGAAAAATACTCCTGCTCTCCACTCGAACATTGTCACCAAAACTACGATTCACACCTGTATTTATGATATGTTTTGTGTTGACTCTGAGACCGGTTACTTGTTGCTTGCCACTGGATTTGTTTTTATTTGATTAAAACTCAAGGCACATATGAGCCTTTTTTCACAGCATACCAGCTTACCCAAGGCCTCACATTCAAAGTCTCCAGTTTTAGTCACACAGGTCAACAATAGCCACCGATGCGCTCACCTGACTGGCTTTTAATATGGCTCTCAGAGCCAGAGAGCCTCCTGTGCTTCCTCCCGCTGCCTTTGAAGCCTTTGAGAGTTTGTTTGCCCAAACAGATAAGGGTTTTATCTTAAGAAATTGAAGCGTGCCATTTGATTGCTTATCTTAACAAGCAATAGCTACCTGCTTGTGTCATTTATTGACCAATTTTGGCTGTGCGTGGAGGGTTTTTTTCAGAGGGGGTGTATGATGTTTAGTTTTTATGCTCAAAATACTCATTCTGGAACACCTGAATATGTGTACCTTACTATAAAGTGTTACTGAACTTACATATGAAAAATTGATGGGGTTAATCATCCCTCTGTTTTTCCTCACAGCTGATTACAAGGAGAGCTTCAACACAATCGGCAACATTGAAGAAATCGCCTACAACGCCATCTCCTTCACCTGGGACGTGAATGAAGAGGCCAAGGTACAAAGCACAAATTACAGTCTTTTTCTTTTTCCCAGTGCGTAAATGTCACTGTAATTTTCCCAGAAACTGGTCTCCTGTCTTTACTCTGGCTGGAGGCGTGTTGTAGATGTTAAAAAAGCAGCAGGACAGGTTTTTTGTGCTGATCCAAGAATTGGCAAACAAATGCGCTCACTTGACAAATTTACTGGCTTTTGACTGTGATGCAAGCAGCGAACCTGCAGACAGCACCGACACTCTAAAGCTGGAGAATGAAGTCACCAACATTGCGTTAGTATACGGGAACGGAAAGCCTGAAGCAGCTCTTTTGCGTCGACTGTCCGCCATAAAACTGATGGGCAGTGTTGTGTACTTTTGCTCTGTTTGTCTTCTTTGTCTTTGTGAAGCCCACTCCTTTGTGGCCACTCCTTAGATGGAGCCACGTAACTGTTTGAACTCCAGAGGCCCCCAAGGGCCAACACGCACCAATCCCTGTCCCCACCCTCTGTTGTTTGTTTTGCCCTCATTTCTGTGTGAATGCGACAGACTATGTGTGTGTGAGTCAGTCCCTGTTTGTGTGTGTTATGTGGCTCTTTCATTGTAATGGCTGCCCGGGGACAAAGACGTTGCTGGAGGAAATCCAAGCACACTCCTCTGGGCCAATATTGACTCTTTCTCTCTATACATCGCTCCCTCTTTTTCACTTAATCTGTGGGAGAATTGAGCCGAAATATATCAGGAACAGTTGTTATGCCCAGGTAGATATTGCACACACCTCATATGTTCTCATATGGTCGCTTGCACAGGCGGTTACTCTTTAACCAGCTTCATCCACTCCCGCCCCTCGAGGTGAATATATACAGGTATATGCTCTAGAGATCATTTCATTGGTCTTGCATTTTATCGGCACCTGGCATTCTATTGGCTGGGAAATTCTGACAGGGTGGTTGCACAAAAAATATGAAAGCATGCGAGTGCACAGGAGACAGGGCTGAAGCTGCAGAGCAGGAAATCTGTGTGAGCGCACAGTTTGAGCAGAAGCAAGGCAAATTATTTTAAGAATTAATAGGAAGATGTTACATGTCACATATTTGCTCTACAATGTGAGGTAGAGCAAATATATATTGTAAGTTCACAATTATACCTCTTAAGGTCTAAATACAGAGAAAGCTGTTGGGGAAATAAATGCAGAAATACAATGCTGCTAAGTGACTGCATATAGGCTTTAGTAAGTAGCCAGTTTATTAAAGGGTCAGTTTGCTCAAATGACCCAAAAAGAAACAGTTCCTCGCTAATCCCCCAGTGCTGTGTAACCATGCAGTTACATGTAGTTTTGATTTCTATCTCATGGGATTTTGAGATATCTGAAACTTCTGCCGCCAACCAAACACAACACAGGTGAAAGGAATTTTGTTTGTGCTTCTCAGATGATTTGATAAAAAAAGAAAAAAAAACTCTCAACAGTCATGTATCTCTCCCACTCTGAGTAATCCAGTGTTCAGGCGCAAATAAACAGAAAAATACCTATAACGTCTAATATAACGTAAAGATCTTGTCCCCTGCCCTCCCTGCTCTGTTTCCCTGCCAGATCTTCATCACCGTCAACTGTCTGAGTACGGACTTCTCCTCGCAGAAGGGGGTCAAGGGTCTTCCTCTGATGATCCAGATCGACACGTACAGCTACAACAACCGCAGCAACAAGCCTCTGCACAGGGCTTACTCACAGATCAAGGTCTTCTGTGACAAGGTGAGGAGTCACTTCCTCTGCAGCAGCTATGAGGATGCGGTCTGGAGAAGGTTCACCACTCTGTCAGTAAATCAAAGGGAACCATTCGTATGCAAGTTAACATTTTGGGGTTCATTATTTTTGCCGCCTGTTGTCATATAGAAACAGTATTTTTAAGTGAATTCAAATGTGTCAACGTAAAGAAGGAATGTTGCTCAATTGTGATTCGGGCTGCAACTAACGATTAGTGTCCTTATCCATTATTCTACCAATTATTTCCTGCTAAATAGATCATTTATAAAACCAGGAAATAGTGAAAAATGCTTCCCCCAGCCCAAAGCGGTTGATTGAAATTGCTTGTTGTAGTCGCCCATCAGTCCAAAACTCAAAGTTATTCAGTTTTCAAATGTATGCGGAAAAAGAAACTGGTACAAATTTGTGTTTTTGCTTGAGAAATGAATCAGTCAATCAAGCAATTAGTCAACCAGAGAGCTCCCTGTTGTCATTGTGAATATATCCATTTCATATGGTTTGAAATGGGTCATTTTACAAGAGGAGTGCTGCTTTATGTAGACCCCCCAGTGTGTCTGAGATGTGTCGAGCTGTCGGGATCTTTACCTTGAAGTGAAAGTGCTGCAGTGTGTATTGCAAATGTGTGACAGGAAGTGTGTTTGACTGCACAGTTTTCAGGCATATTGGTGGAACGAGGGAGTTAAATCATGTCATCAGTCCTCCCTCTAGTGGTCTCACCTGCACAGTGAGCCTGCAGATGCACCTGCGCTCACACACACACAAACACACACACACACACAAACACATGCACAAGCACACACTCACAGTATAATGAAAAAAGAAAACTTCTAATTGAGGGGCTCCCATTCGATTTTCTGAAAATTGAGACTTTTCGACGACTGCAGTGTGTCTAAAAGAGCATGTCCACAAACTGACGTGTTCCGTCTGTTTCTGTTTTCTCTCAGGGAGCAGAGAGGAAAATAAGGGACGAGGAGAGAAAACTCTTCCGCAAGAAGGCAAAAGGTTTGAAAAGTATTTCTGTCTTAAATTTTAGCCTTAGAGCATTACAGATCTAGAGTGAGAGAGGTAGAAAACTTTCTTTCTCACTGGTGTTCAGGGAAAGATGGAGGTGTAGGCGTGATAACCGTCCCCAAGAAGTCTGACACCACCTATTTCAAGACCATGAGCGACCTGGAGGCTCAGCCCGTTCTCTTCATCCCTGACGTTCACTTTGGCAACCTGCAGAGGGCCGGACAGGTAAATAACCTCCGCGCACATTCCTGACCGAAACAAAGTGAAAGAACTTGTTTTCTTATCAGCTGAGCTCATCTGCTGACCGGTGAAATTGGAGCCACCACTTAGTTTCAGGTTGACCCGGTGGCTGCTGACTCAACTACAAGTTTGAGTTACTTTCTACTTCTGCTTAACTGCAGAGGGAAGTATTGTGCTTTTTACTCCAGTAAACTTATTTGACAGGTGTAGTTACCAGTTACAGTTTCAGCGCTTATTTTGCTCCCTTACAAAAAAACTGTCTAACAGTCGTCTTGAATGGGATCTGTATCCAGATACCTTATCTGGATGATGAACGGTCCGATCTCGCCTTTACATTTACAGCTGCCATTTTTATTGCATCCCTGTTATCCTCATTAAGATCGGATCTCTGTCCTCCAGAGCAAAACCTGCGTGTGAGTAATTTGAGATGGCAGCAAATCAGCCCCAGACTCCCTTAATGAAATCATAGTTTTGTGAGTTGTTGAGTCAGGGGAAACTTTATAAACTTTGTGAAGCACTGTCTATGACAAATTCTTAATTACTAGTCCCCTCTTGTTCATTTGGCAGATGTAATACATTAAGTTATTCCTTTGTGTAAAAAACACTGTGTCAGTTTGACCGACTTATTATTGTGTTTTAGTTACTGATGTGACTAGATAAATTATAAGCCTTGTTAATGGCAGATCAGCTGCATGGACGAGTGCACACATCCTCACACACACAGTTATTCCTTACTGTACACGCAGTTCTGTGGAAAACACATCTTTAATGGCACAGAACAGATGGATAATCAGTAATTACAGGAGCGTCTCTTTCAGCCTTCTCGCTTGCTCGCTCACTAGATCATCTTATAATTTATGTTCACTAAGCACAAATATCTGCATGTTGTGTACGGATGCCAGCACATGTACAGATTCTGTTGTTTGACCTCCAGGTGTGGACGGGCACATCCGGTCACATTCCGATCATGGTGCATTCACAACTTTCATTAACGTGCATTTTTACTTATCCGGATGTTGTGTCCGGATCACATTTTGATAACGGGTGTAAATGGGGTCTTTGAGCTGCTAGCAGTTCCCCCAAAGAGAAATTTTCTCTCTAATGTCTTCATACGGTTTTTATTTAAACAACTGTTTGATGCCTCCAGAGGTCAAAACAAAAAAAGTTCAAAAAGTGAGTACAGATTTGTGTAGAAGGACTTTGGAAGGTTTTTGGACCCCTCAGATTCATCTTGTGACCCTTTGGACGGGCTCTGACCCCAAGATTGGGCACCACTGGACTAAACCACCTACTCTAACACTATATAAAGTATTTTAAACTAGCTCCACTCCGACCAGCTACAACAGTAGCTAAATGTGAACACATTAACAATCTAATTATGTAATATTATAATGAATCTATCAATCACAGTGCCCATTTTAAGCAGAATGAGCACTTAAGTACATTTTGATGATTATGCTTCTGTTCTTAGGTAGACGTTGAATTACTTTAACATATAATGCAGTATTTGGTATGTTTCTGTATTTATTGTTTTTTTAGTGCATAAAGTTTAATACTTAGACTAATATTTAGTACATCATTTCCAGGTGTTTACCTTCAACACGGAGGAGATCGAGAGAGAAGGGTGAGTGTCTGAACATTATCATTTACATCAGGTCATACAAATATAAACTATGCAAACGAAAGCACCACACGCAGCAGAGGCGCATGTCACCACAAATGCAAACACCGTGCATGGGAGCTGGTCACGTGACGCACAACGTTTTGTGCCTGTGCGTTTTCAGGAGCGTGCTGGTGAAGAGGATGTTCAGGCCGTCGGATGAAGATCTGTGCCCGTCACCTCACAAGCAGATCAAAGAGGAGACGCACAAGAGGGGTACGCAGGAGGTGGCTGCTTCCTCCGCTCTGCCTGTCCATCTTTCTTTTCTGTCTTCCTGAACTGAGAAATTTTTTAACGTTTCCAGTCTGATTTTTAATTCGCCAAAGTTGTCACGTCTATTGAGTAGCTGTTTTGGAGCTTTCGATCAAAGTCATGCAGTCTTCTTTAGCAGACGTCGAGTTTCCATGGAAGCTGAGACCATTTGCATGAATAATTGATTAATTATTTTAGTGCTGCAACTAATTATTCTGTTCATGGTCGATTATTTTCTTCTCTAAAATGTCAAAGAACATTAAAAGTGTTTGTTTTTCTACAAAACAATAAAATACTCAGGAGATATTCAATATACAATGATTTAATAGAGACCCCTACATTTGAGATCCTGGAAGCAAGGACTGTTGTTTATCGTTCTCAATAAAGTTTTGATAAAAGACAAAAAGGAAAAGGATTTTCTAAATGTCCTGTCGATGAATTGTTTTGAGTTTTCTGTATTTTCTTATTTATTTATTTTCTTTTTCTCATACTTTCTGGACATATGTAGGTTTAATGACTAATCAATTAAAAGTCCAATATTCCTTGATAACAAAAATAGACATTTAAGGTAAGCAAGGTTGCAAAGCAAAGCCACATTCCTCAATCAGTGAAACAGCCTGTGTTAAACCAGAGTCTAACATTGACATCTCTCTGTCAGTGCTGCTCTGTATATTGGCTTCAAACACAGGTGTACGAATTATATAAACTGATACTGCGGCTAACAGTTGAAGGTTCATTCCTCCTCCTCTCTCTGCAGTGCTGCTGTACGTAAGAAAGGAGATGGACGAGGTGTTTGACGCACTGATGCTGAAGTCTCCCACGCTCAGAGGCCTGATGGATGCTGTGAGTGATGCCTCTCTGATTGCATGTGAGAGTGAGAGTCAAAGGCACAATTTGTTTGCAGCAGAGCACCTGTTCACAAACTGCCTCCATTTGTCATCGGTAGATATCAGAGAAGTATGGCGTGCCCACGGAGAGGATAGCCAAAGTGTACAAGAAAAGTAAAAAAGGGTGAGTGAGGATGCGGAATGTAATTTTAGACCTAGTTGGAGCCTCAAGGTGTGCACATGAAATGAAACTTTAAAGCGTCTCTTGTGTCAGGATCCTGGTGAACATGGACGACAACATCATCGAGCATTACTCCAACGAGGACACCTTCATCCTCCACATCGAGAGCTACGCAGACGCCTACAAGATCACGCTGACGGAGATCTGACAGCTCGTCAGCTGACCTGAAGGGCAGCAGGTAGAGGTGAACAAGAGACGCTGTGACTGCTGGTTGGCTGGAATCTACGAGGCTGCTATTGACTGGCTGATAAGCTGACTGACAGTATTGGAGACAGCCCTTTGATGGTGTTGCTCCGACACTCTAAGGTCAATGTCGACACACCTGATCTCTCTCTGACACTGAAGCAAGTGGGATTTTCTGTGCAGGAGGAGGACAATGACACAAAGTAAAAAGAGGACATTTCAGAATTTCTCATGAACTGGTTATATTTACTTCTTCCTCGTTCTCATCCTCTGTGCTGTGAGGTGAAATTATGGAGAACAGATCCCTGTCCTCCACAATTTTTATTGTATAAAAGAATTTGTACTTTTACTCTCATTCTGTACAGTCTTCTCTTTTTGCCAATTAACACATCAGGATTAGCCTCGTAAATTGCCTGATGCGCTGTATGTAGCCGCAGCTTCAATTAGCGCTCCTGAGTAACTTAGCAGCTTCTTTGCATGCCAGCCTTTGTTGTTGTTAGTTGTGTTATTATTTATTAATGCTTTTAATGACAATGTTTTCTTTAGCAATTTATCCGAGAATTTCAAGTACTTTACATTTCAGTGGCATTTTTCTTTTCACCCTCTTTAAGAGTACTCAAGGAGTTTCTAAATGGCGTATCTCTGTTTTTCAGCCATTGATGTACTATAAGTGTTTATTTGTAGGACCTTACATGAGATGGTGACGACACAACTTAAGAGGGTGACAAACGGCACTTGGTTGTTGTGTTATTCTCATGTGCTTGGTTCTGTTGAAAAAAATGAATAAAGATATAACCATAGAGATGTCATTTTTGGAGTCTACAGCCATGCTAGCAGCTCTGTGAGGGACACAGGTTCCTTGGAGCTAAACGCTAACATACATGCTAATATAGTGGTGTTAAACAGGTCCCGCATAGACACTTGTATAATGCCTTCATTATGTGTGCTTTAGGCAACTTGACTACACCAAATCACTGAATTAGAAATTTCTCGAATTTGGTATTTCTCTATTAGAAAGAGAGTGCTAGAAAAAAGTAAATTTAACTTCAGTGAGAGCGATTGTCATCTCCACAGCTAGCTTTCACTCCATATGGCGTTAGCTCTCGTTTTAGTTCTCTCTGTGGCAGAGCTGTAATAGCTTTATTTTGTAGTAAGTGTATTTTCACATGCTGTTTTCACCGAAATTGTACATATCTAAGACATATTTTGTTAAAATGTGATTCTGGTCCTAACAAAAGTTTGACTATGTATTTAACGTTACTGTAGTTATAGTTTACTGTGTTCAGCATCTAGTTTGGCATGCTAGCATGGTCATATTTGCTAATATTAAGCACTAAAAAACTAGAACAAACTAGAGCTGAGGCCAATGGGAATGTCAGTATGGTTAGTTTTGCTGACATTTTCTAAAGAATTAAATTCTTGAACAATACAATTTTTTTTTATCTGATGGTGGCCCGTGACTGTGAGGCCAGACCAAGGCACAGGTTTCTTTGAGCTGAATGCTTACATGGGCATGCTAACACTTTCACAATGACAATGCTCACATGCAGTTAAGCAGGTATGTTAGCATGTTCCCTATCTTGAAGTGTTAGCATGCTAACATTTGATAATTAGTGCAAAAAATATGCAGATATTTGATCATACACCAAAGCATCAAACATTAATTACATGCTTCATTATGTCTATATAATATATAAAAGACACCAAGCCATTTTCCCATTTTGTCTTTATTGAATAACAAAATGGACATCCTACACAGAACACATAATGCAAGTTAACAATACAAAATCTACAAAATGATACAGTGACAAAGTTTTTTTGTTCGTCAGGTAACAACTGTACAGTATAAATGGATACAATACTGTGTTTTTTCTTGTATTTAATTCATCTACATTTGGCACTTGACCACAAGATGCTATCAAGGTGAAATGTGGGACTGAAGTACCTGATCACCTACTTGAAATGTGCATAAGCCCAGTGAATTCATCATGACTGTTTATGTCTCCAAAGTCACCATTTATCTGTCTGTGAAGAAACTGTATCTCATGATGGTTTTCAGACCAGTAGGGAGAGGCAGATGTAAATTGAGCAGAAAGGAAGCATTCGAGAGCTTTCAGTAAATTCTGCAAAAACACAGTGGGGTTTGGTGGATGCTGCTGTTACTCGCTGCCAACGCCAGTGCTTTGTTCTGTTAAATGTTTGTTGCTGTGTGTCATAGTCATAAATATACCAGTAATCTCCATCGTCACAGTAGGACTCAAACTGCCTTACTATTACAGTTGACTCTGAAATAAATTTGGTGCTGATGAGGAACAAAATGTGCACATTCAAGAGATATAAAGTCCCATTTGCACAAAACGAGATTTGCAGATGTTACTGCTGCACTTTAATGATGGGTACACCAGTCAAGGACTGTTTACACTCCATCTACGCACAGTTCGAGAAAAATTTAATGACTGCCAAATGTTTACTGGCTTCCTGGGAAATATGATGTTAGCACTGAGGGGGGCTCTCGACGTAGCAGTGGATATGCACAGCTGAATGGATAGCAATATGTGTGGTCCTCTCCTTTTTAATTCTCTATCATAAATATGAGGGAATTATACTGTACAACTTTCTTTCATATCATATTCGTCAAGTAAAAGAAAATAAAATGTCATCAATCATCACATTTCAATAATTTATACATCAAAATTTTAAAGTAAATTTCTTCCATTGCAGCAAATCGCCACAATGTTATCACAGAGTAAAAGAATATATAAGCACATACTATATATTCATGTAACATCTAACTTTCTTTTTTTGCTGATACACTTGATGAACCATAGTTGAAGAAAAAGAATCACAGCTCAGTTTTTATATGCATATGTCAAGTTCGTGTATTAGTCAGTAAAATGTTAATGTGAAGTGTGTTGATTTGCGTGAGTGTGGACACAGAACTTGGCATAAAAAGTCACTTTCAAAAGAACACATGGTTGTGATCTGTCGTCAAAATATTCCCCTTCATTTAGAAATCTGAGTCAGTTTTGGTTTGATGTAACATTCCTCCAAAATATACATTAAAAAAATTCTTTCTAAAACTACATTTTCCAGATCTGTCTGCATAATCCATACTGTAAGATGTGAACATTTGTAGTCCTCACATACTTCATTTCATCCAGTGTTAACACGGAGTTAGACTGCAATACTTTCTGTCCGTCGTCACAAAACAACCCGAGTCAGTTAAAGCCAACACAATGAACATGATTTCCTTTACGTAAGGAACAATGCTTTTAAAAATAATAAAAGAATAAAAAGAAACAGCGAGCTTGGATTCGGCTCAATGTACCTCACGAATCTGATGGATTATCCTCGCTGGCCGGCGTCTCCGACAGAGATAGCACAGCTTTGATTCAGTGTTTAACGAGTCTTTGATGGGATTTCAGTCCTTTGGGTTATATTTGTACTGTAATGAGACCCATGTTGTCTAGAGCTTTTCAGCAGCATAGAGGCACATGTACAGTTGTGCATGTGAGCGCCTGAAAGATTATATATGCATCATGCTTCGGTATTTGTAGTATGTATAGTTGCATGCTGGCTATATGTGTGTGTGTGTGTGTGTGTGTGTGTGTTTGTGTGCATGTGCCTCTATAGCTCAAGTGATCGAATGTCAACAATCTCGAGTGGGTCAGCTGGGAGAGATTTTTTTAAAATGTGTTACATTAATCAACCTGTGATGGGAAAAGTCCAGTTTTCTACTGCCCAGCACTGCTGGGATCGCACTGCAGCAGCCGGACGATGGAGGGGTCGCTCTTCGCCCCCTCAACGAACTCCTCAAGGGACAGTTTACCTGAAGGAGAGACAGATTACAGTTTATTGGTCAGCTGTCTTGTTTATCCGTTGCAGCACATCTAAACTGATCAACAACAGATCAAATGAGAACAGAGAGCAGATACCATCCCCGGACATGTTATCTAAGAAGGTCTCATCATATTTGTTCCAATACATTTTTTTTTTACAGTTTATTCATTTATTTAAATGGCTTCAGTGTTGCCAGATTTTTTGTTCTTTTTACTGAATTGGGTGCTTGTGATCATTTTGCCTTTTTAAGTACTATTTGGCCGGCTTCCCACGAGGAAGAGTTCGGCTGTATTCCAATAAATCAGCCCATATTCTCCTCTGTGTGGGACGAGTATGAAGAGTTATGGTGTTTAATGCAATATTATCCACAGAGACCAGAGCCAAATTGAGCTCTTTCATGATAACTGGGCTGGTTCTAGACTCTGATTGGGCCGTACTGTGTCAGCCAAACCTGGCAACTGTAGATGTGATTAGGCTGATTGAAAACTGCAGAAAAATATCTGATGGTTTCATAGAACTGATTTCCAAGGTTTAAATTACGTTCGGATACAGGGTTTAAAAAAGGAAAGACACTGCAGCAGAGTGAGTGGCCGTCTGAGGAAGGCTCACCATCTCGATTCGTGTCCATCTGCCTGAAGATCTTGTCTGTGCGTTTCTCAGGTGTGGACTCATCCTCAGGCATCTTCATCACAGAGGAAACCATCTTGTAAATAGCCTGAAGACAACAGAGAGGGAGAAATCATTAACAGAAACACACATGACCCTGGTGCGATGCACACAGACCAGCTATTCAGGCAGGGATGGATGAGAGGCCGACACGTGGCTCACTGTACTTAATGTAATTTAGGCCGGGACAGCTCAGCCGCTGTGTAGCTGGCCTGCGGTCACTTCTCTGACACTTTCACACACTCCATCATCACTTGCTCTTGTCGGTTGTGTTGACTTTTCAAATTAATAAAATATGTTGCATCCTTGCTGGCTTGTGATGGATGAGTTGCTGTCAGGTGACGTTGTGACCTTGGGAAAGGGGCGTGTGAGACAAATTGATGATGCTGATTGATGATGTATGAGGTGGCTAATCATCTGCAACTACACGATAAATTGTAGCTATAGTTTTTTGGAGGTTTTTAATGCATTTTATCATGTCTGCAATGTGAGAATTTCTTTTTTTGAGGGCCCCCCAGTTGAGAAACTGAGAGTTAAGCTACTTTAATAACACTGTCTTCCTTGAGTGACCTCCTTTCATGAAAGTCAGTACGTTTCGAACAGTGGATATCTCATATGACGACAACGATAGACAAGACGAACATGAAGAGCGCAAAGACTGATCACATTTCAATGAGTTATTACGTCCAGAGGCACGACTGCAAGGTTATATGAAGCAATGTTACATCAGCTGGATTGCTGCAACGTGAAGGGGGGGAAAACAGCATCTCACTGAAATATATATAAGAGCCATCAAACAACTTATCTCTTCTGGGAGGAAGAGAGATAAAGGATTACTTTCATTTATGTTTAGCTCTGGGGCCTGATTTGACTGCACTGAAACAAACAGGAAGCATCTATGCCTAAAAGACTTAGTTCAGGTAATTAAATAGATGATAAATAAAGAGAAGTGAATGTGTTCTGAGATATTTAAAGCAGACTATTAATATTGCTGAAAATTTTTGTTTTCCAGCCGGTGACGCCTGCATATGATTCTTCACTGCCTTCATTCCTTCTATCCGTCTACTCGACACTTTAACCTTGGAACGAGGGAAATATTCCTCATAATGATGAAGGATTTGTCGGATCATTGGTCCAAACAGCAGTGCACCAGGGCAGCTGTGTGCATCTGCCTCCATCACATCCACACACGCGCGCGCGCACACACACACACACACACACACACATTGATTTATTTTAATTAGTTGATCAAACACTTCATCTATAAAATGAAAGAAGTCTGACCAGCAGCCACAAAATCTAAAATATTTAATTATGTATAATGATAAGAAATGAGCAGCTCTGAGCCAGTGGGAAGGGCTAATCAGCAAATGGCATTGGTAGCAGATAAATAAAGAATTAATTATAATAAATTAAATTTCTGTTGATCAATTTATCAAGTAATTCTCATTAATAGGAAGGTGTTTTTTGGGATGGTCAGATGTAATTCTCTTAAGGCGATGTTACTATTATTTTGTTGCTAATTTGACGGTAGTACTGGTTTTCCTCTTTCTTAGTTGTACATATAGGTGTAGTAACCAATATTTGTGCCATTTATTTATTTATTTATTTTATCATGGCATAGCATATGTAGTCTATTTATAATAGTTCCTGCAAAGTGAGGTGACTCGCAGCAGGTTGGAGCTTCACTGTTGCTTGCAAACACATTGAGGAAGTGTTGGACAGCATTTAGTAAGGCATGATTACATAGACTCTCAGCACCAGTGTCCCTGCCTCTTTTAGGCATCTTATAGACTAAACAATGTTAATCTTAAAAAAAAAAAAAAAAAAAAAAAACATTGCTGATGAAAATAATTATGATGTAGTCAAATGTTCGGACTGATGGATATTTTGTTGATGCATCAACTCATAAACACACCTGCTCGCTTCACACAGACACACCGTAAATACAGACCACTGACTTGGAGAATGGGATTACACATTCTTTGGCACTCTGCTCAATTTAGCACCATGATGTGTGATGTAACAACATGTGTAAGGGATTGCTGGTGTGTCCGTGTGTGTCTAAAGCTCTGACAGAAGTCTGAACCATTTATCCAATAAGACGAGGGGCCTGTGTGAGACTACTTGTTGTGAAGTGACTGTGGAGCTGCTGAGGAAACGATGGGGGGGGCTGCTCTTCCCAGAACCGCACAGTTGCTGGATGTAGTGCTGAGTCAATATGAGGATCAGAGGAGGGCCGCTCCCTTCGATGACTGCACCACAGCCAAGTCTTATTTAGAGACGTCTGAGGGCCCGAAAGAACTGCTGGTTTCTAAAATTACACAGCGGCTGGTTTTCCTGCTGTGGGCAGTCAAATGGTGCAGAACACAGAAGCAGATGGATATATGATGAAGCAGCTGGTGTGGATGGGTGAGCAAAATGTTGCTCCACTGCAGGAGTGGTTATAGGACCAGGGAACATGGTGTCACCATGATGGCATGCAACAGCCACTGAAAGACTGAAGGCTATATAAAGCAAGAGAGGCAGCTAGTCTGAACGGTTGAGAGAGCGAAGAATGGAGGGAAATAAAGATGGACAGACACGGACCAACAACAAAAACACACCAGACAATGACAGCACCCACCGTTACAATCTCCAGCATCTCTGCCTTGCTGATGTACCCGTTCCCGTCCAGGTCGTACATACTGAACGCCCACTTCAGTTTCTGGTCCAGTCGGCCACGCGAGGTCACACTCAGGGCAATGATGAACTCCCTGAAGTCTATAGTCCCATCTCCATTGGCGTCAAACGTGCGGAAGACGTGCTCGGCGAACTTGGAGGCGTCTCCGTAAGGGAAGAAGTTGGCGTAGATCTTCTTGAACTCCTCCATGGAGAGTGCGCCGCTGGGGCAGTCCCGCAAGAAGCCCTTGTACCACTCGGTGATCTCGTGCTCGGTGAAGTCCGTGTTCTCCATCAGGTCCTGCATGACGTCGGGACGGAGCTTGCTGTTCTGTTTGCCCATGGTGGCTGCTTCTGTTGAGGCTGTGGGTGATGTGAGGTGACTTCGACTGCTGACAGTGAGGAGAAACAAGAGAGAGAGACGGAAAAGGGTTGTTAGAAATGACCTTGAGCATTTTTGATACAAGAGGGGGAAGGAAGACAGGGAGGAAGGACAGTGATGTAAAAACTAAAAAGCTTTCAAACTTAAAAAAAAATGTATTAATATCTTCTTATAAAAAAGAGGTAGCAGCATTAAAAACGCAACATGGAGCTGCTGAGTTGGGTGATTTGTCACTATGAGCAACACCTTTTACCTTACGTAGTCATTTGTTTAATTGTTAATATAAAAATGGGTTTGATGGATTGGAGCAGCTTCAATCTCACGCTACCAACTAACTTGCTTACGAGACAAGACCCTACCACCTGTTAAAAAGCGTGGAGGGAGTTTCGTGATGTCAAAGTGCCCGAACATTATGTGCACTCAAGCTGTTACAATCACAGTGTTGTTATCACAAGTAGACGTGTTACCAGGTTCTGAGGCATCAAAGTCAACTGCTCATGACTTCTACAAGGGAAAACTGTACATGATGTAAAATAAGTAAAAGCACCTGCAGTATTCAGCATAAACTGTAGATTACACATGTTTCCATATATGTGTTTTTCCTCATATCATCTCTTCACATTACGCTTCACTGTCACTTATTCAATGTGTAGTTTTTGCTTTCATTTTGTCTTTTTTAAAGCATTCATCTTTGCAAATGCAAATAAACATTACCATAAAAGCAATGACAAAAGACAGGGTGGGTAAAGTAGAGTATGTGTTCTGGTGCACATGCACGGCAGAGTTCAGTCTCCCATGCACCTGCGACCACCACCACGTTCTCATGGTGCACAACCACCAGAGATGCACAACTACACAGAAGCTTGCAGTGGAGCACACACACTGTTGATAACTGCACGCCAATATGTTTGTGCACTGCAGATGCACCTTCCATTTCCTGCAGGAACTACGATGCTGATGCCTCGACACACACATGCACATCCTCTGTATTAACAGTTAAGCTAGTTTATTGACCCTGTTTGGGTTTTGATGAGGCATTATAAAACCTGCAAAAAACAGACACACTATACTTTACAGTAGGAAGCCTCAAGTACAATTTGACTGAATGAGCCTACGTGCATGCTAGCCACAGAGCTGATCCAAGTTGGTATGCTTGACAAAAACCACACTCCTCTGTATCGAATGAGTTGCTGCAGAAGGTGAAGAGAGGGCCGTAACACTCAACAGAGGATGTGGTTCATCTCTAATGTCTTTAGCACTTTCTCCTGTCAGGACAGCTAGCTGCTGCTGAGCTCTCCAGTCTAAAGACAAGAGGGAGGCTATTCTAAGCTTAGCTGAGGATAAGGACAGATAAAAACAGCAATGTCAGGTCAGGCCAAAGCAAATTACTGTGCAGGTAGCTTGTTCCAGGAAGGAAAGTAAAGACCTGTCACCTCTGTGTTTCCAGTCATTGTTAGTTGCTTTTCTTACTTTGTTTAAAGAGCAACACTATGAAGGGGATAGTTTAGAAAACAAAAAGAAACAAACCATTAAGGCATCTATTTTCTGATTTAACAACACTCATACAGGTACATGCTTAAATTTGGATGTCTACCGAATACCACTGTTTAATGTTTCAGCTGAGCCATTAATTAATCAAGGCTGATGAACAGCGCATGAATGAAAAATGCCACTACAGTGACATCTCAACAGGAAGCACTTTAACAGAACAGAGCAAACAAACATGCAACAATTACATGCAGACAAGAGAAGGGTCTTGGAAACAGAACCATTCTACACACATTAATTTAGCAATACTGGCATTTTAAGTGAAACTGTGTGACTAGTTCGATTTGTGAGGACGTGGCTGCAGTTTGAATTAAATAGCCTGCATTTTCATTAAGTTTGTTTTAACTGCAAGTGCGAGGACTATGCCTTTGTCTCCCTTTATTTCACACTCACATGTCCCATAAACAGCTAGCTATAATCCTTTAATTAACTCAGAGTAAACAATGGGCTCTAGCAATGTGGCAGCCACCTATAATGAGTTCCCTGCAATTACCTATAGTTCACAGCAATGCCAGCGTGAACGCTGGAGCAGCACAAGATGGCGATTAACACCTGTTTACACACTCATCACTCCTGGAACAAAACACAGCAGCAGCTACACAGCAGGGGTCCAGTATGAACTGCTCGTATACAGGCTTGAGGTGTGTCTGCTTTTAAATTAGACAAAATGAACAGTCTAGACCTGAGAGGGGCATCATGGGGACTGTCTAAGGGACTGGAGCATGACAGCAACATTAAAACTAATAGCCTGTTTACACCTGGCATTAACATGTGTCTCGAGTTACCACTTGTGATCGGATCTTACTTCCCTGATCTATGCAAGAAAGCATGTGCGTGATTTCCGTTTGCAAACACCAAACGTGTTTTTGTTTTTAACCAGCGGCCCAACAGTAGGAGCCAACATGCTGGGACAAACAGACACCTTTTTTATGGAAAGAAAGAAATAACTTAATGTATAACATTTGCCGAATTTACAAGAGGGTCCAAATAATTAAGAATTTGTTGTAGACATCATTTCACAATTTTTGTAAAGTTACTCCTAATGCAACAACTCACAAAATTGCATAATTTTTTAGGGGAGTCTTGCAACTCTTTTCACAGGCAACAAAGAAGTAGCCCTATTTACAGATTGTTTTTGTAGATCAGTCCATTAACTGATAAAAGAAGTTGAAATAATAAGTTGAGAATGACTGTTAACTTATAAAATAACCATTGGACTAGTCCCAACATGTGCACTGGAAAGCTCATGAAGGACCCATAGTACACATACACGCACGCACAGGTGTTTTCAATTATTTTACCTTTTACCTTTTCTCAGGACCAGGCTTTACAGGTGCTTTTCACAGCAGACATTTTGACTTGTCAAATCCAAAAAAGCTCAGACATAACAAATAACACGGTGACTTTGCAGGAATTTAAGTCTCCCAGTAAGAGGTTCAAGTGAGCCAGCATGCATTATACCTGGAGCCTGGCCATGAAGCACCGAAATGGACTGTGTTATTATATCATTATTTACACCTGTGCTTCTCCTACCGTGACATTTCAAAAAGTCTGGTGCAAAAAGGCGTCTATTTCAACCTGAGCAGAGGCCTAATCAGTTAGAGTTATCTGAAACACCCATGTAAGTGTGTATGGCCATAAAAAATCACAAGTAATAGTTTTCCCTGGGAGGAAGTTTGCATATTATTCATTACAGAATGGCAACATTTTAAGTCTTCAGGGTGTAAAATCTTGTAGATTGTAAAACAACTGAATTTGTTACTCGTTCAATTTAATTTCCCATATGACCATGATAGAAGCTGTTGCAACACACAGCAAAAATAAGGAAATGAGGAAAGTTAAATCTGCTGTATTAAACTTCACTGTCCCAGAGGGGAAACACAGAATGTACACAGATCTGAAACTAAGACAAACAACACATAAAAAAATGAAATCATATGATGCAAATAAATCAAAACTGAGCTTTGACACATTAAATCATAGAATACAGTGAATAAAAAATGTTTCATCTATATTGTAACTAGAAGGCAACAACCTGACATTTTGCTGCAAGCAAAGGTTTATCAACAAGTTTATGAACTCTCAGTGGAGGTTCATGTATTTTAGAAAGCCTTGCCACAATCAAATGAAGTTATATGGATCAGTCATGTGACCTCACCATAGAAACCAAGTATACAAAACAACCTAACCACTTTTTTCCACTTAGTGTGTGCATGTTACCAAAGTTAAAGCTTTCCTTATCTCACCACGAGGCTGGTCCACTTCGATAAATAAATCATATTTGATGTGTAACGCTTGTACAGGGAATCTCAGTACTCAAAGCCAGTTCAGCCAATTTACCCTACATGCACATGCGCTCGCGCAAGCACACACACACACACACACATAGAGTAGACTCTGTAATTCAGCTCATCAGCCAGTCCATGTCATCCTGACGAACTCCATTTGCTTCATTCATAAACTCACTCTTGGTCTGATGTGGTGACCGGGACACACCACCACATACTGCGCAATCTGCATTTTAATTGCTTAATGGATTGTGGAGCGTTCGGATGATTATTGGGGCTGCGTTGCCATGACGACTGACCCATGCAACCACTCTTGCTTTTGGCAGAGGGTGGACAAAAAAAAACAACATATTACTTTACAGAGCGCCTTTGATTCACAATAGCGTTTAATGACACATTCTGTGCAGACTGACGGCTCGTTTAATTGTTTGCTTTTAGCTGCCGTCCTAATTATGCAGACTCCTTTCAGCCAGACTTAATGTGGAGGAACAGAGCCAACTAAAATGTTTCTCTGCCCATCACTCACAAAGAGGAAGGGAAGGTTAATTAGTGCTGCTCTCACCGGCTCTATAACATCAACAACATGAGTTACACAATATATCCACTCAAAATCTGACATGTGTTCATGTGTGATAAAGATTATTTTCATTATTGATCTGAAGTTGGTCTGTTCGGTCTAAAAAACGTCAGAAAACAGCTCCCAGAGCAGGGCTGAACAATTCATCAGAATATTATCAAAACTGCAATATGGCCAAGTGCAATATCCAAATGTGTCACAGCATAGATTTATAAACGAAACACTGTGGCGCTGCAGAGATGCCCCGACCTATAAATCAAATTCTCCAGACGTTTACAAACGATGGAAGTAAACTGAAGATATTTGGGTATTAGACTGTTGAATATGTCCCTTTAGGCTCTGGAAAATTATAACGCTCATTTTTCACCATCTTCTGACATTAAATGAAGAAACTTGAGCTGACAAATTGATTAACCATGAAAATATTTATTAGTTGCAGCTCTAATGTATTATCGGAACTGATCTTTGCCTCCTGCTGGATGCTCTGTCATTACTACAAGCACAGTATTTTACTCATTTAAAACTTCTTGCTAGTTTTGAACAGCTGAGTCTTTCTGTGTGGAGTTTGCATGTTACTCCCTGTGGGTTCTCGCTTCCTCCCACAGTCCACACACATGCAGGTGAGGTAAATTTTCATTGCTGTCAACTCTTTTCAACAACTGGAGACCTTTTAGAGCAAATGTCTTCCTGTCCCACACGTTTCTTTGGTTTCATTTTACCTAAGCTTCCCTATTTAAAAAGAAAAATTTAGTGAAGGGTTTATGAGCAGATATATGGACATTTTCAAGTGTTTATTTATGTACAGTATTTGTCAGCCTATGAAGACATATCTTATATTATTATCACTGAACAGGGTAATTCTGAATAGGAGAAGGACTCCAACCAGCCTAGACAAAACCAGGAGCCTCGAACCTAAAAAGAGGGGCTACTCCTGTCACATGGATGTGGTCTGGGTATGAAAAGGACCAGAAAACCGCACTTTGAAAATGATGCTGCAGACCGGTGCACACAATGGACTCAAACACCACTAACCACTTTTACAACCTACACAGGGATAATGTCAAACATGACTCATTTAAAATTTGCACAAAGGTTCTAAATAAAAGGAGAAACATAATAAAACATGAGTCAGCACCTTTTATATGTTGAGTATATAATTCAACTTGTAATAAGAAATAGGCCTTTCTGTGTGGTCTATTCATTGAGTTCACAGAAAATGTGCTACATTATGATATGTATTGTGATTATGTATGAATGTATTGTTTGTTGTATTGTATATTAGGCTACTAAACGGGGGGTTAAAATAAAGCGTTACCTGGCGTCTCTCTCCTGGCTGAAGGTTTCCGTTTATTTTAAACAAAGAAATGATGGGATGAGAGCTCAGACCTCAACTGAACATCCCTTTAACAAGTCACCCAAAGAATCCAGCTATTTCTGGCTCTCAGAGATCACTGCCGACAATTAACCGTTAAGACTCTTAACCTGCTGTCGCTGCTGCTGCTAATGGCAGGTCTTTGATGGCACTGTTACGTAACTGAGGCTTTGTTAAGTGGACAGGTCACATGGTGGAAGCCAAGTTTCTACCATCTCCTGAGGTCGAGACAAGTGAGTGAGCGCCAGGGGCTGGTTTAACCTTCTGAGCGTGTCTGAGAGGAGCCTGAGATAGAGTCGATGGCCTTAACCTGCGCAGGTATTAGCCAGCAGAGAACAGGCTGTCACTCTCAGTTTCTAATGACACCAACACTGCACACAAGATCAACCGTGACAGATTAAACACCTAGAACCAACAACAAGCCCTGCTGCATCGTACTGGAATACAACTGAAGACAATATCATGAGGCAACATCATCAGTGGCACCAAGTGGAGAATCAAAGCTGAGAGAAGCTTCTTGGGGCAAATAACTTCTTATCTCACAACTACAGGAAGCAAACATTAAAAAACAGAGTGTTTTCATTTCATTTGAGTATAAATGGAATTCAATCAGAGACAAATATTTAGAGCTGGGAAACAATACTCTTCCAGTAGTAGAATGGGTGAATGTGAACACGGATCAAAGCTTTTTACCATCCAACAAATCAGGGTTGCAGCGGTGTGCCAGTTTCACAGCAAACCGTGGTGTGAAAATTGATAGTTATCACATCATGTACATTTGCTCATCTATGGTATTGAATTCTACCGTTATTAAAAAGAAATATAATTCTCCTGTAGTGGAATGAAACTGATAATAACTGACTGATGAGTAACTGATAGTTTCCAATCAAAGACAAAAGCAGGTTTGTTTTGTGTGTGCGAGTAAGATACCTGAGCTTCAACACAGAAACGTGTTTATAATCTTTCTTCAATTAACAACAAACGCTGAACGGCTCTAGGAGTCAGAGTTGAAGAACTCTGCCTACATAAAATATATTAGCTGGAAAGGTTTCCTCATTTAAATTGGTAAGTATATCAAATATAGCTGAAACTATAAGTCAGTTAATCAAGAAAATCATCCGCAGAATAACCGATTATGAAACTAATGGTTAGTTGTAAGTAAACAAGCCAAAACAAACTCAATCTCGCTGCTTGAATCCAAGGTCCTGCACGCTGCAGTCATCCCAGAACATCTTGTTGAACACTTACGTAACAGGCAGAAATCTCCATTTATATCCTGCAGGTAAATCTTAACCCAAGAGTCCCACAGATAATCCAAGAACAGAGGGAGCAGAGGAGAGAGCTGGGGGGAGGCACAGAGAGCCGAGCACAGATAGAGTGAGTTTATGAAGGATACATTCATAATGCAATATGATCCATTTGTGACCAGGCTGCACAGCTGAGGGCACTGATTCTCCACCTAACAGCCGAGCACTTATTAGACCTGCAAGATCTGCAATCTGATACTCACACACAGGTGAAAATTAAATAATCATGTCTCATCTCAGCTGTGGAAAGATATTAAAACTGACAACTTTCTCCATCTCAGATCGGGCAGGTTCAGCCAGGGACCTGGCTTGATTTTCGGCTACACCACACAAACACACGTGCATTTTGTGGACTGCAACATCACAACCGCTCTTTCTTCTCTGCTATTTAGGCGGGTAATTTATCATTCTGTTCTACATCATCTGTGTTTGATTAACACAGTCTAATCACAGGTTTGCAGCAAGGAATTCTGCACCATTGTTTGTTGCTACATAACTGGTTAAAACTGTTTTATATGTTGTTCTTGGGTCTGCAAAAAGGCTGAAAGTTCTCTGATGTGTAACCTCGGACCAACATTAAAGCTGAAAACCATGTTATGGTCATCTGCTTTGAGAAGTCGCTCTCACTCACTCCAAGTGATCTGCACTGAGCTGACAAATTGTGAATAGTCACATTTTCGGTTTTGTGGAGAGATTTTTCCGAGGCTGCTGCACCACACTTGTCAGTGTCAGAGATGGAGCAGCTCATATTCCAGATAGGGAGAGAAACAAAGCCGCCGAAAGATCTGCAATGTTTCTGCAAGCTTGTTTCATATCCTTTAGGTTTCTTCTGAAGCATTCAACCCTCACTGGGATAGACTGACCCTTGGCGCATGAAGATGTACTGACAAACCAAACAGTGGAGTCTTGTAAGACCACACGTGTAACCTTTGACTTTTTATTCAAAAGATCAACATCGGTGTCCTTAAAGTACAGGGCTGGATGACAAAACTGGCAAGGTAGCAAATATTCCACTAACACTCATGAGATCCTACCATGTATCTAAGACTTTCGGACCTCAAACATAAATCACTTCCACTGCTGCATGTGAGTCATGTCGAAAGTCATGAAGCAGCTGAAACTGGCCTGTTTTAGGCAGCTGAGCACAGAAAGCGTATACAGTATGTGTTATAAGACCTGTAAAACGTACAATTGAAAAGAGAAAAGGGTTCAAATGTGCCATCCCTCTCATACGTCTGGCACGAAGGTGACAGGCTTGCTGGTGTGCCTCGAATTTTACAAGATCTAAAAGTGATGACCTGCAGCTCTCCAGCCCCCCTGTGACATCTCAACATGTCTTTGAACATCTTCTGGCTACTGCGATCCCATGACTGATCGGGCAGCACATTTCAAACCAACCATCGAGCGCTGCTGCAGCACGACATAGCTCCGGGAGCACCCGTGCTCACGTTACAAGTATCGTGCAAAGCGCCATTCGGTGTGCTGTGCTTTAGTGGCTCCTTGAATATCTGACTGCAACCCTATCTCCTGTGTTATTTATTGTAAGGTCAGAGCTGGTCCACTGTTGGTCCAGCCTGTCCCAGAGTCTGGAGAAACGGACATCTTCAGCAGAAGGTTTGTCCTGTTGCTGTCAGGAAAACAGTACACCTGGGCCACCAGTCAGAAAAGTTTATAGCAATTTAAAACTGCAACTAAGTATAAGTATAAGTATAGACAGTGACATAGTGGTAAAAATGACACTGCAACAACTATAAGTAAAAGTAATCCAATCACAATAAATCACCCTGGACTATGAGAAATTGAGATGACCATTTTGTCACAATAATTTGACATTTTGTACTCTAAACGATGATGAGAATCATTAGCTGCAGCCCTGATCCAGTTTTGCAGCTTCCTCCACAGGAGTGCATCAGAAGACAGTTTCAGATCAAACTGAGCACTCTTAAAACACAAACTAAAAATATCCACCACTTCCTCTGGCACTAACTAATGTTTGTGTTTATTGCAATACCGCCTTTCTTACAGCCTCTAGCTGTCATTCAATGGACATCAGTGGAATCTGAACGTCGATGGATGCTTCAACACATCTGGCACAGAAATACAGAAATGCCCAGAAAAGCACCAACTGAACTACAAGCTTCAAGCACATTTTGATAATGTCTTAAACAATTTCTCTCCGTCTCTAACTGTTGGTCCAAATCCCATCCATTCTGCCTTTGAGAAACCTGAGGCAGCAGCTTCATCATAATGCAGCACACATGAGCTCCCATTGTCAGCCCGAGAGCTTCGTGCGTCAAGGCGCTGCAGAAAACCACAATCATGACAGAGAAGCCATTATGAGGGAGCGAATGAGAACAAGATAAAAAAGTGTCACTGACAACAACTGCAAGAAGGCAGGCAGAGCTGCTGCAAAACAGACTGAGGATTGGACAGACACACACACACTCGCAGCAAATTGCCACTGATTGCACGAGGAGGCTGCTGTTTACTTTGCACTGAATATCTAAATGTGCCTTTCTCTGAAACAGCCTGTTGTGAAGACAAAGGCTGCAGAGATGGAAATGTCAATCTGTCCGATGACTAAACAACTCCCACCCCCCTCTGCCAGTGATATCTGCTGCACAGCATGTATGAGATGCAGCTCTCTATGCAAACTGTTATTCATGTGACAGGCCAGAATCTCTCCTCTTTCTGTCTCACTCTTTATCTCAGCATCTGAAGCTCTCTCTTGCTCCTTCCTCCTTCAGTTTAATCCTCCAATCATCCTCGCTTTCGCCCAATCACTCTCCCCATCCGCTTCCTCTAAAAAGGTCTAATTCAATTCAAAAGAGCACCGACTGCAGCCCAGACAAGCATAACTACAGAGGATGCTGCCAGTGTGGTCACTCTGGCCCAAAACAAACCCGCAAGACACCCACACCGCCAAAAATAGGACATCTGTTCAGATTTAGCTCACATTTGAAAAAGTTCAGCATCTTGAAATGATTGCAGGGATGCTTTTGACACCAAGGGGGCTATTATCTCGACTCCACCCTTGTGTCAGCACCTCCGCGGGTCTTTAAATTTTCTTGCTATGTTGTGTTGGCTGCCTGAGGAGGGAGGAGGAGCTGGACAGTTTCAGCTTTGGTTGAAATTTCCTAAAATCATATCAAACGTTTGGAGGCCACAGAGCTTCAAAGACAGCAAGACTAGATGCCATTTCAGAGTCAGTAGTAGTTTTCTGTTTTCTCTGTGAGAGTGAACCTACTTCCTCTCATTTCCTGCATCAACATTTTTTCATTTGATCCTATGAACTTTTCATTTGCATCAGTCCTTCTGCGTCCACTCATGTCATTTCACATCCTCACCCGCTCTGATAACTTCGTGAACACTTCACAGGGACCACCAGAGGAAATTCAGCCAATGATGGGTTCTTGTTTACATCCCACATCAAAAACAAACCAATGGCACTCAATTACCACAAGCCACCAGCCAAAAAAAGCAAATTTGCACAGGGCCAGTGAGGTCTCTTAATTCTACAAGCCACTTTGAAAAGGCAGCAATGTTCAGTCCTTTTAATCCTCAGTCCTGCTTTGGCTGAAACCTGAAACCAATACTGATAAAGCAGTTTAATGTAGGGTTGAAACTAAAGATTATTTTTAGCATTGACAAATTTGTCAAGTGTTGTTTTGTTTAATTATTGAGTCTATATGTTGTAAAACATTAAGGATAAATAAATCCTATTTAAAAGGCTTGAACGGGTGAATTTTGCCATTTTTTTCTTGACAAATGACTATTCGTCGGCCAACTGCTTCAGCACTCCTTGTTTCATATTGTATGTAAAATGAATATCTTTTGATTTGGGTCTGTGGTCAGATAAAACAAGCAGCAGGCACTCTGGGAGGTTGTGATGGGCATCTTTTCTCCCCATTTTAACTGACATTTTATAGTGCAAATTCCAAAATCCATTAAAAGTAATAATCATAATGTAAGACCTATTGAAAATAATAAAATAATTTGCTCTATTTAAAAACATGCCTGAAATGTCACACTTGTCATCTAGTATGTCCTGTAACTCAGGGCATTTGTTTTTTTTTTTTCAACTATTCTCAGACAAGACATTGACAGATTAACTTCTAACTAAAATTACTGTTCACTGCAGCCCTATAACAAGGAAAGATGCAAATCTTCACATTTAAAATGCTGAAACCTGCAAATGTTGAACACTTCTGCTTGATACACAACTAATAGATGATAAAAATCATTGGTGATGAATTTTCTGTCAACTACCTGGTCTTTTCATCACTGATCTAATTACTTGCTTTCCTTCCTTTGTGTTTGTTTCTGAATTTTTAAAACCCATCAATGGACTGAAGCACCAAAGACTGACAGCTTATTAAAGTGAAAACTCGCCTCACTGCCACCATGACATTACTGTACCCTGACTCAACAATGAGGAGTAGTATCACCCACTCTACCAGGCATTCATTCACAGAAAAACAAACATTTCAACTCATTTGTCAGGGCAAAGCACCACCAGTCCAACACTGCCACCCCCTCTCCCCTGCTTTAATCCACTGACTGACTGATGTGTATTTGGTGAAATGAGATACCCTGCCTCACTCAGACCTGTGTGGTGGCAGGACTCATTTTTCACTTCCTGTCCTCATTCAATGCTACAATAAAATATGAAGTATGTGAAGACAGCAAACGCATCTCCGGCTCCTCTGAGGGTCCATTTAGGAGAGAAGAGGCTCATCCGATTAGAAATCTAGGTAAAGCTTTATCCGCTACTAGCATATTGTAACGCTGCTGCACTGCAAAGTTATGGAGGAAAACGTGTAGATACTGATATATTACACAGACGAAAAGGGGAGCTAGCACGGGTTTCCAGTTGTTTAAACCTGTAAACGCATCCCACCTGAGCAGCAAGAGACAACAGCAAAAAAAAAAAAAAGTAACAGGAAGCGGACAAACTGCGAAAGGAGGGACGGACACAGCATTAGCGTCAACTTACCTCGCTTTTAAAGTTGCTGTGGAGGTCCTGTTAAAAGTCTCTCTAATAGTCCATTACCTCGCGTCACCGGTGCGAACGGTAAAAGTTTCAGAGACAACAACAGGGGAGCAACAGGTTGCAGGAGCCACACAGGAGCTGGAGTTTCCCGGCTGCTCTCGGTCCAAACTCTGCCAAGCCGTTTCCTGAGCCGCGGAACAGACTCTGCCTGTGACGTCAGGGCTGCTCGTCACGTGGTGTGGCGGCGGCCTATGGGAAACCGCGTTGTCTTGGCAACAGGGCAGCCTGGACAGCGATTAGTATGTAGAGAAACTACACAGAAGTTAAGCTTTTTTTTTTTGGCTAACAAAAATCATGTAAGCACTGTTATAATATAAACATAAGAACGTATTGTATGGATATTTTAAAATATAATGGAATGGGAGGAAAATGTGATATCAAGCAGTGATGTCAGTTTGTTTTGGTGCATACTACTTACATTACTATTTTATCTGTTGTATAGCTATTTACTGTACTCTCCTGTTTTTATTTTTTATATCTCTTCATGGCTTTGATTTTGATCTACAGTGTACATCTCCTAATTTCTACATTTTCTATACTCTGTTTTTATCACTTTTTTGCCCTGAGGATAGTGTTATCTTTTTCTTGTTTGTTTTATACACTGTATATAACAAAAAATAAAATAAAAATCTTAACTCCAAGTGCACTAGCTTTTTCTCATATTAACAGCATCTCACTGTCTTCCTCAGAAGATGGGGTTTTCTTGTATATTTTGGTCATAACAATCTTTCAGGTTAGAAGTTAGAAGTAATATTTGTTGTTTGTAGGAAGAAAAAGCCTTGAAGCAGCATTTTTAATATTTCCAAAGCGAGTAAAAACGTATTATCTGCACAGCCATGCATTGCATGTGTCCTTCGCTTGCACTAAATCTTGTATTTAGTAATGCAGTTTCATGCAAATGTAATTTCATGCAAAAGCATTTTCTACCCACGGTTTTGCATGCATTATGTGTGTGTCTTATCTGCCTTGCTGTTTTTTTTCCTCCCTAATGAGACGTATTTGCAACCTAGTGCTTTGCAGGGATTCAAATGATAAGAATAAACAGTTGCAGACTTCAAGTCTTTCACTTCAAATAATGTCCTTGGACTTTCTATGTATTCCCTTACATTACCTCCAATTGATATGTAATAAGCTTACATATTTCTGAGTATTGCATGACGATGATGAGACAGATTATGATGATGACAACCACCATGCGATTGCTGTGGCCCAGTACAGGTGTTCCCATGCAGGCACATTGGGAGCCATGCTTTGCCTAAGATGATTAGTGGAAGTCAAAGCCACAGGGCTTATTCAGCCAGTGTCCCAGGGAGCATTTTCTTAATGGCCTTATAAAGTACACTGAGAACACCTCCCTTCTGTTGAGTCAGCAAGATCCTGACCACACTGACTGACAGACTGATTTGCTGCACTCAAAAACTAAACAGAAAAGATTTAAACGTCTGACACAACATCATCTTACCTTCCGTGAGATAAAATTTCATGTTGCCCTTCTCTTTGCAGTGTTGCGAATGTCCAAATTTATGGCTAACAATGTTAAAATGGCTATAAAAGAAATGCATATAGGAGTCGTATCTCAGCAGGGGTTCATTCAGGACCAATGTCCCTTGAAATTTTGGTTGTAAATTACCTTATACAAACCCTGACATTGCCATACCTGGAGGTTTAATGAACTGAGATGCATGTGGTGGCACATGAAATATAAAAATAAGGTCATGCACCAACAATAAAAGAAAAAAACCTCATCATAATTTTATGGCTTTATCAAAGATAGTACAATGCAACAAAGCAAACCAGGGACGTCATAGTTTGTGGTCAGCATCTTAATCATTATGTTACATGGACACCCCTAAAAAACATATTCCTACATCTAGAGATAATAAAAATAATTTCAATACAACACTTTACAGTGAGTGTCATGTGATCTGTGATCATAATCATACTGTAAAACAGATCAAGAACTTGCAGGTTTTGAACAATAATGCAAATCTACAAAAAAATGGATGCAAAAGCTGATGAAACATCGATAAATCAACTTTTAGTGACTGAACAAAGATCCTGAGTCTCTGATGTCTGTAGCAATGCAGTTTCAGGGTGAGTAATTCAGTGTCATGGTGGCATTATTTAACATTGTAGTGCTGCGAGTCTCGCGTTGGCTTTAACCAGCAGACAACACTGTTATTCACTCTCAAACAGGAGTGAGAGCTCATCAGTGAGAGCTCATCAGTGAGTTTGACCCTGAGGGAGAGTCCCTGAGTATTGTGGTGCTAGCACTGCAACCTCTGACTAATAGGTTTGCATAACATTGATCTGACTGGCCGTCCACTGAAGAGCAATCCCCAGCTCTGCACTCATCCATACACACACGCACACACACACACACACACACATATACACACCAGTGCGGCCTGGTCTGCCACAGCTCAAACAGCAAGAAGCTTTGAACTGGAGAGCCACCTTCTAAATCAGCCGGCCCCATGGCTTTCCACGGGCTCCATCATTAGGTAACAGCGGCTTTAGAGACACTGCTAAGTAGCTGCTGCTGGTTTGAGAAGCCACTGAGCTGCAGAGTAGAGGACCAACAGCCTCTTATCTGTTACCTAACCAGAAGGTGCTAACCTTGTGCTGCTCTGAACCCGCTGGGGAACGTGGCCAGAGTTTTGAGATGAGCTGGCAGCCATCCCATAACTGAGTGCTGCGATCTTATTTACAAAAGGTTTCTGAAAGTAACGCAATTAAAAGTTCTCCTCGATGAAATTCACCTGTAAGCCTCCATCATAATGCCTTTGTTACCATTTCTGTTACTGGTCTCATTTTATCGCAACTTCTTACTGATTCTTCCAAATTGCTGTGCAATATGTGATATTACGATGACGTGTTAGAGTAGTTGTAGATGTCTAGTGTATGCTATAGGTGTATCAGTGGTCAGAGTGCGGGTCACTGCACACCGAAGAGGAGCAGGTGATCCTCCAGCTGTCAGAGAACAAGACAGGCTCAAGCTAGTCGACCTGTGCGTCATGAGCAGCAAACTAAAGCTCATGCTGACTGGATTACCAAGCAGGTGAATTTATTCTCAACCAGGACATGCTGAGAGTTGCGTGTTGAGCTGCTTCAGAGCCATTAGAAAGGGACACAGGTGTGAACTATGTGTGTGTGTGTGTGTGTGTGATCTCTGCAAGACAACAGCACCTGCAGAGGAGGAGGGATCCTCTGAACTGCCCAGGGACAAAACCCCTGGGGGAGAAGCCTGAGCCCCAAAAGACATGTGCTTGCCCCATAGAACATGCTCAACAGGAGTGTCCACCTGGTTCAGGTTGAAAGAGTTGGACACCAGATGTTAAGTCAAACATGAAGGCAGTGGCAAATACACAGTAAAGGAAATGGAGGCACTTTGACAGCAGAGCCATTCACATGATATTTTTGATGCAAACACAAAAGGCTGGTGTCTACAGACTTAAATAATGTGCATACATCCACACTGATTTCTGACACATGAAATAAAAGGAGGAAATTAGATGATTATGTCTTATACTTGTACTCCACTACATTTCAGAGGGAATTATTCTACTTTTTCTTCTATTAATCTTACCGCTACAGTTACTAGTTACTTTTCAGAATTAGACAAAAAACATATGATTAGTATGTAAAACATTCTACATAGTTACCAATTAAACTACCCAACAATGAATAAAGCAGCTTAATTAGCTTCACTTCCACCAACTACATTAAAATGCTCCTCAGATGATAATGCAACACTGAAATGCATCATATCATCTGCATGATACACGCTTTTACTATGGATATGCTAAGCTCATTCTGCTGATAATACTTTCGTACTTTTTAGTTAACATTCTGAAAACAAAACTTTTAGTTGTAATGGACTTTTCTTACACTGCTGTAATGCTACTTTTACTTAAGTAAGATATCTCCCTACTCCCCACTCAATAGTGGTGAAAGTGTGTAGAAATATGTTTAATGCTGGGAGAACTGACTAAGTAATACAACAAAGTAAACCTTAATAGAAAAGAAAAATGATAAATGCAAGTATCACAAACAGCATCCCTGCTTCTGGTTCACATTGATGAATTTCTTAATTGTTGGTAAACATCACATTGACTCGCATCAATTCTTATTCTTTACAGATCAATTTTATTATTTGTTCTCTGGATGTGACAGTAGAAATTAGCTGTATTATCCATAATACATCTAATTCGTCCATGTTCCTTCTTTCCCTGCAATTTACATCTGCCAGAATGTACAAGAAAATACAAGACAGCAGGCACGGCAGTAACACCGTTTATAAAGCCTACAGCAAAGTTATCTGCATTGTTTCAGAGCTTTATTTTTATCTGCTTGAGGGAGGCAGAGAGAAAAGCAACTACACCTTGACTTCAAAGAGCTCCGTGGTGCCGATAAGCTGAGTCAGGATGAGGCTGCGGACTCACGTCAGCAGTCTATTATAGAGAGGCAGAGTTTACTTAAGACGTTTTTCACTTAGCGTCTCCTCTGTGCTGTACCGTGACAACTGTGACACCACAGGACGGCTATAAGTCCTCACCTGTCTGCGAACATGAGGCCAGGGCATGCATCACAGTCAGTTCTGCTGCGCTGAGCCATGATGTAAAGTGTTTATTGGGAGGGGTGGTGTTGGAAATGCTGCATTGAAAGAACATCTTGATATCACATGGCGTGGATCACGCTTCCATGTTTGTTTATTGATCAGAGAAGAGCATTGGCGACAATATCCATAGTGCTTGTGCGATGAAGCAGGGTTATAATTGCTGTGTCTACCACGTGAGTCAGCACTTTGCTAAAAGGCCTTCTGCTGTCGGCTGTGGCGGCAGATGGAGCGGGAGATTGGCTGGAGAGCCGGACTGGGCCTAATGAAAGCCCACATGACTCCTGGCCAGCATGGATAGAGGGAGGAAGAAGGTTGCAGCCTCAGATGCACAGAGCAGAGACAAAGAGAAGGCATCGGAGGGGACGGGAGGAGGTGGATAAGAGACGGTGTAGGGCTGAAAGCTTGGGGGAGTGCCCAGGTGACAGAGGGGTGGAGAGGTAGAGTGAGATGGGAGGAGTTGACAGACAGACGTGTGGGGGGAGGGGAGGAGGGAGGGATGGGGAGCTGAAGGGAGGCCAGGAGGATCAGATGCTTTAAATTAAGATGTTGAGATTATGCAACAGTGAAAAGCAGGTAAGATGCTGATCAGTAGCTGTCTGTTTGCAGAAACACACACACACACTCTCTCTCTCTCTCTCTCTCTCTCACACACACACACACACACCTATAGAATCACTAAACCAACTTTTACCAAATCCAGGTTGAAGCTGCATTTTAAAAATTCAATAAGTGACCTTGTGACTGTGCAGAGTCTCTCATCTGCTTGTATTTACAGACAACTGAGTGAAAACTTCTCTTCTTCTGAACAAATGACCTTCAAGGCACCACTGAGCACCAGTGAGTCACGTCACCAAGAAATACAGCACTAGAAAAGTGGTGATGACAGATTTCAGGTTTAGAAAAATGCATCTTCTCATGTCTAATAAAAGTTTAAGGTTTCAGAGATTTTTAAATGCTCTAAATTGACATAAACAAACAATTGAACCTCCAGTCAAAGGTAAAGAGGCTACATTCGTAATTACATACTATAAAAAAAATATAAACAGTGGCACTTAAACTCTCCTAATTTCCCAAAGAATCAATATAATTTATAATTTATTTCAAAACAAATGGCTATATATATATATATATATATATATATATATGTTCTTGTTTTTTTCTTTGCTCTAGTGAAATAAAAGATACTTTTACACCTGTAGGCCTTCAAAAATGTCTCAAACTTTACATGAAATAAACTAATATACATTTCATATATTTCATATATTTCTTCACATTAATGGGTCACAAGCAGTAGATCGCATGTCAGACATATTGGGAGCCTCTGTCTGAGCCACAGTGTTGGTGTTGCCAGCTGATTCTTCTGATATGGTAGTTGGGGTCATACATCCCACAAAACAGAAGCAGCATAAGTGTCATGTGGGCTGATAGGCCCATTCAAACAAATGTCAATCACTGTGCTGCAACAGAGATGTCTTAATGCACTACTGCCACCCAGTGGCTGCATGTGGAAGTTAGATTTGTGTCCTGCAGATTACAATTCTGTAGGCTTCAAACAGTTTTGTATAATTATCGCAGTTTTCTTTTTTATGATTCACAATTTATTATTATTATTACCCTAACCCAGAACATGTATACATGTTCTAAATGCCGACTATGCAGCAATGTTGACAATTGGATATAAAAACTAAGCAAATACTGTACAGTGTTTGTGCTCTGGTATATAACAAAGGAAAACAACAATAAGACAAAGGCAACCCAACAAGAAACAGGACAAAACAGCACAAGGACAATAAGAGAGAGAGGAAAAAGAAAAAAAAAAGGGGGGTGGGGCAAAAAATAACAACAGCTCACATGATTACGTGCTCAGCGACAGTAGGTATCGTTCCCATTTCAGATTTAAGTATACCACTCTATCTTTTAGTATTAGTCTATATGATAGGCCCTCCAGTGCAGCTAATTGGGCTAAGTGAGCATGCCAGAGGCTGACGGGGGGGGGGGGGGGGGGGGGGGGGGGGGGGTGAAGATGCCTTCCATTCTGAAATAATAAGCTTGCGCCGCAGCATCAGTGCTACCTGAACCCACTCTGCGACATGGGGTGGGAGGTCATCGAGTAGGGACGGGTCCCCCAGAATGTACAAACTCTGGTAGAAGGGGATGTCACGTCCTATAATCTTTGTTACATTGCTGTGAATTTCAAACCAAAAGCTCTGTATTTTTTGACAGCTCCTCAGCATGTGAGTTAAGGTACCTTCCCCATTCTGGCATCTCCAGCAGTCTGGGTCTTGTTTTAACTTAACTCTTTATTACCTGGAGGGGGTCCAATAGACTCTGTTCAGAAGCTTGAATTGGACAAGCCTGGTTCTGAGTATTATCGCAGTTTTCTTGAAATCTTGTCAAAAGCTCATTTGACAAGATTGACTCAGAAGCAGCCTGCACACTTCAAGGTTGCACACCTGCCATATATACTAGATGCTGCCATCATACACCATAATCATCATATTATCATTTACAAATATTATAACTTCCAAATACACCATGATTCATATCGCACCACCTTTTCATAACACCCAAATCTCACATAATGCTGGTTCTAAATTGAGTTAATGCTAGAATATTTAATTTTTGCACATTCTCTGTCATTTATTTTGTTGCTGAGCTGCCAGTTTGCATGCTCTTCCAATTACATGGTCCTCTAATTCCAATTATTACTTGCTACTACAGTAGCTTAACGTCCCCTTTGATAATTAGTTTCCTCAGATCAAATCAGAATCTTCCACTGAATTGATGAAAACAAGCAGATGCAACAGGAGGAGAAGTGAACAATTGAGTGAATCCAAAATGCTTCTTTGAATCTGGAACAGGTTTGTTGTTTTTTTTTTGTGCACTGTCCCTTTAAGAGTGGCGGGGTGGTTTCTGATCACTGTGCTCCGACACTTCCCTGAAACCTCAGGAGCAGTCCTGCTCACTGTGCCCAATAAACTACTCCACTCCTCTGCTCCCCATGCCCCAGGAGACCCTCTGAGCTGCCCAAGTTTCCACTCCTCGTAGCTCCATAAGTTCCAGCTGAAGGTGACTTACATGTAAACTTAACTAACATGAAGTGAAACTAAATTTGGATGCCATTTGGAATATTTTTTTAATAACTTGATGCATTTCACGCTCTCTGAGCACCCTTAAGCTTGTGCAGGATTGTTTAGTTGACCCAGAAGTTTCACGTTAATAATTCATTCATTGCAGTTTGACCTGTGGACTTTCAGTGCCTGCACATTTTATAATACATATAGTTGTACACTTTGCTTCCCTCTGGTTTATGTTGAACCTCTTGAGGATTATTTGCACCTGAGTTTGGCATTACTTACTAAATAACCTCCTAGATTGTCACCCAGCTGTCTCTGTTGACAGTATCATTAACTCGCCAGCCAGAATGCAAAGTCTCTGCTATGTCCAGTGTTTGAGGAGACTGTGGGGTCCAGAGCAAGCACACCGGCTTCTAAAGGTGTCAAATTTGCACAGATCTGTACGCCTCCTGCAACGCAAAAAGGTACTGTGCAATTTGAATTCTACAGTTTAGGCATTTATCCTATCAAGGGGAATTTAATGAGAGTATTTTTGGAGAAACGCAGGATACAAGCTTTGCAGGGTGCAAGGTCAGAAGTGAAGTTATGATTGGATGAGACTGAGTGCAGTTTTTTAATTTTTATTTTTCCAGATGTTTGATGATCATATCATCGATGGGGTGCCGCTGAATGTGGAGTGTTAATTGTGCAGAGCTGTGGGGAGAGATAGCGCAGTGTTTGGTGCTGGTCAGATTTTCTGGCTGAATTATGGTCAAGAGGGATACGGTATAAGCAGTGGTGGAATGTAACTGAGCATATTTACTCAAGTACTGTACTCAAGTGCAAATTTGAGGTACTTTTTACTTGAATATTTCCAATTTTTGCAACTTCATACTTCTACTCCACGTACTCCAGTGTACTTTTTACACTTTTACATTTGACCGACAGCTTTAGTTACTAGTTACTTTTCAGATTACAATTTTTCATACCCTTCCTGTCCAGTGAAAACCACGTATCTCCAAGTCTGGTGTTATTTTAATTTGAACGTTCCTGATGAACTGAATGATGAAGTGCTCCTTGTTTTGAGAAAATTCTCCTATTAATCACTTGATCACTTTTGAGTTGCATTATGGGAAATGTAGGATCCAGTGTTTCTGGAGCTTAATCCGTAATGAATACCACTTTTATAACTCAATTGCTGCATAATTTTGCTTTATCCAAAGGTAACCTTGTGAGGTACAAACAATGAGTTGACATATCCACACTAAAGGGTGCGTGGCTCGACACTGAACTCAGTCTGAGCGCTCAGATTATTCCGTGTGAGACTCCAAGCCTGCAACAATATCAGCGACACTGAGATGGCACTCCACTTTGTATTCATTTATGTTCTGTGGCCTACACAACAAAAAAAACACTATTATCACCTCAGTAAAATATTTTGGGCCTGGCTTAGATGAAACACTGAAAAGTACAGCAGTATAAAACAACAACAACAGTAATAATATAGTTATAGTAGTAGAAGCCGAAGGAGGAGTGGGGATAAGGGCAGCAGTTGTGGTTGTGGTGCTGTTCACTCTTATTTTGAAATCCTCCATGTTTCCTAAGTAGTTCTTCCTGGTTCAAGAGCAGAGGGAAACCAGAACAAGGAACTCTTGTGAGTGCTGTCCGGTGCATTACCAATTTTTTGCAAGTTTTTAAATTTCATCTGAATTTTTCACTATCAGTATGTGACCTGTAAATGTGTCACTGGTTCTTACTGATTGAACACTTTATTCATGTATTGTGTGTGTTCAGGGAGGAGCAATCTGAGCAGACCTGAGGCATCCATCTTGGAAAACTGATCTTAAAACTGGTCCTGATTTTTACACCAGTCACTGTCAGTAATGTAGACGTCATATGTGTTGTGCTCTGACACAGCACTCATGAGCACCACTCCCACCTCACACACACACACACACAGTGCAGGAATGCACACAGGTTTAAATATTTAACAGCAGCCGGCTTAAGGCACCAGGGGGCAAAGATTAGATGTTGGGCCCCCCTATCTGTCTCTCCCACCCTCAGTGCATTATGTATGTATTAATAGTATGAAATGAACATGATAAATTGAAAATTGTTTAGTCAAATGCACCATTTAAGCACAGTATTTATATAAATATATTGAGTTAGAGCCACAGCCAAGCACATTTTCTTACGTTTGGACAGAACCTGGCTAGCAGTTTCCCCCTGTGTCTAGTCTTTATGGTAAGCTAAGCTAACCAGCTGCTGGCTGTAGCTTCATATTGACTGCACAGACATGACAGTGGTGTCGATCTTATCATCTAACAACCTGCAACACAATATCTGACTTAAATGATTAAAAAAATGCTTTAGTGCTGAATTTGATCAGTTTCTAACATATTTTAGTGTAGACAGTACAAACAACCTAATCTGGAATTAATGAAGTGACCACACATGGTGAAACTGGAGCCTTTGGGCCCCCTGAGGGTCTGACAGTAATGTAGCCTTGTGGAAAATAGCATTAATGTGCCATTTTTGTTTCTGTAACGCCCCTGCCCACTGCAGGTCAAAAGATGAAAACACACTTAGTGTTTTCCTCACCTCTGTGTTTCACCTCTCCAGGTAATGGAGGACAACAAGCCATGGGCTCTGATCTCGGAGGTGGGCAAACGCGGTTACCTCAACGAAGTCACTGACATAATGAAACAACACTTTCAGATCATCTGCCACGAAGACTTCATGAAAGACCCCCTGCTGCACGGTCCTAAAATCCAGGCCATGTTTCAGTGGAACGCCTGTCCTGCGGCCACGCCTTCGCTGCTCAGCTCACTTCCCTCCCTGAAGGTGGTCGCCAACGGGGGAGTGGGCTTCGACCACCTGGATGTGCCGTATATCAACGGCCTCGGGGTGAAGGTGACCAACACGCCCGGCGTGGTGAGCGACGCCACTGCGGATATGGCACTGGGTCTGCTTCTGGCGTCGGCGCGGAAGATCGTTGAAGGTGAGTGAAGTGACTTTTATTCATGCTTCTGAAAAACCTCTTTTACAATCCGTACGACACCGTGTATTGTAAGACTCCCGAGGTCAGCTGGAGGTTAACTGTAAGGTTAACTGAAACCTTACAGCTTTTTCCACTTGTACAGCTCTGAGAGCAAGAATGACAAAAACTAAAACATAATGTGCTCAGAAACACATCCATTATTATTGCTGTGAAACAGACATAATTGAGTCAGTTCACTGACTTTATCCTATAGGCCACCAAATCGCTGTGGACCCCAAGACCACCCATATACCACAAACACTGATGGGAGTTGAAGTCTCAGGGTCGACGATGGGGATTATTGGAATGGGACACGTTGGCAGCAAAATCGCTCAAAGAGGCAAAGGCTTTGACATGAAGATCCTGTACCACAACAGGAACAGGAGGTAAATCAAAATCCTTCATTTGCTTAATTCAGTTTGAAACAATTGAGAGAAAAATGTGATCAGCTGCACATAAACCTACTTATATAAAATATCTCGAATATGCGTGTTGTTGCCTATAAATTGATATTATACCTGTAAAACCTCTAATATCCAGATTACAAAAGAGAATAAATGTACAAAACGTTAATGTTTGACAATTTTGGACAAATTTAATATCAATTAACAATACAACAAATGGGCCGGAAAGCCTCACCTACTTGCAAATACGTCACTGCTGTAACGATCCCACAGGTTTGCAACATTATAAAGCAAAGAGAGAAAGAGACACTGCTAACGGTCAGCTTCATCTTTTCTCTGTGCCGCTCAGGAGTGTTGAAGATGAGCAGGGGGTGACTTACTGTGAGAACATGGACGACCTGCTAAAAGAGTCAGACTTTGTCGTGCTGGCGGTCAATCTTACCCCTGAAACCACGGGCCTGATCAGCCACAGGCAGCTGGCCCTCATGAAACCCACGGCAACGCTGGTCAACATCAGCAGAGGTGAGGAAAATGTGACTCCACTGATCCTGGTTGAAGACCTGCAAAGGTTGCAGTTAAGTTATTCGGAAACTCTGATCTTTGACTTCTTTTCCTGTCTCAGGTCTGGTTGTGGACCAGGACGCTTTAGTCGAAGCTCTGCGGTCTGGATCGATTCGTGCGGCAGCGTTAGACGTGACTCACCCCGAACCTTTACCAAGGTCTCACCCCACCCTTCAACCACACTCACAATCACTTCTCATACTCCTGTCCCAACTTCATTGAAACATGTTGCTGCATCACACTCATAATAAACATACATTTACAAAAATTAATCAAGCTGATGAGGTCAAACATTAAATATATATTTTGCCTTTGTACTGTTTTCAATTGGGTACATGTCAAAACGGTGTCTCTTTTCTGTTCCTGCTACAAAACGTCTCAGCGATATCCAGCAAAACTTACACCGTCTTGCTTTAGCTGTACAAATATTAACCTTCACAGAGCAACACATTATGTAGTGACACGCGAGGCGTTCAGGGACCTCAACCCCATTTTGGGTTATGATAGTGTTACTCATTGTCTCCTGGTGTCTTAAAACGTGTATGTATCAGTGATGTATTTATAGCTTGTTCCACTGCCCCCAAGTGCCCCGAAAATTGCTTCATGAAACTTTAACGTTAGCTTGTTTTTGTAAAGACATTTTAAACCTCTTGACCTCAGTTATACACAACAACCGAAAAAGGAAAAAATGTATCTGTTAATTAGTCTGCACATGCAGGCACAGTGCAAAAAAAGCCCAAAACACTGATGAAATGATAGTGATTCAACACCGGGGAAATTAAGATGTTACAGACAGAAACAATAGTGAGTAAGTAAGTAATAAATCAGATGTAGAAATGAGCAAATAGACAATAACAATAACAACTAAGTAAGACAGTAGTGCAAACAGTAGGTTTGTGATGTGCTTGACCTACTCCGGGCTGGTTCCTAACAGCTCCTTCTCTTCCTCTGCAGGGATCATCCTCTCCTTAGCCTTCCTAATGTGCTGATCACCCCCCACACTGGCACCAACACTTACACTACAACGAGACGGATGGTACAGAGGATGGTAGAAAACGCTGTGGCTGCAGTGAAAGGCCAGTCTATTCCCAACGAAGTCAAACCAAAGTGACTCCAGCGATCAGCGATCTCATCAGTCCGTCGTGAGAAGTGTTTTTCTAATGCAGGATGAAGTTCTTTTATCTTTTCATGAGTTAGTTCTTGTTGTATGACGTGTTCTGTCTAATGATCTGCCTGTATCACGTGATCATTAATGTTTCATTAAGGTGCAGTGATGTATCAATTAACAAGTGTTTAGCGTCACTATGAAATTACATGATGGTTTTTACATTTCAGTGTAGCCTTTGATTCAACAGCTGTTACATTAATATATAATAAAGCTACCTTCAATTTGGAAACTTGCACACTTTAATCCTTTGACTTGATTATACAATAGTACAACACAATCTCAGATGGATGTTCTACCCAAAAGTATCAAGTATCATGTCCTCACTATTATGAACAACTGACAGCAGTGCATTTATTGGTAAATTAGCGCCTAGACTTTGGCGAGTTCAGCCACCAAGTTGAAACTCCTCTTCTAAGTTATTTACTTTAGTTTAGTATCCACAAGAAAAAAGACAATGTCATACGGGCCAAAGGCCATTAAGTTAGTGAATGAACAATCAACCTGAGAGAGGCTGAGAGGCTGAGGCCAGGCCTTCCACTTTGCCTGACGTGCTTAACGGAAAAAATCACTGGAATTTGAAAATATATTTTACCATTTTATTTACGAAAAAGAATAATTAACTTATGACACCGTGCACAAACTCATAATCAAAGGGATCACAATGATCAAAGGAAATAGAGAAAAATACGGCAACCCCACTCACCCTCTCACTCTCTAGCCACACACCACAAAAAAAGACCCCCGCCCATATCCACTTGACCGACATATTCCCTCATAAGCAGAATCACACAAACCTAAACAATAACAAACACCAATATTTCAACCAACACACCCATGGCTAGTACAATAATAAAACAATGAGGATGAGGTGAGTATTCAGGTTATTGCAGTCTGCATCGTCACCACTAGATGCCACTAAATCCCATACAATAGTCCTTTAATTTTTGGTCATTTCCACTGAAAGTTCATTTACTAAATTCAAATCACAATGAAGGTACATATTATGGTAATCACGAATATATTGCACAAATGTTTCATAATTTCCTGTTAAGACAATAAATAATCATATGTAATCATTTTTATAGAGTGTATATTTTTGATTTCATGAAGACTGTCATCTGAAAATATAATTTCTGTATGTATATATTGTATATTGTATATGTATTTCTATTTATATTTACGGCTAAATTTATTTAGGTGTTTCTGGAAAGAATATATTAGTAGTAGTATACATATTGGGAAATAAGGGAGAGGCAGATCTCCAATAGGCACAAAATCTTTGCGGAGCTGCATTCGACATCAGACATGATAACGTGCCTGATTATAATAGAAACTCCGAAAACAAAATTTTAAATATATGTCCATATAGAGCCACATAGATCGATAAAAATAGATTGGGATGAATCTGAGTTGTGATTACTGAATATTATTTTCGAAAAATAAAGCGTCCCTAATGTTTTTAATTCAGGCACTTACAGCAGCTCCTAAAAACTTTCAGTCATCAACAGTCGACGCAGAGCGAGAGCCCACAAGGTCCACAACACCAGGCATGAAAACAGAGGCGCAAACTGCCGGCAGAATATAAATTAAGACAGTATTGACAACATAATTACATTAAAATCTCTCACTCAGCACCTTTTTAGCTCTGTGTGTTTGCTAGCTAAACAGCAGCATGTTTATCTCCTCACAAAACTCAGCGCCCTCCTTCAAAGACTTCACCCTCGTCATGGTGAGTGACACATCTTTCTGTGTTTGTGGTTTCACTTTGAGGTGAAGATCCCACTGTGAGAGACGATGACAGAGCTGCCTTGTATAATGTGTGTTATTGCCAGTAAGTTAGAGCTTCAGTTTTGTTTTACAGCCAAGGCCTCACCGAACAAATGTCCTGCACAGTGTTGTATGAGTAGCAGCTTGCTACACCCAGTTTACTGGAGTACAGCTGTGATTTAATGGGAACAAAGTGAAGTGCATGTCAGTTTCATTTATAGAACCACAGCTTTGCAATGGTGGAGGAAATGTTCAGATCATTTATTTAAGTTAAAATACCAATGTCAAATACTCACATATGCCAGTAGCACTTCATCGCTGTTTATTGTCCCCTCAGCCAGCAGTGGCTGTTGGCAATGTGGGTCAGCTGGCTGTGGACCTCATAGTGTCCACTCTCAACATGAGCAGGGTGGGCTACATACACACAGACTGCCTCATCCCCATGGCTGGGAACAACCCGTACGCCACCTGCAAAGAGGACGTTGAGGAGCTGCACACCCCTGCAGAAGGTACCATCTGATCACTGCTGACATGCATCTTTTGGTCTGGATTATTTGTAAACTGTTAAATTCTGCTAATGTAACAAAGTCTGACTTTACTTTTTCTATGAAGTGCAATATGTAGCTGCTTCGAAGTGAAAAGAAATCCGACATGTTAAAAAAAAAAAACCTAATCCTCAATTAATCTGTCAACCTTTTCTCATCAACAGTTTACACAGCAACAGAACTGAAGTTGGCAGTTCTTCAGATCAGAGCACCAATTATTCAGGTAAAACCGCAGCCTGTTGCATGAGTTGATTCTGTATGCCTTTTATTTCCTTCATTTGGCTCTATTATTTTATTTTATGCTCTGACAAGAAAGAAGGTGATGTGTATAATAATCCTTTACTTGTTCTGGAACCGATCAAAGGAGTGTTTTTTGAGTTCCCTGCCTTTTTAACTGTATAATATAGTTTTTAAGATGAGGTGTGAACTATGTCTTTATTTTCCATGATAATCTAGTTTTTGTTTTCGTGGACCTAGAATGGAATTGGTATGTTTGTATTTATAGCTTTAACCTTTGTTTTAATTGCAGAAAAAATCCAAAAAGTTCAGTCAGCTGCTTGTGTCCTGGATCAAAGCCAGCGGGTTCTCCCGGACTGTCGTTCTGTCCAGCAGCCATGCCTACCAGAGGGATGACCAGCAGCTGGAAGGGTACCTCACTGTGCTCTTCACGTCACTGCTGCCTTTATTTGCCTTTGCTGCTTACAGTCACTTATACTGACGAATATGCATCCATGTTAGCACCCCTTTGAGGTACCTGGTCACTCCGGCCCTGCTGAAGGGGAACGCAGATGCGTTGAAAGAGCTCGGCTGGAGGGAGATGGAGCGAGTGGCAGCCTTCCCAGGCCTGACAGACGCCAACACAGAGCCGCGCCTCTACATCCCCGGAGGAGGCATAACCAAAGGACTCTACACAGACAGGTACAGGGAGAGAGCTGCGTCAGCCTGCTGGCAGCTTCACAGAGATCTGGCTACTGAGGCCATTTTCAAGTTCAAATCTATTATTTTCATATGCCTCAGTTTGAAGTTAAAAGCAGAGCTGTAACTGCGCTCTATCTATGCCACTTGAGTCCTGGTTCTATGTAATTAACCAATTATAGTAACCAACTATGCTCATTCTATTTGTGTGTGTGTGTGAAGCAAGCAGCATGAAACATGTAAACGTGTGACAGCTGTTAACCACATTTCCTTTTTAAAATACTGACTTTATAATGTCAATGTAATATATTCTTTCTATAATTTTCTATAATTACAATATTGTGTGTATCTACTACCAGATGTCCACTTAAACCTGCAGAATAACCTGTCATCTTTAGTATTTAGTAGTATTAATTAAGTAATAGGTTTTGGCTGTTTTTTGTGTCTGACCATGTGTGCTGGATGTTGTGTTCAGCTGTGCAGAGGATCTTCCGCTGGCTGTGCTGCTGCTCTTCTGTTCAGAGGGCGACAACATCCCAGACGCCTTCACGCTCGTCAACCACCTCAACGACTGGCTCCATCTGCTAGCCAGTCCTGTAAGTGACAAGCTCAAGCTTACAGCTCTCTGTACTCGGGTTACAGAGCCATTTTGCCTTTAATACTTTTAAAGTACAGAAATGAACTTAGAGAGATTTGAAAAATGCTGAAGGAAAGTATTCTGTCATAGTGAAAAACATGCTTTGTTTGATTTAATACTATACGACCGCGTGAATATACTTTTACATTTTTACATTTCTAATCATGGTTTTCTCTGATTCACATTTCAGAGCCAGAAGCCGAACAAATGGAAGATCCCAACCTCTTGGAGTCTTCTGTTTGGCAGCGGCTTCCCGCCAGCACTGTTCTGAGACACACATATTCTGTTTTTGCTATTTTTAGCTCATAATTACCTTCTGCGGAATGAATTCTTCACTGGAGTCACATCTGGTAGTGAAGAGGATGAATTTTTGTGTCCTAAATTGAGAATACTGACGGACACTTCCTGCTTTTTAACGATGTGTTATATTGAATTCACCTGGTCTGGACATAAAACACTTGAACATTTATCGCAGTTTCCTTTATTACATTACGATATGTACACAACCCAAACATGCACTTCTGGAATACTATTTTCTGGTATTGCAGCATTTGAATGTTTTTTTTTTTTTTTCCCCAATAAAAGGTTCTTACAAGAATCTTGTGTGAATTAATGTAAGACGATTAAGGCTTTGATTGTGTTACTCTCTCTGGACCTTGCCTTGCCTGCTTAACTGAAAGTGGTTGGCCAGGTGCCATACTGTATTCCTGGCAGTCCCGCCTCTCTGAAATTTGATTCCTTCCTGCAACATGTTACAACAACTTACATAGTGGTAACAACAAGGCAGCACTCTGACTCATACTTTGACCTTGTAAAGCTGTTTTGGCAAGTTTGTGGTTTCCCTTTCTGTCTGCGTAATTGGGTGGGGAAGGAATGTCCTGACTGCGTTTTTTAAGAGAAAACTCAAGAGAACCTCATAATGAAGGTTTGGCTCTGACAAAGACTCCATCGTTTCAGAAATGCTGCTGGCCCTAAAACTATATTTAAAATGCTATTAATATTAATTAAGCTATTGACAAATCTTTGCTCAAAAAATAGTTAAGGGGGATTCTGGGAATATTTTCTGTATCAAAGACACTTATTCTCTTTCTGGCACAGAGTTAGATGAGGATATCACATCGTGGCAAACCATGGCCACTTGCCAACAAAGTGTCATATGTAAACAAATCAAAAATAGACTTTAACTTTTCATTTCTGTTCTGCATAGAAAATAAAAGTGAAAGTTCATGGGCCTCAGAATTCATTCTGTTTGCTTGCTCGGCAACATTCATAAGCCACTATAACCAGCAGACAGTTAGCCTAGCTTAGCACAAAGACCAGAAACAGGGATGTGGCTAGTCTGGCTCTATCTCAAGGTCTATTTCACAAAATCTGCTTAACTTCACAACTCACTAATTAGCATTCATCTTGTTTGTTATGTCCACACAAAAACAGGATGTAAAAATGACAAGTTGTGGTTTTGTGGTGAAGTAAACAGAAAAGAGCAAAGACAGGGTGTTACGTAAACTAGATAATACCAGTTTTATTTGGAGATAACACTCTAACATAAACTTAAGACAAATTTAGCTCAAAAGGAGAACAAGTCGTCAAATCATCAGCTTTTCTACTGTATTCAAATCAGTAATGTTGTCATTTTTCTTTTTTTACAGCAAAAATATGTCTTTTTACACACATCTTTTTGAAAACAACACTATGTACATCATGGAAACATTACATGCCACTGAATTTCTCATGTGGGAGGAGGCAGTGCTTCTCATTCAACCGACCCCCCATCACCGTGAAAAACTTCAAGTAATCTCTTATAAAAAATAGAACATTTTAATTTTCCCCTCTGAAAAAATGTTTTCTAAAAATAAACATATGAACAGCATTACAAATTGGCAATGCATAGACTCTATTATCAGTCTTGATTTCATGGATGCAAAGAAGCATAATAGAGCTGCAAATAATATGATTAAAGCAGAAAAACTGATTCTCTGACTCCAGAAGCAGCACAGGCTGTGGCTGAGGTGTGACCTGGGGATAAAGCGCTGGTGTGGTTGTCTTTGCAAATGTGCCGTCTTCAACGAATGTCAAAGTGTCTGCTGTAAACAGTTTAGAGAGGATGACACACGGGAGAGCTGTGAGGTGGAGGTCTGAGGCGGACGTGGGAGTGACATGCCGATAACAGGAAGAAGAAGAAGACGGAGGTGTGTGGTGGCTGAATAATGCCGCCGGGCTGGGATCAAAAAGGGGGGTAAAAAAAACAAAGAGATGAAGAAGAGAACAGAGCTGGCTGTTGAGGTGGAGGTGAGGAAGAGTGGTTTGGAGTTGAGGAGGAAGGACACAGAGGTTGGGAGAGGGCTGGAGTTCCCTGCCGATGTTGGCTTTGATGCCAGAGCTGTCGGTGCGTGGTCGCAGGTGGAGGTGGTTAGCAGTCGCTGGTTTTCGCCCTGTCATGAGACACAATGATTTAAAGAGGTTGAACCTCACAAAATATTTCCTACCACAGTGTCAGTGAAGCTCAAGAGTGATCAAAGGAACTCGTGCCACAAAATCAAGTTAGTGTCTTCAGATTGGTTAAGTTTACAAGATGAAACTAGGCCACAGAGAGCAGGGGCCTGAAAGGTTTGCTCAACTGCCGGCACCAGCTGTGGCATGATGTCTTGGATCACTTTGATCGTACCAACATTAGATTGATTATAAATGCAAAGCAGCCACCGTGTTCAGTCAGCAACATGTCACACTCTGCTCAGATGGTCTTAGCTATTAATCTAACATTTTCAACAAGATCCAAATTTGGTTATTTGACTGACTGTGAGCTAAACTAAGACTCAGCCCTGCATGGTGCAGAAGGGGTTTGAAGATGAGAGTAGAGCTGAAACAACTGATTAGCTGATAAACAGAAATCAATCTGCGACAATTTTGATTGCCGATTAATCATTTAGGTCAGTTATGAAGCAAAAACACAAACACATTCTCCAGTTTATTTTCAGTCTTTTTCTGTTTGATATTATAAATTGAATATTTCTGAGTTTGTCTGTTGGTCAGACAAAAAAAAAAAAAAAGTAATCTTGTATTCTTGGAAGTCGAGATGAGCGCTGTGACCTACTGTGCTGCCACATTCAAATTCAGCCAGGGAAAAGGATATGTAGACATGTAAATCTGCTAAATCCAGCGTAGCGGATGCTGCTGACAACTCTGGCTTTAGCTATAATATGTATGCTCTGCTATGCCTTTTACTGCTAAAAAACAGCTCATGTCAGCATAAATATGACATTTTAACTTGTAAAAAGGTGAAACGATCAGTTATTTGACAGAAAATTAATAATAAAAATCAGCAATTACTTTGCTTTGCTAAGTCCTTTTCAAAGCACAAATACCTACTTCATTTTTGAGAATTTGCTGCTTTTTTGTCTTACGTGATAGTAAATTGATTATTTTTGGGTTTTGGACTGTTAACCAGAAACCTTTGGCTTTAGTATTTTCAATACTTCCTGATTCTCAATAGGCCAAATTGATTAAATCAAGATAAATCAAGACAATAATCATTGGATGCAACCCTAAATATCTAGTTTGATAAACTTCAGCCAAAGACAATAAAACATTCTGATTGTTCAATGCTCCTCCAGCCTCTTTAATCAACAAGGACCCTCCCTGACCTGACCAGAAATCTCCTGATGAGTTTCAAACATCCAAACTTCCATTCAAACACTGTCATGCCAAAGGTCCTGAGGAAGCGTAAAGACCTCTTGAAACAACTGCAGCGAAACCACAGAACATGCAACAAACCTCACATACCAAACTCACTTGGTATGATGGACTGACAGCATCAACCAGGACAAGAAATTACTCTTCATGTGAATGACTAATTCCTTTGTATGATTTGTCTATGGGACTATCAATAATCCCACATTCTCTGTCCTAGCGACCTTACTTGCCATCAAAATACAGCACTACAGCCGCATGAAATACACTTGAATTCATTCCAGATTCTGTTTTGTTTTTTCCCAAATTCTGTGTTTTAAGTTTAGAATTTGCTGAACTCCAAAACATTCAGCTTAGGCACTGTCAAAAAATGGTTATAATAGCAGGGAAAAGACAGATTTTTCTAAATTGAATCTGATTTACGCAATATTAGTCATTTTTTAGTTGATTCTGTTTTTTATTATCAAATCAATTCCATGTTTTCTGTATTGTCAAATCTATAGGGCCCTGCAGCACTCTTCTGTGCAAAGTGGTGGTTCAGTAAGTGAAAACTTTAGTGGCTGCTGGTTGTAACGCTTGCTCAGTAACAACTAACAAGATTGAACAAACAGATAAAAAGCCGTTACCAAATGTGAGTGTGTGATGCATAGTATAAATTAGCACCTTGCATGATTCCAACCCGATCTGACATTTCAGAGCCTCCACCAACATAAACCACAAATGTACACACATACACGCACCACACACACACACACACACACACACACACACACACACACACACACACACACACACCATGCTAGAGTGCAGCCAAAATTAATATAAATGCAAACCGCAGGAGCCAAGCAAATGATGAAAACAAGAGCAAAACCACAACAGAAACAAAAACACAGCAGACATCACATACACAGGAACACACACATACACACACACACACACACCTCCATGTACAAGAGTGGGCGTTCTTTTTAAAGCAGATAAACTTCGTCCTTTAAATGTGCTCTTCGTGGTTGTTGTTGCTGTCGCAGAGGGGGGTAAAGATACACTGCCCCCCACTGGACAGGCCAGCTCTTGTCATGTGCAGCAAATGCAGCCCAAGCTGTCCGAGAAGAACCACAACAGCACAGTGAGACCACGTCAGAAATGGTGCAGTTTGGGCCGAATTACTGGAACAACACTGACATGTCACACAACAAAGGGAGGCTTCTCAGAAATGACATAGTGAGCCGTTTTTGGAGGTGCACAGTCATCAGAAATAAGTGCTTCATCAGGTCTATCTAGAACGTGGAAGTGGATGTCAGTTAACTAGCCTGGAGCCTTCACGCTAAACAATGAAAGAAAATGAAGAAATAGAGAGAAAATGAAACCTCAGCTCTGTAAGGAGCCAAGCTATTATGAGGCTGAGTCACGCGCTGGGAAAGCCTGCCTGGGTTCCCTGTAACATTAAATGAAATGACGCTAAAAAGTGACTCATCTCTTTTCTTCTTTGGCATCTCTTTCATATCACAAGAGTTGTAGAGTAAAAATGCTGCCTTTCCTTTCTGTCTAAAGGAAGCTAGAAAAGTAGGATGCATGCAGAATATCAGACAATTGATTCTCTATATCTCCCATTATGGAACAACATTATAAAGGGATTGCACCAACACCAGCTCTTTTTTTTTTTTTTTAAACAATGGATTATATCAGGTTATGCAGGCGGATACATATCATACTTTACAATATAAAATCATAGCAAGTAATATACAAAAGTGGCACTGTGATGATGCAGGATAAATCATCCTGAAAGCTAAGAACAACTTGATGTTTTGTGTGTGAATAAACATGAACAGGTGGTTTCTGCCAAAAGAAGTAATCACCTTTTTCTCTTCTTCTCAGAGTCATTTGTCCTGGGCTTGCTTTGTGGAGTCTTGGCTGTGCCTGATTTGGAGATACTGTCTTCTCTGCGTCGTTTGCTGTGTAAAAAGGAGGAAAATGGGTAAACAGCTGTCTGTCAAAAATGAACTGTCCTTTCAATATGCTCACTAATGTTCTTTGTTATTTACTGTATCTTTCTCATTCAGAAATGTATACTTTTTTAAATTTCATTTGTCAATTATCACCCATCACCTATTCATATCATTTAGCAACTGATTATGACTGATGGCTAACAACTGCTGCATGTTTCTTTTGAGAGTGTACTGACTGTGTTGTGCTGCCCTCCAGCTCCTGTTCCTTGCAGGGAGACTGTGAAGGTACTTTGCCATCCTGTCTGTAGTCTCCTCCCTCCTCCAGCTGACTTCCCCGTTGGTTGCCGTTGCATCGCTCCGTCGGACACCTGGCCTGAGGCTGAGCTGAGGGGGGAGACTCTGACGTCGGTTCCTGATCTTCCCTGGACAGCTCCCGCCACCGGTTCTACGCAGGGAGGAGAACAGTAAAAAGATCTTGAGAAGGATATATTAAAGAATGTGTTAGCAATGCAGGTCATCTGGCCATTTTTGCCACAGATCAAAACAGCGTATAATTGCTCATTTTGCTCGCACAATTGGGTGATGTTTTCCTAATTATGCAAGATCACAATAAACACACACACACACACACACACACACACAGACAAATCACTGTTCTACCAAGTATTCAGGACCTCTGCAAAATGATTGTTCCTCTGTCTACCATTTACCATTTCATACAAAGAAAATTTACTTTATTGTTTCAATGGTGTATACCCTTGTCTAGCTACTTCTCATACTACACACTAATACACTCTCTAGCTTTCTATTATTTCCCTCTGTAGGGCTAAGTAACATCTGAGAATGATACTTCTCCATTCACAGGGAAGGGGAGTGTTCGATTCTCTCCACATGATTAACATACAGCCACTTCATTCCTAAGAAGTGCTTGTGACTGGAGGCCCGGTCAGAAGGATTTGGTGCATTGGCAGATCTACAGTAGCCTTGTTTCATCTATCTCCTGCCAGTGAATCAATTAGTGAATCAAATGGATTTAACTTGTGTTCAGTCAGCTGTGTCACCATCATTTTCTGATCCAAGTCAACCTCAAGCAAATAACCTCGAGTAAATAACCTTGAACAAAAAAAATCCCACTGGAAAACCTGGGTGAAATGGATTTTCTGGGTTTACACGCTAAAGAGATACAGAGTTTAAAAAGAAAGTACTGAGTGAAGAAGAACTAAATAATAGAATTGGTCGTGGTATGTGTGTGCGTGGTTCAGGTACCTGTACAGAGGGGTCACCCTTGATGTACTTGGCTCCTTCGAGGACAGCCATGTAGGAGAAGCGCAGCTGGTCAGGGGTCTGGATCAGGCCCATGCGGTACTTCCTCATGTCCAACAGGATGCTTTTGATGTCCACTGATGAGGGGTCTTTCCTCTTGTCCATCTGGAGAGGACACCAATGTAAATTAGCTCAGCTAACCAGGACGAACCCGCGATTCTCTTGATATCTGGTGATTCCTTTGTTGGTTGTGTTTTAATGGGAAATTTAAGCCAGGAACTTTCTTACACTGTGACACATCATCAGTCTGTGCTCTTGAGTATGGGGCAGCAGTTTTTAGGATGAAACCTTTTTTAGTACCCCGTTTTCTTTTGATCTGGCTTATCTACCTCCACATCATCATGTTTTCATTTCCCAGCATGCCAAGAGAACAACCTAGCATTTCAGCTGCGGGTTGTACATAACCACATAAAAGTTAATTTTATGTTTTAGCTGTAGAAGCTTCTTCTGTGTTTTTTCTCTTAACATTCTGGACCAGGAATCAGTGAGAAAAAGTAATTTCAGTGTACTGTGTGTGTATAAAGATGTCAAAAAATATATACTGAATCCTTGTTGTGAATGTATACACGCAAGTCAAATGTATTTATTTCCATGTTTTTAGATACAAGCAGGCCAAAACACGCCAATGAAAAGAATAACATATGCAAAAAAAGTCATGTGCTCCCCTGTAAACATGGCAACATGGAATAAAAAATGGGTCTGTGTAACACACACAAATGTCTAAATAACAAATCAGTCTTTCTCCTCCTATGAAAACACTAATTCATGGGATATGCCATCACTTCTCCACATTTGACATGATTTATCAGAATATCTGTTAAGAAATAAGTTTTCCTGCGCACAGTGACAGGCGGTTGCTAGGCAACGTGCGCGTTTACTTTCAGAGCCGCTGCGCAGTGAGAGCGGTGACAGGCAAGAGTAGACTCATTTTAAACCAATAAAATATGTTTTAATCAGTATTTTGTGTTACACTATTGAATGCTTTAGTAGTAAGCCGTGTTCTAAGCGGGATAACGTATAGTGAGCAGTTTCCTACGGAGAAGCGTCGCGTCGGGCTTCTATGGGATATCCCAGACCTGAGAGAGACGTAGCTGGAGACAGAGTTTGGTTTACCGCTATTTTTTCGGACTGATGGATAAAAGTCCTGCATCAGCTGATTTCTGCTTTCAGCGTCAGACATTAAAAAAATCTGTCTCCAGTTTTGTCTCCACTCAGCAGTCTTTTAGCAGACCGATCGTCCATGCTGTGTTTCTTTTGGTGTTTTTTTCGTGTCTGTCGCTTCAATCTGGTCAATCTCTGTGTCCTCAAGTCTTTTGTGTCTTAATATCTCTTCTCTTCTTTTTTGCTGGGGACATCATTCTCCAGCCAAGTGTTTGGTCCTCTTTCCAAACAAATTAAAAATAATGTACGGAAAATGCTCCATATTTTGCCACTTAAATTAGCTGGCGATTTGTTATTGAGCTTGGTACATTAAGGGATTGCCCCTTTAGTCTGACTGTTAAGAACACGCAATTGACCAATCAGAATTGAGTATTTAAGAGTGCCGTCTTCTAACTTCTGTCAGTTCAATATGCACTGTGCATTATTTTTGTTGTCATTGAGGAATGCACTTTTTCAGTTTGTTTAAATAGAAATGTTTGAATCTAACTTGTGCCAGTGCATTAATTTTCTATGTATTTATTTTTTGTAAACTTCTGGAATACACTTTTTCAGTTTGTAATCCTGATGCATGTATTTGCATCATTTCAAGGGTCCTTTATTTTTTATATCAGTAAGTAATGCACCTTATTTAAATTGATGTGAGATATCAAATAGGTTTGTTTGATAGCTTTAAGAACATGTTTGAGAGGCTTACCAATAGTTTTTCATTGGAAAAATAAATATCTCTTCATTTAAAGAGTCAAAACTGTTTTTCGTTTTGTTCGTGGTATTGATGTCATGATGTTAGGTATATGTGTGTGTTATCAGTTATCGGTATCGGCCTTTAGGAGCTGAAAGTTATCGGTTATCGGTATCGGTTTTAAAAAACAGTTATCGTGCATCCCTATATAACACTAATCTAAGAACGTATTTTGCTGTAGTCTAAATATTCTCACCATTTGTGATCATACAAGTTGTGACTTATCTATAAAACCTATAAACCAAATTCATCTGGTTTGTGGCCACTGAAAAAAAAATTAAAAAACTATATCAGGGCTCATTTAGAACAAGGAGGCAGGACTTACCAGGACCACACACGTGTCAACTAGTGAAAACGTCCCTGATCGTCCGATTCCTGCACTGCAGTGCACCACAGCCGGCCCGTGATCCACCCCCAATGCTCCTGACTCCCGCACTTTGAAGAGGAAGTTTAGGAAGGATGCCGGGGACTCTGGGACACCGAAATCAGGCCACGTGGTGTAATGAAAGTGGTAGATCTCTCTCTTCTCTCCTGTCTGTGAAAGCAGACACACAGAGGCGTCATTAGCGGTACAAGGCACCGTGAGCCCGTCAGTGCTGATTTTTAGCAGTTTTGTTTATTTCAGTAGTCTTTTGACAGCCAAACTTAGTAAAAATGAAACAGTTTCAGTTTCAATTCATGCGATAAACCAGGTTCTGAGAGTTTGACACACAAAAACAGCAAATCAAGACATGTGTACTCATATCTTGTGCTTATTTTTCTTGCAATCATCTTGGCATTTAACTTTTTTTTTTTGTTTTATATCTTTCATTTTATCTGTGCAAAACTGTTCGTTCATTATTGGACATACAAACAACAACAAACAAGTGAAAGATGGACTAAAGAAATCTTATCATTAAAGTTTAGGGAAAATTCAGATTTTAAAAATGCAATTAGCAGCGGAAACATTGCAAGCATATGTTGTATAATTTAAATGCTTACATTTGCATTTTCTCCACACCTACACATTAGAAAAACTTTGAACGTGTGGGAACAGAAAACTGGTAATAAATGTTTAATCTGTCTGAAAGTCAGTGAAAATAGTGATGAGCCTTAGTAATAAGGATATTTTCAGTTCCAAGAAGCCTCGGAAAACACAGCTCCATGTGATGCATCTAACCGTGACATCCCTGAACCATTTCAGTTCTCCTTTGCCACCTTTTTCTGGTAATTCCCTTCATGCTAAGTAATACTTTGGCTTACACTAATATTCTGCAGCTCCAACACTCTGGTGGTGTAGTACGACTTGGTGTCCTCTGACAACAGCGTGACCAAGAAACGTGTGTCTCTGAATGCCATCTCCCTTTCCTCAGCTGTGGGCCAGTACTGGGCACACTTTTCCTATCAGACAAGGAAAAAGAAGATAAACTGGTAAGAAGAAGTTAAACATCTGACAAAGAAATACACCTGATGGATAGCAGATGCTAGCTGAGTGGCCACGCTGGCCTTGAGATAAAGCAGCTGATGACTAACAGAAGGCGGCACTGAGAGGGAAGCTGGTCAACGAATTACATTATGCTTCCAACTTTTGATAAGTCTGTCTTCTCTTTCACCACACTTACTGCCACATTTACCTGGTCACACTCATGCATACAGTACATGTTACACTTCATTAATCCTCTGAACCTCACAATCCACTGGTAGGTTTGAAAAGCATGCTTTCTTTTCTTCCTTTTCAATCCAACCTCAGGTTTGTGAAGCCAGACATACTGCATCATAGCCCTATAGTCTGCAACTTTATTTGCACCTCTGTTTAATTTAGGTCACATTTTCTGTTATGTCACACTGAACTAATACAAATAAAATAAAATACCCACAAAATTCTAACAGTGACTAAACACTAAAACTTATTTGCCAAGATTCTATTTTTTGCACATACTGTCCTTTATGTTTTTTCGGATGTATTTCTTTTGAGTATTTTAATTCTTCATAAGGTCACTCAGTAACTGAACTGCACCGTTACAAGATCAATCTTTCCAAAAAATCTACAGGAATGAATGTTGAAAAAAGTAACAGGTTCATCCTAAAATATGCATAACTTAACTTTACCACTTTACTTTCTAATCTTTCTAATAACTTAAAATCTTGACTGTTTGCTGCTTTGTATTCTTTGTTTTGTGAGGTACTTTTACCTGCATTTCGTGTATGAAAGGCTCTATATATGTAAAAAATAAATAAATAAATAAATAAAATTATATATATAAACTAATAATAGTATTAGTATTAATAATCATGTGATGTAAACTATAAAATCTAGCTCAGACAGAGTCAAGATAAGAAGTTTGGCACAAATCCAAAACAATTCCCGATCCCTGAAAGTACTAATATTTTTCAGGGAATAGCACGACATTTGTGAGTACTGGAGACAAATACTGTGACAAATACTTACCGGTAAGTTATGTCTACAATCACCATCTAATCATACATTTTTTTTCTAAGTAAACAGACAAAGGCCAGAACTGTTGAGGATAAGTCTATTATGCAACCATCCCTCTGCAGGATTGGAGAGCTGGCCTACATAAAAGATCCTTGTGAGGTTAATAATATCTGTGGACTAGGTGCTCTTTATCTTCTATTTCCAAGAAAACAGTCAGTAAGTGAATCTCATGACTGAGCGAGATCCACTCCAGCTGCTTTACTGAGAAAGAGAGAGATCACAGCTGCTCTGCGTGAGAAAGAGTGTTAGTCTGTCTGTTCGTTTGTGTGTGTGTGTTTAATCGGCACATCACAGGATCACTGGATTTAGAAGAGTTGAGAGGTTGGGCCGCATCCCAGTTCCTCACATACATCTGTGAACACGCTGTCAAAACACTGAATTCCAGTTATCCTGCTGATAAGGGAGTGAAGCTTCACAGTGGACCATTTAAACAGAAATCAAGATTAATTCAACAAGGTGCATTAATTATTCACACTGTCAGCAGGCTGCAAACCTTTGCAGAGTGTGTGTGTGTGTTGCTGTCTTTCTGTGGTCTATTCAGTATTTCTGTAGTGTGTGTGTGGGTGTGTAGGCACCAGACAAATGACAGATGTCAAACCAGACAACATGCTGTCTTTTTATTATTGTGTACTTACTGAGCCCTTCTCTATGACCCTGTTGAGCATGATGACCGCCTTGGTGTTCTGCTCCCAGATCATGAGCCAAAAGTGGCCACAGGTGTTCCTGAGGGGGCCCTGTGGTCAGAAAACACACACACACACACACACACACACACACACACACACACACACACACACACACACTTTGATCAGTTACATGGCAGGGGTCCAGTGGGACAGGGGTAAGTCATTCACAATGGATATGTATCAAAACGAACATTAGATCAAATTAAAAGATTAACTCAGTAACCGGCTGAGGAACATCTTTATGGATGTGCATATGTACATGATGCAAAACAGATTTTTATAATGATAATGAAGAGTTTACTTGAAAGGTCAAGACTGCTTAAGGTCATGATGTGGTTGAGTTGAGAAAACTGTACTCTGCAAGGTGCAATATCTTTAAATGTCAAATGTATCTCCAGCAATAGAGAATAGATAACATTAACAAAAGCATGCTATCGATAAAATATTTCCTTTTCACAATCTCTCATCGGTTTTGCAGTACATTATATTATAACAAAGCACAGATGAATGGTACTATCGAGCTTTGCCTCAAATCATTAGAATCAATGCACATATACTTTGAAAACCATTGACAATACCACTAAACTTGTGACACTGACCAGTGTTGATGACTTTGGCTATTCAAATTACGTGACATCATTCTAATCATGTGCACTGGCCCTCAATCATCAGTTTCACACAGCAACACCCATGAAAAGCCAAGAATTAAGTGCCACCTTCTATGAATACACTGTCGAGACCAAAGTTCCACTGCTTCTAGACTAACATTTAAGCAATTATCTCTTCTTTGAGTTTAAAAAAAGAGAGAAAATGTCTGTGTTGTTCCTTTCATACTGGATGGTTTCGGTGTCACTGTAATTACGTAAGTAGTTTTGGTATGTCTGATCTCAGTGGATAAGACTGAAAAATGCTAACATTGTGCAAAACTAACTAAGGTAAACAAGGAAATTACTTCAAACCAACTGCCAATGTGACTATTGGTGTCATGCAGGCAAAGCTGATTTACAGACAGCAGTTACCTTCAAAATAGTGGCGGGTAAGGCCAAAACATTTTATGATCCGACAAGCAAACATCAATACCAATCATTTGAATACAAGGAGCCAGCGATTTGGGCTCTCCTTTTCGTCATGAGGTAACTGGCCAAATGGAAAAAAGTATTTAAAAAGGGAGATTTAATTCTTTGCCCTTAGAGGTAAGTTTAGTGACCTCTGACACATTTGAATTTTTCTAATAGCGTCATTCCTTACAATGCATGTTAAAACTCATCTCTATGACCTGTTGAATAAGGCTACTGTTTGTTCTGTTATGTGCATGGCTATACACAAACAACCTTGTCTGCAGACATGGTGTTGTGAGGACAAAGCATTAGACACACATTAATGTTGACAAAGCTTATTTTTCAAAGAAAAAATGATCTATTATCAATCACCTTGATTAAGTTCAAAGCTTTCAGTTTTTGTCACATAAACATACACAAGTTATCTCAAAACAACATGCACTCCTGCAGTCAGAGACTTTACATGTCATTACATGAAAGGTTAACCAGACAGGCGCTCCTTATCATCACTCACACCAAGTGATGTAAACATATTCACACATGGCAAATGAAACAGGCCTGCTGGGCCAATCGGCTTTGACAGCAGAACCATAGTTTGCTTTTCTGGCAGCAACAAGTCTTCTGATAACACTAACTAACTGACTTCTAATTTTTGAACTGACCTGCTGTTTATGATAAGGCAACGGCATGAATTGTTCATAAATAAGGGTTCATGGTGTGTTGTTAATATGTTGTATTACCAGTACTTAAACTGTCATAAACATATTGCCGTTAGTTTAGTAGTGAACTGTTTTACAGCCTAAATGGTTGTCAGAAAATTCTTCCTCAACCGTTTTGATTGCATTACTTGTTTGGTTCAAAAACATGAGGGTTGCTCAAACAATGCAGTCTGAAGACATTAATTTTGGAAGCATGCGATTAGTCCATTAATCCAAAGATAATTGTCATGACTGTTGTCACTGGAATAAAAAACATTAGACTTGCCTGAGTCAATATGTAACTTCGCTGGGCTTCCTCCATGACTACCAGACTGGCATTGATGTAGTCATTTTCTGTGTTCTCCAGCTTCACTCGACTGTGATCAACTGCAGGCAGTGTGAGAGACAAGATTGTTTGACAGTCAGTTGCAAATTGACAGACATAGTTTGGAGGGTTAGAGAAACTTAACACTGTAAACTGTTTCCACAAATGTTCACCTACATGGACTGACGTCTCTGTATCTGTTCCTGTTCCTATTCTCTGGATACTTTGCCACTTTGTAGGAGCACTCGTGGGACTGATTCCTGATTTCCTGAAGACAACATTAAGATTGTTGAGAAACAAGAAATCACCACACACACAAGATATAACGTTATGACAGTATTTTTCTTTTTTCAGGACACTGACAGGGGCTCAAGCCCACCGCTATTTGAGTATTTAATAGGGTATAGCAAGCAGAAAACCAGTGACATCGTGCCTTAAATGTGTTCGTCCAGTCAACACATTGTACAGTCACTTTCAGCAATGAACATTTTACAACAATAACAACATGCTGTGGAGAATAAACTTGGAGAGTATAAAACTCAAACATTTGCATAGCTAAACAAATGATGAAGCTAATCAGTGAGCTTTAACCACATGCACAAGCTTACGACATTTATGACTAAGCTTACGGTAACATTTGTTATGTGACACTGTCCGTTGTAATGAAGTGTTGCAGTGTCTAGACAAACCGAAAAAAATAAAAAAGGTCAAAACCCCAAAATATGAAGGAAACTAGCGATGAATAACATCCAAGACGACAGATACTTCATGAGCTAGCCGAAGTGTTAGCTTGCTAAATTGAATGCGCGCTCCGGGGACTGACTATTTATGTTAGCTTTATGCTAGCTATGCTAACATACTTACTAGGTACAGTTTTTGCCACCGGCCCTCTGAATCTATGCCTTCAAACTCCTGGTCCATTTTCACTGTGGCAACGCCGGTCTATTTTAATCAAGGTAAGTGTAATTAGCTGTCCGACTGACTACCTCATTACTTTACTCAGGCTAGAGGGGGCTTTTGGTCAGAGAACTGCTACTTCCCCTACGCTAACGAGCTCTCGCTAAATGTTTGTCCGTTATCGCTCTGCTGCGGAGCAGTTGACGTCTGAAAAGGGGACGTGTGCGCATGCGTCAACAGAGGTCCCCCAGAAGCTGTCAAACCAAACACAGCAAAGACGTTCGTGAACGAGCGAGATGCCCAACACCTACATCGCTCAGCCTTTAAACAGTGAACGACTATAATCACCTACTACTAATTAGTAGTTACTTTTTGTTATGTTATATATATATATATATATATATATATATATATATATATATATATATATATATATATATATATATATGTGTGTGTGTGTATACACAGCTATTACAGGAACTTTTCACATTATTTATTAATCTGAGGTTTAGAATTAACAATTCTCTACAGAGGAAACAGTGAACAATGACATAATCTGTGTCTTTATCAGTGACACGCACTTTGTTAAACAAAACCCTAAGACAGAGAAATGTGATACACATTGTGCTGCACAAGGAACACATGAGTAATCTGATTCTTATTGGACTGATTACAGGTCAGCAAAGAGGTCAAAAGCAGCATTCCTTGCAGCACGTTTCCCAAGATAATGGTTCAGCTGACTGGTCTGTTATCTTTCTTCCATTTACTTCTCTTTTTGAGCTGGGTTACCAAGAGACAGAGGTGAGAAAATTTCCCATGAGATTGTCTATTTGGTTAAATGGTGAACAGGTTTGAACGTGTCTGAAACATAAAGGCACCTAAAGTGATGTGATGATCCCCCAAGACTAATAATCAGGATACAACAGTTTTGTTTGGACAGGCATGGTTGAAAAACCCCACTGGAGATTATTTTAAAGTGAATTACTTTATCAATCATAAATACCTCCTCTGTAATTGCAAACACCTATAACTTGCACTACGAAGCATTTGTATACTCTTTGCCATAGTTATATTATATAATTGCTAAGCCCTTGCTAAAGCCCTTTTTCTATTTTTTCTTGAATTCATTGTACATAGGATACCTTATTTTTTGGATTTTTTGGCAGGGATATGATGCATCATGGGTGCATGAAAGAACGGCTCACCTGTGGCCACAGGGCGGCAGTATCTCCACTGCCGGATAAACACCGACTGGGACTGACAACTTGTCAAGTCAACGGCTGCTACCAGGAAGAAATGTTCCGGTTGAGCAATTTGTCTCACAAATAAGAGCGCAGAGAGACTGAGCTGCAACAGAAAATTTGCTATAAAAATGAAGGGTAGTACGACCAAAATTGGTGTTGATTTGTTTCGAAGAGTAAGCTATTTCACTCATGCCTATTAGAAAATAGACTTACAGGCACAGTGTGCTTCATTTCCAGTGAATGAGAGTAACTACATACTCAAGCGCTATAGAGGTGCAATTCTGATGAACTTGTACGGTACTTTACTCATACATTTTCATTTTATGCTACTTAACATTGGTAATCCACTATCTTTCACAGGGAAATGTTTAGATTTTTAGTGTACTGTGTTTATTTTCCACCTGTTTATGAAATGTCATTGCTGCCTACATGTTGATGCATCATCATCATCATCAACAACAACAACAACAACAACAACAACAACAATAATACACCACTACACAAACACTCTAAATGGCGCCTGCATGTTTTCACTTGAAGTATATTTCATTGTAAATAGATTTATTTTATAAAATTTAAAATAAATTATTTGTACTTGTATTTAAGTATTTTTAAGGTGTTATTTCATTTTTATGTTTGGAAAGGACATAAGTACTTGATGGTATCGTTTACGTTACTGAAACCTGATGGGATATTTTATTATGAAAAATGAACATTTATGACCGGAAGTATAAATGTTTTCGTAGCTATTTTGACCTCCGGCTTGACTTCAAGAGGCAGACTCACTCGGGGAATGTACCTCGGCTGTCCTGCGAAGTTTGTGTAACATTTTTTTTTTTACCACGACTAACTGAGAGATGGAGACAGCGGTATACACTTCTGTTGTGAAGTAAAAGGAGCCCAGGGAAAATTGAACGGTGAGTATCTGTAATAATTATCTTTACAGCCAGAACTAGCTAAACCTTGGTTAATATAACAGATCAGAACTTCCTCCTCTTCGAGGCTGACGGGAAGCTAGCAGTTTTTAGCTTTGTTAGCTTGTAGTATTTTCTCGTTAAACTGTAGGTTTGTGGAAAACCCTCTGCTGGCACCAGACAAAGTTTTAAGACCGTTAAGGCTACTAACTCAGATAAGCCATGTTGTCGGTTTAACTGTTCCGCGAGCGAGCAAATACGGTCGCTCATCTAACCAGCAACTCTTTGGCCGATTAAAGTTAGTCACTAGCTTCCTGCTAGCCAAATCTGATTTCGTTAGCTAGCAGGCTAACGCTGGTTAGCCAGGTGGAAAGTGTAAACAGAATATGGTCCTTCCTGTGCCGAGCGTCAGATTACACACATGGAGCCGTTTTAATTGTTTTGTAAGTAACTGTAATGTTGCCACTACTTGTCAAACGAGTAATTTATATTAAACTTCCGTACTATTAACTTCAAGGGTGTTTTTGGATGCGAAATAACGTTATCCTCAACATCTCCATTTCGGTACTTTGCGGTCACGGTTCAGAGCTCTTAAAGACATGTTCACACGTTTGTTTGAGCTGGATTAGCAGATCTTGCTCATCATAGTTCACTGGATCAGGTCCAGACAGCTAAACTCATATTTACTCTACATCTGACTATACATAACTTAGAAGCCATTTGGACTGATTGGTGTTAGGTTAGTGGAGAGGCTGCCTTGTTTCATTTTCTGTGACTGTGCAGCAAAGTCATGCTTCACAACGTCAGGATCAGAATTGATTTTTATTTTAAAGGTTTAATATGTTACACACTCTGATATTTGGACCATACACTGGTGTACTCAACAAGTAGGTGCTTGTTGTCCTATTTAGGCCATTTAATTATTCTTGGTTCACAAGTTGTCAAGTTTAAGATCAGTTTATGTCTGAGTGTGTTTGTGACTTGCAGAGGTGTAAAATAACTAAGTGAGTTTACACAAGTTCTGAACTTGAGTAGGGTTCTAGGGTACTTGTACTTTACTGGAGTATTTTGATCATATGCTAGTCAGAGGTAAATATTGTATTTTTGACCCCCCTATATTTATCGGCCAGCAGCAATTGGTTACTTTGCAGATTAGGATTTTCAAAAACCTTTATAATACAAAGTAAATTAAGACACCTGACTGTATTAAATGAGCAAAAGTAGCTCTACCTCAGTCAGCTAAAATATTTAAATGCTGCTTGCATGTCAGTGCATCACTAATAATAACCCAATAGTATAACATATGAGAATGTAGCACTGACAGAGCCCATTTTGGCCTGTATGATTATTTTTACTTTTATCCTTTGTATTGCTGATGATATTTATGTACCTTTACTTGAGGAAGCCTTGTTATAACATTTGCTTGTGACAGAGTGTTTTTAAGTAGTGGTATTGCTGCTTTTACCACAGTGAAATGTCTGACTAGCTCTTCCATCAGTGGTGATTTCTTACTAAACGAAAAAGTTTTTCTGTCGTCATTTTATAGCACAGTCAGTATTACTGAATAAATAACAGGTCAATGGTGGGGCCAAGTCCTTCCTTGTTTGGCATTTGAATTTTATAGCATGCATGCTAAATTAATCCAAGCCATCCTCAATGGAGCTTTCTGTCAGAGAGTCGAAGTGCTTTGTTTTCTCCTAATGGACCATTGCTGTTTTAACTCCAGTCTCACCCTCAGACTCGCTGAATCTAAACTGAAAGAAACTGTTTATGCTCCTAAGTTTGGGAACATTCTGAGAGTTATCTGTTTGTTGAAATGACAATACCTCAAACTCATGTCTTGTTGTGACTCAGTGACCCGTCAGCGACATTTTTCACCACCGATCCAAGTCACTGTGTTTAGAATTTTAGCGCCAGACAGTACATTTTCAAACAACGTATTGTTCGTATATGCAAATATTGACATGTTGGGTTATTTTTAAGCATTTTCCATTGTTTTACGTAATTGTAGCCAAGGGTTAGCCCATATTTTCATTTTGCATAGTGCTGTTGTTTCCTGTGAGTAAGCCTGTGATGAAGGAAGCAATTCTTGTTTTCTTCTCACATGTTGACACACAGGACTTACACCATCACCTTCAACCCTTATTTGTAAATTATTTTGTTCTAAAGTTGGAACTGAACCAAGTTAAGGCTAACCGACTTAAATTTCCCATGCTGTTGTGCAGGGGACACCATTATGATCATACTTAATGTATAATTTACTTTCACTTATCAGCAGTGTTTTAGATCTGCTATGTGACAGTCCTGCTTATTCTTTGTAGAAAAAAAGATCTGTGCTCAAACAGGAGAATTCATGTTCTATGCCTGCTATGGCTATGAAAGAGCCCCCTGTCTGTGTATATACCAGTAGATATGCTGTTTGATATTACACTTTATTTTTTGCCGTATATGTATAATCTAGTGATCGTGACCCCTCTGTAGGCCCATTCACACATGCAGTCCATCCCTGAAATGTTGAGGAACATGCATGGGGTCATGTGTGAATGGGAGCAGGGATCGATATTCAGGGAAACCTGCACCGCCACTTTCCCACCTCAAGACCTAGTAACATTTCAGGGAAAATACCAGTATGGCTGTGTTGTGAATAAAAACAGTAACATTGAAGGGACAAGCATGTAAAGGGTTACATCCATCCGACGAAAGATGCTTTCACGTGAAGCTAGCAAACCAATCACAAGACTCTGGAGGAATTAAATAGGTTCATTTGTGGTTTTGATTTAACAGTGAGCCATAGCACTACTGGTAATTTGTGAATAGCTATTGGTGTGTCTGTCCTCCTCCACTGTAGCACAGAATGGAACAGAGCTGTCTCCCCCATCACACCACCCATCTGCTTCCTCCCCCCTGCTGTTTGGGTTTAAAAGACTGAAGCAGAAAAGGCAGACAGTGAGGAGACTGTCGTGTAATGTAGTGATCGGATGATGCGTGGTGTAGAGGCTTGATGGAGTGGATTTACCCAGTACCACCCATTCTGTCCCTAAATGTGAAACTGAATTTGATCCAGCATTTCGTTTGAGCCACAGATGGTGGTGAGTGATAACCAGAAACACAACCCATACCAAGCTGCATTCTGGGTAATTCCCTTCACCGTTATAAAGCACCACTTACACCTCAGGTATTGCGTTCCCCTTTTAGTTCCTGCAGGAGTCCAGATTGGTAGACTTGCAGCAGACAGATATTATTCAGCATTCATAAGTTAGCTTTTAGCCTGCTTGGCTTAGAGAGGAGCTGATACTCTCTGTGCTGATGGAGAGATAGAGGCACAGGTCCACAAACTGAATGCCTGCATGGGAGACCACTGACGAGCACCTCAAGTCAGCTTCACCGCTTTTGTAAAGTTGTTGAGCGTAGGGAGAGGCAAAGAAGAAGTCGGCATCATTAAGTTATTGCCTTAAACACACTAGCCAGCATGGAGGGTGTTATTAACCTCCAGTACTCACAACCTCGGTCTTGTTTGTCTTGTGTATGTGCACGAGGACACGTACATGAAGGTGACACGATACACATTAATGCAGATGGCTACTCACTATTCCCCAGATGTGCAGATTCCTGTAATGCAAGATATGAAGTAATGCACCAGCAAGGACTGTTAGTAAGTTAATATGGATGCAGACAATCCAGGTTTCAAACTTTAAAGAAAAGTCAGCGTTGCAAATGTTTCATGATTAAGGAAATACATTGATCTTGTTTGTTAAACCTCAAGGACACACACAGATTATGTTTTGTAAGCACAACTTTTGTTCATTTTCATTTACAAGAAAACGCTACTTGGCTGCTTTTTTTTTCTTTTTTTAAGGCTTTCTTTAGAAAAAAAGGATGGGCTCCTGGTGATAAGGGCCCACAGCTGCACATGTGGCTCCCATTGTAGCTCAAGCCCACTGTGTGGGCTATGTGACAATTTTTGTGTTGTGGTCACCAGAAATACTGGTGGGAAAAACTGTTTGCTAAGAAACCAAGCTGTCATTTAATGAATGGGCAGCAGCATTTGGACTTATACAATACATCCACAATGTGGCTCTTCTCTTTCATGGCCCTTGTCAGAACCCCACTGGGTGATGTCGATGCCCCTCTGTATAGTAAGTAAATGGTATCTCCTTTTCTGTAGCTGGAGCAAACACAAGCCATCTTTATTTGCTGTCTCCATGGTGCTGAACTGAGAACTGGCAAAATAATACAACCTCATGTTTGAATTGCTTTTGGACCTGACAAACTATTTTTTATATACTTCAGAGAATTTCTCTACCCAATCATTTCATCCCCAGTTGCATTTTTAGTGTTAATGACGCTCAAATGATGCCGTTACCTCATTATAGTGTACCAGATACAGTGGAAAAGTACCTTGTCCTGTTGGCTGTAAATCAGACTGTTTAGTAAATAGTGCTGAAAGCAGCCTTTCAGGCACTCACTCCCATGCCTCTTGTCCCCACTCTCTCTGGAATGTCAGACATTATTATTATACTTTGGCTGGCAGATAATAGGCTAAATAGAGATTCATTAAGATACAGGATTATTTTGACGTCTAGGTGAAAGAAAGTTGGCCTACACCTGATGAATACTGGGAAGTCTAACAGTGACTTTTTCTTCCAGTGTGAATTGGCGTCAGAGTTTCAAAAAAGCTGAAATATTTCCTCTCAGTGTGGTAGGTAAACATGTAGCTTTTCTAAAGAGTTTGTCATCCAGTCTCTGGGCTGTTCCTCTGTCTCAAGCCGTAATAACTGAATGCATTGTCATGATCAGGAAGTCTGTCCTCCGACTGGAATGTGACCGGAAATTAGTGTACGTGATGAACACTTTGAGCCACTTGTTTCCAGTGTTGGGAGCTGATTATTGTATGTGGGGGTCTCTTTGAAGGTAGGCATTGGCAACTAAATTCACAAAATCCCGGGAAGCTTACGTCCTCTTAACTTAAATTTGTGCTTCAGCACTGATAAGCACACAATGGATTTCTTCTTAATACACTCCTGATTACCCAAAACCCACCTCGACTCAAATAAAGTGTCAGAAAATGTGCAGACCTCCAGGAATCAAGGCATTGTCAGGATTGTGGTAAACTGGAGATAGTTCAACTACAGCTTTGTCAATGGCAATAGCCATGACCATGTATGGCTGCATCCACATGTTCATGCATACGGGCGCGCACACACACAACCTCACATGGCATTAACACTTACCCAACAGCCCTTTAGCTCCAACCAGCCTTTCCACAAGTCTGTGAATCCATTGGGAAGTTACACGCCTTTTTGCAATAGGCCACTTTCAGTGCCACGCCCCCTTTTAGTCAATTGGCATAAACACAAACACACACCTTCACACGCACACACTTGACCTCCATTCTTAAACTTCAGCCTCCGAGGAGGAAAACTGTGGCTGCCAAAGGGTGGGGAAATTTTTGTGGACTGACCAACAGCTAGAGCTATAGAGCTGCTGTTTGCAACAAAAAATCCAGTTTTAGTATGGCTGTAATCCAAAGAGACAAACTCATTTTGAGCAACTTATTGTTGCTCCATGGTTTTACGTAGTATACAGTGACCCGGGGTTACGCAAGTAACCGAACGTTTCACCCTGGTAGACTTCACTGAGCTGCTGCTCTCCTGTCTACTTTGGAAATAGAAGAAGCGCTGCAAAGCAACTTGAATTTGAATGTTCAGGAAAGGATGTTTCTATGTTCTGTTTATGGCTCATTAATAGTCCAAAACGTTAAAAAACATATTTCTGAAACATGGTTTGATGTGCCAGTGTGCAGTCACAGACCTGTAATATAAAATGCTCCATTGCAATTTGGTTATGCACCTAATTGTCTCTTTTCAAAATTACAGGCAATGGAAACCTGGATTTATTTTGTTTATTGCAGTGCAGGAGCCAACATGTTATTTCTTCGTGGTCTGAAGGGCCATACTTGTTAAAACCATTACCACTGCATCCCCGGGTGACACATTTTGTTACTATTTGTTTTCCGTCCTACTTGACACATAAATTATAGTTGAGTTCCCAGAAAGTCTCATCAGTCTTGCATTGACCTGTCCCTCCAGTAGAAAACCACAGGTTTAAATAATATCACAATAGTTGTTGTGATTTAGCACCAGCTGATGCTAAACTTTCTTTTAAGAGTTGACGGAAGGTTGAAACCATTTATTCCGCAGCAGTAGGCTTCCTGCCCCGGGGTTGTCTCAGGAACTGGGACACCATCCCAGTGTGTGAGCCGCGGTTGCATGTGATTGCCCCTGGGCCACAGAACTTGAGCACATGCATGTGCGTGCACACACACAAACTGACCACAGTCACATGGAAAGTCCCACTCACTCTCGGTACAGTGCAGAGGCAGGCTTTTCCAGTTTAATTACGCCTTGGGAGTGTAATTTCACATTGACTTGTTGGTTGCTTGAAACTGCTCCTCTATCTTGTTAAAATTTCCTCTTGCTCACGTTACTTGGCTAGTTCACCCAATACATCATCAGGCTTTGTTATGATGTGGAATTATAGTGTTAGGACATCACCAGGACCATGGGTGCCTCACAGTGGAAGTTCATAGTCACTAGCTTTATCATTTTCCGCTTTTCTTGCTCCATGACGCAGTTCAGTGCTAGGATACTCAAGGACGGCTCTGGAACTTTGCCACTTCAGAGTTTTCAGCAGTACTATTAAAAGATAATTTTACTTGATTGAGTTGAGTGTTTACATTTGCAAGTGTACAGATGGTACCCGATAAAGTGAAGCTTTTACAGTTATTACATCTCTAGTATTGTTCCATGTCTCCAAATTCTGCACAGTCTGTCTTTGCGTCAGTGGTGTAATTGCCCTGACATACCTCGGGGAAGTAGCACCAGCAAAACTTTCTGATGTGTAGCCTCACATCACCTCACCTCGTCTCCTGTCGCGTTGCCCGATGGTGTTGTGTGTTGGTTAAATTTCAGATGTCATATGCAGCCATTGGGTTTTAATTGCGGCTCTTAAACTTTCAGCACCACCAATTAAAAGACATTATTCTTTACAGCTTGGCTGCAGTACTAATGGTTTGATGAGATGCAATTATGGTTTAGACTTTTTTTTAAGTCTCATTTATCTTTAGTTCACAGTTCAGCATATAGGTTAACGTTACATTAAATTTACTTGTATGTTATAATCAGCTAAATATGGCTGCTTAGTAAAATCTAGTCCTGCATACCCATGTTTGTTAGTGTTATTTAGTTTTTTCTCAGCAAAGTCTATTTGGAGTAACGCTGAAATTTCAAGTGCGCCCTGATGTAGTACCTCGGAGACACTTCACTGGGTCTTGCTAATATTTCCATGTCTGTGCAGTCTGTTACTGCTTCCTTCCTCCAATCTAAGAAGTCATCCTGTCAGCATGTCCCACCTGCCATTCAAACTGCAGTGATGTTTTTCTGTGTCTTGCTGCTGTCTGAGAATCAAGAGCAGCTCAACTACTTGAAGTGTTGTTTCCAAGTCCTAACAGCCCTGTTATCACCTTGATATCACAACAATAATGACCTTAAAAGAGCTAAAAGGAATACATATTTGCACTGCCCAAATTTTGTAGTGCTCTTATATCATTACAATCAAGATGTGTGGATTGGCCCTAATGTAAACACTAAAAGGAAAAGTAATGTGGGTCATACTGTGTTGATTGCTAATGCAACTCTCACTTCACTCTAGACCTCTGCGGTCAAGCTAGCTCCATAATGTAAGCAAGTTAATACTTCTGTTTTACTGTATGTAACCAGATCATACATGTTTGCAAAGGTTCAGGCCTCTCCTTCAGCTCATCTTTAGGAACATGGGGTTGATTGTTGTCTGACTAGTTCCCTTTGTTCCGTGTGTGCACCTACATGGACCCAAGAGTGTGAGCCTCACACATCTTCCATCATGAGACCTTCACCACGGGGTGTCCGCAATATTTAGACCTCATATTTCAAATGGTGTGCGAGATGGACCGCAGTTTGCTCCTGGCATCAAACAGCCTCTGAAACGCACATGAGTGGTCACTTGCGATGAGATTCTGCTTTCCACTTCACCCTTTTCTGGCGGAAACTCACTGCTGCTAAACAGTTAAAACACCGTTTTTTGTCCATATTCAGTTGGAGAAAGTTTGGTATTTTTTTGTACATCCGCCTTGAAACCTTGTCCGAGTTGTTTGCCGTAGAAAAACATTCACTGTATTTTAGAGCTTTGAGTTTGATTTATGTTTGCACTACACAGCACAGGTTGGAGGCTGGGCACACATCCCGGTCCACCTTCAAAATGTGACCTGAGTCAGTGTGTTTTGGGTGCATTCAAACCTATTTTTAGAGACGGTGACTTAGTAATTAGCACTTGTTGTGAATGCAAAATTAATTCAACTTTTATGGTTGATATGGAGGAGGAAGAAGAGTCAGTATAGAAACATGTGCATTAGGCACCAGACCGAATCTGGCCTCTGGCTGTGCAGCTAAAAGGAAGTCTTTTAAAACTGTCCTCTAGCACTAAAGTAGATGTAGTAAAACTTAACTGCTGCCTACAGGTCATCATGAGGGGAGAAAAACCGCAGCCAGTCAGACCAAGGTTTCTGGGTTATGAGAGTGTGTGTTTGCACTTTGCAGGATTGTTGTCCCAGTTGAGATTTGCAGCGGGCTTGTTAATTAGTCACCTTTTGGCTCCCACTGGAATTTTCCTGAAATTAGTCCCTAATGATGAACACACACAAACACAGCAGCACACAGGAGCAGAATCATTCTTTGTCCTCCATGCTGCACTATGCTGTAGGACATTGAAAGACAAGTCATCTGACAGAGGACACATCAGGACCAATGAAGGCAAAGTCTCACTCTATTGCACAAATACAGGAAGTTGCTCAAATTAGGTCTGACCCTTAAAAGTCAAATCAATGCACTTTTTTGTAGCTGTGTCATTGCACATGGAGCAATGCAAGAGCAACGGCATCACAGACTATGAACTTTACAAACCAAGTCTTGTCTCAAAATGACCCACCGTAAGTGCAGTGCCGGACAGTGTGACCCACATCTATTGGCTGCGCTGACACTCTCCGCTCTGGTGCTAATTGCCATTGAAATGCCGACTCTGAGTTGTCTTTGAAAATCTTGATTCGGGGGAAAGCCCTCATTCAAATTCCGAAAAGTTAAACAGGGGATAGAATCTCTTAATCAAGGCACAGAATGTGTTTGTTGTAATAGTGATTAACATTGTGCAATGAACTAATTAACCAACATTGTACATTGCGTCTTGTGGTCAAAATAATAGCATACTCCATGGAGATGCAAGGATTTTTTTAATAACTCTGCGAAACCCTCAGCTCCAGCGCCTCTTGCTGCTGTTAGTTGTTTGTCTGCAGTGCTGCGTTTCGTTGGTTTCCACATGAGAGAGTTGGACACATTTAAAGGACATAAATAAACATACCGTTTCTTAACTTAAGTTGAAAACACACCACCACATGATTTTAAAACCGTTTAACAACCGGATTTGGCTTACGGTTGTCGATTTTTAAAGATTTGTTGTGGATTTTGGACTGGTCTGCAAAAAAAACAAAATCTGCAGACTTGTAGTCTGTAATGGTTTAGAGTTCAAATATCTAATTTCTTAACCGACCAGTTAAAGATGTCATTTATCCAACACAGAAACACTGATGATGTAGGGCCCTATGAAATCCATTTAATTTTTTCCAGATTCTGTTTTATTTTTTCCCAAATTACATGATTTCCTTTTGAATTTTTCTGAATTCTTTGTTTTATGATTTAAGCTAATTTTGTCATCAGAAAGACTGTCTGATCATGTGGCGGCAATAAGAAAATATTCAAAATGTAGTGAATAGCAGTGAACTTAATCTAACACAACATGGCATTATTTAACGGATGTTCAGTGGGACAGCCTCAATATGCAGCTCGAACACAGTGAGTAAGTGGGTCTGATGGAGGCTACTCTCACATTTGAGCAACACTCCTCCTTGTTTAAAATGCTTGACCAGAAATGGACGTAGCTTCTTCATTTTTTCCAACAGAATATCTGACTCTGCATACAGCCATAAAGTCTGTAACAATCTCGTGTCTAGAATCTGCAGATGTGGTTAGAAATTGCATCCACATTTTTGCAATTGCCACCATATTCCACGTTTTACATTTGATTCCATTTATATCATCAGATTCCATGATTCTGTCCCTGTTTTCGGGATTGTGTTAATCCTAGGGCCCTGTGATGTTCAGGGTTATTTTGCTTGCTGAAATAAATGAAAAACTTGTGAGACATTAATACTCATTTTATTCTGCTCCCTCCATTAGTCGGTCTCTTTAGGGATCAGTTTAAGGTAGAGATGTTTATCCAAATCACGTAAATTAATTAGCGGTGGTTGGGTTAAGTCATCTCTATTGAAGCTCACATAGCGCCTCACCCCCTCAGTTTGTTCGCTTCAGCACAAAATTTGTTAGTATGTATCATAAGAATTAATTGCAACTCCTTGTCCTTGTTTGTTTCTGTGTAACATCGGCTTTTCTTCTCATCCACTACGAGTGCACTTAAGCGCTGCTCTCACAGATGATGAGTTATGTTTTAGTTGTTCACACAGTGTAAAAAACGAGCATGTGGAAGCATTTGAAGCAAGGTGTGGCTGCTGTAGAGGCACACTGACACAGCTGTGGCCTCGTCTGAGATTTGCGATGGGAAAAGCACAGGGTTTTGTCTTGTTTGGCCTACAAATGATGAATGCGCGCTCCAGGGAAAGCCTGCAGTCATTTTGTTTAAGCAGTTTCACATGCACATACACAGAAGACGCGCCTAAAAAATGCCTGAAGCCTGCCAGAAAACTCCTTATTATGAAAGGGATGGCCTTTTCTTAACAGAGACCCCTGAAAAGCCTCGCCAGGGCTGTCTTGTCTTAGATTTCTACTTATTTTTAATGTTGTACCTCCAGTTTATTGGTTGTTACTCACCCTGAGGAGCACACCACCATATTGTGCTTCCAAATGCTTCTGTTTTTGCTGCAGAACATTAAAAGTTAATGCATTCAGCTTTGGTTCTGTACCTGATTTTCTTTTTTTCTGCCTCTGTCAGGTGGTGTCCTACATCTAAACAGCTACGTCTCATCACTGTGATTTAAACCAGTGACAGACCACACCACGGCGTTCCAGACCACCTGTACCAGCTTCCAGCTACTATGTCCTAGCTAACAGCGACCAAGCCCCCTCCCCTGACCATCCTGTCCCTTAAATCCCAGTCCCTGTCCCTCTCCCCTTCCTTCATCTACTCTGGTTGTAGCACCAGCGGCTCCCCGTCTGGCGTGATGAGCAGCCTGCACCAGCAGCATCATGGCAGCACAGGCTCAGAGCGAGACCTTCACTCTGCTGCCTCCTCTGTTAGCCTCCCCTCAGTTAGAAAGACCCCCAAGAAGCGCCGGCTGTCCCTCCACTCACTCTTCGGTCGACGGCGGCGGCCTGACCGCGACCCCAAGCGTAAGTCCAGGCCTCTGCAGGCTGGCGCTGGAGTGGATGGCATTGTCAGCACCGAAAGTGTCCAGCAAGAGACTTTTAATGAAAAAACGTCTGCCCAGTCCGCACCGGGCGTAGCATCGACTTCATCAGCATCGGGTTCCTCATCAGAGCTGCTGGAATGCCCTCTGTGCCTGCTGCGCCACGCACGCGAGCGCTTCCCAGACATCATGACCTGTCACCACCGCTCCTGTGCAGACTGCCTGCGACAGTATCTGCGCATCGAGATCTCGGAGTCTCGAGTCAACATCTGCTGCCCCGAGTGCTCGGAGCGCTTCAACCCCCATGACATCCGTTTGATCCTGGGGGACCGGGCCCTCATGGAGAAGTACGAGGAGTTCATGCTGAGGAGGTGGCTGGTGGCTGAACCTGACTGCCGCTGGTGCCCTGCCCCTGACTGTGGGTAAGGATGAAACCTGAGGGATTGTATACACTACACAGCGAATAACATGTTAAGACAGCCTGCTCTTCACATAAGCTATGTTTTGTTTTGAAGCCCTGAAGGGAGAGAGGGTGCCATCATGGTTTAAAAAGGGTTTTAGTCTTTTAGACAAACGACATAAAGATTATGGAGTCAGGTGCAACTCAAGGATAGGAACAAGCTGTCCACCTAACATTTAAGGCAGCAAAGCATGCTCAAATTCACTGGGTCTAATTCAGACAGTTTCAAGCATATGAGATTATTTCCACATAAACTACAACTTCAATATTTTTAATACACTATTTTAGCTACCTGAGATGTGCCTGATGATTCATACTTCTGATATAACAAAAACACGAGTCCCAAAATAACATAGTAAGCAGCTACATTGAGGAAACTTCAAGGCTGTAATCTGGCCTTTTGAAGTTCACCCCAGTTTCTGCATTGATGCCTGAGTTATAAATAACTCGTAGAAGTAAGAGACCTATTTATTCTGTTAGCCTAATGAGACAGCCAAAACAGACGTGAGCAGCAAGAGACATTGTCATTTTCTAACCACATAATCTGTCTGTAGAGCAGCTTAAAACCTTCAACCCGGAATATTGGAGTATATTTAACACTTAATAGGGGCTCAGAGCCAATATAAATAATATTTTATAAATGTTATGAATATTAAAGTACATGTTGCACTTCATCACACAAAGTAATTGACAGGAAGAGTACCACACAGATTAAAACAATAAGAGTAAAACACCGAAGAGCATTAAAACAGTAAAAACAAGACGGGTTAAAAACAACATTTATGACCAAACTGAATAAAAACTTTCAAGTATTGAATTTGAGTATTAGTAGCAACGTGAATTATTAACTTGAGGTCAAGATGGAGGGCAAACCTCCATCCATTCCTCCAGCAACAAAAGATGTTATTGAAACTCCCCCGAGGGAGAAACAGTTTTTCTGTTTTCCCTCTTTCACATGGAGATGACAGTGTAGGTGAGGGTCAGGTCAGGGTCCTGTATGTTTGGAGCTGGTAGGGATTCAACAGTTTGCTCACAGGGGCCTGAACGGAGGCGACCATCATGCTCTCAGGCTCACTAGGTCACCCTGCTTTACTCGCTGTTCAGTGCATGTTGAGGCCATGGCCACCATCAGGCATACAGCATAGTCAAAACTGCTCATCTGCATTTGAGGCAGACTTTTTTTTTTTGCTGATGCAGATGCTGGCAGGACTGTTTTAAAGAAAACTACTCATGTGTAGCAGCTCAGAGAGTTTTGTAGCGGCTACTAACCCACATTCCCTGCGTTCAGTTATCATCAGCATCTTAGTTTTGAGTGATTGCTGAGTTCAGTAATGGCTTCGCTCTCTCTCTCTCTCGGCTTTGTTGCATCAACACTGCTGACCCTGTCTGGTAGAATAATGGCTCTTTCATGAGGGTTTTTTTTGCTCTCGTCAGTTAAACTCTGGCTCACTGACACACTCTCCACATGTTATTGCTGTCACTTACACTACTGGGTCATGTTGGTCAGCTCATCAGTTGGGTTTATTAGTTAAGAATCTTCTTCACATATATTTGCCGTAGATAAATTGTCTTTATGCAGGGTAGAGTCTAGTTCAAAGCACATATTGTGTACTTTTTTTGTATTTTGTCAACATAAAGTGTTGTTTTAACAGGGAGCCGCTACTTATCAGTGTACAAACATGAGTCAAAACTGAACAGCAGGTGATAGATTATGATCACACATTGAAATGTATAGTAATAATACCAAAAGGTCCATTTGGAAGGTCTCCCATCCACTTTATGACTTGTACACCGCTTGCCATCAGTTTGCCTCACTGAGGTGTTAGTGGAGACTGTCGGGAAACTGTCTAGACTTTCATGCTCTGTAGGTATATTGTGCCCACACACACTGGTACTAATGCAAGGTGTGTTAAAAAAGCATTGTAAAATGACGTCATGACATCGGTCACCAGTAAATGTGTTTTTGTTTCCTTCATCTGACACAAACACACTGGAAACTACTATCAGATGTTTAATTACTCTCATTTTTAACATTTATCTTTTTATAAATTTTGCCCCAAATGAAGACCGTGTGAGGTTGAAACCAGTTCCAGTTTTTAAATGTAATCATGCAAAGAAAGGCTTTTAACAAACCTCATTTCCCTGCTCTGCTGTTTACACGTTTCTTTTCTCCATTTTGTCACCTTTGTCCATCCTCCACTGCATGGTAAACAGATTGAGCACTTTTTGTTCAGGTTTTCATTATTGATTATCTCCCAGTTTTTTTCTTGATCAATAATTTGGTTTGTATAACATCAGAAAACTGTAAAAAGAATGCTCATCATCATCAGTGGCCAGGGTAATGTCTACAGATGTCTTGTTTGGTCGGACCGACAGACTAAAGCCCAAATATATTCAATTTACTGAAAAGCAAGACAAGAAAAAGCAGCACATTTCTCACATTTGAGGAGCACCATTAAAAGTTTTGTATATGTGGCTGAAAAATAACGTAAAATGATTAATCAATTATCATTATTGGTCAGTTATTATTAGATGTCTGTGTTTATATAAAACATTAATAAGACAAGGACCAGGTAGCTAGTTCCACCTTTGCAAATTTTAAAATGTTTCGGTTGTGCTTACAGCTGACTTTGAGTAAAACAGTTCTTTTCTAACTCCCAGTTTCTTCACTGCTGCCTCTCTGGTATCAGCTGATGTTAGCTTGTTTATTGGATTATATGCTTGTGTCTGTTTGACCAAGAACTTGTTACCGGCTGTGTATGGCAACCAGCAGACGTGGTGTGTACATCAGCTGTTGCCATGCCTTAGCATTAATCAGGAATTTGTGCTGAACTGAGTAAGTGGCTCTGTCTTGATGCACGCTTTGCTTTACAGAATCACATTTTTAGATAAAGATATTACGGTGCATGTTCTCAGTGTTTGGTTCATTTAGGTTTGTGCAGACTCTTATTTGAATTATTTACACTGGCCCTTTATGCTTTTGCACACAGTTCCAGTGTAGAGCTGTTACACACAGTTTAGACATCTGCTATGTGATGCTAAATGCTTGGAACAGTCAGGGTTCAACTGTGGTTCTCATGCATGCATGTATTCACTTACACCAGGTGCTCCACTCACCTTTCTAAAGTATCTATGGTCTTCCTTTTAATAAAATAATTATGAATGTCTCATTTGTGGGTTTGTGAGTCAGCAAGCTCGTGGAAACAGTTGACAGGTAGTAAAGCCATTTATTTGAGGCAGTAATTGTGTTGAGATATAAATCACTTCTGGAATAATGGATTTTTATAATGCCAGTTTGTCCAGTTGTATTAGATTTGTATGTTTATTACACAACTGTTGTTGGACTTTGCCTCACTCATGTTGTGTACCTTTCAGTAATGGCTCTGTAATTGACCACTGCAGTGACTGATGAGGGATGCTATGGTGACATGCAGCCATGCAGAACTGATTGAGCCAGCACTGATTTATTGCAACGGAGCTGCTGATTGGTGAAATCATCATGGAAAATCAGCTAATTTCCTGTGTTTACGTAACAGACAACTGGATTTTTGTATTTAAACAAGCTGCAATTTGCTCCTTGGTCCAACCTAGTTTTATACTCCTGCTCTACCCCTACACTTGTCATTTTAGCCCTGCTGACCTCTAGTTTTGTGCTAAACTGCTACGTTCAGCCTCTTCTACCATAGACCTCTAACCACAATTTGGCCTTTTTTTCCACTCTCTATCAGTTACGCAGTCATTGCATTTGGCTGTGCAAGCTGCCCAAAGATCACCTGTGGGCGTGAGGGCTGTGGGACAGAGTTCTGCTACCACTGCAAACAGCTGTGGCATCCCAACCAAACATGTGACACAGCACGGCAGCAAAGGGCCCAGACCTTCCGGCTGAGGAGTTTCAGGTCCTCCTCCCTCAGCTACAGCCAAGAGAGTGGAGCAGCAGGTAACATACAAATAAATACTTCACACACATCTGTAACATCACTTTATTTTAGCCTCTTTCTCATGCACAGATGAATTCACCCCATTCAACTGTTAATGTTCACCAAAAATACTTCTCTTGCTTTCCCTCAATCAACCTCCACTAGGCGATGACATCAAACCGTGCCCTCGTTGTGCTGCCTACATCATCAAGATGAATGATGGAAGCTGTAATCACATGACCTGTGCTGTCTGCGGCTGCGAGTTTTGCTGGCTCTGCATGAAGGAGATCTCTGACCTGCACTACTTAAGGTGAGATGAACGTACGGAAGAAAAAAGCTGCTTATCTGCATGTGGTAGTTTCTACAGTTGAGTTTCCCTCCTGTTTTTTGTTTTTTAATTTTTTTTTTTTTGGCATTTTGCCTTTGAGAGCCAGTGTAGATAGCCAGGAAGCATGTGGAGAGAGACGGGTTTAACGTGCAAGCAAGGTCCCCAGCCAGGATTGAACCATAACCCGAAGGACTGTGTTGAATTTCAGTTTTGTTAGAGTGTAAAGTTAATTCTTGACCTTGGAACTACTAGTTTAACAAAATAATCCCAAATGTGTTTCTGGCATCAAACTCAGAATAAGCATATATTTACAAAAATCAATGAAGTTGATGAGGTAGAACATTACATATATTGTCTTTGTACTGTTTTCAGTTGAGTTTATGTTATATGTTAAATTTTCACTTTCTATTTTACTTGCGCTTCAAACAGAAGCAAAATTTATTTAGTTTTTCATCTATTCTTACCACTTATGTTGGAGCCCTGGTTTTAGTAGATTTAATGATACACATACTGTGCACACACACTCTCTGTTTGTCCTGACAACCACATTTCTTCTATCCCTCCCCCTCAGTCCATCAGGCTGCACCTTCTGGGGGAAGAAGCCCTGGAGCAGAAAGAAGAAGATCCTCTGGCAGCTCGGCACATTGGTGGGCGCCCCCGTCGGCATCGCCCTCATAGCTGGCATTGCTATCCCTGCAATGATCATTGGCATCCCGGTGTATGTGGGCAGAAAGGTGAGCTCTAATGGCAGACAGCTGAGGAATGATATACTGCAACAGTGGTCAAAGCCAACAGTTTATTTAGATAGAGGGAGGCAGCTAGAAGACAGCCAGCAGTGGTAGTGGTTGTAGTTCCAGGGATTTCATTTTTAAGCTAATTGACAATGATCTTCCTCCTCAGATCCATAATCGCTATGAGGGCAAGGATGTCTCTAAGCACAAGAGGAATTTGGTAATAGCTGGTGGTGTGACACTGTCTGTGATCGTGTCGCCTGTGGTCGCAGCAGTCACTGTTGGTAAGAAAGAAGTTTTTTTCTTTTCACTTTCTCTCTTTTGCCATCTGTTTCTCGATATCATTTAAATTATTGAAAAGGGTTTCTTTGGTGGGTCACAAGTATGAAACTTCATATAAAAACACCATCCAAGGTTTGAAAATTGGCCCAAAACATTTGTCACATGCTGCCCATTCTGCTATGAACTGTCTAAAAAGTTGAATATGCCAGAGAAATGTGTGTTGCACTGTGTAAATGTGTGTTAACATTGTGTCCTCTAGGTATCGGGGTCCCCATCATGCTGGCTTACGTCTACGGAGTTGTCCCGATCTCACTGTGCCGGAGCGGCGGCTGCGGAGTGTCTGCTGGCAATGGCAAAGGGGTTCGAATCGAGTTTGATGACGAAAACGACAACATAGGTAGCGGGGCAGCAGCCACAGGTGAGCATCCGTAACTGACCGAAGAAAGCCGAACAACACAGGAACACAATCCCATGTGAATCCCATGAGTATGCAGAATATACAAGAGGCAAAAGCACAGCTTAAACTTTAACTTCAACATAATTTTCTTAATGCCCCCAAATGGAAACTGGTCTTGCAGTCTGATGGAGCACAGATTTAAAAATAAAATATCATATTAAAATATCTAAAATCCACCAAGCAAAGTCACATTAAATGGTCAGGTGACCTCCATTATCCAAAGAAGCTCAACAAACCATGAAACATATCAGACTAAAGGACAACTGAAATCACATGAACATGAATAAACCTCTTGTATTCTTGTCTCATTTTGAAACTTTGAACTTTTGCCGTTTGTGTTTGTCTCATGCTGCTTTGTTTTCCACCACTTTTCATTCTTATTAACTTCATCTTTTGTCAATGCCAAACTGACATCATTCCATTTATTATAAGTTTAATCACAAGTAAGTTGTTCCAGTCAGATTGACCCAGATTTGCTTATATTTTATAAACATTTCCCCTCCTGTCATACGGTGGCTGTAGACTGGCTTGTACATCAGTATTAACAGCACAATCAGCACAACATCTGAATATTACTAAAATACTGGCAGCTTTTTTCCAGCAACCACAACACAATGACTTGTGGTAACTGTGTGTACTGACACATTTGTGCTCATGTAACTCATGTTTGGCTTGCAGAAGTGCACAGACACTTGTCAGCGCCTTTGTGTGTACATATAGATTATTCATATCCCGTGAAGTGCCAAAACAGTTGATGGGAGATGAGTGTTTGAGCTGTGTGATGGTGTGAAATAACTGGCGCAGTGTCAGTGGTTTTTCCCTGTCAGCGTGTGTTTGTCACTGTCGAACTGACGGCTGTGTGAGGTCGAGCTCGACGTGCTTTCCCAAGAGGCGTTCAGGGACACGGATTGTATTTGTCACAGCCTCTGTCAACACTGCCGGTGATAATTATGAATCCAAAAGACAGCAGGGGCTTTGACCTTTCCAGGAGCATGAGGTGTGAGACTTGATGACACGTATTCACACCTAAGAATTTATCAATCTGTTGTTTCAGGATGAATTTAAAGCCTATAAATGTCAGTAAAGTCATTGATATAACTTCAGAAGATTAAAGTTAAGGCCCTCAGTTTCCCTTCTGTTTGCTGTTACCTGGGTTGGATGCTGCCTGCACGGTTCTTTCCTTGACAGTCAGAACCTTCTGTAAATGACTAAAATTGCACTTCCTCTTCCTGCTTTTCTCCTTAGACACGACCTCGGTGGCTGAGACTCGGCTCAACAATCCCAGCCTCGGAGACGGAGCGAGCGTCGGCGGCCTGACGGGCCTCAGCCTCAGTGTCAGTGGGAGCCACATGGAGCGCTGCGGCATGAGCTCCACACAACGGGACAACATGAGCGACAACGCCAGCACCACAGCCCTCGCTGGGACCAGCATCACCGGCAGCCTCTCCGGCAGCTGCTACAACAGGTAATAAGACTGGACCTGGAGGATCTCTATATCACTGCTATAAATGTTCAGGAAAAAAAATCTAGAAGAGTGCTCATTTCATGCAGGTGTGTTTATAAATTTGCACACTTCATTTTATTTATTTTTTCTGAGCAAGGCAGTAATGTAGTGCATGTTGATTATTCTGAGATATTAATATTCAGTGAGAGTTAATGGTTACCTTTCATGGTATTGTCTTGGGAAATCTTTCTCTAAACCCACAGAACCCAAAACAGTTTTATGTGTGTTTCTTTTCTCTGGTTACATTATTACTCACTGTAGGCTTGTTTTTCACTGCAATATATAACCTGCACCTCGATAGAAACCGCACAATCATGGCTAGATGTGGGGAGAACTCAAAATGTCTTTTGTTTAGTATTACACAGTTAAAATGCAATAAGTCATTAAAAATTAAAAGACACAAGTTGAATTTCTTTGATCATTTGTGTTTGCAATATTGGGGAAAGAGGGACAGGGGCTCTACATCCTACATATACACTTTTACAACCTCTACCTCTCCTCCGAGCTCTGTGTAAACACAGCCTGCAGTTTAGTTGACTTGTCACTGAATTTTTGTCCACATGACTGTTGGTCTCCACTTTGTAATTCAAGGCTCCCCAGTTGCACTAAGGAAATATTTTGATGAAATATCACTATTCTAAGCTTTGATTTGGTTATTTTTCTTGATGGAAGCATTTGATGAACAGAATTCATCCAAGGACCATAGAGAATGATAACTTAACAACGGTACTAGATAAAACAAATATGTGGTGACTGGTCACTGGTTTTATATTTTGTGTCACTTGTTATTTCCAGGATGGAGGTCCAGGCTGATGTGCAGAAAGAGCGCTGCAGTCTGAGCGGGGAGTCAGCCACCGTCAGTCTCGGGACTATCAGTGACAACGCGAGCACAAAAGCCATGGCAGGATCTATCCTCAATGCTTATATGCCTCTGGAAAGGTCAGCAGTCAGAGCGTGCTCATCCTACATGTTGCAACAGCACATTTCTGACCTATTTTAAAAGAAAAAAACCTGTCCTGGTTTTTCTAGTACCTTATTTCCAGACACCCTGTGGTCAGTTGTTTGAAGGAAGCTCATTGTGCTTTTTTCTAAGTATTCACTGTACTGTATGTTTTCTGCTTTAGTAGAAAATTATGGTGGAAGTGCATAATAACAAATTTCAGGGGTAATTCAGGGTTGATTTGGTTACTTGAGTTATTTATAGAGTTAATGATTTGTCCTTTTACCGTTAGTTCATTTTGAGTGATTTTATTTTGCAGAGACAATAGTCTGGAAGTTCAGGCAGAGGTGGAGTCCAAACAGGAGAAGGTGAGGCACTGCAGCGCCAGCAGCAGCCTGGATGAAGCCAGCTGTAGCAGTAGCACCAACGGCCTTAAAGGTGCTAGCGGCGGCACATGCTCATGCACGTCTGCCTGCTGCTGTGCGCAGCACGACAACCAATGCTGCTTCTCATCGCCGTGGTCAAAGGAACCCTCCACTTCAGGTGACAATAGGAGCAAAGGAAAGCTTTGGAAAAGAGCCAGCAGCAGCAGCAGCAAGGGAGAAACTAAAATTAACGAGACCCGGGGAGATGTGGACGCTCAGCTCCTGGAGCAGGGCAGCACCAACTCCTCTGAGTTTGATTCACCATCGCTGAGCGGCAGTTTGCCCTCAGTGGCCGACTCACACTGTAGCCACTTCTCATCGGAGCTCAGCTGCTCGGATCCTGAAACCTCACGACCAGCTCATCCACCGTGCTCCGCCCCAATGGACCACCATCCCGCCACCGCCTTCAATGACGTCACCATCGCACCCATGCCCGAGGTGGAGCACGACCGCCTGGAGCACTATCCACCTCAGAGTAGCCATCCAGCCTTCACCCACCGCCTACTGTCGTCATCTCCACCTGCTTCACCAAAAGAGGGAAGCAGTGGGACGTTCCTGCACATCAGCGAGGAAGGCAGAGGCGACATTGGAGACACCGACCCGGAGAAAGACGAGAAAATAAAGGAGACCACCAAAAACACTGCCACGCAGCCTGTAAGCCCAGCAATGAAGCGCTGTATACAGACGGATATCTAAAGGAGCTCTCCTCTTCTTTGGGTATTGCCGGTGTTAGCACTGCTAGCTCAGTCAGCCTTATCGCCTAGTTTCAATCTTGAGTGCATCTTCAAAGCCGGTGGTCAAGTTTAAGGCTAAAAAGTCTAATTATATTTTAACTGCTGTGGAGGCAGGAGTATTATGTGAATGTCAGCCTGTACAGTTACAGAGAGGGTCGAGGTCCAAGTTGGAAAGAGATTTTGTGAATGAAGTAGACGCGAGAACAGTAAAGTCAAGCAAGATGAGTTTGTTCTGTTCTTCAGTGAAAGAGCAAGCAGCCATGTGTGAACAGAAGTTCCAGCCAGGTCAGTAGGTGGAGTTGAATGTATGTGGATGGTGTAAAGTATGTTATCAGCGTGGTGAGATACTACAGAAGGCCCATCCAGCAATTATGATGATCTGCAAAATCTGACCCCTGAATGATTGCAAGCTCAAGATCCCTTTTCCTGATGCTCACCCAAAGCAGAACTGATAAAAGCTGGATAGGAAGAAGTAAATATGTCCGATATTCTTTTCAATAGTAAGTTGAGCTGCTATGTTAAAGCCTGTTTTTCCCTCGTGACACCTGCAAATATCTGTTTTTTTCTTCGGGGATTTGCATGAATCAGGGATGGATATGTCATCACTGTGGTCCACCGCTGTGCCGCCAGTTCATTCTGTGACTTCTTCAAATGGCATGAGAAACACCACAGCTAAAGTATTGTCGAACCTAAGAGGGACCAATCCATACAGTAGCAAATTTTATTTTTCCATAATCACCTATAAGAAGAATTATTCTTGTTGCTTTTTGTTTATAATGTGACTCTTGTTTTTTGTGCTTTGTCTTTGCTTATTTTTATTTTCCATTTTGGGAAAGTTGGTGTTAATGTTGAAGCCCTGTGTTGGGTCCAAACTTTATAGTATGATCGGGTGAGACGCCTCAAGCTGCAGCCTTTTTTTCCCTTTTAAAACATTGGGGATTTAAGACAGTTGACATCTTGCATTAATTCATCTTCACAAGCCCCTGTCTGCACCAAAAAAAAAAATTGTTTATGGTTGCACCTGCGCAAATGTAAACCAAGTTTTCACTGCAGTTTTTCCTGTATCATGGAATTGTGAGAGGTTTATATAAGAAGGAGAGTTTTATGTTCTTCCATGCAATGGTAAAGGAGAAAAGCCCAAATTTTTTAATATCAAACTGTAGCATTTCTTACAATTTATGGGGCTTGTTTTAATTATTAGTCACTAAAAACTGGGAAGTCAACCAAACTATGTATTTGCAATAATAAGCTCTGATATACTTAAAGGTGCAATGAGAAACTCTTGTGTGTTTGAGCACATGCATCTGTCAGTGATTTAATATTCAGTCATGAATTTATGATATACGGTAAACGTTTTGATTCTCCCTCAGTAATATCCAAATCAAAATCTAATGTCTGATTCAGAGATTTGGGTGTATTTTAACGAAAATACGTTTTCTGTTGTTCTCTTAAATCCTTCCAATGATTAATGCAAATGATTTTTATATTTGTTGGACCCACAGTGCCTTTGGGGGGAAATCCTTTGTATTATGTTTTTATTTTTATTTCCTTTTCCTCATTCTGTATGTCTTCAAATGATAAGCATAAAAGTCATGAGGGAGTGAATTCTATTTGCCCTACAAAATGCTTGAAATCTCATGTTGAACACTCACCGTCCCCCGAATGCTAATGCTAGCTGTTACACTAGCTTGTGTAGCCTACCAAAGACTGCTCGGGACTGCTCTCAGGCCACTGCAGTTTAAACTACAACACTTGACAGAATCGCTAATGGAGTTAATGATACCTGAATGATTTCTGCTTTAACACAGTTAAGTCCATGAGGTTTAAAAGTGGCCTCTGCGCATTAGAATATTTTTCCCTAAAGTAGCCAAAGTCAGTTCACCCTGTGTTGTCGGTCAGCTCTGCAATTTGAGCATCAGATGTTGCGTTCAGCGAATTGTCAGCCTGGCCACAGATTCTCTGCTGTGATGTCGACTGGCCAAGCTCAACGCAGAGTTGGTCATCAGAGAAGCTGTGGCGTCGACTGAAAGAGCGTCTGGGCGCCTCAAACGCCTCCAAAACACCTGTTAAATACCTGTGAGTTTTATATTATTATTTGAAGACTAGTGCCAGGTCTGTTTTCTAACTTGGTCAAAAGAAGCTTATGCTATTCGAAAAGGTATATATTCCCTAATTATTTGCTTTATAATGTGCATGTAAATGCATATCCTTAAACAATAAAACTCTCAATAAAGCTTGTTGTCTGTATATTTCTCCATGAAAATGGTGGTTTCCTGCAGTGTAGTCACTCACACTTTATGCTGCCTCGTAAACAGGAGTGGCTTAAGTTTATTATATTAAGTGACTTCTAATTTTGCTGCAGTGTTTTTTTTGTTGATTCCCTCCAGCTGCACATCCAGTTGAACTTTGTCATGAAAGTCGAAGACACAAAGGCTCATTAAAGCATCCACATAGCAGTTTATTATTTACATCTGCATTCAAACTATTTACATACAGTACATGCTCTTTACATTCCATGAAGCATGTCAGGCCTCATATTGAGTGTTTTCATTGAGTTGAGATTTTTATGCTTTTATTTAGACAATATAAGTGGGGGGGAAGGGTTAAAAGTAAAATAAAACTAGTCAAAGTGTATTAATACATTAATACTTCAAAGTGTGAATGAAGTGGAAGTTGTGGCACATTGTGCTATACAAGGATTCACATTTGTGTGTGTCATAGGGCTGATGTGAATTTCAGAATTGAGATATTTAAAAGCTGCACACATTCAAACAAGTGTTTTCAGTTGTTTTGGTTAATTAGGCTTCTGCTCTATTGAGTGACAAAAGTCCAATTTGTTCCAATAGGTGTGAAAATGCAAACAGATGAGTCAGGTAACTCAATCAAGCTCAGTCTGCACACATCCACACAGACGTAAGAGGAGCTCTAATTAGGAAAATGAGGTGGAAACACCTGTGTTTGTGGCTGCCGGGCTTAGAAAGTGTAGAGCAAAGGTCTGGATATGCGCTTCAAGATCTTTGATGGAGTCTCACTCTGAGGGTGAGCTGGTGGACTGACGGAGAAAGACGCTGGTTGACCTTTAAGATGCTAATATACTGTCAGATAATGAATTCCAAATATTGTTTATTAAAGGACTTGAACCAGCTGATGGAGGAGCCGGGCGTGAATTGAGCTGGATTAGTTTATCAGACCGGACTGCTTGGGGGTCATATCAAGTGTCCCCCTCACCTCAGCTTTTCTTATGTTCTGACTGTATGTTTAACGCAACATATATTTGACTTGTGAATGAAGGCTGTGAGGGAGTCTGTGAGCAGAGCAGATTAAAAGGTGAGAACGAACCTCCTGGTCTAGCTCCTTGTTGCAGCTTGAGGGGTTCCCAGTTATGGAAAAAGTCACAGAGGACGCATTAAGAAAACGGTCGCACCTATTCACACACAAAGACACACACAGTCATCCCGGTTACATTCAAGATTGAACCTGAGTCCTGCAATAAGTCTTACAGTACACGATGAAGTAACCTGTATCTCTACCTTCAGTGGCAACCAGAAGTGACAATTTCTATGTATTAATGCCTTAAACACTGAGCTCAGGATTTCTATTTCAACTAATTTAAATCACTATTTACCATCTTGACTTACAGTTAAGTCATAATATCTCACTTTGGGACTTTGGGGGGTCTTTAGCTGTAGAAATGTTTTCTAGTAAGTTGTTGGCTTATCTTTTATAGCAGCAGCAGTAATGATAACACACGTAAACAATGACCAATGCCTTTAAATTGCTGGAATAGCTGAGACTTTGGATACATAAAGATTGTAGCAGACATTTTTCGGTCCCTTATCTCTGCACACAGCTGAGTTGAATCTGTCCGTGATTTCGTCATGAGCTCAGTGAACCTTTCTGTGACCCAACACAACCTCTTTCACGCAAATCAAAATCAAACTTTGAATCTTGGCGTATTTCATCCCAACTGGTAGAAATCTCAATAAGGCACTCACAATACACTCCACCATAGAACATCGCCCCCTGTTACACAAATCTGTATACACAGTACATCATAATGTCAATGATTCATAGTGCAAGCAGGTCATGAGTACCTTGACGTTAGCCTTTTTAAACGAAGCTGCCCGTTAGGTAAGGTTGCGTACTCAGGAGTTATGGTGCGGTTTGCACACGTTGCAGATGGTGCAGAGCTGAAAGAGCGCTGGTCGTCCTAGGAGCCCGTCCCGGGACTTAAAGCCAGCCATTTCCATTTTTACAAGTCTTACTACGGCGGACGTCTTTGAGAGTCCTTTTTCCTCCATAAGTGCGACAGTACAGAATGTGTCCACACCTGTTTCATTCCCCCGCCTCCATATTGCTCCACAAACATCAAACCTGGAGGAAATGACCAAAAGTCAGCCTCTTAGTGGTGGTGGTGGTGGTGTGTGTGTATCTATACATGTAGACAATCTTTACCTTCGGTGTGTGTGCAGTGCTGTCCATCAGGCTCTGTCTCAGCAAGCCCGTCACCACCTCAAGCTCCTGCTCAGCCTCTCGAACGTTGGGGTCCAGCTGGAGGACTTCCTGGAGGTCACTGCTGGCCGACAGGTAGTCCTAACACACACACACACACACACACACACACAAAAAGAAATTAGGAGAGAGTGGGAGAAAATAACAAACCCCTAATCCGACTGCTTCAACAGAACCAGCGCGTGTCTGTGGCACCTGTAAACCCTTATAAGCCAGGGCTCGTCTGTAGAAGGCTTTCTTGTTGCTCGGCTCCAGCTGCAGTGCGGAGTCACAGTCCTGCTTGGCCTCTTCAAAGCGATTCAGCTTCAGGAAGCAAATGGCTCTGAAGAAGAGCAGAAAAGAGAACAGGAGTCAGAGACGCAGCATGTCCATGTCTGTCATTCAGGATCCTGCGACAGGTAATGGTACACTCTGGTAACTGGAGAGACAGGCCTGGTATTGCAGTTTGAGGGTTTTCCCAGTTATTTATTCTCTAATCTGCGAGCAAATCAGCTTTTCTGCAGAGGAAACTTAGCAAATGCTAACATTTCTGTTCAATACTGTACATAATCCTTTAGAAATATATTAAGTAAATGAAATCTATACTTTTGCAGGTGTTCAACTGCATAAACCATCATAAAACCAAAGTTAAATTAACCTTAAGTCTCAGCAGCAATGTTTGACGACACTGTAGCAGACTGGGGTGGAAATGAGGATGATCATGTGGTGCCCTCTACTGTTTTTCCTATCATACTGTCCTTAAAGGAACTCATCAGCCAATTTTAGACTCAGCATCATGTTGCATCGTGAGCTCTGGGACAGTCCCACAGAAGAGTGGAAAAATGTTGCCTGGTCTGATGAGTGTCGATTTCTTCTGCGACATTCAGATGGTAGAGTCAGAATTTGGCATGAAAAACATGAAAGCCTGGATCCACCCTGCATTTTATCAGTGGTTCAGGCTGCTGCTGCTGGTGTAATGGTGTGGGGGATATTTCCTTGGCACACTTTGGGCCCCTTATCATTTAAACACCACAGGATACCTGAGTATGGTGGCTGAGCTTGTCCATCCTTTGAGGACCACAGTGTGCCCATCCTCTAGTGGCTACTTCCAGCAGGATGACACACCACGCCACAAAGCTCAAATCTCAAACTGGTTTCTTGGACATGACAAAAATGAGTTCAGCAGGTCTGAGCCCAATCATGGATGTGCAGCTGACAAATCTGCAGCAACTGTGTGATGTTATCATGTCAATGTGGACCAAAATCACTGAAGAAGGTTTCCAACACCTTGTTGAATCTATACCATGAAGAATTAAGGCACTTCTGAAGGCAACAGGGGGTCCAACCCAGTACTAGTAAGGTGTACCCAATAAAGTGGCCATCAAGTGTGTAATGTCGCAAAAGCATCAGTTCTGGGGCTGCTCGACTTGACGACAGAGAGGACTGTTGTTGTTGTTGTTGTTGTTGTTGTTGTTGTTGTTTGTGGCGTCTGTCAGGTTGGTGATTTGACAAGTTAACATATTGAGCCTGGAAGCATCTTGCTCACAAAACCTTCAAAACTTAGACCTGATGAAGCCCCCAGCAGATAACCTGAGACTTTTATTGTACTCCACTATATCTGACAGCTTAAGTTACTTTTCAGATTACAATTTTCCATATCCTTCAGATCCAGTGATAACCATGTAACTCCACACATGGTGATCTTGAATTTTAAGGATCAAGTGTTCCTTTATGGGTTCAGGAAGTTCTTCAATTTCTTAATCTAAATGAACTCTTTAAAAAGCCTCCTGGATTAGCTGGAAAATGCATTCCCTCAAAGCTGAAAATAGGCTGCTTTTCTGAGCTCATGAAAACTTTTTATAGAGACGTGGTTCTGACAGGACAGAAAAGCTACAAGATCTGCACACATATGATGCATTGCTGTAGATAAACTACCCAACAGTAGATGAAGTAATAATCTAAAAAATAAGAGAATACATGCTTTTACTTGAGTAATGCACTGAATGCAGTACTTTTACAGTGTGGTACTGATACTTTAGCCTCAGTAGAAGGTCTGAACAGCTCTTCTGGTTGTTTCAAGCATACCTGTTTGTGTAGAGAGCACATTCGTCAGGTTTCAGGGGGAGACATTCACTGTACTTCTGCAGCGCCTCCTGGAAGTGGCCTTTCTTGACCAGATCGTTGCCTTCCCGTTTCAGTAAAGTACAGCGGGCCTCTTTTCTTCTGGCTGTGGGCAGAAATGTGCAAGTTTGCAAAACTCATTACTGAAATATGAAAAAAGTGAAAAAACTGTCACGTTAAAATGAGTTCTTCCTGATTTCTCAAAACAAGTAGACTTCCTGAGATATTTACTTTTTCTTTTAGCGACTTCAGTGTCAGTGGATGCTCTGGGTATAATCCACATATCTTATGAGGCTGTATTGAATATTGTTTGCCTTTCAAGAAGCTTTTCCCATCAGCTCAGCGCACAAACTTCTTCAGGAGTGATCAATAGATCCATCAGCCTGTCAGTGGCGGTACCAACAGACCAGACTCTGGTGAGCTCACTGCTTACAGAGCTCTCTGCTGTGCTGAGAAAGCCACTATATCTAATGACTTGGGGAAATGGATAGATACATACACAGACACAGAGTGAGATGAGACAACTGGCCCACCAAGGCCTGACAGTCACACTGGCCTCGTGCATGTACCCTCCGTTATTTTTCCTCTAAATCAATAAAGCACCAGTAATCTATATGAATCATCACTGCAGCTGATACAAACATGGTTTGAAATAACAATAAAAACAAGAGAGTTAAATACATAAAAACTGAAGTATAGCAGTTGCTAAATGAATCCACACTCATCAAACACAATAATAACAACCCTAATTTTATTTATCAGAAATCTGAATTTTTCTAGAGATGAAGAAACTTTAAAAAAAGGATAAAACACCATAATTAAATCAGAGGTGGTGGTACCTCCTGGTGCAAATGCATTTTGAGTATTTTGAACAATCATCTGTTATTAATCTCTTATGACAATTTGCCTGTTTGTTGTAACAACAGTATGATATCAAACTAAGACTAAGCTCTTTTTTGGCCATCTTGCGAGCGTCAGGAGACTAAGAGGATTTTAAATATCAACATCAGCGGTGACAGCTCAACCACAGTGCAGCACTACATGGTCTGTGGCTATTCAAAGCACATTGGCTTCACACAGGAGGCAGATTCAGCAAACAAACTCAGGTCGTCCTGTGAACAGCCGATGTTGTGTTAATTGAATGCACACATGGAGTCAGATCTCTATTTCAAGAAAACCACAGAGAACTTTAATGTCTTTAAATTGTCACGATGACACAACTGTGTTGTATGTTTTAAAATAGGGAATATATTTGAATAGCATCTAAGGAGAGCTGGGAAAAAAACATACCTGTTGTCTAATCTTATATTTCTGTCATTAATCTGTATTTAATGCATTCCAGGACAGCATTTGGTGATGAATATACTTTTTTTGGTTGTTCGAACTTTTCCGGATTGATTGTCGGAATCTCTTCGTCCACAGACATGACTTTACTGTATTTAGACTACTGGTTTAGACTTCTACAGGTGGAGAGAGTGAAGGCGAACATGATACCGAGTGTAACCAGCTGAGGAAGCGCACTCCTTTGTGTGTTTTACTCACAACACAGGTTCCTGGTTCCAGACTGACTACTCAAAGACTCAAAACAGTTGGCATCTCCTGGTATTTTATCCTTTAAAAGCATAGAATTTGCAGGATTATGCCTGGATTATAACCTCTGTTTCCCCAGCAACAGCAGCATGCTGTTCTGAGATTAGCTCTGTTCTGTCTATGTGTGCTTATATGTATATGCCTGTTTATGGGAGACGTGTGTAGTGCATACTAATAAAGCAGTTTATTTGCTAGTTTTTGCAGCATATCTACTACATGCATTTAAATATATTTGAACGAATATATGATACATGTGGAGGCTTCTGGTCTGTGTGAGCAGGAGCAGCCTAGAGGAAACCTGACCTGGATTGTTCCATTACAGCAGCGCTTCACTCTGTGTGGATCGCCTTCCCCTCTGCATTATTGATGATCCACCCAGACACGCACACACATACGATCAAACACACACACACACACAATCTCTCAGCAGGAGCGTCTTCACCACTGCTCAGCATTTACACACTGACTTTCATCGACCGACTTGTGCTGCTGCCTTTACTTATTTTGCCACCCACAATTCATTAAGGTGCCAGATTCCTTTTATGTCAGGGCAAGAAAATATGTGTCCAAATGTGTGTGCGCTTGTGAATGACTGAGGGGAAAAACTTGGAGGTTATTTACCATTAGCACATTTAAATTACACCATTTTGTGGTTAAATTGACACCCTCACATTTAAGAGGAAGTGATGTCACCGACCTTCCTCCTGAGCAGCCCTGGCGGCTCGGGCTTGAGCCACTTCGGCGCTGACCGGTCTGTCTCTGTGCTGCTGCTGGACGGACAGAGGGACGACGGGAATCTCTGGAAGATTCTCTCTCCAGCCTGGCCCGTCCTGCTCAATGAGCAGCTTGGTGATCCTGGCCGGACACACAGAGGGTACAACACGCGGCATGAGCACAAAGTGTTCTGTAATTAGCCGGATTAAAGCTGCAACCACTCCAGGGTTGGTGGGCTCCACTCTGATGCTAAGAGGAGGGCCCTGAAAAAGAAGCAGCCACATGGAATTCAGCCATCATTGATTTTATTATTCACACCTGTGCTGTTCCTGCTGTGACATCCAGAGCAGAGGTCTGATGAGCAGAGTAAGTGAGCCCACAGCTGTGTGGGTGGATCGTGGGTGAGCAGGCCTTTTAAAAATGAATATACTAAGCATGTGTAGATTTCTTGTAAACTAACTGCAAAAACAGTATACTACAAAGAGTAGATACTGTATACAAATAGTATGCAGTATGGACGCATGAAAATGTGCAAACTCTCAGGCTTGATGACACATGATCAATAAGCTATTCATCCCTTATAAAATGCAAGATACCAAACATACTGCATGGCATGCTGGGGGAAACGTGTATAAAATGATGCACTTGTCACCTTAGTATTTTTATTTGGTGCTGTGAAGGCAGCTATAAAAAAACAGTGAACTTTCTTCAACGCTTTTGAGCGAACTCGTAGATTTCTTTACAACTTTGGAGTTTCTTCTCTGTTTTCAGCTGACCTGTGGACGCTGTCGTGAGCCGCCTGCACCCCGGTGTCTATCTGCAGGACGGTCTTATAATCCACGTAGGCCTTTCTGTAGCGCTCAAGTGACTCATAGGCCACGGCTCTGCGCAGCAGGGGCTTCAAGGAGTAGGGCTGCAGCTCCAAAGCCCTAAGAGGATCAGAGAGACGCACAGACAGAGGATCAAACTGTCTACACATGCACACTGTGTCACAGGTTTAACTGGGCTAATCTGAAGCTCTCCATTCATGAACACGAGTATTTTACTATAGACATGGAGGTTCCTGCAGCCTCCTGACACCACGGTCATGTAGTGTGTTCATAGTTTATACTCGTCAAGTAAAAGTACCAGTGAAGCTGGATAATAAGGAGCAGAACAGACAGACTGAGCTCAACTGAACTTAACTATAACAGCTGAAATCTTACATGTTGGGACAAAGGAAAATGCAGCAATAGCAAATATCTTAGAGGGGAGCACCACTGATTCTACATATTAAGAGCTGGGAAGTACTATTGCATGTGAAGCCTTTTGAAGCTCAGGAGGGAACTGCAGGAAATCAGATAAACTGACTCAATTGATGTCACTTGAGTCAGCATCAGTTGGAGTGAAAACGAGAAAATAAAAAAAAAATCCAGGTATATAGAGTTTGGAGGAAGTGATCTGAGCAGACCTCTGTAGCCCTGGTCCTTATCACTGCTGGAGTAGCTTTAGGCTATATTAGCCGCTACTCGCATAACACACCAGATCACAGCCAGAAAGACACAGGCACACAGCCAACACTTACTTGGTACAGTCCTGTATGCAGTCTGTGCTGTTTCCATCCTTCAGGTAACAGGCTGCTCTGTTGGAGTAGAGAATACACAGGTCTTCTGGACTGTCAGTGCCTGCAGGGGGGAACAACCACAATGCACATATCTGAGAGACCACACGCTGAAAGAACACCCCAATCATAGTTGATGTCAATACCACACAAGGGCGTAAGGACAGACTAGTGCTTCACATCAAAACGGCTCTGTTTAACTTTTACTTTGTGGCCTTATAGTCTCGAGAGGTCCAGATCAAGGAGAAAAAAGAAGGACAGAGGCAGCTCAATTTAAAGTGCAGACTGCTCCGAGATGCTGAGGGGTTGAATGGTAGACAGATGAATGGCTGTGCTATCAGTCCCTCTGGTAGAGTCATTTTCTACTCTGTCCTCTCACCTCTGAGCCTCCACTGCAGCTTCACAGCCGCCAGCAGAGCATCAGTCATAATTTACTGCTTCAGTGCCCAAAAAACAGTCAACAGCACTGATGCTCCTCTGAATGTATGACAATAAGACATCATCACACGCTGTTGTCCGGGCTTTCTCTCTGTTGCATCTGCTGTGACATTAACTCCAGTCTAATCTTTTTAAGTCTGTCGCCAGTGCTGCAGAAAAGGCCATCCCTCTGGCCAGCAATGAGAGTAAAAGTTGGCTGAGTGCTCTTAAAGGTGCGGCATGACATTCAATCTTACCTGAAAGCCTCATGCACTAGCACATGACTCCCTCTCTACGGTCAGTGGTGTTGTCTCGTGCCAACACTCCACCGCATTCACAAATCAGCAGTGACGCCTCAAGGCTCAGCTGCAGGTTTTGGCTGTTTGATCTAAAAAACTTGTGATAATCAGCTCACTAATCCACACGTGTGACTGATCTGAAAACTGACCTGCACTCTTCACGTAGGGTATCAGGCACTTGCATGCTGATTTGGTAAATATACGTAGGAAACTGTGTAGCGTGACAAGCATGAGCATAATTCAAAATTCATTTAAAACTGACATGGGATACCGTGGATTCTGGAGCCAAATGACTCTCTGAGTCTGCTTGCATCTGATACCCTTAGTGCTACTACACAGATGCTAGAAGAGGCCTTCTGTCTGTCTGTGTGCCATCGATCTGTTGCTGTTGCTATTAGAGTGACTTGTAGGCCGTCAGAAGTTGCTTTTGAAGACATGTCTTCATCAAAAAGCACAGCTGAATGACATATTTTCACTCAAAAGATGATTTTAAAGCAGGTGTGAATAAATAAAGTATGAGGCTCATGATGTATCAAGATGAATCATTACTATTGTAGTTTTGACTGTTCTAGTCCCTATTAAAGCTGAAACAATTAGTTGATTAATCGATTAAAACTTAATCAGCAGTAATTTTTATAATTAAACAATTGTTTGTCATTTTTCTAAGCAAAAAAATCCAGATATTCACTGATACCAGCTTCTCAAGTATGAATTTCTGCTGGGTTTTTTTTATCCTCTATGATGGTAAACTGAATGTTATTTAGGTTTTGGACTGCTAGTTGGAAAAAACAAGAATTTTGAATACTAAATCTGCACATAAATCTGCCATTTATGAACCAAACTAGTAACTGATTCTTTAAGAAAATAACAGCTAGCTCACCACACATAGATTTAGCTCTCATTTGGCAGGCAGCTGGCACTATATATTGTTCATATCAGATTTAGCAACAAACAATTTCTATTACAATACATGACTGAGGGTAAAATATGTTTTGTAACTTCATTGTCTAATCAATAAACATGCATCTTCTTAGATTAAATAATGATCATGAAGTGAATTCTTTAAGAGGACACAAAAACTGTTCATATCTTCCCCACCTGCTTCAGCACATCCATCAATGGCCTGTGTGTACTTTTCCAAGGCGTCCCCAAACTGGCCATGTTTGAAGAGATGGTTCCCTTCATTCTTGAGCCGGGCCAGGTGAGGGGGAAGGGCCCCGGCAGGGGCGTCCAGGTAACTTGTGTCCACTGCAGGGCTGCTCTGCTCCTCTTGTCCACCCACTGGGCTGCTTTCCCTGCCATTGGCCACCCCCTTCTCTGGAGCTCTGTGAGTCTGGGGCTTCTCCACGCTCCCTCCACCCCGGCTTCTCGTCCCGCTCCCTGCTGTGGCCTGATCCGATCTACCTGCCCCTCCTCCGCTGCCCGGGGGCTTCTCCTGTGCGTTCCCCATAGTTGCGCTCCCTCTGCAGTGTGTCCGAACTCTTCCTCCCTCCCAGCCTGTCCCTCTCGCAGAGCTGCAGCTACATCTGTGCCTGGCTGGGGATTTCTGTTGGACACGCCCCCTGGATGAGTTCTCGTGTGTGACGTCACTGAGGGGGGGAAGTGCAACAGCGATGCAGTGCTGCAGTAGGACAGCTCTGATGGGAGAGCCTCAGATTAGACTTCAGAGCGAAGGGCTCTGGTGGCTGGACTAAGATGGAAAATACAGAAAAACAGACAGAAATATGAAAAGAAAATGAATGATTGGCTGACAATGAGGCACTTTGATGCTAAGAGAAACTACTAGATATTTGAAACACACAGTTGTTTTCATGTTATGTTAAACCTGTGCTTTTCATGCCATTACATGTTAAATGTCTGCTGTGAAAATGATGGCTTAACATGTTATTTCTCCTTTGTGTGATCTGTACAAAAACCAAAATACGTTTCACTGATGGAGTCTCCTCTGGTTGCCTGGCAACTGCTCCCTGCCAAGAAATAGTCAGAAATATATAACCCCCCGTAAAAAGTGTAGTGGTGTACTGTTGAGTTTTTCTACAAATTACACAAACATAAAGTGCTAACTAGTGAGCTTGAGATGCTGATGGGGGGGATGTTGCCTTTGGATTGAGCCAGGCACGCTCACTCAAATCTTTATGCTAAGCTAACTGGCTGAAGACCTATATTTACCATACAAGCATGAGAGTGGTATCAATCATCTCACTTAAGTTTTGGCCAAAGGTAAACTTCCCAAAATGTCAAACTATTCCTTAAAAAGCTGTACACCTTCACATTGCATCTCAAATGATACAAAGCAGCTGTACTACTGTTTCATTTCTTAGCTTGACAGGTGCAATAAATATATGGAACTATGACTAAACTTTGTTATAATAATAATTATGATTATTGGACCAGACCAGTGCAACCCCCTGCATGGGGTTACATGCTAAATTGGGACATTATTAGAACAGGAAAGCAGAAAAAAAAAAAAACTTTCCAAAGCAAAACTGTTCATTTCATCACTTTCCTCTGATCCGTGTGTTTTAATTGCAAATCAGTGGATAATTCAAGACATTTCATCTTTTCATTCAAACAAAGGAAACAAGAGATTGATTTTTTTTAAGGGCTCGTAAGCCATAAAAGAACCACTGAAATAGGCTATGAACATATTATAACTGAAACTGAAAGATAAATAATGGTTAACTATCTCCCACAGTGAGAAAGTAAATGAATAGAGAAACATGTACAAGAATTGAGAAATTAGCTTTTAAAAGGCTAAATGTCATAATTCATGTTCCAGTATTCATCTAGACATTACTTTGAAAGATAACAAATAAGAAAAACTAGTGAAAACAGTCACGATCAGTGAAAATCATGTTTTTAATAAACCACAAATTACATCCATCACTCTTGGGCAAAAAAACAAAAAAAAACAAAAAAAAACAGCACTATCTGTTCTGACATGAAAATAGTGAGTTTAATTTAGAAATCTGGAGCCAAGCATGGAGGTCTATCTATTTACATGCTCACACACTACAAAAATAGTACAGAAGAATAACAATCAAAACTGCTGCTCTCCTCTTCTTCATCGGGCATCGAAAACAACCACTGAAATCAAAGAGTAAAGGAAATGTACAGGTATTATGGTCCTCATTTCATTCATGTGATTTATAATAGAAAGCCCTTTGCCATTACATAATATTTGACTGTTCATCAATATGAGGACTAGTATTTAATATCAACTAATAGCTGACATTACTTGTAATGTTTTCAGTAGGTTTGTTTACACACCTAATGGTACTTCTTTCTCACTTACAACTTAAATTCACTAGTTATGATTATGAATATACCTCAAATAAAAAAAATACAGGTCAAATTTCCTGCAGTTACAAATTACACATAAATCTTTCTAACAAGCATGTGTGCACACACACACACACACACACACACACTTAAAGGATACATCTCTTTGTTCTCTTCTTGTACATGATCCTGTAGCCGCACTCTCTGCATCGGATTGGATCACGGGCCTTAATTTCATTTTCAGTGTGACATTCTACAAGTAAAGAGACACAGAGAAACAGTATTACAGAAAACCCCTTAAATAAAGACTGATACACAGTTTATGACTATGTAATTTCAAAATTTATACTGAAGCTTTGTTTGTATTGGTCAGCTGTTGGAGGTTACTATATATGCACAATAGGGTCCAAAGGATGCAATATTTAAACAAAATGAATAATACATATTTACAAAGAAAACAGTATAGCTTTGATCATATGTTACATTTTCTTATCTAGAAGCCAATGATTTTCAGTTGCAGTGAAGCATTGCTCTTCTTCCTCTTGTTAAGGGAAAAACTGACTGTGTGAGCCATGTGATCTGTAATCTCATATGATGATTCAGTGTGTCAGTCTGTCATGAACTGATTCAAAACATCCTGGAACATTCTGGTGTAAAGAACTATTGTGGGTGTTTAATTTTTGTGTGCTAAGTTTGTCTCAAACGTGTGAAAAAGAAGGACGGGTGGCGAATCTCCATTTTAATGCTTAGGTTATATGTATACAATATCAGCTCTGTAAGTAATATCTTAATTTTGTTGTAGACATGCAGGCCAGAAAATCTGATTGTGAAATCTATGTAGCGCTGGCGATGTCAGCACTCTTTGTAGTATCATCTAGAAACATGTACAGTGCATAATGGATACATATTTCTAACGATGTTGAGGTGTCAAATGCGGTGTGAGCAGAACTGTATGCATGGCACAATGATTAATCATATATTGTATAAACCAATGCTTTTTGATCAAGGTGTTCATTCATGCCCATAGGAAATGATGAGTACATAATACTGCTTTCAAAAAGAAGCAGCCTTTTGGCCAACAGTAAAGTACAGTCACAGTACTGCTATTGAATCAATATTACTATTGTAGGTAATGATACTGTAGTAAAGTGTAGAAAGACACAAAACAGAAGTATCTATGGTAGCACTTGCAGAAATAAAAGATAAAAAAGAGGCAGCAGCAAGAGTTGCATTAAACGATAAAGTAGCGTTAGGTCTACTAGCATCGTTAGCAATAGTACCCACTGTAGTAACTGACTGTACTATTAACGTAAGCAGAAAATACAGTGTACCTCCACATATGTAGATCATAGGCTGCTGTTTGGGCGGTTGCAGATCTTTCTGTGGGTCCATTTTTGTTTCTATAAAAGACAGAAAGGAATGTTGACTCAATCACATCTGTATCGTTCCAGCATGCTAATACAGAAACAGCATGGCGATACCGACACGATTATCTTAAACCATCACAACCGGTTGTCGTAATGAACAACAAAACTATTAGAGAAATCTAAAAATGTAGGATTAATTTAGAGAACATGAAATGCAGACATGGAAAAGGTAAAAAAAAAACACATCTCACCGTTTTAGCACGCTAACTGCTAACTGTTTACCTCTCTTTTCATATCACACACACTGTCGTGTGCGCGCAAGCGTACAACTGTCGTCCATGTCGAAGCAAAGTGGTTTGTGATTGGTCAGAAGATACTCCGTCACATTAGTCATATTTTTCGATTGCGGAAGACAAAACAAATAAATATGAATATATGATGCGTTACATTGTACACTCAAGTGTTTATGGCTTGTGTATTGCAGGTTGCTCATGGTTTCTAGAAAGTATGTAAGGACAGAAGTTGCTTGTTTATTGTTTGCATTCCAGCCCAAGAGGGGGCGCTGTGCAAAAACTGCACCCCCATAGTGTCCATCATCTGACGAACACTCAGCTGGCCCTCCACTAACGTTTTAATATCAACGAGTCTGTCGACAATGTTCACATCTTGACCGTTGGGCCCCTAACTGCTATAACTTACAATTAGTCCGTTGCCTTTTTTCCTTAAAGTTCTACATCATGGAGCCGTCTGCGCCTAAAAGGTTTGTGAACATCTGCCTTGTTAAAAACGTGCTTGAAAGCCACTGACTAGCTAGCTGAAAGGCTAATGTAGACGGGAGCTGTCGTTCAGCTAGCGGATGCTAACTTAGTTAGCTTCGCCGGTATTCTATCAAACTTTCTACTCAGTTAACCTGAGTTAACTGTTCTTGAAGCAATGTGTTAAAGCCTCCAACATTTGTGGCTTTCTAGCTTTTTTTGTTGTTGGGTAACTGCTGATGTTAACTTCGTTAGTGCCTTATCGCGAGCAATTTGATACGTTATTATTCCGACACAGTAATGAATTGAGTCTGAACTCAAACGATCTGACATCTCCTAAAACAAATGAGTATACTTGGTAACCATTTCATTTATTTGTGTCATGTGTAAAGTGCTTAGTGAAAATAGTGCCTCTATCTGTTTACCATTTTTCCACATTACTTTTTCAGAGACCTTATCAACCTCCCTAATAAATTGCATATGAAGACACCAAAGGGCACCAAAACTTAATATCCACCAAAACAATTTGTGTTTGAGTGCATTATTCCCAATTTTTTATTAATTCATTGCTCTAACTTTATTCTAGGTAGTGGAAACCACAGTAATTTTGATTCCGGACGCTCCTCTGCTGTAGTGTTTTTGTTTGGTTTCACTACTTGTTTTTAGTTACTCTATAAAACTGAGGTTGCAAGTGACGTGTTTGTTCCATTTCTACAGCAAGCTGAAAAAACTGAGCGAGGACAGTCTGACCAAGCAACCAGAGGAAGTGTTTGATGTTTTAGAGAAACTCGGTGAAGGGTAAGATGTTTTTGTCATGACTACCCTCCATTTCCACTTGTGTGCCACTGACTATAGATATCTTGAGGCCATCAGACACAGTAGCCTGTACTTTTTTCAGATGCACATCTTTTCTTTTGTTATTCATTTGTTAATACTGTAATAGCAGCTAACTTTTTTTCCATTGTTGATTAATCTGTTGATTATTTTCTCGCTTAATTGATTAGTTATTTAGTTTATAAAAGTCAGAAAATGGGAAAAATATCGATCAGTGTTTCCCAAAGCCCAAGATGACGTCTTCTTGTTTGGTCCACAACCCGAAGATATTCAGTTTACTGCCCCAGAGGAGTGAAGAAACCAGAAAATATTCACATTTAAGATGCTGGAATCAAAGAATTTAAAAGAAAAAAAAAATCCAAATCAAAGTTGTTCTCAAGTTGTTGGCCATTCATTTGAGAGTTGACAACTAATCAATTAATCATTGCAGCTCCATATTGTCATTTATAAAATGCATTGTGGACATATTGTGACTAAACGTCTGTATGTGTGTTTAGTTCCTATGGCAGCGTGTTCAAAGCCATCCATAAGGAGTCAGGCCAGGTGGTGGCCATCAAGCAGGTACCTGTGGAGTCTGATCTTCAAGAGATCATCAAGGAGATTTCCATCATGCAGCAGTGTGACAGGTTAGGAGAGAACACAGCTTTCCCCAAACCTCCCAATTCACTTCTATCCTCAGAGCATCATATTGATTGTTGACTTTGCTCAAAGTTACATGTTTGATTTACCAGTATTGCTGCCATTAGCTGCTGCAGCTCTCTGTCCTGACGGACAACTTTTCTTATTCTGTTTTTGTTCTCTTTTGATAACTACTCTGTTTGGCATTTCCTTCTAGCCCTTACGTAGTGAAGTACTATGGCAGCTACTTCAAGAACACAGACCTGTGGATTGTCATGGAGTACTGTGGAGCCGGCTCTGTCTCTGACATCATCAGACTGCGCAACAAGACAGTGGGTTCTTACAGAGAATTATAGTTGTGGTGTTTGTGTGGCAGCACTAAAATGTTAGTGGTTCACAAAGGCTCAGAGTTCATACTTCTATGATATATTTCACTCAGGGCATATTGTTTATAATGTATATCCTAGACTGACACACCTGTGATGCTTATAAAGGCTCAGTGTCCTGATGACCGTTCTGGCCTTTATACGGTTCGTACCAAACTCTGTCTACTGTCTCCATTTTTAACAGTAGTGCACATGAAAAGATGAAAGGATAGATGGGCCGAATGGGCTATAGACACTTATAAAAGAATTTTAATAATTTGCAAAGCTCATTTAGCTGTGCCGTAGGGGAAACATTTAGTTGTTGATTGTTTGTCACGTACTGGCAAAACTGGTGATCTCAAAAAACTCAAGAAGTCATACTTACGTTACATACCTGAGTTACAAGGTTGAATTTCTTCATTGATTCTTGGATCTTATTTTGGCCTTGTGTTTCCTTTTACTTTCTCAAATCAGTTGACAGAAGATGAGATCGCCACTATCCTGAAGTCGACACTGAAGGGTCTCGAATACCTTCACTTCATGAGGAAGATCCATCGGGACATCAAGGCAGGGAACATCCTGCTCAACACTGAGGGGCACGCCAAACTTGCAGACTTTGGAGTTGCTGGACAACTAACGGTAACATTACAGCTGTTGTTTGAGGGGTGTACTAGTGACGTCAATGTGAATGTTCTCATCAAAGGTCCAGTTGGAACGTATAATCTTTAACTGATGTTGTGAATCCACATGAACCATTCAAGCTCATAGCATTGATACCAGCACTTCTTTACCTCTGAAGGACACCATGGCAAAGAGAAACACTGTGATTGGTACTCCGTTCTGGATGGCCCCTGAGGTGATCCAGGAGATAGGCTACAACTGTGTGGCTGACATCTGGTCCCTGGGCATCACGTCTATAGAGATGGCAGAGGGCAAACCCCCCTACGCTGACATCCATCCCATGAGAGTGAGTGTAACCGTGGTTTGTTGAGGAAGGGTGTTTAGACCCAGCTACTTCTCTCTGAACCAGGGGCTTAGAAAGTTTGGATTTGAGGTGCCTAAAGAACAAATGGCTGACATGATGCCTTGTGATGTTTTTTTTCCATTTTCTTTGTTATCCCATCTGACTTTCTGAATCCTCTCTGTGCTCCTCCAGGCTATCTTCATGATCCCCACCAACCCCCCTCCAACATTCAGGAAGCCGGAGCTTTGGACAGACGAGTTTACAGACTTTGTCAAAAAGTGTCTGGTCAAGAATCCAGAGCAGAGAGCAACCGCCACACAGCTCCTACAGGTAGGAGGAAGGACACACACATAAAAACTTTTAATAGCAAAATATAAATACCTGGGGTGAACAAAATAACATGGATGCTCCCTTTGTGTTTACACTGTGTCAGAGAACCATTGAGGTGCTAAGCATTATCAGTTACCACAAACACTCTTTTTGTCTCTCTCTCTCTCTCTTTGTTATGTGTTCTTGTGAATGTCCAGCACCCATTCATCAGCCAGGCCAAGCCGGTCACAATCCTGAGAGACCTGATAACTGAGGCCATGGAGATGAAAGCCAAGAGGCAGCAGGAGCAGCAGAGAGAGCTGGAGGAGGACGACGACAACTCTGTACGTATGCTGAGGTGTCAACAAAAAGTTTGTGTTTAAGCAACCCCTCGATTTGACTGGACTTGTTTAATGGGCATATGATCATGTCCAGGAGGAGGAGACCGAGGTGGACTCTCACACTATGGTGAAGTCAGGCTCAGAGGGGGCAGGAACCATGCGGGCCACCAGCACCATGAGTGATGGTGCGCAGACCATGATCGAACACGGCAGCACCATGCTAGAGTCAGACCTGGGCACTATGGTCATCAATAGTGATGATGATGAAGAGGAGGAGGAGGACCAGAGATCCATGAGACGTGAGCTCATATATGATGTCAATTCAGTTATGGGTAGAAAAGACATGAATCTTCAAAATCAGGGTAGTAATTGAGGTGTAATATTAATGTTGACATGATGACACAGAACCCTCTTCCTCCTCCACAGGGCACGCCACCCCCCAACAGCCGATACGTCCATCCTTCATGGACTATTTTGACAAGCAGGACTCGAATAAAGCAGCCCAGCAGCAGGAGAACTACAACCACAACCAGCCGCAGGAGCAGCCCGGCTATCACATCCAGTCCAAGAACGTCTTCCCTGACAACTGGAAAGTGCCTCAGGACGGAGACTTTGACTTTGTGAGTAACATCTTCCACGAGCATTCGGTGGGACTGCTGTAATTAATGCCGTTTGACCGAAAGGAATATATGCTAGTGCTTCAGTGGTAAAAAATAGCAAAAATGAAGCAGTTCTCACAAGAAAAATGTGATTCATCCCCCTTTTTCCTTTGCTGTTTGTCTGACTGTCTATTTGTGTGCTGCCTCCCAGCTGAAGAACCTGGACTTTGAGGAGCTGCAGATGCGCCTGAGTGCCTTGGATCCTATGATGGAGCGGGAGATTGAGGAGCTCAGGCAGCGCTACACTGCCAAAAGGCAGCCCATCTTGGACGCCATGGATGCCAAGAAGAGACGACAACAGAACTTCTGAGTGCTCCTCCCTCCGGTCTCGGTTTCCCAAAGCCACCGTCACCGCAAAACTTCATTCGGCCTCATTGACTCAGAGGAACTAAGATGACCTTATTGTCTTTGTTGGAAGCTCATTGCTGTTCTGACTGACTGCTAACTGGCCTCTGGAGGAAGCTAAGTGCTTCTTTTACTCGGTGACATCCATTTTGGCTCCTGGAATCCACACTTGTCTGCCTTGTTTCATGTCTACATGCTGTTCTGACATTTTAGATCGTATATTTGTTTCTACGGTTCCTGTAAAGTCACTGTCCTGTGAATGATGCTCAGGACTGCGGCCAAAAAGAGAACTAAGGCTTGGCGACGTCTGAAAGTCACAAAACGAATTTCCTCTTTTCCAAACGCAGACAACCCTCGGGGAATCGCCACCAACAAGTAAGGACGCCTATCCTCTGGCAGTAGCAGCAGTATAATCACCAGGTCAATGACAAGTGGTCTTTTTTCCTCAGATGTTTCACTTACAGTGTAAATATGATATAGAGCCTAGTCTGGAAATACCTGCAACAAAAGCTGTGGAGGCTTGTTCATGACCAAAGACAATCAAGATAATGTTGATTAAGTTGAGAATGCCTTAAAATATTTGAAAAATGGTTTTCAAAGTAAGCAGTGTAATAAAACGAGTTGTTACACAGTTAAATCCATTTCCTCACATGGAGATGAGTTGGAAATGGACTATGGGAAGAAGCAAGAATGGACAGAAATCATGTGGATGGTGGGCGGATCGTGCATGTTTTCAATCGCTGGTGGATCCGAAAAATTTGAAACTTATTTCATTAGTCTTAATCATTTATTTCATTTTGTTGTTTTCACTTTGATTTTCTGGGCTTCTTCAGTGCTGCCACACTCCATGTATCCTAGTGCCTCGTAACACACCTGTCCCAGTTCTCCATCGCTCTCTGAGCTCACATGTACTCAGCGCTCTTCGTGAATTTTAAATCTGAGTTCTTATTCGATAAAAGGATCCACCAAACTCAAATTAAAACCAGAGTTGGCACCAAAGTTCATTCCGAAGTTTTAAGAAAATAAATCTATTTTTTCCGTACAAGCAGAAGCATTCCTAAATACTGTATGACTTATTTTTATGTCTCTAGAGAAAAACCCCTTTAGATTTATTTGAGTTGTTTTCTGTAAGTGTTCCACAGTACGACTGATTAACTACAGATTACAATATGACTGTCTAAGGCATTTAAACCAGAAGTGGGGCCATCTGATATGTGAAGTTTTGAAGAAGACCATATTAGTTCAGTGCTCAGTGAAGAAGACCAAATAACACAAGCAGTCATATAAACTGCTTTATGGCTGTAGTCCAAGAAAGAAAACACATCAGGGTCAGATATAAGACTTAAGTTATTGATACTGTATAGATAAGGAAACAGAGCATCAGCCATGTGTCTGATATCTGGATTTCAGACTAAAATTTAAAATTGCATTAAGGGTTTTTTCAGCAGTTTATATCTGCATTTCATCAATGTGTGAGAATGTGCTGGGGGGGGGGGGGGGGGTTGTTTTTTTTGTAACATGTAGGTGTGACGTGCTGAATGAAGGAATGAAGATACACTGTGAGCTCATGGTGTGTGTTTGAGACACACTCATTAACAGCTAAAAACTGTATTTCGACAAAACTTGTCTGGTAACTTAACCAAATTTAAGGAACACTATTTAAACATGTATAAAAATACTGGCTGGTATCAGATTCTCAGATCAGAATTGGCTTCCAACGTTTATTTCACAATTCTGAATCTTTAATTGAAAACTCTTATAATCAAGTTAAGGACACTTTTGGTCTCTTCATGGAGGAAACAAACTGCTCTGTTATGGATGTAAAGTCTTGCTGTTGACATGTTGATTGAACACATGCTAGTAATGACCCTTGGAATGAATCATGACTGTCTTTATATGTCTGAGCATTATGTCTGCAGGTTGCTGTTACACATGAATGTTAATGTGCGGTGTGGTTCTGCCCACACTTACTGCATATTAATGATACCATAATCTAAAAATGGACCTGTTACACTGTCTTGTATCTCATCTGATGGACAATGTGACCAAAATAAGCTCACATTCTAAACACGCGAATCCAAGTTTCAGTCAGTGCTCTCTCAGCCTTTGAATGATCACGTTTGTTTGCTGTTGTTTTTTTTTTTTCTGTTCGTCTTTTGTTTGTGAGCCTGCTCTGTCACAGAATTCTTGCTTTGAATTATTTTCATATATTAAGTCTGCGGTGCATTGGCAACTGACATACAAGCATTCACACCTTATTTATTAAATGTGTTTAAACTCTTTCGGCGACACTGGTTTAAATATGGTAGCTGATTTGGCTGTTAATATTTTGGCCCTCTGTCAAATATATGTTGCTTGATTTCGGCGTGTTTTAGACTATGCATGTTTATAAATTATGTCTGCTATTTAGTGGAATGCTCTTGTATTAACTGCACAGGTAGGAGTACTGTTAATGTGAAAGCTGGATATTCAGCTTTAACAAAAATCTTGCTCTGTACAATAAAAAAAGCCCCGTTTGAAAGACGACATTGCGGAGAATCTGCCATAATATGTATAGTTATCTGAAATCACTCTTTGATATACGGCTATATGATTTGATTATTTCACTGTTAATCCTGCTATGTAACATCTTGAGGGTGTAGAGTGGAATGTAAGCATTTATGTTTGAACCACATAATTTATTATCTATTGTTTGTAATACTTTATAAAGATTTGAAAAGATGCAAGAAATAATAAAAGTTACTTATAGTTAACCATAACTGCAGTGGAGTGCCTTTATCTAATCTGAGACTCTATAAAAGGAGCCTTAAACCTCTAAGTTGACTGTTGCAGCTGAAACCATCATCACTGACCATGCATATGACATCTGTATTACCGTAACTCTCCTATTATGGACGCCACTATTCGTTTGCATGCGTTTTTCTCGGAAGCGCCTTTAGAAATGCCATTACAGTAATACTATCTGCCATTACGGTAGACTTTACTGCAACAACTGTTCATGCCACCAGTTGCACAACCAGCTCCCTCGTTAACAGACGGTGTGCGGCGCAGAGAGATTTGGGGAAAATAAGCAGGAAATCATGTCTGCGCTGAACAGAAGGATCGTCAACACGGCATCAGCCCCGGCTGCCATCGGCCCGTACAGGTAAGGAAACCCTCAAAACAGAAAAATGCAGGAGTTTCTATTTATAGCGACACGTGGGCTGCAGAAGATGGCACATGAAGGGTTTGAATGAACGCGAAACTCAAGGACAGAACAATGTTTGATCCGGGGCGGGTCTTAGTGTTCAGTGAACTCACCTGCTGGACGTCACAAAAGCAAAGTGCCAAAGAGGAAGCAGCAGCCGAAGAGTCGAAAGCTGTGACAGCAGGTGTGAAATGGCAACCATTCGTCGACAGTTTCCCTACACGCCAAAAGCCCCTGTCAGACAGGGAGTGTACAGGTAAGAAGAATTAATGTCCTATCTGACGGTAAATACACTGTGCCTGCAGCAGAGAGGCTGAAATGTGCAGAAAGTTGAAAAAGAAAAAAGATACCGTTTAGTTTTTTTAACAACTTGTCAGAAAAAAAGTCACAGAAGTGATGAAAAATCGTGAATTAACCTAAAAAAAACCCCAAAAAAGAGTCGAAGACTTGTTTAATTTAGTCTACACAGTTTCACAACTTGAGGCGTGTTCCTGCTCTGACCAATTAGCTGTCAGTGGGCGGGGTTGCGTCAGACAGCGTAGCCTATGAATGGCCGGCAAGAAAGAAAACGCTTCAAGGTTATTGAGCCATTGTTGAAGCCTTTTTTTCCTCTGGCTGTTTGTTCTGGTGGTAAAATGTTCTTATCTGTTATTTGCCACAACGTTTGACTTGATAATCAAATCATGCCCCAAGCTGTCAGTGTCACTGAGACATTTTAAGTGCAGATACAGTGTAGGTTTGTACCGCAAACAGCTTTTTCAGAAGGCTTTTTAGTGATGTTCATCAGTGAAATAGAAGTTATTTTAAATCTTCATTACTTCATTAACACCTGACCGTTCATTCATATATGATAAGAATAAGATATCCTACATTTATTGATAAGTATCTAAAGCAGGTTCAGAGAGAGTCGATACAGACACCAAAATGTATCAGAGTTTGATTATCTTATGTAATAGTGACAGTGTCTTCGTATGTGTGTGTGTGTGTGTGTGTGTGTGTGTGTCATCCAGCCAGTCGGTGGTTGTGGACAGAACGATGTACATTTCTGGTCAGCTGGGGCTGGACGTGGCCTCTGGTCAGCTGGTGGATGGAGGAGTGCAGGCCCAGGCCAAACAGGTGCGGCTCACAGGGACTCAGGATAGTGATGATGATGATGATGATGATGGTTGACCATGTTTGAACATCAGATGACAGGACACTTAATGTGACATCTGCCTGTTTTATTTATTGGCCGAGAGGCAGCGGTGCATTGTAACAAAGTACATTTACCCAGTACACTGTACTTAAAGTACAAAAGGTACTTGTAGTTTATGTGAGTCTTTTTTTCATGACACTTTCTGCTTCTATTCCAGTAGATCTCAAATATTTCATTCATTTTATTTGACAGCTTTAGTTACTAGCTACTGTACAAATTAGTGTTTTTACCCTCAAAACATTCAAAGAGTTAATAAAACATGAGGTTTTGTTATAAATTAAACTTAAACTATTAGTCAATTAATCAGTGACTTGGTTCATGACTGTGAAAAATAGTTGAAAATGAGCTCCACCTCAACCAACTAAAACAGTAAAATCATGCTTTTACATCAATGCAAATGATATATAATAATGTAACAGTCACAGGGGACATTTTTCTGCATTGAATACTTTTACTTTTAATAGTCTAGGCACATTGTCCTGATTATACTTGCACAATTCGTGTAGTGTTTAAGTGTAAAATGTTAAAGTTTCCTTAAATGACAAAAGCACAAGTTGCATGCATGCATTATTGCATTATTTCCTTTGTAGGATTTTTTGTTCACATTTTAGTGCTTTTTACTCCCAGCAAAAGGGATCAAACCTGTAAAATAAATAAATAAGAACATAGAATTAAACTGACTAAGCAACAAAGACAAAATCAATAAGCTGACAGTGATAATCAAGAATAAAAGCATGTTTCCTGCAACTTTTCTGACTGCCTAGTAAATCTAAAAATCTGATCAGTACATATAAAGAAATAACAGAAGGTGATTAAATATTGACCCTACTTCTCATCCCTCAGGCTCTCATCAATATGGGGGAGATCCTTAAAGCTGCTGGCTGCGACTACACCAATGGTGAGACCTCAGTCCTCAGTACAGTTTTCTTATGATTTCCATATTCAAACGTAACAATCTCCCTGACAAACTCTTTGATTCCAGTGGTGAAGACGACGGTGCTACTCGCCGATATAAACGACTTCAACAGTGTCAACGAGGTGTACAAAACATGTAAGGCTTTGTTATTCACTTTCATGGTCGGTGCCTTAGATTTCATGCTGGAAAGCAGATTATAATGGAAAGTGATAAATTTAATCACATTGATAAAACGTGCCATGTTTTTGGAAATATATGAAAACAGCCACAGTGGGGCAGCATTTAACCATGATTATACAAACATCCCAGTTTATTCACCTCCTGAAAGCATTGTTGCTGAAGCCCTGCAGCAGAATAATGTTTTTCCTGCACAAACACCTGAGTGACTTTTTGTCATGTGACTGAGGTTCACATGACAAAACTCCTCCTCCTCACTTTGTTCCTTGTATAGAGAGTTTTAATTGGGAAGTGAGGCGATGGGAGAGGAGGCTTCTGTTTTAGTGAATATGAGCTGAGAAATGAAACAAATCTAAATACTTGTCTTTATTATTTATATTTATTGATCGTCATGTTTACATAGCCTTGTATATGGAGGGTTGAGTGTGCCAACTGAATAATACAGACTTTTACTTATAATAAATCTTTAGATTTGCCAATTAATAATTCAATTTCCTTATTATGTCCCTAAATTAGTTTATATTTCAATTTAAAATTGGAGTCGCAAATTTTTTTCTGTACGTACAGTATATCATATTCCATATCGGAATATAATTGATGCCTTTTTAATGACTTTTCATGACTGTGTTATATTATACGCAGCTTTCTTTAATTTAAAGATGTGTAATTAGCGTTCCATTTGATAATTAAATTAAATTCAGAACACAATTTACTAATAGATTTCAATTAACACTTTAAAAAGTCTGTATTTATGCTAGCTCCTCATGTATTCCTATAAGGGGATGTGGTGCCTCGTATTTCACTGACATCTCTCAGAAACTGACGGCTGACAGGTGTAGCAGTCACCTGACAGACGGGCTCACTCAGCCCCTCCTCGGCTGCATGAAAGCAGCCTCCTCTCACAGGCTGCTCGGCCTGGGCATTTCCTCCTGGATCACAACAGCCAGGTGTAATGGAAGCTGCAGTGCCCAGTGAGTTGTAACTGGACACCTCTGTGCAGGCACACAGATGTAACCCAACGCTCCCAGCAGGCTTTGCTCTGTGGGCCATTGACTCAGGTACGGGCCTGCCACCCTCCTGACTCTACTCAACCCTAAACCACCAGCGGGGAACTTTCCCTGACCCGGATCAGAGCAAGGAGAGGACAAACATGTGTCTCTTCTAAAATGTGATTGCTCATATTTATGTTTGAGATTTGTCCCACCAGATGCTTTACACTTTACCCTTAAATCCTCAAAACTGCATAATGTCAGAACTTCTCAGTTATACTGCAAACAATAATGTCCTGCAATGTAACTGAAAGCACATTTAAGTGTTTATTAATTAATTTGTAAGCTGCTATAACTCCTCCTGTGGCACAAGTGAGTGGAGGCTGATTTATAAACATTTGCAGTTTCTGCACATTAATAAACACAAAAAAATGTCCTTATATCTGCATACAAGCTCATTATAGCCATAAACCATGAATCAAATGTTTACATAGCGCTTATGAATGCTATATATGAGGGTTTGCAGTAAAGGGTCAACCCAAATGAAAAGACCTATGCCTCAGGGTTTATCACCTACCTGTAGACATTAATAAATCACCTGTTCACCATCAATAAAACCTTTACACTTTATAAACTCTTTCTAGAAAGTATGCATCATTAGAAGGTCAAATGATCCATTTATAGCGAGTCATCCATTAACCTGGTGGCTTTGGTTATAATGTAGATGTTTTCCCTCCAGTTTTCAGCAGTAACTTTCCTGCCAGAGCTGCCTACCAAGTCGCCGCTCTGCCGAGAGTAAGTACTCAGAAAACCTTTACACCACTGCAGCACCCTGTGGAACATTCAGCACAGGTCATATACATCAATACACACCAATACACACGGGTGCATGCTCAATCATCCGTGCCAGGCATTTGACATCATCTGTGTGCATGGAGTGTAAAATGCTACTAAAAAACATCGTTGCTATGAAACAGGCTGAAAGCGATGCTGTCTTAGCACACACACGCACCTGGATGGTGTGTGTTCATTTGTATCCGTGCAAGCAGCATGGCTCTGAATTGTCTCACCAACTATTCACTGGATCACTGTGAAAGTTTGTCCAGACATTCATGAACTCCAGAGGATGAATCCGACCAAGTTTGGTGATCTTACAGCCTTTCCTCTACCGCCACCATCAGGCCGTAATTATTATTGACCAAAGCTTTAGAACAAAACACCTGCAGAACTAATGGCCTTAGCTGTAGTGTGTTTACTCTTAATTTCCTGTAAGTACAACCTCTTAGAGTTGCTAGCATGGCTGCATAGACTCTTGTTAAAAGTGTTCCTGTTACCCACATTGCTCTTCTCCTTGCTCTCTTCAGGGTGGACTGGTGGAAATTGAGGCTATTGCTGTTCTCGGTCCTCTCTCAGACTCCTGACTAGCCGGCCACGTTCCAAACAAGTTGTAACCACCAAGTGACCTTATAGCTGTGCAGCAGAAGCCTGTTGCATTTCCAGATGACACATGAAAGACCAAACCAGGATTATGTTCTTTTTCCGTAGTCAGGTTTTAGCATAGTTTCTTCTCTGGCTGCTGTAGCTGGATGAACGGTTTTCAGTATTATAAGAACAGAGCAGCACTTAATTCACCAGTATTTGGTTTGTGGCTAATATTCATTTCACACCTGACACATTTCAAGCAAGACATCATGTAAAGTGGGATTGTTTCTGTATAACCAGTCCAGACCAGTAACATTCTCTGGTCACAGTGGCCCCATTCAGGGTCAACTTCCTCTTATCTTCTGTTTGGTTGCAGAGAATTGTTTTAACAGTGCAGCTCTCACTAATAAAAAATTTAGTAAAACCTCTTGTCCCAAAGTGATTATTGCTCCTAAAAGGTCACACTCATGCATTACGATATCAAAGAATGTGCATTTATTAGATGTTTTTTAAGGTGGTCTTTTTAATTTTTTTTCAGAGTTCATAGCTTATTACAGATTTCAGGTCACCTTTCCAGAGAGAGATCATGACACATCAGAAACCAAAAAAAAAAAAAAAAACCCCAAAAACATGTACTCTTATCTCATTCGTGCTCTTCTATTAATGTTTAAAATCAGTTAGACAGTCCTAAAGTATCAGCTCTTTATTACAAACATGGTCGAAAAATCAAAGCCTGCTACCCAAAAAGAATAGAATTTTATAAATCAAATAACATTTTGGCTTTGGTTTTCTTACAGAATGGACTCTGAGTTAAAGGCAGATATGATGTTTCAGATAATCTGCTATTATAAATTGCTATATGGATAATAAATAGAAATTTCAAGTTATTCTGACATCCTCTGAAAATGAACACACCCGCTAAGTGCAGTGGGATTCTGTCTAAATTCTGCTTGCGGGCAGAAATTGCAGCCTTACGCCATCGTGAGGGGAAGAAGGCACAGTGATGACTGAGGGAACCCTGAATGAAAGTGGTTACCACAGGGTCTTCAACTTGGCAACGAGGCGATGTCTGTCACACACACACACGCACACACCTACACATGCGTTCACTCATGCATAAACAAGTTAAGACACCTCCAACAAACTAATCTGTGCAGTCATTCATGTTGGACTTCACTCGCTGGGAGCTGAAAACAGAGAGAGGGGAAACATGTTGGGGTTTCTGTGGACATTTCAATGTGGATTATGTGACTTTGTGTCGCCACTCACCTGGTGCCTCCTCTGTTTTGGGTTCTGAATCAGTCGCTGTGGCCTCTGCTTTTTCTGTTTAGGAAGGAAAAGACAGATTAACAGAGACATCTAATTTTTGCGAAGATATAAAATGTTCAATGCTGAGAGGACCACAAATGCAATTCTATTCAGTTTTATTTGTATAGCCCGATACCAGGAATCACAGATTTGCCTCAAGGGACTTTAAAATCCGTGCAGCATATGACACCTTTTATCCCTACATCCTTGATTTAGATAAGGAAAATCTTTTTTTTAAATGTTACACATCAAAGAACCTGGGCTGGTGTGTAAACTCCAGGTGAGCAACCAGCCTGCCAAAACCGAATCGAATGTACAAAACCTCCATTGTACTGGATTACAGCAGAAATCTCAAAACCTGGACAACCTGCATGGCTAGATACAGCTCAATCTGCATGAGGAAATATGTTTGTATATTTGTAATATGGGTGACCCTTTAGGACCAGAGCTGAAGATTTAGACTGAGTCTGCACTGGACATCCAACATCAAACCTTCATTATTTAGCCACAGGAGAAACACATTCAGTCACAGTTGTCATGACTTTTATATCAGAGGCTTGTGACTGCAGGTGATTTCCACCAAACCAGTCCCCGCCCTGACCACAAACAGATCCACGAGTGGACGAGCTTCAGCGTCTGCTCTGCTAATGTGACACTCGATCCTCTCTCTCCATTGGCTGTGAATCGAGGCACCGTTCGTGGCCAGTGGAAGCCCTATATGTGTTGGCACGCTCTAGTTTCTCTGTGGACTCAGATTGCACCTTAATGAGACCACGGTGACAACAAAGTGTTGGCAACACACACACACAGCACACACACACTCTTTATTTTTGATTGGATCATCCATAAAGTGGGCTCTGGTCTTCCTGGGGTCCTCACAGACACGACATCAACTGTGGCAAAGCTTGAACTGAGGGTGAGTGAAATTGGAGACCAAAGGGGGGTCAAGATGAAGTGAAGCCGGAGGTCAAGGAGAGTACTGACTATTTACTTGTCTAAATTAGGATAAAAATCTACAAATATGTATTTTAAAATAAATTTAGGGTTCTTAATCCCTGTCTAACTGTCAAGTAAACAGCCGGTTGGGCTTTTCTGTCTGTCTGTTCTCTCCTGTTTTATGTATGAGTCAAAACTGATTCTGCTGCAGGAGATTGTACTACTGACACAACAGCCCAGCACTCAAACTCGGATGAAACCTAACAGAGGGGTTTTTTGCTTAAAACATCCCAAAGACAAACTGCAGATGAGTTTTGACCCTGACAGCATTAATATGGCTTTAGATTTATGCACAGAAGGAATGGCACATGCACAGGGTGACTGTTTAAATAAATGCTTCTCATTACTTAATTAAAGGATTCAGGCTGGAGAATCACTGTGCTTCTAATCCTACTGAAGGTATAAGTAAACCACAACAATAAAAAGCATCTTTGGAGGTAATTTGCAGATCTCCCATTGCATAAGTGCACAGTGCACTGGCTTTGCTGCCTTGTCCGTCTTTCTTTCTGCATTGCAGTGGTAGACGCTTTGCATGAGACAAAGAGGAAAATGAAGAGCTGACCTCGGGAACCTGCCGGCTGCTTGTCATTTGCATCATGAAGCAATAAGCGAAGTGATAGCAGTAAATGTAATGCACTATGTCATGCAGCTCCCCGTGGAGCACTTCCATGTATAGACGATCATTTAGAGGCAAGTTTGCCGAGAGGCAGCCAGACAGTCACTGTACTGGAATTTAGAGTCGAGATTGTTATGTCGCACCGGGAGAGGTAACAAATACCACATGCTTACAAGTTTCATCCAAGTTTTAACCTTAAAAAACATACACAGAAACTACATTATGTGTTTAGTTTGGGAAGAATGTCCATGCTGTCCTTTAACAACAAATCTGTAACATGCAATGGCCTGCCACCATATTTGTGCACTATCATACAACTAAAAAAAAGTCTTGGGTGACAGCTGACAATCAGGAGCTGATCCTGAAGTTATATTTTTGGTCTTTAACATTAGTTTCAATCTCAGCAGAAAAAAGTTACAGATGAACGGACTGTTCAGACATTTTACACATCCTACACGTGCACACTGCCAGGAGGAAGAACATATTCTGTCAAAAACTTTCTTCCTGACTGCAGCTCAATGAAAAGACTCCTCTAGGACTCCAAACAGGAATAAAATTAAAATAATTGTTCATTAATTCACTGTCATCTAGAAATTCAACCCATACTTAAAGTGTCGAGGCGGATTCTTAAATGCTATCTAAATAAACAGAAGTGTGACTTAGACACACATTCCCCTGGATGCCTCTGCTGAGTTTATTAAAGGCCAAAGTCATGTCTGTGTGTTGTTGGATACCGTCTGGTTACCGCCATTGCAGCGGGACTGTGGAGGGTCTAGGGAAAGACCGAAGTGACATTATGTACCTGGGCGCTATAGCAGCCTGTGTTCACTGGGTCACTATGCGGGAGGCGGAGCGGCGCTCAGGTTACTGCTGGTCCATGAAACAATTGTACATCTTGTCCCTCATAAATCCTCCTTCCCTCAGTGGGACACATAAATATTGTGACTATTGATTTCTACCTAATTAAAATACCAGTTTCACAGATGGTACCTCTTTAGATGTTCTGTGGGCAACAACAAGTTCATTAGGCACACACACACACACACACACCCACACACACAGATAAATACCCACACATATGCAGCTCCGTCCTTATCAGCTTTATAACCTAGAGCTAAAAATGGCTATGAAGCATTCGGTCAGTGTGATAGACATCGTAAAACTATCACCAGGCAGTCATTGTGTTTGGAGATTAGGATAAAGGTGTGATTTGCATATAAAATAAAGCTCACACTGAAAGTGATTACATGCTTAGAGCCTTGCAAGGCCTCGGCTAGCAGCTTTAAACTGGTCATTGTGCAGAGACAAAGAGGGGCAGGTCAGGTAAAGATGTTCAGGGGAATTAAAGGAAAACAGAACGCAAAGCTGAGTATGTTTGTCTCAGCTGTAAAAATGTTTGTATAAGTGGGCCAGAACTTTAGTTTGTGAATGAATTTCTTTTAATGGAAAAATATCTCACAAATTGTCACTGGCCTGTCACAGTGTTGTTTCTGACTCCAACCCACCTTGCTCAGGAGCTGCAGCAGCAGGCTCCGAGGAGCTCGCCGCTGCCTCTGTGCCGCCGTCTGCCGCCGCCTCTCCGCCGCCGTCTGCCGCTGCCGGGGCGTCCGCAGGTGCTGCTGCTTCTGCAGCAGGCTGAGGCTCCTCCCCTGCAGGTGGAGCTGCAGCGGTGCTGTCCGCAGATGTCGCAGCTACAGCAGGTTCGTCTGCAGGCTTAGCATCGCCGCCATGAGCAGGCGTCTGGTCCGGAATAGTTTCACTGTCCTCAGCTACTTTCCCATTCTCATTGGCTGCCCCTGTCAAGTATTAACACAGCACGTGATCCAAACATTCCAACAAAACAGTTCAAACTTACTGTATCTGCAGAATTCATGAATCACTTGTTCATATCTTTTTCCTGATTTTTTTCAAGTTGTCATACATCTAAATGAAAAGTGCATCAATTATGTACCATATTGCTGTTGTTCATATTATTTAGATGGAATAGACAAAACCTTAAATTCTTTTATCACAGACACAGTTCATAATGTGCACAGGAACCTTTGTTACACAGTATGACAAGGTAGTATTTGCTTTCACTGGGGTTTCATATGCTAAACATACTGTTCTAACGGTGTTGTTCTGTCTGATTTGGGTTAAAACTTTCCTCACATGTATCTACTGAGTCTCTCACTTTGCAGGGTGCTTCCACATCCCCTGGGCCCCTGCTGCACCTCTCTCTCCTTCATTTCATGTCATCTGTTTCCAAACATGGTTTCCATTGTTTCAGTTTACCTTTTGTTTGTGTTACCTATGTGATGGCCAGAAAATAAACTTAACCCAAAGCCAGAGAGTTAACAAGTAATAAATATCATTATGGGGGCCACGCCACGTCCTGTCATACACTATTCAGGCATTGTTGACATGCTTCATTGTAAATTTGCTGAACACTCAGTCTGTGTGAGTGTCTGTCGTAAAAAATGCAATTACATTTCATACGTTTAGAGGGGAATAAACAATAAACAATGTATTAATGCTGTCATGTTTCATACAAACTTGATTCCATAAAAGTGGGGCTGCTGTGTAAAACATAAAATAAAACAGAATGCAATCATCTGCAAAGAGACTGTGTTTACAGACAGCAGTTATACAAAGTGTTCCTGAGCTCATGCAGTAACATCCTTTGTCCAATCATGTGTTCACAAAGTGTTGTGAACAACTGAGCCTTTCCAGGATGCCCCTTTCATACAATCATGATACTATCACCTGTTACCAATCAACCTGTTTACCTGTGGAATGTTCCAAACAGGTGTTTTTGGAGACTTCCACAACTTTCCCAGTCTCTTGCTTAGAATAAGCAGATATTAACAAAAATCAATGAAGCTGATGAAGTCGAACATTAAATATAGTGTTTTCTGTACTGTTTTCAATTTACTATATGTCAAAAAGGATGATCAAATGATCACATTCTGTTTTATTTATGTTTTTTTTTGGGGGGGGGGGGGGGATTTGGCGACAGTGGCGAGGAGAAACTTTTTTGGGAAGTTGCAATTTCAAACGTTTACTGAGAATGTAGCTGGTGGTAAAATAAAAATCTTATGCAAGCAAAATGACTCCTCACACCTAGGGATTAATCTCCAGTCTCTAAAGCTGAAGTGAAGTGAAGCTGCCAAACCATTCAGCCAAACAAAAAAGAGGAACAACAGGTGTTCAATTCTCTTAAAACAGACTCATCATCTGGTCCTTCTTGAAGGAAGTGGGAAGAGAATATGCTGCTGCTACCTGCCACACATCACTGAGTAGGAAGCAAATAACAGCATAAAGAGAATACCACTGGCACATAATTGGAAGCACAAAGGGTTAATGATTATGTAGACTGTTGTTAATAAACACTGACAGCCTAATACCACATAGCTCTCAGCTCTATCAACAGGTTGCCATGTGTTAAAGGATATTGAGTATCACTTCCTTGTAGACCTGTTTTTTCTGAAGGATTTGCAAGTATTTGCATGGATCAGAGAACGGATCATCAACCTTCTATGTTTGTCCCAACATTTTGGGAACAATTTGCATGATATTTGTCACCAAATTTTCCTTTAAAAAAGATTACATCCTTTAAGTGTTTTTTGACAAACATCGATCTTGAGCCTGCCAACACAATCCACAGTATTATCTTCTAATAAAGGTGAATGAGGACATCCACTTTGTCAGATGAAGGATGCTGACATATGTGTGACACTTTGAGAGTTTTAAACCAGCAGGTTTTAACAAATGAATGAACCGCAGGTTAATAAATGTCACCCATCTCCTTTCTTGGGAGTGACAAGTAGCAACAGACGAAGGAAATGAGCCACATGCAAAAATAAGATAACATCCTGCTAAATTTCCATCTGACCTCTCAGACGATTTTAACAGGAACACCTCGCTGCTCGGTGTCACTCAGCTCATAAACCTGGAGAGCGACTTGCAAGCAAAGCCCTGCCTTTTATTGAGGGTCGTAGGGGTAGAGGTCAGAATCAGCTGCAGGACATGAGCTCAAACACACCTTAGCAGGGTCAGAGGCAGTTTCTTAGTTCACTATGTCACCCTAAGTCTTTGCATTTGAGCATACTTCATTATGTGAGGATGCAGGCATGTGCCTCCATGCTGTCATTGCACACCTGTAACATCCCTTTAAGGAATGCAGAGAATGAGCACCGGCTCAGAGGTGGTCCCACTTGGTGAATGTTTTACCAGATTTCCCTGGTTATTCTTTAATGGTCTCTCAAATAATGCTTAAGCTTGAGCTGCACACATTTATTGTAATTGTAAACAACACAGATTGTGGCAAAAATAGACATTTGACAGCTTCGGAAGGTGAATTACATTTGTCCTGCACATATTAATAAGTTTCTACTCTTCCTTAACACTGCTAAATGCAAACACCGGATCCAGTGTTGGTGGTTTACCTTGAAACGTATGCTAGTTTTCACCACAGCCGGGCCATCTCTGACCCACTACAACAAAGGAGTGTCCAAGGTGGCTTCTCTATTTCCTATTGAAACCGTAGACTGTCACCAAATCTGCTTTCATGCCACCGTCTCTCAGGGAGGACAGAGCCAGAAACCGCTGTTAAATAATCACAATAAACTTTCCCATCCTGTCACTGTGAGCACTAAAACTAAAGACATCAGATACTGTACCCACAGAAAGACACTGATCATCATTTGCATGTAAACTGTGTCCTCTTTATCAGAGCAGTGTTCACCAGAGTATAATTACATGGATGGTGGAACTGTATTTGGACATGGCAGTGAACTTCTGCCATGACACCATTTTCACCCAACAAGGCTATTTATAGTATCAACAGAAATAAAATAACTATTGAACGTGTTTTGATCGATACTTTTGATTTCAATAATCATTTATAGATATGATCTGAGCGGTATCATTATAGCAAATGAGCATTTTCAGATATGTCCCTGCCATTAACATCTCTAAAGTGAAACCAGGGATAGTGCTTGGTCACTGTCTTACTGCTTCACATCTTAGAGATAGATCATTTCACACTGCAAAAAATACACAACAGCATGTATAAATTATTTTCGAATAGGAAATAGTAGCATCTAATGCACTGCTGACAACATATCTATTATTTTCAGTCACTAATCCATATTATACTAATAAAATATTCAGTGTTTGGCCACTTAAAATATGCTTGCAGTGAATGCTACCTAGCTGCATATACAACATATGTTATCAGTATTTTCCACATCTCTCATAAACATTTTACTGCATTATATATAGGTGTAAGGCTGTGTGCATCACCTGTTGTGCTGGCTCCGTTGCTCTCCTCGGGCTTAGCACTGGGTCGAGTCGTATCTACCGCTGAAGTTTGGGAACTGGTGGAGCATCCCATCCTGCCCTGTGCACATAGAGGACTGGATGGTGAACTTCAGAGTGAAGAGGCGAGGAGAGGCTATAGCTGCACTGATGACGTCGTGCATAAATATCGTCTCTGTAAATGGAGAGGACTCAAAACTATGGTCAGCGAACAGCCTGGAGGAGACACAAAACACACGGGCTGCTCGTCGAATTCCTTTAGTCCCGTGCGTAATTGCGCATCATGCTTGTTCCTCCAAAAACGCGTTCATCTGTTTGCGTCGTGGCCACAAGACTCTAAACAGTTGGGCGCACAGGTGAAATGTGGGCTTTTTGTTGTGTGCTGGAACCGAGGCTGTTTCCAGGAGGCTGGCGCGGGGACAAAAATACATTATTCAGTCAGCTGCCACCTCTTGGGGCGGGGAAAGTGAACCAGTAGCCAAACCAGCAACTAGACCCACTATCAGTGTGCCCATGAGCATACACAGCAACCCTGTGTTAATTTACTGGAGAAGCGTAATGTCCAGTGGAAGTGTGGCAAAATGTGTAACACATCACCCACCTGCTCCTAGATAGAAGAAGAACTGGAATCCAAAGTGTAGTAATTCCACAAACAAATCAAGTACAAAACCTTGACCAGCAAAATGTACCTAAAGCAAGTAAAGTCCATGTTAGACATCAGAAGAGACTGCGTTATCTTTTATACATTAATGTATAAGTATCGTTTTAATGTTGTATACTTTATATACATAGTTTAATCTATAACAGTGCGTCATGTTTCATAAATGATCAAATGTAAGAAGAGAAAAATTGTAAAATTGATGAATGAAAACAAACCTTTAAATAGATACAGAAATGTCATAATGAAATGTAATGGATATACAATCACTTTTGTTGCATAGTTAGCACAATTAATAACCAATTCTTGGCTTTAATCACTGTAGGGTCTGTGCGTATGAAAGATTGAAAGATTTAATTTAATTTTTTTTATTCTTCTGTAAATATTGCTTGTTCTACGCATCTATTCAGAAAATTGCCTTGCCTTATCTATTTTGTGTTTTTGTGGCATTAATGCTTATTGCATACTATTATTCATCCGTAAGAAGCACATTCGTTGTTCTGTGTTAACTTAAAGACCTCTAAAGCGTTTGCAGCGGATGGTCTGCGCAGTACTCATCTGCGCAGGCCCAGCGACAGATAGCAGCGCAATGCACCATGGAACTTCCTTTCTCTCCGAGGCCATATTGGAGTTAACTTACAGTAAGACGAGCTCCGCGTTTTCAGATAAAAAATCTCTGGGCTTTGTTTGTTTTAACATTTTGTTACTATCAGGACCTTAACGACAGTTTTCTCCTTCCTCCCTGTCGCCCGCAGGTTGGCCGGTCCGGACTAAACCGCAAAAATGGTGGCCGCAAAGAAAACGGTGAGTGGCGCTGGTCCACCGGAGTGCACGCGCCGCTCTAGCTGCTTCACGTGGAGACGTGTTTCTGTCAGGGCCTGCTAGCCTAGCGCTGTAACTCTACCACAAACGTATTACTTGGGACCTACATATATTGTTTGCGTTCAGTTATCGCGGCTGTATATGTTTATATCACATGTGTTGGTTGTCCCTGAATGTCCCTATATCGTCCATCCATCTGACGTCGGCTGACTTGCGTAGCTGGAATTGCCGTTTAACATTGGCATTATGGCTAATGCTAATTTGCTAAATCTAACGGCAGCAAAATGTCAGTACCGTGGCAACAATTCATGACAGTATCTATTAACAACTGGTTTGATGTGCTGACCTTCTTGTGTCTTCTTGATATTGTTGTATCTATTCTCCCAGTATGCTACTTTGGATGTTGCGTGAGAGCAGCGATGGACAAGTGGTGTTAGCTTGTAGCCGGTCAGCCGGCACTAACTTTAGTATATGTATATCTATGCGTGTTCAGAAAAAGTCCATGGAGTCCATCAACTCCCGACTCCAGCTGGTGATGAAGAGTGGAAAATACGTCCTGGGCTACAAACAGTCCCAGAAGATGATCCGCCAAGGCAAAGCCAAGCTGGTTATCCTGGCCAACAACTGCCCAGCCCTCAGGTATATGAAGATTATCAATAATCAGGGAGCGTTTATTGTCATTACACAAGTGCAACGAAATTATATTCGGTTAAAACAATAAGTTAATTCACTACATTCATTAAAGTAATTGCTATTTTCGATCTAAGTTTGTGTAAACAAATAGTGTCATAGGCAGCTTTTTGAGATTTGTCTGTAGCAACAACTGTAAGATGGAAGAGTGTATGTGGTTGGTAGAGATTAGCATGAGATTTTCACTGTAGCAGGACAGCAACAAAAAGAATATAGCATCAACCACTGTTGCATCTAATCACAGTATGATGATCATTTATATGCAGTATTTTCCATATGTTTGATATGTTCATGCTCTATATTGTAAGGATTCTGGGAGAAGGAGAAATATTTTTTTCTTTTTCATTGAAGTAACATTTGTTAGCACATTCTGTTCAAAATATGGCAGGCTCATGCAAAACGTTTCATGTGCAAACTGATGCTTGCATGTCAGATATTGGTAAGGGTTTAAATATTGATCGATAGACAAAAATCTCAATTGACCTGATTTATGTGCTCACACAGTACTGCGTTTAATGGATGTTTTGCCTCAATACAGGTTATATTTGAAGCACAGCAGGTGTGAGGCTGTTCTGTTATAAATTGTCTGGTTACACACTGAAATTGATTATATTTAAACATTGACTAAAGTCAAAAAATTTGTACCTGCTGCTTTGACTCACATTTTCCTTTGTCTCTGCCCTGGCCAGGAAATCTGAGATTGAGTACTACGCCATGCTTGCCAAGACTGGTGTCCACCACTACAGTGGAAACAACATCGAGCTTGGTACAGCCTGCGGCAAATACTACAGGGTGTGCACACTGGCCATTATTGACCCTGGTGAGTACATACCTTTTGTATTGGACATCATCTACAGTAATGTGCAATTGATTCTCAAGTTCTTCCTCTACAATTACAAACATTGAACTTGTTCTTTGGTTATTTCATGATGGAGTGGGCCCATACTTAAGTATTTAATCGACTAATAGGATGTTTCTGACACGAGCTTGTGCCAGGCACTGTCTGGTAGCAAAACTGATGGAAGGATGCTAGCCTCACGGAACTAACACACCAGTAACACTTCAAATCAAGACAGGAGAAAATGTGTTGGAAACGTAGCCAGATTTGTGATGTAATATGAGCTGAGAAATGAACATCCAGGCTTCAGTATCACTACTGTAGGGCAAATGAAGTTTGCCAGAACAAAAACTTTTTAAAAAATCCTTTCAACAAACAGTAATTTCTGCCCCTAGAGGTCTCTCAGTCAGAACAATAATAAAAGACAGTTTGATGTCGTGCAGTAGTGTGGGATCGTGGGAGTTGTCTTCACTGTTAAACAACCACCATTGCTGATGAAAGTCAATAGTCATGCTCTGTTACAAGTGAAAGGTGCAAACAGTAGTAATCAATAGAGTGGCTAGCTGCCTAGACTTTCTTTCTCACTCTCATGTATCATCTGGTGCTTCTCTGGAAGTTATAGTAACTAGAGGGAGTAGGGTCTGTCTGAAAAATACACAACACACTCCCTGAGATTTTGAGGGGCGTGTCATGTATTGGGCGTGTCCTGTGGTTTGCTGCTCTGTGTCCACACATAGACCAGCTTGACCAGACGGGATATATGGGATATGACGTTATTGACAGGCAACCTAATAGCACACACTGCTACCTTTAATAAAATTGCTGATTTCTCTGGGTTTGAATATTGTTGCTGACATTTGGGATAATGCAAGGACACAACTCAACAAAAATGTGTGTTTTTTATTTATTTATTTATTTTTTTTAAACACTTCTGCTAGGATATGCTTTACATCCTACCACATGGTTTCCTCTGCGAATTTTTGCGCCTGTTGGACCTGCTTATCAAAGTGGTCCAGTCAGGACTAGTGGTTCGCTAGATGAAAGCCGCTCAGAGTGCTCGGTTGAACTGTGCCAGTACTTTCTGGCCAGTTCATGAATGCTCTGGTGGTAACATTTACCCTCATAACATCAAATTTTGTCATTTTGTACATTTGTATGTCATTTTTTAAATTTTGATCCACTGAACTTTTGTTGTTCTGTTCCTCTTCAGGCGATTCTGACATCATCAGGAGCATGCCAGATCAGCAGCAGCCACCTCAGTAGAACTGTTCCCCCAGCTCATTGTTATAAATAAAATCGCTGTTAACAGTACATGCTGCTGTCCTGTAATTTCTGAACAGTATAACCTGCCTCTACAGGCAGTGTGTTATTCCTGCGTGTGTCCAGCAGAGACCACCAGCATGCTCTGTGGTTTTCTCAGATGAGGTTTCCCCATGAACATTTTCAAGGTCTGCTTGAGGGATTTCCTGGTGTCTCTGCAAAGCTGTTAACAATGCTGACACTGTCGGCATGGAAATAAGTCTGGAAAATCACAGTCGATCTTTCTTCAGAGGCTTGTGTAACAAAGCTTGACAACATCTGTTTCTGTGCAAATGACGATTTGCCCAACTGACTGCTTTATCAGTGCGTTGATGTTAAAATTACGCAACTGCTGATCTTTGAGAATGTTTTCTTTTTTTCTCACTTACATAAACCTTGGGGATGACCGTCTGCTGTATTAGCTGCAGCCTGTTGACTGTAACCGAGTAAGGACGTGCTCCTTTCAGGGGTATTAAAGGCTTTAGAGGGTGATAGCTGCCCCTCTCACACGTAATATTAATGTCCTTTGACTTGTGTGTGTGTGTGTGTGTGTGAGAATTCACTGCCCAACACTAAAGTGTTCCACCGGTTATTTTTTTATCCAACCACACCGAAGATAGGGGCTCATTAAAAAGCTTAATATTTGAAGCCATCATAACAGACTGATGACCAAAGTTGTGTCTTATTCCTTTACTTCTATCAAATGCTCATACAGTCAGACACTTCAGCTGGTGAAACAAGTGTAGTAGCAACATTTCCTTTTAATTCAAATTGCCAAAGTAATCACAATCTGGAAGCTCGCCCCAATTATTATTGGATTTATGTCACATAAATAGAAAAATGTCCCCATCTGAATGATGGAAATTCATCACTGACAGTTTCTGTTCAAACACTCAGCTTTGATGCAACAAATATGTCACGTTACAGCCACTGCAGCACGTGAAATATCAGTACATCACATATTGAACATTTATCGGCTGTGAAAGAGTCATTGGGTTGAAAGGCACGTCACAGCTCCTGCTAGCCCAAAACACTAGCTTGCTGATGGGTTGTTTGTTAACATAGGTAGATAAAATCAATGTAGCCTAATGGACATTAAACTGAGGCTGACACAGGTCTTTTTGGGGACGTAAGCCAAACCTGTCAGTACAGTGATACTCAATAGTATCATACCAATGTATGCGGTTTATAAGCAATGTGTGCGCTGCTTTATTTCCACAAAAATAACTGAACAGTAGTCGAAAAATCACCTCTTCATCAGGACTGTGTGGTTTGATTAAAAGACGCAGGTAAAGTGAGTAAGTGGAAACTGTTTTTGTCAACTTCTTTCTCTAAGATCTAGAATGAACTGCCAACAAAACTGGCCCTTGTTTTTCAAAAGACATTACATGTGTGCAGGTCATGTTTAAGGGCCACTCTATCCATTTTACACATTAGTTTCATAGCTCTGGAGAAAGTCTGACAATATAACCTGAATGATGTCCATCAGGGTTATATTGTCAGTTTGGCCTTGCGGACAGAAAGCCTCAGGTATTTGTGTATGCTGACCCAGAGTAAGGATTAAAAAAGCCCCTGCTGCTTCAATTTCAGGCATCTGCATTTAATTTCGTATATTGCCTCATGATCATCTAATTTAGACATTTCCTTTAGTATTAAAAAGTTTAAATTAATTTGGTGATGCATTAAATGTTATCAGCTTATAAGTGGTCAATCTGATTTTTTGCAGTAAATGCAATGATTAAGAGGAATAGCAGTGCCTGAAAGCCTGCCTGCCAACAGCAGGCAGGTGCCATCTGGAGTCGCTGAAAGCTAAGAATCATGAACTGGCAAGACATGATATTATACTGTAACTCCATCCCATAGATGTCGAGATCAAATGTTCTTTTTTTCTGGCTGAGCTTTGAAACTCTGGCCTTCCAGGCGGGCCGATGCTTCTGCCCAGAGACAGAGATATAAGCCGTCCATCATCCATCGAGTAGTTTGGCCCAGTTTTTCCACTCACTGCTTCCCTAAGCTGTTTTCTTGATTCCCAATTAAATCGAATGAAATCATCCCAGATGATCTGTGTCACGTGCAGCACATGCCCCGCTCCGAATGAGGACAATATCTAAAGAGGCTGCAGAATAAGGGCTGAATTAGCAAGTATGAACATCTGCACCACAACTAGAACTTAATGCTTGTTCGGGGCCACACGGCATCCTCCAGCACTCGGCCTGCTGTTATTTCTTTTTGTCACATTTTAGTGGGTCTCAAATGAAACTGCTTAGTGACTCTTTTATCTTCAATATATAGTCCAAAGTAGTTTGAGTCAGCCATGCTGACCACCTGAGTAAATCTCACCCCTGGAACATCATACTGGAGAACTTGAATGCTTTCCAGGTCACGCAAAGTCTGCTGATGGATTTCGCTAAACCACCCGTTGGCTCTTATGTCTCTTTTTTTTTTTGCAGATGTCAGTGAACAGACCTCTAGCTGCATTTCAGCAAGAAAAGAGACAGAATGTGACCCACTTGTTAGTTTGTGTTTTTTATCCCCCTGCCCCGTCCCAGTGGCAGAAAGTAGGTGAGCGTGTCTGTCTGGTAGCCTACTGTCAGGCCTAAGGTAATGCCAGCCTCCATTTTGACACTGGCGGGTAAATCCTTGCTGATCTGCAAGCGTGTTCGTCTCCACTGAGGGATGGGAAATTTTTGAGGGCAGCAGGAGACCTGTTATTTTTTTTTTTTTTTGTATATTCATGTTCTGAAAACTTGACTGTCCTTATGGGAATATATTCTGGTCTGATCTGGAAATGAATTAGTGGCTGGTTGTATGTGCAGAGACCTGCACAGTTTGTATGCACTGTGTGCTATGACTCATCACTTCTTTTGAAGATGTAACTTAAAACAAAGGAAACTAGCAGTTAGATGCTGATTTCGAGTGAATTTCTTGGCATTGAATGAGTCCAGTCAGCCCTCGGCGAGCGGCTGCGCTCAATTTCAGCCTATGATGCATTCAATTTTTGTTGAGTTTGTTTTCTCGGGATGCCAGCTCTGCTATCAGAACACACAGACACCTTGTAATTTGAATAAGATGAGCATGGTGTTAGCATCAGTCAGCTCTGATAACCATATAGGACAATTCCACGGTGCATCAGGTTTAAATACTGCATGTTGATTGATTCAGACCAACGAACAACAGCTCCAAGCCTGCAAATAGAACTTTTTCCACAGAAGACACCTTGGCAGTGGACAAGCACAGGTGTGCGAATAAAAATGAATGGTGGCTGGGTTCCATTTAGCTGCTTCAGATGTAGGGTCCTGGTCTTGTGTCAAAATGTTTGCTGTGAAAACGGTCCATGTTGACAACTAAAGCACAGCTTAATTTAGATGATGTTGAATTTGTGTTGCTTGGTAGAATGCCAGCAGAAACAAGGATAGTGGAAATGCTTTCATTATGAAAAACAAATGTGGCTCAAATTCCCAAATAGATAAAATGACACTCATGAACCTTAATATTGTTTTCTGCTTCTTAGAATTTGTCATCTGTGCTTCTTTTATTGTAATATTTCCAATTTCTGTGTCATCATTGCAGTCAGTTACAACATTATGTGTAGTTTAAAATACTTTAAAAGATTGCTTTATCCTGTGAAAGAGCTTTTTTTTTTCCTCCTCAAAGGCTTTCCCCATGTTGTTCGCTAATTTATATTTGTTCTTTTCAAGATGATAAAAGTTCAAAAACCAAGCTAATGCACTCAACAAATAAATCCAGCAGCAGCCACTGATTGATTTTGCTTTTTATTATTCAGAATCAAAGACATGAGCTCATGCAGATCCAACAAGAGGACGTGTGTGAATGGAAAGAGATGGAGAACAGTCTTCAAGTGATTCTAATAAAATGAGCAACAATCAGCCATTCACTGGTCCAGATACTGTGCAAGCCTTCCTTCCTCTACACCCTGCAAAGCTGCTCAAATTCCCCTTCAAACACATCACAATCTGTCTGCCTTTCAGTCACATCACACAATGCAAATATTGAATTGTTTATGTCATGTTTCAGAAGCTTGCGTCATCCAGAAGAGTGTGGCTGCTCACATTAGAACCACTCAGCTCCAGCATAACGTGGTGATGATGAGCAAAACACGAACACATCAGGTCTCAGTGAGCTCACGCTGACTATAAAGTGCAATTTCATTTTCAGCTTTGTTGGATTTGCAAAAGCAGTGTTCATAATTCACAGAGGGACAATGATGAAGGGGCCAACAAATGGCTACATAATCAACAGTACAGTACAGTATTAGTATCAAATGGAATACTACATGGGACGCGTATTTCCAGGTCTACCGAGTTGTTGAATGCACTGTTGCATAGTCTGAATGACAAACATGTAACTGATTTAAGGTTTTTCTGTTGACAGCAAATACTATTTAGGGATTATTGGAAAAAATTGGATTAGGTATATCTAACATCATTTGCTCCATTATTATGTCTCAACTTATTGCCTAAACAGTTCCAGGCAAAAGACAAGCCTCTAGCTTCCCTAGCTTCATACTCGGAATATTGATTTTGTGCTACTATGCTAAGCTAAATCAATGCGTTAGATTCCCATCCATCATTAATTTCAAAAAGGTCACCAGCACAGGAAATATCTCATCTTGTTGTCACTGCATGTGCAAAAGAAATGTTACTACATATAAAGGACCTAGGAGTTACATCATAGCGCTCAGACACACACACTCTCTCGCTCTCTCACACACACACACACAGACATAGTCTCTGCATGTACAGCAGCATGTCATGCCGTCTTTATAGGAAAATGCCCTCAGTCCAGCTAAGTTAGCTCAACTAAAAAGATCAGATTATACACCATGATCCATGTAAGAAAGAAAAACAAACATAAAACACAGACGATGCTGTTGCAGCTGCAACTTGACGGGGAAACAAAACAGACGTCTTCACTGAAACATCTTCACGCACTAATGTCTACACATTTTAGATTTTACACTATGTGTATTGCCTCTCTGGATGTGAAAATGCAGTGTGAGAATGTGTAAAACATGTGTGTTTGTGATAAGTGCTTCTTCACTGGATGATTATATCAATGCCAGTCGTTCTTAACGTTTGAGTTCTCGGAACAGACAGGAAACAGACAGGAAGGCAAATTGGAATATTGTGACAGAAATCAATGGGTGAACAAGGTCTTCACCGGCAGTCAGTGGATTATAGGTTTACAAACGTGTTACATGGATACAAAAGGAAGATGTAGTTAATATTGGTCAAGGAACCTTTTTCAATACGCTCTCCTGCAGGACAAGCTACATCAGTCCACAGATGATTTTATCACAACAGGCCAGCCTTTCACTACTCACTTCATTTTCTCTCAGTTTTCACTGTTATACAAAAAAGTCATACAAAAATACCTCAACATTACATTCAATGAAGGAATTTGTCAATTTTCTGAAAAAAAAAAAAGTGCTCTTGCATAACTGATCCTGTATGTCGCTTTCCTTCTCACTCTCTCTGTCGCTATCTCTCTTCAGGTAGTTTGTTTCTAGACAAAGACCACGAGGGAGATTCACAGTATTGGGGGTTAACAGTTGGTGGCCAGACCGGTGCACGTTTCACTCAAAGAAAAGTGCAAATTAAGTTGGGACAGAGTGTTCAGGGCGTGCAAGAGTTTAGATGCTGCCAGGGGACAGCAGCTGCCAAAGGGGAGGGTTGGGGGTGGAGGTTGGGAGCGGATGAAGTTGCTGCGATACTGTCCTTGGAGGAGGACAAAGGAGACGAGAGGAGAGGAAAATACATCACAACAACCAGGGGTGGTGTTTGGGGGGGGGGGGGGGGGGTTGATGGCAATACTGGCTCAGGGTCAGCCTAATCTAATCTAAGGTTGGCAGGAATCCAAGCTGAAACCAGCCTCTAAGACACTGTTTGGTCTTGTTTTTCAACATGTTCCAGCCAGCGTCAGGGTCCTACTGTTAGAGGGAGATGTGGTAGGTGTTGGGGGTTGTTTGGGTATAGGATCCAGCAGCGAGGGTGTCTCTCATGCCTCCATATACTGGGGAGGGGGCTCCTTCGGTGGTATGGCGATGGCCTCCTCGTACGGTGGCAGCAGAACCTGAAATGTAAAGGAGAACCAAAAGGCAGTTTAGTCATGTGGTTCGGTGGTGACGCTGGTGATTATTTTGCTACACAAACCGCTCTAACAGACCAAGACTGAATGGTAAATGGTCAAATTCTGCACTTATTTTGCAATACTTTGAAGCACTGTATCAACTTTGATACTTAAAGTGAAACTACGCAACATCTGAAAGAAGAAAAAAAAAGCCTCTTACAAATGAAAAGTTGAATTCATAAGCATTAAAATAAACCACTAATCAATTCAACACACTCAGGGATTTTGCAGACACACCCTTGCTTTGTCTAGTATGACCATTATCTTGCATTGGCTAATGTTTGCTAATCTGAGCTTCAGACAGATATAAAGGGGACAGTACAGAAATGTACACGCTCAACATTAAGACACTCAAATACAATTACAGAGTAAATGGGAAATGATTTGAAACACAGCCTTAGTAACTGCTGCAGGTTTCCTCTCCATCTTTCATCTCTTCATTCCATCCCTACAGAAGGCATTACTGGTTGCGAGGATAAAATCCACACACACATCCCTGTGCCTTAGAGGCCAGATTGCCTTCTCTCCATCAGAGGTCTTTCTCTGTAAATGGTGTTATAAAACCAGCTCTGCTGCTAATTCAGTGAGAGAGAGAGTCAGAGAGGGAGAATATGCTCTGAGGCGATGGAATTGTGAAACAGCCGGGGAGGCCCGGCGAACACATCACAGGGAGGATTTGAAATGAAGCGGACACGCAGACAATTATGTAACATGTCCAGAAGAAGAGAGGACGATGGACAGAGATATATAGAGGGAGGAGGAGGAGGGGGGAAGAGAGAGAGAGAGACGACCCTTGTGCATTTTAATGCCATTTATATAAAAGCACGGCAGATAAGCAGCTGGGTACTTGATGTTCGAGGCAGTAAAAAGCCATTTAGACACACTGCTGCCTTTCTAATGGCAAAAATAGATCGAAGGCTCCATTCATTCAGCTCCGTGTGTGGAGAGAGGGAATCCAGTGATAAAAACATGTTGTCACTATTGAGGCTTTTAACCTGCGTAAACCATGTGACACAGATATTTGCTGCATATAAGTACTATTTGTTCCCTGATACTTCTCTCATTGAAATTCAAACTGCTTGTGCTGTGGCCTTCACGCTGACCTAGTTGCCTCAGTTGTTTGCTTAATTTTGTTTTGTTTTGTGCATTCCTGGTTTCCTCACTAATCTAAATAAACATTTGATTTTATAGTATACATTTATCTATACCATATATAGAGATTCATTTCTGATTCCCATTGGCTTAATGGTACATACAGCATCGGTACTTTATCAGTACTTTATTTAGTTGTATGATTTGTCCACTAAAGGGACATTTCATATATTTATTACTATTACTTTCTAACTTTGACTGTGCTGTCTTTTTTTAAGGTGGCTACTTACCAAGTGGAAACTATATCTTACCAAAACTCGTTCATCTTCATGTGTTTAAAAGATTAGGCTGGCAGTATTTTACACTTTACTTATTATAAACAAATCCCAAAGAGAAGACCAAAAACAATAATGAAATGATCCTACAGACAAGGTACGCCTGTGTAGCCTCTGATATAGTCCGATTTAGCTAATTCCTCTGTCCCATAGACCTCCACTGTTGTCAAAAAACCATTAAAAAACATCAGTGAGTCAGATGGTTGCACTGAGTCACATTTTCCTTCATTATCATGAACACGGGCACTGTTGTTTATTCTGAGCAAAGACCACATACACTGTTGTGGTGCTGTGCAAATCTACGAGAGTGACAAATCTGTATTAATCAGCAGCTGAAAACTGTCCTTGACAAACACACTACTGACTACTGTTTTTAAAAAATAGACTGTGTACGTCTGAACTGGCTCTGGGATGAGGGCCACATGTAAAATAAGGAAGTCAGACAGTACTGTGAGACGGATGAACGTATTGTTGTTCCTGGTGTTTTCATGGGATTTGTTAGAAATAACAAATTAGAGAATATAATCGATATAATAGCAAAGTATTTGTTAAACTCTGTTTTCATGCCAAATGTTTTTAGTGTTCTCTCTCGCTATTTGGTTGAGAAAAAGAAGCAATTTCTTCCCCTCCATCCTATCTGTAGGGGACAAACTGACTGGCACATATCCAGTATTTGCTGAAAGGCCATCTGATACACAATATGGTATCAGGACCTACTGGTAAAAAATGTCAGCAGTGTGAACCAGGGCCTCATCTACAACAAGGACAAAGTCATAGACAGATGAAGATCTACGTATTGAGACGACAGCGGGCGTGAGACAGATTAATGTCTTATGTATCAGGGTGGAGGATTACAGACAGACAGACAAATGGAAACCGTGACTACGTTAAAGCCTCTCAGAAAACCCATGAGTCAGCACTGAGGAGGACAAGTGGGATTGACGACACCCAGCTCTGCACAGCCAGCCAATCACACCTCAGAATGACCTACGCAGCACCTACTGTACTGCTACCCGCAGCACCAATGTCACTTCGCTGAGTGTCAGGCAATAAAGAGATAAACTGCCTGGTGACAACACTGAGAATCTGGACCCTGGACATTTTCACTGTGCTGTGCATGCTGTTCTAACAGTCTCTATGATATACTGTCGACTACTAGGAAGAAAAATTGAGGTTTATTATTATCATTTACTTCACAGTTCTGTTCTACAGATAATTTGCAATAGAACTTCTAAAGCAATATGTGTAGGATTTTAATGTCATTCACCAGTGAACTAACACATTTTTATGCAACACCTTAAATAAGTCTTAATTTCTTGCTGTCTCAATATGAAGCAAATCTCGCACATTACTGCAGGTTCTAATTTCTCTCATTCGTGTGCCATTTCTAATTTGGCAATAACTAATTAGGGGTTTAAACACTACACATAGCAGCTCCACCTGTACATGTATGTAGGGACTGTGACACGACAGCTATTCTATTCACGCCATAAGTTAAGTGACTTAAAAGCAGGACCTCATTAACCAAAACCCTTGGAAATGTGATTAGATGACCACAACATATGGAGGCACTAGACAAAATACTTTTAGAAAAGATTTTTTCCGATTTCATTTGGGAAACTTTAACTTTTGATTTTTTTTTAAATATGCAGAATGCAAATAAAGAGATTTCAGCATTTTTCTTAAAACAGTCAATAAAATATTATTAAATTGTCTGTGAGGTCAAAGTGGTACTTTTTCCTCCTTAGAAATGTGGCATCTATGATTGCACAAAACAGTCCAATTTATGTGGTAGTCCTTACTGGAGTAATGACTTCTACCCGCATTACATGGATTAATGTAACTTCACACGTCTGAGGTGGAGGTTAATGAGGTTTTTGGAGAATTTTGCACTTACTAGTTTTATAAATGAAATATCTGTTTATTTTGTCTCTAAGTTGCTGCTCTAAGCACAATTCAAGCTATATAATCATTTACTTTACGACTTTGCAATTAATGCCTATAATCCTTACCTTGTACATTAAGAGGTATCAACTCATTGAACTGCAATAACATAAAACAATTAATATAATCTATATTTTAGTATAGCTCAATAAAGCCGGACTGATGTTGAGCATTTGATACTCATATGCATACTGATGAAAACAACTTTTCAAAGCCTTTATAAGTTTTATCTTGACCTTATATAATAAAGGCTTATAAGCAAAACTGTTTTTTTTTTTTTTTTTAAGTTGCACAAATACATAATATCATGATCCAAAAGAGGGGGCATTTTCAGTATGTTCTTGAGGTGAAGGGCTAGAGGGTGGATGTGAGGACTCACCGTGGTGTCGTTGGTGGTGACATAAACCAGGACCTCTGTGGTGCCCCTGCCGCTCACATATCTGTAGCAGTTCCACACACAGCCAATCAAGTAGGCCTGCCCAGGAGGTGGAAACAAAGAACACACACAATGACCTTTAGCACCATCGTCTCCACTTCCCATCATTACTGATGCTGCTCGATATAATCTCATCCATTCGTCAAGGTTAGGGACGATGACGGCATAGATGCATCATATCACTACTCGATATAGACATGTCAGCTACCCATGCAGTGAGACAGGTCAGGATACACTGCAGCTGTACAAAGCTAGAAAGAAACTTTTCTGTGTGGACATTTAACAATGCAGAGGCCACTCATCAGGCATCTCTAGCCCTCACTAAGGCTACGGTAGCATTGGAGTTTAGGTTTGTCTGACTTGGCAGAAGAACAGGAGGTTCATTGTGTATATGTGTGAGTAGCCTGCTGAGTCTGTTCTTCTGCCAGGAGTAAGTGCAACCGACCAACCAGGAAACCAGGCTGCCTGCTAGCCAATCACTTTACCATCTGCTGAGCTGACCTCCTCGCTGGGATACTGACTTTGAACTGAGCTATGCACTGCAGTATTGTTACAGCTAACGGTAGTACAGAGCCTCTTAAATTCATTATTTCTATCATACAAAATGTTTTTTTGTATCTTTTTAAAATGCACTACCTTACTTATTGCTTATTCTTCAATGTGTATTTGTTCTGTCCTTGACTTAAAAATAACATTCTGAATCACAGCAGTAATGTGCTGGGCTCACAATAAGCACTGTGACAAAGTCTGAGTTTTACCATCTTGCCCATATACTTACTATGTCATGCTGTCTCTGGCTCTTTATTCATCCAACCATCTGTCCGGCTACAGCTCTTATCTGCTCTATCCCTCTCTCTTCTCTCTCCAGCTCTCCGTCTTCCTGCCTGTCTGTATCTGTCATTTATGCCAGGTGCAGTCAAGTGGAGGATGTTGGCTTCAGCAGGAACTTTACCAGGTGTTGCCTCTGTGCTGACAGCTGAATGCGTCCCAGAGCTTTCAGATCTGGCCCTTTTCCAGGGCACAGACTTAACTATCGTCACTACTGTAGCCAATGTACAGTACCAGTCCAAAGTTTGGACAGATCTTCAGAATGCTGCCATGTTGGTTAAGTTTGCCTTGACGTTTGAATTAATAGCCAGCAGTGTTGCCAGCAAAGCACTCCAACACCATCACACATCCTCCTTCATGCTTCACAGAGGAAAACATCACACACAGATACCACCTGTTCACTTGAACTGTGTCTCACACAGCAACAGTGGTTGAAACCAAAAATCTCAAATTTGGACTCATCAGACCAAAGTATAGAAAATCATTGGATGAGAAGATGTGTCCAAACTTTTGACTGATACTGTTTACTATATCCATCACATCAAAATAAAAATGGGGTTTTATTAATATTGCTTTGCATATTCTAAGATGATATTTATATTTTGAACAAGCACACACAATAGTTGACCTTAATGCTGAAATCGAAAGCAATAACCAGTTAAATACCCCATGTATTTTGTGCAACATGGCTCTCTGCATGAGACGTGACATTTGCAACTCTTCTCTCTGTAAGCCCAGCAGTGGATCTTCCAGTGGCTGCTTCCTATCATAAAACCCCAGCTCTGGCTCTGGATATCTGCCAAGAACATTACCAATCTGAGCTTAGAGGAGAAACAACTTGATTTGATTGTACAGATGACTGCAACTTCATGTCCCATCTCGTCCCAGAGCCCCAGAGCATAGCTGCGCCTGGAAAATCATCCATGCATTAACAGGAAATTAGCTTGACAGGAGTCGGTTTCCTATTGCCCCTGACCCGCTGCTCCCTGACTGTGTGATAATCTCATGACGAACATTGATAATGTTCACACTGGCAGATTCATTAAACATGCCATATGGTTCAAATTGCATGAGATGTGCACAGCCTGAGACTTAATAGCCTGAGTCACATTACACTATCTATAAAACAGCAGTCCTGCAGGGAACAATTGTTCAGTGAGTGTGTGTAGTCTGTAGCAATGTGTTGCATATATCATTATATTTTGGGAGCATACCTGTTTCTGTACAGTACAGACACAGTTTTAAACATCATTTAAATGGATGATGAGAGAATCTGCAGTGATACAGAGACTCGGTGGGCTTACCTTGAAGGAGAGGATGCAGCCAATGAAGAGAAGGACTGCAAAAACTAGGCACATGTTGTTGGTGGACATGATGTCCTCTTTGTAAGGGAATGTCCCTGGCTGGAAGGGAGGGAGAGAGGTAGAGTGAGTGTCTCAAAAATGGAGAGAAACAGAAGGCTAAAATAAGAAAGTGTACTTTTACAAATCTGCATCTGACAAAACTTGACCTTTCAGTTCTAAACAACCAAGGAGTCTAAAATGGACACCTAATCTACATAACTAAGAACTGTGTTATGCATGGGTGACCTGACCTCACTGAATGTCTCTTCTTCGACAGAGTTACTCAACAAACGAAGCACTAAACCGTGAATCTGCCTTGTTGTTAAGCAGTTATCACAAACTTAAGTTTGAAAGCAGTGGAGGGGTTCTCACCAGCTGCTGGAGGTAGTCCTGCACCGTGTTGGGATAAACCACCACACTAATGGCTACCAGTGTGTTAAGGGCAAAGTCAAAGATTTGGTAGCAGAAGAATGGAATGATCCAAGCTGCATGTTGCTACATGGGAGAGATTGAGAACGGATGAAGAAATTCAGAACAAGGCAGGTTATTTCTACAGTAACAGTGCAGTCTGTTTGTATCTCATTTGTGTTGTTTGTTTATTTACCTTGTAAGCACCATATGTCGCCATGCCACATATTAGAATCATGAGTAGGGATATTGCAGTGGCTATGCAGATATCTGCCGAAAGAAAACACAAACACACAGAACAATGTGAAAACAGATCATCTAGATTACCAGTGAAGGACAGCAGGAAACACGTAATTTCACTGGAACTCTTGAATACGTAATCCAAAAGTCTTCACGAGGACATGGATTTTTACAAAACAAAGCACCTTAACTAACCCTCACTATTTTTAGCACCCAATCTGTCCTGGACCAAACATGATCAGCGTGTGGGTAATTGTTATGCAAGAGGTGCTAAATTTGACTGAACATAACACCCCACTCGCATTCACATTACAGCTGTGAAATGTGCCTGATGAGACACATGCCAGCGTCACTGTAGTGAAGTAACTCAGAGGGATCCACTTACATCAAATTAAGACAGTTGCATATGGGCTGTTTGCTAAAAGGAATCCAAGATCACTATGCAGTATTGACAGTTATTGAATTTGGTATTCAGAAACAGTACAGGAAACAGTGGAATCAATGTATCCCTGATAGTCAGCACTGTTAGCAAGAAAACATAACATTTCCCACGACTTTATAATATATAAACTCACAAGAATCTGAATGCAACATCTGCATGTCTTCATGACGTTGGTATGCCCTTACACTCAGCGACAGTTATCGATACAGTGCCGATACTGTCAGGACCCAGGAAATGAGGATGCCCTTCCCACACACATTAGACACATACACATATACTATATATAAACAATGCATGGATGCAAACAATGCACGCATAAATGCTGTCCCTCACTGCACACGCGCACATCATGCACACATCTGAGCTCTCATTTCATGATTTCTCTGCATGTGCTCAGTGACATCGGTGCTATTGACAGCTGCCTATTACAAAACCACGACACCAGCTCATCTCCATCTTTTTCCACCGTTTCACAATCTGTGACTGGTGCTGCAACAACACTATGCGAGGGGGGAGTCAGTCAAGATGGCCGTTCTAATCCGATGGAGAATTAGAGCAGTCGTTTTTAATCAGAGTAGCCAGTGACAGAGTCTGTGGTGCTCCGGAGGCGACTGTGATGATGATATCTGCTGGAGGGGGAAGCACTGAAAATACACATGCACTATGATTTGTTCTCTCTGGAGCTGAGCCTACTCAGCTATGTGCTGTGCTGAGAGCAGCATTCTGGGAGAAAAAGTGGTGGGCAGAAAGGATAGGGGATTTTAGAGCTGCAGAAACACATGGGGATATATAGACATGCTGTTGGTGCTCAAAGCTGGGAGACACAGCCAAATAATATTGTTACAGAGCCACAAAACTTGAAATTGTCTGGATATTTAGTAACTGCAATATTTTGATGCAGTTTTGATGTTGTCTATTCACTATTTCTGATTTCTGAACTACAGAACTCAAAGTTCTGTACGGTTGACAACAAGATGAGTCTAGTGTTTATATTACATTTTAAGAAACAGTGCACCATAAACAACACTGAGAGGGGAGGAAAATGACAGTTCTTAGAATCAAAATATTGTCTACGATCTTAAAAAGAATCCACCTTCTAAATGAGCTTTTGACACTCAATTATATCGACACATCTTGACCTTGCACTTTTTATATAGCATAATAGGCCACGCCTCATTGAGGACACCCATTCCAATGCATACTAAGTCAAATATGGAACAATCAGGGGATTAGCTGCACTCACTTGCATCGTCCATGACATCAATGTCGGTTCCCAGCTCAGAGCTGGTAAGGTGGTAGCGGTATTGAACTGGGTCGTTGAGAGCTGACAACAAGATGAGTAGGACCACCGCATTGATGAGCTGTGGGGAAAACGAAGATCGATATTTGTGTCATATTTCACAGTGGAGATGTTCCATTTTTAACGTTATTGGGTTAACCCTCACAGTGGATGGATGGAGCAGGGTGACTGCTGAGTCTGGATGGATCGACTGGACAAAACCCCTAATGAAGCTCCATGAAATGTTGACAAGGGCTTTTATTATCTTTCAAAATAATAAGCCCAAGGCATCGTCTTCAAATTGCTTGTTTTGTCCAACTAATTAATTCACCAAAACATAAGATGAAAAAAAGCTACAGCCGGAAGTGACTTAAATGATTGCCAACATTATTGTTTCAGCACAGATTCAGCACAGCACCTGTCCAACCAGCATGAATAGGAAAAATGGCGGCATGAGTCTTGTTTTTCACCGTATGTCAAAACATATTATGGAAGGAACTTAACTGGTTGCTTTTTCTGGCCTCGGCGACATATAGCTGATCAGTAGTAGGTCGAATATAGACGGGACGAGCGCTTACTAAAGGTCAGGGATTTACCAGGCTTATTGGACTATGTTTAAAACTTTAGGTTATCCCGTGGATAAAAACAGAGGCAAACTCCACAGAAATAGCAACGTTACACTTGTAGGACAAATTAAAAGGGATGAGATGCTAACGTAAACATTTCAGCACAACAAAAAGTGAACGTTAGCTTACAAGAAAAATCCACGAACGGCTACAAAGCTGTGCGAATTTTTTTTAGTATTATTTTTGGTTATGTGCTTATATTTGATTAAAATGTATTTCTATAGCAAAGTAATGAGTCTTAAACGGAAACGGTAGCAGCTAATTAGTTAACATTGTAGTTTAAATGTGCTTAATTACACTATAAACCGAGGACATCCTCAAAACGGCAAAGCAAAAACGAGTGCCGGAAAACAAATGAACAGCAGCAGGAACAAGCTAACTTAGCTGTTGCTGTGAAAACTCAACGGCACTTGATATTAACACCAAGTATTTAATATATTTAGCCATATTTTTTTGACATTTTGGGCCTGACACTGAATTAAAAATCTCACTTACCATGTACCATATTCCCAGAATAATGGTGCCCGTTCGTACATGGCAGCACAGGCAGCAGCTCGTCGAGTACCACCGGTCCCACGGCGAAATCATTCTTTCTCCTGGTACGTTTTTCAAGCTATTTCATGAATGCTGCCAAGAATGAATTGTTCAAGTCTACTGTGTCCCAAATACGATGGTATGAGTTTGCGTCCCCGGTGCTAGGACCGCCACATCCAGCGTCTGTTTGAAGCGATGTTCGCCGGTTTCCGCAAGTGGACTCCTGGCGAACAGAGAGAGCCGTTAATCTGGCTCATCCCGGAGTCACGTGACCAGGGCAGGCTTCTGACCGAGATCCGCATCTGACGGGAGGGATGCACACCCGCCTCAGAATAATCACCCCAAACATTTCAGAGCCGGTGCATTTAAAATCTTTGCTTTAGTGACAGTTTAAGGTTGAGAGAAACTGAATGAACTAGTTTGATAGAGCAACTCCACACAGCTCACATGGATAACCTGCATGTATGAGCTCAAAATGTATATTGAATTTTTTTGTGGAAGACTTTTTCTCTTTGACCAGAACAGTGGTTCCCAACCTAGGATAGATAGAACTCAACTGTCACGATATAGTGAAATTAATTTAAAAAAAAGATGGATTTTCTATCAGAACATTGCACATAGGTTCGCTGAACACTCTCAATGACTTTTAGTAGTTTTACGGTGTGTTTGCTTTCCACATGTAAAAGTTACAGGTCACTATGGACCTTAAACACAGCATTTACAATGTTACTTTGCCAGTGGAAATGGTTATATTACCGGCCTCTATTTGGGAATATACTCCACTGATGCACAATATCCATTAACATGATAGGTGTCCTCAAGTGTCTGCTGCTTTTATTTGACCTTGAGACCCTGACAAGAGGGGCCCTATATCAAAATCTAGTTTTAAGACCTTCATTATGTGAGCTGATATTGTGGGTGCATGATGCACAGTCCTAAATCAATAATTCAAGAGTTTAATTGTTCCAGCACAGGAACACTGTTTAGTCCATAGAGAGGAGAAGGAACAGGGGTTCAGGAGGGCCCTGTAGCTCATTTTTGCTCAACAGGTTAATCAGGCTGTGCTCCAGCTGTTTGAAACTAAATAAAATGACCAAAGATTGACTTGTTTTATTGCAATGTTAAAACAAGACACAAGTGTTCATTTCATGTTAGTTTGTCCCTCCGTCGGTACAAAGATCCTGGATCAAGCCTGACAGATGGGCCAGTGACCACAGCTCTAAGCTCTGGTGGGTGGACCGCATCATCGTCACATTAGGGGATTTTCCTCTCCTGCCATGACTTAATGCTGAGCAGACTGCCACCTCTTTAGGTGCTGGAACGCAATTTGTAGAGGAAAATCTCAATCTGATGGTCCATTTTCCCAGCCTTAAAGGTTTTCAACACGACAGTCACAGAGAGCGTTTAAAATGTTGAACAGAAGTATTCACGTACGTGTAGAGAGAGCTCTGACATAATGACCGGAAACACAAAGCCTTATAATCCTTTTTCTCAGACCTGCTGGGGAACAACACAATCCCAAATCTGGCGATTGGGTGAATTCATTTGTTAAGTTTGATCGTCTAATGTTGCCACACTGAAGCCAGTGAGTTCCAGACATGGGGACTTTGGATGGATCTTTTTTTAAAACGGCATTAGCGAGTGATTTTCCTAGCAGGGCTTTGAGTAACTGCAGTACCAACCATTAGAGAGTGACCTTCACTATTAATATATCTGCCTCTCATACACACAGACAAGAAAAATGAGTACAACAATCCCCTGGCAGGAAAGAATGAACAAAACAAACAAAACGTGACATCCCCCTGATGTGAAGGTGAATGGACAGCGAGCCAGAGATTGTGAGAGATTAAAAGCTGGTAAATCCTAAATGAACTGAGAGATAAGGGATGGAGAGACAGATGAAACGAAGGAGGTCAGGCTCTGTAAGCGTGCCACGCGACTGCCTTACCACACTGACTGGGGCAGTGGTTTGGCCTCAGGAGGGCCACTGAAGCCAGGACCTATCACAGGCCTGGCTGCTGACACAGATTTGCTCCATAGCATGTAGTGAATCCTCACTGTATTAATCACAGATTTGCGATTAGTTTGACAGAAAAACACGAACACAAGATGCCGGTGGACCAGGAGAAGGCACCATTTACTACAAGCATTGCTTGTGTGGAATTCTGCTAAAAGAATATACCTCTGATTCATACTTAAAGGTTATTTTGGCATGAAAACACAATTAAATGTGGTAAAATCATCAGTTCTTGTTCAGGATAACAACTCATTTCTTTGCATAAAATGCTTGAGGAGCTCTGGCTATTCATTTACTTATTTAGCTACTTAGCATGCCAGTGCAAAATGACTTCAAAGTACTGCAGCTACAAAGCATCTGTCAGCACAAATCTTTAACCTAAAATATAATGTGAAGACAATGCATTTGATTTTTGAGCAGAGTTTAGATGCCCAGAAGTGATCCTTCTCTATGCGTCAGCATCCTAACTTAACACTTAAAACACTAGTAACAAGAGATGAAAATAAGATATCGTGATTGCAACAAGCACATAAATAAAAAATATAAAAAGTATGTAAAACATACATTAAATATAATGTGATGGTTTGCTCATCCTTTACTTTAGTGAAAACTGTACAAATACAATATATTTAATGTTTGACCTCATGAACTTCATTGATTTTTGTAAATATCTGCTTATTTTGAGTTTGATGCCAGCAACATGTTTCAAACCAGTTGGGACAGGAGCAGCAAAAGACTGGAAAGGTTGTGTTATTGATGTTTGGAATTGGGATTATAAATTCAATAAGTACTGTAGCTTTAAAGCATCTGAGAACACAAACCCATGTATTAAATCAATGTCATCTTTAAAAATGTTAACATCTTACCATTAAGTCCTACTATAGTACTTGTTTTAAGTTATTTTCATCTTTGTTTCTTCTTTGACAAGCTTTTCCACCACTGGAAAACCTGGTGAGCCTGAAAAACAAAATCTTATAAAATCACTCTCTGTTCATAACCAAGTTATCCTTGGAGAAAAAAAAGCATTTCTATGACAATGTGATATCGAGCAATTTGCATTTATTTTTTTCATTTTTACCAAACGAACATAGAAATATTTGTATCTCCTCATTAAACAAATTCATTCACATTTCGTTTAATCACAAACCATTTCCTAGAGACAAGTATATAAATACATTGGCTGAATCCATCTTAATCATCAGTAAAAATTCAACCAAAAAAGGGTGCCTGAAGCCACAGCGACATATCATTTTGTTCTATCAAGTCTACCAACACCAGCTGATCAACAACTTGAAGCACTAAGGCTCTTCGCCTACTAACAACAGACTCCTGTTAATGTCTGCCAAATTGGGTGCCCACAGAAAAGCTGCAACTTGTCTCATTAAAAAAAGCTATTACAGTATATACACTGAGTGGTACTCCAGGACCAAGTACTAACAATTAAAGCAAGAGATCGTTCTTTTCATTTTATGTACACAAGTACTATTATCAAAGTCATGCAAGATCAAATTAATTTCTGACATCAAAACTTGCAATTGGATGGAAACTATAAAAAAGGATGCCAATGCACTTTCTATACAACTACAGGTTAAGGCAATGGAATTAAATTCCTTTATATATGTGTAATTGTGTGTGTGTCTCTGTGTGTGTCTCGTTTAAAACCAACTCTGATGTGGAATTAAAGCTGCTCCATATCATATGTCTATGTATGTCTTCATTCTCAAAGTGGAAAAAAAAAAAAAAATCCCCCATCACACATCCTGGAAGTCAGGTACAAACCAAAAAAAGTTACACATTTCACATTCCGCAAAAAGGTAGTAAAAAACAATTCACTGACATCAAAAGGAACTCAATACAGCCTTTTTGCACAGTGCAATCACAGACCTGGAAAAAGCCCTTACAATCTGTACATATGGCGAGGCTTTTTCTAGCACAACAACTGGAAGAAAAAAGGTTTCAAAAAAATCATACAGAGTGCAGGAGGGACAATCAAGTCTCTAGAAAATCAACATACAGTCGCGTCAGATAAAGACAGACACTCAGAATGATAAAAGCAGAGTGGACAACACTTTACAGCGCTACTGCTGTGATCCCACTACTCCTTTACTTCACTTTACAGTGCCTCCTGGTGGTTCGGACCAGTTACTGTGCTCTCTACACAGCAGCTATCAACATTCCCCAGTGTGAATCCAGAATGAATCAAACATCCAAATTTCTAAAACAATTATCTGATCTGCTCCATAAATAATGAATCAGTAACTTTCCAGCCGTCACTGTGCTGCAAGTTGTCATCATAGTTTGAGCAAAATGTGGCTGAACACACAGCTTCAGTGTCTATGCCTCTCCCTGTAGCTCTGAAGCTCAGGCAGCTGTGTATTTAAGCATATTTTGGTAAAACTATGAATGTATGGAACATACTATCACAGGGACGGACAGTGCAGAGGTGGCTTACGCTGCAGGAGTGGCTGTGGATATTTTTTTTCCTGCTGTGAAACTTCCCACCGCTGACAGAATTCAACCTGACCACAGCTGCCATTCTTCACAAACAAGTTTTTACACTCAAATGATAGACTCTTGCAAAATATCACTATGTTAACATGACACTCACATGTAATCTGTGCATTAAAAGAGTTTTTAGTCATACACATCACTGCTGTCCACACTGGCTGTGCGGGGATCCCTTCATAGAGCGACTACACTGTAAGAAATGGGCTACAAAATGCATTTTTTCTGCACAAATGTGCAAGTTGTTGTTCATCCAAAACTAGCATGAGGCTTCATCAGTCTGAGAAGAGCCAAATCAAGTGGGTAACTTTGTCCTGGCAGTCACATGTAAGTTTATTGTTTGGATTTTGTCATGGCAACAAACCTGCATGTGACTGCCAGGAGGTATCACTCACACATCAGCAAGAAAACAATGTCCAGGGAAACACAGAGGGTTTTTGTTAGGGGTGTGCAATGTCCTTCGTGATAATACTGGTGCTGCTCTAGGAGGAAATCACTTCATGGCCAGTATAGAGAGTTGGGATGACTACAACAACCCTCAACTCCTTCAACACACATATGAGTGTGAGCTGCATGTGAGTGTTGTACTGAGATAGCCTTGGGGAAAAAAAGAAAAAAAAAAAGAAATCTGAACCTATTCTGATCTGAGACCAGCCCTCGCATGCAGCTTGCTCCCACACTTTTCAGTCACTGATATAGGGGCAGCAGCATGGAAAACAAAACAAAGTGCAATATTCTGGGGAGCAAAAATGCACGCGTCTCTTGCAACTAAAATTTTCATTTAATACAAAAAAAAAAAATCTGTTTTGTGTTTTTGGGTTAACGATTATTAACACACACTCTTGAAGGGAAAAAATACTTCTGATGCCATAAAAAATAATTACATGAACATGTACCTCCACTGTAAGCCCACCTCCCCTGAAACTCCACTCTGGTTGCAGCGTAGCAAATAGTGCAAATTAGTTTTAAGATTTCAGTCCATAGGACCACATTTCATCACTGTATTTAGCCAAGCAGGCGACATCTGCTGCTTGTTTTCTTTTTGTTTTGGTAACTGATAAACCGTTGATGTATCTTAGAAAGAAACTCCTGTACCTGGTTATTATTGCATGTGACACATTTAACAATCATTTGCATATGCTTTGAATGGACCTGTGATGTGGCTTCACGTTTCTCTTCGGACCTTCTTCTTCTGGGAGGCCTTCGGAGGCTCCGCAATCTGCTCAGACTTTTCTGCAAGAAGATTCAAAAAGGAAAAGGAAAATATAGGAAAGCTGTATTTAGAGCCATCTTGGTTTAAAGCACTTTGACATAAAATACAGCACGTGCTTTAAAGATATTTATGGAAAAGTAGACTGAATAGTTAGACTGAACAGTTATTAGCAAATTTCTACTATACTGTTTGAACATTCATCTGCTCCTAACTCAAGTGATACAAACTCAGAGTGTGAGCTGTTGAAACCTACTCTGAGAGGAGGATATGCTGGGATTCTGCTTTTTGGAGGCCTGCACAGGAAGGTCTTGGGGCACTGTGCTTGGCGTCTAGAGTCGAACAAATGCAATGGCATTACCAAAACAGAGAAATTTGATGTCATTATGTACGAAAAAAAGTTTAAAAATATATATAATATATAAAATCAGTTTTATATTTTGTGGAGGACATTAATCTGACAGTTTGGTGTTTTTTTTTTGCACTTGCCTGAGCTTCAGATGCAGCCTCCTCCTCAGCTTTCTTCTTTTTTTTCCTCTTCTTCTTGGATTTGGCTGCTGCACCGGGGGGATCCTCGATGTCCTTCTCATCCTCCGATACCTGCCATAACAAACACGGACATTCAGGTTATTTGGCAGAAACAAATCAGGAGGTACTCGATGGACGTCACATAAATATATGGATCACAAAGGATGATTGAAGGCATTCTGTTGCTGATGTTTCTACTTTGCCAAATGTTTGCAATCTTGGCTATTTCCTTAATGATAAATAAAATGAAAACAAGGCAATACTAGAATTACTTCCACGTGGCTTGTATGCTTCGGCTAACCAGTCAAAGTTGCAGTTTACATCCATGTCTGTCCAGACTCATAATGTATGTAGTGAAGACTTTGAAGGAATTTAATACATGGTATTACATGTATTTTTGGTAAAATAAAAGTGCTCACTAGATTGACATGTATGATTCCACTGAATAATTTCCAGTGAGAAACATGCTGTCATCACTTCGAGAGAATTTTTCCAGAGGAGTACAGAAGACTGATAGAGAGCTTCATCACATGGAGCAACGAGCAATCACCTGAAGCTCAATATCAGCAGAACCAATGAGCTTGTGTTGGACTACAAAGCTTCAATAATGGATGCTGCTGCAAAGAAGCTAAAAACTGTAAAACTTAGATACTTCACACACATCTTCAAATGTTGTCATGTATGAATTGTTGAATTATGGGCAAAAACCTGTTTTTGATGACAGTGACTTAGAGCTTGAAAACTAAAATCTAATCTGTTCATCACTCAGTCCAAATGGATGTTTAAAGAAATTCCCACGAGGTGTTCATGGGATATGGCCTTCATAAGAATGGGATGTATGTGCATAAAGACGTACGAATAGACAACTCAGAAACATACTGACTCTGACTACTGCTATCATCAGCGTGGAGACATAAAAGTCTAGACTATAAAAAGCCTTCTCAAAATGTTATCAAGATTTTAGGCCTTGCATAGGGATCATCTAGGAATGTCTGACAACTGTTATTAGCCATGTGGATGATTTGGCAGAGTGTCAGTGAAACCTTGTGGTGGACAGGCTGTTCCTTCGGTGGATGGGCTGGTGTTACCAAAACAGGGGGCTCTTCGTAGTTTCCCCAGTGCTCTGCTGGAGCATTCCAGTCGGAGCTGGGGTCCACTGCTGCCATCCCATCTAAAACAATTGACGTCCACAGGATTGCAGTTAGTTAAAAAAAAAAAAATTTACACACTCAAAAGTATTTGCACATCTAGGAAAAGATACTTTTACCCCTCAAATTCAAAACACGCGTATTCAGTTTTAAGACTTTTTAAAAAAACAGGATGAGGCTTCATCTGACAACATTTTAACAAGCTTTTTACATTTTTTCATTGCTTATCTTAATTGTTTTTAGTGATGCACAGTTATTTAGAAGGGTGTGTTATCTGGAATGGCTTGCTGAAATACTCACTGAATCCAGACCATTCATCATCAACGTCAGGACGACTCGACCACTGCATCTCCATTGAATTTGCTGTTGGATCTAAGAGTGACAGAAGGTAATTGAGAGAGAAAGGGAATATGTAAACAAACTGACAGACATTCTGTGGATTATGCATGGAAGTGAAGTCTGTTCTGTGACTGGGTGATAAAGCTGGCAGTCATTACCAACCTGTAGCATTTTGTCCCAGCATGGAGAAGGACACAGGGTTGAGGTCAGTCTTTATCCGGCCATCAATGCCACTCCATGCCACTGAGGAGAGAAACACACAGATGATATTACTGGGATGCAATTCTGGCAAACAAATAGTGGAGCTCAGATTTTGCATCATCATACAGGTGCTACTCACATCTCTACACTTAGTGTTGAATGAGATATTGATTTAAATTATTAACACAGCCACTAAAAGAGTAAGTTTTAACAATGCCATTTTTTTTTTTTTTTTATTTTATACCACTTTTGCCCAGCAGGTGGCTCAGTTGGACAGTCTTTAAAATCTCAGTGAAATTAAACCAAGAATGTTCAAATGTTTTGGTTTTTCTTTTCCCTTAAATTTTGGAATTCAAAATGGCAAATTTCGTTTTAGCCTTTTAGACACAAATGACATTCTGTCCTAAACTCTGTCCTCTTGTTTATAGATCGTGCTGTAGATTCAGCTGAGTAATACTCCACTATCAATGTCTACATTTGTGGCTTGAAAAGGTCTACACAGTGATGATACCTTGCGTCTCCTGTGCCCAGGACTGCCGCTTAGGTGGGGCCCTGTAATGTGTCGCTGTGTGAATGCCGCTCCACTTGGTTCCCTCCATCGCACCCATCTGTCCTGGTATCTTCATAGACATGTCAGTCCAACCTCCACCATTGACTGAAGGCTCCTCTCTCCAGCTGGAGGACCCTGAGGAGGCATTGGGATCATCTTTACGTATATCCTGCATCTTATTGTGATATTAGATAAAGTTTTACTTGCGGAAATTAAGAAAAACAAATCAAGAAAAAAGGAGCAAGTAAATATTTTTCCCATTTCAGTCACACAAAATAATGGTTTAGCTTGGTCTTTACCAGCCCCACTGGCTGCATCCACCTTTCCAGTAGATCTTGAATGCCTGGACTCTGAAATATTGTGGGAAAAAACAAAGCTTGAGTAATTTTTGTTTAAGCATGAGTGAACTGTTCACCTCAAGATGGTACATATAACAACACTGTATGTTAAATAAATGGTCATCACAAAATAGACTATGCCTCTGGCTTTGAGTGTCACAGAAAATCCCCACATTGTAACATCTGCTAGATGCTACGCACCATGGTTTCCTCTGTTCTTCTTGGTGTTGGTCGGTGCTGTGGCTACAGGTCCCTCCACATTGGTCTTCAGAGCCTCCACCCCTCCTGAGCTACCAGAGTCCTCAGGGCCCTTGTCCTTCCTGCGCTGCTGTTTCTTCTCTCGGTTACTGACTTTGGTCTCCCATGCACCTGGTGGACAGAAAAACCCCCCACCCCAACATCAAATGTCAAATGTGTGACTTGGTGTGAGCAACGCAATTCTAAAGTAGAACTTTAGACGGTTGATTGTGAATGAACTTTGGTTGATTGCTTAATCAAGAAGCTACAACAGTAAAGCTAAATAATAAGCGTAGTAAGTGAGGCTAACCAAAACTGCAGAGGTCAAGTAGGCTGTGAAAACATGAGAGACGTGAAACTTAACAGTCAGCTTGAAAATGAGAAGTTACTATGAAATTTCTCCTTCCATGGTTGAATCTTACCATCATCAGCTTCCTTCCCATCATTTGTAGACACTTGCTGGACTGGTTTCACATCTGTCTTGGTTTTCTTCTTGTTCTTTTTCACCTGCACTGGGGCCTGCACCTCATGCACCTGTGGAGAGAGAGAGAGAAATAAACCTGATACAAACAGCAATCATGTAACTTTGTTGCCCTTTAAAGCAGTGCCACACTGCCAACAGGCTTTCACCAATAACAAAACTGTCTCATAACACTTCAACAAAATTGAGCGAAACTCGGACTGCCTTGCCCGCCAACAACCACAAACAGTTTCGGGTCCCCTTAATTTTAGCAGCAGCTGCCTAAACATACCTTCTCAGTTTTGACCTGCGGGGCTATCTTGGAAACTGCTTCAGTCACTTTAACTTCCTCCTGAGCTACAGCCACTGGCTGTCCATTGGATTGAGTCTTCTGGGGAGAGAGACAGTCACCAGATAAACAGCATGTTGTTGATGATCCAGTCATATAACAAACATTAAACTTACCTAAAGTCTGTTAACACTTCTGTTTTATTTGTAGAATGATTTTATTTCGAGACGAATCTTTACAATATATCTGAATTTACTATACTTCACAAATGTTACATAACACTGCATGAACGTAAGTCAAACAGTATGCTTCAGGTGTTAGCGTGTAACTCAAGTGTTGGACGACAATGTTTTCACTAACTAGCACACGTTTAGCTAGCGCTGAGTGCCCTTAACGGCTCGTCATGAGGATATACACACGGCTGATTAACATCCCTATCCAAACAAGACACCGTCGTTCATTGTATATTGAACTAGCTTGTGAACTGGGTCATGGTGTCATTTTGTAAATGGGGCAGACGATCCCTAAATGTCTAAATTTATATTATGTCAGCAAAGCGGGCTGTAACACGTCATGCTAACGTTAGTTAATTCCTGGTGCGCGAGAGAGCTAAGTTAGCCAACATAAAATAACATCAGAAATAAATGACTAAACTAGCTTAGCGCTAGCTTATACTGAGTAGATACTTTTATTTGGAGTCAAATGATTCTAGCATTTGTTTTGACTGGCTCGCTGCAATTCAACAGCTCCTTAAAGCTGTCTACAGCTACGTTACCTTTTCATGCGTTTTCTTCCTGGACCTTTTCTTCTGTTCTTCTGGTTTGGCAATTTTAGCTAAATTGACCTTATCAGGCTCACAGATGCCTTGGGAGACCGGGGATCCCCGCTTTTTCCCGATGAACAAACCGCTACAAACGGCGGCCCATGACAGACCGAGTAGCAACAACAGACCCACCGCGGCCGTTGACAGGATGACCCATGTCGGATACAACTCAGGCTTCAGACCCAAATCCACCCCGAACTGAGCCCGAACATATCCTTGTCCCGAAGACAATACCTCCTTTAAACGGCTGGATAGCAGCTCGGCTTTTTCTAGCGCAAAACCCCGAAAGTCCCCAGCCATCTTTCCAAATCACGCTAGCTAACTGTTAGCTATCATTGCCAACATCCGTATGCTAACGTAGGAGTGGCTAATCTAATCTGGAGAAATCTCAGTAAAACTACAATTCGCAGTTTATAATTAAATACGACGTTATTCTGACTGCGTTAAAAACAAGCATATTATCTTAATTCAGGGGTTTGGCCATAAATCCGAAAAAGTACTTAAACTATATAACAAGTTACCAATATCTGAAAATAGGGCTGCTGAATGAAACTGTCTCGGGTGGCTGCATGATCAGGTAAACGTCACAAATCATGTACCATTCAATTACAATAAAATTATTTTCATTTTACTAAACATTTTATTGTACATTAAAAATGACAAAATGTTAAAACAATTCACATTAGAAGACAGCAGCAGGAAGTGCAATAAAATACAGTGTAGATATTAACCATCTTCAGTAAACAGAATAATCATGTCACCTCATTCATTATTCATGTTTAACCTTTTCATAGGCCTCTCTGCAGTATGATGAGGTGAGAAACAGCCATAAAATGTCAATTTTTTCACCCTGTTCCACTCTGCAAATTATATATTGACTGTTAATGAACTTAAAGTGTAATTCTCAATACTCCTTGCCTAAAAGCTGCACATGTCTGCTAAAAAACTGAAATTTAAATCTGTCAAGAGTTTCTTGTCCTGCAAAATACTGTGATAGCATTGGAACAAGGTGTAAGACGCCCATTTTTTTGTAAAGAACTGCTTAAACAAAATAAATAAATAGGTCAAATGTAACAAATATGCAACCACATATCAGTTCAGGTTCAGAATTCTGCATCCAGAGTGAATTCACAGTCCATCATGCTTGACATGACTCCAAATTTCTGATACTCAGCTACTCGTTTCTCAAAGAAGTTGGTTTTCCCCTCTAGCGAAATGGATTCCATGAAGTCAAATGGATTTTCAGCTTTGTACACCTTGGAATAAAAGGACAGTGCAAACAAAATAGAGTTCATGAACACATCTATTAAATCAAATTTCTTAAATCAACAAATGTATAAAACATGCCAATATGGTCACTTTTGCAATAACTATGGCTTTATAGTAAGACTTGACTTCTTCTTAACCCTGGGGTCCTCTGCATTAACACTACCACAGAATAAATTGGTTCAATAAATAATGACCACGTAGCATTCATTGTATCTGTTTTACGACAATTCAAAAGAATTACCTTGGCCAGTCCGAGGTCAGCAAGAAGCCGGTCGGCAACAAACTCAATGTACTGCTTCATCAGACAACAGTTCATTCCAATGAGATCTACTGGCAATGCCTCTGTCAAAAACTCCTGCAACAGCAAACACAATATATTTATGTATGTACAGAACTGGTTAGTTCATGGAATAACCAACCACGGGATGACTGAAAATGTGTCAACAAACAATCAGAGAAACAGTAGAAACACTAGGTGTTTGGTACCTTCCCAAAAAAATACCACTCTGATGATCTTAGCAATATGAAATGGCATGAAGACCCTTGAAGACTACTACTATAGATGACAGTAGAGTCCCTTCCGTGGTTAAGAAAACCCCCTTTTCAACTGTCAGTCACATCAAGAAGACTCTCTGAGAGGCAGGCATGTCTGTGTCACAACCATGATAAGGAAAAGACTTCGCAAGAATAACTGCAGAGACTTTACTAAAAGATGCAAACCATAGGCCAGGTTGAAATTTGCCAAGAATTATTTGGATTTGCAACCAAGTATGTGACTTCTTTATTAAAAATTATGTGTATCTGTCCAATCACTTTTGGTACCCTAAATGTAGGATCTATGTATAAAATTGGTCATAAATGAAGCTGAAAGTCAGCATTGAAAGCACATACTAATTGCTTTTTTCAGGCCAAAATAACAAAAAACAAATGTTTCACTCTCCAAATACCTATGAAGCTGACTGTATCCTATATGTTGAACACATTTCTAAGTAGTCTGGGTTGAGCACATTCCCTCCAGCACTTGCTGACCTGCTCAATGCTAACAGCTTTGGTGATGATGTCCTTCACACGGTCCTCTGATGGTTTCTTCACCAGGTAGCTGTACAGCAGGCAGGCAAAGTTACAGTGCAGGCCCTAGGAAACACATCAATGTGCATGTCAGAATAGCTATATGAATGAGAGACAATCATCCATTAACTGGGTTCATGTGCAATCTGAATAAAGAGCACCATGGCTTCTCTGACAAATTTTTAAACTGCAATGTGTGGCTGGTACTACAGTACTAAAACCTTAGAGTTGCAGTAGCTGAATGGCCTGAAATGCCAGGAAAAACCAGCACAGCCAAACCTTTATGCAAGAGTGTCAAACCAAATCCTAAAAGAGAAGCGCTCACAGTATTAGGCAAGAGCTGTGACATAATCTGAGGTCCTTTTGACAGATTGAACCACGTATCTTTTTGTTTGTGAATTCATCTTACCTCATCCCTGCTAATGAGCTCGTTGGAGTAGGTAAGGCCAGGCATTAGTCCCCTCTTCTTGAGCCAATAGATAGAAGCGAATGAGCCGGAGAAGAAGATTCCCTCCACTGCTGCAAAAGCCACAATTCGCTCCCCTGAGGACAAAAAGTGTCATTACTGCTATTAACCACAGATGAATGGAAAGCTCCTCTAGGTGAGAGTCTCTCATCATTATGTGATTTACAGTACAATGTTTTTAATGCTGCATTTTCCTTACCAAATGTGGATTTGTTGTCATTTATCCACTGGAGGGCCCAGTCTGCTTTTCGTCTCACACAAGGCATAGTCTGAATGGCGTTAAACAAGTAGTCCCTGAAACACACAGTTAATAAAAAATTACTTACATTACTAGCTCCAATCATATAAACTCAGCAAAACAAATAGAGCACCACTGAAAAGTATTCTACTCGTTTGCACTTTTTTATGTATGCAGGCCTGTACCAAACTGTTCAAAGCTTCATCCATAATGTTGATATTCATTCTGTTTACACAATATATGACGATGAAGATAAGGAGATTAATATTATTAGTATAATACTATTTTAAGAACTAGATTCCAGTGGTGGCATAGATTGTTTCCAATTCATGTGATCCGATTTCCAGTGATTCCAGATCATTATAAAGTCCGAAAGTCAAAATATATCGAAACAGATGTAATCATTTCCAAAATTTACAATATCGAAATTCTCCATTATAATACAATAATACATTTTTGTTTGTGTTTAGCCTTTCGAAAAACATTTTCACTATGGTCAAAAAAGTGTTTGCTCTCATGCGCACAAAGGGAGACATGCACCTGTGTTGAAATGGGGGGGTCTAGCAGCAGCAATCTAACAGCAATTACATTTATACAACCACAATTACAAAGAAAAAGGCCATGAAGTTGTTGTTTTCCAAGTCTGTTGGCACATCAAAGCTGTAAATGCAACAGAAATCACCACAAAGTACTGTAGACTTCGCCTCAGATGAACAGGTGCAACAGGTTACAGTTTGTTTGGAACATTCAGAAGATGAGATACACGAGCACCGAGGCACATGATCTTTACCATCTAACCATTATATTCCGAAGCAATTACTTATAATAATTTGATGCAACAACTGGATTTTTCTCCTTTTCACTTAGACTGTTTTGAACTAAGCTGTCATGCATTAAGGCACAAAATAATTGGCAAATATTTGGTTGTTGCAGTTCATGCTCGTAAGTTCGTCAGAGCCACTGAGCATGAGAAGTGAGTGCTTGACTGAAAACAAATAAAAAAACACCTAACCTCTCTTTCAGGTCTCTGATGTAAGTGTTTATGAGCATGCTGTACATCTCTGAATGAACAGTCTCTATAAGGATCTGGAAGCTGTAGAAGGAGCGGGCTTCAGGGACCTGCACCTCCTGGCAGAACCTCTGCACCTGTTAGACAACACAGAAACACAAACACAAAATATATGTACATTCTATATAAAAGCATCTTCGTCATCTATAACACGATCGAAGTGCTGCAAGATGTGAGATCTCTTTACATCCATACAAGCTACAGAACATCAGTTCCAGCTGAGTGACACCCCTCTGGCCCTTCTCACCAGGTTCTCGTTGACGATACCATCGCTTGCAGCAAAGAAGGCGAGAACATGGGAGATGAAGTGTTTCTCCTCAGGTTTCAAACGTTCCCAGTGTGCCAAGTCTTTGGATAGGTCAACCTGAAAGACACAATATCAGCAGTATACCTGTTTGTTCGGGTTTATTCTCTGATGACAGGCTGTGCTGGACGACAGTGTTTCTTTTTGTTGTCTTTGTGAGAATCAGAAACATGCCATATCTGTTTTTTTTGTTTCTTAAGTAGTATTCAACTTAGCTTAAGTAGACTGACATTGTAAAGTTTGTGTTCTCATCAAAATACATTTGTCAATAAAACTTAATTGTGTGAACATTCTGTAGCGGACATCTTTAAAGTGATTGTGGGTTTTTTCCCTCTAGTCAGCTGCTGACACACATACTCGGTACAGTCAAGCTGATTCTCACCTCCTCCACCGTCCAGAAAGAGGCCTGTGCTTGCTTGTACATTTTCCACATGTCGGTGTACTTGATGGGGAAGACGACGAACCGTCTGGGGTTTTCTCGGAGTAAAGGTTCGTCCTCTGTCTCCGAACCATTTTGGCAGTCGGGGTCTTTATCTTTGAGTCCATTCTACAAAGAGTCAGAGCCCAGGAAGCAACTTAGTGAGTAAACATATTTTCACCTCAGATTTAATGTAGTTTATTATCTGTTTTTCTTATTTGCTAAATTTGGGCATTTTTTTTGCAGTATCCCCATTACGGATTTACAGATTATGCCTTTAATTACAAAATACGACACTACGCATGCGCATTAACCCAAAACAAAAAACCCAAAACACATCAGAAGACATTTCGCATTTAAATGTCCAATATCGTGCTTGATAGTTGATAAATGACATTTTATTTCCATGAAGCTAGCAGTGCCATCGACACTTTTAACTACATTTTCTCGACGGTTGTGGTGTATCCGACAACCCGCACACCGACACTAACAGTTAGCTAGCTTACATGAGCAGACAAGGCCGTTTTTTTAAGTCGGCCAAAATGTTGCTAGCGCTAAAGCCTTTCATTTTCAACACCCTAGTTACATTCACAACGCTAAAATCTTGACTTTACAAAGCGAAGCTGAAACGCCTCCATGTAACCGGAGGTCTAGTTGATACAGGTTCATCCACTGACAATAACGTAATAACACTTTGGCTAATGATTAACTACTTAGCCACATTCAATTCATAAAGTAGCTGTACGGAAACTGCTCACCGATTCTTTCAGATCATCAGATTGTCGGTGTATATGTCTTACATCCATTTCCTGAGATGACATATTCTTCCCGTCGGTGTCATTGAGTTTCGTTGTACTAACAACCACCCCCTGCCATTATCTCGTGTGGAGGTCGCTTTGCTGGTTAAACCATTTAAAGTGACTCCACACGGAGGGCTGTAGCGCCTCTAGCGTTCATACACAGGACAGCCTGTTTTATAAAGCCACAGTGAGACGACGCAATTCCTGAAAAAGACTATAACTGCATTGCACGACAAGTACTAACTTCACTCTCAATATGACTCATTATACTACAGCATATGTCATAACGGAAAATGAGTAAAACAAGAAAATACAGCCAGAAAAGGAACAAAAGTACACTAACTCAGGCTAATAAATTCTTTTATTGAACAGGAATGTAATTTGACATATTTAATACAAGCAGCATGCTTATATATGTGTTGTAGCCATGGAGAAAATAAGCATATGATTATCTGTTTTCAGTGATGGCAGGACCATCATATGAATTCAGAGCTGGATATCAAAGTGTGCGAATCAGCAAATCCAGGTCGCTACACTGGTATGTTGTGTATCCCCAACCGGAACACATCATTTGTGCAAGCCCATGAACCGTTTTGGGACTTCAGCATAAACACTTGATGAAAGGCCATTGGTTGTTCTTCATCTGCCTGTTGAAGCACAATGACGAGAAAACAAACTGTAATGTTAACTACGGCATAAAGATATTACTATTTATACTTATTATACGATATTATTTACTCTATATATTATATGTGGTTTAATTTTTACCACACATGCAATATTTGTGATAAAACAAAGACAAGGGAGAGTGATATTAAAGAAAAACATCTCTTTTCTAGACAGAAATGTTTTGAGGAAATTGCAAATGACAGAGTAGGAGTACAGGATGTTTAATAGTAGGGCAAAAGGAAAAAACAAAATGAAACAAAACAAAAAACAGGTTAGTCCATGTGAACCAAAAATGTATTGTAGTTTGTATGTCTGTGGATCTGGGGCCTGTATCAGAAAGCTTAACACAAACTGGCTCAAGTAATAAAGAGTAATAAATGTTTTATTAGTCAGTGTAATTATTTCCATGTGTCCACACTTACAGTCACAAAAAAATAAAATGCATGGTTGCAACACGTATAAAAAAATCTGTAATAATAGTGATTATAAGTGTGACTGAATAATTACCAATAAATATTTAAGGATTCCCCATGAGTAGATACAGATTAAACACAGGTTAAATATTTCCTGCAAAGGTGTTAAATAACAAAGAAAAATAAAAAATTAGCCTCTATTCTTTGTGTTAAGTTACTACTGCCAAAGGAAAATAAACTCACTACACATGCTCAGAAAGGTTCTTTTCTAGTATTTGACTAATCATTGATGGAGACTTTATCACCACCCTATGGTGCTTGTTTGAGCATTTGGCATTGTTTTTATGTCCCTTGCGTACACAGATGTTTTGTGAAACAGAGGTTGTGTGGACAGAAAATAGTTTAAAAATAAATAAATACTAATAAATAAATAAATCCATATACGTGTGGTCAAGGCCTAAATTGAACTCGCTTTGTGATACAGGCCCCAGGTGCAGACCCAAGGTTATCAACAAAAATGTACCAGCTTACCTGCAACTGTCCAAAGACCATGATGAGCACACAGCTATCTATTGTGGGTTGGAAGTCTTTTTCTGTGATAATGTGCTGAATACGCTTGAAAGGCAAGCTCTGTGGATTGGAAACAACTGTATTAATGGAATCTATACTAACACAAACACACAAAAAGGGATTTGGATTGCTCCTTTTTTCTTTGGCACTGCTAATCTGTGGATTGTGATTAATACAAACCAATACTTACTGCTAATTTGCCAGCGATGGCTTCTCTCCCCTGAAAAATTGTCCCTTCCCATGTCAAACAGGCTTGACCAGACTACAAAAAAAACATCAAACACATGCACACAATAATTTCTTTTACTCTTCATCGTAGCATTTACAGCATTAACTTCAACTATGAAAGCCAACTGTGATGAAATTTGGCATGTCCGTGTTGATGCTTTATACTTAAACTTTACAAAAACTGACAATAATTAAATGGAAACTGAACAAACTTACATATAAGTAACCCAATCCCATCCGGTTGGTATTGTCAAACTGGTGGTAATATTCTTGGACAAAGCCCTCTCCAATCTTTTCCCATATTTCTTTCTCACCAGCCATGTGTGAAGCTTTGAATCTGTAAAGGAGAAGAGTCTCGTCAATAGCAGCCAGTAAAAGTTGCAGTCAACTGCAGCCTGTTCACTGAACTCCATGTTGACACTTTATGAACACATTCTCTAACATAAAATCTTTCTGGGCACTCCAGTGATTTAAATACACCACATACATAAAAAATAAGGCAATAGGAATGATCATATAAAATAAACATGGATGAATGGAAGGAGCTCAGTGCTTACATTAAGTATAAAAAGCACTGACAAGAAAGGCTTGTTCTCCAGTTACGAATGAATGAATCATTCTATTAGTTACACAATCAACATCTTCACTGATAAATGATCGGATCCATTCATAAAAACAAATTAAATGGAGATTAAATCACAAAAACTAAATCGTAAGTACTACTGCTGCTACTTAGAAGTCTTTTCTGTTGCAGGTTAACTTAATGAGAATCCACCAACCCTTCTCGTGTCTTGTGACCCTACATTTATCACTGTAAAGTTAATGATTACAAGGCAAGTAGGATGACTGTGTGTTGATATCTGGATTACATTATAAAACCAATACAACTCCATATGAATGTACAATTTTGGCAAGCTTCACAGTCCGTGGGCCCTTTTAGTTGTGTTTTCACACAGGCATTATAAAAGGCAAATCTTCATACAAAACTACAGAAACACTCTCATCAAATATGCTTTGTGTGTATATGTGAAGTACTATCAGATTTGATGGGAGATGTTCTGTGAAAGTGGGTCTATGTCCAGTGTCTGTGTAATCTCATAGCCAGACCTAATCTTATCTCCACTCTTCATAATGCATCGGGCTTTGCAGTTCATGAAAGCCTCCTCTGCTGTGTGTTTGTTGCTGCTGTATATAAATGTACTTGATGGATATCCCCCATGCCATTGCCTAATCCTACCCCCTGTCTAACTCACTATGAATGAACGACATTACATTTACTAATTAACTTACACAATAGAGCAGGCTACTCCTTTCAAAACACACTTAGGTCCTTACCTAATTTTTTACTTATTTTCACCATTCTTCCCTTGTATACTTCTCATCTCCATGCTCCACATAATTTTCCAACTATTGTCTAGAAGTTTGGCCACCATGTCAATATGAAATATTGCAGATCATAAATAAAAATTAAAACACAGGGCTTCTACACTTTTCCAACATTTCCAGCACCTCCCAACTGTGGTAAAAAAAAACAAAAAACAAAACAAAAACAAATTTATATACGTATGTATACACTCAAAATGATTATTTCACTTTGTCACATCAAATCAGATGCTACTTTACTAGTAACAACTAAGTGTTTTGTTATAGCATCCCATAGAAGGGTGACAAACTAAAGAAAAAAACGAAAAAGTTTCATTTTTCAATATGTGTATATAAGTAGACTGTCTGTTAGCATCCTACATGACCTGTATGAAACTATTCGTTTTAAGCTGTCGCATCCAGGCACCACACAATAAGGCATGTTTGTTGATCAGAAAACCAATGTTTCTCAATTCAAGTCAGTTCCGGTGGTTCCAGTGAGGCGACGTCATTTCAGACGCCGTTACTTCGTACGCAGGTTCGCATTTGAAACGTTAACCTTCACGTGCTGGGCGGAGTTAGGCAGTATTTGGGGGTTGAGCATCAACCGCGCAATGTACCCTGGTACATGTAGGCACCTTAATAACATCAGCGCAAGCACAAAGCTCCGAAAAACTCGTTTTGTCTGTCCGTAACGCTTCACTACGCACCGGGGAATTTATTGTTTCAATTGACTAGCTATATTTACCACCAACACTGATTGGATGTCCACATAAAAAGTGACGGATTTCTCCGTGTCCACTGTTCAACATCCGGAACCACCGCTATAAGTTAACCAGCGACTCATGGCTAACTCACCCATTATCACAGACTCACTCTTCCCAGAAACGCTTCATTATACGTTGATTCTAATGTTTCCTCCTTACACTCGTCTTAGTAAAGCCGTGTTACTACGAATGAACAAGTTCTTAATGACAAACGTTTAGTTTAAAAACAGTACTTTACCGTGTCCGTAACTTATAGCTTACTTTTTCAGTCAGCGGACAAGCCAGCGTGGAGACAAATCCAGTCAAACCGAGGCTGAAGGGACTCCCGCGTCCCAGAGTCATGACAAATGTATGACGTCGCATGCAAGCTGACCAATGAAGGCCAATATTTTTTTGAACTGTTCGCCCTGAATTAAATCTGTCAGGAGCTTTTTCTTCGCGACTGTGTATCACCTCCAACCATATCCACGCCGGAAACACTAGTAGGGGTTTACCAGATGCCAGGCCTGATAATGCTAGATGAAGGTTCGTACGCAGAGGCCTGCCTCAAAAATGAAACTCCGAGTAATAAATCTCATACCATCATTAAGGGAGGTAAACAGAAAATAAAAAAATCATAAGGATAACAAAAAATAATCGGACATGGAAGAACCTGTCTCAAATAAATCTTTAATGATTATTTTAAAAACGTAAACAAAAATCAACCTTTAAATGAAACATCTTTATTTCTAACCATTTTGGCAAATAATGCATCATAGCTGTAAAAATTGTTGATATGAAACCTTGTTGGATGGGTAAGGGGCACAGCACATCTCTACCCCAAGATTCCTCCAGTTATTATTGTAAAACTCACTCACCGCTGGCCCAAATTTTGAGTAATCAGATAGTCTGACTTGAGAAGCCAACACAACTCATCTACAGGTGTGCTTTTTTGAAAAAGTGCCATCAAAGATGTAGCCCCAAATCGATGAGGTAACTGTCACACATAGCCAGCAACGCCAGGCCAGCAATGAAGTTAATGTTTTGAAATGGAAGACTCTAAATGCTTAACTGGATGAGAACAATATTGCTTGGGGAAAGTGACTGGACAGTAGAAATACAGATAAATTCATAACAGCGTGCAGGTCTTTACAAACACCAGTGACAGGAATGTAATTTATAAAAAAAGCTGGGTTAACTCTTCATGTAATACATCTTTATATCTTTACAGCTCCTCCTAGTGTACCTTCTTTACAGTGTCCTATTGGCATCTGGGATGACTTTGTCCTCCTGACCTGTCACAAGTCCAACATCTGACATCGTTTTCTTCACAAAAAGTGAAAACAAGACTGACAGAAATAAGACCCATTTAGGCACTTTTAAAATCATTTTGCTACAGTTCAGTGCTTGTTGCTGCCAGGAGAATGACACTCAAAAATGCAGAATGTCTTCACGCACATGACCTCCAGTGACTTGTTCAGAAAGGCTACTATTGCTTTGTTGAGGCCGCTGCTCCAATAGATCCTCCTGCAATGAATGGCAGTAAAAGTTGTCTCCGCAGTTTCACTCAACAGGCCTCTGAGGTTAGAACAAAGTTATGTGTTAAATGTTCTAGTGTGTCACTGCTCTGGCTGTGATGTGAAGTAATCATCTGTCCGGAACACGCTGGGGATCTCTTGTTGCTGATGTGCTGCTGGTCTTTTTGGGCTGGCCGGTTTCTGTGAGTAAACAGACACAAAATTAATCCTTGTCAGTGCTTATCGGAAAAGGGGTCTCTGTTCAACTTTGCAGCACAAAACTTGGTTTCAGAGCATTATTCACTGGCTATTTACTTTATTTATTTATTTGAAAGGGACAATACACATTAATGAACATCAGTATGTGAGTACAAGTGTAAATGCGTTGGAGTTAGCAAGCCTGCTAATTTACATCCGTAGTCCCTTGGCAGGTGATAGACAGACAGACACATAGGAGGTAGACGAGTAAAGAAAAAAAAATGTAATGATTCTTCATATGAGAATACATAAAATTCACAGACACAGAGAAAGTATGAAGGAGCTCTCACATTTAAGAAGCCTGGGACAGTCATTGTGCGGAGGATCTTCTTCAAAGCACCTGGTAGTGTTCCGATTTCTCCCTCTGCCTGTGTGACCTGGTCCTCCATTGCGCTGACATTGGCTCCCACCATCTTTACAAAGGCCTGCGGGCACACCAGATTATTACTGCAAAAAGCTGATAAAATGGAGATTCTCTGCAACATTATTTGAAACAAATGTCATTCAAGACAATTCACCATCATGTTAATACAAAACTAAAGGTTTCACAAGCCCATGGAGGCATTTGCTCATTGGTGCATTAACTGTAATTTGTTGATTTTTAAAAAGGAGGCAGACATTTGAAACAAGTGAACAGGAGAATTAAATAAGTAATAATATAATGAATGAAGAAATATGACATTTCTGATTTTTTTGTGAGAAATGTTTGTGAATGTAACAAGCACAGCCCTTCAGATGATGAATGGACAAGTAACAAAAAGCAACTCCTTTCATAACTCATGATTATATTTATATTTTGGACTGTATCATCATTAGTTACTCGGTGGGTGTAAAACATTGAGCCTCATGCAGCAACATTTTCTTCAATTTCTTATATTTTCTCATAAATTTTCTGTTAGAGAAAAACATACGAGAAATCGACTCCAGATGCAACAAATGTTCTTAACCATGTGTGCTGAATGAAGAATACCACTTGATTCCAATTGCGTGCATTTACCTTACCTGGTAGTCGAACATGTTAACAATCAATAATTGATTAATAATTAATATTGTAAATGTGTTGTAACTCTGCATTTTCCACAGTCAAACAGTCAGTCCTTATAGCCACCTTATCGTCTGAAAGCTGCGCCTTAAGCTCATCTTATTTTTTATTGTACCACTTTTCAGCGTGGCTCGTATTGGTACCTCTAGAGGTAATGCAATAGCTCACGTAATCCCACGCAGGCATCTTGTCCTTTCCACCTTAAAGCAAAGCCTCTGAGTTATTGTTTCTGCATGCACTACATTACTACATTCACTACAGCCTCTTCTAGTTAACATCAACATGATAGTTTGTCGGGAGCACAGTGTTCCACCTTGACTTGCGCTGTCAGGTGTTGACTTTGTGGTCAAATTTGTGGTACAATATTAATGTTGCACTGGAGCTGAATTTTAAGACAGTGTATAAATATTTATATTTCAGGTGACTACCTCTTGAAGCTCATCGAGAGAATGCCAAGAGTGTGCAAAGCAGTAATCAGAGCAAACGGTGGCAAGAAACTAGAATATCAAGCATGTTTTCAGTTATTTCACCTTTTTTTTGTTAAGTACATAACTCCACGTGTGTTCATTCATAGTTTCGATGCCTTCAGTGAGAATCTACAATGTAAATAGTCATGAAAATAAAGAAAATGCATTGAATGAGAAGGTGTGTCCAAACTTTTGGCCTGTACTGTCCGTTTTGCCCTCTTTATCTTGCCTCACCATTTCCCACTGGCTGCTTCTTCCTTTATTGTGCAAGTAGTTTTTTCTCAACTGCAAAGGTAAAGTATGCCCTCTTGTGGTATAAAAGTAAATATGTGAGCTTCAGAGTAACTATTATCAAAATCTCTCTAGATCTGAACAGAGTACATTAATGTGTTTTTTAATGCTCCTAAAATGTAAAGGTTATGTTTCCATTAATTGGACAAACTATTTGTGGACTGTGAAAACAAGATGTGTTTTTCTTATCTTGTGAGTGCTCTCAAATACGTAAAACTTTGTCTTCCTGGAGAAGAGCAAAAATAAGAAAACACTGGTGAAACCCAGAAATCAATGGGTACTAACAAAATAGGGACAAATCATGGGTATGAACAAAGATAAGAGGAAATTAGTTTATAAAATGCTTCCTGCATTAGGCCCATGACTAGTATTTGAAAACAGGAACATACTGCACACCAAGGCCAATGTTTGCCAATAACAAAGACCATGTTAATATAATCTCTCATAGTTTCTCCTCTTGTGAAGAGGATATTTTGCTTAGTTAATTTTGAATAAGAACTACACACCGATACTGTTTAGATCATGTTACATCATAGGTTTCATAGTACATTTATTTCAGAATCCCTAATAGTGTAGTTTGCAGCCTGCTTTGGTCACAAGATGCCATTCACTAGATCAAGCATGCGTTACAAAAGCACAAACATAGAAATTTAGTTAAAAGTAGTTGTAACCCATCAGCTTTGCAAAGTTAAAATGATCACTTGCCTCTAACTTATCAATTCTTCTGTATATTTGTCTCATTTCGTCAGACTTCTGCTGGATTTGAGGTAGATTTTCATTCACTATCTGGGAGGTATCATTACGGATCTGGAGGAAAAACACAAAAGGATGTGAGAGACAAATATGCATGTAATTCAATAAAAATTAGATACAGTGCATGCATAATCCTTCATGGTGTCTTAAGCAAACTTAGCTCACCATATCCAGCATTCCAACAAACTCATCTACTCTCGTCAGCATTTCTTCCAAGCTCTTCTCCAAACACAGGATCTAGAGAAGAAATCATCAAAGCTGTGAAAATGTTACACGATACAAACTGTGTAGAAACCAAAACTACACCAAATGCATCAAAAGAACAGAGCCTGCCTAGGACCCATGTGTGTCTGTGCACTACAAATTAAGTCCAACACACTAGTTACAGCTGGAATTCAGTAACATGTTTTTGAATGGAGTCAGCAAGGGTCACTGGGCCAAAACACAGGGGCCTTTGTCTTCTACAGAGCTAGCTAGCCTATCCTCTTTATAAATTACTGAAGGAGTGACAGCAATCTGGTCAGTCAGCAATCATAAGTAAAGCTTAAGAAATACAAATATAGACAACTGTCTCCCTAATCTGAAGACAGGTGACCTTTTTGGTGTTGACATTGTTTTGAACTGACTCCGCCAGTTCAGCCGTTCCTGAATTTATTTTATTTGACTGTACAAAGGTCGTGCATTTGTGAACCAGAAAGCAAGAGGTGTGGACTCTTGTCACATGACTTGGATTTAAGTAAGTCAGTCTTGAGTTATGAATCTGATAACTTTAGACTTGACGAAATCAAAAACTCTGTCTTGATTTTAACACCAAAGTCGCAAGTAGACATCGCCTGGGCTTTGTATTATACAACCCATACATGTACTTTAAATCAACTGGATAGCACCCTATCATATTGCCTTAACAGCAGAGAAAATGGCGCCACAGATTATCAGATATAAATGTAAAGACTCTGGTTAGGCAAAAATGGATTTATATATTTATATTTTTTCAAACTTCAATCCAGAGTAACAGAAGGCATTATACTACTGTTTTCACACACTGAATAGTACTCCTCATGAGTAGTAAACTGTACTTCGCAGAATACCCCTTTACAAGTATTTTATTTTCGTAAATATTCCAAAATATCCTGACAGGATGGTTAGTTTTCTATAGTATTAAATTTGGTGCATAATGGCTTGTTTAGGACAGAGTTGACTATAGACATGACTCACACGACATGACACATATTTGGAACTAGCAAAACAATGACTTTGTCCAATTTCTGCCATAAAACATCTCCAGTAAACCGGCATAGGTGTTGTCATGGTGAACCAATCATGTCACTCCCTTTGTGTCGCTTAGCAACAACTTTGGTCCAGAACTGCATCGCTCGCTTGTTGAAACGATGTATCAGCCACACATAATGCGGCATGAACGTTAAAAGTGTGGCTACTTTTTAAACAAAGAGCAAACGTTCACTCAGCTAGTTAGTACGTAAAGCTGCGGTGCTTTACATGACTTGGTGGCTCCCCTGTGTTCACAGCCCTCAGCACAAACCTCTTCTCCAGCTGTCGCCCTGATGTAGGAGGAGTAGTTGAGGGCGGTGTGTCTCAATACTTCGTCGTCGTCGTCGTCCTCCGCGTAGTGCTGGTCGGCAATCTCGGGCTCCGCTGCTTCGTTGAGGCTCGGGCTTCGCGGGATAACGTTAGCTGCTGCGCCAAAGCTCGGGCTCTGCGACACGGTGCCGCTGCTGAGGATTTCGCTCACCATGGACAGACTGCTCGCACTTTGGGAAACAATGCCACTGTCTCTGCTTATCTCAGCGCTGGACTCCTCCAGGGGAGACAGCAGGCCCACCCTGTCCACTCGGTGATGATCCATGTCGCCTGTCTTTCTGATCTAACGCCACTGCCGTGTTTTGCCCTGTCAACTGACTGGGTCACGTGTGTTGTGCAGCCGACGGTGGCTCAGGAGGGTCAAATTTGTGCTGCGCACAATAACGCGTTGAAAACTTTACCAGTTATTAACTTTTTTGCTTACTTTGCGAACTGCAAATGCTAAGTATATGTATTCCAAACTCTAAAGCAAGACACAGAAGGATAAGCACAAACGCTGTGATATAAACCTGGTATTAGGATGTATCACCAAAAACTGGCTTGAAGCAAAGCGTTACATCGAATGGGTGGAGATGATACACGTTATTTATAGGGTGCTCAAAGAAATGTCAAACAAATAATGCGAAAAAAAGCTACTTTTGAAACAGGAAAGGCCCAACATCATGATGATATGTGTGATGGTGTGCAAAAAAGTAATTTCATGTCACGATTTGAAAATGCGGGCTTCCTCTTTCAGCCAAAAATAACCGAAGATTCCTCTTTGGAAGTGATGAAATGCAAATGTCAGTGTTTTGCGCCACTGATGTCCATTGCCTACGTTTCATGAGATACCATGTCGTTGCAACCTCGGCCAGCAGATGGCAACCAGAATCCCCGCATGACAGGGGGCCTCGGTGGTCTGCAGAGGTCTGATGCAGAGGTATGAAGTATAGCAGCAGTTAAAAAGGTTAATTACACCTTTAGAAATACAAAATATCCAATAGAATGGAATAACTTATTTGGAGTGAAGATGCAGCAATGAATTCCCCTAAAAAACAATATATATTTGGACATGGTCAGGTAAAAGAATCACACAGGTGGCACGACAGTGATCTCTAAGTGTTTTTTACTTGTTGAAATTTGAATGTCCCTATTTTCACTTAATTTAATTCAACCTTTGACAGAACTGTCAGCCCTAATCAGTCTACACTTGAGTCTCAAAATTGTCAACCGAGCATATGTATCATACGTGAAGAACAGTTCTGTCACACATTCGCACTAAAACTATTTCCAACTACCAGGAGCTACTTTATCTGCATGTCTTCTTCTGATAGTAACTTCTCTCATTCATATGAGGTTGACCACGATTGAAAATCAGTGTTAAACGAAGGGATAGCAAGGACTGATTGTGTGATATGCAGGATTTTGGGTCTGCTAACCGATTGGAGGTGCAGGTTACAGCCAAAGCGGACCAGTTGGCAGTCAGTGATCTATTTGCTGTTAAAGCAGTGTGGCATCTTCAGTAAACACAGCACACAAACATTCATTAGCAGAGAGGTGAAAGGAGATCGCTGCTGCTGAGGGGCCTCCTGACCCAGCAGCATTCCTGCCACATGTCCATGCCAGAGGATGATAATGACTGCTTGTGTCTGAAAAAAGGAATTCAACCTTCAGAAGGCTCATCCTCGCTCTGTGATGTATACAGCAAATTATTTTGTGATCAAACTTGACCTGTGTGTCCTCCTCACTCCTCAATTGGACTACTACCTCCAACAGGCATGGACCTGTTTCATTAAACTGCAGATTAACATGGCTGGAGTGACAATGGAAAGGGCTCTAAAGTGTTCTTAATTGTTCATCATCTGTGAATAGTCATAATCTTAGTAATCAGTGTGGTTTAACCTAGTTTGCTGTAGCTACTGAGACTAAAAACATCTTCATAGTTTTACTTTAGCTGCAGAATGGCAATAACACTACCAGTAATCTCACGCCCCTTACGACATGTTTTGCGGTTATGCATTCCTCATCTACAGACGCTGCCGTTGCTGAAGAAATGAACCTCTGCCAGGATTATTTGCTTTGTTGACTGTCAGCAGTGAGACTAGAGAAGAGCTTCAGACTTTTGGTTCTGAGGGGCTGAAACCAAGACTTAATGTTTTGTGTTATTTTATATAGTTTCCCCCTAAAACCCAGTTGACTGGGACCTATCTCAGCATGTCACACTGTCTTTGTTCAGCCAGTGTTTTTCTAACAAAGTGGCATGCATGCACTGTGTGTTTAGAAGACAAAGCTTTTCTTTGCTCAACAAGTTTGGTGAAACAAATAAAGTCACAGCTGATTTAAGCTCCCACAACTAAGCGACTTAAGTGGTGAAATTGAGGATTTAAAATGAGGTTAAACTAAGAAGAACTAAATCACGCAAGTGCCCATCTGTCATTTAAACATTTCTGTTTACGTTCAGCCTTTTGACTCAAGTGTTTTAGGTTTTTCTTTCTTTACAAGTCATTATATATCAATGACTATCTTCAATACTAAAATACTAGAGTAAATGGTTTTGCTCATTGATGAGGAAATGAGAAAATCAGAAACTTTTAAGTGACAATAAAAACTCTTAAAGGTACCGACTAAACCAAACATCACGTTTCTAGCTTGTAAAATTGTGAGACAGAATAATTTATTGGTACAGATACAAGGATTTGATCACAATCATCAATGCATAAAAGAACTATTAAAAAAAAATCATACTCTACACAGCATTTATCAGAATATAAGAAATATAGATTTACTCTTTAAAAACATCCATAAGCAACCCCAAGTTGGTCCCGGTAATAAGAATGAAAAGGATCTTAATAAAAGTGGTCACTAACAAAAGATATTAGGCTGTAGGCACATTCAGAACTCTAGGATACAGTGGACTCGCCTAAAAACAGTTTGTTCTGATGCTTATTACATACATACGTACAAATCTTTTGATGTAAGACAAAGACAACTTAAAAAATACAGGAAATATATACAATACATTTTCCTTGTTTCCTGGATTGTAACTTCCTGTTATCAATTATAAGTTTCAGAATTAGTATCTGGCCAAACACACTCGTGCTCATATTTATCCGGCCTGGTGTTCCAGTTTTAGTCTCTGAGCATTCAGGATGTTTCTGTGTGTGTGTGTTTGTAAGTATTATAGGGTAATGACGGTGCCGTCCTCCTCCACCCCTCCCCTGGGCAGTGCAAGACTGTGTCGTGGGTCCGTTTTCATGGAGCTGAGGATTTTGTGCAGGCTGCCATTGCTGTGGCGGAGGGCTGGGTTGCTGCTGTGATGCGGGGGCTGTACGTGGTGATGACGGTGCTGGGACTGTTGGTGCGGGTTGTGCTGAAGGTTCAGGTCTCTGTGGAGCTGGTAGCTGAGGCTGCTGTGTTGGTGGTGATGGGACCCTCCGTTGAGGCTCGGCTGGGAGTGGAAGGAGGCAGTGGAGACCACCGATGATGGACGTGTGGGAGGGCTTGGAGGTGCCACTGGGCCTGAGGCCGTTGTTGGCGTCTGATGTGTGCGAGACGCGCTGGACGCCAGGGAGGCATTGGACCTCTGAGACGGCCGCTTGAGGCTGCTCTCAATGACGATGTCTGTCTCTTCGTCACTCTCCAGGTCGTCTTGGTAACCATGTGCTCCAGAGGACATCACCCCCACTGAGGCCACTGACAAACTCGGGTAACCAGTCGACCCGCTGCTGTCAGACGACTGGCCTGAGCTCCCCGAGATCCTGCTGCTGCGGACCACGTTATTGCGCTGGTTCACTGGCTTCACTGTCACGATCAGGTTGTGGCTGTTGGCGATCATCATATCCGTTACCTGATCTAAGGACTTTCCCGTCACCTCAATGCCGTTCACCTCCAGCACCTCATCGTTGACCGCCAGCAGCCCGGTGCTCTCCGCCAACCCTCCAGGAACCAGCCGAGATATGAAGATGCCGGGGACTTTCTCAAGCCCGTGTGGCGTCACCCGCACGCTGGTTCCGTCGCGGATGTAAAAGCCCAGGGGTTTGTCTGAGCCATGGCGATACAGTCGGACACGGCGGTGGGATTCAGGTAGGATGTCCACATCAATGATAGAGGAGACTGGCCGGAAGTCCTGGGGCATGCCGATGCGGATGTGTGGCCGCTTGCGGTTGACGTCATTATTGCGCAGCGCGACCACCGCCTTCTTCTTACGAGTTATTGTGTTGGTGCCGAAGTTAGCATAGTCGACCTCTTCTGCAAAGACAAAGGGGAGACAGAGGAACAGAGAGTTAGAATTCACACGCTTAGCACTCAGGTTTCATCACTCTTAATGTGCAGGCGACACAAGTTGAAAACATTCCTTCTTCCATGTGCACTCCAAATGTTAAAAGCACAAAAAGGGTGAAAAAGGAAAAGCTAAAGCATTGAGAGAGAGATTGAGAGAGGAGGATTTGGAAAGTTAAAACAAACTGACAAAAGAAAAAGTTTTCCATCCTGGAACTGCAAAACCTGTACATGAACACTCCACAGTCTTTGCCTTTAAATCAAACCACCTGCCTTACAAACTCAAAAACCTTTCTTCAAACTATGCACAGATGTGCCTGAAAATACTTTTCCTGTGAACAAGCTGCTAATCATTTATACAGATTTTACTCCATATGTGACATAACACAGTTCTTATTACTGAAGCCATAAACAAGGACTGAGTGCTTGCTGGTTTACTCTACAACTGTGTTAAGTATGAAGCCAACGTTTCCAATGTATATATTAAAGATGACATGTGAGCATGTCATGTGGATTCACATACTGCTTGTACTGAGACTCCCTCTGTGTGCAAGTTCGTATAAAACGCTGAGTGTGCACAGCATTCCTGCCTGTGCTGACAGAGGTGAACCACCCTTCTGCTACCAGACAGCAGCTGTAGAAATTCCCAGTGTGCATTTCTGCACCCAGACACACAGGCACATACATGCACTACATCCTCAGTGCAAACATTCAACTACACAAGCTGAACTAGAAAGAGGCCACAAAGGATATAATCCAATGTGGAAAGAATGAGCCGTGAGGGGAGATGAGTTTGACTTGAAGCACGATGTTTCCAGCCAGAGATTTAGCGCAATCAATAAAACAATGAAAACCTTCATAGGAGGACAAGCTCACCCTCGCAATGAGAGTGGCTTCTTCCGAAAAACACAGCCGCTGCCAAACATGCTCACGCACTGGTTTAGATAAAACAAACCAAAGGCGGGAGGATGGACGAATAATATAGTCTGGGGAGTCGAACTTGAGAAAAAATGCCTAAATGTGCTCGTTGAGAGGTGGTTCTGACACAGTGTGGGCTAGTGAGAAACAGAGTGTGCTGCATGCTGAAAACAATAATAACTTGATAGCTCTCTAATCTTCCCCTCTCAGGAAGACAGGAAATCTGGACACAGCGAAGCCTGATGTGATAGGAAGCGAGGGTCCCCAGGCGGGAGAATCAGCTCCTGCGCCTCCATGGCAACGGCAATGCGTCATCTTTGCCCTACCGTTTGGGACACCTGCTTTCTGAAATTATTGTGAGTGAAGCACACTGTAATTTTTGGCCCCGTCTTCAAAGTGCGCCGCGGAAGGAGGGAGCGCTGAAACAAATATGGAGTCTCCGAGCAGAGCCAGCTGGCCGGTCACTCCCTCCAGCCTCAGAGCAGCGTGGACGTCTGCCATACGACTCCCTATGCAATGCTGACTCATCATTAATATATGTTTTCTTCTTCCACCACCTCCTCCTGCTCCTCCCGAGCAGAATGTTGACTAAGCAGCATGTTCTACTCCAGCTTCAGAAATGAAGGCTCTGGGGGGGGGGTGCAATAGTGTGAAATTTGGTGCGAGCCCTCACTGTCAGGAGAAAAGAAGCAGCTTTTGTGGGTGTCAGCAGCAGTGACGCCAGCCTCTGCGCACATGGAGAATTGGTGGCGACTAAATTGGGGAAAAATAAAAATGATAAATGAGTGAGTGAAACAGTAGATTGACGTCTCTTGGCACAGCATGAAACAATGCTGTCGAGACCTCACAGACTCGGCCAAACTGCTCTGCCAAAAGTGTGTTACACCAGATAAAGAAATAGCCTGGAAAAGGCCTCTTATCTACTTCTGCTGCTTTAAAATGACTATTTATGAATATCATCATCAAACTTAAAGTGTGTGGTATTCGTTGTTTTCTATGTATGTCGTGGCAGGAGCTGATTTGATTGAATCCAGACCAGGCATTTGCTACAGGGCTGGAATTTCTGCCACAAGTGCAAGTCTCCCTGATGGGAACCATGTTGGTGGGGAATCGCTGCAGTCTCATTACAGGTCTACGGTGTAACACCCTCCACCCTTCCACACCCTCACCCCAGTCTGAAACCAATGCCGCATCACATCACCAGTGTATTTAGTGGGACAGAAGATCTTTCAGTCAGAAATCCTATGTGTACAACTATAATTTTGCTTTCCATTTGTAATGCCTTGCAGCTGTTCTGCAAAATCCCATGTTTGTGAAATTTGTTTAAAGAAACCTACAAAGACGTGGGGTGAGTTTCATATGTCCTTGGGGAATAACTGAAGAAGGGAGATTGAAGTTAAGCTGAGCAGGGGTTAAATCTGCTAAATTCTGCCCCACTGAGTTTTCTCTCAGAACCCGACCTGATGCAGTTAATGTAAGATGAAGCAATGAGTTTGTGTTAATCTGTCACGCCTGCATCGTGCACCCTCTGTCGCTGCGAGGCTGAATTCCAATTCATCAGAACACCACACATTTTACATTTTAAATATCCGACAGCCTTTGTTTCTAAAACAACTTGAAAGCATCACGTCAAGCAGGCTAGCCCAGCCGACATGACCGAACGCAACCTGAACCCGAACACGACCGTCAGTCATTCACAGTCTCATATAATCAAACAGGTGCTGACTTTGCAATGACGGCTGCTTGACTAATTAAAAAGGAAAGTCTCATGTACCCATCTAGATAATTACCAAACAGCCAGTAATGTCACATAGTTGGTGGAAGAATATGAATGTGAGCTGAGCGAGGAAGATGGCGTGAAACAATGATGAGAGCAGCCGCAGGTGAAGTAGATAAACGTAAATGTAAATTCACAACCAGTGAGCCCTGAAGACACTTTATGTTTCAGGTCTGCAGAACTACAACGCATATAACCGTTAAAGGTCCAGTGTGTATGATTTAGGAGCATCTATTGGCAAACATGGAATATTCTCATAACTCTGTTTTCATTTGTGTATAATCACCAGAAAAGGATTGTTGTGTTTTTATTACCTTAGATTGAGCTCTTTATATCTACAGAGGGAGTCAACTGGTTGCAGTCTGCAGCCTCACCATTAGATGCCACTAAATCCTACACACTGGCCCTTTAAGTGCACCAGAGAAGGAAGATGGAGTCAATTAACTGTATCGAGTTGAATCCGCACGCCTGATGTCACCCTGTGATGAACATTTTTCACCAAATCATTAATCAATTAATCAAGAAAATAGATTGATGCTGAAAATACTACTACTGGTTGCACTATGGCTTCCATCACAAGCCCGGCTGAAGCTGCAACAAATTCCCCTGGTAAGTAAAACCACTGGAGCATCATGGGATTACAGTATTTGGAGATGCCAAAGAAATTAAGATGCTGAGTCATAGAACCAGACAGTGGCAGCAAAGCTGTCTGTCTGTGGGTCTGTCTGTAGGTCTGATATGGTATGATATTCAGGATCAGTGCATTCATCAAACTGAAAAGACTTTTTCCACTGCTAAGTTAAACATTATGTTCTCTGCTACTGTGAGCGAAGAAAAAAAAAACCCTGCTGAACACACCCTGCAGTAGAAACTGTGTGCATGTCTCATGATGAACTTGCATTTGCTTCTACGGCTGCAGAGTTTTAACTGAACGTGACTGCAGTCTAGGAAAATGCAAGAAAATGACTCTGCTCTTTAAATTACAGATAGAAAAAGGGCTTTTCTAAACAAGTCTAATCTCATAAAGGTCACTGGTAATACAGTTTTTCAGTCTGACTCAATCCTGACACACACACACACACACACTCACACACACACACTCACACACAATGTGAGCACGTTCCAGCCGATCACACAAAGGTTATCGTAACAACTCCTGACAAACCTAATCCCTGCTACACTGAAGCATGATGGGTAAGCCAATGTGAACTTGTAAATCAAAGACTGTCGGGTCACTGCCAGGCATTTGCAGGCTAAACAGCACCTCGGATCAAAGCCTGTTAGAAAAGCTTGGTGTTCCAATTAGCTGTTACTCAACACTTCCACAATGTTATTCACTCTCAAATGTCATTTACGGAGTATGTGAGCGGGTATAAAATGACAATTTGGGGGATACACAATCTCCGAACACACAGAGGAGACATGCCCGTACCAGCTGTTTGCATTTACCCTGAACATTTAAGGTCAGGGAAATCCACTCGCAATACAGCTAACAGTGAAGCTAAATGCTGACGGGGCTGGAAAAAACAGTCATTCACTTAAGTAACATTAAACATCTGTGGTCAAGTGTATCAGGAGGGGCAATATGAGAGCTCGCACACAGCTTGGTGGATAAAGAAAGCTGGTCAGAAATGTTCGGATTAGCATCTTGCATTGTGAAAACTGGCATAAAGTAATCATGCAAAGGTGTTTAATTCAGGAATACTGCAGCCAAAACTCCAAGATGCTGAGCAACACCACCCAATGTGGCTCCAGCCCACAACCCCACACAAGGTCGGGGGGAAGAGGTCAGAGGTGGAAAGCTGGATTCTGGGTGACTTCTGCTCTTTGCTGATGTGTGCATGAGTCTGCATGTGTGCGTGTGAGTGTGTGTGTGCATGACACAGGAAGAATGCGGTGGTAAATGCGGATGGAGATATGTCCGAGCAGGCTGAAGACCTGCATGCCTTCTCAAGACAGGCGTCGGCTGCTTTGAACCGAAGCAACTGGCTATTTCAGGCTTGCCACGATACTGCTTAAGTAACGTGACCCATCACTGGCATACTGCTAATCTTTTTCACAGCCACACTCAGTGCTAACTTGAATGAAAACCGAGAACTTCCTGACAATCATAGAAATGAATCCTGAAATGTATGCGATTTGTTGCATCGGGGAAGAAAAAGAACAGACCAATTAGAGGCCAGCTGGCAAGTTTGTGCCTGGTTCTCAGTTACTTTTGAACGCCTCATGCTGTTTGTGTAAGTACAAAGCAAAGGAAAAGAAGGAAAAATAGCCTTTGTTCCACTGAAGCCCACCTCTAGTTAACCAAAGCTGTGAAGAGAAGGCCTGTTAAAGTCCTACCGCTTTTCCACCATCTCCCATAAAAGACAGGAATCTAAAGGGTTTTATGATCGCCCATTAGGGCCTCTCTGCACACTTGTCTCTGGCAGGTCTTCTAACGTTCACTACCGGCTCGACACAACAGAGACTGAAGAGACGATGGAAACGAACCAAAACAAAAACACACTTCCACCTCAACAGAGAGTTTCAAATCCTTCTTATGCTTGGGTTATTTTACGCGAGAGGCAATGTGAGTGAAATGGTAGGAGGAAATTCATCAAGAAGGAATTTGAATGATGTGTGTGTGTGCGTGTGTGTAAAAGGGGGATTATTACAAACTCAGACACTGGCTCCTGACTTTATACAAGTGAATATGCAACAGCACCGCCAAAACCCAACTGGTATGCCTTTGGTCCCCCCTGAGCGGCACCACAATCACTGAGCAGTTCAGACTAATAGCGTTTGAAAAGGTGTTTGGGGCCGGCCTCATGTGTGATATTTCACACGGGGCTTTGTGAAAGCTGGCACGCCATGTTAACTGCTTTTACCTGCGTTAGCGGAGAACACTACGAGGACGGAGGAAAAACACAAGCAGCTGCTGGAACCACAGCCAGGATTCATAATCAGTCTCCATGAGTTGTCAGTGTTTGTGTGCGATTTGTGTGTACAGTGGCAGCATGTGTGAACGCACAGCGCCTGCGTGTCGCCGCACATGAACATGCTAGTCTGTATGAATGGAAATCTTTGTGCTTGGAGGGCAGTAAATGAAGTAACATGCTGTATCCATCTTAAAAAAAAAAACAAACAACCTCCAATCAAATGGTATCAGCCAGGCTCCAATACTATTGATCAGAAGATTGACTTGTTATTATGTGCATGTGGGACTTTGGGTAGAGGCGACAACATCAACACCCTGCTAACAGCTTTAGTGGTGGCCCCTCAGGGGTGTGACCCCCTGCTAATGATATTTTTACCCAGTGGTGTGACCCAGACGCCAGCCGCCCAGCTGAGGAACTGACGAACACACAATCCTTTCAGTCTGCTTCACACAAGCAACGTAAGCGACCAAAACATGCAAAGAACACTGGATTACAGTTGCATGTTGGCATACATGAATTCTAATTACATGTTGGATTTAGCATCTTGATCACCATATTCTCCATGTCCAGTGAAAACCACGTACCTTCAGATACGATACTGGATTTTTCTGACCAAAACTTAAAAAAAAAGTTCAAACATTTTGTCGTTTGAAATAAGGCTTTCTTGCAGAGCGTTAGATGAGAAGATCTTCTAAAGCTGCAGCCAGCAGAAGGATTTAACATGTTATCTTAAATTTGTTTAATCCAGACTAAAAAACAAAGGGTAACAATGACAACTTGCTGTTTAACTTTTTCTGGCTGAAGCACTAACCTCCTGGAGCCTTATTGGTCACTGTTTCCACGTGCTAAGCCTCTGTGCTAAGCTACGATAACTGCCTGCAGGCTCTAGCTTCATATTTACCGTGCAGACGTGAGACTTGTTGTCATCTTCTCATCCGGGTTTGTGCAAGAAATCAAAATGTCCCGAAATGTCGAACTACTCCCTTTTAAGTATCATTTCTGTTTTGAGGAAACTCTCCTACTTTTTAAGATAAATGAATAATGATGAAAAAACACGGCTGTTTTGCTTTGCTCATGAAAAGGTGACATTTTGGAGATACAGTCTTCACAGAACAGCCACAACACTTCAGTCCACTACTGTATGCTAAAGCTACAGCCCATGACCTACGGCCTGTTGCTCTGTTCCACAGCACATCCAGCTACAGTCCATCCACGCAAGTGACATTCCTGCACCCCAACAACCCCCCCCAGCCCCCATCATGGCTTTCGGCCAAGCGTGAAAAAGTGCTTAGTGACAGGAGAGACCACAATCACTGGAGAGAGAGAGAGACGAGGCACACAAGAGAGGACGGTGAATAGTGCTAGACCCTGCTGCCTTTTGCATTAGGTCACTGGATGCTGTGGCAGTGGGCTTCATTCCTGGGCCCCACAGACAGACACACACACACAAGCACGCACACACACACTCACAGAGCTGGAAGCGTGTCACTTTTAAAACCACCAGGAATATGGCATGAAGTAGAACAGGATGAAACAGCACATGACAGCGCACGACCACGCAGGAGAACCAGTACAATGCAGTACAGTAAGCGTTTGTGTTACTCTTTTAGCCATTTGCTTTTTTTTGTCCTGTTTGCATTAGAAAAGACACGATTTAATGAAATGCAGAGCGCTTTGTAATGCTTTCCCCTCATAGCGTGGGGTCAGAAATAGCTGGTTTTCATGACTCTCCAGTGGTTTCATACAGCACATCCAAAAACAGAAAAATGAGCTGAAAAGCAAATGTCTACATTCCTCTCCCATGTAAATAAGCTGCAGCAAATACTAAAACAGGCATTTCTCCTGCGATGCAAACGCTGCCAAGTCAAGTTTTCACGTTTGTCAACGTAAACTGCACGTGGAGGCCCTTTCCAATGGGACGTACACATATAAATGTTAAGGAATGAACCAAAACAATCGGTATTCTTGGAAGTCTCCTCTCCTTCCCTGTTGGAGACGGTCGGGAAGTCTATCTGTGTGTTTAGGGGCTGGCTGCTGCCAAGACGTTCGGCTAACACTAACATGGAAAAAGAATCCAGGCAGAATAAAGAAGAACTTTTTTTTTTTAAACATGCAAACATATTTCACATTCTTGCAGGGGTGGTTGAGGCAGGGTCCGGGTGGAAATTTGGAGAAGCTTGATAAACCTACGTGGTTATAAATCGACAGCTGCGCTGGAGGTTTGGGGAGGAATTTACTGGAAGTTTCTGTGATCTTGTGCATGCTGTGTTAAGATAGGTGCACAGAAAAGACTGTAAGTAAGGGCATTTATCTCAAGTACTTGAGAAAGCAGTTCTGAGGTACTGGTGCTTTACTTGAGTAGGAAATACTGTACTTTTTACCCCACTACATTTATCTGAAAGCTATTGACAGCTGCAACTAGTTGCAAAGTAAAGGTTTGCATAAAAAACACATGGTTATTTTATAAAATGCATTGTTACAAATTAAATTAGTAAAATAACAAATTACAAGCACTAAAAGAAGCCATTCTGCATCAGTAGTACTTTAAGTTCTGATACATTCATTTTGCTTGTAATTCTCATTTAGCTCTACCTAAATACATTTTTTATATGCACGACTTTTACCTGTAATGAGTAGTTTTACATTGTGGTATTGCAAGGACCTGAACACCGCTAGCATGCACATACACAAGAATAACCTCAGTCACTTTCATGTAAACTCATAGAGGCTCTTGTCTGGACTGTCATGTTAAGTTATTGGCTGACTTCAAAGACCTTTAATCACGTGTGAGTGTGCATTTGTATTGCTTCATGCTTCCTGTAGATAAAAGAAGAAAAATTAAAAGAGAGCCTGGGATTAAAAAGAAAAAAACCCAGCAAAAATCAGGTGAGACTCAGGTGAAAGAGTCTCCATGAAAAAAGGTAAAACAAGAGCTTTTCCTTCCAATATAACAGGACAAAGCTCTAAAACTTGTGCATATAGTATGTGCTGGGTAGCACTTTGCACGCACCCCCCACTCCATTCCTTCACTCCCTGCGCTCATTTCTCCAGCAGTTACTGCGGCACACAGGGGTCGGGCTGCACATCTGGGACAAGTTAAATGGAGCTGCCTTGTCTGCTCTGTTCTGGCTCGGCCTGTGTGGTTGGGTGGGGTGGGGTGGGGCGGGAAGGGAGTTGCAGGTTTAAGATTCATTGCAGGTACACACACACGCGCACACACACACACACACACACCCCACCAGCAGCTTCATCAATAAACATGCAGATGTCGGGCCAAATCACAAGGGGAGCAGAGGTTAAGAGCATGAGAAAGGTATTTAAAGAGAAGGGAGTGGGTGACAGCCTATGTGTACATAAGGAGATTAACCTGTATTTGTGTGTGTGCGTGTGTGTGTCATACAGCATTGGAGAGGAGGGAGGAACATCAAAGAGAGAGGTAGAGGAGAACGACAGAGTAGACAGGTCTTGCATTCCTCCAGCCTTTCAAAAGGAACAATCTCTGCTCCATCAAGAGCCTCCACCCCCCAGAAAATGTGGTGTTTTTTTTTTTTTTGGGGGGGGGGTTGCCAACCTTCCTGCCTCCTCCCTCCCTCTTTCTCTTGAGTATACCCAACTACTGCTTCTGGTTTTAATCCAGCTGCCTCTCTGCTGATCATATGCATGTTTCTGACCAAGAAAACACATGCTGTTGATTTAAGCTCCGCTGTGTCTCCGCTGCCATCTGGCCCACAGGTAGCGGAGCTGCGTCCGCCGCTTACTACCACCAGTGTGCCCAAGCTATAAATACATGTCGCAGCGGAACACAGAGTTAATGGAAATCTGGGACCTTTCACTTCAGATACACTGAGCTATAAAGCAGCGGACAGGTTTTTCATTTCACAAGAGAACAATGACGAGTCCGACTCAAGTGTAAACATTAAAACACATTTAAGTCCTGCAACCATGTGATGAATAATGTACTTAACAGGTATTCTGGCAAAGAAGGTATCAAGTGAAATAGATTCAGGCAGAGCCCTGATGACACAAGTCACAACAGCAGACTTGGACTTGTGTCCTTGCCACCTGTCTGGCCTTCTGTTTGCAGGAGAGTCAATGTGTGTGATCAAGTGTGTGTGTGTGTGTTTGACGATAAGACAAATTGATGACTCTAAAGTAACATAATGAATGACTGCGTTTAAGCTCAATTCCTACTCACAAAGCAAAACACAGGCACTCAGCCTCTTCGACCATCAAATAACGTTTAATGAGGCCCAGGCCGAAACAGATTTGCTCTCAATTGGATTTGCTTCGCATTGCTTAATGAAGAGAACAATGTTTATGAGTCCAGTGTGAATAGAATATATGTGAGCTCAGTTCAGGAGAGGGAAAAAGGGGAAGACGGCTCATTTGCAATAGCTTGTTGAGATAGTTTTACAGTAAAAAAAAAAAGAAAAATCATCCAGAGTTGAAATTTTTCGCGTTCTTTAAATAGCAGCAAAGAGGTTCAGTGAACTGTCATAAAAGTAGCCATACTGCCATACGGGAGAGCTAAAAATACCAAACCCACATATAAAGTGAGTGGTTGCTGCGGAGGAGTGGGTGAACTGAAACATTTATGATATTGTATAAACAGACTGATTCGAACTAAACCGCTGAGACTTGCAAGAACATATCTGGCTCTGTGTGTTTAGCTAATATGAGAGTGTTCTCAATATTTGGAAGCCAAATACAGACGCTGACACATCTAAATACTGCAGTTATGTCATAATGTCACACATCAGTGATTAGAAAATAAATAAAATCAAGGAAGAGACATCGGTTGCCTTTTTGGCCTTGCATGTGTTGGTTTGTTTTGCCAACCATCCATACCACTGTCCCGGGGTCTGCAGATCTGAAATGAACATGCACCAAACCAACCTGAACCCAGTAAAATGACCCCTGACCCTTTTCGACTAGAAATAATTCAGACCTGATGTCGTCACGGATCCAGAATTTTTAAACTAGCAAAATCAGTATGTATATATATAAAAAACAATACTCAATACCTCTTTGATACCAAGAAAAGAGTCCTAGGCACAAAGGACACAACCTGCACACAGTGAGGGTACAGAAATAGTCACCAAACACATTTCTAATCATTCTGATTGTGAACAGTTGAATTTCTTCCCTGTTGTTTCATCTGTGCGGCCTTATCTGACTGTAGATCTGCTTTTTATAGCTTCTTATAGTACTTGCAATACTTTTGAATCAAGTACAATTAACAGAGATCGTGTCATTTTAAACACATGGTGTTGAAAAAGCATAAAAGTATCGATACTTTTGACGACCTTGTTCGCACTCAGGTTGTTCCTCAAAACCACAAGTGAACTCTGGAAGGCCTCTGATACCGTCCTATTTTAGAACCACCACCTCCGTCCTTTGGCACTGACCTGAGCTGAAGTCACTTTCTAATCTTTTATCAGCTGCAGGTGACAGAAAACAAGCGGACTAGGAGGATTGTGATCTCTCTGGCTCTCTCACACACACATGTAGTGCAGACAGGCCAAGAAATGCTAGTGTAAGCAGACAGGTGAGGACGTGAGACAGCCTAGCAACTAAACATTAAAGCACCCATCGTACTGCATCCGAGCAAGTTTTGACTTTGTATAAAACTACTGGCTTCAGGGAAAACAGAAAGAGTGAAAAAAGGCAAGATTGTCTGTCTCAAAGAGGATGTCTTGCTGAGAAGGTCTTACATCAACCCACAGGAAAAGCGATCCTTTGTTATGAAGCTGCCTCTGGAGACATTCATCTCATTCACACTGTGGGCAAGAAAAATAATCCATCACGTTACGACTCGATTCATAAGTGGCCAGAGAAAATGTTGTCTTCAAAAGCTGAATGAGATCATTTTTTAGCCATATCAGAGAGTCACGCACACACCTCTGTCTGTCGAGAAGCTCTGGCAGTTAAACGTGAGTCGAATTTGCGTCAAATCAGTATGATAGTTCTGACTCAGAAGGCAACGGACCACACAGCTCACAGTTCCGAGTCGTGGATCGGATCACTTTTCGGATCAGATCTACTTTGGCTCTGATGCAGCCTCCTCTCTCTGTCTGTAGTCACCACGCAGACTTCAGCGCTCTCGCAAACTTGTGGACTTTGCAGGCGCCTTCCACAAGCTGCCTCACCTCCAGAGAGGCTGCTTGGGGTGCAAACGTCACTGATTTAAATCACCAACAATTCCTTGCATTAAAAATCAACAGCTGCAGGAAGAACTGTTTCACATTACGATTGTTAAATTTTACTTGTTCTGCAATAGTTTTGGCTGAAAATGGGTTTCTCGTCCAACTTTTGTTGTTAATCCAGTTGGACATCACCGTTCCTAATCCTTTGAAGGGGATTCAGCATGAGATTTCCACTGGTATGTGTACCATTAATGCAAGCACCCTCATTGACCTTTATTCAGTCATGAGCACGGGTCAGTGGAAAGCCCCTTCCTGGCCTCCAGGTGAGGGCCCCCATTTGCCGGGTGTGATTGGGTAAATCCCTTTCAAGCTTGGACAAGCCTCAGTCCCATCCTCCCCTGCACCTGAAATACCGACACCCTGTCTTGCACAACCACACAGCATAGCAAAACACTTCCTGTGTGTGGTGACACATATCCTCGGTTCTTCCTGCTCCTGCTTTGCCCCACTGACTCCATTTGTGGTTTACTTCATCTAGTCTCTGCAACTAAAACACTACTCCCCCCCTCTTCTCTCTCTCTCACACACACACACACACACACGCACACACACACGCACACACGCACACACACACACACACACACAGAGTCAAAACTGTCTGTGGGAGTATTTCCACATGAGCTGTCAGTGTCCATTGTTTCAGCGAGTCTCTAGGACACAATTCATATCAGGATAAGAGTCAGGGCTCATTCCTCCCCTCCTCCATTCTTTTCCTTCCTCTCCCATCCAGAAATGCTGAGTTGGCCTGATTCAACCATCAACTTCTGGCCCTCATGTCTGGAGAAGGGGGTGAGGGTGGGTAGGAGAAGGGGCAGCATCTTCTCACGGTGTGTGTGTGTGTTTATTTCTGCCGCGTATCAAGGTGTAATTACTGCATGTTGTTACTTATTGTTGTGTATGGTGTTTTTTGTCCCATATGCCAATGACAACATAAGATGGCACATTTCACTGAAGAGCGAGGCTTTAGGGTCAAACTTCATCCAGAAAAATTACAACAGGGGGGTTATTCACTTTTCTGCTCCTCCTTCCTTTCCTAGACAACACTTCCACTGAAAGTCATTAACGATCTCTTAATTTCCTTTAGTATTCACTTGGTGAGCTGACCCTGAATCAGCATTGGGTTAATCAAAAGTATCAGACACACTGCAGCTGCGAGAGACTTACTGTGACAAAGCAAAGGCTATTATCCAATGACCAAATGGTAAATGCAGATCCCCTTGCTGATTTGCTTTGATGTTAAATGAAGTTTGTAATAGCTGTTAAGCTCCTTGCCAGCTCTGGTGATTTGTGAGATCCAATCATAAATACTTGTAGCTCCATTTTAGCCAATCAAATCACTCCAGTACATGTTATGGCTGAACAACTGCCAGACTGGCGAGGGGCATGACAGCTTGTCTCATTGTTTTAGCCTCATGACCTATATATGGCTATACTCGATCTTTTAGCTGGCTGTAATTATTGCTTTATCTCTTTGCATGCATGCACACACACACACGCATGCACGCGCAGTAGTGTTACACTACAAATCGAACGTGCCATAACGTACAAGCACAAGCAAGGAAATTATTGTGGGGGGAAAAAAAACAAGACATAAAAATTTCTGCCATCATTTGGAGATAAAAAATAAAGAAGCTTAAATTCAAGCATTTTTAAAGCCAGCTGCCAGCACAAACTGTGATAATGATAACTCCAAAATGCGACCACATTTCTTCCTAAAAAAAGAAAAGAAAAAGAAAAAAAGAAGGCTTCTTATTTTGTCTGTGTGGCCTGGCCACAAGGGGAACTACCAGAGGAGTAAACAACCCTGAAGAAACAGATCAACTCCCTCTCAGCAGGCCGGGTCAGACTATTTCAAGGAAACCACACTGCAACATCTACTTAATGTGACACATAAACATGCCTTCTGCATGCTAAAGGCATGATCGCTTATTCAGTGTGAACATGCAGCAGTGCATGTAATCATGTTATTGAATGTGAAACACATGAAGTAGTTTTTGCACACGTGGCCTATGATTTGTATCTCTCCAAATTTTGGGATCTCGAGGTCCCACTGAACCAACACCAAGACACACACACACACACACATACACACACACAAGTCAAAGACCTTAACTCAGAAAGACGCGCTAGTGTCCACACAGGCCAATGACACTAGAGTTCATACAGTAAGTGCACTCGAACGCAGTCTATGCAGCCATGATTTTACAGGCTTTCATGTTAAATGGATTTAGTCCTGAATGGTTTTTGCCTCAGGGGCAGAACTTCTGACCAGGGTCATCAAATGGGGAAGATAAATGACATCACATGCTACGAGGTCAAGCACATTTGATTGGTTTAAATGGACAGGGCGTGTTTGTATGTTTGCAGTGTACAATATTCATAGCATATGAATAAATGTATGCTTATTTCAAAGTTGAGTTACAAAACCAGGGGGCCCAATAGATTTACTTGTTTCTTAACTAAACCTTCAATCAGCTACCAGCAGTTAGCGTGAGCTCAGTTTTGCAGCCAAGACATCGCTACCTTAAAGTACGCTGGATGGCTCTGAAGCCAGCCTTGCCAGTGGTGAGTGTGTTTGCTGCGGGTGAGCTGTCGAGAAGCAAAGTCAGTCCCTCCTTTGTAATTATGGACTCCCAAAATAACTCTTAGCAGAGGCAACGCTTGGTCGATGTTGTGCTAGCTACCAGGCACTTCTCAACGTGCTTAGGCCAGAAAGCGACCTGTTGTCTAGTATGTAGGTAGAGATAGCGAGTCCTTGCACAACACACCTGAAAAACCAGTCTGATACGGTGGGAAATCTATGAACGATTACATAAAACCAGATTGAAGTTATGATATGTGCAGCATACGTCACAATCACACCTCTTTCAAACCTACATGCTTTGATAATGTGAGGGAAAGTAGGATTTCCTCAAAGGACACACATCCTTTGCTTTTACTTGCACTTGTGTTCATTACATTTGCATGTGTGAATTTGTGTGAGTGTTCCAGTGCTACACACTGAGCATGCCTGGCCTTGTCCTCCGGTACAGCTGTAATTAAGGAGGAACTGCAGCGAGCAGACTCACAGCGAGCCGTCTCTGCACAAACCAGCAGCTCCTCCCTCAAAAACCCACTAACATCCACCCAGCGTCCGCACTCCCCCGCTCTCTCCAACCCCAAATCTTCACCCTCTTCCCCTCACTTCGCTCATGGCTCGGTTCTAAACTTGGTCTGGGAATTTTCCACTGCATAGTCTTCCTCGACCGGTCTCAGTATCGTCTCTGTCCTGTTTGAAGCGACTGACAGCACAACGCGATGCTGAAGTTAAGAAAAAAGTAAACAAAAAAACATTTATCAGTTATCTCTAATAATAACCTAAATTTACCACCAAACAAAAAAAAAAGACCAGGAATTGTTGGTGATGCCTTCAAAGGTCATTTGAATAATAGTTCGACATGTCAGGAAACACACTTATTTGCTTTCTTTCATAGAGTTAGATGAGATTGATACCACTCTAATGTCTGTTTGTTAAAATTAATCTACAGCCAGGGAATGGTTGGCTTAGCTTACCATTAAGGCTTGAAACGTGGTCAAACAGGTAGCCTGGCTGTGTCCACAGATGACTAAATCCACCTTCTAGCACTTCTAAAGATGACTAATTAACAGGCTGTATGTCTCATATGTTTAAAGCCAAGCTAGCTAATCCAAGTCTTTATGCTAAGCTAGGCTAACAGGCTGCTGGCTGAATGGACAAATAGAGAAGAGTGGAAACAATCTCCTATAAGTAAGTAAGTAAATGGTAATTTGATGTAGCTTCAAAATATCATAAAATCACATTGTATGGAGAAACAAATGCATGTGAATTACTGGTTTATTGTATCAAGTTAAAACGGGGGAAAACACAACAAAACATGCCCCTTTTTCTTATGACAACACACAAACAACCAGACAAACAAAGAACCAAACCCCACACACAGTTGGAAATTCGAAGTCAAACATGTCACAGGATCTCATTCCACTTTCAAGCCATAAACCGAGCTAAAGAAATAAGGCACAGAAGTATTTCAAGCTTGTTTTCTCTCTTTTGAAGGTCCATGCTGCTGAGGAGTGGCCGCGGTGGTGGTGGCGGCTTAGGAAGTTGTTTGTTTGTCCCTGAAGGACCGGCTATATTCATCACATCCAGAATTCAATTTCCAGAGCCTGCTTCTCTGGGCTTATTTAGATGCAGGAAGAGGTCAATTTCAACTCAGCCACTGAGTTTTTGCGAATCAGAGAAGTAATAACAGAAAGGCTGTCGAGGTGTGATAGCATTCCTGAACTGAGAGCAGCTGTGTATATAGTTCCTTTTTACCAATATGAAGAACAGTGAAAATCTGCTACATGCTTCAGGAAATTTGCAAGTCAAACACTGAAGAAAACATCAGAGCAGTTTTGTTAGAGGGATGAATTTGGTTTTTTTTTGTTGTTTTGACAATTTGTGATCATAAAAAACCCAAAAGGGGGAACATTGTTGACTCTGGGTTTGAAAAATGTAAAAATAAATCCATGAAAAGCTCTTCAAAAGTGACAAACAGACGATAGAAGGAGTGCCCCGACACAGACACTCCAGTCCCCACAATGTCTGGAAAGTTCATTGTGGGGGAGCGGGGATGCAGTTCAAAGCTGGGGTCGTAAACCAAAATGAAAGCGGGGACTTAGGAAACACAAACACCAATATAGCGTTGCCAAACACAACAGCCCTTACAAGTTTAATTAAAACACAGGACCTCCCCCCCCCACGCCTCAACAACAGAGAGATGGGTTGGATATGTGTGTCAGCTGTGATTTGGGATGCATGTAAACATGTGCATGTGTAGCAATCGTGTGCATCTTCTGCAGGGCTTCGTCACAGTTACAGCAAAAGCGGTGCGGCTGCTATAAAATGACTCAAACAACACAAATTAGAGGTAATGGAACAGAGTGCGAGTGCACGCTCGTATCTGGCTGCACGCTCAGTATGGGTGTGGATTTGTGTTGTTTGCCCCTTTTTTGTGCCAGCTGACATAATTTACAGCATCGTCCAAGCTGGTTTGCAGTCAGAGGCACAAAGAGAGGCAGCTCCCCGTCGGACATGGCTGTCTCTGCTCTGTCTCGCTCCTGGCAGGCACCAGGCATCTCCATCACACTTTAACTATGGCTGGCATTGTCTGAGGACTCGCAGAGAAAAGGCCACACACAGGTTTTATTGAGAAGCCCACACACACTACCCGAAAGGTTTTACGGCGCAGAAACTTTTCCCCGTAGAGACAGGGATTTATTTGCTATGGCGCGGAGATGCACAGTGACACACATGCTCACACACAGAGCAAGCGGGAAAAATTTCAGACACTGATGAGGCCTTAAACACCTCACTTGCCTGAGATGAGGCATTTCTTCAAAGGCGGTGCGTTTTCCCATGCTGCTGCCCTCTGAATGTGACCCAGATGTGTCATCAAAATGTCTAAAGCTTACAAAAAGCTCTAATAAAAGGCTTTTTGTCTACTTCTGTACACAATCTTTGTATGTGCCACCCCTGCCTGCACGGGCTTCCCCTATTCCCCAGAAAATTCCTGATTGCTGTTGGCTCAGTCTGTAACAAGAGGATAATGGCCAGACCACAGGATGGAGGTGGACTCAACCTGCCCAGTCCTCCCTCCGCCTGTCTGTCTTTCTTACTGTCAGGCTGACTCCCCACTGTCTGCCGTGGTTTTCTCCCCTTTTGCCCCTGAGAATTGAGTCATGCCTGGGCTCTAATGTGAAAAGAATGAGGATTGGCCTAAGCAGCTACCTAACATGGCATTTTTGAACGAGGACCAAGATGATCAGACGGACGGGTTAGTGTCCATCTGACAGGAATTGCACACTGTCAACCACTGTGCTCAGGAAAAGGGGAAATTGTAGCAGGGTGGATATTTAACACACAAAAAAAGCATGAGCATGAGGAGAGATGGGCTGTAACTGACAGCTGCTGTCTTATTTCCCTTCTAGGAGCAGTAGGCAGTGTGTTGTGCAGGCCTGCTGTTTCATAGAAGTCCCTTTCACTCACTTCCTCGCACAGCCTGAGGCAGATCTCTGGTACCGAGCACAAAGACTAGAGGTAGTGGAAGTCCCAACATAACAGACCACACTCAAACTCAATGTTAATGACTCTGATGGTTTGTAAAGGGGGTCACAAAAGCACACTCAGGCAATGTGATAAGGCAGTGCCCGTGCGTGAGCAGAATAGATCTGCTGGAAAGACGAAAAGAATGCTTTTGTGCCTCTCGTGGCATTTGATTGTGTGGCTGGCATTCAAATGCATAATCTACCGAACAGCATGCAAAATGAAAATGAGCAACGAGGGCAAGAGGGAAAAAGCTGCACACTGGCATGGATCAATTCTGAATTATCTATACTAATCAAGAGATCTATTCTAATCCAGTGTCCCCAGGACTAAATCAGCTTTGTGAGGTCTGACTGGGATAAAGAGCCAACGCTAATTACTGAGGTGGCTCTTCCTCTCGTCGACATGGATCAAATGCTGCGGGGTCGAAGCTTTAACCTACGGCTACCATGACTGAACACTGGCATGTTGACACATCTGCTGCACAATCCCATCTAGTGAGCAGGCCATGTGGACAAAAGCATGCACACGCGCATGTGCACGCGCACGCGCACGCACACGCACACGCACACAGCTCTCAGAAGCCCTCTGGTCATGGTGTGAGAGTGGCCAGATGTGCTGACAGGGTCCCTGCAGCTGGCCAATACAACAGCACACAGGCAGAGAGAGGACCACATCACAGACTGTGGGCTAAAATCTATGATAGCTGCTTTATGAATTCATGCAGAGACATCTTTTACATGTAACAAAAATAGCATGTAATGCAATAAAACATGTAATTATGGATGCACCCATCTGATACACTGGATCAGTACTGGCACAGACACTGACCCTATTTAGCAGATCAGGTATCAGATCCACGATGCGACCAATCCAGTCTCTTATGCATCATTATAAAGTTCAGTGATTATGCTATAAAGGCCGCCCACTCTTTTTTAGTGTCACAAAAATTCCTGGCCTAACGTAAAAATGATTCAAATGGCAGAGGGATACACAGATTTAAAACTGTGGAAAAAGAGGCTGGTATCAAAATTAGAACTTCAGAATCAGTATCAGGAGGAAAAAGGTTTAAATGTTGCATCCCTAATAGGAACACAAAGAATAAATGAAAAACACGTCGGGGAGAGATGATAAACCACAGCACTGACGTTTGAAACAAAAGAGTATCTGAAAATGAAACTTGAAGAAATTACATGTCTGCTTGCATTTATTATCATTCTTTTATGACAGGAAATAAGACGTTATTAAAATTTAAGTGTATGGACTTCAGCAAAACCAGAAAACCAGACAAAAATAACAAACACTATCCCACCAAACTTCCTCTCCATTTCAGAAACATTTGGACTGTAACCGTTTCAGGCATTAGATTATGGCCGTGGCAGCAGAGTTTCAGCTCCGCAGACATTTTATTTCATTTATTATGTCTTATGCTGTCTCTTACGCTGTGAAACGACAACCGTTAAGAACCAAATTCCATGGAAAACTTCTTGGAATTTATGGACAAGCCGACCAGAGCTCCTGCTCCTAGCCAACGTGACTCCTAGCTGTGGTTGCAAAGGTCGGGTCAGGTCTGGTTAAGGTCAAGCCTCTGCCCACCATCCATGCCCTCTAACATCTCTATACACACCTGAGAGCCCAGAACACATCCATGTGACAATGACACCTTCTGTTAAAAAAGGCGTAAATGCTAATTTCAAAACCCTTATTCTATTGCCCCTCTTCTAAAGTCTGGATGTCAACAGCTTCAAATGAACAGAGACACCTTATTTACTGTGACTAACACGCTGAAACAATTGATGAATTTTTCACGCAAGCAGTTTCAACATGCTGCATTGGTTTCCTGTTATACTCCCTTAATAGTTTTCAGTGTAAATGACTTTTTCTATTCACAGCCTGCCAAGCATTGCTGTGTAAACAACTTTTTTTTTTTTTTTTATTTAACTGAAAAAAAGAAAAAGCAAAAGAGCCAAATGTGGAAATCAGCAATGTGCAGACAGTCAGGGTAGCCACAGAAATATAATAACGCCAGCTTTTCTTTGATCTCCAGGCAACTGTGCGGTCCAGCTTGTTGAGAAACAGCACCGGTCTGAATGTCAGCTTTAACTCGCGCAGCTGCTGTTACATTCTGGCTTTTTATTTACGTGCCACATCTCTCTTTAGTTTGGCTGATGTTGATATCTGGACCTCTAGTTTTCACAGGTGTGGAGAGCAGTCGGGTTGCCGGAGCTGCAAACCCCGGCGTTCAGCGTGCTGGATACGAAGGCACACAGACTCGACCTTGGCCTACCTCGTCTGCTCTGTTTATTTAAACTTTTAGCCCTCTGCCAAACAGGGGTCTCTTCTCTTTGTTGAAAGTTTAGTCTGTGTGCAGGCTACTGGCACTGTCTGCAAAAACAACTCCATTTTCCAAAATTGAGCTTTCAGAAACTGTTTTGTTTGGATCGAGCCGTTTTTTTGTCTACCATTAGTGTAACTGCAGGTAAAACGTACATCAAATTTAATACACATATCCTCGTTTGAACCCTCCTTGTCCTCCCACTGTGCATAAACCACCATTAAAAACCATGATCAAGATCACTGCAGCCGTGACTGTACGATGGGGAATTAGCAGCTCGGCACCAACGCCTGCTGGATCGTGTGAGTTTGCCTGCTCCAAAAGCCTTTCAGGCATCAACAGCCTGCATTCACAGGTCGTGTTCTGCTCCAAAAATGGATTTATGGGACTAAATGAGACTTATTCAAACCAGTGTTTTTCACTACTAACAAGGATCATTGACATTATGTCTTTCATCTTATAACAGTAAAGCACAGTGGTGAAACATGGAAAATCCATTTCCTGGACTAGAATAACTGCGCAGGCAGCGTTCACTCACTCTTATCTCTGTCCCAATTTGCATCATTTTGCATGCCAGGCAGAATATGAATGAACAGTTAGTGGTTTAGCTAGAAACTTGCTTCTGTAGATAAAAAAATACCATAAACCTCTGACATAATGTCAGACTAGTACGTGCTGCAGCTGCCCTCACAAATACACACTGTTGCATGCAGCATGCATACAATGAGCACATGCTACTTCATCACAACTTGCGCCTTGAACTTTGACCCTCTTGCTCATGCATCATTTGCAGTCCATAGTGCGAAATTTTAGGTGAAAAGAAAAATTATGCGATTTAGAAGGAGGATTGTGGGTCAGAATATCCACAAAAGCATGCAACCAGATGCAGTAGGACATCCTGGTACTTCTGACATGCTGCATTTGACATCCTATGTATTGGGACATAGTATGGTAGGATGGGTATTGGAAAGCAGCAAATCTCTCAAGTACAGCAGGATAAATCACTGACTACAAATGTGGAACCAAATGCATTAAACTAAAGGCTCAGTCAACATGAGGGTCCTGGACTTATAATGTCCTGTGTTATCCTCAGTACAAACATGGAGAAACTCACACAGCAATTTAAAGGCGGAAATGTGCATGTGGACCCTCCAAACTAGCGTCGATCATCAGTTGACCACACATGACTGAACCGCTACAATTGCACACACCCACACGCTGGACCGGACAAGGAGTCCACCTCCACACGCAGAGCTGGTTCACTCCGCTCCTCTTCCCATCACTAGCTCGCCCCTCCCCCTCCCTGATGAGAAACGTAGAAGTGTCCCAGTACGAAACTTCCCTCAGTGAAGTGACGTGTCGCCTGTTGTTATTTACATGCCGGCCACTGAATAAAAAACAGAATTATTTATGCCGTGCAAACATTCCTGCACAGCTCGGTGGTCCAAGACCAAAGTTTCCTCTCCATCTAATTTTTGTGTGTTAATCATTACATTACAAACAGACCGCCTGCGGTTTCAGTTCTTATGTAAACAATTTAGCAGAAAGGCTCCTTTCTACTGTGGGCGCAGCCAGATTCATGACATCTTCTGGTTTTGAACAACTCAATTAGCATTCTAATGGAGCGCATCCCGCTTTAGTGAAATATATCCAAATTGAAAAATGTTACAGCTCAATGCACCCACTAATAGTTTTGCCATGCTGACAAAGTAATATTTCCTATGCAGCTGCAACAGAGCACTCCTTTAGAGGATCATCTCTTAAGAGGATATACTGCTAATACTGCTGCTAATACTGCTGAATTGTCTGAATTAGGCAACTTTCAAGCCCGTGGAAGTTGTTAATAAAGTCCAACATTTAATAAAAGCAAACAACTTCATGTTAAGTAGCAAAATGAGCCCTGACAGAGTATCTCCAGCTAAAACTGTGTGCAGGTGCAACAAATAAAAATGACTGAGTTACTCTAAAAAGGGCCAGAGGCAACATTGAGGTTTAACCGAAAACTTGACACTGCAACGGTGCCTTTGTCCTTTTCGGTCAGTGACTGTAATGCTGTATGTATTAAATATCAGCAGATTTCCTGGTTTAAAACACACAACACAGGAGTCCTCATTTAACTTCCCCTTGCTGGGACTGGAGGCGAGTACTGTGCAATCATCTACACTGAGACGTCATTATGCATTGTTAGGAACAAACCACAAAGCGTGCACCTCTGCTCTGTAGCTGAAGACATCATTGAACAAGCTGCCATCATTCCCCACGGGGAGTAACAGGTATCATCTGCAGGATCATTGTGGTACTGCCACACAACTGCGGCACGTGCTCAAGTGATTTTACCAACAATGGCGATCTAAGCCCGGAAGCAGGGTGTCAGGTAGATAAAAAGAGAGACACACAAACGTTAGAATACCCATTGTTACATGGAGAAAGTACACACACACACATCCACAAACACAACCAGTCACAGAGACCTGTCTCAGGGCTGATCTCGGGGTGGGAGGGTTGAAGGTATTAGCCAACAAGTCCAGGAGAGCAAAACACCAGCACACCTCGATGCATCACTGGAGTTTTCATTTTTCTCTCTTCCTCTTCAGCCTTCTCCCACTCTTAGTAAAACTTACATTCTCTTACATTTCCTTTTACATCCTCCCCTTCACCTCCTGCCTCTCACTGAATTTCATCTTTAACTATTATGAAAGCCTTTTATTTTATCATGTATCCATAAACTTTGAGGTTTTGCGCATTTTGTTCTATGTGGCAGCTTATTTTGAAACAAATGCAGGTTTAACAACTTTTTTCCCATTTGAGATGATGTTTGTAATTTTCTTGCCTTTTACAGGAGACAGAAAAACAGATGTATAAACCTAGTGAGCTGTCAGGGGAGCAGTCCAATTAAACATGTTTTTTTTTACTTGGTGCTCTCATATCCATATGAAAGGCCAGTCCAGTTTGAATTACACAGAATGTCCCTACTGTGAGTGAGGGGTGAGTCACAGTGTCCTTATATGTGTGTGAAGTCTTTCATCTGGGGTGGTCTGCTGACCGGGCCGGAGACGATACGCTGTGACCTGTACTAACAGGCTGGTAGTGACTGATACAGTCATTATCACACACAAACCTTCTCGAGCATGTACCATACTGAGAGCGGGGCAGCTCTTCTGAGACGTGAGGCACTCGCACAGTCATGCACACACACACCTCTTTGTCTAGTGACTAACAATAGACTGCAGTGAGGCTTAAGATGCTCAGACTGTTTCAGCGTCAGCCACAACAGTGCACATGACCATGTCACTGTGTTCACATCACAAAAACACTGCAGAGGCATTTCATGAGAGCCACACATCTGTCATACAACAAGGGTGAGCAACATTTCACAGCAAAAGCCAGGAGTAGAATCCTTGCATCTATGTTTCTGAACCACCAAGACACAATTTATGGGTGTCAGGAATGAATTATGGCATTATTTAACATGACTTAACAATGTGGTAAATGATGCATAAATATGCTTTAATTTTTAAAAAAGCTGCCCTATCCTGAAATTAACAATCGAAACTTAGATTTTTACATCTTCCATCTTTGGCAGGTCTTATCAGCCGATGTACAATGAGCTAATTCAGCTGCAGACATATGAGCTCTCAAGACACTGAATGACACAATGGAGGAGCCTGCTGGGTCCTCTTGAACATCCAAACCCTTCTTCTTGCTAGAAATCTGCGACAGGATAATTCGCTGCACTACGGCTAGCTTTTGTTTCTGAACCACCGGACGACAATTAAAACAATACCCTGGAGTGTACATGTTCATTACACAACCAAGCGAGGGACATTCCAAGAAGGATTGAGGGTATGAATAGATGCGAATGGAGATAGATTCATTTGTATGCTCGCTGGCTGGCTGGCAGTCAGTCAAAACCCACTCCAGAGTTGGGATCAATGAGAGAGAAAGATAGGGAGAGAGAGAGAGAGAGAGAGAGAGACAAGGACTAGCTCCCATTCAGGGTACCGCAGTGTTTTCTCTGGACAAATACACACTCACATGCACGCACACACAAACACACAAACGGAGGGAGCTCAGTAAGGAGTCTCTCTTTCATGCAGATCTTTTGTCTCTCAGTAATGTCTGGTATGCTGGGATACAGGCTTTGCTCAATGACCTGATTTCTATGGGGCTGCTGAGGCACCGGCCTGTGTGTATGTGTGTGTGTGCATGTGTGTGCGATCATCTGCCTGCGAGCTCTTCCTTTGGATAAGACCAGGGACTTAGCCAGGCAGACAGACACAGACTGAGACAGATCCAGCCAATAAGAGGGCAGGAAACACAAACACACACACACGCACACGCACACACACACACACACACACACACACACACACACACACACACACACACAGACAGAAAAGCCTTGCATGAAGTAAACAAAAAGGCCTCGAGTTCCCATAGCGGGAAGAAAGACATAATTGGATGAGGAAATATTCTGTGGGGAAACTTCATTCAAGTCAGCACGATAATTGCAGCCCAAGACACAGTTATTGCACTAGCTGATTGTTTTATAGGTTTACCAAGTGCAGGATATTTGAAAATCCGATTTCCATCCAGCGGTTAAACAAAGACAATGGAGGAGAAAAAGACTCAGTAAGCTTGACTTCTGCTGTGTAATGAATATAAGAAAAAGTCAAGGGAAGCAGTGCAGTGCAACCTACCTTGTCTCTGTATGAAGATCCTGAGCAGTGGATGAGCTGTCGACACTGCCTTGCAGAAGTTGTCATCATTGTTGATCGGCAGCAAATCACCGTGGATGTCGGCATAGCCGATCATCACCTCCATGTTGGCGATGCGGTGAATGTGCAGAATGAGCTTGTAAAACTCCTCAAACTTGCCGGGCTTGACCCTGTCCACAGAGAACCGGCGAAATTCTGCCCCATACTGCAAGGAAAGGAAGATCAAAAGAGGGAGGCCATTAAAAGGGACAGTTACTGGGACAGGCAAACAGGAAGAGGAAACCGGGATGTCCGACCTAATGCCCTTATCTAAACCATCTGAGTGGCACACATAAAACTAACAGGGTGGATGTCTGCCGAGCTCTGTCACAGCTGTGGTCATGACCTCATGGCATAGAGGAAGCTGTTTCAAAGCAAAACACAAACTGGATTAGCTGCAATCCACAGTCAAAGCAATATCATTGTTCAAACATTTGCATATTAAACTCTACTTAAGACTACTCAAGAAATGTCAGAACTAGAGCTGCAATGATTAGCTGATTAGAGCAGCGAAAGAAAATTAATCTGCAATTATGTTGAAGTCATTTTGAAGCAAAAATGTTAATGTTCAAGATTCTCGGATGCTAAAATTTTGTATTTTTTTTATGGTATTACTTTACAGTAAACTGTAAGGGTTTGGGCATCAGTGAAGAGCAAACAATAAAATAGTCAGTAGATTAATCGATAATGTAAATAATTACTAGTTGCAGCCCTAGTAAAAACCATAGGAAAGCTTAGCATTTACAAATATATGGGCCTACAGCTGAAGTTACTGTGCTTACCTCTGCTAACATCATGAAAAATGTATCTGCTTTTATGACATCAAACCATAACCTTCAGGGAAAAAGAACAGGGGCACTTTTCGCGCAGCGAATTTCATATATACAGCAATAGTTTGACATTTTGGGATGTATTTTTATTAATTTTGTTTTCTGTAGAGAGTTACATGAGATGATGGACATCAGTCCCATGTCGTACTGTAATTGCAAAGCTACAGCCAGCAGCCAGCTAGCATAAAAAAGGACACAAATACTGAAAAAGGAAGAATGGTTAGCTTAGCTCTCTCTGAAGGTAAAACAATCTGCAAAAAACAGCACTTCTAAAGCTCACTAACTCACACATTGTATACATTGTTTTTTAATGTCTAAAAACACAAACCAAGCTAGCTGTTTTTCCCTGTTTCCAATTTTTGTACTATGCTAAGCTAATTGGCTGCTGGCTGTAGCGTTATATTGAATGGCTAGATTAACGGTAGTATCAATCCTCTCATCTAATGCTAGATAAGTAGTTAGCATTACGAGTTTCTTTGTACCTTCGGACAGAGCGAGGCTAGCCGTTTCCAGTATTTACGCTATCTAGCTGTTAGCTGTAGCTTCCTATTTAGCCACAGACATGAGCGTGGTATCAATCTTCTCTTCAAATGCTAGTTAATTTGTGCACCTAAGTTTTTTTTTGTTACCTTTGGATAGAGCCAGGCTAGCCATTTCCCCGTTTCCAGTATCTATGCTAACTCACTGCTCGTTGTAGCTTCATATTTAGCCACAGACATGAGAGTGGTATCAATTTTTTTCATCTAACAATTTCCAAGAAAATAAATATGTGTATTTCCCAAAGCAGAAACTGAGAATGATTGTTTTTTAGGCCATCAACCACTAGCCAAATTGATCACAAGACCAGACGCATCAGGATCTGGGTGGCTAACCACCTCTGCTAGCATGCCCCGCAGAGCTTTAAGTTCATCACATCACACCGACCAAGAAAACAGCAGGAAAAGGGAAGGAGGCTTTTCTACAATAGAACAATACAGGTAGATGAGTGAACTGTCCCAGCATATATAAATGACAGCGGCGGGCAGCCCCACCTCCCGCCCACCGTTAACGCACAAGAGCACAGACATGAACAATTGTGCTCCAGCTTTCCCGGCTAGGTCACCGAACCACCAATGAGAGCGCGGCTGAGGTCACGGTGGGGTCATCATGTGACTCACAGACAAGAATGGACGAGAGGGGGAGAGATGCAACCCGAGGTACAAGAGCCCAGCTCGATAAACCACAACATCACACAGCCGCTGCAGCGCCGGTGTCTGAATCACAGTGGTAATTTGTAGACTAAGGTGCTTTTTGTTACTGTAATCATCAGCTCACAGAGGAGGGAAGCTGAGGGGAAGAGAGGAGGAGGAGGAGGAGGGAGAGGAAAAGTGCTGACAGGGTAGCAGAGGAGAACAGCAGTATACTGACTAGGAGGAGAGAAGAAGAGCAGGGGGGATACATTAACCAGCTCTGTAATTAGAAGACGACAGATGAATTTAAGAGGAGGCGTGTTAGGGAACTGAGGGGATGCCAGGCGGGTGCGTAGTTTGAAAGCACCCAACTTGGGCTCCAGCTATTAAAACTCGACCTACATCTGAACATGACACGAGAAGCGGACAAACAGGTTCGTCAGTATTCAGCGTGTGTACTTAGCATTCGGGAAAGTGAAACCTATACGTGAATTAAGTGTGATTAACACTGTAAGACTTCAACACGCTTGACTTGCCAGATGATAATCATACTTGTGCATATCAGTGGGCTCCGTCACTGCTCTGCATCTGAATGTTCTCTTGGCGCGGCGCCTCGAGATCAGTCTGAACAATCTGTTTTCTTGAGCAGAGCTCGGCCCTGCGGTGCTAGCAAGTCTGAACAGGGCGCGATTAATCACGAGCCTCCGCGTTAAACCCCGACCTAAGAATACATCACTACAAACGTGACATCACCTGTCCTCCTGGCCTATCAGGGCAGAGGGATGTCAACAGGTTGCAACATGTCTGTGGACGCTAAACTCCGACACACTGGAGAAAATGGAAGATAACTGACTTTGTGTCTTTGTCCTTACCTAATACCCTGCAAGTCAGGGACAACTCACCTGAGAAATCACCTGGCATTTTGGAAGATTAGTAAACAAATGCACAACTGATCTGCAAAAAGACTGAGTGTAACGAAGCAGGCCTCAAACTGAGATTTTCGCCTTGAAAATCTGGATCGATTAAAGTGAGGGCAGAGGGAGCGAAACAAAAACAATCCCACCCAACCCCCTCCGCCCCCTCGCACTCTCTCCGTCTCTGATAAGAGCTTCAAGTGAGTGAAACCAGCTCCTGGCCGAGGCTCCACGACAGGCAGCCAGACACCTCCAGTGTTATCCCTGATAGGCTTATCACTGGAACAGTCTCCCCTGAGAAAAGCAAACGCTAAGCAGCGAGAACTGGCACATAACATGCACCATGCTCAACTATACAGACAACAAACACGCTGATATCGGCCCACGGGAGTGAATCCGAGTGTTTAATTTCAACTAGTGTTTGGTTAAGTTGTCTTTAAGATTGCGCACTAGCTCGAGGATATCTAGCAATGCTACGTCAAGGGCAGCTGGACTTCCTTCAGCAAGTCCTGTTCCCTTTGACTTCCAGATAACAAGTGCTTATGTGAAGCTGGCTTCAACGAAAATGTTTATTTATAATGAGACTGAAGGTTCAGTTTCAATCTCTTGCCTTTGATACAAAGGCAGCAGGATAGATTATTTACAATTTAAGAGCTGGAATCAAGGTGGTAGTTTCCAAGGCCTACTTTTTTCAAATGTGTGTGATTATTCTCTGCAGCCAAGTCCAGCTGCCCTGGATTCAACCCTCCTTGGATTCATTTTGCACATTTCAAATCACTTTTCTGGTCACCGCTTGAGATCAACCTCTCTGCGTTTACGCCTTTTTAGCCTGCAACACATCACAGGCAGAACTAGAGGCAGCGTGTTCAGGTGATTCCTAATTGTTGCATTTACGCATTTAAAAATAGACTCTACAGCAGTAAAGCTGCCTCCTTGGCTTTTTTTTTTTTTTTTTTACAAGTATTCGAATAGCTATAACTGTCATTCTGGTTTGATCAGCTGAAACTCAGCTAAACGCTCTTGATTACAGGTTACCACCCCTACATTTGTGACTGAGAGGGATGTGATGTGAAACCGAACGTGGTCATTCTGTTCTAAAAGTAGAACAAAAGTGACGTAGTAGGGGTGCTGAGTTATATCTGATCCAAAAAGGGAAACATGTGACGTTGCGTGACAGTGAGTCAGCACTGCAGTGACGTAAAAACCTGCCCGTTCCAGCCAAGCGGCTCCTGGCTTGTCAGTCACACCCACGAACCCTCTGTGGTGGCGACCACTCCTGTTTCTGTGGAACCAACACGAAACCCACCCTGCCCCAAAACAAAAAGACAACACTGCCCTAAGATGATGTATGCATGAGCATCCTAGAATAGATGGGGCCCCCCCCTCCTTTTCTTTCCCACCCACCACCCGTGTATCTGTTATCCCTCTTGCAGCCCTCCCAGGTCACAGCCACACCGCCACCGCTGAACGTGGGCAGCCGAGATTACAAGCGGCCGAATGAGTCACCTCTCGCAGCATTTGCCCCATCTCAATGTGGCATGTGAACCGCAACCCAGGAGCTCATCCTTCATGTATGTGCCGACACACTCATGTGTGCTGGCATGTGTAAACACATATCATGAATGCCACTCCAGTTTGTCATCACGTTAATGGAATTTTTGAGGGAAAAATGCAGGTTAGCCTTCAGGAAGCCCTTGAGAGGCTGTGGCAAAAAAATGTTGAATAGTTCAGTGTTCAGTTTGTGGTCAGGGTTGGACACAGTGCCATGTGTTTATCTGGGATGATTGTCACTATGGCCACATGCTCTGTAAACTGTTGTCAGGCCTGCACCAAACTACAGTATTAACAGCAACACAACTTTTCTAAGGCTGCAGCTCTAAAGTGTTTGACAAAATTCACGTGATATTCAAATGTTGCATGAATTTGTGAGACTCCATCACACAAGCCTAAAACTGGTGTCATCTACTTGCTGGTTAACTTACTTTATGCGGCTATCAGCTTCTCACAAAACAATGAGGAGGCTGAAACTATGTCGCACAAAGCGGCAGTGAACGCAACTAATGTTGCAAAAACATCCGATTGAACAGATAAAACACCTCCTTATGGTTACAAATATTTAAAGCCGGGCTGTTGGGTAACAATGTCAAACCAGTTTTGTTCCCATCAGCTTCGTGTCAGAGAGGGAAAGAGCCAGATCAGCACAATCTGCACGGTCGGAGGGAAAAGAGGAGAAAAATCAGCGCAATTTGCAAGAATGTGCAGAAAACTGCTGCATCCAGCTCCCGTTTTCGTGGACTAGATAAGAGCTTTGCCGCTGAGGGGAGAAAATGTGTGAGGTTAGCTGCAGACAGTCTGTCCGAGCAGCTCCAGCTCCAGCTCCGCTACAGGACGACCATGTGAACTCGTTATTTTCTCCTCAAGCCCCCTCGTTTAAGATCCTCCAAATCACACAAACTCCCCCCACACACAACACTCACCTTGCTTTTCACCTCAACGGCGTTACAATCCGCAGTTCGCAGAGGTTGAGACTTATTAAAGCTCCGATTCATTTTTGTGTGGTTGCAGTTTAAAAAAAAAAAAAAAGAAAACGAAAAGTTCAGCCGCCTTTGCCCGCAGAAAGAGGGGCTCTGGTCCCGGGGTTTCTGCTGTGAAATCCTTCTGCTTCGTCTCTGGAGGAGAAGTTCGTCTTTTCTTGAGTTTGTTTCGCCTCCTTTTTTCAATGTGTTCCGGCAGACAGGAGCGAGGACTTCAGCGGAGGACAGGAGGTGCGCGACTCGCCGCGTTCACTTGGGAGTGTGAGTTAAGTTTTGAAATGACATCAGCCCTCCTAAAAAAATGGGATCCAATGAGGCCTTCACTTTCCACTCGTAATCCTCAGCTCCCTCGTTCAGGACGTTTTAGCAGCCTTATTGTCGCAGGTAAGGATTGACAACAGCCACAACTAATCATACATATCACAACCACATGTGTTAATACGATTACTAAAAAACACAATGCATGATACAGACCAAACATAAAAGTGCTTGGCTGTTATGTTGGCTGAGTGTATTATCAGGCTGCAAATAATTTATCCCAATAAATGTTTTATCAGTTGTTGGACTCTCTTCCTCTCCCTCGCAACACTTTGGCAGCTTTGATAAACATTTAAAGAAAACAAAGTAAATCACCGCAAATCATGCATCACCGAGCATCTTTTGATGAATGTGAGGCACAATTTGTAAAATGGTTTACATTTGACAAGGCACGCCTATTAATCAATAATAAACAAGACCTAAACTCTCTCAGTTTTTGGTGGTTTGTGACGCTTCATTAATTAGGATTACATTTCCCGCAGTAACTGAAGGTAGCACCACGCTGCACTGGTCCTCCAGTGCGCCAGAGGACGCATGTCTTAACACAGACGCATTCAAAGCTTCCAGTTAAAAAGACAGTTAATTATAACGGAAGATGGTGTGAATTGGAATTACGTAGAGCGCCAATCACCACATTAATTTATTTAAAGTTAGTTTTAGTTGAGCATCACAACCAAAACCAGTGCTGGAGCATCAAAGCAAGCACGCATGCAAGTCTCATATTGCATTGTTCCTTAGTATATGTGCTGGTACAAACATTTTCCCCTGTTAATGAAATGTTACAGCGTTGAAAGAAACACAGCAATACACAGTAATTGGTTCCTTTTTCTTAATTGCAGCTCATGCAGCTGAGCTCAATACTATTCAAACAATTTAGGCAAGGAAATTGATCTATAGACTACGAGGACCTCAGCCTCATTTCCACAAGTGTCCTCACTTTTTATTCAGTCATACTCTCAACGCTAGCGGCATCTAATGTATTCTACTGTATACAGACACGAGAGGGTAACAGATCTATTGTCTATCTGTTATCTATTTCTAGTAGCTCAAACTGCCGGGCAGGCCAGGTGGATATACATGAATTTCCAGCAACTTAACTGTGATTGATTACCGCTTTTAGGGAATTAATCTGCAACAAAACATTTTCTGAGGTTCAGCCTCTGGAAAACATTGTAACAGCTCACCTATACCTTCAAACAAGTGCACCATCAAGTGTCAAGTCCAGTCGGCAGGAATACTTATGCTTAAAAAATTAACAGGTACACATGCCTAATTATCAGTGGCATGACTGATGAATATTTGCCCCCCTACACCGTAACCAACACCCACAGTGTAAGAAACTTGAAGCAGCACGGGGTGATGAATATCCCTGACTGCTGTCCTGCTTTACAACATTCCTGGGCCCCTGAAGCTGCCTGCAGACAACAGCTGCAGTTTGCAGCGCCTCCCAGAAGCTGCAGCTTGTGTTTGTTTACTCACTGCAGTAATGTGTTGACCAGTTACAAACCATCTAAGTGCACTGTCAGATTTTAGTTTCACAGTATCTTAACATTAAAAGGTAGTTTGGTTTCCAGTAAATCATTATCCATATTTTGGTTCCAGTAATGGCTGCAGAGCTCATTTTTGTCTCTCATATTGTGTTCTAGCGAAACTGGACTCAAATGTTCTGTTAATTAAGCTCAACATTTCCAATTGTTGACGATAAGTCAAGATCAAATGATGTGGAGCTCATAATGTTCTCCACCTTCTCATGAATAGACTCAAAATCCAGTGACTTTCTATGGATTGTGTTTAATCTGTGTGAGTTATTGTTATTTATTACTGGTGTTAAAAATCAGAAGACTGATCTTAATTAGTCACTTATTCAAATCATATTGCTGCTGCCTGTGAGGTGCATGCAACACTATGGATGTGCTCTGACACAAATGACCTGAGATGAAGAAATGAAAACTGATGAAACAGTGGTTAGTAAACAATAATATATTTTATGTAACTTGATACGGGCCATTTCAGCACTAATTTAATACTAGTCAAGCTTATGGCGCCCACTCAAGGCCAGTATTTGGTATTGCACTCCATCAGGTTTCACTTCTTACATTAGTGTAGAGTGCCAAGCAGTCTGGACATTGTTTTTCCAATAGTTTCATGTGCTATAAATTATCCTACAAGTGTTCTACGTGGAACCTGCAATTGATCAAGTTTTTCTAACATACTAAGGATTGTTAAAACATTTAAAGGTGGAGAAAGCTTTATATGTATTGCCTTTAATGACTTTGTGTCATCAAGAATTAATTGTACTTAAATAATAATCAATCAAAAGTAAATCTATACTTATTTGATTACAATTCAAAATGGAAACAATCCTGCATTTGAGCCAAGAAAACATGGAAAAAAAGATCTGTGTGGAATCTCAAATGAAAAAGAAGATACATACATGAGTGTGCTTTCAGCCTGGGCAACCTTCCTCTGAGCCTCTTTGAAAACAAATACAAATTTAATCATGCAGTCAAGGAAAACACGAGTCAAAACAAATCAAATCAAATGAAAAGTCAATGGTATTTATCAGGATGTGAAGCCGGCCTAATTATATCAACTGAGGAAGGCCTCCATTCATTATGGCTCTAAATTATTTGTAATACTTCTAAAACATGACACAAGAGGCTGCTGCTACTTCAGCGCTGAATCCTTTTTCAATAACAGCAGACTGATCACAGTTCATCATTCTTGGTAATACACCAACACACACACGCCATCCAAATCAAGGGTATTAAAAACGTCTTGATGCAGGGAGTGCCTGTGCTACACACTGTACTGCATTTCTGTTGAATAAAAAAGGTCCATACAGAGGTGTGTGGAGTATACAGGAGGTGAAACTTTAATATCCTTCACTGACTTTTAGGATTCAGTCTGACAACTGAGAGGGACAATCAAACATAATATAGAGCAGTAATATACACAGAACACAGAGACAGACAGAAAATTAAGAAAACGTACCTCTCTAGTGAGTACATCTACTATCTTTTTTCAAATAAATTAGGGGAAAAAAAGTCATGTAATTAACATCAGTATAGGCATGATTTTGAATGTGTGTATTAAAGTGGGGTTGCATAATGTTGCACGTGTTCCTGGGTAACTGTGGGATCGATCTCTCTCCTCCCTGATGAGTAATCCCACATGTGACCAGCAGAGGTCAGCACACCCCCACATAAAACACATACAGTATTCTTTCAGGTCTGCATGCACAGAGCCTTGTCATGCACAGAGAGCACTGACACAACAATTACAAAGCATCATTCTTCACTTTCAGCCTAAATATGAGTCAGGCATCACTGCATGTAAAATTTTGGCACTGCAACATGCATTCACACATAAAAGGATGCATAAATAGAACATGGACTTTTCACCCAAACCAATACCTGGCAATTACTGAAACATGCAAAAGAGAATTCACTCTGAGAGAAAGCTGCTTTTTCTCTGGTCCTGGGAGAACCAAGACTGATGCTGAAGATGTGAGATGAGACAGACGTTTTGAGCCCAGGAGAGAAAGGAAAACAAAACCAAAAATACATAATTTTTAAAATTCACACACATAAAAGAATATAGAGCCTACAGTTTTTGGACAGATGACTGTTAATTAGGCTACACACATTTATTTTTAATATTTCTGAACTTCAGCAGCAATCATCATGATGTTATTTCTCAAGTTTTGCAGTCTGGGGCCTTCTGCAGCTTGGTGAATAGGCCTTTGAATAAGCACTGATTCAGTATCAGTATGAAGCCGTGAAGGAATCACTTTTCACTGACATCACCGTGTTGCACTGAAAAACAAAGACGAGGATAGAAAAGACACAGGAAGAGCCAGAGGAAGAAGGCCAAGATGGGAGATAAAAATGGCAGAAGAGGAAAAAGGAAATTAACAAAATAGAACAAGAGTGATTGGAGGAAGACAAAAGACAGATACAAAGGAGAAAAACTCAGGGAGACCGAGTTAATCAGTTCAGATGGCAACCCTGCCTCTCCTCTCTCAGATGTGTGTAATGAGGAGAATGGCAGTCACTTTATACTCAGAACTCATTGCACTGTGTGGTTTTAATCCAGCTCCATATGTCTGAATTCAGGTGGTCCTCTAGTGGTAATGTGAGAGGAGGAGATTACAGTGAGATGAAAAGATACTCGCAGTAATCCATCCTCTGTGTAGAGACAGAGAAACATGCGGAGCTGGTTATAGGAGGGTATTTAGACGGCAGCAGTGCCAGCCTAAAGTCAGCCAGACCGGCAGAAAGGCCCCTCACTCAACCCTCCACTCTGTTCTGCTCCACTCACTCTCTGATTAAAGAGAAAGGAGGGCACCGACGTGCACACACACACACACACACTCAAATACTGCCTTCATATCGTCACTGCGTGATCTCAGCATTCAGGTCATATTGCACAGACATTGTGTTTTAACATAAGCAGAGCTGCAGCCTCTCCTCCGGCTCACACTGAGTCATGACACATCATCAGAGTCTCGGGCCGTGTCCTCTGACTCGTCTACTCGCTGGACAAAATGAAATACAGGCGCGGTGCGAGTTGCAAAATGGAAAAGTAATCTTTTGGCTGTTTCCATCACTCTTAGTTCTCAGAGTAGATGCCTGTGTGTGAGGCAGGGGGAGGGAGGAGGTGGAAAAAAAAAAGAGGGAGAAATGGATGGTGTGAGTATGTGGAGGAGGTGGAGAGACAGACAGTGAAGTGAACACGTGCAGTGTTGTTGGCAGGAGCTCTCTAGAAGGCTCTCACCTCTGTTACGGGGGCGACTTGGCTAAGCAGTGCTGACCGCACATCTGCTGCCATTGGATAAAAAAGAAATCTCTGTATATGTGATGCTGGTGACTGCTTCGCTGTCCTCTTCTTGCTGTCTTGAGAACTGAAGACCTGCACCCTGTGGGATTACCGTCTCTATCTCACTCTCTCATTGAAAAATAATCTATTTTTAAATACACTCACTCTTACTAAATGCACTTCAACTTTGTGGTACTTGTGTCAGGTGGAATTTAAAATTGATCACTGTGGCACTCTTCTCAACAGCTTTGTCCTTGGTCTACTCTGGCTTAGGTTGCACCTCCTTGTACCTCGCTTTGCACAAAAAAGTGTCAGCTAAAGTAAAAAATATAAGACAAGTGTATCATCATTTCTTTTACTGTCCTACTGTGGTTTAAAACCTACCATGGCTACCCTCTTCCTCTATTGCCCATCTCACTTGGGGTGTGCCTCAAGGCTCAATTTTAGGTCCACTATTTTTTCCATATTCATGCTTCCTCTAAGGAACATTATAATGCAAATACATTATAAATGTTCATTTTTATGCTAATGACATCCAGCTATACGTCCCCAAAAAGCCTGAACTGAGACCGTTAAGTGCTGCATGTTCAACAATTTTCCTTAATAAATGGCCTCCCAGCTCCCTCCATCCGATGAGTAATACCCTTGCTAGTCTAACAATCCATGTAAAACCTGTTCTGGCAGTGCTGTTTCACTCTTATCTCACAAATCAAGTCTTTTTTAGAAAGTTAGCCATGCATTAATCTCATCCTACTGCAATTCCATTTCTTCCTACTTGAGCCAGAGTCCTCCTTTCCCTGCAGCAGCTGATCCAAAATGCCACAACAAGGATGTTGACCTATTCAAGGAAGCACAATCACATTACCACCATCCTAGTCTACCTTCAGTCATTACTAAACATTTCCTTGATCCAGGCTACAGAGTCTTTGTCAAGCCCTGCCGTTTTGTAAAGCCTTGGTTTGGTGCTTTTATGTTAACTTTTAAGACATATTTCTCCAGACAAGTGTTTTAACATGTGTTCAACCTCCAGCTTGACATCAGCCACTGTCTTTCAGGTGATGACTTTATTTTACCCTTTGCCTGAATATCATTGCATTTTATCTAACATGTTATTCATTTTTGTCTCTTTTCTGGGCTTTTTCTTGTCTTTGTTTCTTTCATTTTTTCACTATGTCTGAAGGTTTTTTTGGTGTGTTTCTTTGTTTTCCATCAGTTTGGAACCATACCTGTAGTTGGCCTCTGAAGCCAACTGCAGCATTAAAAGTGATATTGAAATGTACATGTTTATCTTGATTTGAATCTTGAGGCACACACTCACACAAATAGAAAAACATGCATGTACCTCCATCATGCACCCACCACCACCACCTGAGGGTGCCATTGCCATACTGGTAGCACACATGAACATATGCACAGGTGCGTAAACAAGCCTGTGAAATTGCTGCTTTCAGTCATTCTCCAGATCTCTTTCTCACAACATGCACAAACACACACACACACACACACTTTCACACGCTGCCACTGCTCACACACTGACGCCTGCTTAGTTCCAATCCTGTATGGATGTTGCCTCTCGTCCACGCTGTGTGATTTGTGGAATCTTTTGATGTGTAAAGTGGCAGGGACCTGCAGCCTGATCTGGACTTTGTCACAGTTTGTGGACTCAGCAAAGTCTACAGGCCAGTTGAAGAAATGAGAGTGTGTAAAGGTGCTTTTACGCTGGCAGTTAAGACCAACTCCAGGAGCAATTCACCTAAAAATCCAGTAATATGAATCCCTTTTCACACCTGTACATGGTAGGCAGAAAATCTACTATACTGGTGAGCATGCAGTTTCCTCTTCCTGTCAGCATCAAACTGTTTCTTCAGGTTATGGTATACAGTGATCATACCAGCTTGGCCTCCCGGGAACCCAGTTTTCTTCACAAAGAATATAAATGCACAGTAGCCCTCTATGATTCAGCAATAGGTGTATGTGATCCCCCTGCTGATAGACAACCCCATCGTCCTCCATCATGCTCGTCCTCCTTCCCGCCTTGTGACGCTGTGCGTTGTGGAGCCTCTCCTGGTTCATTTCTTCTCCCTCCCGAATGAAAACATCAGCCATCTGGTCCAGGGGTGAAAGGTCAAATCTCAGGCTGGTAATGAGGATGGCGTCGCTAGGGGGATGTAGGAGGTGTGTGTGTGTGTGTGTGTGCGTGAGAGCCTTGCTGAGCGTGTCTGCTTCCTGAGTGAGCATTAAACATTAACGAGTCAGCTCTGTGAGTCTGGAGAGAGGAGAGAGGAGACTAGAGGACAGGAGATGTGAGCAGAGGCAAAGTCCCTTCAGAGAGACACAGCGAGAGGAGAGACAAATGTGCAGGTAGACACGTGACCGGACGCACGCAACACAAACACGCACACATGTGCAGGTACACAAACGCACAGAGAGATGGACTGCATGTGGATATGCTGTTCCTTTCAGTCACTTTCCCCTCAAAAAGCTTTTCCTCTTGTTTATTGACTCAGCCTTCCAACATTCAGTACATCAATAACTCTGGTCGATGAGAAAGAAAAAGGCACGGAGGCTACTGCTGTGACGGAGGTGTTTGTGAATGCATGTGTGCGTGAGTGTGTGTGTGTGTGTGTGTGTGCCTGCATGCTCACCAACCTTTTCTTCCACCCAGCCCATTTCATCCAACACATCCCATAATTTGTTCCAGTTATTTTCCACCATGACTGTAATAATTTCCTCTGGATTTCTACCGGCAGCAACATGCAGGTCTACCTAAAGGTAAGCTGTTAGATAATAGTAACAGGTCTCATTTGGCCTCTGCAGCAGAACCACATAATTGGCTGGGAATCACAATGTGAAAATGGTGAGACTCAGCAGTGTAGTCAAGTACACAGAGCTCACAAGTAAACTGAGTTACACTCACTTCCTTTTATTCCTTTAGAGAGTATTATGTGTGTCTGTGTGTGTTGCTGTAGTTGCCATGGAGATGCAAAAGATGGTGGGAATAATGGAATAACCATGTCCTCAGCAGTGAGCCCACCTCTCGTGCTGTATGTGTAACCTTTGGGTGTGATCTTTTCAGTCTCTGTCCCCAACCACAGAGCAGTTTAATAATAATGTATGTACAGCAGAGGGTCCCTACATACATTACATGTGTTAGTGCAAACAGTGATATATGCAGTATGAGGACAGCAGCCCTCAAGGGTGTACATGGTAATGGTAATGGAAAACTCACATAAATTAAATAGAATAAATGGAATACTATGCAAATTCTAGTATATAGCACACTATACAATAAATTCTGTAGCAACAGGTTTATTGTCCATCTTCTTGGACCTTAAAAACACTACTATAGGCATCTCAGGGTGGTTAAAGCAAGCGTGAACATTTTTAGGTATTTTTACAGGAATGTATACATATTTATGCACATTTCAATATTAACAAGGTTAGACATACGTTGTATATACATGCTGTCACTGTCCTGTGAAAAAACATGGTTCAGTAAATAAAAGCAAACCTGTTTCAGCCTTGTGCATTTTCTGGATAATCCAGAGGATCGGCATGAGGTAGCACAAGCTAATGGCAATAAACCTAATTAGCCTTAATATCTTTCTAATGAAACCAATCAAAATAGCCACGCAGTCACATATCAGAAAAAGTGAGATCAGATATAAGACCCTATGGTTTTTTTACTTCTATAGAGAAGTTGGGAGTTTCTCTTTATTTCAGTACATTTTGAATTTTTTTAATAAACAAAAATCACTCACATTTCCAGACACTGACTTTTGGTTGAGAGACACTGTATTTCTCAGGGTCCTGCGTAGAGGGCTAAATTTATTGCTCTTTGTGTATTTAAAAGTTTACTTTTCTTAGAGAAAAGATACACTTGTTGAAATTCAGGTCGTAGATTTGGGCACTTCTCTGCCCACGGGAGTTGTTGTCGTAGCCTCCTGTCTGTTTAGCCTCTGATGTCTCTTCTGTATCTCTTGGTGTGAAATATCAGCGAGTGGCTGCGTCGGAGCATTTCTGTGTGTGATGTGTCGTGTATTGATTATTTATCTTTTAAAAGTGCCAGCAGCTAGCGCAAGTTTTACCTCTTCTTTGCCTTGAAGGCTGGATGTGTACAATTTGTCTCAGAATACTCGGGACATCTTGAGGAAATTAAAGATATAATTCAAAATGTGTTCACAGAATATCCAACGTTGAGAAAATCATCCTTTTCTGACAGACCTCAAGACGTTTCATAATCTCACTCTCCCACTTTTTCTGCATATGAGCCTTGATGGCAAGTTCTGCTCCGGTGAAAGAATTCTACTTTTAGACAAACACGCTGATCACCTGCCATTAGGCAGAAAACAATCAGTCTCAGCTGGTTATTCTAGCCCCGTTTCATGTGTCTGGCTGAGGTCAGATGACAACATTTCTTGCACCAGAAACAAAGGCCTCTTTCAAGTCTAGCTCACACTTTCTTGTGCTTCTTCCATACTTGGGAAAAACTGTAGCATGCATTGTAATTTTACACCTCTGGATGGAGCTGTTAAATCTGCCATTTTTTCTATTCAGATCTGGGCTGGAGTGACAGTCTGCCTTTCTCTGCTTTATAAAAGTCAACATTTAAGCTTTCCTGACCTGTTTTAACCTCAAACATCCCAAATGATATTAACATGAGATTATATTTCAGGGTTATTCTGAATAAATAAAGGCCTTTATGCTTTATTAGCTGTGCTTTGTTTTATTCCGCAGGCAAATACACATCAAATTACTACATTATTTTGCAAAACTATGCAAAACTATAATAATAAAATGAAAAATAATAAAATTGTAGCAATCAAAAAAGCAAAGTAGTTGCAAGTAGAAGATACACAGTGTATGAAACAAATGACATATCAGACAGATATAGCACATATAGCATAACACATATGTTTTGTCAGCATTTTGAAACCTCCAGAAGCCTGGAGCTCACAGTAAGTTTGTGAAAAGTTCCCATCAGGCCTGCAGAGAGGGACACGCAGCTGGAGACGGGCATGGAGTCAGAGACAGCCCGATGCAGACACAGTGTCTAGGCCCGTCTTCCTCCCTGCACTCGCAGTAAAGAGTGTTTACGCGAGCAGTCTGCAGCGTGAGCGCGTCCCACACGGCTCCTTGATTGAAAGAAAACAACATCAATCTAGCACAGGCCCCGAGGCCTTTAAATAACCGTCAGGCTGTTTAAAGCAGAGATCTCATTCCCTCCCTGCTGCCGCTGCTGCTGCTGACTACGCACACAAAGCTGCGCGCAAATGCACGCTATTTTCACACACATATATGAATATATAGATGAACAGATCTCTCTCTCTCTGCTACTCTTTCAACATTTAAACCTCGTTCGCCCCTTATCATCTTCTTCTCCTCCTGTCCCTCCTCCACACTCCCTCCCTCCCAAGTGTATTGTGGTCATTTTCATTCATCGCCCCCATGATGCTAAAATGTCAAGGTTAGAGTGTGCCAGTTCTCTCTCTCTCTCTCTCACACACGCACGCACACACACACACACACACACACACACACACACACACACACACACACACACACACACACACACATGGCCAGAGGAGAGGGAGGGGAAGGGACTACCGATTCTGAATACAAGAATTAGTCAAGCGTGCATTTTCCTTCTTCTCCCTTTCTTTGCTTCTCTCGCTCCTCTGCTGCCCCCTCTCTTTGTTAGCGGGGGCCTTTAGTGTGTGTGTGTGTGTGTGTGTGTGTGTGTGTGTGTGTGTGTGTGTGTGTCAGAGAGAGAGTTTAAGAGGTGAGGAGTTGCAGGGAGCGTGGGGGGGGGGTTATCGGAGGTGTGGGCTGGGGCTGAACGTGGTTTTGTTTTGCTCTGCTGTTTCTGTGCATGAATTTACTCTGGACGGAGGAAAATGACCAAACAAGCAGCTCACATCCCAGCGCTTGATATTTCTCTTCCTTCTGACAAGCTCACTTCAATGCCAAATTGAAATGCAGATGGAAACAGGATACTTCGTTACAAAATGAACAGCAACAAATGAAAAGAAAGACAAAAACCACTACTCCTCGAGACTGGACTCTTCATTATGAATTTCAGGCAACAGTTATTTCCTTTTCATAACTGATTCATGCAGCACTTTGGAAATTAATTTTTTAAATGGTTTTCGAGGGAAGCAGAGGGAAGAGAGAAACCATCCAGCAGGGATGCACATGCTTCCAGAGGCTGATGTTTTTACCAAACCTTCATTTACAGCATTTACGGCCCCCGTGTTGCCAACCTTTAATGTGTATTTTTCCCAAAAGTGTGAGCGGTACTGCAATGTGTGATTGTGCGAGGAAGTGATGGACTCATGCAGGATCATCTGCAGTTGATGATCTCCGGGTTGAGCATTTGTTTCCTCATGCTTTATTTTGCCCTCTGACAAATGAAAACAAGCCTTGCTAAAGGAGGGCAGTGGAGGCCTGCACATCCTTCACTTCCCCTCCCCAAATATCTAATTTTTACCCCTTCTACCCCCTCCTAAAGTCCTCCCCAAAACTCCCCCATCCCTCTTAGAAAGAACAAGCAAACCCCCCACCTCCCTCCACACCATCCCTAAAGCAGTGCCCCAGGAGAACAGAGGTAAACATGCCCCCATTCCCTTCACCCCACTCAGCTCCCACAGCCCTCACCTCTCTCCTCCTCCTCCTCCTCCTCCTCCTCTTTCTCTTTCTCTGTTTGTTTGCCAACGGGCTGCTTTCTGGACTTTTTGTTCGGTCGGTGCGAGGCCTCAAACTCAGGGCACACTTTGAAGAGGCTGCAGAAAAAAGGCGAGCCCATGATGACGATCAATTTGTAAGGTTAGGGGAACATCTGCGCATGCTTTCTGTGTATTCACAACCAGAGGTCACTTAACTGATGGCTGCCGCGCCTGCAGCTCTCCGCCACCTCATTTCCAGGCTCAAAACAAAGAAGCGGACACGAAGCACAAAATATAAACTGAGAGCTGAAAATGAGCACATTTAAATTTAGGTTTAGAAAAGTTACTTGTTCATGAAAATCCCAAAATTGCTCCTTGAAACAACACTATTTCATCCTTGAAGAAAAAAAAAATCTTCATTCACTTCAGCTATTTTTACTTGAGAGACCGTGGAAGCCAAGACGCGTCCATTTTTTTAAATAGCTGACATGTTTACAGTATGTTCATGCGTTGTTGGAGTAGAGACTGTGTAGGAGTGAAAGGTAAGCGTGGGAGAGACAAGCGGAGAGGAAGGAGAACTGCTGTCGGGGCCATGTTTGTGTGTTAAGTGTGTGTGTGCTGCTTTCCTCCCTGCAGCTCAATTAATGCTCAGTTCCAGAAACACACAAGGAAGAGAAACTGTTAAATGAGTCATACCACAAAACATGAGTGAAAAAGTCAAAACACTGATTAGAACAGAGGACAAATCTTGAATTGTCTGCACCATTTGCATGTTTAGCTGCTCAAAGAGGCGCCACATGTGGGAAAAGGAGTTTGGAGGTGATGCCGTGTGCTGAGCTACATCTGAGAAAAAAAAAACACTCTGCACACCAGCTTCACACCAATTTGCATCTTATCCATCTCCAAAGACCCCCCCCCCACCCCCCTTCACTGCAGATGTGGAGATGGATGAGGCTTCATCGTGCATCTATGTCACCCAGTAATGCAGTCCGCTGGGTCACCTGGTAAAACAGCCCATATGGTGGGAGGTTTACACAACCCACGCACACACACACACACACACACACACACACACACATGCACACACAGTGTGAGTGAAGGGGAGAGGCTGCAGACTCTCCAAAATGTCTACGCCATTTTTTCCCCCAACTTGTAACACAATGCAGACGGGTCCCTATACCGCCTCCTACACACACATTTAAACACACGCACACCTCAGTGTTACGAGGTGTCGCTGGTTGAAGACAGACGGGGCAGGTCTGCTCAGGATTAGTGCACCACAACCCTTTACTCGCCCCAGCAGTCTGGACTTGGCTGCCTTGTCTTAGTATCTTTCTTCCACACCTGTTCCACCACTGATTTGTACAGTAGCTCTCTCTCAATACTTGGCTATTACATTTCCTTTGAAGCCCCCGTTTTTTTCTCTTTATGTGTGGATATTTTGTGGCAGTAGATGCACAGCAGGGATTCAGAGCATTACAATTTAACACTTATCTGCTGCTGAGAAGTTACTGGAGCTCGGTGAGAACGCCATGTGCCCTTCAAAGGTCCCTACAGGCTGAATTTATTTGCTTCAGAGAGCCTCCAGGAAACAATCTCCATTGTTCTAAAGGTTTCCCCCCTGAAAGGCTCAGGGGGTACACTACCTCATAAAAGAGACTGTTAATGTACTCTGACCCGGGGTGGGATTAATATTTCGACAGTCTCTTGGCACACAGGGAGGATTCAGCTCAGTGTACAGGCCGCCTGGCTGGATCATTGGGAGCAGGTTGGACAAGGTGCCATCGAAGCACAGATGTAGGATCAGCTATCAAAGAAAGCTAACTAGGTGTTTTGGCTCAGCTTGTGACACCGCATGAGTGGTGGAAATGAAACAAAGGAAATATGTACAAAGACAGTCTGATGCTTTTACACATGCATACACTGCTGTACTGTATATACAGAATGGATGCACGCTCACAATCACGCACAACGACTGTTTTATTGACTTTGCAAATCACACTGAGACTGTGACTCCTCTTCTGTTATGAAGGTGTTTTTGGAGGAAGTTCTCTGCAGTGCACATGAAGGGGTCGCTCGTATGACCCTTGAGAATTATCCCCTGAATCTACTCAGCTTTCTGCACCGAGTTTCAGCTCATTGTTAGCTGTCTGGTTGTGGTTCCCTCTCAATGCTCTCATAGCGTCATGTTTGGCCACAGCAGGAACCAAACATCAGACAAACACAGTCAGCGACTATCTGGCAGCTGAGAAGTTGGTGGAGAACAAAATAGAGCTAAATGTGAGTGAATGTTAGACTTCAGTTCACCAAGTGGATGGAAACACAACTTCAAATGAAAGATAATGTTGCGCTGTAACTGCTGGATGTGTCAATAAGAAGCTGCCAAAAGAAAGGTGACAATACGTCATTGCTGTGTTCACAACTTGTTTCTCCTGCCCACAAGTGGTGAAACAAAATCAGCTATTGCAGATTTGAAACAAAAACATAAAGCTTTTTTTAAAAAATGGAAATAAGTTTGCAGTGACATTTCATTGCGCAGCATAAAATCAATGTTAAAGGATCAAATAGTAGGAGTTATTGGAATTGATCGTAAGCTTTTGTAAGACACCTCTTGGTCTATGGGGGGCTAAAAACGCCAAATACAAAACAAATCAACGAAAGTAAATTCAAATAATTTAACTTATATAAGTGAATCAAGTGTTTTTTACATATAGTCTTCATTTAATCATGACACAGTAAATGCATTTATAAAAAGGAAATATACAATGCATCAAACATGCCTTGTGTTTCCCTTTATTTCTTTGCTTGATTTGTTTTTATTTGGGCATTTTTAGTTTTTGTTAAATGAAATCTGCCACTCTATGCGAGGTTTGCCAAATCAGTTCCTACCTTTACATGCTGTTAAGTTTTCATATTTCAATATGTATCCTATGTTGTGAATGCAACATGAATAAAGTTATTGCTGCTGTCATTAATATTGATCTCTAATTGCAAACACGGGATGTGCTGCAGTGACCAATACCAAGAGATCAAATCAGATCTCGGCTAGATATCAACAGGATATATTCTGTATGATTTTGAAACTTGCACCTTTTCTGTCGATGTGTGACTTGAAGTGCTTCTGTATGCATGCATTTGTGTGCATCTGCTGCACCTTTCGCACACGTACCTGACCACACAAAGCTTCGTATAGCTTCTGGTGCACCTCGCCGCATATACATGCATACACACACACACAGGAGCTGCCCCTCGAGGAAGTGGTTGTGTTTTAGGCTTTCTGGCTTCACGTATCTTGTTCAGTTTGCGTGTGTGTGTGTGTGTGTTTGTGTGTGTGTGTGTGTGTGCGTGTGTGTGTGTGTGTGTGGTGGGGATTAAGAGAGGCCCAGCTCACGGGAAAAAAAGACAGACTTGGTCACTCCTTCCTTTGTCTCTCTCTTCTGCTCTTTCTCTCTCATTTTCCCTCCCGTCCTCTCTCCTTTCGCCGGCTCTCTCCCCAGCGGCACGGTGATGGATGGCAGACTGCAGGGGTGAAGGTGGAGGAGTGTGTGATCAACAGCCAGGCCTCTGTGTGTTTCTGTGTGCGTGTGTGAAGTTTCCTCCAGGAATGGTTGTATACAGAGGTAAGCAGTATGTGGTATGAAACCTGTAATGATGAAATGAGCCACTAATCACGGTGATTAGCGGGTTGATGAGGGGAAGGCAGCGACTGGCTCTGGGATGGTGCTGCTTTCAAATGCCAGTGGAAACAGAGGAGCACACACGTGGACAAAAACACACACTCGCAACACGGGAGGGGTTCTACGGCGAGCAGTGAGTACACACGCTCGTTAAACATGCACAGACAAATGTATGTCCTCCGATGATTTAATCATTTAGAGGCACTCACACATGTGCACACACATGTGCTTGCATAAAATTAATTCATTGAGCTCATTTAATGGTCTGTGGGTTTATGCTCTCACGTGTCACCATCACTTACAATGGAAATAAAACCTTAGCACATTACACTTCAATTGGCCGTTTAATACATCCCATTAAATGACTCCTATTTCAACTGGTGTATGATAACAGTTTGAAAAGTGATAGAGGATTTTATGGGCTATCCTCAGTAAATCTATACGATAAGGGGGCTAAGGTGGCCGGACTAAATGCGGTGAAATTGAGCAGCGATGATGTGGCTTTAAGAGGACGGCCATTAAGATGAAGAGTCACGGCTTATCCAGGACAGACCGGTGAACTTGAGCAACTAATCACAGAGATTCTCCAGATGCAAATTGGGGAGCAGCTTGATAAAGTTCTCTTTAAAGCAGGATATGCAAAGGAGAAATAATTCAAAGCTAAAAACTCTCTAACAGGGCCGTTGTTCGAACCTTCCATAAAAACACATTAAACATGTGCCAGTATGCCGTGACAAAATATGACGCATTTCTATACACTCCACTGGAAAATTCTGCCAAACTACGTGTCCCTCTGATCACATCCAAAGACAGAAATAATGGTATCACAGGGTATTTAACTTTGTCGTTGTTCTGTACCACATGTTCAAACAGAGCATGGAAAAACTGTTTTTAATTACTACACTCAGCGCAACTGAAATGAGTTACAGAACGTTCTGAAAGTAAAGACATGTCTTTTGAAGATACAGCAGAGCATTGTGAGTGTGGACCCGCTGTATTGTGTATGCAAATTGTGTGTTGCAGTGAGCTGCTGTGTTTTGTCTATGCTTCGTACTGTGTGTGTTTATGGCAGAAGCTCTGAGCACTGAGGTGTCCATAGCCAACAATGTTATTTACACCCAAACCATGATCTTTTCCTAAACCTAACCAAGACGTTTTGTTGCCTAAATCCAACCAAACAGTAACTGAAAGCTGAAAATAACATGTCATGTAAGTCTTAAAAAAAAACCAAAAACGCTGACTTTTGGTTTCAAACCTCAGCTTCCTCCTGTGTTTGACCCATTGGTCCACCACAACCTCCCTCCAATATGAATTTATACATAATCTTTAAATAACCAACAGTATATGAAATTACCAAAATTAGCTCCACCTTGACCAGCTACAACTTAAAGATGCTGCTTGCATGTTAATGCATCAGTAATACAATGGGACTGCACAGGAGTACTTGGATAAGTATATTATTTTCTAGAAAGAAATTCTTGACTTGTGGCTATGATTGATATTTTTAATAATAATGCATCAAATGACAATGTGAAAGGGATCGCTTGTAGTGATGTTATCACCAGAATCGGCAGCTCCATAGACTTTACGGAGCTTTTGCCTGATCCACAGCTTCACTGTTTTGCTACACTCTCATTCCCAGCTGCAGCAGACAGCTGTTTTCAATGAAAAAGCTCCAAGAAACCCTCCACCCTACTCGCTCAGAGCAGAGAGACATGACAGGCAGACACAGTTAGCAACTAGCTGGTGAAGCATGTAGCAAATGAATAGCTAGATATCTCCCACAGGAGCTGGTAGAGACCAAAAACAGAGCTAAACGTGTGAATAATGGGCTTACATTCGGTGACCAGACACATGAATGAGAACGTTGCTCCCTAACTGCTGGATGTCTATACAAGCAACTATTTTCAGCATATGAACTTGCGTATAAAGGTGATGATATATCAGTGCTGTGTTCATAGCTTGTCTCCTCTGGCCCTACGTGGCTCAAAAAATCAGTTATTTCTAGTCTGATTAAATATTGCATTCAGAACCTTTACTTGTGATGGTGTGTTTATTCATGATGGTAATAATCCTTCAGCAAAGAATATAAATATTATTCCACTACTGCAAATAATTTAGCAATATGTAAAATAAGTCTTGCATTTATTGCCTGTGTACATCTAAAGCCAGCTGAGTTATCAGATAAAGTATGTATATTTGTTCACAGAGCATGTACCTCAGTGAAGTCTGGGATTTCAGTGCATTACACATGTGTGTGCTGCTTCTCATAGTGTTATGAGAACCTTTCTGTCACCTTTTAGACATGTCTTAAAGGCAACTTGTTAAATGCATGTAAACACCTTCATCTCACACCTTACATCCTGTGTGTATGTGTGTGCGATCACACAGGAGAATTTATGTCAAACCCACAGCTTAAACACACATGTTTCCTTGCAAATGCACAAGCGCACGCGCTTGTACACAAACGCACAGCGATCGTGCAGCCATGTAAGCAGCATACGAAACAAGCCCCACCACCGGCAGCACCATGATGAGGCCTCAGCGATCAACAAGGCACAAACACTCCTTTCAAACGCCAAGCAGAAAATAAGCAGCTATAAAGATACAAGCAGCTCTTCTTCTTGCCAAAACACTGACTCTGGTTTGTTCCCTGCATGTTGTACTGCTGTCTGGATCTTACCAGCCAAAACAAATGAGAGCCATGTCCTAAAAAAACTGTGCATTGCTAAACGATGATCAGTGTAATTCTTCATGCCTATCTGTTTGAAAACCAGCATCCACTGTAATTTATCATTGTCATTGTGTGTGTGCAGATGTGGGTTTGTGTGTTGATGCTTGATTTTACATTTCTGCATGTCTCTGCGGGTGATTTTTCATCCACCTACAAGCCTTTATGTATATCTATGTGTGCCCTTGTGTGTGTGCGTACAGTCCATGACACACACACAGGAAACTGTGATCAATCAATGATTGCCTGTGGGCAGTATTTATTAACATCTCTATTTTAGCATAATGAAATGATATGTTCTGTACATATTCTCAAGCACACACACATGCACACACACACATACACACACACACACACACCCACACACACAGGAGAGAGCAAAACCAAAAGCGTGAGCCTGATTATTTGACCATCTCACACTATAATCACATACATCCTGTCGAGTGTGTAAATCATCTGCGTGGTTTCTGTTTCCGATATCAATTTAGCCTGAATTAGAACGTTTCCCACACTTTTTTCTCTGTGCTGCCAGGAAATCACACTGTATAATCAGTCACTCCAGTTCGAGACAGTAAAATAAGATACTGGACTTGATCTTGTCTCGATTTCACATAAATTAGCCAGTATAGTCTTGCAGATGAAATCCGCAAAAATATAAAAAGAATAAATAAAAAGAAAATACTCTGAAGTGAAAAAACATACACTTAGATTTCTGTGGTGAGTCATGTTTTGAAGAAAAGCAGGACAGATGTACCTAATCTGAGGTTTATTTCTGTATGTTACCCACACAGGCAAAGACGCTGCTGCATACCGGCATAAATATCACACACACACACACATGTATACGGGCACAGAGGGAACTCACCACCAGAGGCAAACCTGCCATGCTGTCCCATGCTTGAACGGCATCAGATGGATTATGAGCATACCTCAGATATACCTGCAGGTAGCAAAGGAATCCATTTTGGGACAGACTGTCAAGCGTAAAGTTTTATTTCGCTCATCAATGAAAAGATGCTGCTAATGCATCCATCTTGGCTCCCGTGCAGCGCTGCAAGCAAATAGCATCAGAGGCGATAGCTATCTGATAGAGGCTGAGCTAAACAATTCAACACTCATACTTCACCCTGTGGAAAAAGATAAGAACGAGGCCTTGTGGAGGCCGGTGCAGCCAGCAGCGCAGTAATGCCGTTGATTCGGGTTGCGTTTGATGTAATTTGGTAAGTGGATACCAGCGTGGATGTATGGGAAAAGTACATTCAAACCACAAACATAAGAATGCTATCAGGAGAGAAGAAGATTCCTAAGGTGTTCTTGAATTCACCAGAACCAAGAGAATTGTGAGTCAGTAAAAGCACTTGCGAGGACCTTGAGGAGCAGCTTTCAACTGAGAGGATGTCTTCACCACCACACATCCGCCTTACACGTGATACCCACATTGCTCTGGGCTGTTTGTATGGCATAAGGAATTAGAAAAAACAGTCTGTTTCTCCCTCAGCTTAATATAAAATGACTCACTTCCACATCATTTGTTCCTCCAGATATTTCTGCATGACCCCAGATGAACAAAGCCTGCTGGGATACTGTACGGTGAGGAAATATTCCACTGCATCTTTGTTTCTGCTGTACTTTTACATATTGTTTGCATCTGCATATCAAATTAGTCTTATCAAGACGCTGATCCTCTGTTGTATTGTTTACTACTGTGTGAGGCTCCACATATCAAAAGCTAACTGTTTCATCAAAGAGACCGGCCTGCTTGAGGCTGCTTGACCTGCAGGTGTGCTTCAGTGGAGGTAGCTGAGGTGCTTGATATGGTGCTGGATGTGCTTGACCTGCAGGTGCATTCAACCAAACAGTGCATTCATACTGTTACACAACTGCATTAAGTCCTTTCTTTTGTTCTACTGCAAAGTAGCACTGTAAAGATAAACTTTCTTTAATTTGACATTTAATTAGCAACGCGTCACAGTTGCAACTTCAACAACAGCAACAATGATAATAATGACATCTTAGCAGTGCATTATCAATTACACAGAGACCACAAATAATTGGCTGAACTTAGATGCTTCAGTGGTGTCGATGGGAGATCAGCAGCTGGGAGCTTCTGGAAATATCTCCACAATGCACATGGACAGTTACAGAGTAGATATGAGCCTGCAGAGTTTTACTAACAAATGTCGCTGTCACCTGTTGCATCTGTTGCATGAAAAAAATCAGTGGAAAGAAACATGAATTTGCCCTCCAAACTGACCCCCGAAACGTGTCAGCAACGGGTCAGCGTGGGTTAAAAATGTTTAAACTTGAGCAAAATATTCACATTCACACAGACAGAAAACCGGAGTTCCTGGTGAGTTCTGAGATCAGTCAGAGGTTGAGCTGACTACAAACACACAGGCACACTCCCACACACGGTCTGTCGCTAGCTAGCACACCGCTAACGTCCGCACAGTCAATGCATCAGCTGTTTTGGGGCGAATCAACAAAGGCTGCACAAAAGATTCAGCTCTCAAATTTGTGCGAGTGATGAGAGGCAAATATTGCTATTGCTTTTTGTCTGAAAACACTTTTATAAAGAACAAAAACTCGGATGGATGAGAACTGCACAGAAAACCACCACCTACCACCGCACAGTGCACTGTGGCGAAACCCAACTACTTTGCATTGCTCAGAACATCTTCTTTTCTCTGACATTGTGCTGTAAGGGCTTTTAAATCACATAGGATCATATATTTACTTTTCAAGGCAAATCTTAAGTATAAATTCAACAACTTGCTCTTTACTCTGATATCGACTTCGTCCTTCACTGTCCCTGAGACTTCTCCCAGCTCACTGACATCATTCAAACACTTCACTATTTTATCTGTGCCTTGTCGTCGCCAGGTATAAAAAGTTCTAAGGGATGGATCTGCTCATATGTTACCTGCGCTGCACTTGTCAAATGCGATCTCGCCGACCTGTATTTGTCGAGGAAAGGCCGGCGCTGGCAGGGGGAAGTAAATCTAATTCCTGCTCAAATTGAGGAGATTGTCAGAGCAAAGCGAAGCTGACACAGTCACAGGAAAAACCCATCAGATCCACTTCCAGGCAGAGAGAGCGCGCCGGATGTGTCTGTCCATTTAACAAAGCTGACAGACACCCACACAAGGCAAACAAGCACGTAAACAAGTGGATACAAAGACACATGAAGCTACATCCGCTTGTATGCTTTAGCAAATGCACACAGGCATTTAAATACTGATTATATGCATGCATGGTTTTTTTTTGTTTGTTTTTTTCAATCTGCAAAATTAAATAATGTTGAAACAACAGAGGTTCAACTCGTGTGCACCTTCATCATAGAACAGTTTGAAATCGAATGCTGCACACTTTCAAAGAGGGCATTTAACACACACACACACACACACACACACACCCACACCCACACACACACACACACACACACACACACACAAGCTGTCAATTACATGAAAATATTACCTTCCCTGATGGCACATGCTCCATGCAATTATTCAATTTGCTTGGTCTGCAGATCAGTGCTGCACAAAAGACCTGAGGAGCACAGCTGAATCTGCCACTTCTCCACTCCTCTGCCCTTGACAGGGAGAGAGAAAGAGAAGGAAAGAGAGAGAGAGAGAGAGAGAGAGAGAGAGAGAGAGAGAGTCTGTAAGGGAGGGCAGTGAAGGAGGGAGAAAGGATGACAGACAAACTGAGTGAGAGAAAGTTATATGGATTTGCAGACACCACCCAAATAAAGCAAATAATCAAATTGTGTGATTGTTATCAGTAGCACTCAACTACTGTGCTCCAATAAAGTTAATAGAGCTTTTTAATTAATACATCAGAAGGCTTTAGACAGACAAAACTATTTTGTTTTATTGTTCTGTACTGAGTTAACTTGGTGGGCTTGTTCTGTGCTGTGCTGATGTGGGATTAATTCATTTTTTTGGGGAAGGGGGAAGGATATTATGATTTTTTGTCCTTTGTCTATATTTTTTTTTCCTCTCGCCTCTATGATGCTCACATAGGCCAGGAAACAGGGCCACTCAGAGTTATGACCCCTCTGATAGAGATGTAATATTGTGCCCATTGTATTATTATTAAATCCACATGATTGAGATTTCTTTTTGCACTTTTTTAAACATCATATCATGAAGATAATGCTCAACAAGATACACAAGGAAACGGCTACAAGGATTCCATGTAACAAGTTTACCATGTGCTCACGCTAAATAACTTAACTTAACGCAGCGAAAAGGTGCAGAAAAAACACAATCTCCTCCGCTGCACGCTTCTGTGAAAGACCAGCGAAAGTGTTTACGCAAGGTGTTACGGAAACCATAGTTGTACGTCAACCTTAGAATTTAAAGTAGCTGTAGTAGCTTTTGCACGATTCAATTCATGCTGGTGCTTTTGAAAACACATGTATGCAATCAGCACACACTGTACACACACACACACACAGCTTACAGATTTGCCTGGGTATCGGGATAGACGTGTGACAGATCTGTTTGGGTTTGCAGTGTAACCAGCAATGAGAAGACAAGACTTAAAAAATCCAGTCTGACATGTTTTTACATTGCTAATCTTCTGCTGGTTTCTGCAGACCATACAGCTCCATCCGCAGGCTTGAAAACATTTGTGCTTTTACCCTGTTTTGGTTTGAACTTGATATCAAGTTGCTACTTTTTTTCCAACCTTTTCTTCGGCTTATGTTTCACGTTTCACCAATCGGCCAGTGAAACATGTTTCATTTGCAAGGCCATGTGGTCGTGTCTTACAAGCACTGATTTAGTCCAGTCAAATCAATCAAATGTGACACCGCTGTAATTTAAATGCGACTAGGGATCGTGGATAATGCTTCTCATGAGGGCTGCACTTCAAACAAACTACTTCACTTTGAAAGACAAGAACGCCTTTCCCGGGGAAGTTTTTTTTTTTTTTGGTAAAGTGTGTTTGTTTAGCTCCTCCTAAAATTTCCAAGCAAAAGATGGAACATGTTTTCTACAAAGGCAAGTGAGTCACCTTAAAGTGTCCTAGAAACATACCTGCTTATCATACTGCAGGCCTTATCTTTGCTATGTGTCAAACCCTCCATGTAGCTTTGCTGTCTGATCTCTCACTTTGAAGTCATTTGCTGTAGAAGCTTTATCTCTAGCATACATGGAGTCTTCGACACGTCACCTATAGACTTTTTAAATGGTTTTCATATATGGTTTGTTCTGACACTGGTGGCCCCGAGAGCTCAACGCACAAAACACAGACAAAGCAAGAAAACAAAACCAAATACAGAAACACTGCAAGGAGCGGAGACAAGAACAGAAGCTGTTTCCAGGGGACACAATAAAGTGATGAACATGGCCACTCGTTGTTGCCATGGTCTGTGACTCATGAAGTTAGTGAAGTTGTTTCTCCCTAAGAGGTTTTGGAAAATGAGCTGGAGTGCATGTTTTTTTTTTTTGTTTGTAAGTTTTTCTTTGGTGGGACAGCAAGCGTGTCCCTGCTTGCTGCATGTCCCCCCCTGTTCATCACTTTTTAGTGTCCTCTGGAAACTGCTTCCGTTGTCGTCTGTGCCACTTGCAGCACGATTCTGTATTTGGTTGTGTTTTCCCACTTGGCAGCTTTTTTTTTTTTTTTTTAAAAAAGGCAATTCATTGTCAAATCAGTGATGTTTACTTGTTTGCTTGTATTTTGTGTGTTTGCATGTGTTTTCTTAAGTTGCAGTGCAATGAGCTCCTCTCAGGGCCACCATAAAATTCAAGCCAGAGCTGCATTCTGTAGAAATGGATATGTTTTACATATCCTGTAAAACCTGAGCATAAAGGGCAGCACAGCGCTGCTTGCATAACAAGGTCAATCCAATACTGATAAATGTATCATATACTGTAAAGTAAGCATGTCAGTTTTGCAGGTATATTTCCTAATTTATAGCTCCTTGTTTCCTACTTGTAGTGCCACCTGTATGCCTTTCCAGTGTCATTTCCCTAACACAATGTCACCTTTGTTCTCCAGGTTGCTGTCTGCATCGCCCCGCTGTCACCCAAATGCTCCCTCCAAGACACCTTTGCATCACCTGTTAGTCTGACACGTCTGCGGCACAGCTTGGTGTCTTGTGTTACTGTGGAAAGAAGGAGACGAGATAGAAAACTCCTTCCTCCTTCCTTTTGTTTCTCTGCGCCTCGCTAGACTCGGTTCTCCACCCCCCCACCCCCCACCCCACTGTGTCCATCTGTTCATCTCTCAGCGGAGCAGGGTGAGGAGGAGGTGAGACATGCATACGCAGGCACACAAACACTTACATGGGCTGTAAACAAGTCCTGTCTGCTGGCACGCGCGCACACACACACACACACACACACACACACACACACACACACACACACACACACACACACAAGCAGTTGTGTTTTCATCACTTTTGAGGACATTGCATAGTCTTAATCAATTTCCTGGAGGCTTATCCTAACCATAACCACAACCACTATTCGCCGACCCCTAAAACTTACCCTAACTTTAACCCAAGTCTTCACCCTTAAATTCAATGATTTACATCATGGGGACTTGCATTTTGTCCCCATAAGGGAGGCAAAACATATGTGTCTCCACAACATGAGTTATACACATACACAAACACATACAGACAAAAAGGGACTGCAATGAAATTCAGCAGTGATCATTACCTTTTCATTCTGAAATCAATACATTACAAAATCATCAAAAAACAATGAAATTTCAACAAACGTCTGTTTTTTTTGTTTGTTTTTTTTACTAATGTAATATCTTACAACAACTGATGATTTAAACGCCATTATTTCTATTTTTACAGTTTGACTATGCACACAAACAGCAAAGACTGGTGAGGACGGGGCTCTATCTATGATTTCACTCATAACTGATGATACCATATGATAACTAAATGATCCGTGCTCTGTTTGTTTACATAAACTAAACTCAGCGGCAGTTGGTGCCCACAGATATCTGAAATGGGCAAACTCATTCTGGATTCAAATCAACATAATTTTTCATGTAAGCTCCTCTGTCTGTTTACACACCGGTTAAAGATTTCTTGGCCGGCTCGTTAGATATGAACAAGGATGCTATACTGCAAAGCCACCTCTAACACCACAGGATGGATGTCTGGACACACATGCCTATCACATAGCTTTTCATTTGTTCTTGTTGAAGCTTTTATTATTATTTGTTTTAAACAAATATTAGGGGAGGAGCATTACAGGTGCATTATTTGATAAACAACATAGTGATTTTGATAGAAATACTTGACAGATTAGCCAAAAAATGATCAAATAAATTAATTTAATTCCAAACTAATAGGAAGTTATTTACATTCACGCTCATGGTCACTAACGTTTAATGAATGAATGAATGATTAATGATTTTCCTTTTGGCTCGTTTGGCTAGTTTGAAGCTTCATTGTCTACAAAGTGGAAGCATGTTATTGACTTACCTGCAATTAAAGACAAAAGACTACAAACTAATGTGTAGGAGGCCATGCTTTCAGTTTTATCATTGCATTTGGCAAGATGCTCCACTCGCTGCACACATTTCTGAAATGCAACTTAACAAGTGATAGGGCATCACTAGTTGGACTAGCTTAGTGACCTCACACTGGTGGGAATGTTCCCCCTGAGAATGACGTTACCATGGCGACAAGGGCACGCCCTTTGCACTGTGGCCCCTGCCCTTTGCTACCCTTGAGGGGGCATGTGCCGTCGGTGCCCTCCCACCCCGCGAGATCCCCTGATGAAAATGGATGGAGCTGAGCGCGTGCGTGTGTGCGAATGTGCGTGTCTGTGTGCGTGCGTGAACTCACGCGACTTGCGAATGCACACAATAAAACAGGGGAGGAAAATGCAAATATTTGATCAATTGACAGCTGCTTTAATCTGAGCCAGCAGCCAGGCAGCAGAGGAACACTTCCTTTGTAGGGTGAGATTCTCATTTCCTTTGCACACAATTGTTTTTCCTCCCGGTGTGTTTCTCCTCGTCTTCCTCTCAGGCACAGCCGGGCGTCACATATACGCTCCCTTTCTCACCTTACGGCACACACTGTAGGTAATTCTAACAAATCACAAGGAGTATTCGCTTTAGATATGGAGATCTGCTCGATGCTGAGCAGAACCTAGATCCTATCAGTATCAAAAGGCATAATAATACTCAAAATAGAAAATATGAACATAATTTAGCCAATTCTCTGTCAGCTATTTGTGGATGAGATCCATTTTCTCTTGCTAACAGTAAAGAGCAGATTCTTTGACATCGCTCGCCGCTGAAAACTCGCAGAAAGTTCCACAACCATGTAAACACGAGCCAAGCAGACCACACTGTCAGATCATTTAACTGTTATTTGTCATTCCAAAAATAATTCTTCAATAATAACAACTTGGTTCACCACCTTGGTGAACCGAACTACTTCTGGGTTGGATTTTTACATTTTTGCTCTATTCCAAATAATATGATCAAACATTTTTTTAAATGTCTTTATTTTACTTTTCATATGCAGCTCGAGCACATCCATCTAGTCTGCAGTGCGCGCACGTGTCTTTTTTACGAGGTGAATTTTTGTTATTACGTAGCTTTGTGTTGAACTTTTCAGAAGTTATTTTACAACTGAGAGATAAAATGAGCATATGAGAAGCAGACACAAGCAAGGAGAAACAGCCACAGCGAGATTAAAAGCAGACTTGCACAAAAGAAATCCAGACAAAGTGGAAAAGAGAAGAAAAGATGAAAGAGCTTTGACAAAAAAAGAGTCCTCTAATAAAAGTTATCATGAGTTATCGTGTTGAATTTCCTGAGCAGAGAGATAATATGATGCTTGATCTTTCTTTTCCAAGTAGCACAAACATCTTATTTGACACACGATCGTTAGAGTTTATCCCAAAGACGAATGAAGAATCAAAGACAGATTGCCTAATTTGTGTTCTTCTTTCCTGTTCTCGGTTGTCTTCATCTGCTTTTACACTTGCAATCTGTCTTTTTTCTGCACGTATCCGTAGGTCAGACCTCAGTATTTGACCATGAGAGAGGTATTTACAGCTACTGAAGCGCCGTCACTGCACGTCTCCTTTTCTAGAACTGGAGAAAGCTCACTCATACAGAAGGAGGAGAATGATTTTTCCCAAGCACCATTACACTGGAGATGATGCGATGCAATATAATAAAGGAGCATAATGGTTTGTAATAAGAGCCTGGAGTCTAGCTCTATAATTTAGTCTTTGTTTGTTTGTTTGCTGTTTCTGTGTGTGTTCAGGAATGGGGAGCGGAGCTTGATAGAGACGCTGATTGAGAGAGAAAACATCCTATGAGTGTTTGCGTGCCTTTATTTGTGTGACTGCTCGTAAACAATCGCGGCCGATCCTAATTTTGTTGTCAAACACACACACACACACACGGCTCGTGGAAACGGGGGCCTGCATGCGCGCACAATGAGCACACACCACTCGACCGCTCATGCTATGCCGCTAGCTGGGAGTGTGTGTATAATAAGTGTGAAAAATCTCATTAATGCAGTGCGGCTGCTGAGCTGTGGCTGCTGCTAAGTCCCTTGTATTGTCACTTTTCTCCAGGGCCCCCGAGCGCTAGCTAGCTAACTAGCATCATCGCCATGGAGACCACGGCAGCTATGCCTCCCCACTCATCCTCAGCGCTCTCACCCTTACACACACACACACACACCTTCCCTCCCTGCCTCGCTGTCCCTTTTTGTCCTCTGACAAAGCCTGACAAACCGCATGTGACTTGGAGGGCTTAGCACCGGGGAATTGTCAGAGTTCCCCCTCTCCAATTCACACACAGTTCAAACTCTAAATAAGCAGCCACATTGATTTTTAATGATGCCAGCCAGTGGTGGACCCTCTCTGCTGTGGAGATGGGGACAACGATGGAAGGTGGGACGTCGAGAGGATTGGAAGAGCTGGGTTACTTTCCTTACATTTGGTGCTTTATTATTATTTAGAACTGTTTTTTTCATAGCAAACATCTTTTATTTTGTTGAGGACGAGTGGCTGTCCTTTAGAACTTTTAACCATTTCTTGTAAGGTTAATTTTATCAGAGAAATAAAACTTCTTATGGATGCATGCCCGAACATACAGCAGCAGGGCACTCTTAGATGTAAAGCTGCCTGAGCCGCTGCAACACATTTGGGTGCTCAGCTTCTGCTCTGTCTTGACGCAGTCATTTATTTGGAAAATGTGCATTTGTTAACACTTATTAAGTCTTTTTTTTTTTTTTTTAAATAGAGAGCAGGTTTTCTTTACATTTCAAAACCATACACAGATTTAACAACAATTCTCCTCTGTCGTGCACAAATTGCTTTGCCGTTTTTTTTTGTGTCAAATCACATAAATTCAGTCAATTAGGTCAAATTAAATGCACATTAGTGTGCAAAAACCTTCGCATCCTTGCCTTGCCTTGTATCCTTGTCATCTATAGATCATTTTTTAATTGTTTAACCCTTTGCTCTGTCTTTCTTATTGGCGGTTCAAAGTTTTTCGGAGGCCCACATTTAACCACAAGCATGTGACCAAAATGCCACATGCAGGCGCCTACATATACCAACTACCCCGGTGCTAAAGACATAGCTGGCTACACATATGGAGGTGATTTCATAGATCAAAGTGTTGCTACAGCTAATTAATCTATATCAGTGTTAATTAATCAACTTAACCTCAGGCTGTACAGACCACCCTCTAATCTGTGTGTGTGTGTGTGTGTGAGAGCGAGAGAGAGAGAGAGGGAGAGAGTATGTAGGTGGAATACTTTAAAAAAAATTATCAAACAAATAGCCCAGTTTGACTTAGATATATAGATGTAATTTAAAAGAAAGAGCAAGAAACAAATGATTAAATACAGGACAAAGAAAAACACAGGAGAGGAAAAGAATCAGCGCACGGACGAGTGTGTTGAGCCAGAGCCTGCGAGCACAGTGCGCCGAAAGAAAAAAAAAAAACTGTCCTGAAAAAAAGAGAAGGGGGAAAATGATTAACCTCTGAGACGTTTACCTAATTAATTCTGTCCGTGCCTTAAATGAAGTGAGCAACCTTGGAGCAGTAGCCGGTCAGTAGAACTCATGTAAAATGTATGTCACCCTATATTACCGTGTGCAGAACAAGAGCTGCCGCTACTTAATATAATGACACATGTAATCTTTATTCAGCTTGCACCCTCGAGGCGTACAGCTTTGTTGCAGACATGGAAACAGCTAAACCTTTAGCCCAAAGCTAAAGCTAAATAAACTGACAGTCTATTGACACAGGTGGGAGTCTATAGAACCACGTGTGCATGTAATTAAGAGCGTTTATGTTGGTATTAATGATGTACTAACATGGAATTCAGGGGTTAGAGGAAGTGAATTAGATTTCTCGTGTTGCCGATGTGTGTGCAGAATTATGGAAAGCTGTTTTAACCTGTAGAGTAGCTTGTGTACGATGGATTTTTTTGCCACACAAGATGCTAAATGGCTAGTAAGACTGTGCAGACAAAGACAAACAAAATGTCTTTGAACTGGTCCTTTCGATTTTTTCTGATTCTTTTCTTATGCTTGTCAGTGAGGTTTGTAAGTGTGAAGAACTTCTTGACAAAAGCACAGCAGAAAATCAACACAATTTTAAAACAAATCACAGTGTCGTGTGTTTCCAAATACTCACCTGCTGCCAGACTGCGATTACAGCTTCAGTCCACCCCATGAAATGAATCGAGAGAATGAGAAAGCAAGAAAAAGCAATTTTCCAAGACACATAGATCAAATCAGAGGTGAAACAATTAATTAAGCGGTCAATTAATTAGTTTGTTGACAAAATTGGAAACAATTTATATAATAAGTGTAATAATTTAAGCTGTGCAGAGAGCAAAGAATTAAAACCATTGACTGGTTACAGCCTTTCAAATGTGAGATTTTGCTGCTTTTCTCAGTTTTATATGATTAAAAATGAAAATTCTTTGGGTTTTTGACAACAAAAAAAACAACAAAACAGACAGGTAGAGAGTAATTTTCCTGTATTTTCAGGCATTTTGTAGACTGAATGATTAATCAATGAATTGAAAAAATGATTAATAGACTGATGAATGAATGAAGATAATTATTAGTTGCAGCCCAGGATAAAGATAAAAAGTAACGTGCAATGAATCTTGTTTTTGGATTTGGAACCACTCCAGTACAATGTGTATCAACAACGTGCTTAATCAGTTGGAAAGTGCATGTACAGTAAATTTACACACACACACACACACACACACACACACACACACACACACACACACACACACACACACAGACACACAGACACAGTAGATAGTGGGTCGTGGAATTCAGATGAGAACTTCCCTCCCTGGGCCGTGGAGTGTGGAGCTGTCAAGTGCTGCAGAGAATCTGCCTGAGCATTCCTGTGGTTTCACACCCCCCGCCCCCCTCAGAGAGACGCCGGCTCCTGCCCACAGTGAGGAAAGTGAGGGAGAGAGCTCTGAGGGCATGCCCCGTCAAAGGCGATCACACATGCGGCAACACATGTACAAATGACTCACACCAAAACAAACAGAGCTGCATTTCCTGCATAAACTCCACCTCTGTTGAATCTGGCCCAGCAGAGGTGGAGTATAGTGTAGTTTGACTGCAGAATTCCTTCTAATTGACAAAGTGAGGAACCAGATTGAAGGACATGTTTTAAAAGTATCAAAGGCATCAACTTTAATGGCAAAGACATAAACTTTGTCTTTCCATGGAGTGTAAAGGACCTTAAACAACAGTAAAAAAAAGCATCATAAACATCTGGGCAGCACATTTTAGATTGCTTAGAGTTTCATTATTTGACACCAAACTGAAATTACTGACTTGATTGAGTGTTAACATTCAGTCTTGACCTCTGGCAAACTATCAAAATAATCTTACTTCAAGGCCTTCTTACTGGCTTTTCCGCTCCTTGTCGTGTCTTTCAACAACATCTTGCAGTCAATCAGTGCATGGAGTTTGTTCATGGATGTTGTTGTCATGGAAATGGCTCAGATGTCATTATGTGACCCAAGTATTGAATATCGGTCACATGATAATAGGTGGTCTTGCATGATATACTTAGGTCTTGTGATGAGCAAACTACATATGTTGATGTAGATCACAAAAGACCAGTAAGCAGACCTTGTGTTAAAGGGAGTTTGGCCTCTGGCTAATTACAAGGGAACAGCCAGCAGCGAGTTAGCTTAGCATAGCATAGTGGGAAACATCTTGGCTGGTTCTGTCTCAAGGTAACAAAATTTAACTTATTAGCACCATTGAAGCTCATCAATTTATCCATCACATCTAGTTTCTTGGATTCATGCAAACCCAAGTGTAAAAATGACTATTTGAATGATCTGATGCTTCAGAAATAGACCGACCGGTTACATGAAAATGCAGAGTGTGCAGGTTAACAGATGTCAGTCAGTTATTCATCTCAAAGTCTTTGCAGAAAATGGTTTCAAGTTTCTATCAGCCTCAGCAAAATGAAGCTACTGGAGCCTCCTGCTAAGAGACTCCACTGCCACTGAATTTGGTTAGTAATCGTCCACTGTGTTAGGTCAGCAGTTCAGACCCGTATTTATGTTTCTCATGACACATCTGCTGAACGTGAGAACAGCGCTTGTCACAGCTGCACGTTGGTGGTTTCTAGAAGCTGCTCTGAAGTGACATTTTAATCTGACAAATTTCCCTGGATGGTATTCAACTTGGCAGCACTATTAACTCCCATCTGTTCCACACAAACACTCACGAAAAGGATGCATCAGATATGCAGTCATGACAGACTATTTGTGAATGTGTTTGTCTGTGCACTTGAAGTGTGTGTGCGGCGCTTCATGCATATGCGTGAATGACTGTTTGTGTGTGTGCGTAGGAGTGTGCGTGGGCAGTGAGGGTGAGGCGGCCAGTTCACCACATAAGACATCCAGTTGAACAGAGAGCATGAAGCATATGACTAGCCCCGAGGAAGTGTGTGTGTGTGTGTGTGTGTGCACACTTGTCTGGTGTTTCATTCTTGTGCAAAAAACTTTTCAGGGCTGCTTTTAAACCTCTGCAGTCAAAAAATGAGCAGCAAAACAGGCTGCAGAGCTGCAAAACACAGGAGAGAATATGCATCACAATCTGCTTCCCGAAACCAACTGGTGGTCAATGAATGAATACAGTCATCGTGCAGTTCGTCCATTGTGGACTGAAAATGAATTTTAGACTTTAACCCAGTTTAGCACCTGCAGTACCAAAGCAAACTACTGTCCTCAAAAAATACAAAGCAAATTTGATGCAGCTTAAATACGTTTATCATGTTTGTTTTTTCTAAGATTAGACCTAAAATCAGTTTTACATCTGTAGCAACGCGCCAAAATGAGCCCATTGTGGACAGAATTTGTGGCCCGGGGGAGATCTGCTATTTGTTATTATTGTCTGAGAACACAAGATTTTTATTCTCTCCAGAAAATCATTTTTCACGCCTACCCCACTAAATATTCTTCCAAAAATGAACTGCTGCCTCCTCTCTTCTTTCTTTCCTTTGTTGTTGTGATCCGTTGTGTGGTTGATCAGTAATTTTATCAGCCTGGTGTGCTTTTACAATTCCACACCTCATCGTGTACATCCAGCTTTAAAGTCCGGTGCCAACGCAGGAAGTAGACAGGAAGTAGTAGGTGGAAAGACAAACATGTCTACAGACATGTAAAGCACCTGACTCCCTCACACACGATTGTCTTTTAACCATGACCACAATCTGCCGTTAACTTCAATGCATCGTTGAAGTTTGTTTGAGAGGCCTCTCAGTCATTTGATTGCATTTAGCAAGACCAGTTTACTTTACTTATGAACTGTTTATTATTGCAGCCACATAGTATTAGGTAGCACACTTATTTGCTGTGAATTTTGTGGCATGCTGGTAGTCTTGTTATCCTCCAAATTAAACTAAAGAATATGTTTTGAGGAGTGTTTTCTGATCTGACGCTCTGATTAGCAGCACATTTGCCATCATTTGACTTGAAAACGTTCAAATTTTACAAATCACTGTTGAAAAATAACAATGCAACTACAACATGGGCAAAGATTGGTTAGGTTTTGGCACAAAAAAAGGTCAAGGATCGGTTTAAAATAAGTACCTTGGACCTTCATCATCATGGTTACAATAATAAACATGTGGGTAAGGTTTTGGAACAGTCGTAGTCATGACCAGCGTCCTGAGTTTAAATCCGATGTTTTGCTGAAATGGCTGATGCTGTTGTTCCTCTTTGGAGGACAGTGTCATACAACCCAGTTTCTAAAAAAGCTGTGATGCTGTGTAAACAGAAACAGAATGTTGTAGCGCTCTTAGCGTTTACAGATATATGCATAATTCACCTTTGTACACTTGTGTTCAGTTCTGTGTTAATTCGTAGGTTTTAATGTTTCACTGCGCATAATACGTGCGGTCACTTTAAGAGTTCTGGTTATGATATGTTCCGGTGATGTTTACACATGCGGCATTACTGTTCATGCGCAGCGCCATGTTTTAACGGTGTTGAAAAATGAATAAATGAGACTCACGCCTCCGAGTCGAAACGTGAGAAGTATCCTGCATTATCTTTACAAACAATGCCACTTCCACACTGGTGACCCCGAACGAAGTTTGTTTGCTGGACGTATCCAGATCGCCTAACCATGACGGCCAACGCTGTATCTCTCAAGCTCCCCGAATTCTGGGAATCCTCGGCTTCTGCATGGTTTGCTCAGACGGAAGCACAGTTTGCCTTGCGTGAGATTACCGCCGACGACACTAAATACTACTACGTGGTGTCTGCCCTCGGAAGTTCCACACCATCGAGAGTGGTGAGCCTTCTTAAACGTCCTCCTACGACAACAAAGTATGAAACACTGAAGAGACTTCTGCTTAAAACTTTCGAACTGTCTGACGCGGAGAGAGCCAACCGGCTTTTCTCTCTTCAAGGGCTCGGCGACAGTAAGCCCTCCGAGTTAATGGACCGCATGCTCGACTTGCTGGGGGACAACAACCCGGATTTTCTGTTCATGCACCTTTTCCTGCGCCAACTGCCTACACACGTGAGAGCTGCTTTGGCCAACACTGCGACCACTGATTGCAGAGCACTGGCCGCGGAGGCTGATAAGTGTTTTCTGGCTTCTCAGCAGCCCTGAGCAGCAGCCCTCCTCCCTGCAGGGGGCGTCTCCGAGACAGGGGATGATCACCTACTCATCGCAGCAGCAGCTCCTCGTCGTCAGCAGCCTTCAGGTCAGCATTCTTCAGGTGTGTGTTTCTACCATGCGAAGTTTGGCCCCAAGGCTAAACGTTGCCGCTCTCCATGCAGCTACAGTGGAGTGGGAAACTTCAAGGCCGGCGCTCACTAGTGGCCGTGAGTGTCGGCCATACTGGCAGGCTGCTCTTCATCCGCGACTCCATCTCTGGCCAGCGTTTCCTCTGCGACACAGGGGCACAACGGAGCCTTCTGCCTGCTTCACAGGTGGACGTGGTGGCTGATACCCACGGCCCCCCCATGGAAGCCGCCAATGGCAGTCCCATCCGTACGTATGGCACAAGACACGTTGAACTGTGTTTTGGGGGGCAGCGTTTTGGCTGGGACTTTGTGACGGCCAAGGTGGCCGTACCACTCTTAGGGTCCGACTTTTTGTGTGCGTATGGACTGTTGGTGGACGTTAAAAATCACCGCTTGATCGACGCTGTCACTTTGTGCTCTTATGCATGCATGCCCACTGACTCTGACACAGTGCACTTTTCCAGTCTGCTCTCTAACACAAACGATTTCCAGCGGCTGCTCGCCGAGTTCCCAGCACTCACGCAACCCACCTTCTCCTCCACCACTGCCAAGCACGGCGTCGAGCACCACATAGCCACCGCTGGCCCGCCTGTGTACGCCCGCGCTCGGCGCCTTGAGCCAACGAAACTTGCAGCAGCAAAGGCGGAGTTCGAGGCCATGGAGCGCTTGGGGATTGTTCGACGCTCTAACAGTCCTTGGGCCTCACCCCCTCACCTCGCTGTCAAACCTGGGGGAGGCTGGCGCCCTTGCGTCGATTACCGGCGGCTCAACAACGCGACAACGCCTGACCGCTACCCAGTTCCGCACATCCAGGATTTTTCTGCACACTTGGCTGGTAAAGTGATTTTTTCAAAGGTGGACTTAATCAGAGGTTATCATCAGGTGCCCGTGCACCCCAGCGACATCCCAAAAACAGCTGTGATCACACCTTTTGGGTTGTTTGAGTACCTGCGCACACCTTTTGGGCTCAAGAATGCAGCTCAAACTTTCCAGCGGCTCATGGACTCTGTGCTACGGGACCTGCCTTTTGTTTTTGTGTACCTTGATGATGTCCTTGTGGCAAGCTCATCCCTGTCAGAGCACATGTCACACCTTCGCACACTTTTTGAGCGACTCACGGAGCACGGGCTCATAGTCAACCCAGCCAAGTGCGAGTTCGGCCTGTCCGCCATTGACTTTCTGGGACACAGAGTCACAAAGGACGGGATTGTCCCTCTCCCATCGAAGGTGGAAGCCATCACCACTTTTCCACGCCCAGTCACTGTCAAAGCCTTACAGGAGTTTCTTGGCATGGTTAATTTTTACCACCGTTTTCTGCCCAAAGCCGCCCAAACCATGCGACCCCTGTATGAAGCTTTAAAAGGCGGAAAACCTAAACGTGCAGTGGACTGGACAGCAGAGAGAGACAAGGCCTTCGCGGATGCTAAGGTGGCCCTGGCTAAGGCCGCAATGTTGGCACATCCTGCCCCCTCCGCCCCAATTGCACTCACCACGGACGCCTCAGATTTTGCGGTGGGTGGGGTCTACGAGCAGTGGGTGGGTAACGCTTGGCAGCCTCTGGCCTTTTTCAGCAGGCAGTTGCGCCCCAGTGAACAGAAGTACAGCACTTTCGACAGAGAGCTACTTGGCGTGTACCTGGCCATCAGACACTTTCGTTCACTACTGGAAGGGCGCCGGTTCACCGTTTTTGTGGACCACAAGCCACTGAGTTTTGCCATGTCCAAAGTCACTCAGCCATGGTCGGGCAGGCAGCAGCGTCAGCTCACATACATTTCTGAGTTCACGACGGACATTGTACACATCTCAGGAAAGAACAACCATGTCGCGGACTGCCTCTCCCGTGCGCTTGCGGGGGCAGTCCACCTCGGCCTGGACTACAGCAGCATGGCAGCAGATCAGGCCACAGACCCGGACGTGCAGGCTTGCCTCTCATCCACAACTAGTCTACAACTGCAAGAGGTGGCGTTCGACGATGCTGGCACCACTCTGCTTTGCGACGTCTCCATGGGCTCACCAAGGCCTGTTGTGCCTGCAAAGTGGAGGCGGACTGTGTTTGACGCCGTCCACGGCCTCTCGCACCCAGGCACCAAAGCCTCGCAGCGGCTGGTGGCAGAAAAGTTTGTGTGGCATGGGCTTAAGAAAGACGTGAGGGACTGGGCGAGCACTTGTGTGGCATTCCAACGTGCTAAGGTACACCGTCACACAAAAGCTCCACTGGAGTGCTTCGAAGTGCCGGAGCGGTAGTGGACCTAGTCGGTCCACTACCACCCTCACAGGGCTACACTCACGTGTTGACGATGGTAGACAGGACCACACGGTGGGCAGAGGCCGTTCCACTGTCCTCCACAACGTCAGCAGACGTTGCACGTGTATTCATTGGCACCTGGGTGTCCCGTTTTGGCACCCCGTCAGACATTTCCTCAGACCGTGGTGCTCAGTTTACTTCCGAACTTTGGAACGCTGTCGCTGAAAACCTGGGAGTTAAACTACACCGTACTACGGCCTATCATCCCCAGAGCAATGGCCTCTGTGAGCGTTTCCACAGATCCATGAAAGCCTCCCTGCGGGCCAGTTTGAAGGACAGTTCGTGGGCAGACAGGCTCCCCTGGATCATGCTTGGCATCAGGACAGCGCCGAAGGAAGACCTGCAGACCTCCTCAGCAGAGCTGGTTTACGGCCAGCCATTGCGGGTCCCTGGGGATTTCATGCCTAGCGCCACAGCCCCTTGGTCAGCCACACACCAGCGGTCTAACCTATTAGACAATGCCAGGCTGTTTGCTCCACTCCCTACGTCCTGCCATGGTTCACCGAACACTCATGTCCCCAGTGGCCTACAGTCCACTGAATACGTTTTCATCCGTGTGGATGGTCACCGTGGGCCTCTCCGCCCACCTTATGAAGGCCCTTTCCGTGTCATAGAGACAGGGGACAAGCACTTTGTGATAGACGTTGGGGGCAAACAGGAATGTGTGTCTGTGGACCGTCTTAAACCAGCTCACCTGGATCTAGCCAGGCCAGTTGAGTTGGCACAACCCCCAAAACGAGGCCGTCCCAGGGTTAGGCCTCCGCCGCCCGCCCCTGTTACGCCAACGCCTTCCTCCGGGGCTGCCCCACAGGCAGTTGCATTGCCTCCCATTCCATTACCTCCCATTCAGCGGAGCCGCTGTGGACGTTTGATTCGCCCGCCTAATCGTTAAATTGTTTGTCAGGTTTTGATTATCAATGACTTGTGTCTCAGGTTTTGATTGTACAGTGAATTCTGGGGGGAAATGTGTAGCGCTCTTAGCGTTTACAGATATATGCATAATTCACCTTTGTACACTTGTGTTCAGTTCTGTGTTAATTCGTAGGTTTTAATGTTTCACTGCGCATAATACGTGCGGTCACTTTAAGAGTTCTGGTTATGATATGTTCCGGTGATGTTTACACATGCGGCATTACTGTTCATGCGCAGCGCCATGTTTTAACGGTGTTGAAAAATGAATAAATGAGACTCACGCCTCCGAGTCGAAACGTGAGAAGTATCCTGCATTATCTTTACAAACAATGCCACTTCCACAATGTGACGATTTGCAAAATGCTGAAACCCCATATATTATTGAACAAAGCACAAAGACAACATATCAAACGCTGAAACTGAGAAATTTCATTGTTCCTGAAAGTTATATCCTCATTCAGAATTTGATGCCAGCAACAGGTTTCAGAAAAGTTGGGACAGAGGCAACAAAAGACTGGGAAAGCTGTGAAATGCTGGAAGAAAACACCTGGTGGAACATCTCACAATTAATGAGGTTAACTGGCAACAGGTGAGTAACATGTTTGGGTATAAAAAGAGCCTCCAGAGAGGCTGAGTCTCTGAAGTAAAGATGGGGAGGGGGTTCACCACACTGTGACAGACTGTGCTGGCAAATAGTGCAACAGTTGAAGAATAATGTTTTGTAATGTAAAATTTCAAATAATTTGGGGATTTCATTGATGCAGAACATAATGTCACTAAAAGATTCAGAGAATGTAAAGAAATCTCTGCACACAAGGGACGAAGCTGAAACCACCATTGGCTGGCCGTGATCTTCAGGCCTCAGACAGCACTGCACTGAAAACAGGCATGATTTTTGTAGTGGACTGATTTTTGTAATGGGCTCAGGATCCCTTCCACAAACCATCATCTGTGCCATATCACATTTGTGGAGGCTCCATTAATGCTGAACCATATATACAGGCTCTGGAGCAACACATACAGCCAAGTAGACAACGTCTTTTTCAAGGAAGGCCTTGCTTATTTCAGCAAGATGATACCAAACCACATTCTGCACGTATTCCAACAGCAGGGCTCCGTAGTGAAGCAGTCCGGCTGCTGCCTGCCAGACGTGTCACCGATTGAAAATTGTTGCAGCCTTATAAGAAAGTAAATTATGAAGTAAATGAAGAGGTGATGTTGCTGACGTGTTGCTGCATCAAATTCTAAATGAGGATTTAATTTTCAAAAACAATGAAATTTGAACATTTCATATGTTGTCTTTGTGCTTTTTTCAATTAAATGTGGTGTTTCAGTGTTTTGTGAATCATGCCTTTTTGTTTCTATTTACATTTTTCAGTGTCCCACCTAACTACACAGGTGCTGCGCTAAAATAGCTCGCCATATGAAGTAACTGGAATTTGGCCTCTTACATGTGCAGAATTATGAGGCCCTTTCTGCAGACCCAGGGTCTGTGATAAAGAGCTGCTAACCAGCTGATCCCAGTCTGAAGGAGACCTGACTGACACGCAGCCTTCCATACTGATATCGAGTACAAAGAATGACGCGATTTCTGTGTGTAAATCCTTTTGTGTCCGCAGTGTCGGAGACACAATCTCGAAGACGCACACATAAAAGCTGATGCTGGGTATTAAACCAATCCGGGCCAACCGCGCCACTCAGAACCAAACAGCCTCGATCAAAAGGCTGCGTGCCCCCGCTGCTGAGAAGCCACGGCACTGCCTGCCGCAGGGGTTGGCATGGAGGTTGAAATGTCATGTACGAGGCCTCCTCTGCCAAGGCGAACGACAAAAAATGTATTTAGTCTGACAAAAGAGGTACGACGTGCTCTGCTGCCAAGCCTGCAGTGAGAGAATAACTTGCTGAGAAATGGAAATGCTCGCCGAAACAATCTACTGGATGATTTTGGTGTAAATTAATCTGCTTTCCTCTCTCTGTTCTCGCAATGTGTGTATCTTCCAATGTGAGCTGCACGCTGGATTCATTCTGGTCAGACAGTGGTGTCCTAATTTGATTTAACGGTATTACACATTTAGGAGCCCCTGCACGCCTGCTTGAGGAGATTTCAAGCTGCCTTGCACCTTTGGATTAGTGGCATTATATTTACATTACAGAGACATTAGATTTCCTTATATGACTTCCAGTGGCAGCGATAAAAGCCATTTCTGAATATATGCGCGCTTCTATCCTGAAATCAATCGGCTGATTTCCATTTTTGGACGGGAACACAGCCCGTCCAATATTTATTCAGGTCAGGCCATCGTGTTTTCCCACATGCTATGAATTCATTTGGAGTGGAAATGTGCTTATATATCTCAAGTGTTTGTGTGTGTGTTTTCTCTCTGTCTCTCCCCAAACATGCACGCACACACACACACACACACCATAATGGCATTTTATAGCAGTTCTGTGTTGGCTAATTGTTGTGTTTGGCTCGCTTCTCGGAGTATGAGCAGGCAGGTGGCAGGTTATGTTTTATTTTTCTGCAAATCTAAACAACATAAAGTGTTGGAGACAGGCAACTTCCCCAGTTGAGCAGCCTGCAGAAGTCAGTGAACCACAAAAGCTTTATTGCTTGTTAGAAGAAAAGGAGGAAGGGGGGGGGGGGGGGGGACTGAGAGAGAACAAATGAGAGAGTGAGAGATGAAAATAGACAGCGTTTGTGTTTGTGTTTGTGTGTGTGTGTGTGAGTGAGTGGTGGCTCCCCAGGTCTAATCCTCGCTCCGGTCTCAGGCCATAGTCGAGGCGTTTGGTTCTTCCAAAGCCAGAGGCGACGTCCACTTCACTCAGAGGTTGGTGGGTGCAGAGCTGAGGTCAAAGGTCATCATCTGGATAGTTTTAGCTATTTGGGAACGTCCCCTTTAGCGCTGATTGAGGTCATGCAGTGTGGCCTCCAAACCTGCGACCCCTAATCCCCTCTGCAGCCCCTCTCTCAACTGGCGTAGAGTTTCCATGCACAGGCGAAAAAGTCTTTCGACAATGCAAATAACCAAGAAAGCCACAATGGAAACCTGGGTGAATTTAATGGCCTTCTTTATTGGATAAAGATGTACCGTGGCATTTATTTTGGCTGTCTTAGCCAAGGAAAGAGCTTAAAAAGAAAATCTTCAGGGGAACAGTTTCTTTCCATTGTGAAACATCTGACTTGTTTCAGTGAACACACGTTGAATAACAAGTTTAGGTGAAAAACATCTCACAAGAATCAAAGTAACACACTTCTGTATTTCTTATCTTATACATTAACAAGTGAATATAAATGATCCAGGTTGCAGATAAATAATGGAGACCCTTTGAGCTTGAAAAGATGCACTAATTACCCAAACATACTCATGAGAATTTAGAGCAAATGACCAGCGTTGGCGTGAATACCCTGTTTGCACCAGCCAATGACTGATTGAGCCTCCGTGTCGCTTTATCCAATATACTTTTATGTGCTCCCACTGTGTTAATAACATGGAGTTTATGGAGTGTGCTCAGTAATTAAATAATGCAGGATGACTTTGAGGGGAACACAGTGGATTTTTTTTTTCATGCGTTCTGCACCGTGGCCCTCTTGTGGCTCTAATGGGATGCAGATGGTGGCCAGAGGTTGGCCGACAGGCGGTCGGCACCGCAGACTGAGACCAGCGGGGAGTGTCCTGAAACTTGTTCACCACATTACTTTGCCCCACATGCCATGCCTGGGGCTGCTGTGTGTCAGTGTGTGTGTGTGTGTGTGTGTTTGGGACATTAAGAGACAGAGACTTTTACTCTGTCAAGCACCTGAATCAGACAAAATAAAACTGGATTCAAGTGCAACATCAGTACAAAGTGTTAAATGATGAGCTTTGTTTTTGAAGCTCCATTAACGGCCTTCTCAATTTGTTTTTTTTTCTTTGCTTTTGTAGAGTTCCAACGGATAAAACTCCCTCCGTAAATGTAACATAGTCTTCACCAGACTCTCCAATTTCATACAACCGCCATGGCCTGGAGCAAGGCTAGACCATTAAAATATATTGCCACAGAAGCATCTGTTGGGTGGAAGGCATTAAATACAAACAACTTGACAGCAAAAGAGCCAATTTATCTTGAATCCAGGCTGTCTCGCTGCTGGGACACAAACTGAGTTCCAGCAGCAGAGCACTCCCTAATTATTAACCTGTAACTCCCACAAGTTAGTTTGAGATCAGCCAGGCTGTGAGCACTGTGGTTAGATTTTGATAAAACCCACAGAAGCGGCACATATTGTGTGTGGTGTCACAAGTCTTTTAAAGAGCTTCCGTCAATTTCTACTGGGCTTTTTGTTAGTAGAATTTGTTCAAGTGTGATTATCACTTCCTGAATGATTCTGTTCCTTCTGTCATGCTGACTGTTTTGGGGTGTTTTTGATAAGCAGCAGTAGTTTGAGAAATCTTCTTTTTTGTGTGTTCTACACTGAATCCCACCAGCAGATAGAGAAAAGGAAGGCAATCTGGTTATTTTTTCGATTCAGAAGACTTTTATCCCCCAGTAACACCAGCTCATGTAACTGTCACCGTCTGTCCGTTGAAAAATGTTTGTGCACAGTGTCTTTCACTACCTACAATTTCAAGTAATCACACAGATGAATCCACAAGTGTTACGGAGGCATGAAGTTAATTCGCTGTGTTGACTCTGCGCCTGGGGGAGGGCTCACGGTGGGACAGTGCCCAGTTCGGGACACTGAGAGGGGGGAGAAGCCTTTTGATTAATCATACAAATCCTCCTCAGAATGCTCCAGAGGACTGATGGGATGTGGCGTTTCAAAAGATCCGTGGGTCAGAGAGCCTTTGAACTTTGACCCCTGAACTGTGGCTCTTCACAAAGGCCGGAGACAAAAGGGGGTGAGCCAACGTTGCACCTCCCGAGCTGCACAGCGTGAGCATCGCGGTGCACGAAAAATGGGACATTTGGAAAAGCCATCAAGAGTTTTGCAGCGTCGACGGGTCCAAAAGATGAAGCTATGACTCTGACATTTGCACTTTGAAGGGCTCGTATTGCTAATTGGTGTGTTGACGGGGACAATTAAAGTTTGTCCCACTTGGAAATAGGATGCACGTTAATTGTGAAGCTCAGATCTCTTGAAGAAATAAAGAAGAGAAAATGAGAGCGCGCAGGACAGCTAGAGAAAGCCACTGAGGGTTGGCAGCCCTCCCCGTTTGATTAGCCATTAGCCTCTGGTGATGGGAGTCGCAGTCAGAGCGCCACTCCCTTTGATTACAGCGCAAGAGAATGCCGGAAAAATAAATGTCCCCAGCCAATACATATCACTTCAGGGGGCTGATTTGGTGTGTTGCTTTTTCACTCCCTCTCATGCTGTAATCAGACATGCTGTCATTGTGAAGAAAAGAAAAGAAAAAAAACCCAGTGAAACATAATCATACATAAACATGATAAGTAGAGTCAGAACTTTTGAGGAGAGGGGCTCGAGATGTGTTGTTTTCCAAAATGCATCCTAAAGAGCGATCGCGCTTGCTGGGTCTCTTTTAGAAATATGTGGAGGGCTGAGAATGTCAGCAGCGTTACACAAACGCAGGTGTCAAACGGCAAAAGTGAGGAGTGTGAGAAGCGGAGAGACGTCTCGACGACAGAGTAGATGAGTTTTTAGGGCCCGCCCTCGCCCCAAGCAACATGGTATGCAACATTTTTATGACGCCAAGGACTTTGTGTTGACTTAATTAAGCTTCCTTTCAAGTAAACAGAATACCTGCCAGCATAACGCTCCAGGTCCAAAAACAAACAACAGTGGATTACTTTCAATGTCACACTGAAGGCTGTTTTCAAGGAAGCACTTTGCTTTTTCTCAAGGCTCAGGTTCAAATGAGTGACAACATGCCTGATGTGCCTTTGAAAATGACAATAACTCCCAGATGGCTCCAGGGTGACTGCTCTTTACTTCGGTCTCTCCCCGGATGGGAGTTAAATCAATCTTCAGGGCATCTGTTGAGTGTGAGTAAAGCTCATGTCATAGAAGCTGGAATGACAGCATGTTCAAATTTAGTGTTATTGAGACAGACATGTACAAATGAGAACACGGTCAGCGGTTCATAAATGATGCATCAAACGCTGACGACACCTGAAGTAAATCTCGGGCTTGTGATCCGGTCCGGGATGAATGCTTTCTGGCACTCTTTTGCTCCAGAAGAAGTATGGCGTCGAACACAACAGCTGGCGGTTCATGCCCCCTGCTATTTTCTCTCCAACACACCCCTAATTTCTTTTCGGCTCCCCCTCCCCTGCTTTCATGCTTGACTTGCAGCAGCTTTTGTCCAGTGGCAGAGGAGCTCGTCAGTGAGGCGGGGAGTTGGGGCGAGGGGGTGGTGGTGGTGGTGTTGGGGCCCAGTGGCTGGACTGTGCCGTAAGATGGCTGGAGGAGGCTCCCTTGTGCGGCCCTCGCCTCCTTCACACGTGCAGCTCTTGAGGAACATACGCTTCTCATCTTGAGGCCTGCCAGTCGTAACATCTGTCAATAAACCCGTGTGCTGTTCCCTCTTCCTCCCCGGCTTCACCCCACCTTCCACCTCCCGCCCTCCTCCCTCGTTATTTAAGCCCCTCTCTACCTGCAAGTGAAACACCTCCTTACCGACTGTGATGTACTACGCTAAAACCAATGGATCTCTAGTTATTGACTCTCCTTCTGTTCCTTAACCATCTCTGCTCCCTATTGGTTTCCTGGTGTGCATCATGTTTGTATGAATGTGTGTGTGACATGATAGCCTGAGGGCTACATGGCTGACCATCCACTCACAGGACATCCTGCAGCGTTTCCAGTCAGGGTTAAACCTGCCAAACATGACTCCTGAGGACTAAATGTTCCTGGCAAAGAGTGAATGTGACATAATCTCGGTAACTCCTTTACTGACATGACGTTGGTTTACATCTTACGCTGGTCCTTTAATGTCATGTCCTGCCTCAACAACTTGTTTTAAAGTGAAATATCATGACTCTAAGAAGACGTTCTTATATGGGGTCTTTAATAAACATTAAACATATGCAATGACTCCATGGCATCATACTGAAATGATTAATTCTGCCTGGAGAAAGTCTGGCAAAGTCTCTTGTTGCAGCTCTCAGTACGAATCATATGCACATATATGATAGGGAGTCGTGCAAAGGAAACAGAAAGAGCTATAGCCATGTTAGCAGCTCTTTGAGTGCTCACAGTGACATGCTAATATGCTGATGTTTAGCTTATATCAGGTTCACTATCTTATTTTAATGTGTTATCATGTTAACATTTGGTAATTAGCACTAGACATAAAGAGATAGAGATGTCTTTTTTGCACGTATTTGCTGCGAGATGAAAAGTTCAGGGACCAAAGTTATTGCAGTTTATCCTGAAAGGAGCATGAATGAAAGCAGGTTTCATGGCAATCAGTCTGTAAATGTCAGTCTGTCGGTGGCTCTACAGAACAGGTCAAGGAATCACAGAAGTCTGCAGGCTTCATCCTGAGGGGACCATGACAGTCTGCACAAAATTTCATGGCAATTCATCCAACAGTTATCTGGACGAAGAGGTGGTGGACTGACAGACAGACAATGCCTTCCCTCGAGCCAGGCCACTGGCATAGCAAAAAAAAATATGTTAAAAAAAAAAAAGTCGACTACAAAGGGGATTTGGGGGGGCGGGTTTGGGGGAGCCAGACAGAGGAAATGGCTGGGCGTTTGTTGGCCTGCTTGTATTAGGGAGTGTTAGAGTCAAACGAGATTGTAAAAATGCCAGTCTTAACCGGCAGCAGCAGGATGTGTGGCTATTAAAGGAGAGCAGCCAGGTACACACATGCAAAGCAGCACACACGCACACACGCACATGTACCGATACACACTGAAAACGCAGATTGCATGCAAATGGGCCGACACATCACACTTTCTAATCAGACTTTACACTCCCTCCCTCCCACGGCAGGCTGGCCACGTGCGTCGTCCCCACAGCATTGTGGTTCATTCTGCCATTGACAGCCAGTGCTGCGCGCTAAGCCATTACTAGATGGTGGAAATTGATTAGTGTGCAGAGGACTCGCCCATGGTAATGAAGTTTGAGCTCAATCAGCTAATTATAAAGCATGTGACATATGTGTGTGTGGGTGTGTGTGTGCGTGCATCTGTTTACACACACGGATGGGGGGATATGGGCAAACACTACATGTGCAGACATGTTGGTATACACATGTACGATTGGACGTGTACACACCTGCATGTAAACATAAAAGGTGCAGAGGTAACGTGATAGCGGCGAAAAAATTCCTTTAGGGGCAGCATGGGAGGTTCGAAGTCTCATCTGCTTTTCCTCTGTCCTCACTGCTTTCTTTATGCTGTATCCTTCCACAAATCCCCCCCCCTCTCCTCGCATGTCCTCCCTCCCTCTCTTTCCCTGTCTCTCTCCCTCCGCCTCAGCACAGACCTGGCTGTCCATCTCCAGTATTTTAAGCCAATCAGCCAGGCGTTCCACACATCCTTAATGAGCTCACGGGGGATGTGACTTGAATATGGCGACAAGCGCCCACTGCTTCCCAAAAAATCAACATCCAGCTGCTAGCGTCTAATTGTCAAGTAAGTGGCAAATCATAGTAATATGGCAGACAGTGGGGAATCCAGATTTTTACAGGCACTCACGCACACACAGCAGTCCTTGTTTTTGTGATTGTGAATTCATTCCCAACATGTTCTGATCAAATAAAACTACGAGGAGGCTTTTCCACAAAATGCCTAGAAAAACTAAATTGGTTTAGTGCAAGTTAAAACCGGATTGGACGGAGCATCTGGACAGGAAGTTACATCACAGTGGACAAACACTGTTTTCATGCTTCTACAAGGTGTGCAAGAAAATCATTCTTAAGAATTCTTTAATTTTTTACCTAATCCAAGAACAGAGCTGACATTACTCTCTCTGCCCGGCTTCATTAAGGCCCTGCTGAATGCAGGCTATGAGTGTACTGGTCGCCATAGCAACTCAGTCATAATTTATCATAACCAAGTGGCTAATATGCCTATAAGCGCTTGGTGATCTTTGACCCCACACTCACTGGCTGAAACACTTAATATTCCCATTCCATTGTCTGCTAATTCTTCCCACCCCCCTCACTCTCTCTCTCTCTCTCTCACTCACCGGCTCTCGTTAAACGCATGTAATTGCCTAATTCAACATGCATTAGAAATGTAGTGTTTAAGTAATCATCTCAGATAAGATTGGGATAACATTTCAATTACCTTGTCGTCGTGATATCTTTGCCGCAGTGTACATAACAATTAAATAATCAGCACAGCTTGACAGCAGCAGCTGTTACGTATACACAGCATGGATTCACATATTCCTAAATCTCATTTAGTCATAAATCTCATTTTATAGAATGCACTTTGGCACATTTCTTCTTTCTTTTGGACTGGGAGAAAGTAACACGAGGGCTGTTTGAATTGTAGAAACTTTCAATCAACTTGACTGAGCTAATATGCATCTGCAGCCTGCAGGTGAAATTCATTCATATGCAAAGAAGTATTATGTGCATTGCTTACATGTTTGTGCAGAACTGTTCAATCACTAACAGTCATGAGAAGAACCAAAAAAAGCATGAATCTCCCAGGTGGTTCATAAGAATAATTGAAATAATCTTAAACAAATAAATGAATCTGGTCATACTTGATAGAAGGAATAATTTCCTGCTGTTTGAGATGATTTGAAAGTGAGTTCCCCGGAACTTCACGACAAAAAGCTGCACAGATGACTTGCAAAAACACGGGCAGATGTTTTCTGTTAAGCAGGGTTGCCCTTAAATAAGCTTGGGTTGCCACTTCCACTCCTTCCCCTTCCCGAGCTACACATTTTATTAAAAAACACACGAGGAATGCTGGCTAATAACTTCCTTACCGAGTCTTGTGGCTTTCTAGATGAATGGCATTCGGTTGTTGTTGCTGTTCTGACCTAGTAACATAAACGCTGCCAACCAATTCTTTCCCCTCTATCTACATCCAGAGATGAGCCATCTGGAAATGTTGACATCAACAGTTGTGCTAAAACTGCGTTTTGATAAGGCAGCAATTAACCCCTTAACCACTGCAAACACCCACACTGAGCTTTCCCCTCTACGTGACTCGGGGACGGAAAGGTCGGAAGAAACAGACGGCGGATAGAGATGAAGGGAGTGATTGGAAGATAAACTCCTTGCTCATGCCATATTCTGAAGTGCGCTCGTTTGTCTGGCATGTTGCAGCCGGATATCCACTTCTACTTCAAAACTTGTTTTGCGCTGCCTGAGACAGATAGCGATCAGAAACTGTTCACTTGCAACTTCAAAGCATCCGAGTAGGTATGAGATAGGTGATATTTAGAAGGGGAAACGCGAGCTGCACTGCTGCAGACGGTGAAGGCTGGGGCTGATGAGGCCTTCCTACGAACTAGTGAAAAGCCTGCAAGGAAGTCATGTTTCTCACCCCTTCTATTTATGGGTTTGGGGGTAAAACACACAAACACACAGGACTTTTGAATCTGCTGTCAGAGCCTAGCCTGTATGAAAATGTGGCTCTTATTGTTGTTTATGAGCAAATAATGGGATTTCACAAAAAGTGCTGCAAATTACATCAAGGATGTTTAGAGCACTCGCACAGCATCAGCCAAAAATAAATAATACATCATTAGCTTTATTACTATGTTGTTTACGGAGAACAATGAAGAATTTATGAGGAGGATCATTTAATCAACAAAACATACAAATGCCGATTAATAAGGAAGCAGAGCAGGATGTCCCGCAGATGAGAATATGTAAATGCTGCCTTCACTAGAAATGCTTTGAATTTTTTTTCTACATAATGAATTTAAATTTGTTGCGTGGTTATATTTAGAATGTAATTCTTTGCTCTTTGAAAACAAGTCTTTGTTTTATCTTAATGCCGAGCTCGATGAACAAAAGAACCAGCATCTGCGTTCGTTCACGGTGTTAGGACGCGATATTAGGCAAATCTTGAGACTAGACATTGGCAGGTAAAAGAAGAAAGGTTACACTAAAAGTTTGTGAGTAAATGTGGCGTTTGGGCGACTTATGAGCAACAGAAAAAAAAAACACACTTGACAGAGAAACACAGCAGTTAGTGGGTCCGACCGCAGACTTATATTTAGATCAGGGAAACCACAATGTCTTGTTTCTCAACCGTCTCTTCTTCTCTCACATGCAACATGGAAAGAAGTGTGCAGTTCGATCCATCACGGCACGTTTTTATCTCCGTCTGCCTCAGTCCCTCCCTCTCTGTTTATCTTTTTCCTGCTCACGCATTCCACCTCTTTTGTTCTCTCACCTTTAAACACTCCCTCGCTTGACTCTATATGTTCTCTGTCTCACGTCTTTGTTATTTTTGCCTCTCACCAGCTCGGTTTTCATTGTTTCTCTCATCTGGTTTTTCTTATTTCCTTCACAAGCTGTCTTTCCTACCCTTAGGTCCTCATTCTTCCTCCATCTCACTGGGCTTTGCCCCCCCCCACCCCACCCCCCTCGATATTCTTCCTCTTCATCTGCAGCTGCGTCTGAATTGAGCTGAGCACATCTGCCTCAGGAGCCGCCTTAAAAAAGAGGAGGAAAAAAACGACAAAGTACAATTCTCATGAGCGGCGGCCCCCGAGGGTTCATCGCGAAGTAGACAGCAAGCATGAAGGGCCTTCGCCTTGAAACCTATTGTTCTCGACCCTGTTTGTGGGGAAAAGTGTGTGGGGCGAATAGGGCAGCGTTGCCATGTACCTGAGCCAGAGGCTGAAAGACGAAAGGCCTTATGGGGGGCACATTACCTTAAAAAGAGGCAAATCAGACTTGTTTGACCTGTGCAAAGGTGCACAGACTGTGTAAGTCTCAAAAGAATGTCCACAATCAGCGGAAAAACACCTTCTCATTCTTTCATCTCGCCTGTTTTTAGCAATGTTTGTTCTCACGTTGTTCCTGCACCTGAACGCAGATTAGCGACAAACAAGCGACTCTTCAGCGTGATGATTTTCAAAGGGGATGAGAGACAGACAGCGAGGGGAAGAGATGGGGGAGGGAGGGAGGGAGGGAGGAATGCACATCCAGTGATCCCATGATTTGCTCGCAGACAAGCCCTCTGTAGCTCTTCAGCGCAGGCACAATGAGCACTCTATCGAGGAGCTAACCAGCCATGTCAAGCCATTGCCTGTTTGATTAAAGGGCAAGAAAGAGGGGCTTTATCCGCTAATGATTGGGGGGAGAACAAAACTTATTCTGTGCTCGACTGGTATGGCTGAGAGGAGGACGTTTCTGTGCAGATTCTTTCTAGTCATGCATAAGGAAAAAATGTCAATGTTTGACCCGATGTTTGGGTGGAAGGATGCCGTGGCTTATGCAGGCAGAGGTCAGTGAGCCCAAGAAAAGTCAATATCAGATACGGAGATGTATTCAGGCATTCAGGCTTAAGGAAACATGGTAGTGCAGACGCAACACACACAAACACACAAACCCCTCCAAGCACAAAGTCGCATTCTGTCTCTTTTCCTCCCCCTTACTTTTACTATCTGAAATATTTAAGCCTCTACATAATGTTTACACAAACCACATGGTATCACCACTCCTAACAGAGCAGCGTGGTGACGTGAGGCTTTGTACTCCAATCACTCCATCAAACCCCTCTTTATCCCCCATGTTTATCTTTGACTTTCGATTTTTGTTTTAAAGGTGCAGTGTGTCTTCACCTTAGACGTCTATTTGTTTTTAAATTATGGGTTCTCCTCCTTTTGTAAATCAGCCTTTTTCACAGAGTACAGTTTTACCTGTCACAGCAGAAACAGCACAGATCTAAATACTAAAATGAATGATGGTTAAATTCCATTTAGCTGCTAGTTTCCGGGTCCTGGAAGCGTTCATGCTGGCTCACTGTCACACTCCCATGGTTTAACAGACACTTTTAACACAGATACAGATGATGTTTTTCCTAATATGACAGGTCAAACTGTCAAAACAATTGCTCAAAGATGCTGATACTGTTTTTTCCCCAGTTTCTCTGTTAGACAGAGCCTTTTCTCTGTTATTACGAGCTGACATTTTGCCTTCCATGATGGCTGCTTAGTGTCTCAACGTTCCACCAGAGACCTCAATCTTTGTATTTAAAGACCTATTAATTGCAAGCTCTCTGATCCTAATGGGACTCTTAATTAGTGCCTCATTAACGACAGGTGTACTGGAAAGGTCAAACTTGAAGATAGTTGACATCAGTTGTAAGACAAATATACAGTATGTTGTCTGCCGCAGGCGTCTAATTGGAGCAATCAAGATCTAGGCCATTGCTAATTAATAAAAGTCATTTTAATTAAAATAGCACCTCGTAACATTTGTTACTTTACTCATACCTGTTCCTCACCTGACCCTCGTTTGGTTAAGGTATTTACAATAAGCGTTTTGTCGAATTTAAACAAACTCCTCGAATGCAAAAAGCGTAATTATTTATTGAAGTTTCTGAGGTGAACAAATCAATCAGTGTAGATAAAGTAAAAAATAAACACAAGTGTCAATAATATTACATGCACAGATGGAGCAAAGCTTTTCAAGAACAGATTTGAAGAGCACTGAGCTTGAAACGTGCTGCTGACCTATCTGCATGCTACAGTGAAGCCACTCTTAACATAATGAGGCCCCTCTTCAGTGCGACTGCAGAGTCGCTCCTCTTCATCTGACTGAAATGTCATCTCTTCAGCGTCTAAGTCACATTCGCCGACCTCCAGCCTTCCTCCTCCTCCCACATACAATTTGCTGTGCTCTTAAGTTTCCCCCACTCATTCAACAAAAGCACTCTTTTATCCTCTCTTTTTACTCACCTACGGAGCCACGGAGTGGCCGTAGAGAGGAAAAAACAATATATCGAGGTCACGTTTTACTACGCTGAGCGCTCGACATGCTCTTGTGTGTGCATGTGATTAATTCATGTGCATGAGATAAGTGTACATACTGCGTTGAAAGCACAGGTAGGCTATCATGCAGCTATGGTATGTCTCAATCTAAGCATGCCCGCCGTGCGTAAAGATGCAAGCAACTCGCTCAGCAACACCGTGAGGTGGCTCCTAAATGAAAGAAGATGTGCCAGCTGCTTATAAATGGTATGCATGGCCTTGGTATGTGAACTATGCAAAGACTACATGTCAATACTACAACTCATCGCAGCGGCTAACCGCGTCCCCACACCTCCAGCCCCTGCATCAAGTTGGCACGTAGCAGACAAAAGCACAATCCCTTAAAATGTCCATTACTACTAGCCGTACATAGATAGATAGACAGATGGATAGTGAGATGGTTTGAAGCATCTGTTTGTTCCATCAGAGTCTACTCTGCCTCTTCTCTCAGTGCATGCTGGGAAAATCCACTAACTCTCAGGCTTCTATGTATCATGGCAGTCATAACGCTTCTGTCAAAGCCTCCAGTGGATATGTGTGTGTGTGTGTGTGTGTTTGTGCGTGTGTGTGTGTGTGTGTGTGTGTCTGAGGGTTTGCATGTAGCATGTGTGTATTTGTGTGTGGGTGAGCATATTGTTTATTGTTTAGTAGTGTGCTCATGGGTTGTCTAGGCCATAATTCATAGTCTACACACGCACACACACACACAAACACACGCACACACACACAAACACCTTTTTATATTCATGTATCAGTCAGTCGTAGAAATTCAGCCTTGTCAAAATGATTTCCTCCGAACAATAATTTTTTACAGTATCTCATCATGTGATGAAACTCTCAAGGCGCATCAAACAAAATGTGTTTGTATACATGTGTATGTGTGCGTGTGTGTGTATGCGACTGCCATTGGCCGTATCGCCGTCATGCCTAGCATAACATGTTCCCTTAGTTTATGTATCGGTGAGTGGCATGTCGAGGGAGTCCTAAAAACAGAGGCAGTTCTCTAAAGGCCTGTCGGCCATCAGGCTGCTGTGATAGCCAAAGCAGATGTGTAAACAGTCCTCAGACGTCCCACTGAGTGCTAAATGTTGAGAAGTCACACTAGTGGGCGATGATACATCTGAACCTTCAGAGTTTGCAGGCAAAGTTTGTCTTGGCAGGCTTGGAGAGTGAGGCAGAGATTCGAGGATCATTAGGAGAAAGGTGATTTTTTTCTCTCTCTCAAGAGTCTAATTAAAATATGGTCCTGATTTAAATGCGAGCAACACTTAGCCAAACAAATCTGCATGGAAATGTTTTAATCCACACAATGAAAAATGACCTGTCAGCCAAGGGAGAGGTGACTGCAACAACATTTCTGTATCCTCCAGGATTAGAAATCAATTCGTGATATCTCATGGTCATGTTGTTGTTAACTGCTTGTGTGAAAAGTGTCTTTCCTCTTGCTGCCTTAAATGCTATAATCATTTTCAACCTAGCTGTATAACAGTTAATTAAAGATGTGTAAGTATTTTGCAGAAGAAAAAAGATCTCCTTTTAATAATCATGAGGTGTTTTAAGCAAGTAGAACAATGATCTTGCCAGCAGTAGCTCCTTGGCACAGCAAGCAGATGATATATTATGGCCATTTGCTTTGCACCAGGTCCCATCAGGGCACTTCAAACTTGCAGGAAACAAACTTATTTCATATCGGGCATGCTTTTTCATGATGCTGCATGCAACAAATTTGGCCTGTAGACAGTACAGGCTCACAAATGTTCAATTTTTTCAACGATTTGAACTAATGATTGAACTAATAAGGATGAATGTAGTGTAAATAGTGACGTCTGTGTGGAGGTGGATGTATAACATATTATGCTTCTCAGCGAGCTTTATTTTCAAAGCCTTTCATGACTATTTCACGAACTGCCGCCAGTTTATCTTTAAGTTATCGGTTAATTTATCAACAGAATAAAATAATTACTTACATAATGACAAGAAGAAAGACAAAGCATTATGTAGTTAATCATTAAAAGATACAGCCCAAAGGGTAAAACATTAACTAAACTTTAACTGCTCAGCTAATATCCCCCTGTGTATTCATTGACTAGTATAGCTGAAAGAGAGCTCACGTTTCTCCGTGATGTGGTTGAGTGGTTTCAGGGGGCCATGTGGTTCTGCGGTCCCTGGTTAGTGGGTGTATCTTTTGAATGAAGCCATAGGGTGCGATATTTTACAAGCCGTGCCACTGGAGAAATTTTTTGTGAGGAGCGGGGCAGGACATTTGCATTTGAAACAGCCTTGCCCTGCCCCTTTCTCTGCCTCCCTCCCCGCCTCCATGGCCCCGGGCTAATGCTCTCTTTTCTGTCCGGGGCCGGCCTGTGCACCTGTGGATTATGCACACACAAACATGCAAACACACACACATGCACACACGCACGCACACACAAACACACACACACACACACTCCGGAGTCCAGATGTGGGCCGGTGTGGACCGCTCGGTTTAGGTAAGCTAGCAGACTAGGTCTTCGCAGGCTTAATGATGTGCAACTGGCCATCTGTGAGCCCCTGCCTCTCTGCGACAGGAAAGACTTGCAGGAGAGGAACCTCTCTTCCTCTTCAGTTAAGGCGCTGCCCTGCTAATGAGGCCCCCAACATGCCTGCCAAACATACATTTCATACAGGTCATACCTTTTTGTCAGATTTAGACTGACAAGAAGATATGACCTTTTCACTGCGGCTTTATGTGTCATGTAATGGCTACAACTAAATAAATCCTGGTTCTTCTCTGTTTGCTAGGCAGAACAGAGTCAGTGCAACTTTCAGTCCCCTTTTTGTGGCACGCACCGCACTTCTCGTTGCTGTTAACTCCCACTGGCATGTGGAAGGTGTTGACAGAAATGTGTCACATAGAGACGCCAGTTGCTTCCTTACACCTGTCAGAGAGGAGTTTCACCTGAAGGATAAAAGTCATGGGGGTGGGCTTTAGATTCAAACCCAGTCTGCCTCTGTCACGGTGCAGGGAAATGGACGTGATTCCTCACTGGCATCCCAGCCCGTAACGCCGCGGTTATGCAGTGAAAATTCTTTGAGCTCTTTCGCATCAGCCTTTTGAGCAGCCCAAAGCAAATATGTAATATTTAATATGTCATTCCCCACAATGATTTTCATTCATAAAAATCACAAGTTTATGTGATGTTTTTCTAAACTTAATTCACAAGTAATTCAATCTCTTAATCTCTTCAAATATAACAAGCTCGTACAAAAAGTGGTGTAAAGTTTGTATTTTTCCTGTTGCATTATTTACCACACCATCTGTGGTTTTATTGTAGCGCCGCCGCTGTTTCTTGCGTTTGTGTGTTCACAGCTGAGTTATAGAGTTGTGCATTTTTTTTCATCCCTTTGACAACATGCTTTTTTGTCATTCAGGTAAGAGGACTTGTTACTCGTTTTGTGCAGATTAATGCGAGGGACTGCACAATACACAAGGTTTTTTTTTTTTTTAACACAGAAGAGGCTGTAAAAGCTGAGGCAAAGGATGAATTATACTCTCATCCTTCCTTACAGTGTATTTTTTCATTTTTAAACAAAAAAATGCTTCATAATTTATGTTTAAGACATGCTGCATGAGCTGCTTGCTATAAGTCTTGATGGAGCTGTGTACATGAACTCATCACATGACACTGAATATAACAATAGCACGGTCACAGCTAGCTTTGCTAAAATATTCAAGGTTAATAAAACAGTTTGTACACATTTTTGTATTTTCCTTCCTTTTGTTTGCATTCTAACTGGCTCAAGTTTGGCACAATGGGAAGCAGCCGGATTTATCAAGGCCATCATAACACAAGTTCTCCTGTCCATACTGTCAAAATGAAAGCGTGCATTTGAATGGAAATGGTCTCTGTGTCAGGCGTTTGTACTTTTCCTCACGGACAGTAATGTAATTCAGGGGACCACCACACTGTGCCAGTTGTCTGTGTGCCAGGCAAACTGGCACTTGGGGCACTTAACCATTTAGGGCATTGCCATGGCACCTGTACAAGGCCTCTCATCCATACATCTTGGCGGTTGCTGCCACTTGATGAAGCCAAAACACAGAATCCGGCTCCTTAAGATGGTGTTTCTGCTCCAATCCTTTTAAGGAGAGATTTTTCAAAGCTTTCATCCACAAAAACAGGGACAAAAAGGTCCGTCCTTGCACTTTCCCTACTGAATCCCTCAAGCTTTTGTATATCTATCATCCCCCCTCATCCTATCTCTCTTTAAATTGGGTTTTATTTGTAGTTGGCGAATGAAAAGTTTTTTGAATTCTTTTCTAAAGACGCTCTTCTTTTATGCCTTATTCTTAAAAATCAGTGCCTGCGGTGGGATTTTCAGCTCCAGACATGATGGAAGAGCTCATGTGGTCATTTTTTGTTTCTTTTTAAACAAACCATTTCCCTCTTACACACTCTTCCTTTATCCGCAGCTGACTGTTGAAAATCTATGTCTGTAGAGCTGCCTGTTAAAGGAAAGCTCGGCCAGATGTGGAATAATTTACAAGAGTCAATTTAGCCTTTGATGTAGAGTCAAGAAGCCTCGATTGGTTTGCGTGTATGGCATGATCATTGACTCGCAGTTTCCTGTAACACGTCTGTGTGAAACACGCAGCGTTTGCAGCCTGATAAAAATACAGTCCACACGGTGCTAAGATAATGACGCTGGGCTTGGGAATATCCATGTAACACACACACACACACACACACACACACACACACACACAGACAAGCACACACCGTCTACTTCATCTTTTCTCTGTCACTCTACTGGCAGAACATAGTGTTTCTACATCTCAGACGGTCGATATCCGAGTGCTTACACATTCTGTAGCAACAGAGGAGGCCTGGATTGATGAATGCTGCTTAAGTGAGAGAGGGGCCCAACAATACAGGGATCTCAGCCCTGAGGGGAAGTTAGGCCACTGTAGGGGGTAAGACAGGAATCTGCTGCCACTTTACCAGAAGGCATTTCTCCACTTTTTTGTCTGCGAAACATCCGTATCTGCAGTAAATGACCGGGACGTGAATTCCCGTGTGCCTCTGCAAACCAACGTAAATTACCCTAAAGTATCCCGAAAGATTTCCCTTGATTTATCATCCTGAGTAAGTCGAGACAAAAAATTAAGTCTTTTTTTGATAATGGGATCTGGGAATATGGGATTGGACTATGGGACGTGGAAATGAATATTTAAACATTTTTCGTGCCATTTTCAATGACAGCACCACTGTGTGGTACAGTACATACATCAAAAGCCTGATCTGCATATCAGGACGATCCTCTTGGAGGTTCAAATACGCATCGGATGCTGCTTTTACTCTAAGATGTGGATCAATTTGACATGAATTGGAATCGACTCATGGAAAATATTCCAGTTTCAAAAGAAATATACAAACATGGAAATTAATTTTATCGGTAAAGCAAATAACAACCAGATTTCTAAGATAGTCAAATGGCTTTGTCATGTTTTCATTATGACAGTTTATTCTCTCAGTTTTTCCAATGAAAAAAAAGGTCAGAACTCTGTGACTCTACCTGAAAACGCTCAAGACAGCACTGCACACTCCTTGTACAACCATTAATAACAACAGTAAAGTTACACATTGCTGTAGTTAGGGGAGTAAGTGAGTACAAGACACTGATCAAATTTTTACTGTATATGTGCTTTGCAATTATACAGCATTGTGCAAAAGAAAAATAAACTGCAGTCACTTATTTAGAACAAACATGAGAAACACCCTTTTGGTAGAGCTGTGCACAAAGTGAACAATCTAACAGTACATATTGTAACTGAACATAGGTAAATCATTCTGGCACATCCAGACATTCCTGTCTGTCTGGCCACATAATTGTTCAATTTAGGAGACATTTCCAGGAAAAAATGATAGAAAGAATGAAAGAATTTATTGACTCAAGCAATAAAATGAAGACTATTAGTTTTATTGGGAATGACTATTCAGCATCCATGAGTATAGTTCATTTTGACTGACGTGACATAAGCAAATGATAATGTTTAAAACAACAGAGAACTGTATGAAAGCAACTGATATATGTCCAAAAACTTGCAGTTGCTTCAGAGGAAGGAGAAATTGCTACTATGATGTGCACAAATTACTAAATGTTGTGGAGGTTGAACTAGTAGTTATGAGAATTTTCATTCTGATCTGAGAAAAACTGTAATATATAAACACAATTTCACGACAATCTATTCAATATTATTTCAGTATTCAGGCAGACTGAAATTGCCAGAAATTCTGGTTCAAAAGTAAAATATGAAGAGACAAAAGCCAGAAAGGAAAAAGGGTCAGTGACTCAAGCTGCATCCTCCAGCAAGACAAGTCTGACATTTAAAGACGCATAAGACAATTCAAGCGGACGAGCCAACTGCTGCTGTCATCTTTTTCTCCCACCTTTTCTCTGGTATCATTTCGGAACACTTATCCGGAGAAGCCGGGAGTGTAATGGCACTGTAGTTTAAGCTGCCATCAGTCAACAGGTCTTAATCTGTTGAGTCCTGCTCGATACTCCTCTGGGAGAAAAGGCCTATTAGATTTCACTTATTTGAGCTCTCAAACAGAACAGAAATACCAACTGGCCAAATGGGATTTCCAAAGCTCGCTCTCTCCTGCTAACACATTAGAGCTGAGAAGTCTTTTACATTCCCAGACACACGTACACGCACAAACATGCCTGCGCTTGACGCGTACGTGCACAGAAACTTGCTGCGAACATGTATAAAGCGCACACTGAGGAGTTGGTAAATTCATGCTTGAACAGCTTTGGATTTTTGCTTGTGTTTTACAGGCTCAGAAGTCAGAATGTTGGATTATTTCTGCTTTAATGATCAATGCACCGCGGTCCTAACCGAGTGTATATGAAGTATGGAGCTCTTATAGCGGTCACGCATGAAAAGCCGTCGCTTCAGATCTAAATGAGGTCTGATGTGTATCGGCTTACACTTCCTGCCTTCGGCCCGCCGGTCATCCAACCCCCAACCTAATCCCAAATCTGAAAAGCTTCACCCACTCCCTTTGGGGAAGGTCACAGGTCAGGAATCATTCATGCAAGACACAAACAAGAACCGTCTGCTTAAAAACCACCTTTGGGCTGAAAAATGTCGCTCCTCGATGTATTTGTTTTTGCCAAAGATTAACATAAAAACTGGATTCAAAAAATAAATCTCGAGGAGCATGTTGATGAATGAAAAAAATGAAAATATTTGGGGGTTCCCCAACACTGAATGCTCTTTCTCATTTGCATCTACCCCCATTGGCCTGTCACAAAGACCAATGAAACTGAATGTGGGCGTGCCAGCAGGACAATGCACGCCAGAGTCCATTTATCTCCATACGTCAACATGGCTGGTATAGGAGAGGCTTTGAGCCAACCACATTCTGGTCAGTTTAAAGAGTCTGCTCCACCAGACATGAGTTAATGGGCTACTGATGGACATGCAAAGGCAGGTGCTGTTTTTGTTGGAGCTCTGCACAAAAAGCCAAAGGCTACTCTCTGACTTAAAGCTGCAGTACTAGCAAACCTCTTCAGAGCCTGCAGGAGCATCAGGTGACACATTTCAATAAAACTCTCCTCTTGTTTTATCTGTTTCTTGGTGGCTCCGTCTTGAAATTCAGCTGTGACCCAGTTCAAGAGAGATCGATCTTTAATTAGATGATGGATCACACAAAAACTGTCGGCACAGCTGTCAATAATATCACCATATACCAGCACTGATCTCTAATATGCCATCATTTTGTTAAAACCACGGCTAAAATCAGGTAGTGGGATTGAATCCTCAGATTCTCTGATTGCACATCACAATCATCACAGTCAAACACACACAGTTATGCAATGCAATAAAACTCAATCCAAGATGAAACAAGGAAACTGCCAAGACAATTTGCTAACAAAGACCTGCTGAGACTAACAGACACTGATTTACAACAGAGAGAACAATTAGCGTTGAAAAGGCTCCAATTAAAATGACTCCCTTTGATCAGCAGAGGGAACGGGGCTTCTGCGCGCACACCATCTGCGATGGCGTAGTCAGATCAATCTGAAATGAAATAATTATGGCAAATTAATGGGTGTAAAAGTCACCAATTGATACGCCGAGGATGATTTCGTATGTCTAATTGGGAGAGGGGGGAGGATGCGCCTGAACAATGAGAGACATTGTACAGGAAATGCATGGGAAGAGACCTAGATAGATAGATAGATAGATAGATAGATAGATAGATAGATAGATAGATAGATAGATAGATAGAAAATAAACTCTGTTATGAAATACAAAGTAAAGAGAAAAGGGAAGCCAAGAATAAAGCAAGGAGCCAGGTTTTGACATCTGCATCACTCTCCTCCCCGGCATATGACTGTAGACAGAATATTAAAGCACACAAATCCTGTCACTGCAATATTCCATAAAGGTGCCATAAATTCATTATGGATTCAAGGGACGCCGTAATGCTTTCAAATCATTCCCAATACGGCCGTGATCAAAACCAACAGCCGCAAATCAAATTTGGACCAAATAACTGTCAAGTGGGGTAGATTAATGAACGCAATACAAGTCCTTTGACGTGAAATGATGCCTTGCGAGAGTTAACACTGGAGAATATGTGTTCATATCTACTTTGGAAAACAAAAGAAAAATACAGCAGCTGCCAAGGATTGTTATTGGGTTGTATATTTCTGCTTCTGCGCTCACCTGAAAGCTGTGTGACAGTCCTGGTCGATATTCAAATGCAGACACTCAAGCATTCTGCGGGGAAGAAAAAAGGGAATAACTGAATAGCTAATGTACCTGACAATGGTGTTGACTTGTTTTGTTGCCTGCTGTAGACAGAGAGAGGGAGAAAAAATCTCACAAATATGGGTAAAAAGTGGAAAAGAATGAATTTAGGGCAAAATCAAACTGTTCAGATGGTGGAAAAATTGGCAAATTAAAGCAGATTTGTACAGCGTATTTACATTTAACGCATTCCTTTCGCTTCTGATCAAATCGCTTCACTCTCAGATTCCAATGCTTCCTATTTCTGGAATTTGTCTTTTTTTTCCCTCCTCAGCAGAGATGACTGGAACACCTGCTGACTGAACAGGTGTGACGATCTTCCAGGAGAAAAAGCGGGCTCCTGCACGCTCCCTCTGAGGAAACCCAAACACCCCGAGTAACTGAGGTGTTAATTAAAACGAAAAGGGAGAATGTTAAAACAGTGAGAAAAACGCCTGCTCCCCCTCAAGTTCAGCTTGGCTTGGCAGACGGCTGAGCCGGGACGGGAGGTTCATGCTAATTGTCGTGGCCTTTCATTTTGGGAAGGCACGTCAGAATCCTCGGCGGAGGCTAATTTGTAAGTTTCCCTCTGAGTATGTTCAGTCTGTCGCGTTTTTTGTCATGTCAAGTTTGACTTTTCCCCCCCGATTTCCACAAATAGCCAAAAGAGAGCCTTGATCGTTCGCGAAAAAGAGGGAAGCTCTAATAAGGTGCAACATTTTTAAGTGTTGAGACCTGCCAGGATCTCCATAAACACAGCAGCTGTTTTCCTCCAGCTTCATCATTTTGATAAATCACCTCAGCGCGTGATTTCCAAGCCAAAAACTGCAGCACATGCATGCGACTGTGGCAAAAAGGGATAGTTAAGATCAGGAAATGCTTCATATGGTCAAGCCTTGTCCAGCTGTCGGACCATTTATCATGTGATTTGGGGTGCTGAAGTTAGAAGAACAACACAAATGTGCGTTTTTTGTTATTTTGAGGGAGGGCAGCTGTGGTGAAATGAGGCATCAGAGCGTGCAGGAGTGCGTCGGACCGGTCACGTTTCCCTGCTGACATCACCAACGCCAGCTCACAAAGCATGATGGGGGCAGAGAGACACGGCGGCCCCTCTCTGTCTCGCTGTCTGCAGCGTTTGAACGCTTCAAGACAAAAACAGCCACACACACACACTCGCACACACACGTCTATTAAAGGCGCTCTATCATCAGCGATGTGGGAGGGTGGTGTGTGTGTGTGTGTGTGTGTGTGTGTGTGTGTGTGTGTGTGGGCTTGCGGTGAGCTGACTCACTCACACACATATGGAGCCAGGCACACATACACACACACCTCCAAAGACGCACGCACACACACACACACACACACACACAGAGACAGACAGACAGAAACACTCAGGTACAGTAAGAGGGAGCGTACGGACGAGAGATAAAGATGGACAGACCTTTACACACACACACACAGGAACACACACACATTCAGTGCGTCACTGTGTAGTTAAATTGTGGTTGTCTTGTGCCCCCCCCCCTCCCTCTGTCTGCCTCCTGTTTACTTTAAGCTCATGTTTTCCTTTGTGGCTTGTTTGAAGGGGATGAGGTCTGCCTGCAGAGCTTCACTATTCTCCCAGGAGCACGTCTGTGTTGTGGCCTGCCATCCATGTACGTGTGTGTTGTGTGTGTGTGTGTGTGTGTCTGAATATGGTGGCTTTGAATGGGATGTAAACATGACCTGAAATGATTTTTCGGTGCTTTGGGGTGTGTCAGTTGTGTCGTGCTCTGTTGTCGGTCAGCTTTGAGGGGCAACACACGTCACTTAATCCTCGTGCGTGCATTTGTACGTTAAGATGCAATGGAGGAGGAATCCAAACGTAGCGGCTCAGTCGTTCCAGTGAAAGTTGCTTCCTCGTCGCACACGATCAAACAAAGTTTTGCTCAAATTTCCAACTCTTTCCAACAACTGTCACGACTTGCCAAACATGTCACAGAATGAGAAAAAGCATCGCCACTCACCAAAAGAAGATTTATGACAAATGTCGCTGGGACTAAGCCATTAAATCAATTTAAAACTACACTTACTAATATCCCAGTTCAGTTCCAGTACAAAGCAGAGCCGTGTGTCATTACACAGACATACTGCACATAGATTGCTATTAGTTGTGTGTGTCCTGGCCTCCTAAAGCTTTTCAGGATGAACAGCATGTCTCACTTGGGTTTTCTCAGTGCTCTACCCATGCGGAATAGGAACAGGTGTTATGTGTGTCAATAATTACTGTGTATAGCTCTTCCTCTCACGACTCTGTGTGTGCGTGTGTGTGTGTGTCTGTGTGTGTGTGTGTGGTCCCATATGGTTTTGATGGGTAGTTGGACAGGTGACAACATGTCAGAAGAAAAACAACAGGCCTGTCGAATTCCCTCGTGGGATGCTTTTGCATGTAGTACATTATATCTTTCAAACGTTCATCCCGACAAGTTTGTCCTCTTACACATTTTGGTCTTTCTATTAGATTTTTCAGTGGTGAGGCTTCGTTGCTGTTTCACTGTAAGCTTCGTTTGACTTTGTTGTGCGTCAGACGATGTACAGAGGTCTTCTCACGGCCTCCATGCAAATTGTACTTTTCCTCAGCGCATCAAAAACGCAATCCCGTTTCCCGTTACGTCGGATCTGCCACAATGCTGCTGTTATCATTTAGAAAAAAAATACATTCAAGGTCTTGAAAGCCTCACTAGAAATGTACTTTTCTGACTTCATCTGTAAATAAAACTCAATATTTCATCTGGTGGCTTTTTGTACAATGACAATAAACTGAAAAGCCATTTGCTTTTCATGTCTATGGGGCTCAACTGTACTGTACTCACTCAACAAGTGTACCACAAGCATCCCAAAATGACACTAAGCTCTGAATACTATGCTTTGAATTGAGAGCAACGTTTTTTGTGTGTGTGGTTTTGCATTGTGCCTCAATGTTCAGACTTCCTGTAGTAGTCTCTCCAAAACAAAGGCAACAATTCTCTGCTGGTACAACCCCACCTCCGCCTTCCACGTGTAACAAATACTTCCCCAGCGGACTCTCCCCGGTGAACACAATCAAATAAACAATACGGCTTCTTTTACTGAAAACCAGAGTGCCTATTAGAGAGAGCAAACGACCTGATTGTTGATTGTGTTAGCATGTCTGAGTGCCTCGCTAAATTGCCCACAAGGGTTGAACGCAGGAGTGAGGAGGGAGGGGAGGGAGCGTGGAGGGAGCGGGAAAAAAAAAAGAAATAACAAAACTCTTGACTTCTACATGAGAGGGAATAAAATGAGTGCTCGTTTCGAGACACGGGGACAGATTAGCCGGGGTTCTGGGGTTGGAGCGTGATTACAGAGCTATTGTTGCTGTTGGAATATATCATATCGCAGCGTCTCCTGCAGCCTTGGCTAAATAAATCTGTCGTAATCCCCCTGGTGAGCCCCGGCGGCTTCGCGAGCGCCTACTTAACCAGGCTAATTAAAACTCTTCCTTGTCTTGCTTTCCCCAAATTTACATGCCAGCTTCTGTCTGTGAGGTTGCAGAGGCTCCATTGGCGGGATGCATCCCTCCTCCTCCTCCCCTCACTCTCCCTCCGTGTGCGAACACGGAGAAAAAAAAAAAGAGCGGGGGAGCAGAGAAACAATGTGAAAACTTGCCAGGAAGTGTGTGTCGGAATTGTCCTTGTGTGATCTAAATATGGGGCATTTCATTGATGACCCACTTTATCAGGAGGCACGTGAAGAAGAATGAGGAGAGCTTGGAAGAGTGACTTCATACACACACATACACACGCACAGCACTCAGCTTTATCAGTTCAACAATTATTGTCACCGGGCTAATTATGAAAGGCAATTAGTACCGCTTACATGGCAGGGAAAAGAAAGATGGAGGGAGGGAGAGAGAGAGAGAGAGAGAGAGGCATGTTTTTTTTTCTCAGTGCAACATTCAACAAGATTTGCATCTTGAAAATTGGATAGGAGAGGAACCGTTGGGGTTTCCTGGGAAATAAAGCGTCCTCACATGGGAGTGCTTGTCACTTAATCATCTGGATTTGTTCAAGGTGACATGGTGATGCACTTGGGAGCCCGCGGTCCAATTCCTCCTCTCGGGTGGAGGGGCTTAATGAATGGATGTGTCCTCGGGCGACCTGCGAGTTCGTGGCACGAAAAGATGGATGAGGAATTTTATGGCATTTTTTTTTACTTATTACACTGTGTAAAGAGGAGAGGGATGAGGATGACGGGAGATAAAGAGGATGACATGTGGTCAAGGTTGTGAGTCAGGCTTAAATCCAAAGCACTGAAAGCAAACATTTGTCCCCTCTAATCAAGCTGCGACAACAGAGAGTGGGAAATGTCATTCATTTTGTGACAAGAGAAAGAGGAACAATCAAGCGACAGATGTTTTATTGATTGTTTTAAAGTGAGCTGGTAGAAATCTAGTGTGCTGTTCAAGGGCCCTGCAGCAGGGGGGACTTTTGGAATTCCTTTTCAGATCATTGCCGGCATGTGCAAATGTGTTGTTTACCAGCTGCAGAAAGGAGGGAGAAATAGCTGTTTTATCCATTCTGTTACTGTTTTGGAACTTGATTGTGCACACCAAGCTCTGACAAAACAGCGAGAATCAGTGCTTGAGTGGATGGAACCCAGTTTCCGGCATAAATAAAATGCACTGAAAGCATATTTGCTGTCATATTTCATGACTTCGGTAACTTAAATATCTGCATTCAAGCAGCCTGGTTGGTTGAGAGCGTTTTCACTGCATAGTGACAACTAAAAATGAGCAACAACTAGATGCTCAATCATCTTTGATGTAGTTTGTTTTGTGCAGGCTTCGCTGTAATCGTGCTTGTATATGAGTCACATGAAACCAGAGTAGCCTTGGCTCTGATGTGAGCTGATCCGTCAGGACGTCGCATTGCTTCCCTTCCCTTTCTTCTTCTGATCTTTTAATCATCCGTTGTCTTCATTTGAAAAGTGGCGACGCGCGGCCACACACAGCAGTAGTGCGACTTGATTTGTGATTGTGAACACGCTGATGAAACGAAACCTAAATGCCCCCATAGACTCGCAGTTATTTACAGCCGCAATCGTGCTGCACATATGTAAATGATCGTCTTATGCATGGGGGTATTAAATCTGAACACAGCTTCCCTCCCGTCACTATCAGAGTTGAGGCAATCTTTGTTGTTAATCTTCGAGTAACTTCTCCAGAACCCTCCACAGACGCCAAAAAAGATGACGTGCGCGTTGCTCTCCAGAACGGTAGCAGACAGCCCTCCTGCAGTGACAGACAAGCACAGACTAAACATGACAATGTTGATTGATTGGACTGTAGATCCTCAGCTCCCTGCCGGCACTGCATGTGCCCGCCCCCACCGTGTTAAGAAGTCACAATGTGCCACATTTCTGCAGACAAAACACGGAAAGTTCGCTAAACCAACAGCAGTCACCACCTGGTCTGAGAGAGAGAGAAAAAAAGAAGCTGGACAGGAGGGTTGCTGTGCCTCGCTGGAGCGTCTGACCTAATTGGAGCAATCGGAGATGGACACTCGCTGCCATCAATCACGACACCTCAGATGGATTTTGGAAGGATTTCAACAAGGGAGGAGGGACAGAGAAAGTCAGGTGTGCACTTGAATGTGTGTGCAGACTTCGAAGGCTGGGGGTCGAATTTGGGGCCTTGCCAAAGTTGGATTCTCCCTGGATGAAACCTGAGGCATTTGAAACAGCAGGCTGCAGAGTCGGCAGGCCTGGGTTTGGGGTCGTGGTATTTGCGGCGAGGGGTGGGGGGGCAGCTTGTCATCTGTAATGGAGGAATGTGGGGCCGTCTCGCTGGGGCAGGGTATTCCCTTTCATGCTGTGGTAAAAAGAAAAAGAAGGGCAGGAGGAGAGGGATGGGCTGGGTGGAGCTGGGCCTCTCTCTCAGACGTTTGAGGGGTGGACGTTGCGTTCCAGTGGCCTATTTTCAATTCCTAGAAACTCCAGACAGGCTGAACCCTCTCAAGGTAACGCTGCCGAACAACCTCCCGACTGACGGAGCAGAGCCCGAACCACATGCTCGCTGAACTCTTTCATGGCAGATTTAGTAAAACTAGTGCAGGCCGTTCAACTCTAATCAAGTTTAGTCAGACCTCATTAATCACATGTTGGCTAATCACACAAATTATGCATGCATTCCCTTTATTCTATTTTCAGTCTTATTGTCACTATTATTATCAAGAGGGTTTAAATTCCATCTTATTTCACATTAATTTTCTCTCTGTTTTTTGTTCCTTCTCCCTTTCTTATATGGATTTCATGCATTATTATTATTATTATTATTATTACATTCAGTCCAAACAGGCAAATCCAGACAACCGTACTAAAATGTGGTGAACTGCAATGAAAGTGACATTCTTGCAATCAGTCAAAAACAGCCTGACTACAGTAAATATTTAATCACATTAATTGAAGAATTTTTGATCCATTTGTTCAACCTCATGCAACCTTAAAAATACATCAAAATACTTCAGCATCTTTGCAGAAAATCTACAACGGTGTGACTAATGTGTGCTGATGATACAGTTCTTTTACTGTTTGCTAATTAGCATTTTCTGCAGATGAAAGAGAAAGACAGAGGGAATGAAAAGTGGTGGCTCCTTAACTTCATCAGTTCATTTTTGCTTTTTAAAAAGTATTTGTGCAGAAATTTGTCAGTCTTTGCTTTTCTGGAACACGACGTCCAACTTCTCCTCGCCTGTAACTTCAGTATCTCTAAAAACACACGTGCACGCAGTTTTCGCCACCGCAGCTGCCGCTGCTGCTGCTGCTGCTGCTGCTACGAGACAGCGGAGCAAAGCGCGGCCAAAGATCTCCGAGAGATGCCCCACAGATGTGGGCCCACATGTGTTTTTTGAAGGATGTGTAAGTATTGACAGCGAAGGATAAGCTCCAAATGTGGAATGCCATTAACAAGATCAATGCCTTCCTCTCTGAATATGGTATGTTTTCATGTTTTATGGTTTGAAGATGGAAGTGCTGATGTCGGGTTGAGCGCCAGCTTGGGGTTGGGTTCATCTGCGGTTCACTAAACTTGAGGCTTCCTCCTGTGCGAGCAGCTTGGCGTGACTCTCGTAGGTGTGTGTGTGTGCGTGTGTTTGCAAGTCTGTATGTGTTCGGCTGTGGGTGTGTGAAGTATCCAAACTGTGATTCACTGCTATCTGTTGATCCTTTGTATCTTGATATGCCCACTCTTTTTGTATCCTACACAACACTCACACACAGGCACACACCTTTCTCCTTTCACGCCGCTCTTTTATTCCTTCATGCTTGATTTTCCCTCCTCGCTTTAAATTGAACAGACAGGGGGACATACTGTATTTACACAATGAAATAATTAGGAACACTTTTTGGCACGTGTTTGGGGAAAAAGGGGGTCCATTCACAGTGGAGACCTGCTCTCACCACCTCTGCCCCCTGGCATCTGTCACCGACATCAAATGGAAAACTAAAAAAAACAAAAATACAACTGAGTTGTATTTATTTTGGTGTAATCATTAGGATTAAGCCGGTGCAGAAACGCATTAATTCCTAATCCTTCCCGTGTCCCCTCTCCCTATCCCAACTCCACCCTTGTTCCCCTCCACCTCTCCTTTCTCCTCCTCTGTCCTCCCTCCCTCTCTCCCCCTTGCTTTACAGCACCAAACGCTTTTAATTTGTCAGGGAGGGTTGGAGGAGTTCGGGGGGGTTAGTGAGAGGCACTCGTTCGGAGCAGCTTTGAGCCTCTGCCAAGCTCTCATTCGCATTGTGCTGCTTACAGCTGGGCTTGCCCTCCTTCCCTGCTCTCTCCCTCTTTCTCCTCTCTGTTCCTCGTCTCCCTTTCTTTCTCTTTTTTCCCCCCTTTCTCTTTTTTTTGTGTGCGCCCCTGTCTGCTTTACTTGATGGTTTCTGCTGTGGGGAGTTGGGGAGAAGAAGGGGGTCACTTGTCATGGGGCCAACTTTCGGGGTTTCCATCCCTTGTGTGTGGACACACACACACACACACACAAAAAGACACTCATGCACATACACAGGCACAAACACACACCAGTGGCAATAAACACCAGGGAGGCAAGACAGGGAGGAGGGACAAGGGTTGAGGGGAGAGACGGAAGGGGGGAAGAGGAAGGTGAAGGGGGCAACATGGCACACTCTTTTAAGGCAACCTCGCAGCTCTACTTTCACTTTCTCTCCCCTTTCCTCTTTCTTTGCCTCCTCACTTCTCTTTCAAGGTGTTTTTTTTTAGTTGCAGAAGTAGGAAGAGCAAAAACTAATAGCAAAACCGCAGGCCCTTATTATGTCAGAAATAAACAAAGACCCAGTCCACAAAAGACATGATCAATGGATGAAGAAGTGAGGGAAAGAATAAAAGAGGCAGGTTCAGAGATAGGAAGCGCGGGCGCTGCAGAAGAGAAGGCAGAGATGGAGAGAAAAGAGGGAGGCAGATGAAATGAGAGAGATAAAGAGGGGCAAAACGAGACAGGGAGGCAGCAGAGAAACTCCAATAAAGGCGCAGATCAGATAACGGCGTCTCTGAGGACTTCCAAATGTCCTTTTATCTCGGCAAGAAACGCTGATATTAAAAACCAGACTGAGATAGCGTGCCGTCATTTACTGCCTTTACCAAGTAGTGAGTTATCACTGTAAATTGGATCAGAAAATACTCATCGAGGCTCATCTCCAGCGCACTTAGTGACTAAAGTTTCCTCTTCCGACGTCTCATTGTAGCTGCTGCAAAGCCTCGAAGGGAAGAGGAGTGACACATTCGTTGGGTAAAAACCACACACTTAGTCAGGGCTTACTGACTCATCCTGTGGGCTGCTCTGCCAGTCAGGTTATCCCACAGTATCAGGTGTATGCACTGTTGGATGCCAGATGTCGCCTACGAACATGAAAGGCACATTTAGTTCTGTTTGAATGGAGAAGAATGGAGATGAATTCTTTCAGAATGGGAGATTATGTATGATTCAAAGCGCAGTTTACAGTCAGTGTTTGTGCTTTGTTGTTGGTTAACGGTCTAATAGGGGAGTAACGGCTGATTCACTGCTAACTGAAAGAGGCCAGCTTCTGAAAGCCCTCTTATGCGCCACGCTCTGTACTAGAAATGTAAATGTAGTCATTTTAACATCAATTTTCAGTTTTAGAGATTGGTTGGTTTACTGGAAGCGGATGGAACTTCCCAAAGCTGCATTTTAATTGTGTCAGAGGATATTTTATTGCTGGGAAAAAAGCTCACGCGACACACTGTGATTTACAAGAAGTGGTGTTGCATTGTCTCATATGTAAAAACAGAGCCAGGCCCGTGAACTTTGTCAAGCCGAAACTTCCCCTTTTCACGCAATCTTTATTGCTTTTCAGCACAAACTGCTAAACCAGATGACTAAGAAACGGGCGCGCCTGCCATCCAAACTAATCAAATCTTAAATGAAACATCTTCACAACCATCAGCTGGTCCAATGTGCAGAAGAGACAGAGAGAGAGAGAGAAATCACATTTAATTTGAATAACAAATGAATCCTTTTAGTGGGAGTGCTGCAATTTTCCTCAACGTGTGTGGATAATGATCTGACTTCCAGAGGGATCAGATTGAGTTAGGTTACATCACCATGACAACTTGGAGAGCAGGCAGCTGATAGGGTGGGAGAGTGACAGCAGGGAAAGATGTGACCAAAGTTTGGCCAGTCTTGTTTTTGGATGTCGTGACAATATGGAGCTTCATAGAGAATCACCTGTTGGTTTTTTTCCTTTCACTTAATTGATTTAATCCTCATGCACAGATCTTACTGATATTTCGCACTTATTTGTTCTGAATAAGAATAAGCACATTCATTTAATAATCTCTCATTATTTTCCAGCAGGCGCAGTGCTCGTATCGCTGGAAGTTGCATAAATGCATTGATGACATAGTGGGAATTCTTGTGTGACATAGCAGCAGCTTGCAAACGTAACCGCACAGAGGCCTATTCAGCTGCAACACACACACACACACACACACACACACACACACACACACATACACACAATGCAACACGTGGGGGGAGTTAAGTGAAACAATGTGCTCAGGATGTACTCAGCAGCAACACATATGTAAATTCTGGCTCGGCTGATCTCAGAGCAGCTCGGCCCTTCCTCGGCTCTCTTCTTCCAGCCCCTTTAAAGCGCAGGAGGAAACATGACCGGGCCGTGACTCCTCCAGGCTTACATTTCACTCTAATCGCCTGGGAAAACAGGAAATTGCGGTCTTGGAAAATGCAATGTTTATACTTAGGTCACATTTACACGAGCACCCCTCCCCCACCCCAACTCTCCTTTTGTTATTTAATTTTCCCATTTTTCCTCCTCTTTGATCTTTGCTGATGTTCTGATTTGTTTTTTTGACGTGTCTGGTGTAATTGGAACAGCAGCCCATTTGTTACTGCCGCACTGAAGTTGTTGTAAACCTGATTTAAAGGGCAATGCCGTGGCCTTGATTACTGCAGTTGCATCTAACAGCGACGGCAACTTTGCAGAGGAAATCTAATTATCCGAGCTGACTGTGCCTCTAAATGAGTTAAAACACAACTGTTCCACAACTTGAGCAAACGGAAACCTAAAAGACAATAAAACACGAGGAGACTGATGCTGCAGTTACATTTGCCAGCAGAACACCATTCAAAGTGCTCAGCTTTACTGTCATAGTTTTCATCCTCTCGAGTTTTATGCTTCCACAAAGGGCTTGAACCGCCGTGGTCAGATCTGGCATCCATCCAGTCATGTGCTTGCTCCGCTCTCTGCCACTCCGCCCTTCACTCTTCTGCAATCTCCGCAAAACCCACTTGATAGTTTACTCTCAGTTCCCTTTTGTTCTCTGCGTGTGTGAAGCTCACACGCATATGCACGTTTTAATTTCCTCACCTACGTCGGGGTCCGTACCTCCGCCCTGGTCCAACCTGTAACACTACCTGCACGGCTTCCTGATCCTCGCCATCAATCATGGCGCTCCCTTCCTCTCCACAGCTTTCACACTGGCCTCAAGCCCTTACTCCCCATTTCATGGATCACGGACCTCCTGCATTCTTCTATGCACTGTTGTGTGTGTGTGTGTGTGTGTGTGTGTGTGTGTGTGTGTGTGTGTGTGTGTGTGTGTGTGTGTGAGTGTTTGCGTGAATGATGGGGAACAGACAGAGAGAATCGTAACTTGATCTCGGGACGTCTTGAGTGCCTCGTCTCTGCTCCGTTCTCCTTGAAGGGATGTGAATGGCAGGCAGGTGAACACACCTGGAGCCCTGCGGCACCACGTGCACACAAACACGCACATTCCCAGGCCTGCTCTAATGCCTGCCTTAAAGCCCCGCAGTCAAGGGCCAAGCCTCTTTGGTGTCTCTCTTACAGGGTTGTGAAGTGTTGACAGTTGCACATTATGGAGACAAATTGAGTGCCCTGAGCTTGGTGCGTCTCCAGACGTGTTAGATGGATGTTTAATCTACATGGAACCTCAGACTTCTCTGGAGAAATCCCTGTAGTCTGGGCTCACAGCGTGCTCCTCTGACAGTTGAGGAAACTCATAGAAAAAGCATACGTGCGACAGAAAATACCAAAAGTGATGTGGATCAAAGAAATGACAGAGCAAACAGGATCTGCAAAGCTTTAGGTCTGTTAAAATAACGTCAGTCATTACTGTAACACTGGGACTATTTTGGCACGGGAAATTGAATCTCTGGAAGTTATTTTTGGAGAAGATTTGCTGCTGCTGTCTGCAGAGCTGAAGTGGCGGGATACACGGCGGTCAGGTGGTCCCCTCAGATTTGCATTTAAATACAGAGAAATTTTTAGCGTTGGCGGCAGGAGGGCAGACGGGGGTTAAGTGGTCGCACTGAGTTGGTTTACCCAGCAAGCCTTGATTTAGTCTGTGGCGAAGGGCAAAGCTATCATTAGGAACTCACCAGGCTCACCACCGCTACACGCTGATAATATACCCATCTGGTGCAGTCTGCTGGAGAAGAGCAGCCTGGACGATGAAAGTTTGTTCCAACTTTTTCACAGCAGCGATAATCCTCCATTAGCTTCTGTCCGTGTGGAGAGAAAAGAAAAGCTCCTGAAGCATGTCTGCTGGGGTTGTTATGCTTCGCAGTTTGTATGATATCTTCAAATTGAGCTCCTTTTTCATTATAATTTGGTTTGAGTTGGTCACCACACAGCATTTTACCGCTGTCTTGTGAAAACTGTATCTCCAAAACATCAATTTTTCACAAGATAAACAGCCTTGTTGCCAATGTATGACAATGCATCTTTCAGCAAACTCAATTGATTTTTAATTAAATGATTTATTCAGTTTAAGAAGAATCATTCTCTTCTCCTAATTCCTCAGCTGAACTGAAAAATTCAAGACTGCCAGATGTGCATGTGTATGTTCTTGCATGAATAATTTCTTATCATTCTTATTTCTTATTATTTTATTTCTGTATTGTACATGTAAAGTATATGTATAAGCATGTGTGTATCAGGGGACAGATGGGTGGATTAAAATTTATTTTCTTTATTTTACTGTCATGTGAGATAATTTTGCACCAAAACATGTTTTATTCTATAAAATGCAAGTTGCATCGCTGAACCCACATATTCCAAACAAATGAACACAAATAAAAACTCCACAACTAAATATTAACACAGTGTTGTCAGTGAGAAGAAAATGAACCTCCTCTGTATTGTGATTAGTTATTTTTCCCAAACTCTTGAATTAGCTGGCCCACCTAAATATTTTATAACGAAATAACCAACTCAATCTTCCCGATCTTTGCTTAAAAAGTCTACTTCTATTATATATTAGCTTAGCAAAATCATTACAAAATTACTTACAAAAAGTAAATGAGAATAATATAATGTTAGCTTGAATTCCTTACCTTTCTGTTTGCTTTGGCCCGTTGGCCTGATCATTACTCAGTCAGTGTGGTATGCTCTTGTATCACACAGCTTCACACTGTATCAGGCTTGTGCTGCTCTGTTTCTGGGCCTCCAGTCCTGTGACGTGATTATATGTGCCTCTATGTATCTGTGTTTCTTTAATAACTTAAGCATCTTACAGCTATTTTAGAAATCACAGCATTAATCTTTAATGTCCTCTCTAATCCGGTGATGCTGGATTCAAGAATTATACACCACTCGATCATTCACAGGGCCGCTGAGGCCCGACCAAGGCATAAGAGATGTGGTAGCTAAAAATCCTGATTTGTGATGAATCAAGACATTTATACAGCTTTGTTAAAAATTTTTAAAAAGTCAGTCTATTTATAGTCAGAGCCACTTATGGTTTCACAATTAGCACGCTGCATCTATAGTGGTAGCACATGTAATTAGCAGAGCGCGTGTGTGTGTTTGTGTGTGTATGCTGAAGGAAATGGAAGACAAGTGGTGAGCTGTTTCCTGCCCCTTAGCACCTCTCTGCCTTTGTCTTGCATTTTAAGAGGGGTTCAACCTCATTGTCGACAATAAACACTACAAAAGGGACTTACCACGGCCCTCCCTTGACACCCACCCACACACACAACGAACCTCAAATGGCGTAATTTGAATTTAAATAGAAGTGTACAGTATTGTGCACTGGTGAGTAAAGTGCATCATCCATTAGTGAGGACATCCTCAGGTCTCCTTTAAATAACCCTGTGCTCTGCCTCGGCTGCGCCGGCTTTGTTAGGAGATGACAGGACAACAATGAGAAAATTATCACAATCCTCATTCAGATTTTTTTTCCCCTCCACTTTGCTCGCTTAATATTAGATTGTATAAAAATAATTAACCGGGCCTGGAAAAATTAAACAGTAGTCTCTTTGGAGATGAAGTTTAGGCCCAAGCTTTGACAGTTACAGAGCTATACCAGGGATTTTACACATTTTAGCCTGTAACAAATCACATATAATATACATTATCACTGACTTAAACCTTGAAATATTTGTCTTGAAACTTGCATGAGATTGAGTTAATCCATCACAATGAGCAAACCCTTTTTAATCAAAGAAAAGCTGTAAAATAATTCTGCTTGTGGGTGTTAATGTCACATTACAAACAAGAAGGCAAAGGATCATCTGGGAAAGAGTCATGGAATTTCATGCATGATAAAAGTTGTGTATTGGATCATACTTAAATGCAGCCAAAGTTTTCAAAATGGCCCAAATATGCACAACCGCTTAACTACGCAATGATAACACAAGTGACAACAATGTCGATGAAAGCTTGTTTATTGTCAAGTTTCACCTCTCAGCAGGTTTGATTTTCACACCGTAGACGTGGAGTGACTAGAAGCAAGCAGCTGCGAAGACGGCAGGAAATCAATGTAAAAACTTACAGTGTGCTTTGATCGGCGGCAGAAACGTTCAAAACAATCATTTGTCATTTTTGAAATATGCTTATTTGCTTTCTTGACACATTGTGGTTTTGCAGGGGGTTATGTGCTTGACAATTTGTCAGCCCGGGACAGTGACCTCCTGGAGTTTTGTCGTCGCCACGAGGTTGCCAGACAACCAGCAAAAACTCCACAAAGTTACGGCACCCGGCCAAGAAATAGTCAGTAGTCACATTACCCCCATAAAACCACAATGTGATGTTTTCACACTGTTTTTTTGTTCGGATTGCACAAACTGCAATGTTTTAAGTAGTTTAGTCGAGAGACCAGTGAACAGTGGGGCTGATATTCAGAAAATAAAATGATAAAGCACAGAATTACATGCAGGGATGAGAAATGTTGGACCTGAACCCAACCAGGAGACACAAACCCAAAGTCTGTGCCATACCAAATGTAGTATTTGTAGCCTTCACCACTGTGCCTGGCCACGACTCCTAATCCATCCACGTTGCCAAGGAAGTTGGTTATTCCTGTCTTGCTGATTGAAACAGCTGCCACAGTGATGGATGACAAACATGTTGTGTTTAAAATCAGCTTTGTAGTTTTGTTGCATCTAGCGTAATAACAGGACAGATGACTATATAAAATGTGGATCCAAGCCTGTAGGGGCCCAAGATCAGGTCTGGGGTCCTCAGGCTTGGTTAGTCAAGGAGGGTTGAAGACCTCTGTTTTGCAGTTTTTAAATCTAGTGGTGATTTATTTTACATCAGTTAGCAAAGATTCGTTTGCCAGAGCATTAAAGCAGCTCGGAGTGTGGCAGCGCCTGTGGCATCATGAGCATGTCAGTGTCAGTGTTTGTGTTATTGCTCTCTGCAGCGACAACACACAACAGTCTCTCTAGCAGTTAACATCACCATGACAACAACGTCACCGAGAAAAAAACCCCCACACTCATCTGGGGACAGGATGACAGAGAATGATCCCCAGGCACACTGTATATTTAACATCATGATCAACTTATTGATCAATAGAAAATGTATTTCAAATTAAAAAATGTGACACTCATAACAGATTGGAGCCTATTCACAACTTAAAAATTATTTAGGCCTAATTAGCCTGTTATTCTTTAATATTTCACTTTCAAACAAAATTAATGTTTATGAGCCTATGTGAACAGACTACTAAAAAACATATAAAATCCATAATGATAATAAGATACTGTTCTAGTAAAGGCCTCCACAAAGGAGGCAGTTGGTGCTCCCAAAACCCACAGTTCAACAACCAATGAGTGTGTCCTTAACGCAACAGAAAACTCCTCTTCGGGATCCCGGGAAGCAAACAAAAATAGTCAGTTTGAGACTGAGTACAACAGTTGGCCAACAAAAATAAACCCAAGTGACACCTCCTGCAGCTAATGTACCAGCTTTGCGGTTCTCCCTGACAAACTGCAGGTGAATTATGAATTCTGGACTTTTTGGCTCGTTGTCAGGGGTTGGCAAACTGATCACCCTCAGAACTGACTGGACTTGCATTTTCTTAATCGACTTGCCATCCGGACTTTGAGAAGCCCTGGGCTAGGACATGTAAACCACCAGAGTGGTGACGGTTTGACAGTTCAGTGTCTTTACAAATTGCTGGATTTTGTTCGAGACTTGGATCCTTTAAGTGTTGAAACCCTGCTCTGAGTTACATTCTGCTTTTGTCTTCTTTTCACACATCCAGAATATTTGCAGTTCAAGGGCAAATGATTTACAATACCAGAGAGTACACAGCTGTCTTCAACTACAAATGAAAAAGACCAGCTTCAGTTTCTACCCACCGTCCAAAAACCGAAAACAGATTTTCAGTATACGGCCCTTTGTTTGAAAGAACGACTGCACTGCATCACATCAGCACTTGGACAGTGTCCTCCATATTCTGATCAGTTGTCCATAAGCCTGCAACATGTGTAGAGACATCTAACTAACTCTCCGCTGCAGCAGGAACCCGACTCTCCTGGACTGACGTTGTGTAGCTAAAATAATGTCAGGGACAGGAAAAAGCTGTTGTGTTATCTTGTCAAAGCACGGGGGCCATGCAACAATGGCCAAACACGTCCGCTGCCAAGGGAAGCGTTTTATACGTAAATTGGGGGCCGATGACATATATTTGATGACCGGCAACAGTTTGAACTATGAGCCTGACACTTCAAAGGGATCGGGTTTCCTCACAAGTTTATTTCCAGTTCCTCTCTGCAACGAGTTTTTAGTGGTGTGGGCTTGGCTGAGGGAGAAAGGGAAGGAGAGGGAGATTTCACACAAGGGGACGGACAGATGTATGCGGGCTTGCTCACGCACATGCACGCACACACACACACACACACACACAAACACCCACACACACACAGACACATGAGAGCTTAGACAGAGTGCTTGCACTTCAAACAAATGGGACTTCATCAGTGTACATCAGTAATGGTTCCAGGCTGCCCCAACAGTCCTAATAATTTCCAGAGGGAGGCACAGAGCGAGAGACAGTTTTTTATTTTAGCTAAACTCTCAGTTGCAAGCAAAATTATCTTGAGCAAATGAAACATTAAAGCACATTGTAGGATAAATGCCAGCCTGCTAGTAGAGACATGTGAAGGACAGGACAGAGGTTAGAAAAAGCTGTGCTTTTATTCACCGTATGCACTTTCACATTCTGCACGACTTACAATAAAAACGCTGTGTTTTCAACATCATGAACTACTCCCTCAGCATGTTTTGTGTACATTCAACCTGTGCAGGATGCAAGGTATAAACATAATCCTCAGTGACTACAATCTAACCTCACAGTAAGTCAGGTAAGTCATGCAAACAAAGTTCAGGAGGGGTTACATTCAAGAAACCGCAGAGGACCTTTTGTTGCAAACAGCTGGCTGTGTGATTTGGAACAAGGTTTGCCTTGAATAGCGATATTTCATCTGAAGTGATCCGACTAAAGCCAAGATGTCCTTTTCTTTATGTCCAAAACAAACACAGCGTTTGTTGTGCCTAGGAGAGTTAATGTGGTGTGGATATCCAGCGCAGAATCTCTGTATTTAGAATCAAGCGAAGCTGAAAATGGCCAGGTGCCGTAGACAAAAGAAAAACAAAAGACGAGTGATCGGTTGGGTCAACGTAGGGTGCTGCAAAGAAAGTGATAATGTTTGTGCACCTGTGGAAAATCTGTTGTGAGGAACACAGTGTGATCTCAATTTTTAAGAAAAAAAAAGTGTGGGAAGTTCTCTCACTTTTATCTTTTTTTAAAAAACCAGACTGGCCAGAGAGGACGGCACGGGACAAGTCTGGCAAGATTCAAAGCCATCAGGGGAGTGTGTGCAGCTCCAGAACCTGTGGATTGAACCACTTAACTATCTGAGCAGAATGTGTGTCCTTAACATTGTGAAGACAGGAAAGACCCACATACAGGATACAAAAGGAAAAAAAGATGATTTGGCTCCTCTCGAAGTCTACTCCCTAACTGGAGAAAAGGCAGGATTGAATGAAATCCAAAAGCAGAAACAAGAGGAAAAAGGCTATTTTTTCCCCTCGCAGATAACAAGGATAAATGGATGGATTGTTTCACAGACACAAATGGACAGATTTGAGAGAGAAAGAGACCATGTGTGGTGACAGTTGGTCCCATCATGTGACGCCCCCTTGGCAGACCAGTGGGATCTGGGCGTGCTGGTTGGCTGGTTGTCATCGCTAGGCCACGCCTGATTGGACAATGGTCAACGACACAGCCACACCCCTCTGTGGGGAAACTAATCTCTAGGTAGCAGGTCCACAAGATAGAAGAAAGAAGTGTGTGTGTGTGTGTGTGTGAGAGAGAGAGAGAGAGAGAGAGGGATGAGACCACTAATCTACACTCACAACAGAGCCAGTTCATGGTTGCAGTGGAAACTTCCCTATCTGCACACACAGTGACACATGAATGCACTATCTTCTACACCACCCACCTTTCCTGTTGTTACACACAATCTCTTCCTCTTCTCTCACTACTGTATTTACACACACGCACACACACATGCCCACACAGTGCTGGTGAAACTACCCTGTGTGGGAAATCTACCTGTAACATAGATTCCCTGTGATCATTTAGGTCACTTCCCAGTGACCTTCCACCACAAACATCTGACAAACGACGCGTTTCCATTATATAATACTAATGAAGTTTATGAGCCGCCACCGGCCCTGACATCCTCGTGGTGTTCCAGCTGACACAGTTTGTGGTTGCAGCTTCACGGCCTCAACATTTCAAACATAGACCAGTTCACGATTGTAAGATATTACTTACCTTGGAATGTGGAAACAGCTCCGCTGCCAGCGAGAAGCGAAAGACTCAGAACAGAGGGAGAATTCATAGCAATCTGCCACGAGAAAAAAAACGTGAGTGTTGTGGAACAATGGTAGCAGCCGGTGAGCTGTGTTTAAGGTGATGTGCCATTCTGGGAAGAAATAAACACAACGTCTTTGATGCACTGCAGCTCAGCTGTCGTGTCTGTTCCTGTTTTTCCAGGTTTGATTTCAGTCCAGCCCGGCCGTCCTCTTTTATTCTTCAATGCCTTTTAATAAATCCTTTATTTTTTAATCTCTGTCCTTCTGAGCACCAAAAAAAGCCCACTTGATGGAAATTTGCAAAATGTCAGCATCATTTTAGTCGCTTGTTTTTAACCTTTGCCAAACAAATAGATCTGCAAGTGCATGTTACAGTTTTTTTTCTCCTACTCAGATCGACCTAAGGTTTCCCTCAATTAAAGAAAGTGTGTACAATTACATTACACACAACAGTGTAATCAAGGAAAAAACATCATGTGTGTTTTACACATTAAAAGAACGTTGCACATCTCTGGGAAAGTTTGATTATTATTAGCGACAGAGCCCTTAAAAACATGACCAGCATGCATTATTAAGTTCACCTTTTACAGTGAACGCTTGCGTGGAAAATTTTTTTTTTTGGTTGATTGGTTCACTCGGTTTCACAGAGATAATCAGTCACGGTTTGTGCTGTTAGGGAGCAAGTGCAGTTCACTAAGACAAATTAAAGGGAATTACCTTTAATAACAGAGACAGAATACACAGGTAATGTGGGGAATTCATCTATATTGTGATTTAAAAGGGAGCTGGTTAGAAATTAAAAAAGAAATGCTGCTTAAAGATGCAAACTTTATGTTTTCTTACTATCTAGAATGAATACAAACACAGTGTAACATAACGAAGCATCGTCCCACTGTACTTGGGCCAAATGTAAGAAGACATAAGGTTTTGTTTGGAAGTGACTTATAACGCAGAAATAACTTTGGCGTGCCAGTGAGGAACAGACGTCCACTGTCTTCCTCTTTCTCATCCACAACTCCCACTTTCCTTATCTCTATCGCCTTCTCTCCGCCCATTATACGGGAACTGCGTGTCGAGCCTGTCACACACTCTGTGACATGTTGACTGTGGCTGCTTATCTGGCTTGCTTGTGAAATTGGCCACGATGCTCCAATGATGTGGTCGGACAAGCTGGCTGTACAAAAGGCAGGCAGCGGGAGAGAGACAGAGAGTCAGAGAGAGGAAGCCTATTTCCTGAGAGGAATATTGATCTGATCATCTCTTCCTCCCTTCCTCTAGCTCCGGCTCCTTCTCTCAGAGAAAGCGGTGGAGTGACAAAGACAGCGGAGAGGATGGAGGGTGAAGGAGGCAGAGAGAAAGAGACAGATTAGGGGGTGATGGCGCCACAGCAATGTTCTCTCTGCTGGGCCCACAGTTCAGTGCTTTACGGCAATGGCACGGGGAACAGATTAATAATATATCCACACAATCTCTCAAGTGGTGTGGCTCCCAAGCACTCCATTATAACCACAAGTGCACAAGCTGCAGTAAAGCACTTTAGTCAGCAAGCCCTCAAAATGCTCTATCTGTCCATCTGAAACACATACCCCTCGTGCTCAAGTTCATCACTATCAATCACATGCTATTAGGCCCGAGGAAAAAAAAGCCACAACTGATAAAACCCTCACCGAAGTACATCTTAATTGATGCTTCCATATCCATCCTTCATATCCCTGTGGTGCAGTGCTGACGTGATCTACAAGCTCATCAGGAGGAAATTAACCAGCTCAACAGGCCGTGTATCGTCCAGTGAGACCAACCAAATAAATATCCTCAGCCATCTGACCGATCGCATTACAGCACCCGGCCCATTATCGCTTACTCTCCTCTGGATTCCTCTGGGAGGTTTGTGTGGTGAACATTTTAGTGGTGCAGGGGCGGCTAATGCGCAATCTCAACAATCTACCTCCAACTGAACTTCATTCATTTTTGTTAAGAAATCAGTATACACGTGCTCGGTGTTTGTTTTGAAGTTTGCAGCCTACATATGTATCAAAACTGTGGTCACCAAAAAGAAGAAATGTAGGTGTTATTTGTTTGTTAGTCGTTCTTCATTAGTGTTCTCCGGATGCCATGAGGTTTTGGTACCTTTGGCATCTTTAGTAAGTTGCTTCTGGTAATTTTATTGGTGCAATATTGGTGCAAATGTTACTTACATTGTGTGATGGAGTCCCGAGGGTACAGAACTACTCGCTGCTATGAGTTTTGATCCATTTGCCATCATGGCCATCACCTCAACTGGACCCAAGAAAGAGAGGCAGCTAATGCTAAGTAGATGCCTCCGCTGAATAAGGACGAACACAGCACTGAGTGTGCATAGACGTCCAAAGACTCAACAGGTGTCATGAATGAAATGCAGGCCTACCATCCAGTGGCAATCAATGCTAACGTTAGCAAGTTTGGCTGACTAGCTTCCGCTTTGCAAAATGGAGACTCGTCATCTGGGCGTGCTAGCATCCCCTTTCTGAGTGGGATGCAAAAAAATGCTCAAGCATGATGGGTGCCTGCAGATGCTGAATGTCACGAAGGGATAATGGTAGATAATCAATGGTATGTGGGCTTGTTTGAAAAGGGAAAAAATGCCTTGTATGAATGCTGGTAGGCTATGCAGGAATATGACATGCTCCAGTCAGAAGTGCACCATGGAACTTGGTAATGTGTCTACTGGAAATGTTGGATGTCAGTCAATTACTGAAAAAACTCCCACACAGAGGCTTAAAACTCTCATCTTCCACAAATATGTCCAATAATGTTTTTCTCTTCTTTTAAAAAATCCCCACAGTATCGTTTTAATTCCTCTTTTTTTTTCTTTTTTTTTTGAAGAATTGAGATTCAATTTTAAGTGCAGATTTGGTGAAAACAAATGTTAAGACTTGCAGCCCATCATCCATTTAATACGTCCACTTTGGATGCTGCTTCATTTTTCACATTTCCACTTCAGGGTCGTCCAGAGTGCTCATGCATGTAAAAAATGTGGCTCACATGGTGATGATTTATCTCACTCAGGTAGATACGAGTCAGCTGAACTAAAGTTTCCAGATGAAAAATCACCTAAGATTTCCTGTTTTTGATTGCTGTGTGCACCATAATTTAATTAGCCTGAGGGTTTAGATGTAACAGGGATCCACCATGTGTGACAGCACAACTTAGTATATACTATACTGAATTCTCCAAAACTTCCTCACGATAGGCTGCAGAACAGGATAATAAGACCCTACAGGTTTATGAGCATTGTTGTTGGGGCCCGTCCTCCCTGCCGTCACCACCCTTCGCCCACTGAAGCCTGCCTGAAAACCTGAGCCTGTCCCCCTGCTGCCATTGGCATGCATGCTGCTAACCTGTAAACAATTCATGAGGGCCCTCTCCATATTTCATGGGGCGGAAATGGATGTTTCATGTCAGGAGTGAGGGAGAGTAGTGAGGGGAGAGACAAAGCAACAAGATTGAACGAGGGACCGGCGATGAGAGCTAAAGCAAAGAAACGCGACAGGAGAAAGAGAGGACGAGTGAAATGGGAGGGAGGGGCTGCAGAAAGTGAGAGGAAACTGAAGAATCTGTGCAATCTGTGCCATGGAATCCCTCACAGCTCATCTCAGATCTCTCCACAATTAACTTCCACCTCACCTCATTCATTCATTGGCCTGCCCTTGACAGGATGTGGAGCTTCTTGGACTCATTGACACCGCTGGCTGCAGGAAGAGAGAGGACGGCGGAGGAGAGCGGGGATGAAACAACGGCCGCGAGGGGAGGAAGAAAGAGAAGAAGAAAGGCGGAGATGGAGAAGGAGAGAGACAGAGAGTCACACAATCACTCGGCTCGGCTAATGAATGTACGGCGGCGGGTGGCGGCTCCTCCACAGGGAGCTGCCCTCATAACCGGCAGGGCCTGGCTGGGTGTAGTAATTGAAAGTAATGATAATTAATATCATCGGCATAATCACCATTCGTTATTACAGAGAGGATGTTTATGGCTTCCTCTGAAAGGGAGAAATAAGGCACAGTTTGTTCAAAAGAAGGGAATCTCATTAACCTTTTAGCTTTCCTAATCTTGTTTAATATCGGGGGGAGAGAGAGAAGTGCTGAGTGTTTTGCAGGAGTGGCTGGGTTATTATTTAGAAAGATTAAAAAAAATAACATTAATTCATATTCCAGCGCTTTTCCTCTCTGTCGAACCGAAAATTGATGTTAAATCTGGATAAATTGGGTTTGATTTCATGGATAACAAGTTGGGATTAACACACACGAGACTCCTCTGCATCAGTGGAATATGCATTTTCAGATATAGGCAGCCGTAACATCATACAGCGGAGCATTTGAGAGGCAAATCATGGTAGTCAAATATGGGAGATAAGCAGCGGGCTATGACCAGGAACAAAGTAGGTCCTCAATTTATGGTGGCTTCTGGCCGGTCATGTATCAGCCCCACTAATGTCTGAGTCTCTGTGGATTCAAAAGGAGAATGTCAAACTTAGTGCAGAATAAGGGAATGCATATCATGAATACATTTCCATTTGTTTTGAGTCAGATATATTACATGTTACCATGGGAAACATGGCGACTGATTAGTACCATTATGAAATCAGTGGAATGTGATATGGGCTGAACTGGTAGAGTTAGCACATGTAAGCAATCGGGCTACCTTCGCGGCCACATGTGCTGTGTTTTTCACCACATTCATCCTTCACCGCTGTGCACGAGGAAGACGCGCTGCTATGTGAATGGTATCCCACGGAGAAGATTGCACTCAGGGATGACAAGCTTGAATCCAGCATACAAAAAAAAACAAACAAAAAAAACACCTTTCTCCCCCACGTACCCTCTTTAAAAAAAACCTATAGTTATTCAGTTAGTTCAAGTACAATTACATGCCTTTCAATTGCAAATCAGAGCAGAGCTGCGAATCCGAATAGACAATCAAGCAAGGTCGCTTCCAAAAACACAAGCCTCGCGCTAAGCCAACTCCAGCCTATTAGGGAAGGGACATATGTAGCTAAATTACACCGTGCACCCAGGGGATATGGAAATGAGCAGGACCTCCCGCATGACTTACCTTCTTTTTTTTTATCATGCAAACCATGTTGGTGTGATAAGCCTTGTGTGGAAAAGCACAGGGATACTGGCTCACCGTGTGCAAGCGAATCTCTTTTGTCAGAAGGGTTATCAAATGCTTTCCTAACAACCAACAGTCTTTGGTAATGCAGAAGGATTCGTTACATTGTTGCAAAAACAGCAGCTGGATTAAAAATAAGGCTTTTAAAATGGTCACTGCGGACAGTGGAGAGAGCGGTTGCTTTGGGCAGGACCACCAACTCAGTTCTTACTGTGCAAAATGAGAAAAAAGTCATAGTTATTGCAATCATCATCCCATCATGAGCTTTTTTAAAGACATGTGTAACTGATTTCAAATATACAGTCATTTGTTTCTGCACAAAAGTGGCTTCTCCTGCACTTTGAATTACACCTCTCCTTCTAATTGGTGGAAGGGCTTCTTCGAATAATTAGATATTGATGTGTATCGATTTGCCATAAGTGCAGAGATGAAGGGGAAACCCACAAGTAGCTGCTTTTCCTCAGTTGTTTGTACCGTTTTTCGTTTTCTTTCTCTGAGCCACCTCCCTTTTTTAGCCTCTATTTTCAACATCTCTATCCTAACCCAAACCCTCTCTGTGTCTTTCATTCTCGCTCATTTCTCCTGAAAGCTCACACCCTCTCTTTCTCCCTCGCTCTCAGACCACCCAGACTGCCGTCCCTGTGTGCTCCAGCTGTTCCCCTGCTGTGGCTTGAGTTTGTGTTACTTTGTTTCCGCATGGCTACGACTGAGGCAGCCCCCACCGCGACCCATCCAACCCTGCCTCTTTCTCCCCTGCTCCGTTCTTCCCCACGTCCTTTTCCTCTCTCTGCTCATGCCCTCAAAGAATCGGAGAGGGATGGCTTTTGTGTCCAGTGCAGGTGTCCCGGGTGGGTGAAAAGGGGTGCAGAGGCTGTGGCTGCCTACCATCGGGGGGGAGGGAGATTATTCAGCCTGGGATCCCCCACCTGTGGCAGGTCTTGACCCACATGAGTCAGCCAGTCACTCCTGGGCTATAGAACCTTTGTGGCTGAATGCTATTACTCTCTGTATGGCTAGATACACACAAGGGACCTGGCAACGCTACAGCGCTGCTTGTTCCTCATGAGTGATTCATGCTTAGCTACTCATCCCCACCGTACTCCAGTCCAGACTGGTTTGAGGTGAGAAAGGGGAACACGAGTGTTGAATGATGTTAAACCGAACAGGGAAACTGGACTTACAGTGAAATGGATGAGTAAATACAGATGGCAGGAAGATCGTTCATTAATGAGGACCACATGGTGACGTTGTTGCAACCCCGATTCCAAAAAAAGTTGGGACGCTGTGTAAAACACAACTAAAACAGAATGTGATAACTTGCTAATTGACATATGCTAAATTGAAAACAGTACAAAGACGATATAGTTAATGTTTCATCTCATCAGCTTCATTGATTTTTGTAAATATCTGCTTATTCTGAATTTGATGCAGCAACATGTTTCAAACAAGTTGGGACAGGATCAACAAAAGACTGGGAAAGATGTGAAAATGTTCCAAAAACACCTGTTTGGATCATTTTACAGGTAAACAGGTTGATTGGTAACAGGTGACAGTGTCATGATTGAGTATGAAAGGAGCATCCTGGAAAGTCACAGTCGTTCAACTTATGATTGTAGGAGGGATATTAGCTCATGGGCTTGGGAACAGTTTGTAACAGTTTTATTCATGGTTTTCCAAAGCATTTTCCATGTGAGGTAAAACAGAAGCACAAATTGAAACGTGAAAATAGACGTTTGGTCATGTTAAATGTTGTTTTTTAAATGGGAAATCTTCTTATTTTTTATGTGTGTTACATCATGGGAAAAATGTTCCTGACTTTCTTTCTCCTTCACGTAACTGAAGCAACATCACCAGGAAGCGTAATGGGGTCTTTTAAAGACAGGAACAAATCCATGAAAACTTTGATGTGGTGAGTGACCTGACCACCATCGAGACTGTTTAAGCATTTTAAAAGCGTACAATAACATCCAGACCAGACATGTGTTTGTTCTCAAAGTCTGCAGTTTGCCGGGTTAGGCTTGCGGTTGCCAGGTGAGCTCGGGGAGCTCTGCCTCATTAGTGAAACACAACAACAGCCTTGGGGGCAAAAATAAGGGCGAGTCATCCCTCTGCTCTGATCTTCAGGCAGTTTTGCATTTATCTTGCAGATGGGTCAACTTAGGGCACGGTGAAGACTGTGCCGATCCTAGTTACATGCCCTGAGGACAGCTTCACCCTGGAGCCTGAGGGTGTGGATATTCCTCCTGTTGGTCCTGTCATGCCACACCACAGCTCAGGAAGTGAGGTATCCAATGTGTGAATTGAATCAGAAAGAACCACTGCCAAAGGGGTTTTTCAAATCTAGCTTGTAGTTAAGGTTCAACCGAGCCTCTGCCTCCGTCTCACCCTCACTGTTGTGTTTATATTTGACAAACCTGATACGAGTCTACGCCGATGGTGCTGGTTTTGTTTCTGCAGGGGATTTCTCATGCTGAAGGTGTCCAATTATCCACGGTAGTTGAGTGGGGACTCTCAAGTCCCCTCAGAAATGGAGGTGTGCGTCTGTGTGTGTGTGTGTGTGTGTGTCGGGGGGGTTGTCGAAAAATAAATTGTGTTTGTGATCTCAGCGAATCCCTGAACAGCGAAGAGGGAGAGGGTGGGGGGTGGCTGTGGAGAAGGTTAACCTCACTTTAATGAGAGTTCTTATAGGATTCAAATTTCAGAGGAGTAATTCAAAGCCACCATGACCTCCAGCTTGTCTACCATCATGGGCACCGGGGCAAGCACGTAACACTGAATTTAGCAAAAATAACCGTAAACCAGGATAAAAACCCAGCCTCAGGGCAAACCTGCTGCAAAACGTGTTAATCTTAAACTTCATGCAAACAGTTAAACTTTAAAGTCAAGTTAAATGTTAATGAAGAATAAAGGTCTTAAAATAAGACAAGGATTCCTCTTCCTCTGGCACCAAGGAGCTTCCCCAAAAGGGTGTAACATGAGCAGAGATTCCTGCACTTCCTCTTAAATGTAATTTTTAATTCAACCTCACTCTGTCTTTTTAATTGTTGAAAATTCTCAAAACAAGCACATTTCCTCCTCCTTCCATTTCCTCTCTTTCTTTTAGGCTGCTATTCAACATCCCATGTGCTCGTGTGACTTGGAGTTTCAACGGCCTGCGAGAAGAGGAGAGAATTGTATAAGCCATGATTTTTACTGCTTCCTTATCCACCCCACCCCCTGCCAGCACTGAGGCTCGCTTGTTGCTGTCCCTCAGTATCACGCTCAGCAAGTTAATTCCAACCCTCCCCACACATACCTCCCTGCCCCTCTTATTGAACAATAAACATCATTTTATGACCCTGTAGACGATAAGTACAGAAGAATAAAAGATCAGGACTATTCATCCTGCAAATGCCAGGGAGCAAACGCCACGCTTCTTCATTCTATTCCACTGCAATGCTAACGTTAATGAAAACATCTCAGCGTCAAGGAACTTTTGACTGCAAGATTAAAAGCTTCTTCTGTTTGAGGTGTTCTAGAAATTCTGTCAAAAGCACGCTAATATCTACTTAAACGCAGAGATAGATTAATGATTTGAACTTGATTCATCGCATGAATGAAAGAATTGTTGTCAAAGATTGAGTAAGTTCAGGGGAACTGAGGAGAGATGAAAACATCAGGTCATTGCTGAACCCAGAGGAAGCTTCTTCTTAAAGGGGAGGCAGCGCTTGCTTTAAAAAAAAAACCAAACCCTTTAATTACCGGGAGGGAAAGAACAAAAGGTGACCTGGCTGAGTGCTCTCCTTTCTTTATTTTAGTGTATCTCCTTTTCTTTTCAGCAGATGTGATTACAATTGCTTGATTTTCCTACTCTTTTGAAGGAAACTCCTTTGGGTTTATTTCCACAGTGTGCAATATTTAAGCATTCCATCTTTCAACATTAATTTGGGATTCGTTGCCCCCCCCCCCCCCATCGCCCCCTCCGTGCTGCCCAGTAAATCAAGCCCCCCACCGCCACCCTCCCTCCCTCCCTCCATCGCGCACACAAACACACCACGACTCCCCCTCTTCTTGGCTATCGGACATCAATCTAGCCAGCACCGTCTGCTAAGCCTCACTGGGCAATTAACCACATTGAGAGTGAAAGCTCTAATCAATCCCTGGCCTTCTCCATCACACACATATAGACACATGCGCACACACACACACACACACACACTCCATTGGTGTAAACGTCCCTGCCATTTATACAAGAGCAGGGCTGTCCAAACACTTCTGAAACCCGCCGTCCCTTCAAGGACACACACGGAAAACACAAACACGCTCTCAGTTTTCTTCTGCTTTTACTTGCATGACTTCTGAGTACAAACAGATCAGTTGTCTAATCCTTTCCTGCGTTTGACCAACATCTAATAGATTTAGAGCTTCAGTAGGCCATCATGCACTTGCTTCGCCGCAGACATATTACATCTGGAAGTAGTGACAATCGATGCAACATGATTTGGATTTTGACAGAACAGAAAACAGATCTTGTCCCGAGCCTTGTTTCAGGGACTACATGAGGAGGAATCGGGCTAAAAGTGTCTCAAAGAGCCCACAAGCCTTCTGCCTGTACATGGCGAGGACTAAATGTGAACCGTGAGAGGGACTGCTGTAAAATTCAGGCCTCCCTGCACAGCTTGTCTCATTGATTCATGTGGGCCTAAATGTCAGCACCAGCAGGGCAGAAGACCCTGGTAAAACCCCTCGAGAGTGCCGGGTGATGGGGGCTAAAAGCAGTGTGTTCCACCGCCTCGTCTCAAAATAGCCCGCTTGACTCTGACGCTGTCAAAGGACAAGACACCATTGATTAGCGGGCTAAAAGATTATTATCCACGGATAAAAGTACTGCAAAGATTTTCTGATATATATGTGGATTTACCTGAAAATAAGGGATGAGGATTCATTTTACTTCACAGTAAACATGCTTATGATCAGCATTTATTTAAATCACACACTTATTATCCCTTCTCTAAATCCTCGCACATCTATCCATGCTGTATAATTTCTGGATTCCTACTGATCCTTCAATATTTCTTTCGTATTCTGTTTATAAATTACATACAGCGTGACTTAATGGGCGGCTACATAAATATCATGTCATCCGCAAGCCACGCTTAGAATTATTGACCCGTCAGATATTGATTTGGTGTCTTTGTTCATGCATTCATGGGTAAGTTCAGTGCTTTGATCATTTGGTGCGTTATGCTAAATCTACATCAAACACAGAAGAGGAATCGATAGCTCTTCCTCGGTACATGAATGATAATGAAATCAGCATGATTGCACAGATGCTGGTGATTGGTTGCAGTCCAGCTTTGAGGCGTTCACGGAGATGCTGAATCTACTTTTAACATTTTTTGATCACACATGTATACTGGTTTCCTCCCACTGTGCAAAGACATGCAGGTAAAATCACTTGGAAACTCAAACTTGGCCATTTTTCTTACCTCGGCGCAGCTGGCCAATCAGGTCGGAAAGTGGGTGCAATTGTCGGACGCACGCAATCACGAGTAACGCTGAAATAATTGTGCCTGCAGATAAGACCAGTCTACAGCCACGCTCCTGGTTCTGTGAGGCTGTACTTAAGGCATGACAAGGCTAAATGTTAATGTTAGCATGCTAAGATGCTGATATTGGCAAAGTATTATGTTACCGTGTCCACCATCTTTGTTGGTATGTTAGCAAGCTAACGTTTGCTAATTTGTACAAAAACAAAGTACAACTGATGCCGATTGGGATGTTGTTCGTTTTGCAGGTATTTGGTCATAAACCCGACTGGACAACTTAAAATGTTGACACGATAATGCGCTGAGGATCATCGAGGCTAATAAAGTTCATCCTGAAGGGACCATGAATGTCTGTACCAACCTTGATGGCACTCCATCCAGCAGTTTTCGAGACATTACAGTGAAAAATCGCAAGTTTGAACGTCATGGTGGCACAAGAGGAAAAGCCAGTAGCAGTCATTCCCTGGGGGGCGAGGAATGCCTTTACAAAAAATTGTGTCAATCCATCAAGTAGACGTTAAGATATTTCATAGAATAGGTGAAAACTTTGACCTGCCGGTGGCGCTAGAGATGAAAATCAAGAGCTTACCAAAGTCATCAGGATTCATTGTCTGCTCTCCATGTACGGCTGTGCAATATTTTGTTGCAATCCAACAGTTGTGGAGACATTAAACTAATGATAAAAAAATGTCACCCTCCTGGTGGCATTAGAGAGTAAGGGGATCATCAAATTCACCAGGACTCATCCTCTAGAGACCCTGAATGTGATGCTAATCCATCCAACAGTTGTTCAGATATTTTAGTCTGGATCAAAGTGGTGGGAACAAACTGACAGGCCGAGTGCAGCTTTTAGTAAACCAATCCAGGTGATAGCTGACTAACGCTGGGTTAAACGCTCCAATACTGCACAGTTTAGGAAGAAACATCATTCTACAGTTAGAGCTCCCTACAAAGTCATATCCAGGAGACGAGGCTACAACTGTATCTGTGTCTATTTGAAACACACACACACTCACAGAAACACTCACACACATCACTCTTAACTACCTCCTGGGGTCATACAGAGCAACCGTCCCACTCAGTATATTAGAATAATGACACAGCGAGCCCACTTCTAGTGAGGGGGATGAGGACACCCAGTCAGTTAACAGTCACAGCAGAGTGGATAACACAAAAGTATGAATATTACCTGCACAAATATGCAGATGCACACACATGTTCTCAAAAGTTTTTTGATGTAATCTGAATGGTTGCATTGATACTGGAGGGCTAATCCGACCAATTTATGGCTGCACGTTTTAGTCGGGTCAAAGTAAACGAGGCTGACAATGTGTCCTCATAATCATGTTTTCTCCTTCTTGGCCATTGGGTGAAAACATGGGGAGAAAGTTGGAGCAGAGAGGGTTGGAGGTGTGTGGCCTAGCCGGAGGATCAACATGGAAAACTCAGATTTACAGGTAAGAGCTTGTTTACTTTAGAGCAGGAATTCACAAAGTGGGGTGCAAACACCCCTGGGTGTTTTCCTGTGGGGCTCCAGAGGGAAGAATTTAAAGGGCATTTCTGGTATTTTTAAACCCGGGCCCTGTTTTTTAATATTTTGCTGTCTAAATGACTAATAGGTACAAAACGTTTTGGGATTGGTCCAGCAGATCGCCTCAGCCAGCAGCCGAGAAGCAGGATGCAAAGGCTGCAGAGTAATCTTCGGGGGCAAATGCGCCCATCAAAGTACGTCCACTAAAAGTGCTTGTTTTTTTTCCCCACTAAAAGTGTCTGACAACATTATGGAAATGATCCCTTCAGAGATAAACCCTTTCTGTTAAAGAGTAACATCATTTTTGTTTAACTAGAAGCAGCCGTTATATCACTCTTTTCAAAGTCACCAGACTCCTTTGACAAAAAACAAGATTCTACCTCAGAACAGGCCTAGCCCTGCCTCCATTAGCCGGTTAGGGTCATTGAGTGACTTTTGTGTTTTGACACGTTAGCTCGAATCCAGTGGCCAAAACCAGCTCTTTTAGTGGAAAGCGCTTTGATGGATGCATTTGCTCCCATAGATTAGGTTACAGCCATTGCAGCTCGTTTCTTGGCTGCGATCTACTGGACCAGTAACAAAACAGTTTACACCAATTTGTCATTCTGGCTACTAAAAATATGTAAAAAGTAAAAAAAAATTTGCAAAACACAATGACTAACCTACACTCTCTCTGCCCTGTTTACTACTCCACCTGGAGCTGAAGCTGCCCATACTAGATTCCAACAAAAACCTGTGAAAAGTTTTTTTCACAGGAAGTGCTCCTGAAAGCACCCCATCTTTTAGATGCAAGTCTCTTCTTTAATGTTTAACTTTGCGGGGGTGGGGTGGAGGTTGGGGGTTGCTGGGCTGCCATTTACATACAAATTTGGGAACTTTTCCTCCTTTTTGTCTCCTAACCTTTTGTGCAATTCCTCTTTTATCTTGAAATGCGAGTGCTATGAACTGCTGCAGACACCTCACATACTGCACATGAAAAACACGCACATGGTTCTCGAAGGGACCAAAGCAGGAAATAAAACAACATGCAAGGTCACTTCTGGTTGAGTTGAGGCCATAGACACACTGTGGACGTTATGGCAGCACAGGGGAAGTGTAAACTTACTGGTGACCACTCATCCCTCCCTGAAAGGCCACAGGAGCAGGAATGCTCAAAAACCAATATTACAGCAGTGAAAACGCACCAGTTAGCGTGAGATCCCCACTGGACGCGTATTACAGTCGGCACAAACGCGCCGTGCGTAAAACAGCAGGCCAAAGGCGCATTTGGCAGCGTTTTGCGTTTGGGGCCGTCTCACGGAGGGTTTGAAGTTGCCGCTGCGTGCTGCGGGATGTGATAGGCTGAGAGGCTGAAGCTGGGGAAGAAAGAAGCTGCTCTCCGTCAGTAGAGCAGTGCCGCTGGAGAGCTGTCTCGTCGACCGCAGGCTCGTCAAGACGTGACACCTAACCTTTTCTTTTTCATTTTATTTATTCGTTTCTCGCCGCATCGTCAACGCCGAACAAGATGTAACTTGTTGCCGTCACCTCCAGCATATTCATGCATTTGAAAAGAGCCGGGAGCGAGTGCGCAGAGACGAGAAGCCGAGCTGTTCTGGCGAATGGAACTTATTGTTGTGCATTTGTTTTGACTATGTTATCCCCGAGTGAGTTTGGCCTCAGCCCGTCTCTGTCTGTCGTCGACCCGTGAATTTTTTGGGATTTATATCCGAATAGTTCCAGGGGAAACGCCGAAGGAGGATTCTGCAAAGCCAGCAAGCTTTTCCGACGGAGCCGGGGATTTAAATCGTCATTTGGTGGTGCTCCGGGAGAGGCGAGAGTCAAAGAAAGAAATTCATGTGGCCATTCTCTCTATAGCCAAACATTTTTTGGGGGGATTGCATAATGAGCAAGGAAAGACCTAAGAGGAATATCATTCAAAAGAAATACGTGAGTAAAAAAAACACATTTTTGTGCCTAATTGTGCTCTCAAACGCGATCGCCCTATTCAAGTTTGCCTGGCTGGGCTCGATGAAAATGCATAAACTTTCATCACGGGCTGTGAAGGTTACCGTCAGGCGGCTTGTGCACTATTTAGGTCAAATATCCTTTAAAAGGCAACGGCTCCAAGTTGCCTCAACGTGCTAAAAATTACATGCTTTTTATTTAAAGAGACAGTAATGTTTATTCAGTGTCTGCGTTGCAGCGTTTCTTCGACATCAGACATGTTTTAGGCTATTGGCACATCGGCTGCTTTGGGGGGGATTGCTTCGCTCATTTTGACTCGTTTTATCGCCCGATGAGGGGAGCTGGGGAGGTGGGGGGTGCACGGTGCGTCTCAGCTACGTGATGAAGCTATAAGGGGTTTTAAATCAGAGGACTAACTAATAAAGTGTTTCCAGAAAGGGGCTTTTGTTCGCTCCCCGTTCCTTCCTATTCACAGCCGTGAAGACGAGCCTGTCGGCCATGGCTCAGCTCTTTCGGCTTCCATTTCGTCCCGTGCTGAGCGTTTAGTCTCCGCTTTAAAGCCGAGCCTCCCTCGCACCTGGTGTGTGGACGCAGTCACACGCCGGAGCTTCGCGTCCGGGGTGGCGTTGTGTCTGCTCGGGCTCGCTGCGTGCTGCTGTCGGGCTGGCGAACCGACATGTTTCGCGGACTGCTGTGGCTCTTTAATTTTTCTCTGTAAAGAGTGAAGGCAGAGCGGGAGGGAAAAGGGGGTCATGCGATTTAGCATATCCGCTCAATTTGCGGTGCGGGGACGCTCTGCGTTGTCCTCGCTCTTAGCCCCCCTGTGAACGACGAGTCCGCCGGGGTCTCGCTCGTTGTGCAGGTCTCCGTGTGACCTCTGTGAGCGAGCAGATATTGCAGCAGCCCGTTGAGGGATAACTCCATCTTTTTTTTTTTTGCTATACTACCGGGGATTAGCTTACAGGCGTTTGGGTTCGTCCTCCCGGCTACTGAATTCACATTAAAGTGCACATTACGCGGTCTGTGGGGCTTGAGCGCAGCGTCTGAGCCCGAGCTCAGCCTTTTCAAGAGGCTGTGTTCAGTCGCATTGCAGAGGCTCATGTGTGAAGCGATACCAAGAAGCAACCATTTTCTTTCTGCAAGTAACACTGGTGAATTTATGGGGAAGGGGCTGCGAAATAGAAGAGTTCCGCCAAAGCTCGGCCTCAACGGTGGTCTAGGTTTAGGCTTCGGGATGGTGAACGCCTGTTTGTCCCCCGTCATGAATGAAACGGGCTTTTAATCTCGTAAAGTGTGAATGGCTCAGCGTATCACTCGACTGAGTTGCCGTGTATCGTGTTTCCATGCCGGCCGGGCCTGCGTGTCCGGCCTGTAAAGTTTGTTGCACCTCTTTCACGTATTTTTGGATCGTCGCGCGCCGAATGCACGCATTGTTGCGTTTAATTGCACGAGGCATATCATGTCTGTTAATGCTCTGGAGCTGGAGTCAGCAGAGCTACACCCCCCCCCCCCTTTCCCCAACCTTCCCCCCGTGCAAACAACACGTGGAGTGTCTTTTAAAAAGTGTGTTACCTCCTGCAGACAGTTTGGTGACTCCAAACACAGAGCAGAACATTTTGTCACATTGATCTTGTGCTGAAAGGAAATCTGGCAAAAAGGCCAAACTGAGCAACAGGTATTTGAGGAGCAAACGAAAAATTAGACCAAATACGTAGATGTTTGCATGCAGCCTAGCTCAACTGGGCATTTTTTCCCTCTCTTTCTCTCAAGTTTAAAGAAGTAAATGCATTTCATGTGCAATCAGTTAAATCATAGTCTGAGTATTTATGCTACTAATAGTCATTTCACTTTTTTAAATGTCCTGACTTCTGTCTCATAACTGTACCTGTTCTGGTAAAAGTGTGAACGAGTGCAGCGCCGAGAAACATTTATTTCAGAAGACGATATGATTGAGTTTTTTTGAGGGGGGGTGCTTCCCGTGGTCCAATCCATTGTCTCACAAAAGAGGAAAACAAATCCTCTAACACATCTGTATGTCTCTTTATGGCTGCACACGTTTCTCCCACATCATCATCATTGCCGGTAACACAATGTGCTGAAATGTGTGGGCGCTTAACATTATTATTATTATTATTATTGGAAACATCCCAGAGAAGCTAGACAGATGTTTAAAATGTCTGATGAAGTGAATCTACTGTTGCAGCCCAGTCTCTTGTGTATTACACTTGCACTAAATGTGCTCAGAAGACGCGATCAACATCCTACAATGTCCTTTGTCGCAATCAGAGCTGACTTTTTCAACTTGCAACCATGACACTGACTTTCCCTCTCTAGTGACCAGGCAGATTCAGTTGCATTAACATATGACTTAACCACACTTAAATTGCCATGTGTGGGGGGAAAAAGTGGGTTGAATTTTGCAAAGAAAACAAAGGTTTTGTGAAGTCCTCCTGCTGGATTGAGGAAACAGGATGTGCCGTAGAATTGATGACTAACCGACCCAAAAATCCCCACTTAAAATTGAGCCAGACTACATGGTCAGCGGTGTCATGCTCTCTAAAATTGGATGGGTTTTTTTTTAGGTTTGTCTGTTCATAACTGACTATTCATTAGAGCATCAGGGCAGAGGAAATGGTTTGTCTGTGTGCCCGACTGCAGGATGCATGTTTCTGTGTGTGTGTGTGTGTGCGCGTGTGTGTGTGTGTGTGTGTGTGTGTGTGTGTGTCACATCTGTCATGTGTTTTCAGCAGCTGCAGTTAATGCACAAAGTCTGGCCCGGACCGAACAAGGCTTACAAACGTGTATTTCGACAACAACCTAGAGGAGTCCAGATCTCCGAGCCCCTGCCCTCCTCCCAGGCTTTGAGACAGGACTCTTGGCCCTGACTGATCCACCCCTCCCCCCTCCCCTTAATTAGCGTAAGACAATTATACATGCTTGGCTTAACCATTTCCCCTGAAACACGAGTGTGAGTCGTTAGCCCTCCACCCCCACCCTCTGCGCCCAACAAACACCCACTATCTGCAGCTGATATTAAAATTCATCAGTCATAAAATGATTGAAAAAGGGGGACAAGCCCCTAATAAAAGCAAACAAGGCAATTACAATTTTCTACTAGAATTGATAGCCGCCACTGTGAACGGAACCTAAAAGAAAAGCCAAACTGCCCCGTCAGTTTTTCCCCCCGAAGATGCTTCGTCACTGACGTCAGGTTGAGTGACACTGCAGGAACAAGCGAGCTCTCTTTCTCTCTCTGCTCCCATTACAATTATCTTTTAAAGTGCGTTTTTGTAGGTTTACTTTCTTAATTTGTTGGTGCCTTTCAAGCCGGTGGTTGAGGGTAGGTGCTGCGCAACGACTGAGGTAGCAAGCGCTAATGTGCGGCAGTGTTGTTCTGTCTAACGAAACATGACATATACTGTGTGTGTGTGTGTGCGCTGGTGAACGCGTGTAAGCGAGAATAGCAGGAGAGCACGGCAGAGTGCAGCCAGGGCCATTTTGTGCCGAGTCGGCTCTTCCTGTAGGCCCCAGCTGGGGCTAGGCCTCTGATTCAAAGGTTGTGTGAGTGCGTGTCTGTGTGCACGCATGGTGTGTGTGTGGGACAAGCACAGCTGCTGCAGGGGCCTTTACAAATGTAAAGAGGCTGTCAGTGTTTGTTTCATCAGGCGCACAACTGATGAGGGCCAAGTTGAAAATCCATTGCACTGTGAGTGTGTGCGTTGAACATGCACAAAAAGAGGAAACAAAAATAGAGAGCGGGGGCAGAATGGGGAGTGCAAAGGCACAGACTCTCCCCCTCCTCTCCTCCTTTTCCTCTCTTTATCTCCCTGTCTCTCTGTCTCTGTCTCGCTCTCTCGTTCTTGGGCTGTCCAAATGAAATGTGGGCCTCATGTAGGACCATGGAGAGAGGGTCACCGGGTTGTTTTTTCACCGTGCCTGAGCCTCAATGCGCTTCATTTAACCTTATGTTTCAATGCAAATTATTCTTTCATAAGCTCCCTTCTCCTCACGTGTGCAACATGGCAGGGTTCACTTTGCAACCTCCCTGTCACTATGGCTACCAGGGCAAACCAAAGTGTACTGTGGCAAAAGCAACGTTTTACTGCCTGTTTATTTGACTACGTTCACTATGGTTACGTTCCACGTGCCACCTGTGAAAGGCATTACGGTGAAAGATAAAAGTGCTTTCCATATGTGCTTGTTCATTTTGTCAGCATCGTGTCAGACAAGATGAATTGACACCCATGCAGAATGTAAAGCGGTGAGCGTGATAGCAGCAGGATGTGGCAGTAGAGCCTTGAACAAAAGGCAACAGAGGATAACGCTTTTTAATTTGAAGGTAACATCACCCTGCTTTATTGTTCAGTTTAATTCACCAGTGTGGAAAAATCAAAGCGGGACTACTTTGATTACGTTGCCAAACTGTATCAGCGTGGCATAAAAGTCACTGCCAAGAATATAAAAAGTCCTCATGGAGATTGCCAGCAATTTACACACAGTGGAAAACAACAGAAACAAAGCAGGAGTTTGAGTGTCATTCACACCGTGCAGAGAAAATGTAAAGTTTATTGTACATTTCGCGCCATTTCTAAGAAACAGGAAAGCACGCGACACATAACCAGATGTGTTTTGCAGCCTCTCTTTGTGTCTTGGTGACAACACTAAAATTTGTCAGGTAGTTGAGCACAGGCTCAGTTCACGTGTCCCCCCCCTGCCTTCATCAGTTCTGCGTTTAAAGCAGGGAGGAAGCGGTCCTTCCCACGCTGCAGGCACAGCCCCGCGTCCCTCTGGCCTCGTCTCTTCCCCTGCTGACTCGACGGGCGCTGCCAGAAAAATTTCTGGGAGTGAAGTTGGCGAGCCCAGCCTCTTTTAATTCAGCCGTATTTATTTATGTATTTATTAAGTTTGTGCTGAAATGAGGAGAAGGGAGCCCCCTTTTTTTTCCTCCCCTTAAATAAAGACGGCTTTGCCAACAGAGAGTTTACTGCATCATTACGGGCGCTCTGTGAGCTGCCGGCTTCGATTTGGACCGGCGATGGATGTTCAGCGGCCAAATGCACCACCACTCAGCTCTTTTCTCCGGCGTGAACGCAGAGTCGCTCCCTGTTTACCCTTTGCTGTCTCCGCCTCCCTCTTCTTCTCCTGTGTCTGTCTTCTACGGCATTATGTCACACACACGGCACAAACTCCTGTTATGCAACATGACCTTTTCTCTTATCAGCTGTTGACATTGAGCACAATCTCCGACTCTTTGCTGGCACCAGCACACACACACACACACACACACACACACACACAGGCAAAGGTCTGTAGGTGTGCACCTGCAGTCAGTAGGTGAGATAAACCGGTTTTAAGGCCAACATTGCAAGCTGTCATGTGGATATCAGCAGCGTAGGATACTTAAGAGTAATGACATAAAACCGGGCGTGACCGTCTTTGTTATACGGCGTGTGTGTGTTTCTGTCATCAGCAATGTGTGCACAGGCCTGTGTAGGTGGGTTTTACAGCATATGCTCCAATAGTTGGACACAAGGCACGGTTGGACTCAGTGCAGTTGTGGACAGCCAATGCAAGCAGGTGTGTGTGTGTGTGTGTGTGTGTGTGTGTGTGTGTGTGTGTGTGTGTGTGTGTGTGTGTGTGTGTGTGTGTGTGTGTGTGTGTGTGTGTGTGTGTGTGTGTCACGTACACCATGTGCGTTCTCTCCGTGCGCGTCTTCATTCTGCCGAGTGATTTATATCCTCCTGCTCCTGTGGGTTTGGATGGAGATGGGGGGGGGGAGTGAGACAGCTGGTCAGGCCCTGAGAGGCTCTGTATGTGTGTGTGTGTGTATGTGAACACACATGCTCACTCATGCATGTGTGTGTGTGCGCGCTTGTGTTTGTGTGTGAATGAGTGAGTGGTTGCCACAGCTTATCCGTTCAGGATCCCTATGAAGCTGAATCAACACTTTAGCTTTGTCTTTGGTTTGGCCTTGCAGGCTTTATGGGGGCCCATGAAGGACATTCAGCGGGAGCAGAATGACAAGAAAAGAATCAGCTGAGGGTTCATTTAAATTTACCGTGTCTTTCTGGTAGCACTGTCATACATGCATTTTTAGAACAGCCCGCAAAATAATCTCACAAATCGTCAGGTGCCTTAGTTGCTAGTTCAAATTTCAGCTCAGCCCTGGGCTTCCCTTTAAGCCCTGTAAGCTCAAGTAGGAGGCATTAGCTTGTTTTTCATCTGTTTTTGAATCACCAAGCTATTGTAGCTTAGTCCGGCATTAGCCTCTAATGACCATTATGTACATCTCTCAGACAACCTCTTGACCGATCTGTGCTCGCCCTCTCCCCGCTCTTCATCTTGGCAACATCGCTTTAATAAACACTCCTTACATTTTCATCCTGTGGTCAATCCCATCTGATCCCCTATTGTGACACCGTCGTCTTTACACATCCAGTGAATTAAGCCTCGGGGGGATGAAGCAACAGAGCAGAGGTATCGGTATCGATCCTCCGTTACTCCCTCTCTTTCTGCCCGGAATACCGGTTTCGCTGTCAAATACACGCCGGTAAGACTCCGTAGGCGACGTCGTAAAGTGTCTCGACCGCTAAGATTAGCAAATCCGGAAGCTGTCTGCAGGAAGAAAACGCCGAATGTGTTCGTTCTTCCTGTGAAGACTGCTTGTGCAGTGTCGTCAGCGTTATCGTTCAGCGTACACTCATAACTGCTCTTGTTCTGCGTTACGGTCTCACGAGCCTTCAACCAAGTGCAGCAATCTATGAATCATCCTCTTTATGACGGAGCAGTTTGTTTCTTCCTGCCAACAAGCCACTGGCCACTCTATTCAGGTCCTCTTTGGCACAGCGCTGCCTTGGCCGATGAATCGCTCTCATTTAATCTCTCATGAGGGCATTTTCCTCTGATAACTTTTTTTTTTATATGTGACTATCATTATCCCTCTTTTTCACGACAGTCATTTGTGGCTCTCCAACATGCACGGCTAGTTGTGGAACGGCGACCTCCCTTCTGTTAAAGCGCTCTCGAACGCAACCCTTTTCACCGAGCATTTGGCCCCTTGCGAGGGAGGCCTTAATTCAGGATGGCAGCCCCCTCCCTCCCCTCCTCATCCATCCCCCAACCAGGGGAGTAATGAGCCAGTGGAGCAAAGTGGCTGGGTGACCACTGTTGCTGCCTAATCTCTACTTTTCAGCCCTCGCTGAATGATGAAAAAAAAGTAGATGTGGTGACGGTGGCGTGGTGCAAAGAGGGTTTTATACTAATCTCATTGATTCGAGGCAGAGTGGTTGTACGTGTTGTGTTTTTTTGACTGCTTTAGAGGAAAATGACTGGTTGCAGAGAAGGTGTTAACTGCGTCTGGCCTTCACTCGTACTAATTCTGCTCGCCAAACTGTAGTTGGAGGATGGACAAGGGTGCGCTGTAATGCTGAAGCACGGTTGGTGGAAGGGTGGCTGCTGAGTTGTCGGATGTGCTCGTTCCCGTGTCAGCTCTCATGTGAGAAAACGGGAGGAGTGAGGAGGCAGTGGTGGTGGGTGGTTGAGGGCTGCGAGAGGCAGAATAAACGGTTTATTTGATTCTCAGGTCAATATATACACATTCTGTTTGCGTCTGTCCTACACCCCCATCCTCCAGCCGCCATGAGAAACACATTACCCCCCCATCTTGTCTTGTAATAGAATACTGAGTGGATTTTTTCCCCTCTCTGTTCCACTCAGTCTCTCTCACCTCCTCCCTCTCAACTCATTCGCTCTATTACTCAGCGCAGCTACAAAGAGAGGAGAGAGGCGTCGGGAGCTTTCAGTGGGATAGTGCTGGAGAGAGAGGACGGAAGAAGCGGGGGTATTTTCTCCTCGCCTAGCTGCGAAATTGCCTCGCAGTTGCAGGGGAGGAGCCACCGCGCGATCGGCAGGATCTGTTCCCTTGTCTCTTCGCGCAGTCTTAATTTTACCGAGTGTGCGTGTTTGCATGTGATAATCATTTGCTTGAAAGCTCAGGCTGCTTAGCGACATGATTAGGTTGTTGGCGGTTTTTGCAGCTCTCTTCTCTCGGTCTCCCACTCTCGCATTCTTCCACCCGTTTTGTTTTGATTTGGTCTGCCAAAGGAAACTTTGGAATCCTCTCCAGTTTGATCTTACACAGCTGTGTGAATTAACCCCCTCCAACACCACCCTGCCAGACACACACATACGCACACACACTAACACACTAACATACTAACATGCTAACATGCATGCACACGCATAATCTGGCCCTCTGGGGTTGTCATTTTGTACTTGGTAAATCTTGTCCTTGCTGTAATGCCTTTGCAAAAAATTCGATTTAAAGAGCAGTTTGACACATTTTCAGTGTTTAATGTCTATTTATTGCTGTTAACATTTTTTATTTATAGTGAACTGTTTATATTTGCTGTAATATTAAATGCTCATTTGTTGTAATTCTGTTTTGTGAAGCACTTTGGGGCTGTCCTTGCTGTTGTGTTTATTCTTATTCCCATAAATGAAAAGCAGTATGAGAAACAGTACAAACTGACGAGAGTCAGTACAGGAATATTGATTTTTCTTTTTTTTTTTTTTTTAATATTGATTTTTTTTTCTTTTTTTTCTGGAGCAATAGGTGCTTTTTTAAGTTTTTCCATGGAGAGAAACAGAGTGCAAGTCAAAGGTATTGTTCCCCCTGTTTTTAACCTCGGCTCAATAGATGAGGGCTTTTATAATTCTCCTGGCTGCGTGATTTCCTCCAGGCCTCACAGCAGGGAGCTAGAGTGCATGGTACACTGAGGGAAGGGCGCCAGAGTCTGGGCTGAATGTCTGGCCGGCCTCCCCTGGCCATGGATCAAACATCACAAGGCCCGGAGGGAGGGGGGGGGCCAGCCCTGGAAATCACAACCTGTGATCGTCAAGGAGAAGAAGTCCAAGAGGATAGAAATAATCAAATTAGGCACCATCTCAAGTGGAATATCCACAGTGACGGCAGCGGAGGCGAGGCCTGTGTACCGATCTCAAATCAAAATAGCTCCATACAAAGTGCAGCTCCTGAAAAAGCACAAAGGTTGACGCAAGCCTTTGCTGTTTTTAGACTGAATTGTTTGAGAATGTGGACGGGAAATGAGAAAACCGCTGGTTGAATCCAAGCCTGACGCTCACTTTCACACATTTGTCATGAGTAATGCTGGTGTTGGTTTGCACTGAACAGAAACAAACTCTGGATAAACAGAATTTGCAAGCCACCAAGAGGGAAGTTACCCTGGTGACTAGACAGTATAGCCCCCCCACCCACTTCACCGTCTTCTCTACGCCTCTGTTTTGTATATGTTTGTGTGAGATGGGCATGTATGACTGGGGAGGGGGATTTATACCACACCCTCAGGTTTCTATAGAAGCTGACATGCTGACATCTTTTCCTCTTTGTCTCGGCGCTCGCTCAGGAGGGTGTGGGACTAGATGAAGACCAAAGTTTGATTGTTGTTGTTGTTGGAGCATCTGCTTCCTGGCTGCATCTCTGGGGAAGTCACTAGATCTGTCTTGCGATGATGTGAGTCAGAGAATTAGCCGTGAAAGTGAGAAAACGTCGTTGAGAAGGGAAATTCTAAGGACAAACGGTGTGCTGTGTGTGTTTTTCTTAAGAAAAAGAGAAACTTTCACATTTAAGACTTTAAATTCTTCCAAATAGTAAAATGTTGCCTCTAAGCTGATGAGAAAAAGAAAAAAGAAACACCCCTTTTATTTTTATAATCATTTGTAGAGGCAGTCAGAACATTCGTTCCCTCTTTAGTCATCTAGTTTTCTTGTATCGCCCAGCTGTTGTGATGTCTATTTAGGGCATTTCTGCCGCCGTAAGAAACTCGTAAGCTTTCACAATTTCCTGACAGTAGACCAGTTATTTTACCATTATCGACAGTCGTTTTCAGTTTGACAAAAACGCCCCCGCCATTCAGTCGCTGAAATCAAGAGTGGAATTTCAGATTACTCATACCATTCAGTCGTATGACAGTTGTTTGTAATTCTGTGTAATTCCTGCGTTCCTGAGGTGAAGAGGTGACACATGAATTCATTATATGTCTTATTCATGCACAGGAGGAACTGCTCAATTAACAAAACGCACCAGCAAATATGACGAAAGAAGCGAGCAGCGGCAGGTATAGATCTGCTTTATTGTGTTCGTTCGCAACGGCTTATCCTGCCGATGTGTTTCTAGTTTCTGTCGCGCAGTAGCTGTAATATAAGAGCAGCGGCCTGCACATCTTTACGTGGCACAGAGTCTGAACATCTTGTGCACGCTAGTTTGCACCAAGCAACTTGAAAGTAAACGACAACAAAGGGTCAGTTCACCCCACATCGCACCCAAAAACTCTCACCCACTCATTTATCAGCTGTTTCATTAAGAAAGATGACTGCCGGCTCGCCACGTGAACGCAGGAGCGCCAACAAAACGTTTCTCCCGCTAGCAGTACCTCCTCGACCCTCGTGCGGCTTGAGCCGGCGCAAGGTCGACTCTTCCTCTCTGTGCTCGGACCTGAATTCATTTAGTTCACTTCCTGTCCAGCCTCCCTTTGAGGTCAATTACCAGCGACGCTCTCCCTCTGTCTCTCCCTCTGATGCCTTCTAATCGCCCCTCATGCATCACCTTCATTCCTCATCCCCTCTGCACCATTATTCACCTCTTTCTTGCACTCGCTCTCCGCGCCACCTCGGTTTACACCGCCCCTTCCGTCGCCTGTGCACACAATATTCTGCTCTGTCAGTCTCGTCCACCCCTTTCTCCGGGCCCCCTCAGGCCAGGGAGACTTTGCCTTTGTGTGCGACAGTGCAGTGAGTGGGGTAAAAGGGGGGGTGGGGGTGAGGTGCGAGGGGTTTTTGTCCCAAGCTGTGAGGTGAAAATCATTTCTTAATTGCCTCTTGTCTTTTTTGTGCCAGCGGTTGCGCCAGGGAACGGACTCCTGGGCCTGCACTGCAACTCCCCAATCAGAGGAACTCCCTTGCCTAAGCCCTGGCTTTGTTTCATAACGTTCTCTCGCTACAGTGTAATCTGCAGTCATACAGCAACACACACACACACACACACACAAACAGAGGCTTTAAAAAGGCTTAAGATGTTGGACACAGCAGAATACAGAGAAATAGGCTTTGGATGTAGCACTATGAGGTCTAGGTGAGTTGTAAATGAGCAGTTGTGCTGCATTGTAGATTGAGTGTACTTCAGCTTGAAGCACAGTATGCGTTAGATGTTGTTTGGAAATATATCTTCGGCTCAAACCGCGTGAACGGCTCGAACTCTTGCTGCTTTTGTTTTGTGCTTTTAATCCCACATATTTCGCATTGTACGGAAAAAAGTTTATATATATCATACAACGGCAGCCTGGCTCTCAGAGCTTCTTGCAGCTCTACCTCTGCCCGCAGGCCTGTTTTTCAGTATAAAACTGCTCTTATCATTTAGTTTTGTTCTGTAAAATGGGGGCTGTGGTGGTGTGAAACAAATGTAGATATGTCTCCAGCCAAAGCTTTTTTGGAAAAGGAAAAATCGCTTTTTCATTCAAATTCAGCATTTTCAGGCTGGATTTGTGTCTCCTGAATGTGCACAGACCTGATCTTGATCTCTGATGTCACAGGTCCTTCTTTGGCCGTCGCGGTTCAGAAACTGAGCTGCAACAAGTCTGGAGCTTGCTTAAATGTACTTTAACCATCTGTAACATGAAAACGTCCTCCCTAATAAAAGCACAGGAGATACTGACTCGTGTTTGGCGTTGACCGCGGGGGCAGGTTGAACCCACGTCACTGTGGCAGTCTGAAAGGGGGTACCGGTGTGACCGCGGTCAGGCCCTGTTCCTGCCTTTCCTGTCAACTGTCAGCGGTGGGCTGTGGTGGCTTCCATTAACCACCACCCTAACTGGTGATCTTATCACCCTGACAATCTGCATTAGGCTCAGCCTGCTGCCGGTTAACCCTTTGCAGGTCACAGCACAGGCGTAGTTTTTCTTTGGTCCCCAGTGATGCAACACTATGTCGAGCGGAAGTGTTGTCGTTCGGGGTTTGAACTTTGGCTTGCTGAAAAGGCCCAAACAGAGTTTGATTGATGGGTCGTGTTCTGCACAGGATCAGTCTGTCATAGCTGCTTGGACACAGAGGGAAGCTTATCTCTCTCTCGCCTCCTCCCTCTGTCAACTCACCGAGAGGACGTATGAATTTCGGAGTGAACTGCTCGGCTCTCGTGCTCGCAGTCAGATACACGGCCCCCGATGATATCCATAAAATCTGTCTCCCACTCTCCCTCCCTCAGTCTGTCTCGCTCCCACTCCCCTTTAATTTTACTCGGCCGCAATATCCTACCTAGACCGTGATTGTTGTTTTCGGAGAGCTGGAGCGTGTTGTTGTAACATAATCATTTAGTCTCCCTCCCGTGGTTCTGGCAAGCTGCACGCTGAAATCTACCCACTGCTCATTTTTATGGGGAGCGAATCTGTTGTAGCGACTGCTGCCGGCTCACCTTGTTACGCCGTATTTACCAGTGCAGATGTATATCTCCCCTGCAAAACATTTGAGAGATGACACATGTTATATACACATTTAATGTACCCCAGAGGTCACGCTTGTGAATTTGATTAGCGCGGCTGAAATATGATTGTTGTGATATCGAGTGACTTGGCCTATATTGAATTTTTAATCTCTGTGTCGACTTCGGCTTATGTGACGTTCTATTTCTCCCGATCGTCGGCGTTGTTGGAGCTGGAGCAAGAGAATTGTTTGCAACCGCATTACATTGAATTAGTGTAGTTAAACGTGACAAGTCAAGGGCTTGTTTATAAGGTTAACACCGAACCCTCCGTGTGGTATCATTACCGGAAAATAGGAGACGTTGTTGAGGTGATCGCTGGAGCGCTTTTTAAAAAAATCTCGGGTCAGACTTGTTGACCCTGAATAAGCGTCTGCAGGATTCAACAGAGCAGATGAGCCTCATGCATATCATTTCGAGAGGAGCTAGTGGCCAGGGCGGTATCATGGGAAATGAAGCTGGCTGTGTACTCAGCATCCCTCCCGTTGGTCGCACACGCACCCCCCTCAGCCTTTGCCTCAGTTTGCCTGTTTGTCTTCGTCATGTTCCAGTGAGTGCACAACTGTGCACGTCATGAGAAGTACCACATGACGCTGAACGTATCTGTCAATCATCCTGCCACACAAACCATATAAATAAACACTCGCACAGCTCTAAATCTTTTATTCACTTGTCTTGTTATTGCATCCGCAGCGCTCGCTAAATCCCATTGATTAATCCCTTCACTCGTGTCACGGGCAGGGGCAACATATGGGGGGGCTGATCGATTTAGGGGGCCCCGAGCTGCACAGGGGCCCTGTAACATGACAGGGATTAGATATTTATTGTTTCAGGCCCGGAGTGAGCTGCTGACGTGAGGCCCAGAAAATCTTCGCTGTGCCTGTGGTTGCAGGATCATAAGGATCTATTTTTCTCCTCTGCTGCTCTAATAGAGTTCAATGTCAGCTACTTTCATCTTTTATTCCGTCTTCCTGCTAGGAAATATCTGGATGTGTCTAAATTGCAGATCTCCAAGCCAGTGCAGTTTATCATTCTCTCCCCTCGTTAGTGAAAAGCTTGCCATATAATTTTTTTTCTTCTGCGTTGCAAGAACACCAAATGATCTTGTGGGAGAATTGGATAAGTCCCTTGTAAAATGCGTCAGGCGCTCGACAGCGAGTTTGCATATGATTTCCATAAACGAGGGTGTTGATGTATGAATAACTTGTCAAATGGATTGATTTATGAAGGCGGCTGTCACTCACTGGCGGAGTTTATTCTGAGCGCGCTCAACCTCACGCCTCAGCCGGCTGACTGAGTGACTGATTGAATGACTGGCGGACTTGATAACCAATGCGAGGTTATCGAGTTACATCTGCCTCCACTGCTGGCTCGTTCTTTTCTCTTCTGTTCGTCTCGCCGTGGCTCCACTTTTTTCAGGAGCGGATTGTGTTTATCATTTTTGCTAATGAGAGGAGAAAAAAAGTTGCTCTCACACTTCGTTTTCCTTATGAGGAGAAATGTTCTGCGTGGCAAAAGAAGTGAATGGATCCATTGACAGGCCGCGATGCCTTTTTCCTTCTATTTCTCTTTGTCCCCTTTCTGTGCCTTCTCCCTCTCCTTTTGTATCTCTCTAGCTGGTAGGTGTTATCAATGCAGCTATTGTCAGGACTGAAAGAGCAGGGGGGCTCATGAGACCCCCTGACAATGGGCACATGCTTCCCCCTCTCTGGGCTCCCTGCGTTGTGTGCTCTGTGTGTGTGTGTGTGTGTGTGTGTGTGTGTGTGTGTGTGTGTGTGTGTGTGTGTGTGTGTGTGTGTGTGTGCAGTGCTTGGAGGTGATAAGGCCTTTGTGTGTCTGGGAAGCACCTCTCTTCCTCTTGCATATTCACCTGTTTTAGCCGCAGGTGTTTTGGCACAAACAGTTAAGATCAACCAGCTATGACTCCACGACGGTGGCAAACCGCAACGCCATAAAAAAAAAAAAATGCACCACAGCTGCATGGTAGCGTTACACTGCATTGATTTAGAGCTCATATACGTATCAAGTTCTATCTGGAAACCACCTGAAACTCCTGGATTTAGCTAGCTTCTGGTGCAGAGGGTCCTCCCTAATATCTCTTAATTTTAGAGCGTAGAACTCTGCACATGGGCTGCCTGGGACACTTCAACTTGTGCCCATCCAGGACTTCCTAAAAAAATGAAGTCTAACTCCTGTTCAGTGGGTTTCTTTGTTGGTGAAAGAGCTGAATAGCCAAACTTTTGTGCTAGAGTTTGCCAAAGCATGCCAGTGCCTTGGTCTGTATTCACAGACCACAAGAGTCACTTATCTTGGCTGAATGGCAGTTGACTTGAGGTTGAACTATTTGCTGAAAGATCATTTACAACACGTGCATTGGAGTTCAGCTTTCAGGTGTCAGTGATGACCTGCAGATAAACAACAAGCGGCCCAGACAGAGGCCAAGGCGAGGTTGTTAACGCCTGAAGCGCTTTGTGCTCCATACCATTCCGGAGAAGGGCAAACTGTTGTGAGCAAACATTTTCTGCTTCTGAAATGAACTGCTTTAAGTAAGACAGCGGAGAAAGCGTGCCAAGGTCGTTTCTGGTGGGAAGCAGTGTGAATGGAGTGATGAAAAGGAAATCTCTCGCTGTCACAAGAGGATCTAAGGAGAGACGTGAAGATGTGATCGAACAAAATGGCAAAAAAAATGGCGACCTTCGTGGTGGATATCTGAAAGTTTCGGAGGCGTGAGTGTGATCACAATCTCTAGACATCTTTCTTCTTTGTACCCCGTTCTTTTATTGTCACGCACACAAACAAACAGACAAGATGGCTGCTTGAGGCTGTTAACACCTCTACCCTACAGAAGGGGGCCTCTTTTCATTGCTGCCTGCTCACCACAGGAACGATCGAGGCGGGGGGGGGGGGAGGTTAGAGCCCCCTCTTGATCCTAAACATTCACATCATGCGAACAGCTTTATGGCGGAGTTTATGTTGAGTGCGAGTGTGCCCAGTGTTTGCCTCTGAGTGACGGTAAAGAAGTAGGTCAGCAGAGAGACCCCGTTCAACCCGAGCTGAGCCGCTCGCCTGTGCGCAAGTGCATACATGTGTGCGTGCACGTATGCGCTTGTGTGCGAGTGTGTGGGCATGTGTAGCACAGTGTGTAATTTGTTTCCTTCCGCCAGGAACCAGCCTGACCTCCCCCGGCTTCCACAGCATCAGGCTTGTGTGTGTGTGTGTGTTTGTGTGCTGTGTGTGTGTGTGTGTGTGAGGCTGCTGAAGCCCCGGCAGAGCTCTGTTCAGTGTCGCTGTGAGCAACAGAGTCAGCAGTCATATGCAGACTGACAGCCGAGAGAGCAAGGGAGGGGGCATTATTTTTGAGACGGAGCAAGTGTGCACGGGAGATTCGGAGGAAGACAGACGGGCAGTGGCACGAGAGGCGAGCGAAGAACCGGAGAGGAGGAACTAAACGCTAGCGAGGGAGAAACTGGACGAGTGAGTTCTCCCTGCCTCTCGTGCTCACTCACTCATTTCACAGCACGCTGCTGTTGTTAGGGGATGGCTGAGCTGCTCCACCCCTCCCCCCCCCCTACGAGCCAATCCACTATCATATTCCTCCCCATCCTGCCGCCTGATTGGTGGGCTGTCTGAGCCAGTGAAATAAAATGGGATTGATGGGTAATCTGGGACCGGAGGTGGGGGGAGAGGGGCAGGGACTCGGGGCAGGGGTAAGCTAAGACTGACTTAGCCGCTGGGACAGGGATACAGGGCGAGGATAAGATCGTGGCAGTGCAATCACATAACAATACAGTGTTCCAAATGTGCAGGATTGAATTTCCACATTTTAGGTCAGTCACAAAAATTGGGTACCGGATGGCAGATTACATCGTGTTGAATGAATGCTTTTGAAGCATATCTTGCCACTTAATGCAGCATGCAACCCTGCAGGACGTGTAGCACTGTATGCACGGCATGGTGACTTCCACTTCCACACATGACCTCCGTGGCCTTGGCGATGCCCTCCCAGGGTTGCTAAGGTTTGAGGTTAACTGCCTCTTCTCACACGCTCTCCCCCCTTTTGGGTGGCAGGGAAATTAATTGTAGTCACATTTACTGAAAAGATCTCGTCATCTTGCAAAACGCGGGTCTTCTGGAAGAGTTGGTTGGATAAATATAGAGAGAGGACTGACTAATGCGAGGGCCTTGGCAGAGGGGAAAAGCCAGGGCTGCACTGTCTCCCCCCTGGGTATTGTCATGGCTCTGAATGGCTAATGGGAAGTGAAACCAGAGCTGGAGATTGTTCCGTAATGGCTGCTGAGCAGTGTGTCCTTGGGTATGTTGTACACTACACGAGAGCTGCATTTTGTTGAGCCGTGTTTGCACGTTTAGTTCGTAAAGGCAGGGGAAAATCTAAAACGTAAACACAAGCAAACACACTTCAAATGCAAGCTGGAAGTGCAAGCGCTGTTTTTTTTTTGTGTTGTCTATTGGAACCATAATTTTACATCTATATACAACAAACATCTGCCTCAACTCAGTCTTCTTTAGATGCTGAATGCTGTGTAGCTTTACTGTGTGTGTGTGTCCCGAGTTATTATAGTTTTGTATTGTACTTTTTTTTTTTTTTTTTCAGTTCAGTCAGTTTCCAGAGTGGGTTCGCTCCTTTCAGTTTAGTTTTGATTATCTAAATGTTAACGCCAAAGTTGAGTTCTAGTTTAGTTTTTATTAGTTTCAGTATTAGTTCAAGTCTTTTTTTTTTTATTACAGGCAGTTGACTCAGTCGTGTAGACGTCCCCTTCTCAATAACCATGTTCACCAATGTCTTCTAAGGCGTTACGTTTTTGTTAAATTTAATTTATTATGTATATATTATGTTTCAGTGAGTTCTTATTTCTCTGAACTAAAATGTTTTTACACACCTACTTTTGATATTTTCATTAAGTTTCGTTAGTTAACTATGATAACCACCACTAGCACCCTTTCTCCCTCGCTCTCTTTAAGATGCCTTAAGCATCTAAATGAATATAGATGAGCTGAGAGATCAGCACGTGTTCAGATCAATGGCCTGCCAAATACAATAAAAACCGCTGCTCGCTACCAGGCCCGTCGATAAAACATTGATTCGGAAACATGGACATTTTGTCGAGGCTCTGTGCTCCCCCTCCTCTGCTCAGGAAAACTGTATTTACCTGTATTTGTTTTTGCTGACCTGCATGGATATAAGTCACGCTGACAGCATGGTCTGTCTACGTAAGGCTACCGAAAAGGAAGGGGAAGTGTCTTTTCACTTTCTATCAGCTGCCCTGGAACCTTCAGTGTGGGTTGTGTCTGTCAAGAATCTGGTCGACACCAAGATTTGAACACAGTAAACATGTGACAATGAGGTTTTCCATTACTGTCCCTCTTGTTCATTCAGGTTTCTCATCATATCTGTGTTGTACTCTGCTCTGCGCCTACATCCGTCACCCAGGCTCGAAAGCACGTACACAGAAGAGTAGCAGAAATCCCCCTTTATTTTTTTTTATTTTTGGGTAACGGGGAACAGATCAGAGAAGCTGTGCATCATCTTGTTTTGTAAAGGAGTCTTTTTTTTTTGTTTTCTTTCTGAAATGACTTGGCCACCACAAACCACAAACTTTCACTCCCTAAAGAGGAGAAAGTGTGTGGTGTGTTTTAGCGCGGCCCCGTAAGAGCCGGCGCCTCCTCCCCATTTTTAGCCAAAACCTGAAGGAATTAAAAAGGGTGAGTAAACGGTCCAGCAACTCTGAATAAGCCCGGAGGATAAACAGGCCCCAAGTTAATTATTCAAACCAGTGGGAGAGACGCCTGGCACGCAAACATGCACAGGGTTTCCCCAGGGATGGTGCAGGGGCCTCCTGCTCGGCCTCCTGTGGTTTGGTCATGCAGAATACTGTGACTTTAAACATCAGCGCGCACGTTGCACACTGTCTTAAACTAGAGGACGTTTTCAGTTTGGCTCTCTTAACGTGTGTTTGCAGCTGCGTCTTCCAAGCTAAGATGGAAAACTCTTGATGCTCCTGCACCGAACATCATTTTCAGCCATTTTTTTTTCTTAATAATCTTACTCATCATCACGACACTTTCCCCTGCGCCACCCCCTCCTCGGCTGCACTGACAGGAAGACTACCTGATTTCAGATTAGTTTCATTATGACGCAGCTTGCAAGAAAAGCCTCACCAATAAACATCAAGGGCTGAGAGAGGGGAAAATCTGTGATACATCACCACTGGTTTTCCAAAAAGTAGTCACATCCACGACCTCTCGGTCCACTCAGCTCTCTGGTGCCACATGTGTTTGCCAGGAATTAGATTCCACCTTAACTTTTGATTTGACCCCCATTGGCACAGTTCTTATCCAGTCAGTTAGCTTCACACAATGTGACTTTAAGCATACAGTGCTGTACGTGGTCACACCGGTTTGAAGCAGTCGTTAGTAACAGAACCTGACATTTGCCCCAGTGTGGTGCTGCTGTCTTTGATCCCACTTGTCCGCGGATAACAGAAGAGAAACGGCACCATGCTGTGTCTATATAGCAAGCCACATCATTATATTGCGTAGATGGTAATTTCAGAGAACTCGTGTTTGTGTATGCAAGACAAAGTGAGTGACAGCATGCGTAGGTGTGCGCGAGCAGGGGAGGGAGCGGGGTGGGGGGTGTAGCAGCGTTTGTTTGAGATGGCAGGGCCATGTTTGCGCGTGCTGTATAGGCTTTCCGTCGACATAGGAGCTATTCATTTTACCGGGAAAAGTGGCGGACGTGACCCAGGTGGGAGGTGTGGGAACCGGAGGGAGTGGAGTCGCGGTGCACACGTAAACGCGCCAACACATAACTCCTCCAGCGTGATGAGCAAAGCTGAGATGATGCAAAGCCACGCACTCACACATACTCCTCCATTGTGATGAGCTGTACTGATCTAATGAAAAGCTCCCGAGTCACAGCAGAGACGCTTGTGAGCGTGTGTGGGCGCTGAGCGCAGACAAAACACACACCACCCAACTGCTCTACCTAAGAGCGGCATCTGGGTGTGTGATGAGACTGACGGTGGTTCAGCTGAAGGATGCTGTAACCTGGTCCCATTAAACATTCTCTGTTGTGCGTTCACAGGAGAAGTGACACGGTTAAGTACTCAGTTTAGACTATGCATGCTGATTTTTGAGCTTGCTGATGTTGGATGTTATTGTTTGAGAATGCAACCTGCAAACGAAAATGAGAAAATCAGCCACGGCTTTGGAAAAATGCTGCAGCCACGTTCCTAAAAACACCCATCTGTTGCAAAGTGCATTAATATCTTTTGGATGCTCGCGTCGTGTATTATTGTGTCACTACAGTGTGGCTCGGGGACACAGCTCTTGTCCCTCCAGTCATGAGCGTGTGTCTGTATCTGCTAGCCTAGCACCACGTGTGGGTGGCTGGCTGGCTCACAATGGCCTCAGTGTGCCGGCCTCTCTCCTCACTGAGTCCTCACTGTACTCGATGCTCACACAGAGAATTCCTGGATCTCTCTGACAGGATACCAGCCCTCCCCCACACACTCCGAAGCTTCAGTGGGAAAGAGAACCCGAATAGTGAGTTTGCAATCGCAAACTGCGGTGTGTGTGTCTGTGGGGTGGGGTGGGGGGGTTGGGGGATGCTGATAATCGTCAAAATTCCTGAGTCTCCCACTTGGTGGTTTTATGGGGGGAAAGCACAGGTCTCCTGCGATTCACATCATTCTGCAGAAGCGCAAGGGGATTGATTGTGTGGGAAAACAATCTTGGGAAGTGGAAGAGAGAGGCTTCGGGGGGGGCATGTTGTGAATGCGGTTGCGTGGCTATCAGGCTAGCCTGAGTTGAATCAGCTTCCTCGCCGCACAGACCCACCGCTTGTATGGGGATGAAGGAAGGCAAGGGGGAAAAAGCAGGACTCATAATTCAGTGTAGAGTGATTTTTGCCTGGTGGTCGAGCTGCTGACTGACGTAGCTTGGCAGCAGAGAGAGAGGGGGGAGGGAGGCAAGGGAGAATAAGCGGCCGGCAGAGGGGAGAGAGGGGGAGCAGGTGTGAGGGACGGGGGAGAGAGAGGGAACAGATGTGGAGAGAGAAAGGGGAAAGGAGGGAGAGGCAGAGAGATCAATGGCTGCTCCCTAAATAACGGATGTTTGGGGCGGCAGCTCTCTGGCCCGTCTTCCGTTGTGTGCAGACACTGGCAGTTAACCTGTCTCCAGCACACAGCCACACTACTCTGTGCGAACACACACACACACACACACACACACACACACACACACACACTCCCCTATGGCCTTCCCTGCACTAATTCTGCTGCTTTTCCCAGTTGGTCTGGTTAGAGGCCGTGTTAGCTCCAGACTCCCAGACTCCCCCTGTGGTCAATAAATCCCCAGAGCCACCTGGGAGTTGTGGTTTTAGAGGGCCAGAATCACATTGCCCCCCCCCCCCCCACACACACACACTCTCCCTTACCCCCAACTCAGAGGGTATGCAGAGTTCATACACAGCCTAACCAGCAGTGGGTAGAGTACTGAAAATCTATACTTAAGTAAAATTACAAATTTATTATTATTAAAATTACCATTTCCTTTTTCCATCTTTTTAGGTTGTGCAGAAAAGCGCAAGATAATGACTTCCAGCACTTCTGGATAAAAGCTGGTTTTACACCAATTTAAAAGCCTCATCAGACCACAAGCTATAAAATACGTTACTGTCATTATCATAATAACAAAGACAAACATGAGAAAATTAGCATAGCCAACAGTAGCTAGCTAACGACATTTTCACCCACAGCATGTGCACCGTACTCCAATGTGCCGGTGGAGGTTAGAAGAGGAGTCTTTGCACATGGTGGCCTCAGTGTTTTTCATCTAACTGTTGTCTTTTTTTAGATTTTGATATAAAAAGCGAGGCCAGATGTGGACAGGGATCGTTACTGGAGGAGGCCTCTTGTTCAGGGTTTTGCGCCATCACCATCATCACATCGTGGCCAAAAAGCAGGTGGTGCTTCTTTTTCCTCCAGGCAGCTGGTAACTGTGCGTCTGCAGTAGACGTGCTCTCCCTCCTCCTCTCAATCCCTGCATTTAGAGCAGAGAAATCTACTTGAGTAAAGAGTGGAAAGAGTAGTCAAGAGTAATCTTATCTCAGACAAAGCTACTTTTTTTTACCCGTGTGCATGAATGCGTTCTTGCCCGCCGCTGAGCGTAGCAACACTACACCCAGCTCGGTGTTACAAGCCCGATGCCAGTGTGTGAGGACGAGTTTATTCGTGTGCCATTCTTCCTTTTTCCTCTCTCGCTTTCTTCCTCTCCGCTGTCAGGTTTCTCAGGTCAAACCAAACGCTTCGCCTCAGGATTCCCAGGAATGTCAGTGCCGACCTCAGCGTCACCGCATAAACACACACACACACACCTAATGCCACGTCATTGAGGCCACATTTCTCTCCTATTGATTCACTTTTCTCTCGCTCCCTCTGCCAATGTGAAATGAAAGGGACGCGATAGATTAAGATTGATTCTTTTTTTTCCTCGCCGTGACAAATGTGGACATTTTTCTGGAGTGCCGCGCTGTGATTGATTGCTTTCGGTGACCCTTTGTGTAGGGCAAAACGAGAAGCGGGCGTGCGCACGCTGGGCATATGGGCGCTGAGCTTTTAGGGCAGGCTAAATGGACCGCAGATCATTCTGAACTCATTCCTCCTGCTCAGCCGAGATAAGGATACACATGCTGAAACTCACACGGGCGCGCAGTTCATTGTCTTTACACGCTCTTGGCTGGGCTTGCGGGCGAAATCTGCGAACAACAGTCTGAAGTCAAGGCCAATGCAAAGTGACATTTGAGTGGAAGATCCATTTAAGTCATCGTCTGAAGCCCTAACCCTGCTGGAAAAGTGCTCCTCGGCTCTCTGGCGCTTGCCCAACTTCCGTGGGTGTATGTGCGAGAGAGACGGAGAGAAAAGTAGCCTCGATTCTAACGAGGAAGAAAATACGAGGGAGGACTGAGAGGCAAGTTTCCTCCTCTGATAAGGAAGACAACAATCAAGGGGAGGGGGGAGGGGGGGTCACCGCAGGGTTAAATCAAGAATTCAAGCCTTAATGTTGGGGAGGGCAAGACAGATTTGGACTGCAAATACTCGGCTGCATCTCATATGTCTCTGGATGCAGCTGCAGACGGAATTTTTTAAATTGTGACTGCCACAGTTTTTGCCTTAACGGTGAATCGACGAGGGCAGCTTTTGAAACGCCGGCAGCGAGCGCTCGTGACCGGCGGAACAAAAAGCCTGTCAACTTCTAGCTTCTCAAAGCTTGACAACACGACAACGTGCCCACGCAGCCACTGCTAGCGCAACTTTTTCCCCGGCGCGCTCGAGGCGGCCCGTTCTCGGGTCTCTTTTTGCTGATTCCAGCATGCCTCCCCTTCCCGCTGCACTCGAACGTTTCCTCATGAGAAACCTCCTCTGGGTTTCATTAAATGATGACGCTGACATGAAAGAGTGATTCAGAGGGTTCTGACTCAGACCTGGATTCACCTCTGCCAACCCCTCCCTCCCTCCCCCCCTCCCAGCCTTGCATCACCATAAGTAATTTTCTGTGCGATTTTTTTTCTTCTTCTCTTCTCTGAAATAAGTGGAGCAGGTCACTGCACCATGTCACTGACACACATTTGAGTCAGCTAAACGATTTCCTGCATGTGAGCGGCGGGTCCTGCGCTGCTTCTCCGCGCCGGCGACCTCAGGCTTTGTTGTGGTTGCCGTAGTGGCGTCATTTTCCTGAGACGAGCACGAGGAAACCCCTGGAGGTATTTCCCAGACGCGGCCACACGGGCTGATGACGCCATGGCAGCTGCGTGTGACGTGGCGAGACAGAAAGTTCTGTGGAGACGAACACGAAACTCTGGCTCTGGTTAAAATGTGTTTTCTGTTTTCATTATTATTAGCTCTGCGGTCTGTCGTTGTGGTTTGACCCATCCTCTTGAGTATACAGTTTCCAAGCTTAAGACAGGCAGTAATTATGGCCAGAGAAGGCCTATGATTGGTTGGGTGCACCGCAGCGGACAGAACGGGACAGAGCTGCACTGAGAGGACGAGGATACGCAGCCAGGGATTTTCGGTGATATTAAACAGATTGTAATAGCTTGGTCTGTGGTGAATATCAGAATCTCATTTGTGGTGCGGAGTGCTTCTGCCTCTTGTAGCTTCTCTGAGTCACAGCAACACTTCGTCAGACTTGAAGGCAGATGTGCCACCAACTATTAACCCCTTTTGGAAGGATTTCAGATGGGTTTCTTGACAAAAGCTGCGCCCGGCTGGCGTTTCTTTCAGCCGCATCAAAGCGCAGCCTCATCTTACTCACCGGTGACGCTGCTTACATTGCGTAGGTCTCTCTCTCGCCGGCCTTCTATGTTTCATTAAGAGCCCATTTGGCTCGAGACATTTTGGAGACCCAATAAAGTGGCCGGACTATAAATCGAGGGGGTATAATGGGGTTGGGACGCCATACGAAGTGTTTTTATGACAATACGCAGACAGCCTTGAGTTTAAACTAGTGAGCTGGCCTCGCTGTCGCTGGCTCAGTCTCCTCGTCTCCCTTACTCACTCGCCCCCCCCCCCCCCCCCCAGCAGCACTTACACATCGCTCACCCGACCCCGCTCCTCCGGTTATTTAGGTCTGCCTTTGAGCTCGCTTTGATCCTGCCTTGTAAACCCTCCCCCCACCCCCCGCACATGGCCGATGATTAAACAAAGGGTCGCAGAGTTTGGTTCGAGGAAGTTATCTGTTTGTGTGTAAGAGTGTGTGAGCGTGCATTTGTGTCTGCGGGGTTTGGAGGTTCAGCCTTTGGAGATTTGTCTTATCAGACCAGATGGATAGTGAAGGGAGATTTGCAGCTAGCCAGTTTCCCTATAGACCATCGTGTGATTCCATACTGGGGAGTGAGTGTAAATGGAGGTTGATGGCTGCAGCCCGAACCAGAATGTCTTATCCGCCTCTTTAAAGTGGGGACACTCCGAGGGCAGCGCTGGAATGCAGTTTACACTACGGTGTGGAAGCGCTGATGGTCTTATATGGATTTATAGTAGGCAGGGTAGCTTTGGGTGCTGCAAGGGGGGATTATTTCAAAGCTTTTTGCTGGCTTCAGAATGCAAAATGTTTGACTCACCCTCATTCTGAGGTGCGCAGGAGTTCGGGGTGCCCTCTAAAATCAGGTGCCTGTCTGAAAATGTGTCAAATCACTGAAGGTAGTTCGGTTTGAGGAAGGCTTAAGCAGAGCATGTGACGACGACAAAGGACCAGAGACGTCTGCGTATAGACTAGCAGACATGCAGCTGCTCCAGCTGTAACTCAGTCCGTACCACATGATATAGAGCTGTTTCTAGTGTTGCCAAAAAATCTCATGAAATAGACCAATAAAGTAGAGAATTTCGGGGTGAGCCGGCTCTGTGTTTCTGCATATATTTGCGCCTGGCTGTGCGGCAGAGAGAGACGGCCCCAAGTGTGCTGCTCTTTGTGCACGCTGAGGTGCACAAGTGCAAAAGTAATGCTTTATCAGACAGACAGATAAATCTGCTTCTGCTTGAGTTTTGACCTGCTATTACACTCCGTGTGTGTGTGTTTTTTTTTTGTTTTTTCAGTGAGTGTATCTGTCTGACAAGTTACGTTCTTGCTCAGCTCTGTTGTGCTGAAGCCACATTTACTGGCTGCACATCAAGATCACTTCTCTCTCTCTCGCTCGGGCCCGATTCCTCTTCGTCTTCCTCCCTGTCTGTCTGCTCGTCATCTCGACAGTCTGACTCACACAGGTCTCCAGCACAGATGCCTTGGCCCGCTCTGCGTGTGTGTGCGAGCGTGCTTGCGTGAATTAGTGTGTGTGTGCGCACCTCCTGCTAGCCCTCAGCAGGGCTGCCAGTCAGTTTGCGACTACACTCCCACACATCTCCGTCTCTTCTGCTTTCTCACCATTCCTCCCCCTCCCTCGCTTCCATTTTCCGCCCGTCCTTTCGCCGTCTTTAATATCCCAATCAGGCCAACGAAGCATGCGCGCCATGCGGGCAACGAGGGTTTAATTGCGACATTCTCAATCCCGCCGTCATTAGCTCGGCTTCACGTCGCAGCGTAATCCATGTGGTTTGCTGTTTATGCTGAAGTGGAAGGATGGGAATTTGGGATTTGGACGAGAGCCGGACCTGAGTGTGAGAATCGTTCCCAGATCATTCTCAGGCCACGCCTCATGATGTAATGTCTGCCGGAGCAACGACAAGCCCACTAAAGCTGTGAGAACGTGTGTGTGTGTGTCTGTCAGAGGGGCTTTTTTTGTTCCTTATTTCAACTAGAGGTGGTATTTTGGGGAAGTTGGTGCAGATATAAATATCTCTCTGAAGCCACTTTTTTGAGTGCTGCTTAGCTCACCTATTCATTCAGCCGCTCCGATCAAACCCATGCATACACACTCTGATGCTAGCGGGTGTTGACTCCCAGCGGAGACACTGTCTCTGCAACTGCTGCAGAGCACGAACAGACACACACACACACACTCTCAGTAATGCACTATCGACCTCTTTCCTACTTTGCAGACCTTGGGCTCTCCAGTGGCCTCAACCTGTTAAGTACACAGACACGCACACACACACACACACACATGCACGCCGTGACCACGTTGACCTTTCAGCTCGCAGAACGAGACTTGATTTCCAATATGGGCTTGTCTTACAGCACTCTGCTCCCTCCGTCCTCCCTCCATCCTTCCTCCAGTCAGTGTTAATGTGATTAGGCCTGTGTGCCTGCTTCCCGCATGCTGTTTTCTTTTGTCTTTCTCTCTTCCACTTTTTCTGCTTCTGCCCAGCCCGTCCTCCTCTCTCTGCTGCTGTGGCTGAGGTAACGCCATGCTGGGCGTCTTTTCTGTGCACCTCCGCTGCGTGCTAATTCACTAATTCACTTTGCCAATCGCTCTCTTCATGGCAGACCATTCCGTACGCTCTTAATCTAATCTCGCTCGCTTCGAGCCTGTTCTTCTCTCTTCCTCTGTGGTCGCTCCCTTTTCCCTCCCCTCAACACTCCCCCCTCCGCTCGGTAACGCTAACACAATGTCATTTCCTGTCTAAATTGGGTAAACGTAGCAGGGCCGAGGGAATCGCAGCTTGCTTAATGAAGCATAGCGGCCACTTTACCTGCTAGGGGCCCTGAGCTCTTCATCTCAGCATTATGTGTGTATACTTGTGTTTGCATGGGTGTGTTGCACTTCACAAGCACCTATTACCTGTTTATTTACTTATGAATACGATGAATGTCAGCCTGAAGTTAAGTTTGCTGTCAAATCCCGATGAGAGGAGCGTTTGTCAATTGTGAGAACGGCTCCGAAATTGAACCGCGAGCGCCATTGTGGGCCTCGTGTTTGACGTGACCTTTAAAAATCCACAAGCAAGAGCCTGCTCTCTGAAGAAGGTTAATTTCCGAATTTGCTGAATATTCCTTTTTCCGCCGCACAGGAAACACCACCAGCGGCTGCTCGACACTTCATTTATCAAGAACCCACGGCTAAAATTTTCAAAAGCGAAAGAGGTTTATTGAAACCAAAATGGTTGGTCGCTTTGGCTTCACAGCTCATTCATTCCCTCCAGCATTCCCAAATCTCATTAAGCAGCCCCCCCACGGGTGGTAGTCGTAGTATTTCCAGCTTTGAGAGAGAGAGCAGTGGGCTTCTTTTTTAAGCAGGCCCTGATCAGGAATCATCTTAGCTTATATTTAGCTGCTCTTATCTTTATGTGCTAAGTGGGAATAGACAGAGGGCATTAAAGGGGAGGTGGGGCCGGCTGAGATATGGTTAGAAATGACAACCAGGGGAAAAAGATGACCTCACTTTGGAGCCCTTGGTCATGGCGCCTTCTGGATGTTCTGTTTGTATCTCCTCTTCTCTCTTTTCCTCTGCCTCTTCGCTCCCACCTCCGGCAACAGGCGCCAGGCTGGCAGACTTGGAGTGTGTGTGTGTGTCTGTATATATGTGAGACTGTATGTATGCTTGGACCATTTGTACAGGAAGTTGTGGGGAACTGGACTCCCCTACGTCTCCTGAACCCAGGAGGCAAAGGCAATGGCGATGGGTTTGGCAAGAGATGGAAATTTCCTGCTGCGTTTAGAATCGACTCGATCACCTTGACGCATTCTTACTGCAGGTAGAGTGCGCTCCCGCTGTCTGCCCGAGGGCGCGTTGACGAGAGGCAAAGCTGAGCGCGGCCGGGTGGGGAAAGGGCATGTTTTCCGGGTGAGGGAGGGCGAGGAGAAACAAGCAGACTCTGTGAAGGCCAGCGGCCTGTTTGGCCCGAGAGCTTCGGGCTGTTCCCCAGCCAGCCTCGCCTGCCTGCAGCAATATTTATGACCATTTTTTGGCAGGTGAGAGTAATTGAACAAGCATTTGTTATTTGGCAACCAACACTCTGGCTGCCGGGTCTGGGCTCAGAGAACGCCCCTCGTGTTGTAGTTTTTAATACTCTGCTAATTGGGCCACACTCAAACAGCAAGTTGTAATATGACTTGAGTGATCAGAGGTAATTTTACTGCCGAATGCTTTATTGCTGATGAAAACGACACCCTTGTAGTCCTTACGCATTTTCTTTTCATCAGAAGATTATGTCAGTTGTGCCAAGAAGGGGTCAATTAAAATGTCCGTAGAAATGTTTCTGTGCAGTAAGTTTCTGCTGCAGAAACAAGCATCTCAGGTTTTCCCAGAAGTAATCAGCAGAGAAGCGCTGCTGTGTCAACTTTCCCACCTCTCGCATAATACCCACCAAATCTATAAATACCTAGGCTGGAATAATTTTAGGAGAGGAGGCAGGGAGCACCTGAATGACAGCCTGCCGTTATTTCACTGTCCTTGTAATTTTAGATGTTGATAATGCGTTGGAAGCAGAGCGCAGGATGAGGCTTTTACTCACTCATAATAGCCCAAGCCGCCACACTGAACGGTGGAGCAGGTCTTCCTTTTCTTTAAAAAGAAATGTTCTTTTTGTTTTAAACACTCCACCTCTTCCTCTTTTTTTAACCCTGCCTTTAATGTAAGTTGGCAATTATTCCAGCAAAAGAAAAAAAAAAGAAAGGAAAGAAAAAAGGGTGCGAGTGGTGGTGAAGAGGCTGAATGCAGAATGTTGATTTGATTCCATATTTCTGATGTCTTTAGCACGTTTTTTCTCTCTGTTTTTTAAGCAGCACAAAAGCAGAATTGAAGTTGATTGCAAGTGGCGTGCAATTATGCCCTTGTATTTCCTCCGCTTCTCTGCTGCGCTCCCCTCTTACTCACTCCCCTCCTCTTTCTTTTTACAATCCCCTGTTATAAACGACGGAGAAGGAATAAAACCGTCGAAGGCTCCTCACTGAGCTAATACAGGAAAACGATTGTGAGCGTTTTCTAACAGAACATCGGCTTAAATTAAACGGCACATTTTACGAGAGCTCTGTAAATCACGCAACTCGGCCCCGAGACATGTGAAAACACAAGCTTTGCTTTAAATGGTACGTTGGGCACAATTAAAGGTACTTATATACTGATGGCACCTTATTTCTTGGAGAGGTGCTGGTGCTAGATGGAAAAGCGCTCTTAATGGTCTCAGCCAGAAGTGAAGGGTTTTTTTGACTCAGCATGTTGTTAAAAGGAGCCCGTTCCCTCGTAACGCGAGTGTGTTTCTGCTGTTGTCGCGCTGAATGGACCATTATATCACAGTGTTTGTGAGGGGAGAGAGAAACGGGGACATGAGGACAGGGTGTCACTGTGCCGTGAAGCCACCAGGCTGTGCAGGTAAACCGGGCCAAGGGCAACAGCTGACCTGCACGCAGCACACAAAGAACGACACTCACTCCCTCCCTCCTCCCTCCTCCTCCTCCTCAGCCTGAGAGGAGCGGGATTCTTCTACCGACAACCTTCACATGTGCACGCTCACGTCCTCCCACCCACACGCTTTGTATCTGCGGGCATCTGGGGGCCTTTTTAAAGCCCCGCCTTGTCCTCCCTCTTCGTCCGCCGATTTCACGTGACAGGTGCACTCCTCCAGGCGCGGCACAGTTTGAGCTTTTTATTAAAACACATGAATCAATTAAGGGCCGCGGCGCTGCGGGGCGCCACAGGAAGGGAGCCAACGTCAATAAGCGGCGGAGCGGGGCTGGCTCGGTATCGAGGCAGGGTGTGCCATGCATGGCTGGGTGTCAGTTACCAGCCTGTCCAGAGATAAGCCGGGCCGTTAGCTTGATACGGCGAGGCGGCGTCATAGATGAGGTTTGGCAGGAGGAACAGGTGATGCGGGAGTGGCTGATCTCGTGTGAGGTCATGGGCTGTTGCTACCGACAGCATTCTTTGTTGGGAACTGCCTGAGAACGTGTTAGCACGAGGGAGTTTCACAGTTGCGTGTTCTGTTTGTTTTCACCCCTTTCACCAGGTTTTATTCCTCCACTACGCAACAGGAACGTCGGGTTTCAGGTGTAACACGTTTGTATCTGGACACAATAGGTCACAGTCAGACATAAAGTGAAATGTCAGTCTGAAACGCCTCCCCACTGGGAAAAACATGCATTTGACGTAGCGCTGTAGGCTCTGAAGAGGGGGAACCTTTTAAAAGTCCACCTAAGAAATGGAGATTAGCACGCAGCCTGAAATGCTTCAGATAAATGGAGGCATTTGGAGTTATATGTGCGTTCGCAGGTCACGACGTGCGCACACATGCAGCTCTTCCCCCCCCTCTCGCCAAGTCTGTGGCAGGTTAATAAAATAAACATACATCCATCAGTGGCGATGGCAGGCATGTCAGACTCCGTTAGCTATCATCAGCCGTGTGTGTTTTTGTGTGTATGTGTGTGTGTGTGTGTGTGTGTGTGTTTGTGGAGGGAGGGGGGTTATTTGATGCATGTGTGTGAGTCTATTTCCAACACAGACTGTCACTTTTGGCTGGGGCTTGTCTGTCAAAGCCCTCTCTCTCTGTTAGTGCCCCTTCCAAGGCTCGCTGGAGCCCATATGGGGACGGGAATTAGCTTAGCACGCCGTGTGCCAGTCCAGTTAATGGCTGTTCGTCAGAGTTCACCGGGGCGCTATGTTGTAATTCTATTCTGGTCGGCTAAATAGTGCATCTTCCTGTGGGAAGATGATGTGTCGCTGCCATTCGATAGCTCTGACTTGGAGTAATCCACAGCAGTGTTGCGTGTTTGTAAATGTTGTGCATTATGATTCTGTCCTGAGACTGAACACGCAGAAAATAAGCAGAATTTGCAGCCTGTGCTGAGTTACTCACTTTCTTTAGAGATGCTGAAGTGTGTGTGTGTGTGTATGTGTGTGTATGTATTTGTGTGTGTGTGTTTGTGTGTGTGTGTGGGCCCTTGTCCTCTAAAGGCTTTGTGGTGTAGGCCAAGCACAACACAGCTGCCCACCCACCCAATCTGTCTCTCTCTCCCTCACACACACACACACACACACACACACACACACACCCAATCTTTCTCTGTCTCTTTCTCCCTCTTTGAAGTTTGTCCCAGTCCAGTAGAGTGGTACAGGGTCAGGATGGAGAGGAGGATTAACGAGGCCTCTGGTATAGACGGATGAAAGGATGGTGGGATGAATGGTCTTTATGAAGTGTTAGATGAGAGGAGGAAAGGCCAGGTGATGACGGGCAGTAGACTTTGGTTCTAAAGCAGACACGGCGGTAGAGAGCCCAGATCTGAGGTTTATATTAAAGACAGTCCTGGCATCACTGATTCGAGCACAGGACCCAATGCAGATCCTCTGCCGCCATATCTGCAGTAGTGTCTCACCTCCGGTTTGTGCAGCAGAATCTAGTTTGACAGTAACTTTTTTTTATGTTTGCAGTGGTAAACACAAAGACGAATGTGTCATCACCTAATGAGAAGAAGAAAGAGGAGAAGAAAGGGTTTTGACTGGTGCAGGGTCGGCCACATGTTCATCATTTGCCAACAATGAGCCTCTAGTGTGGTTTCCACTGGTCGTTGGGTTAGACTCCATGTCCTCAGAGCTCAGAGTCAAAGTCACGCAGAGAAACTGCCTCCTCTCGCTCACACGCTCAAAAACAATATGCACATAGCACACGAACGCTGTGAGCATACGCGGGCACGCACGCCGCCGTCTCCGCATTAAACCTCCACCTTGCAGCCTCGGCGCTGCGCGGTATTAAACAGACAGTGATTGATCTGCAGTATGATTGTTTATTTTGCCCCGCTGTCAGTGATGGATGAAGATTTGCGCGTGTTTGAAAAGTCTGTGTAAAATATGGCTGGGGGGTGGGGTGGGGTGGGGGTTGGTTTAAAATCAACTTCCCCAAGGAGAAATACCAGCGGGCCTCTGGGACGACCTGTCATCACACCTTCACCTCATCTCAAATTAAATGCCCCCCATTGCGCAGCAGTAACTCAGCCATCACCATTTAAAAAAACTGTATTGTAAACAGTTATTTTTTTCCATGTGGTGTACGTTGTTTTTGTTTGGACGCTGCGTGCATAGAGGCTCACCGACCAATCAGACTTTCCCCCGCGAGCGCCGCCGTCTTTGCTGGCACCGCTGCAGCCTTTGAAGCTCGTGGCGACGCGTCCCTTTAAAATGCTCCAGCTATTGATATTCAGTGGGCTCTGTTGTTCCCCTACAGATGCCGGCTGATTGCATTCCTTCATCCTCGCAGAGCACGGCGCACAAAACTTCCCTCTGTCCGCACATGACAGCCTCGGAGCAGCAAGACGTTTCTAACACCCTCTTTAGTTACCGTCCCCCCAGGAGGCCCAAAAGGAACCAGCGTGGATGAATAGAAAGGGGAACTCGAGACACAATGCCTACCTGTCCTCCCTCCCGCTCGTCCTCCTCCTAACTCCCCTGTGACATCCCTTCTTTTCCTCTTTTCTCTCTCGCTGGCAGAAACCGTCTGACTCCTCTGATTCCTTTCACACGGGCAGATGGCTCGATCGGGAGTTTCTCCAGCCCAGACTCAAAACAAAATCAAACCCCAAATCCTCCATCTTCCCTCTACTAATATTTCTTTTTTTTTTATTCTACTCATAACAGACGCCTTGTTTGCCTGCCAGTTTTTGTAAACCATGGAAACCAGGCTTCCCCCTTTTCACATCTTGTTTCTCTCTTTTAAAATCGTTCGCTTTCACTTGCCAAAACATCCCTCTGAATCCAAGCTCATTTGAAGACAAAAGGGAGATGGTTTACTTCTGCCTTCTTGTTTCTCTTTCGGCAGCGATAACTTTAGCTCGTTGCACATCATTAGCGAGGGCGAGGTTCAGACTGAGGTGAGCGAGCTTACAGCTGCCTGCTAAAGCTGCAGCGCAGGCTGCAGAGGAGCTCGCAGTTTCAGCGTTTCAGAGCAGCCCGGTCTAATTGGTTTCTAGTGTGCAGAATGTTTGCCGTTCCAATGACAAAGTCTGACTTAAAAAGAGTGTTTATTATGTCGTGACTGGCTGGGAATGAAAGAAAAGAGAGAATAGCTTTTAGGACATTATTTTCAAAGCTTTTAAAGATTAGAAGCAGTGATCTAGGACATCATGGCCATGGCAGCTTAACTTTAATTTGAGATCAAGCTGGTGCAAGATACTTGATATGATGTTGGGTCGGGGAATCCAAAGTTCCCATTTCACCTTTGAGTTTTAAATTGGAACCATGTGACCATAACCTCTTGTGGGCAGAGGATTTGCTCCCCACCGGCGACTGAAAGGAACCTCTTTCTTTTCTCTGCCTGGGTCTTCCACAGCACTTTGTCATGTAAAGAGGCCCTTATCTGGCTCCGGTTGGGGGTAAAGAGGCTGGAGAGAAATAGCCGGATCCCTGGGGCCAACAGAGATCGACGCATGGTAAATAAGTCACTGTGATTGACAGGTCCTTTGAGCAGAGTGGCTCAGGCCCGCCCACTGATGTGTCAGCTGGGAGGTCAACTTTGACCCCTTCCGGCCACCTGCTTGCCCTCGGCCCTTGACCTTTAGCTGGACTTCTGCGTGGAGAGGCCCAGGACATCAGGCTGACGTGGAGCTTTAACCGCATGTGGACTTTGATAGGAAATAAATTGGTTAGCTTGTGTTTTTTGTGCGTTTATCTGCATTTTCCAATGTGTGCAATGAGCATTATCTCGCTGAAATTGAACTGAAACGCGAGGAATATCTGTTGCTCAATTTTCTTGACAAAAACAGGTGTTTTGAATGGTGTAAAACATAAATACAGCTGCTTTCTATTCTCCATGTCCTCCCCTCTCCTCTCAGTCCACTTCAGAGCCACGGTGCTTTTCTTGCCGACACTCTCGACACCTGCATGGCCCCATTTCAGCGCTAAAACCTCTGCGATCCATCTCATTGAACGTCTCAGCAAATGATTTCTCATTTAGCCCACCTAGCCCACCTCCCACCCAACTCGTGTGCTGTAATTTCCGCCATGTCCTCTGGCTTTCTGCTGCGCTCCCCGAGCGTTACATTTGTTTTGCTGCGTCTCGTAAATGGCTGGCCAACAACGACAATTTAATGGTCGAAACGAGGGCTGGGAAGTGAAGCGATTTCACAAGGCCTGATTTCATTTCCCTTATTCGGGCTAAATTGGGCCACAGTGTCGGGGTAAATAAACAGAATGCATCTGGACGACAGTAAAGAGAGTGAAACAGCAAGAGGGTGTGTGAATAAGAGGTTGCGCTGTAAAGGTTGCTTTTTCCATTCCCCTGTGAACGGTTATAGATTTATTACAGAGTGCTTGTCTAGCACTTTGCTTGTGGACTAGCTTAGCCTTTTAAATGGTGCAGTAAATAAAAAGATTTTAGGTGTGTGTGTGTGTGTGTGTGTGTGTGTGTGTGTGTGCAGATGTGACTGTGTGCATGCTGACATCTGCAGCCTCTCATTGTTCACATTAGAGATTCATTGCAGCTTGCAGTTTCATTTAACTTTATTGGCTGCTGTTGGTAATTTTGGCAATATTGAAGTTTATGAGTTGGGTTTTTTTTTTTGGTCATCTTTAGCCCGCTCGCTGAATATTGCCACTCATTTGATCATTTGAGATTTTGCACGCCAGTCACAGCTGCCTCTTCCATAAGGCTTGTGACTGAGAAGACATAAGTTGGTCTTTGTTGCCAGTTTCTAAGAAAAACTCATTGGTATGTAACTGGGATTGCGGAGGCCACAAGGCAGCCATTTTGCTGAACAAAACACTCGGTCATGTGTCTGTGCGTGTATACGGTTTACGTGGTGAAGTGTTGGCACGTGTGCATCCAGAAGAAAAGCCCCTTAGCACTGCAGAAGTGTGTCATGTCTGACATATGTTTACTACGACCCCTGTTGTTTGTGATTAATGCCTGCATGCGTAGGTTTGGGATTGGACTTTTCACGTGTGTGTGCGTACACGAATGCACTTGAATGCATGTGTCCATTCATGATGAATTACATGTGGATAGTGGCAGGTTTAAGCCATGGTGAGAAGCATGGTATTCATCTCACATTCCTCTAAGTGTGAGCCAGATGAAATAAAAGAGCTTCACGGCACTGACGCTCCCTCCTGCTCCCCTCTTTCATATTGAATTACCTCAATGACCAGGAGAGGCAACAAACTAATAACAGGCCTTAACTATTGACCCAATCCAGAGCTTCCACATAGCTCTTCTCCGAACAGCTCTGCTGACGTCAGCTTCCCACCATGCGACGCAAGCCTCTGTGTGCACATGGAGTCTCATTTCCATAAGGAAAATAGTTCACCAGACCCAGAGCCAGAGTGTAATTATTTGCTTTGTTAAATTGGGCAATTAACTTGTCACCCAAGTGATATTTGTGGCTTGTTCACAACAGTTTGATTCATTTTTGCCCCCGTTAAGCAATGGGAGGCTGCGAAATAATTGTGTTACTATGAAATAATAGTTATGTTGCCTAATTATTGCTTTGTTGAAATGGTCTCATTTGAATGGCAAGTTACGGGAAAAAATGCACACAGAGTATTGTTAATTGCATGACATCTAAAATATTACAGCCGCAGTGTAGCCATTCTTTTTAATAAATACTTGACATACGTATATTCTGAATCAGGCATTCAGCTTTCCTGCAGGGTGAGGTACATATTGAAGGCGGGATTCAGAGCATTCCTGTTTGTTGCACTTGAAAAGGATGATGTGTAGGAGGTACCGTTTCCTGTCTCGTGCCTGCTTCTTGACTCAGACGGTTCCTTTGATTCACATGTAAGCTACACCTGAAGGCATATAATTAGCGACCCACGACTGTACATGCGCACACGCATCCAGACGTGCGCGAACGAACACAGACTTGCTCGTCAGACGCAGGGCAGGGTATGCACCTCTTGGCCCTGGCTATGTGTGTACACGTACATGACACTACACAGTGTGCAAGTAATGATGCAGGCAAGCACTCGTGTAGTGTGAGCTTTTAAGTCTTGTCTCAGTGAGAGACAGTCTTGTGTGTGTATACGTGTGTTTGTGTGTGTGTACAGTGCAGAAAGAGCGCCGTGTTGTGACGTGCTTGTTAGTGAGATTGTCAGCCAGAGAGCGACTTGACCTTACATGGTCGGTACAAGCTACTCTGTTGTTGCTGTCATCAGCCCGAGTCACACTAGTGGAAAATGGGTCTCTTTGCTTTGTCCTCGCATAGTTTTTTTTTTTTTTCATATTGTGTACCATTAATTGCATCACTTGCGTAGGACGCCCACTGTTAGAGCTATCAAAGAGACACATTTGCTTTTGTTGGGTTGCCCAGGAGGAATCTTGTTAATGACGGTGATTTCTAAAAGCTCACTGCTGTGAAGCTGTATCCGCCACGATTCCAAAAAAGTTGGGACGCTGCCTAAAAATACTGCATTTACTGTTCCTGAGCCCATGTTGTAACATCCTTTATACAATCATGTGTTCACAAAGTGGTGAACCTCGCTCCATCCTTGCTTGTGAACCACTGAGCCTTTCCAGGATACTCCTTTCATACCCAATCATGATACTATCACCTGTTACCAATCAACCTGTTTACCTGTGGAATGATCCAAACAGGAGTTTTTGGAACGTTCCACAACTTTCGCAGTCTTTTATTGCACCTGTGCTCAACTTTAAATGCTCAACTTGAACAGGCAGATATTTCCAAAAATCAATGAAGTTAATGAGGTGAAACATTAAATATGTTGTCTTTGTACTGTTTTCAATTGAGTATATGTCTAAAAGGATTTGCTAATGTTCAGTTTTATTGATGTCTACACAGTGTCCCAACTTTTTTGGAATCAGGGATGTTTATGCACATCCCCCGTCTGATAGAAAACCACACACAGCCTTCAGTCAAACAAAGCTGTCTACTCAGTTGTGAGAAATGTATGTTATTCTGGAGTAGAGGTAAAGTGAGAGAGCCTGAACTTTTAGGAGTTGATATGTTCCAGTCCGAGGTTATCAACAGGCCTGGAGTTTGCACTGTGTTTTCAAATGGGATTCAGGAGCGTCAGCCAATATTTTGTCATGTTCTCATCTCGGCTCAGTTTGGTTTGTTTATAGACTGGATCATCACGCCATCTACCACTGCAAGCAGCTGCATGCAGACTCACACACACACACACACACACACACCCAGGGCATGTGCACATAGTTGCACATACAAAGTCAGACTTACCCTCAAGACTTGCCCAAGTGTGCACTCTTATCAGGGCCAACAGAGGGCATCTCAGGACACACATGGGCACATAAAGAGCGCTGCCCCGCCTCCAGCCTGGCTAGTTGTTGCCTGCATGCCCCCACCAGCCGTCTGCCAACAGGCGGGTTAATATTGCCACCAGCTGCAGAGTGGGTGATGCCAACCAATGCCACCCGGCACCAAGCCCAGAGTGGCCACACAGGAGCCACTGTCTCCTTCTCCTCTCTTCCCAACACTGTTAACTGTTGTTCCTGTTTACGCTGTTTTTTTTCCTGTTCAGCTTCTATTCAAACTGAGATATAAATATAGTGTGTGTGTGTGTGTGTGTGTGTGTGTGTTTGTGTGTGTGTGTGTGTGTGTGTGTGTGTGTGTGTGTGTGTGTGTGTGTGTGTGTGTGTGTGTGTGTTTGTGTTTGTGTGTGTGTGTGTGTGTGTGTGTGTGTGTGTGTATCTAGGCCGTTCAAGGGTGGTCATCAATCTCAATGAATATCACTGGACGCTGCATTGGCTGCATGCGTGTGTGAGAGGAAGAGAGAGCGAGGAGTGGTGCATTATGGGTCTTATACGTCTTTCTGCTTTTGATCAGTTGTCTCTTACACTTCCCTGAGAACGTGTCTCTCCGTCTCACCATTGCTGTTTTGTTTTTCTGCTGTGTAATTGTCTGAAACCGCAGTCTCTTGCTGTATTACTGTATCTGCTGCTGTTGCTTCACGCTGTGTTGTGCTACCAAAGCTGCTGTTACCGTCAAGCATTAGACCACAGACTTCAATCCGTGCCCCAGTCCCAGGTTTATTGAGAAGGTAAAGCCTATATAGAAGCTGATACATGCTTCTGTGTAAATCCGGGTTAATGTCTTTGCAAAGGGATGCAGACGGGGATTTCAGAGCAAACATTACTCAGAGGGTTGCAGAGGAACCGATGTACATACAACCAACATTTCATCAGCACGTGATGCGCAGATTGTGTGCGTAGTTTATTCCCTATTTTCCATTTAATCTAATTAAGCACATTTTCTGAGGTTGGATAAGATGTCACACACAGTTTTTTTCATTATTGTTCCTATTATAATTCAACAATTCAAAACACATCAGGTGATTGTTTGTGAGGTCATTTTTGGTTGATTGAGCCTCTGGTCCTTGAAACTGCTGTCAACGTGCAAAAACATTGGCAGTGTTGGAAAAAAGTTGTTACAATGCAGGCATTATGCATGATGGTGGATCAGGTCGGGGAAAATGTGTGTGTGGGAGACAGTTGGGGGTTTGACAGAAAGAGGTAATTTTGCAGCTACAAAAGCAGTATGTAACTTCATTTGCAGGCCTGGCCAAGGCCACTACTACAGCACCATTATTGATCCTCTAAAGACTTAATCGCACTCACATCAACAGACACCGCCGCTCAGTGCATCTAAATATGATTGTGCTGAGCCTGAACTTCTTTTGGTGGGAAGCAGCGGGAGGAGGAGGGCTGGAGAGCTGAGCCGGGGGGGTGCAGAGGTCCATCTGTTTTTCTTTTCCTCTGCGTTTGTTAAATCTTAACAGAGACGTGAGCGGGATTCAGATACTCAGAGACAACATTTTAGGCCTTGCAGTGCAGAGCGGGAGATGCTTCTGAAGTGGCTTCTTTTTTTTTTTCACCTCATTTGCGCTAATCTGACTCGTGTCTCGCAATACGCAGCCATTTAGCTCTTCACTTGTGTGGGCAAGCGGCGGCCTTTTTCACACGCTCAATATGTTTTTATGTCCTGGTTGTGGAAACGGGAATTAATGAGTCTTTCTAGTAAAGCTGCTTGTCTGAGCTCGTGCAAAGTTCTGCGAGGATAAATGAGTCCAAAGCCTCGGGCTACGGGTTGTTGTTGTTGTTGTTGTTGTTGTTGTGTGTCTGCGTGCACGTGCCTGATGGTGCTTGTGTGCCTCTTCCTGTCTGATTGTTTACAGCCTTACCTAACTGGATTCCAGATGTAATCCTACAGTCTTTCTGATGAGTCTGACTAGCCAAGGCTAACAGGGAGACTTTCTCGAAGCCCCCCTCAGGCATCGTCCTCACACCAGCTTGCTTCCATACAAATGGCATCTTCTGCTAGTAGCAGACAGATGCTGCATAAACTGACCAGAGGCCGGCGGTTCTCTGTATATTCTTATAAGCCTGCGAGCCTGCAGGCTGTTCCTGTCAGGCGACGCACGAGGCTAATGAGGTTACTCTGTTTCCTGTTTCTGCCTTCCTGTCCCCTCCTCGTGTGTGTGGGAGTGGGAGGGCTTCAGCTCTGTGCCACAATGTGTTTAGACACTGTAACGTACCTTGCATATGCTTTGAGACATATCGTGTGTGTGTGTGTTTGTGGATGTATGCACATGCACAACATTTCTGGAAGTATTAAACATGCTATATGCTATACACATTCTCTTTTATACTTTATATACAAGAGAAAGCGTTGAGTGCTGCCATGTTTAAAGGCAAGGAGAAAGACTGGAAAAGACTAGTTTCTGGTAATATATCAATGCTGTTATATGAAATCAACACATTTTTGTGTTTTTACTTGAATCAGCATGCCTGCAGCCGTTTGTTTCACAACCAGAGAGTGCTTTAAATGCACCTAAAACTCATTACTATTGTTTCTTTCCTTACCTCATGTTTTGGGAAATGTGACCCTGCTTGTAGAGAAAGCAAACATTTCTTAACGGATTGTCCGTTAGCACTGCCACAGCCTCAGGCAATGTGCTGGACAACATGTTTATTCATCATGTGAATGCATACACACGTGACAAAACACTAACGTAGCAATGCGGATATTTTCTTCCACATTGTGACCTTTAACACAGCTTCTAATACATTTGAATACATAGGATTACAATTTCACATCAATCTAAGTGAATAAATCTCCTGCTGGGACTTTTATTATGATGTGGAAGGGTTTTTATAATCTCCAGAGACACTCAGCGTCTGGTGTCACACAGCCCGGACGACGGCGAGGAACACACTCATTCGGTTGTATGATTCCAAGGGAAATAAATTGCGCTTGATGTTAGAAGTCATACCTCACATTTCTATGTGTGGAGGAGAGGAGGCTCGAACTGCAGCCCCGTTAAGAGGGATCAGCAGCAGGGTCCTCCGAGGCCTCCCGAGGGAATAGCACGAAGGCGATGGGGCCATCGCCGCGGCTAGCGTGATGAACGACGGCGTGTCGGGGAGCGCCGTCGATCAGAACTGGCCGTCCACGTGAGCGCGGCCGGTGAGCTTGCGTTTGTGTGCGTGTGCCCGCAGTGCAGAGAATTGAGTCAAACCTCTGGTCAGCGGCAAGTACCCAAAGTGAAAATGATATTGTGACAGAGTTGGAGGGTAAGTGTGTTGAATGAGGCTGTTATTATTGAATGGGAGCCATTCGTTATGCAGCCTGTCTCTCTCTCTCTCTCTCTCTCACACACACACACACACACACGGGTTGCTTCATGCCATACGTTAACACACATTTCTACCACGAGACCTGTGTGTCAGTGTATTGTAAGGCCAGGCCTCTGCCTCTACAGTCAGCCCTCTCAACCTGCCAAATGTAACTTAAGAATATGAAGAATTTTCCTCAACTGAGCCCTTAAAACCATGGCAACAGGGCTGTGAAACTGACAGAGACGCCGCTGCAAAGCTGATATCACGCCGTTACTTGCACATTTCACTTTATGAGAGACACTTAAAATTCCCACAACAACAATTCCACCATCCCGCCTTGGCGTCGTAGCGCCGAACCAACAGGAAACAGTTGCTTTGAGCCGCAGCTCTTTATGGTAATGCTCCTCTGGTGCCGTGCGCCGCGTGCGAGACCGGAAGCAAAACTCCCTCCACGTTCTGGTAGATCAATGCTGCTGTAACAGTGAGTGTTGCAGGAATGTGATAAGCAAACAAGTTGAAGGGATTAGGGGTTTATAATGTTCCTAATTATTCCAGGTTTCATTTCTTTCCTCTACTTCGTTTTCACGTTTTTAACACCACAGTTTATACTGACCGATTGGTTTAAATACATCTCTCAAGGTTAGTAAAAGATTTGGCTGGAATTTGGGCAAGAGATGGAGTAGTAGTAGGCAATCGGTGGATTGCGTTTCGGTTATGCAGGTGGATCGAGGACATTTGCAAGAACTGAAGTAGCACAAGTGGCGAGAGGTGTTCGTGTGGGAGCTGAGAGGTCAGACAGCGAGGCAACGTTTCATTCGTCGAAAACCAAACAGAAGAAAAACAATGCATAACAAAATACATGACATGCAGCTACAAAAGTTGGAGATTTATCAGTGCTGGTGGAGGTCTGTGTCAGGTGTGTGTGTGGGGGGGGGGCGGGGGGGGCAGGGGGGGGGTTAAGGGTCAGAACAGGGGTCAGCTGGCCATATAGCCAGTGTGGGTGGGCAGCCCAGTCAATTTAAACCCTTTATTATGCAGCCAGTCAGGCCTCTTCTGCTCACATGGGCACACATATACAAACAGACACACACACACACACACACACAGGATCTTCAAAGCACTGTGACATTTATTTCTTTCAGTCAAAATAAACTCGGTCACAGTCTGTATTTAAAAGCTCTCTGCCTCACTCCATCTCTCCATCTCTCTCTCTCTCGCTCTCTCTCTCTCTCCGTGCTCTACTTTTTACCAGCCTGATAGCGTTTTATGCTCGACAGGGCTGAATGGCGCTGGCAGTCTGTCACTTCTGCACGCTCAGATAGATTCAGACTGCGCGTGCGTGCGTGAGCGTGCAAATGCAGACAGCTGATATGATTGACAGTGCAGACGCAGGAGGTTTGTGTGTGTGTGTGTGTGTGTGTGTGTGTGTGTGTGTGTGTGTGTGTGTGTGTGTGTGTGTGACACTGAGCTCAGCAGGAGAGACCATCACAGCTAGGCTGCAAACAGAAGGCATTGTTCTGAGGCAGAAACCTTTATCTGCTGCATATGTAGGTGCAGGGAGGGAAGGTAGAGACAAAATGTGCTCACACACCCAATTTCTTGCATGTGGACTCTTTTTCAGAAAGCATCTGTGTGGTTATTTTCTTTTTATAGTTCTGTTATATTGCTGTTGCTCTCGGAAGTTGAGTTCAGTAGCCCCTCTGCTCTGTGGAAAAACTGCAGCTTAAGTCGTTTACATGATTTCAGGAGGTAGCTTCGGCCCTCGTAGCATTCCTCTTCTGCTGCAGATGGAAATGCTCTGAATCTCTCTGCTCAAAATGTTGGGGCTATCCCAGCATGGCGAGTTTAAAGGGAAGGCCTTGTGGCTGCACGCACACACACACACACACACACACACACAAATGAATGCACACACACACACACATTCCGATGCAGTGAGCTTGTGGTGTAATGAGGCGATTATATAGGGCCTCTCCTCCCCGGCAACCCTACAACCTTGTTCTATTCGCCTATTCTCTGAGCTCCAAGCTGAGCTAAGCATCCGGTCTACTCGAAGCCATAAGGGACATGGGGACCAGGATGTAGTTAGGATTGGAATGTGAGCTTTTTTCGAGCGAACACGTGCTTCGTAGTTGAGGAAGTCGGCCTGGTTTTAGCCACTGCCTCAGTTGTTGGATGCTAGAACTGCTGAAAAGCATTTGTCACGTTTTGCTGGAGGTGCCCGGGCACTTTTGGGGAAACAGCGGCCCTCACGTACATCAAAAGCGGGCCGTGGCCTTGAAAAATACCTCTTACAGTTTCCAAATTCCCAGTCAGAGCTTTCTAATGAGTCACCTCTTCTCAAACATGCTGCTTAGATGCTCTTATTTGCATTTGCATCTTTCACTCACGGGATTGCTTTGAAGAGCCCTCCATTATTGTGGTGGCATAATTAGGACCTTTGCTGCCTTGTCTCGGCATTCTGTAATGCTTTGCAGTTGTTTTCGCTTCCCACAGGGTCGTAATCAACATGCCTCAAATGTTTCTAATCTGCAAACAGTTGGTTGTGACCTGAAGAAAGGTTACAGTGATGTATGTGGGAATTAAATAATTGTTATCGCCGTCCTCTGCAGCACTTGTGAACCCTGAGCAGCCATCTCCTTGCAGCCAGTCATCTGGGGCCCATGTGTTGGTGCAGTAAGATGTGGAAGGAGAAAGGGAAGAGGGTAGCAGTGGGGTAAAGACTGTCCCGACTACTGGATACAATAACCCGAGCTTTGTTAAAATAACATTTCTCCTGCATCCATCTCGCCGTCTCTCTTCTAAAGGGAAATGTGTGTTAGAATAACAGATTTTGGGCCGGTTTTGTGGAGCAGATCGCAGCTGGCGCGTGGCCCACATTCCTCTGCCATGACATCCACACAGTCGGCAGCAGCACGGCGCTATTTTTAGAACAGCTAGCGAGGATGTACACACAAACACACACACGCACGCACACACACAGAGAAATGGACGTATGCAGATTCCCATGCGTGAATGTATGCATGCTGAAGCTTGAAGGTTCTGTTTTGCTTCCATTAGAAAATGTGAATGATTGAGTCTGTTTTGACAGTAGAAGCAGTGTTGGATGCTACCTTGGTGTGTATAATTCGATATATTGGACAATTAATTTGCTGAATAATAGCTGGAACACTTGCAACCAAATATTAGAAGACGGATTTCATCACCTTTCTGAGTCGGTGCTTTCCACCTCTGCTGTACAGTCAGCACTGGCACGTCGGAGCTGCGGAGCTGACGTTAGCGTTGGCTCGCTGTCACACTTGTACACACAGAACCAGAGCACAACACTGAGGCTCTGTGAGGCTCTGTGAGGCTCTTAAAGGCACAGTGTGTGTTTTTCAGTGAGCGACGAAATAGGCAATTTCTCACATGAAAATGGACTCACTGCACCGTGGGCGCTCTTCATCATCGTCCCTCCTTCTCTTGTATCTCATACTGCATCCAGGGGCCTTTTGTTTTCAGCATCCACTCGTTTCCTCACCAGCTCTCATAGTTATTGGATTTGCCTGCTGTGGAGAGGGGATTGTTGAGTAAGGCCGGGGTTATGAAGTGGAACCAGCTCCACTTTTCATCCAGTTAGATGAACAGATGCGGGGATAGATCATTTCTGCTCAAACTCTTGACTTCTTATCACTGGCGCACCGCTGCAAGCCTTTTTTTTTTTTTTTTTTTAAACATCGGCTCAATTGATCTGCTCAATTCAGCTTGCTCACTTACGTTGGTCATGACTGTTCTGTTGTTTATTCCCTGGATCTTTTTCGCCCTGATGAATATAAATGTGCATATTTTCATTTTAGCATAATCTCACGACATAAACATGCCGGTTAGGAAACTCTAGCTGGAGATGACATTATTTTGAAGCATGAAAGCATCGTTATGATCCGAAATAATGTGAGGGAAAGGAATTTAAATTTAGCTAGAATTAGCATCTCAGGTGTGTGCTTCAGTGATATTTCCTCCCCTTGGATTCAGCCTTTTGGAGAAGTTTATTGGGGTAAAATGTTTAAAGAAGCCCAGCGGGAAAGGTATTATGTTGGTATACTTCCAAGCACTGTCTGATTTATCACAGCATGTGTGTGTGTGTGTGACAGAGAGAGAGAGAGACGGAGCGAGAGAGGAAGAGGCATGCTCCTCAAGCACAGTATCCCTATGGATGCCTAAAAGATTTTGCGGTTTTTGCAGGTTGGATTACCTGCATATTCCAAAGGATATGGGGGTGGGGTTGCCGGGTGACAGTAGGCAGACGACGTTCCTGATGCATCCCTTGGTTGCGCACATACACACACAGACAGGCGTGTGCACAGGAAAAGGTCCCTGCGCTCATTAGTGGAATTCCACTAGCCTGATGGGAGCTGGTCGGGGTGTAGATGTGTGTGTCAGTGCCAGGTAGCGCTCTGCTGGCACTGCTCCGTGTAAGAGCTGTCTCTAAAGAGCTCTGGCAATGCCTCACACACACACACACACACACACACACACTGACTGAGAAACTGAGATGCAACGCAATTTGGTTTTATTGCTTATTTGAGTTTCCCTTTCTCTGTCATGCTGCACTCCCCCTCTGGCAGGCGCCGTGTACGTCTTTGGAGGGATCCTGCATGCTATTGCTGTCCATCACTCTCTTTATTTCACACCTTTACACGCACACAGACACCGGCAGGAGCTGGCTTTTGTGGCTGAAAATCCAGCAAAAGCAGCCTGGACCTGAAACAGATGGCAAACCACCTCTCAGGTCAGACAAATAGTTAACCTGCAGTCGAGCAAAGGTTGCGAAAACCCATTTAACCGATGATCTGAAGTTATGAAGAACTATTAGGTAGGTTTCAAGGTGCAGCAGCTGAAAGAGAGCAGAGTTTTAACGCCCTTCACCCCTTCAGCTGATGAAAAGTCAGTCAGCATTTTTTTTCCTCCCCATTTTTTTTTTCAGACCTTGTTGCTTTGTGTACACAGTGCAGGAAATATCTGTGGCTCGCTGCCAACAACTGTGAGGAAACCAGAGAGAAAGCGAGAGAAAAAGAAGTGCAGATGAACTTTAAGGTCAATTTTTGGAGGGAAGATTTTTTGTTTCCCTCTCAGTGTGTGTGTGTGTGTGTAAATTCGGATACCGTAGAATCAGTGTATGTGAGAGTGTTTGTAACCCTGAGAGGTACTGTCAGTGCTATGTGTGTGTCAGTGTACATTTGGCCTTGTGACACACCTGGAGGGAAAGAGTGCCAGTGAGCTGTCTAGGTAATTGGCGCTTACCTGGCAGGCACACACACACACTCACACACCTGCATGCACGCACATGCACAGAATGGATTAGATGATATTAACTGCAGGAGAAAATGGCATAATTGAATACTTGCACTATCTTTCTAACTGGTGTGTGTATGTGTATGTGTATGTGTGTGTGTGTGTGTGTGTGTGTGTGTGTGTGTATACGTTCGTCTGCGTGTGTGGGCGCGCGCTTGCGTGTGACAGTGTAATGAGGGACTGCACACTGCACACAAAACATACCCTATCAACCTCTGTGAGAGGCTGCAAACCATCAGGCACTGAACGGTCTGCTCTCTTATGTGTGTGTGTGTGTGCCAGCATGCGTACTGTATGCAGGGAGATGTGGCTGTCACCCATCAGCTCCGTCATGTGCAGACACCCATCTTTTAATCTTGTTCTCTCGCCACCCCCTCCCCTCCCCATAGCTCTGCTGAGGCCTCGTCCCCAAGGTCCCCGAAGCAGACCTGGGAAATCAAAACAATGCTCTGCAAAAGCTTATTTTTATCTGCTGAAGACACACACACACACACAAAACAAAAACCTCACACAAAAGCATGATAAACAAGCAAAATCTTCAGTCTTGTCAATATTGTCAAAAAATGTTAAGAGTTCTGAAATGAATCAAGTGAGTGAATGAGGCCATATTAGTTTTGTTCTAATTACAGAAGATAATAAACTGTATTCGCCAAGTAGTTCTTCACTTGCAGCCTCGTCTCTCATGACCCACCTGTGGCTTTCAGGTGATCCGGTAAGAAGCACTGAGCTCAGCTTCCTGCTGAATTAGACTGAGTTCGTGCCCAAAGCATTGGTGAACCGCGCATGACTTTATCTGAAGAGGAAGTGTGTCTCGTTCAGAAATGTCATCTCGGTGTCCTGAACTCCGCAGCGAACACGTCTGCACGCACCCTGTTGTGATGCCGCTATAATTAGCAGCGAGTTGTCTGCTGCGTTGATCAAAAGGCGGATTTTATCCATCCCAACATCTCCGGTGTGTGTGTGTGTGTGAATGAGTGTGAATAGAGCGTACGAGACCCGGGGTTGCAGCGCTGAAAGAAAGACGTTTGTGAGCAGTAGTCATTTCAGGAGCGTTTTATTCACCGGCGGTGGGAGGCTGCATAATATTAGGATGAGATTAACTTTCTCCCTTTCACGCACAGACTCTGTGTTACCCCAGCTACCGTCTGAATTCCTCCGCTTTTAGTTTTTCCTTGAGAGCTCGCTCGTTCTTAATGGAACGGTGTGACTGTTAACATTACAGCGGCGATGGAGCATCTTGGAGTAATTACTTTCATGCCAGGTGATGCCCGCCTGGCCAACTCAAATGACCTCAGTCAACTGGATGATCCCAACCATGCTCTCTCTCTCTCTCTCTCTCTCTCTCTCTCTCTCTCTCTCTCTCTCTCTCTCTCTCTCTCTCTCTCTCTCTCTCTCTCTCTCTCTCTCTCTCTCTCTCTCTCTCTCTCTCTCTCTCTCTCACACACACACACACACACAGACACACACACACACTCTTCCATTGCGTTCGACTCTGACAGAAGGAAGTGTGCTCGCCGGGATGAGCCGACAGGATGAGAATTTTTCGTTTTTTGTCTAAATTCAAATAATTAGCATACATTAGCTTTTCGCACAAAGACAGAAAGTGTTTTCTTTTCTCGAACCTTACAGCTGAAATCCTCTCACCCCATGGCTTGACTAGAGAAAAAGCTATTTCCAGTTTCCATTATTTATTAATACCTCTTTGTTGTTGCTCATGTCCTAATCTCATTTCCTTTAGTCATTAGCGTTGTTCGACATCAAACACAGCTGCCAGTGCAATGAGTGTGGGGAGGGGAGGGGGGGTATGGCTGCTGCTGTTGGACACTCACTGAAGACCCTTTTAACAACGCTTGTTGCTGTGAAATATTTTTTCTATGAAGCTGTTAAAACTCTCAATGTGCGCAGTATAGTGTTTTGAATAAACTGCAGCTTTGATGTGTATACGTTCTGCTGTCATGTGTTCGGCGCTGCGATTGAAACTGACAGGGGGGGTGGCCGAGTCTTGGAAAAGGATGCATTGTGTGTGTGTGTGTGTGTGTGACTTCTGGTGACCTCTTCGACAATAACATCTTCTGTCTCAGTCTCCCTAGGAGAGATTAGCAACACATGAACTCGCGGTCCCATGATGCTTTTTTCATTTGCTTCCTACCTATTCATCACCATAACGCTCTCCTATCACGGCATTGTGGTGAGACGCAGTCCTCCGTGCATTCTCATGCTAATGCTGCCGCCCTGTGTCCCGCTGCAAGCTAATGCTATGTTATGCTAATGCTGTGTCATGCTAATGTCACGATGTGGCGAGAAGTGGCGAGCGGAACAATGCGGAAGGCGATTCCCCCTCTCTGCAAAAACTTTTGCTTCACTAAAGCTGTCATAACTTTTCATGCATTTCCACGCTGAATGCAACATCACTGTGTTTCCTGTATACACTGTTGTTGCTTTGACAGACAAATATATGATATGAAAATCAATTCCACAGTGCTCAGACGACTAAAATGGGAGTTGGCTGCAGCTACTGATGTAAACAAATAGTTTTAGAGGCTGTTTTTAGAGTTTGCAAAGTGCAGCAAAGGCACAGAGCAACTCTGTGGCACCTAATTGGCTGAAGAAGGTGAAACTGCACAGTCTGTGCTAAAATAAGCTTGTTGGGCCGGCCTGAAAGTCACACTTTTATGAGCATGCAGCTGACCAGCTTGCAGACTTGCAGCCTATATTAATAGACTGTTCATTGTCTACCTGCCAGCTTTCATTTTTCCAACAATATTCAGACAACAACAATAGAGTCTTTACTGAGAAAGTGTGTTTCTGTACATGACAACAGTTTGTGCTGACCCGTTCTCTGTTTCTCCGGGTGTTTCCACAGGATGACAGTGATGGGATCCCGTGGTCGGAGGAGCGGGTTATGCGAAAGGTGCTTTACCTCTCCCTAAAGGAGTTTAGGAGTGCGCAGAAACGGCAGCTGGATGACGGAACCACGAACTCCAATGGTAAGTTCACATCCATGTCCTTAATGCAGCGGGGGCCTTTCCCACTGTGAACCCAGCCCTGTGCATGTTGCAGCAGAATATCCCACAATGCAGTCCTGCTGTACAGTGACCCCCCTCTGTGCAGGGAGAGAGGAGGCTTATCTTCTGGGGGACTTTGCACTTTGCCTTGCATCTGTATTCACCTTTAATATGCCCTGTGAGAGCTCTGTTTAGTACAGTGGTTTCTATGCACACATGTATATATTCTTGAAATAGTGTTTTTCTTACCTGCCTCAGGTCAGCTTAGTGTAGGTTATCTGTGTTTTGTGATACGTGAATTGCTGCTGCAACAATTTCCCATAGGGCATCGATAAAGCACTCCATCAACCTATCTGTAGAGTGTTTGTAGCAGTCCAGATCACCACAGTCTGATTGTTTGGTAATTCAGTTTGTTCGGTGCCACATGGTGAATTGCAGGAAATAAAGCAAACATGCCAGATTTGTTCAAAACACTGGATGCAATAATTGTAGCAAAAGTTAAATTCTGCCATATCCTGCAAGATGCACTGGCGTGCCCGTCTAAGAATAAGATTAATTTGCCTTTTTTTCCTTAAAGCGTATGTATTTCTCACCCATCCCATTCTTGGAAATCTGTATTTAGCTGAAATGAGGACTTTCCAAAGAGCTAAATTTGAACGGAATGAACCGAATTGCATCTCTCACAGTGCTCTGTAAACAGGCCTGCAACGATTAAAGGATATCTCCAAATGTAGCAATTTCACATGTTGAAAACTTTCACTTTGATTTGACAGAATGAAAGAAGCGAGGAAACTGCTGCACTAGCATTTTGTGGAGTAAATGTCAGAGTTGCCAATTTAGTCTGGCTTGGCTGACATTAGCGTCTCAGCCTAGCTCGTCGTTGCTTTAATTGCAGGCGACAGTTTTATTAGTCTGTTTGTATGTGAAGACTGAGCGTGTTTTCTTTGCCGACGGAACCCGATTTTACTTAAAACAGAGAGGATCAGAACAGACCACCAAGGCCCCTCGTTTGCTTTTTGTTGTGGGTCAGTGGGCAGCGGGCTGCAGTCTTTCACTTCGCTCGCTCGGTGTCGCATCCTCAAAGGAGCCCTTGAACTGAAAGTTTTTCCCATTTATTTTCTAATGTTGTTTACGCATCAAACAGAGCGACTCTGATGAGGTCCTCACCAGGGCAGCGCACGCCAAAAACACGTGTAGAAGTGGAGCCAATCTGTCTCAGCTTGGGCATTTACGCTCACCCCTGTGTCCAGACTCATTAAAGCACGGACTAATAGAAACCCTGACATGAATTAATACTTGAAGTTGCTTAGTAAGACAGAAATCCAATTCCAGGTGGAGGCCTGCTACAGTAACCGTCGAGGGACTTTGTCGTTGCGCCTTGTAAACCTGAAACAACAGAAGAAGAGTGTGAGCACGGGGAAGAGGGGGGGTGAACAGCTTGTTTTGAACCAAGCTGCCACCATGTCTTTGTTTGACACCGGTGCTCCCACACACACACACACACACACACACACACACACACACACACACACACACACACACACACACACACACACACAAGCCCTCAGCCAGCCAACAGTGGAGATTTGAACTTCACACGTGCCTCAGAAGCTATTCTCAGCTGACATTAACACAACCCAGACACGGAGAGAAAGGAGAGTCATCCAGCCATCCAGCTCGGCAGGAAGGGAGACAGGCAGCAGGCAGGCAGACAGGAGGGAAGCCTCTTTTGAAATGTAGCTTTTCTTTCATACCCACGTCTTTTCCCTCCTTCCCGATTTCTCTCTTGTTTCCTTTATTATATATTTTTCCACACCTTCATTTCTTCTCCCCACGCCTGTGCCGAGAGCCCCCTCCCCTCTCCGGAGCGAGCGTATCTCTGTGTGTCTGTCTGGCATCTCATAGCTGCCACTCCACAGCTCCTCGGGGCCTTTTAAGCCGCCGCGGGTAGCTGACCTTATCGCCTGAATAAAAATGACTCATTAGAAAGCGTCGGCGGCCCGTCGTGCCGGGGGTAACGACAGCAGCCCGCGCTGACACAAAAGGGAGCCTGGCTGAATAGACTGGCCCTGCTGTTTCGGAGCACCGTGGGTTAGCGAGGCTTTGGAGGTTGTACGAGCGGCGCGATTTCCCGTCTCGTGTAGACGTTGTGGTGAAACTGTCAGCCATTTTGGAGGATCACACTCAGCGTGCGCTACATCCTGAATGGGCAGCCCCTGCTGTTTTAGAGGACTGTGGGTTAGAGAGTCCGGGCTCATGTTGGAGCCAGACATGTGCCACAGCTTTCAGCCCCGCACAGGCGTTATTATGAAACTATCAGCCATTTTGGAGAGCCGGAGCGTGCGTGCACATCACCATTAAGCATGTGACTGATGGAGCCGGAGGAGATGACGGATTACAGATAACTGTCACATCTAAATGATTACTCGGTTAGTGGATCGCTTGATAGTCAGAAAATTAATCACGGAAAATTTGAATAACTGTTATTAAGCAAAACATTTGCTGGTTTCAGAGTCTCATGTGTGAATCATTGCACTTCTCTGTTTGACATCATTATAAAGTCAGTATTTTCTAGTTTCCGGCTCTTGTTTAGATACAATAAGCACCTTTAAGCCCTCACCTTGAGCTCTGAAGGGCTTTTTTTTTGGTATTTTCTAATAGAATTTGCTTTGCTGCTTTACAAAAAAAATCTTTTCATTATGGACTATTCTGCCGATTATTTTCTCAATTAATAGTTAATTGTTTGCGCAACAGAAATATCACCAAATGGTGAAAAATGCTCTTCAGTCTGACAAAAGGAGATATTTCCAGATGTGACCTTGGACTCTTACAGTATAAAGAGCTTCGATTTTTGCCATTTTTGCTTCAAAAACGAGTTTGTCTGTGAGTGTGAGTTTGTTCAAAATCAGATTAACATGCTTTTCGACTAATAGATTAATCTGTGCAAAGAATAATGGGGGTGGGTTGCTGAAGCCTTAGTCTGTTCGCAGGATCTGGTCCAAATTCAGGACGGGTCCCTGCCTGCTTCAAGATAAGCATCCACCATTTTGGGAAATAGGTGTCATCTGATGGAGGGAGGTTACAGCGGTACCTGGCTGTAAGCCTCCGAAAAACATTTGTCCCCCCTCCCCTGGCATCTGTCTCTCCCTTCCCACATACCTCCATCCATCCCCAACCTCTCCCTCCTCCTCCTCCTCCTCCTCCCTCAGTCACTGTGTGGCAGCAGTGGCTATCTGTTTTAAAGGGGGTGTGGCAGTCTGTCAGTCAGCTGCATGTGTGTCCGTGTGTGTGCGCGCGTGTCAGTCTATCTCCCCCACCCACCCAGCCTCCTCCCTGCCCATAGCCAGCAATTATGCCATCTCCCCAGCCACTTTACCTCGCGCTGCTGGCAGCCGTCCATCTCCGTGTCCATCACACTTCCTGCCTCTCCCGCTCGCCGCCTGCATTATTTAACAAATGACATTATTCCCTCCCGCATCCCGGCTTTCGCTCGTTCACCCACTCACCCTTCTCCCCGCTCCGTCACGGCCGCCCTCTTCCTCCTCTTCCTCTCCCTCCATCCGACCGTCCTTCCGGTTGTCTCTCCCCGGATGCTGGGTTTCATTACACATCAATAGGACTCTGGTTACTGCCTTCTCCGCAAGCTCCTGTCTCCTCTCTCCCTCCCGCTGCTCAATCTCCTCGATGATGTATCTCCGCACCCCCACCCTCCTCACCGTAGCCTCTTTCTCCCCTCCTGCTCCCTCCATCCGTCTCTGTCTCCCTCTTTCTCACCATCTCCCTCTTTTCCGCTTTGTCCTTCCTGTCCCCTGCCCCCGTCTGTCTTAACTACCTACAGTATCTGTCACCCAAACCCCTCCCGCCCCTGTCTTCCATTCTTCCTCCTCCGAATCCACCGCATCTTCTTCATGTGCCTCCTGACTTCGCCATCTCCCTCGACTGCGCTCGTCCATGCACTCCTCTCCCCATCCTTTCCTTTCCTTCCTCTCCATTTCCCTGAGTGCTATTGATGGAGGAGCTGGCTGCCGGCCAAAAACCGGGAGGGGCTGTAGAGAGGGGTCCCTGTTTGCCCATTTCTCTGACTGTCCCTTCTCTTTCTCTTCCGGTCTGTCTGCCCGTCTCAGGACCCGCCAGCCCTGCCTGTTTTTTGCATACTGTCTTCTTTCCTTCAGCACTCACTCTGCTGTCACTCTGCTGTCTGTCTGTATTTCCCATGCCGCCAGCCCCTTGCATGGCTAGAGTGGCAGCGTGGCAGCTCCAACGCTACAACTCTGTTCTCTCTGTGGAGTACCAGCAGAGAGAAGGGTAGAAGGTGGGGAAAAAACAAGAGAGTAGCCGAAGGAGGGAGAGTTTAGGTCATCCGTTCTGTCCTCGCGGGCTCTTTCCACGCGGCAGCTCAAGCCCTTCCAGTATCCAGTCTATCCCTTTGATGCTTTAGATTTACAGCCTTGAACATCACGAAGCAGATGCCACGTTTCTGAACTGCACATTGTTGTTGTGTGCTTTTGTTCTGGCTTGTGGTAAGTTTCATGCGATGCTGGTAGGTCTAATTTTGGAAGGAGGAGCAATATATTTGGGGCTATTTGAAATCCGCTCGCCAGGCAGGCGATTTTAGTATCTGTCTCTATCTGAAAAAACGCCTGGGAACGGGTACTATGGGGAGTTTCCCGAAAATAAAACTACCCATTGTTTCTTTTTATATTATCCCGCTGTTTTAATTGTGTGCAGGCACGGAGGATTACTTGAACAAAGGGCATGAAATAGAATTTTAGTGCTCTTGTTTACAAGAGGGAAAGGGAGATTATAGTCTTATATAACATTAGAATTTGAACTGAAATTTGTACAGAAGTCAAGACAGATTAGCGTACATCTGCAAACCAAGAAACAAGTAAGCGTTTCTTCACAGCTGTGTTCACAGCCCTGACATGGTTCCCTGTCCACTACGTATAGCATTGCAGTCTTTTTCACATTAAGCCTGTGTTTCTGAGTGTAATCAAGAGCCTATAAGGGGGCACTCTCTGCCCCCGCAAAGAGTCTTTCTTATGGCATGACTACTCCGCTATAGTTCCACTTATTACTGCGGCTCACACTAATAGGCTCCTCTCAGCACTGTGATATGCCATGTTACGCTATGTACCTCTGCTCACTCCCTGCTGCTCTCTCGAGACTTGGAGGTGAACATAGCGAGGCGATGGGCTTAGTTAAGCACGCATAAATCTGATTAGAACCCCCCCCCCATAGGAGCAGCTATTGGGATGGCACACTAGCCTCCGCTGCCGCATCCTGTTCCAGCCTGCCACGACTGCAGCTTCCTGTCGTAGGCCTCCAACGGCGCCGGGAGCCCTGGTTTAGGCACCGGCCTTTGGCTCCCTGCCCCGCTCACCCCCAGTCCTCTGCCATCCCAAGATTCACAGCTCTGCGCCCTCAGACGGGCGTTCTTGTGTGACCGGCATATGTCAAACAGCTCTTCGGAGGAACGTCGGGGTAGATGGAGGGGAGGGGGCGGGGAAACGGGCCTCTGACTGTTTGTTTTTTGCATCCTGTGGGGACATCATGCGTCAGTCATTTTTCAGAGCACAATTAAAGTTAATGAGGTTCGTTTTGCTCCAGTGCAACTTTCACTGGCGAAACACGTCGTCCAGAAGTCGTGACAGGACTCTTTGCATTGCCTGAGCAAATTATCATTTTTGGAATTCATCCTAACAAAAAAGGGTTAAAAACATTTCACAAATGCAGATTAATTGAAAATGTTCTCATTTTAAAATCCACGTTAGCTTGAAAAGAGGAAACTTCAAAGTGAAACTTTGGATTGATTGGAGGCGCCGGGGTGGCCGCCCTTCGTGCTAACCATGACATTGTTAGGCAGTGATTCACCCCTGCCCTATAGACTTCCAGGCTCTCCAGCGCCAACATAAAGCATTGACAGCAGTGCAGCGGCCTTACTCATCACACCCGCGCTTGTTAGCTCTCTGACCGCAACGATCTGTGTGTGATGACTGTACCTCCGCTTTCAGGTACTGACCTGCCCTGCGTGTGAGGAGAAACCAACAAGCCCGTGTGTCTGCGCAGTAATGAGAAAGTGTGACTCCGTGTGTGTGCTCCTTCAGCCCAAAGCACCTTTATAAATCTCACTTAAATCATACGTTTGAAAACTCCTTTTACCTGCTCCACAACTGCTCATCTTCGTCCCGTGATTTGATCTCACTGCTCCCCTCCCCGTCCCGTCTTCCTCACATGACACAATGCCTGGGCTTGTCCCACAGTAGCCTCCTCGCTGCTAGGATATCATTCAAGTTGCCACTTATCCTAACCCGCGCTCCGCTGTCGTTATTATCTTAATTTACTTTTGACACCCGCCATTAGGAGTTTGCGGTGCGGGGTGAGTGACACATCCCTCTGAAGCATCAGCCAAATGGAATTTCACTGGGTGTGCAGGGAAGAGTCCCTCAGCGAATGAGAGAGTGGCTCACCGGCGGAAAGGTGAATGAAAGGGTTTATGACAGCGGTGTTCTCGGTTAAACAAACCACTGGGAGCTTGACTCATCGTTTTGTTTTTGCAACATCCACGTGAATAATTTAACAACCCACCATACCGAAGTCCAGTCAGGCGCGGATACTTGTCAGAACGGGTCAAAACGGGCAAAACGTTATTAATTGCCGCTGGTGTCGAGCGTTTGATTGCCGTGCTGCTCGCTGGCTGATATAAATCTTCAGCTTTCAGTTCTGCAGAGTGACATTTCAGATGCGTTTTAAACACGTGGCCGCGCCTCCGTCTCCACTCAGTCTCCTTGGCAGCATTCTTCTCGAAGAGCTTTGAACTTCCCCCGGTCGTTTGCACGACAAGTTTGCTCGCTCATGTGCTGTTGTGGAATCAGACAAACCCGTGTGACACGTTCCAAGAATTGCTGGAACTGCCCATGAGGAAATCAAGCCTTGTGATATCTATTTAATTTGGTTGTCTCCTTTAATTACCATTGACTTCCACTCCTCTGTTTGACCTAATTTGAATTCTCTGTGCCTGTTGTTGCTTTTGATTTAAGAATCTGTCTGGGGGCTTATTTTGTTTGTCTGAGTTGCTTGCTAAATATTTAATTAGGGCTCTGTCAATTGGGCTCACTGTGAATGTCAAGTCCAGCCATTTCTGTTCACCTCTCTCACTGCCTCAGGCTTGTTTTTTATTTATTTATTTATTTATTTTTATTTAATCCGTTGTCAAAGGGCACACATCACGTACGTCAGCAGAGAACAGCGGTTGCATGTGACAGGGGGAAATGTGGACAGAGATATGAATAAGTAACTCTCCTCTCCAAATCTTAAACCCGGCGATAGCAATAAGTGATACTGAAGGGACCGTGTGTGAGTTCCAGCCACAATCGCTGCACAACGGATGACTCGTCACTATTTTTGCATTGACTGCACATGCTTTTTTTTACAGTGGAGATGCTTGAATATTTTGCGTCCTCTCTGTATTCATCAACTTCTCTCGCTCTTCTTTTTTTCCATGTTCTGTTCGCTCTGCGCTGTCAGATAAAGCAGACCCACCATAATCTTATCAAAAGAAATGTATCTGCTCTGCCCTCAGCCCTCTCCACTGCGTCAAATCCAAAACAGAAGGCTTTATTAACACTGTCAAAATGAAAACATTGTTTTTTTCCCTAAAGACTCGAGCTATGTTTTTATGCAATATTAAATTCCCAGGATCATGAAATGTATAAAACGAAGACCACGGCAGATCTGTGGAGGTGATCGGTCGAATATTTACCGGTAACCCCTTTTGGTGCTTCTCCCCTCAGGTGCTTCTCTCCTCGCCAATGGGCAGCTGAACGGCTCGGGGTCAAAGGGCAGCCACAAGGAAGACGGCTCCTTGCGTTCTCAGGGCCTGGATGGCGGCAAGTACGGCGAGGACGGCCCTGCAAAGAAGAGGTGAGGCTGCACGAGTGTTTATGTGCGTGTAATCCTGTTTGAATCTTACATTGGTGTGGAACGGCGAGCCTGCTGGTGTCGCCGCGAGCGCGACGAGGAACTTTTGCGCGAGCGTTGCCAACTGTAAGTGCAGCTCAGTAGTGATGAATTTTCCCGAGCTCTGGGGGTTAAGAGGCTGCCACGTGATACCAGCTGCTTTCAAGTTCTCCACACTGGGTTACACACTTGTGCTTTATCTCCCTCTTTTTTCCCCTCATTTGCTCTCTTCGTGTAATTCATTCTCTCCGTCGCCCCATACTTCCCCATGCATCCTCTCTAACAACATCCTCCAGCAAAATCAATTCAGAATGTTTCAGTGCTTCTTTTGTCCGTCGCTTTGATTTATCAACTTCGTGTATGCACTCTCTTTGTCATTTCTTTCTCTTCCCTCTTCTGGACAAGAGCAAGTTGCCCATTAGTTTAATAGAAGATGGCAGTCAACAGAGAAGAGTAAATAGTGCCACCCTGTAAAGGCCGCTGAGGTCTTTTAATGAGCACGCCCCCTCATCTTTTAATGCAAATGCCATTTCAGTCATTTATAATTAGCCACTTAAAGGAATGTTGCCTTGCATTTCCAAATGAATCATTTAAAAACTGAAGTTGTCGCGCAGCACAATAAGCTGTTAATTTCCGGCCGGCTTTTTTCTTTTCTTTTCTTTTTTTTTTTTTTAAAAGAAGGCATTTATATCAAGAGTGAATTATTGAAATGGATTTTGAAAAAATACGAGAGCGATTGGTACAAAACACACTCTCTCTCCCTCTTGTTCTTGGAAAATGGAATAAAGGATTGTTGGAAAATGTGATGCTTCTAATGCATTCACCACGAAGCAGGTTTTGAAATCGCAAGCTGGAAAATATGATTTACAAATAATCACGCTCTGTAGAGTGTACAGCGGATTAAAATGGCTGTTGTGATGTCGTTCCCTCCGCCACGAAACCACTTGCACACGCACACGTAATGCAGCGCACAATGAACTTACATTCATATGTGTGTGTGAAAACCTGCATCCATAAACTGTTTTCTTATTTTCTTATATTTTTATTTACTTTCCAGCGTAGCTACTGTAGGTGGCAGGTGTGTGTGTGAGTGTGGGTGCGTGCCTGTGTGTTGTTTTTTTCCTGTGGCTGGTCTGTCACACACACACACACACACACACACACACACATACTGAGAGGGCATCAAAGCATCAGTGTAAAGCTAGGGGCGGAGTCTGGGGGCCGGACAGCAGCAGATGTCCTTCTGTAATGAGCGGCCCATACAGGCTCCATTCACTGCGTGTCAAGCACCTGCCTAAGTCCTCCTCACTGTCATTCGATACTGTAACCTCCAAATCTGAGCTCGGTCATTACAAGCTTTCGCCTACCTGCCTTCGGAACGGGCCTCTGAAGCAGCCGATAAGACATTTTTTCTGGACGGCCGCTAGAGAGACGTAAAAATGTTATTTTTCTGTCATTAGTCGAAAAAAAGATCCCGCTAACAGGTGAGCTTGGAGTCCGCCAGGATAAATGAGGTTGAATTGTGCATGAGAGAATAATTGTAGCGCCTGACTGACAATAACAGAAAGTGTTGAATTGAAACAAAGTGACCCTGTGGCTTATATTATAGCAAAGTGTAAACACTCCACCAGCTGAGGAATAAGGTGTAACAAGGACACTCTGGCACTTTTATTCTCTGGTGCTCGGGTGGCCTGTAACGCTGTGTGTGCGTGTGTGTGCGTGTGTGTGTGCGTGTGCATGTGTGTTGAGCGGAGTTCAGTTAGAGGCCAGCCTGATCCGTGGTTTTCATTAGTCCACTCCACACACACACACACGCACACACCCACACAAACACACACAGCAGGACTGAATGAAGAAAGGCTCTCTATCTGATGCTAATGAAACACAAGCCTAGCCAGTGCTTGGCAATGCCTCATGCCCTCTTAAAAAGCTTATTATGTGTGTGTGTGTGTGCGCTTTATGTGTGAAGGATGACTCCAGTGCCCTGGCATGGCTGCCCCGCACTGTTCCTGAACAGGACTAACTGAGATAACGCCAGGAGCTTTTACACCTGGCAATAGCCAAAACAGAAGGGAGGGACGGCGGCCCGGCTGCTTCCAGTTTTAGAGTGAAGAAAAAAAAAAGTTTCGCGCTGTGGAGAGAGGATGAAGGGATAGAGGGTAGACTGAGAGGGGAAAGACTGGGAGGAGCAGCCGAGAGAGAGGGAGAGAGGCAGTAGACAGAGGGACAGGTGCGAGTGATTTTTGGCAGGAAGCGGCCCCCTTTAGAAGTCTTTGAGATCAACTCTGTGTTTGCCTTCCCATGCTCCTGAGATTGGTGGAGACTGGCAGCACATCCCCTCAGACATGCCAGCTCATTGTAGCCCTCTCCTACCAGCATGACCATATTCTCCAAATGGGGGTTCCCCTGCCAAAAAGTGGGCCCTGCACACACACACACACACACACACACACACACACATGCACACACAAACTTAAATTCACAGCCCAGCACGGTCTCGTCTCCACTGCCATGGTTTAGTGACCTAGTTATATTCCTGCGCCTCTGTTCCTCCCCCACATTTGATTTAGGTTGAAGAGCGTGTGTGTGTTTACCAGTCACCAAGGTGTCGGGACAAATCCCAGAGCAGGCTTTTCGACGGTCTTTACCATGAAGTTGGTGCCTTGGCTGGCAGAGTGGCACAGGTATCCTCTTACACGTGCGATTTGAGAGATTTTTCAGTTGTTTTGCACTTGAATAGCTTTGTGCTGCTCCCCGCAGGACGTCCTCAGCTCAGTCACACAACATGCTGCTCTTCTCCAATAAGCTGTCAGAATGTTGGCATTTAGTCAGCATCTTGTAAAGTCATAAATGAAACGAGTAAATCATTCATTGGTATTTTCATTCAGCGTTACGGCTCTCACGGGTGCGATCTAAACACGACTCCGCTGTGGTTCTCTGGTTTATGAGCGGGGCATTTTGGGGGCTTTGATTGGAGCACATAGGTATGGAGGTCTGGTTTTTAATTTGTGCATTAATAATCCCGTAGTAATTTACCAGCCTCTAAATGAAAGGAAAAAAAAGTCAAGAACATTTAATATGGTATGATTTAAGATTATTAGAACCTGAGATGAAATCAGAAGCAGAAAAATGAGATCATGAGGAATATTTCAGGCTTATTTCAGCTCACCTGATTAATGCTCGCTGGCGGTTTTCATGACGTTGCCCCCGGCGACTCGGCTATTAGTTCAACTGTGTGTGAGTTTAAAAAAACTTACAGAGCACAGTAAAAGTGTGGGGTAGAGCGCGTGTGGCTCAGAAGTTGCGTGGCCCTCTTCGGCAGACTTCTCAACTTAATTTCTACGTTCTCTTTTTTTTCCCCCTCTTCTTTTCTCTCTCTCTCTCTCTCTCTCTCTTTACTGAACCCCACTTTTGGCTCCCTTTGAATCTGTTCTCTCTGTTGTCTCAGCCAAGACACACACTCACACACTCAGCTGCTGCCGCTTGTTTTGTTTCGACTTAATGAATGCCAAGTGTGTACACACACACACACACACACACACACACACACACACACACACACACACACACACACACACTTGTCTTGTCTAGCGTAACCAATGACTCTTGTCAGTAATGCATAATCACCATTTCCATTTATGAGGGATTACATGCATGTGCGCGCAGGCCTGCATGCACACACTGCAAATGTGTGTGTGTGTGTTGATAGAGGACCATAATGTGTCTATTGATTTACTTAAGATGGTATTGTGAGTGAGCCTGTATGCAGTGTAACACCTTGCTATACTACTTACACCTAATGTTGCATTCATACACAGTGGAGTGCCCACACTCACAGACAAACAGGCACAGATAGACAGCTGGACAGACTGAGCCGCTCAGTTAGAATGGCATCCTTGGTTTTGTGGTCAAATGGGGGCTCTGTGTGCCTTTTTTTTAATATTTGGAGCACGACCACTGTGTCTGCGCTTACTCCAGAACAGTTAGACGTGTCTCTCTCTTTGTTTCCTCTCTCCCTCCTGTCTCTGTGCGTCTGTCAGCGACTCACCCCGCCATGTCAGCATGTCAGTCTCCAAAATCTCCTGTAAACTCTCCTCCCATTGTCGCTGCGGCTTTATGAAAGCCTTCCGCTCTGCCGAAATGGCAGGGCGAAGGAGTATTAACCATCCACCACAGTGCACAATGTCACTCAGCGAGCAAACTCGCTCCCATAATCACTGTCAAATACAAGTGCCGGAGCTGCGATTGTTGGCCGGATTAACCATGTTGCAACTGGTTTGCTTGGTGCTTCTTACGGCATAATGCAGCAAAATCTGAACGGTTCATGGGATTTACTGCACACTGTTATTTTTGTATCTGGAGCAATTGGGGCTGCCAGTCAGAAAAGTCTTTTAATAGTTTGTGTCCCTTTTTAGCAGCAAAAGTATCAAAGATGACTCAGAATACTGTATCTGTATGTTAAAATAAGATAATTTTGAGATGACACGACACGGAGCAAAGCCCCTGTGTGTCAAGTTATGTGTTCCAGTAAAAGTAAGAAAGTATTCATTTAAATATAGCTTGATAAAACCAAAGGAAAGCAACATGTTACACCTTGCTGTGCTATTAAAGCCAGAGCTCACTAAATCGTGCAGCAGGAGGGGCTGCGTTGCAGAGTGCAGCGACCCACTGGAAGGGTCGTTGATCAGTTGGGAATGATGTGTGCGTTTAGTGCTTAGATCACGTTGCTTGTGTCTGTGTACACACTTCAGTTTCTTTCAAATCTGTCTGCTTAGTTGTTCTAATTGCTGCACCACAGGATACCAAGACACTTAAAAGCTGGAGCTCATGAAAATAACAGAAATAGCTGCATGCCAGAATAAGAAAATGAATGTTTACTATTCGTTTCATGGACCTGTTGTATTGTAATAGCACCTCACTGTACTCCACTTGTCCCTGATCTTTGTTTGAGCCTCCCGTGTCTCTAGCTCCAAGGCCTCAAGTCCACTCAAGGCCTCTGAGGGGTCCACATACGCGTCTCCAGCTTAGCTGATTGCTAAGCACGTACAGATCCATCTCTGATGTTTATTGACCTAGCCTTGCTGTGGTCAGCTTCTCCCAGGAGTGATTGAAGGAGGACTTCAAGGTCGGAGGTCATAGGGTTTGAGTTCAGCCTCTGTTGTGAAGGGGTGGGGCAAATAGCCCTGAGCGGTGGACCTTGACTGCTAACAAAGCCACCACTGAAGTGCATTGTTTAATCTTTTCCTCCTGGCTGTGAGAGAAAAAGAAGCAGAGCAGGAAGTGCTGTTAAATAACTTTTTTTTTCTGCCTTGTGATTCACCACAAATTCAAAAGTTGTGGCTTCATCTGGGTGACGCTCTGTCTCTGTTTTGAAGTTCATTCAGGGGCGTTTAGCTAAAGCGTAGTGCCACTTTTGTATATTAGCACTTTTAAGGTGGCACAGGGGACGATGGCTGACTTCCATGTGACCTAATACAGCATTTATATATTCACAGAGATACAGCTAAGCTTGATCTATTGTCAAGATGTCTTTTCTCTCCACATCTGCCTATCAGGCCATCTCCACTCTCATTGTTTCATTCAAAAAAAAAAAAAAAAAAAACGGAGAAGGGGGGGTTGCAGGACGAGTGAAAAGCCAAGGTTATATTTAAATATGCATACAAGCCCTGTGATATCTTTAATCTCCAATGAATTTTAGCCTTATTGTTACTGCGTGAGGCATATAGCTGTCTCATCTGGGAACCACACACACACACACACACACACACATACAAACACACACACACCTCTGAATAACACAGTCACATTTATCTTGATGTCAACGCAAAGCAGTTGAGCATTAAAACCACATGTTGACAAAATATACAGAAATACTGCAGTAAATATACCGTCCTATCATGGCTATTAAGGCGTGCTCCAGTGGACTACTGTGTACATATTTGTCCTCTCAGCAGCTTTGGCTCATTGACTAACAGTGGTGTTTGTGTTTGGTGTGCACGTGCTCAGCGTGTGTGCCTCTGTGGCCCGTACAGGGGCTGTCTGCATGTGTGAAGGTCACAAGGTCAGTGGGTGAGAGGAAGGTGGAGTTATGACTGTTATGACTTTTGGGGTTTGTGTTGTGAACCTGGTCTGAGGGCGTCATGGTGCGCTGGTAGTTAAAGTAACATCTGTAAACATCTGGAGCTCTTAAATGCATCAGACTAAAAGGTATACAGTGAATTCACAGCTGAGAAAAGTTCAGCATCTGTGCTAAAACATAGTAGCTTTGTCTTTTTCGTGCACAAGCTTTAGTGCTCATATTCGTACATACACATGGCGTCAATTATAGTGTGATCGCCGTGCATACACACAATTTATTTTCATTCATTTATCTGCTGATGGATTTGATCTGAACAGAAATAAATATAGACGAGAGGGCAGGGGCATTGATTAAACACACACGCACACACACACACACACACACACATTTGGTGACGCGTAATCCCTGCGTATAAACATTCATACTCTTATTCACATAAACATGTACATTTATGTTGCTCTGATCGGGCCAAAATGGACTCAAGCAAACACACACAGCACAACACACACACACACACACACTCACAGAGCCAGCTGCAGTGAGGTAGTCTTTTATCAGCACCATGTGGGCCATCTGGAGCCAATTAATACAGCCCCTAAGGTACAGACTCTGGATCAGCGCTCCTCTCCTCACACAATAACCTTTACCATGGGAGGGAACGCAAAGTCTGACATCGATCAAAGCTTTGGACACACCACGGACAAGCTCAAGACTCGGCTCGAGTCAGATGTGCCATATTTCTGCGAAAGAATGAGAATATGGCAGGCAGATTTTGAATGGGTGACATATCTTTAGGGTTACTTGTACTGGTTTGCATGCATTTACTGAATTCCTGAAATAAATGTATGGTTATTCAAACATATATGCTTCGTTTGTGTTGTGTCTTGGCAACTTCTGTCAGTCTACCAGTGCATGCAAGTTAAATACAGAATAATTATCTGTGTTAATCGCTTTTTTCCTGGCCTGTTACACTTTCACACTTCTTCATCAAAGCTTGCCTTTTTGCTTTCTGTCTTTCTTTCTTGCTTGTTTTCCTTGCTTTCAGCCTTCTTTTTTCTCATGCTCTTTCTGGTGGTATTTTGCAATTAAGATAAACAATTATTTTCCAATTAATGCCGCGTTCATGGCCTGCTTGCATCCAAAGAACTTCACGGCATCACGAGTGCAGAGTGCTTTGAGAGTCAGCACTGACACGTTTGCACGAACCAACACGGGGACTGCGAGCTCCTGTTCCACACGCCGGCCTTATCCAAGCATCGGGTTACGGCATGGCAGCAAAGGTCTGTAACCAAACAGCCGCTGCCACACACACACAACATGTGGAGGCGCGCAGTGTGACCTTAGCTGACCTCAGGGCCACAGACTCACTCGTCACTAAATGCCCTCTGACGTGAAGGTGCTCAGTCATTCAGAGTCATTCTATTCGCTAATTCATATAGTTCTGATGCTGTATTTGGTGGGAAAAAAAGGGAAATTAATTTCAGGCTATAAGCAGAATCTAGAATTTTGGTATTTGGTGTCGATTACTTGTTTCAAGCTAGATTTCACCCATTAACACCAGCTTGAGCAATTAAAGCTGCGTCATCAATAACATGCTGTGGAGTGCGGCTCTCAGCAGTGTTTGCATCACTTTGTTTGTCCCGTCCGCTGCTCTAAATCATGTCTCGCGCTCGTACTTGTACATGTTGGGCTCCATTAGTCAATATTTGATACATTTAAAGAATTGAAAGACGCTGATATGCCGAGCCAACAGCTTATTCAATAAATCAAACGTGCACGGGAGGCCACTTTTTCAACAATCACTCCCGCCTAATTGGCATTTAAAGCATTTTTCCTTTGCATCTTTTATAAGCGTTTTCTGCACAAATGAGTTGATATGCGGTTTAATAAATCAGCTGGTGTCAGCTCTGCGCACACAAACACACACACATGTGCTTAGTCATCGCGTTCCCTGTACTGTGCACCCTGCCGATGTGCTTTGGCTGACAGTAAAGTGGTGCAAGGAGCCAGCTGGAGGTTGGCGGTTCTCCTTCTCCTACACTGAGGGTTATTGAGTTATTGACTGAGTGCGAAGGAGAAATTCAGTTTTTGCTGGCTTCCCTCCACCAGGAGAGGGTCAGAGACGAGGGTCCGACCAACATCCGTGGTAGAGGCTGACATTTTCCTGTGGGGCAGGAAAGAAAAGTCAACCGTTTTTATATATAAATATGGAGCTCTAATAAGAGTAAACACAGTTTTCTTCATTTTGAACAGAATGCTAGTTGTTCTGTTCTGTTTCTTTTTATTCTCTCCTGTCTGCTCTGGTGGCTGGTGGTGGTTGGATGCAGTCACCAGATCAGTGCATGACGTGTGTGGACTGTGGATTGATGATGCATGCTGCATGATGCATGATGCAGCCACCAATATTCAAATGCCAAGTTGCAAAGCAGAGTAAAACGATGATGGCCGTATCAGGAGGGCCATATAATCATACAGCTGTCTTCAGGGATGGGATGGGACGGCAGTGAAAATCCACTCCCATGTCACCCTCTAATCCCGGTAGGGAGTGTAGCTTTGCTCAGAGACACTTCAGCAGGGTGGATGCCTGCCAACGACCTCGAAACATAAGTCGAGATGACCACATTGAGGAGTCTTGCTATCACAGCAGTTCCCATGGAAAGGGCCATCACTGAAAAGGTGTTGATAAGATGGAGACAGAAGAAGAGTGCTAGAAGTCTTTGATTGACAGGGACCGCGTGCATGTGTGGGATCCGTGTCGGCTGTCCACGTCCACGGTCTGGCTTTGGCATTCAGCTAGCTGTAGCTCATCTTCCTCTCTGTCCCAGGCCCTCTGTCCTTTCATCACCGCCTCCTTCCCATTTTTTATCTTGCTTCATTTTATGTGTTAGAGGGAAATCACAAATGGCCCTTTATGCTCTCCCTTTCTTTTTCCTCCTTTTGGTCTCGTTTCCCAGGATCGCTGGCTGACAGGATCTTCGAAATTTTCTCACTCCGTCTCTCAGAGATAATCAATGCCCCAGCAGCTACAGTGGCACGTGTAATATTAGACATTAGAGCATCCCTTTGAAGGCTAGATGGCTGGGGGGTAGCAGGAAACGATGAAGGGAGGAAGGGATGGATGAAAGGTGGATTAGGATGGGATGAATGGGGACATCCTGCTGTAATCTCGTTGCTTTTTCTCCCCCTGTTGGGTCTCTCTTTCCTCTTTTTCCCTCCCTGCGTCTCTCCAGCTCTCCTCTCATTTGCCTTCAATCAGAACAATCAGGCTAATTTCAACTTACGTAAGCCTCACTTACCTGCTATGGCACTGTACTAGTATAGTTCAGCACGAGTGGGAACACAGTGTTCCCGGACTCACACACACACACACACACAGGCAGGCAGCCCTCCTCTGGGCAGACGGAGAGCTAAATCAGAGGCTCATGTTACCCCTCAGCCTTCAGTGCATTTACAAAAACAGTCATGTCAATGCAAATTGTTCCCATGCTGATTTCTCAATATTTACCTGGTCTGTGGGACCCTGAAGTGTGTGTGTGTGTGTGTGTGCGTGCGTGCGTGCGTGCGTGCGTGCGTGCGTGCGTGCGTGTTTGTGTGTCAGGTATACTCAAGCCTCTCTCATGCATGCTTGGTTGTCTCCTCATACAAGTAGAGACGTGGCCCAGCATTAACATATTGGCAAAATATTGGGAACAAGGCTTCAGTTCAGAGGAATCTGGATGAATTTGTTAACCGAGTGCTGCTATAATTGTTTTCCACGCTCTAATTCCCCTTAAAAGGGATAATAATAGCAACGCTGTTTTGCCACCTGAACTGTATTTCACTATAAGATGAGAGCTGTCTGCATCTTTAAAATAATCGGCTACTGAAGTCGTAGGTGATCCGCTTTTATTTATCCGTTCCCCCTGCCTGTGCATCCACTGCCAAACCCACATTATCACATCATCAGTGAAGCAGCTCTGTTTTTATTACCTTTTTATTAGCCCTGTTCTTGCTTTTAGAATGCCAATAAAGAAAGAAGATGACAACTGATAGTGCGCATTGAAATGTACATAAATAGAGATTTAGTCCAATTATCAGAGATTACCTGTAACCACAAATGTATATTTGGTGACTTTGGGAAAGCCCCCCCCCCCCTCCCGCTGAATATATCTCCCATGTTGGTTATAATAGGTAACAGATAACGGAGGATGGTCCCAGGGAAAACCTTGTCTAAAGAGGCTCGGGCTGACTGTCTAGACAGGATGTAGGAAGCACTTTGCTTTATTAGCTCATCTTTCTCTGTCCCCTGTCTTTTGCACAGTTGCTCGTGCTTTACCTCCGTTGTCATATTGCCTGTTTTTCTTTTTTTTTTTGAGTGTGTAAATCTCTCCTTTTAAGTAGTTAAATAGAATCCTATTCATCTAAGGCTGGAGCAATAAAACTATCCAGGGTTTAGCTTACAAAGAGGCTTTTATGGAGAGCTTGTGCTTACTGTTTAGAAAGTGTTGGTTGCACCGCTTAGTCTGCGCTGCTCCCTCCTCTGCAATATTAAATTGAAGGTGATTGAATTTATTGGATGGTGGGAGAGGTTTGGGTGACTGCATAGCATAGCAACAGCTACACAGCCATGCATACCTACAGGTGTTCGCACACGGCCGTGCTATGTTTATGCAAGAGCAATAAGAAATTGAATTAATTTAACTATTAATATGAAGGTGTTGTAAGGAGTGTGGTGTGGGGTTTTGTGTGTGTGTGTGTGTGTGTAACAAGCAGTCCCCTCAAGGTCTATTAAAGCCTACAAGCACACATGCACTCATACAGTACATGCACACTTGACACTGCAAGCTTTTCTGCCTTCAGTCAAATTCTGAACAGAAGAGAAGGGCGGGTGAAAGACGGATGCGTGTAAGACGGGTCTTAGAGAGGAAAGACCATGGATGAACAACAAAGAATGCACTTGAGCATGAAAGAGAGGCTGGCCTGACAGTGAGAGGGAGTGAAAAGGAAAAAAAATGCTTTTAGAAGCATCTCCATAAATAGTTTTTGAAGTTTTACGGCCATAAAACACAGCTCAGTACATGCAGCCAACAGAGTGGCTCCACGAGTGATTCCACTGGTAGTGATGTAGCAAACGGGCTGTGAAGTTGTTGTGAAGTGTTCTATAGAAAATGCCATGAAGGTCCTTTGATATCTTGACTGCACAATAAATTAAACTGAGGTTAAATCCCAGTGAAACCTTCATTGTAACTACAGTATAAATCCCCTTTAGTCTACTTTTAACTGTTACTTGACTGATATCTTAAATTTCTGTGTGTGTGTGCACACTAGCACTCTGTTGAAATACCAAAGTGGATGTAGTGGCATGTTTGTGGTTAAAGTTACCACACTGCTGATTGCAATAGCTCTGCATAAACTGCATCTTTCCTCCTCTCCTCTCCTCTCTCACACGCTGCGTCTCACCCAGCCTTACAGTCACGCACACCTCCCTGCTTCCAGCCTCATCCTCCCACCGCCCCTTCCTCCCCTCTCTCTCCCCCATCGCTTCATCTCGCTCTCCGGCTTCGGCCTCGTCCCTTTCCGTACTTCTCTCTGTCGGTATGCCCCCGCGCTCTCCGTCCCTGGTGGGCGCAGCCAAAGTTTTGCTATGCCGTGCGTGCAGACTGAGAAGGTCAATGTTACATGAGGCTAGACTTGACGTTGGCCAGGCAAGGGTGTTAGTGTTTGTTTGTACTTTTTGCATGCGAGTATGTGTGCAAGTGTTTGCATCTGTGCACATGTTGAATCCCTCCAGTCAGGCGACAACAAGGCCAGCCTAGTGGGTACAATGCAGATGTGCGGTGCAAAGACAATTGTGCTTTTACCTCTCACACTTTTCTCATCTTTGGCCTTGAGTGGGTTTCGATTGGTCCATTCTCTGCATTTTTTCCTTCTCTCCTTTATCTTTCATTTACTACCTTATACTAATATGCCCTCATCCAAACTGCAGGACAACCTCAGCAAAAATCAGCCTCTCTCTTTCTTTGTCTCTTCTTTCTTTGTCTCTTCCATTCTTTGGTGGCCTCTCAGCTCTTTCACGCTCGTGCTGCCTTCTTGCCCTCAATCTTTTCTTGCAAGTAGATCACAGCCCTGTGTGAAGTGACACCTGTCCCCATTGTGTTGTTTGCCGGGTGAATCGTCGCGTTCTTCCCGTGTTCCAGGGGAAAACGGCACCTCCTGTGCACACCTAGCTCTTACATGAATGTTGAAATAAGGCAGCACTGTAACACCTTCTCTTCGGTAAAGTTAGTGATTAAACCTTTTGCCGCCGCATTTGTCTGGAGACTAAAATGCCTTAAATGATGAGCCTGGTGGACGATTTGGACATTTAAAGCGAATTGCAGTTGTGTAAATGCAGATCACTTTTGTGCATAATTGAATTCCAGCTTATAAAACGAAGCTTTTGTTTACTGAGCGTTCTGACTGTAAACAAACTCGGCTCAGTTTTCTCACACCTTGCGGCCAAATGCAGCGCTTTGGCAATGTGCGTGCAATCATCTCTCAATTTCTCACATATTGAGCTTACACCCATGTCGTGGCAGGAAATTGACACGTTTTGACACCGCGCTGTTCCCTGATTGAAGTGTAATCGGAACTCTGCACCTTTTCAGTGCACCAAATGCATTGTGGGTGTTCTCCAGACACGATCCTATCTTCCCTTACTTCAATCCGGTCCGCGGCAAATTGACAGATAATACCAGGATATCACATTGCTTCTATCGCTACTCTTCAACATTTCTAGCATGGCTCTCTCTCACAGACACACACACACACACACACACACACACACACACACACACACACACACACACAGCTGCGATAATCGATTGAGGCCGCTTGCCAATTCATGTGGCCCATGACACTCTAGGACTTTTATGGTTTGTGTGCTTCTGTGGGTGCATGCGCCTACGTGTAAAGTGTGTGCGAGAGTGAGGGTCCACACCCAGGTGTGTGTGCGCGTTGTGTGTATGAGGGGGGTGGTGTGACAGGTAAGTCCATCGCTTTTTCTCAGACATCCACGTCTTTAATATTCTCCTCCTTCCCTCGCCTCCGCTGACACACACAGTGAAATAAAGAGAGAAAAGAGACAAGCAGAGAGAAAAATGAGAGAGACATCTCAAAGGTTTTGTGCTGAAAGAGAAAAGGTGGAAAATAAAATGGTGAGAAGTGAGAAAGAGATGTAAGTAAAGGAGAAAAACCGCTGAAAGATGGAGAGATGGCGAAACAAGTTTGTTCCGCTCTTGCAGACAGTTCCCAGGTATTTGTTTATCATGAGCTGCCGCCGCTGGTTCTGCTTTATAGACAGCTCAATTATCTTTCACTCAGAGCTCAATAGGAATAAAGAGGAACTACTATACATGCGTTTGCATCCGGGACTACACACATGTTCGTTGTTCTGATAATGTAATTTGTAGTTTGTGCATATTTGCAGTGAAATGCACCCAAACGCTCTGAACACTGAATGACCATGAGTGCGTCGGTGCCTGCAAGTGATCGTGGGCTCGCACACACACACACACACACATAAAAAAGTGATCAATTTTTCACCACAGGATAATAGTCTCAGTAATCCACCCTACAGTGAGATGATGGCCACAGTAATAAGAAAGATGAGTGTGCATGTGTGTGTGCTAGTAAGCAAAAGGGCAAAAGTGTTATTTTAATCAGCTGCAGGCGGCTTCGTCTTTTGCTGAGATGTATCGTGATGACGGATCAGCACCACGTACCTCACACAGCATATTCCAGGCATGCAAAATGTGCAGCAACTACACGCTTCTGCACAATGTTTTTTTTTTTTCTAATGTATAATTGTATTTGATTATTTGAAATCAATGTGATATATCTTGCTAAGTCCTGTAGTGCTTGGGGCATAAAATCTGATAAAAAGTATTAACTTAGCCATTATCTTTGGCTGCGTCCACACTAATTCATGTTCATTTTTAAAACAGCGGTTTAAGATAAGTAAAGACAAGTAGCTTGACAAAATGCAGAATTTAATTGCACAGCAGCTGTAATTTGTTATCCATGTTGAATTACCTGCTGGTAGGCTTGTTGTTTGATTTCCTCTGGAAAAGGGTCATGTGACAGGGGCATGACGAATCAGGGGAAGGACACGTTGTGACTGATAAGACCCAATCAGAAAGCGAACGTGGGTGTCTGTGTCACTGTTTCTGTGCTTTAGGGGTTTTAACATGCATCAGTAATGTGGATTTCGGACATACACGTAGCAGAAGGTATTCTTTCTAAAATGAAAATGCACGAGTGTGAATGTAGCCTGAAGTGGTCGTGGCAGCCTCCTTGCCGTGGTGGCCCACCGCTGTGGCGTAAACACCGGTGTGCTCGGCTGTACTTCAGTAATACATATCATTAACTCACTCCTCCTTCTTCTCTCCCTCTCAGACCTCGGCTCCAGGCCCAGAGGAAGTTTGCCCAGTCGCAGCCCAACTCGCCCAGCACTACGCCGGTCAAAGTGGCAGACACAGGCAGCCTGAACACCGGCCTGGCCACCGTGCCCTCCTCGTCCCTCTCATCCCTCGCCTCTTCGTCCCTGTCCTCTTCCATTCAGGACTTGTCCAGACGCAAGCCCAAGACGGAGGACTTCCTCACCTTCCTCTGCCTCAGAGGTAAGACGCTGCAGATATGTCAGATATGTCACAGGCTGAGGCTGGACGACATTTTGCTACAGATTGGCTGCCTTTGAATAAGCCTGCAGTATTTACGCTTCTAATAGCAGCTTATTATAGACACACACATGCACACACAGAGTCGTTCCATTCAAGCGCAGTAAGTTTTGTGAAGTCAGGTTTTGATCACCCGTCACCCACACGCACAAAACCACACGTGCACACATACTACAAATAACAGTGCACTTACCCCAGGCTAAGATTATCCTGCATTTCATCAGCTTACACATCTCTCCCCTCCCACCTTTCAACAACTATCTGTCTCTTTAACACCTTGCCCATCACCCTCCACCACAGCAGCTGCTGTGCGTGCATGTAGTTCTCACACAGTCACACACACCCTTACACTACAAACACTACACAGGTTCATTGACACTATGTAGCACCTCAGATGTCAAATGAACTGTAAAAGCCATGGCGGAGTAATTAGAGTTGTGTGTGTGTGTGTGTGCAGCTCACAAACAGCAGCATTGTTTATTGGGAGTGTCTTAACAGGGAAAACTATTTGGGCTAAATGCAGGAACAGAGATACAATCACACACCAACATAAACTGCCTGCGTACAGTAGCTCAAATTAACCGCGACCCCCCCTCGACACTCAGAGTAACTAAACAGATCCTCGTCTCTCTTCCTGTGGAGTTGATCAAGGATTCGTGTTACTTTTAATCTGGGCTCTGCTGGCCAGCACACAGAGGAGGTCCGCTGCCAGGACACTGCAAAAACTTTCTGCTCTGAAGTTCTGCTTGACCCCCAAGACCCAAGACCCACGTTTCAAGACCCAAACCCACTAGCCCGCTTTCAAAGTCTGCACTGATTTACAGATCTGAGCTTGCAGGAAAAGTTTGAAGAACAACGATGCAACATCCACTGCTCTTTAATCAATAAGAAACCAAAAGGGTTAGTATGGAGGAAACATCACAGTCAATGTCTTCACTTATATGTAGGCATTTCTAAAATGTTACATATAAATATATGCCTTTCGCATAAAGAAATATGATTTTTTTGCTCCTAATGTTTCCTGTTCAGATTTAACCCAGTACTATACACACATCTGTTGTTGATTAGAGCAATAACAGTCTCTACCACATGTCCTGTGTGTATTCAGGCTGTAGATAAGATGCAAGGAAGCACAATGACCTTTATACCCTTTAATAAATCATGAGCTTTACCTTCCATTCATGTCTGTCTTGAGTCATCCCTTTTCTTATGAAATATGAAAGGCAGGGGCACATTCAAGGCCTGAATAATAACAATAAAAAAAAAGTTTGGAGCCATTTTCTCAGACAACCTTGTCCACGCACGACTTTCCTCCGCTATCTTAATTTTCCCCTCGGTTAAATATCCCGCTCACCTTTTTCTTAAACGTGTCCTCACGACCAGAATTAACTCATTTGGAAGACAAAAACCCCCTCGCTTCAGATTAATTTACTCTTATCGTTATTAACCTCTGCCCATCTTACAAAGTAGGCTAAAGCCTCAGGAGAGGCAAATTTAGATTCCAGTCTGCTGGGACGTGGCGGCTATACGTCGCTACTCTGACGGGAACACTCCCATTATGGAACGTCATTTTAACCTTTCAGGGGCTCGTTCAAGAACGCATAATTGGAGGTTGCTAAAACTGACTGAAGTTTTCGGTGAGAGGGGCTTTGATTTGCATATATAGGCCAGGATGTTACATAGGCTAATGATATAATGTCCCATACACTTTGAAGTTGAGATTATTCTGGGCTCTGGGTGCTAAGGTAACCCCTCCCTTACATGTGGAGTGGGAGACTAATGAGGTGTAGGTGGCTGGTCCTGACTCAGTTTTGCTGCTTTCTCTCTTTATAATTAAGGTTAGGAATGGTGCTTTGCAAGATGATTTCTAGTGTGTGTGTGTGTGTGTGTGTGTGTGTGTGTGTGTGTGTGTGTGTGTGTGTGTGTTCAAGGTCTGCTGTACTCCACTGTGCTACTGAGGCTAATTTTAGAGCTAGGCTGCTAAGCTAACGATTGACTGGTTTTCCACTGGGCTTTTTCCACTCTGCCGCTCCCTGCTTTACCACTGTATTTATAGACCCAGTTTGTGTGTGTGTGTGCATGTGTGTGTACACAATCCATGCTGCGAGGATGACATTTTCCCGTGCAGGCCTTCTTCTGCTCTGTTTTTCCCCTTGGCCTCTCATATGACCCATATGCAGGGACCCTCACCAAGAAAGGGACATGGGAGAATGTCAGCGGAGCCCTTGAGGTTGTGCGTCTCTGAGTGTGCTTGTTCAAGCGTGTGCGTGAGTGCAAATCCATGCTCGCTGCTGATGCTGCCTGTTCTGCTTATCTGCTGTGTGCCCCTGCTATTGTGTGTGTGTGTGCTGGTGTGTGTGTGTGTGTGCAGCATCCAGGGCCTATGACGAGACACAGCCCACAAGGACAACCGTGTTAGCCTGGTTAATCTTTTCAAAGGGACCCAAGTCTTTGATATCGTCTGAAGCCCCCAATCCCCTTTAAGATTCTGATACGTGTCTCTGGTGATCTGACCACCACACACATTAGGCCGCTTCATGTCCGCTACCAAAACGCCTCTGACAGGATCCCAACTGTATTATGGAAATCTCAAATCCACCATCTCCTTAATTCTCTTTCTTTTCAATTTGATTTTGGCTCATTTCAAGTTCTAAGGGAGGGCGTTCAGCGACATTTCTACCCTATCAGTGGAGATTTCTGGGATTCAGCCCGGGTCAAACGTTCACAAAGTGTAAACACACACCCACACACCCACACACACACCCCCACTGCAGCGTTTGCTTTTCTTATCTGGCAAACATTACACATCCACCCCAAAGGCTTCTATCTATCACCCATTCTGACAGCTACATAAAAGCAGTTAAAACATGAAGGATTTGGAGTTAGCAGCAAAAAAAATATGAAAAAACAAATGTTGTGAAAGCAGGACTGTGTCACACATCGTTGTGAAATCACAACTCAGCTTTCCATCATTGTGCTTGTTACTCACGTGCCTTTCAGTGTCGGACTTTGTAATTGGCGACCTCTTATTCCTCTGGGATTTTTTATTTCCACTGGTGGTGTTGGTGCTCTATCTGAGGAACAGTTATTTTTAATTCCTCTGCCGGGGGGAGGCAGGGGCGCCCGATCATTCTGATGCAACGTGGGAGTAACCGGACAGAGGAGCAAAAAGCAAGATTTCAGTCTACTGTATGGAAGGATGCACACCGTGCATGCTCACCACCCACACTGTCTAGGGCCTATATTCTGTATTTATCTCACCGCTCATCTCCTGCAAACACACACAAACACTCACCCTCACACACAAGCTGAGTGCTCAGTCCTTGCCTGTGTTCTCAGAATGGTGTTTATGTGTGGTCCAGGCCTGTAGTTGGGCTGTTTATATCCATGGAGAAAGCCATTTGGGTGGTAGCCAGACAGTCTGCCTCTGGCTCTGTCTGCCTCTGGTAACCTAGAGGGTGTAGTGCTGCTGTTGGCCAGGTGGGGGCAGCACTGAGTGGAGCAGAGTAAAGTATAGATACATATTAAAGTGCTCGATGGTGATCTGCTCCAGGTTCCAGGGGCTTCATTTCAAATTCAGATGCCTACTATTTAAGCAAATGGCACAGACTTCCAGGAAAGTTTCCTGTGCAAGCATTCATCTGTAAAATGTTCAGCAATAAGTATGAGGAAGGGTTTGTTTTGTGCATTTGAGGCACAAATACACACACACACACACACACAGACACACAAAGTCACACATGCACACAGCTACACATTGACACAGATAAGAATAGATTAGAGAGTGAATGAATAACCGTCTGCACACACACACAATCCTGGAAATGTGTCTCTTGCATAAGACTCATTTCCAGGAGTGTGTGCATGTGCCTGCGTGCCAGTGGATATGAGCGCCGCCGCTGTGTTTACCTCGCCGCCCTCTGGGCCCTCCGCCGTGCCTGCCAGCCCCAGTGTGCGGTGCCTCACTCTCAGGTTCAGCGAGGCCGCTTTCTCTGCTCTGCTTACATAACCTCCCGGCCCTGACCTAGTGAACCAAAGACCTTGGGTGCTTAGTACGTGATTACACATGTGAGACAAATGTGGACTTTTCACGTCTGGTTTTTGAGAAAAGACGGCCCATCCCGTGAACGGTGCTTTGGACCTCTGTCTTGTGCAGCTCATTGTTGGATTTTGTTTGATGGTGTTTTTATTGTCTGAGAATCTCGCTTAACGAGAAGCACATTTTCACTCCTGGGATTTAAGTCCGACAGCTACCCGCGTGTCTCTTAAGCGCTCATTTCCCGCTGGGATGAGGTACTTTTCTTTCTATGTACGTATGACAGTTGTGACTTTCTTGTCGCTCACGATGCTGTGCAGAAGCTGGTCGTGCAGCACCGGCTTGTCCCGCGTTCTCCTCCATGAGCAGAGCCGCTGTTTGTGGGGTTAATGGTTTTGCTGACATCAAGGAATGTCGATTGGAGACGTAATCCCTAATCCGCTCTCAGTCTCTCTCTCTGTTTCTCCCCTAGTGACTGATGAACAGTTTTGGCAGTGCTCAGCTGTAGGAGATAACGTTTCCTCGCTGCTAGATTTGCCTCCCTCTCCGACCTTCCCTTAAAAACAGCGCTCATACTTCCTGTGCACACATTTGCCCTAAGTCAGCATGTCCACATGTCCCCATGGCAGCTAAAAACCCTCCTGATTGACTATTTAAATAGTCCTCATTGTTTCAGTTCCAGTTAAGGGGACAAAAGAAGGGTAGCCAGAGAAAGGAGGGTTTGTAATTATGCCCCCCTCTCACCACCACCACCACCCAAGATCCCTGTTAAAAATGACAATCCTAATAGACTCTTTCAGACCTAATTATGATTTGTCTGCGGTCGGAATGAGGTGGATGAAAAGCCGATGTAATTGGGGGATTGGGCTCAAACCCTGTTGGAGGTCTCGGAGACGGACTGAGTAGTATTTCTTTTTTTTTCACCAAGTATGTGTGTGTGTTTTCTAGGAGCTGATGGATTCAGGGTCTCGGGTATTGCAGCCACTCCCATAGTCGGGATGCCAGTGGTCAATAGTGGACCACTCGATCTGTTTGGTAGGCTGGCTCTTCCTTTGTCTCCTCTCCTTTCTCTCCAAAATCCTAGACAGTCTTGAATCTTGAATATATTAGAGGATGCAGATGTGCTGTTTTTACATCTGTTTTTGTCTGATCTCTGCTTCTTGTTTTCTGCCACACTGCTTCTTTCGGCAGCTGGAAAAAAAAAAAAAGTCCGCCTGTTCTTTTCTTTCTCGCCTTCGCAGTCGGCTCCGTCTCTCCTCCTCTTGTCAGCTTCTGCTCCATATCAACAATTGTCTCACCACACCTCTGAGAACATGCATTTATTCAAATCCTGACCCTGACCCTGTTTAAATAGCTCCCAGAAGGACACAAGTACTGTAAAGGCACACACACAAACACACTTCCTCTACTCCATTTGAACATTTTTCACTTGTTCGTCTCCACTTCGCTGCACCCCCAAATAAACACGCTCTCCTCCCGCCATTTTTGCCCCCGTGTGCCCCTGTGGCCTGTTTGCCATTGGCCCTCTGACCCCTGTTCAGGCCAGTAAATTACAGCCATTTAGCTAATGAAGCAAGTCATTAGAAGCTGATTGGGCCAGTGTGTGTGCCGCCTCGGTGTGTTTGTTTGGTCTAAGAGAGGAGTGTTTGCTCTGTCGCCAAGATAAATGAGATGTGTGTGTGTTTAGGTGCACGTGTGAGGCTTTTTCTGTCCGTCGGTGTGTGTGTGTGTGTGCTGCGGTCACCCAGCCTTTGAGGCCTGATCCGCTGGTTAAAAGCCAGAAAATTGTACTTTGCTCCAAAGTGGCACTGCTACAACCACTTATAACCACTTATGATTGTCTGCATCCTACTTCGGATGCTGTATGCCAAGAAACCACAGCATGAACACACACCGGCCATGGGTTATGAGGGTTTCTTTAACCAGGCGTGGTGTGAGAATCTGTCCTCTACCATGTGGGCCACTATGGATTATGTGGAAGTGATATTTCACTGTTGTTGAACAGATACTTTCTGTCCTGCTGTCTCTCCTTTGGAAGTTAAAGAGAGCAGGTAAAACTCCAGTATTATCTGTAGAGGGAATCTGCTGCCACGACAGGTTTTTATTCTCCCTCCAGCTCTCTGAGGAGATAATTAGAAACTGGCAGAGCTGCTGTGTGAAAAATGTGATCCAAGGCACAACAAGATGTATTATGACCAGGCTCTATTTTTTAACTGTTTGGGAAATCTTTGATAGGAGCATGAAATGTAAACGGAGCTTTTTAAAATAAATTTAATGTGACATGTGGTAACCACAGGTCCCCCCGGCTGGCCAATAATAGCAATAATAGCTGGTGAACTATAAAGAGAGAATGAATCTCCGCTCAAAGACGAAGCTTACGCTTTAGAAAAGAACGTTGGAATAATGATTTCAATGTGTTATTATTTAAGGTTCTCATGACAAAATCAGAAAGTGATCCATCAAATCAACAACATTTAAGATGCTGATTTACAGCAGTTTGCTGGTGGAGACAGAGCCGTGTTCTCTTCAGGACTTTCCATTCTTGTTTCTTAGCTCTGCAGTGGTTTAACACAGAATGCTCCAGTATTCAGCAGTACTCTGGCCTGCATGGTACTGGTTAGCACCAGTTAAGCCTCGCACCACGTCCTCCCCTTTGTCATGAGGAGAGCCCAGGCTTAGTCAGGCTGTCACTTGAGCACTGAGTGTATCCTCACACACACACACACTTACACACAAATGTTTAGTCTTTTCCAAGCCGAGCTCCATTGTCCTCTTTTTGCATGAATGTGTTTGTGTGTCTCATATTACATTACATTACCCGCCCATGAGCTAATGACTGTGCATATTCTCTTCAATCTTAAAGCCTACAGACCTCGTGAAGCTAATTTCTGGCTCGTTCCAATACGTGTTAGATAAATCAAATGTGGAAGTCGCTTAGAAAATTGAAATGTTGGTGCCCTTGTGCTTGTATTATCTCTACATTTCTATTAAGCCACTTAATAATGCATTGAACGTGTAAAATCTAAGATAAGAATTCAGCACCCTCCAAAACAAGAGTGCTAATTAAATAATTGGCTTGGTTAATTCTTAATTCACTCCCTGTGAATTTTAAGCACTTAATGCAGGCTAGTTAAATTCAGCCCATTTTTCAGAGGCTTAACTTTATTTTAATTGACATATAATCACGCATTGCTTCCCATTAATGCCCTTTAAACACTGCGGCTCCTAAATGGGTAATAAAAAGCGCAGTAGTTGCTCATGCTATGCATATGTATCGATTTTTTTTTCTTCAAAGGACTCATGCATTCATAAAATCCATTGAATCTATTGTTTCTCTGCTCATAAACACACCTTTCAGCGAATCGTACATCAATGGGAACAAACACACAGTTATACAACTACAAAGCATAATTGCACAAAATGAATATTATTTTGGTGAATTTGAAATGCAGACTGTCTCATCACACACACATGCATGCGTATATACAGGCTTCTGTGATTTAGGAGGGGTCTAATGGTAAAGAATCAGTTGTGTTGCCCATTGCCCATACAGTGCGTCTGTAGGGGAGGTTTGTGGTCTTCTTCACTGGCCCTGCAGAAGTAGCTCCTCTGTGTGAATCCAGCGTAAGAAATGAGAAGATTGAGTGTTCTATGCAGAAACCACGTCCAGATGTCAGCCAGAGCTTTAAAATAAAACCCAACGTCAGTCCTCGTAAGGAAAAGAAAATACACACACAGGTGTGAGCGTATGGAGCGGGTACGCTCTGATTGTCCTCTTGAGGTAAATATATAAGGCCCTCCAAAGGGGAGCAGGCGTTTGAATAGGAGGCTGCCTGTGGTGAGGGGTGGAGGCTGCAGTAGGTTGTGAATTCAGGAGCTACCAGCACAAACACATCTTCTCCTGCTCTGTTATTTCATTTGTGGCAAAGATCAGCATCTTACTGAAAAGTATTTTGTGATGTTACTGGAAGTGCGCTGAGGCATGATGCAGCAGAATTTTTTTAAAGTGTGTGTTTGTGCTTTTCTATTTCTGTCCAAACGCATCGTGCCCGTCACTACAGCTACGCTCTGCAAGTCTGCCTCACTTTTTTTATTCCTGCATCTGTATGACTGAACCAGCTGTTTGCACACTGATTTACGAGTGCAACATTATGAGATTTAATAACACAGCTTTGGGCTTTATGACCTTTTTATGAGAGTGACTCTGTGTCTGCATTCAGCTAACTGAGCTAACATTATACTCCATCCCCTGCCAAACACCATTTACCTCCTTCCAGCTCGTATTGAGCTAGATTTCTCAGCGATGACAATGAAAATGATGGAGTGTGACAGAAAGAGGAAAGAGGGAGATGGTCGGTTTTCTTCTCCAGTAGGGGGGGAGATTGACAGTAATCCTGTTTGGAAGAGTGAAAGCGACAGATTTGGGATTAGCTCAGCAGTGACTCTTTCGGTTTCTAAAGTAACTCTTTTACAGAGTTAGATATTTGAGCACATGTACTGTATATATGTCTCAATAAAACTGTCAGCATCGAGAGTTTCTGGGGAAAGACGGCCTGTTACACAGTCCCAGCGCTCTGGCTTTAGTTCTAGCTATCGGAATAGGTTGCAAATGATTCCCCATCGTTCCCTCTGTCTTCAGAGTATATAGCCAGTGTTAGTGCTAGAACCACCACCTGCTACTAATGTCTTTCTGTGGCAAACACTGTAACAAGAAGCATTTACAGGACAAACACCAGAAACGAGGGTGAAGCTCAGCAGATAAATGCTAATTTATAAGCACGAGAGGTTCAGCTCGATTCAGACACACAATAAATGCTGTTAAAGGAAAACTGTCATCGCCTCGCAAATGGCTTCAGCGCGTGCACGTCCTCGATTGTGTGCGTTTTTTAGCGCGTGTGTGCATGTGTGCGCGCGTGTGTGAATGTAACAATGGAGCTGCTATGTGCAGAGCAGTTTACAAAGCATCAATAGGCCACCAGCTGAGATAATAACAGATGAAAAAACTGCAGCACAATCACTATTATTCACAAGCGCTTGAGCAACTTCTATTTTTACATTAATATTTCACCACTTGCATATTGATGTTGATTCATCTGTAATGTCAGAGATTAGAATGAAAAAGACATTTTCTTCCACACATGGAAGCAGCTGGGGGATGTCAAACAGGATAACATCTTGGACTTTTCACCGCCTTTTCCTTATTTCAAATTGTCCCTTTTTCCCCTTTTTTCTCTTCCTTTCTCCCACTCCTGCCTCCACCCTCCACCCCACCTCTTTATTATTCATCTCCCCCTCTCTGTGTCCCCTTCTGCTCCTTCACCTCCACCTCTCTGCACTCAGGTTCATCGGCCCTGCCCAACAACATGGCCTACTTCGGAAGCTCCCAGGAAGAGGAGGACCTGGACGAGGAGGACGATGAGGAGGAGGAGGAGGTGAGGAACGGAGGTGGGGTGCACTCTCACGGCGCGGGAAGCAGCAGCCAAGCCTCGGCATCTTCCTCCTGCCACTCGACACCCCGCAAGGGCAAGCTCCCCGCCAGGCAGCCGCTCAACGGGCACGGTAAGGACAAGACTAGGGCTGCAAATAATGTCTCCCAGTTTAACCCTGTGTGGAGTACAGAGCCAACTCCTACATGCCCCAGCTCCTCCTACATATTCCCAGAGCTTGATGGGAAATGCAGTCATTCATGAGTACGAGCAGTTTTGTGAGTGTCCTGCCTGTGTTTAATGTCTGAGGAGAAGGGGGTGAGGAGGAGAAGTTAAGAAAGAGAAAGGTGCAGGAGTGACGGGAATGAAAGTGAGTGCAGAAGATGAAAAGATGTGGCACGCTGAGGGAGAGAGATGGATTAAGAGGAAGGTGAGGGCAAAGGAAGAAGAAGGGGAGTGAAGGACGAAGCACCAGCAGAATAACGAGAGGGGGATGGAAAGATCTGTTATGGAAAAGGATTCAGAGACAGTGAAAGATGGAGAAATGCAACAGCAGGAAGAGAGAAACTTTAGCCAATCAGGAGCACAGAATGAGTGACGGGACGGAAGACGTGTGTGTGTGTGTGTGTCCCTGTTTGTGTGTGTGAATGTGGGCCATTTCCTAAGTTTGCGCTCTTGTTTTCCACTGCAGAGACCGGGTAAGTCACATGGGAGAGCAGAGCAGCACATCGACTCTTTCCACCCCAATTAACACTTAGCTTACTAAGCCCTAACAAGGTGTTTATGCACGCACTGCAACAGCTGGCCAGGGCCCTCCACACACACACACACACACACACACACACACACACACACACACACACACAGAGAGAGAGCAGTGACAGCATACGCACTCCCCGAGAGGCATATAGACATGTGGATGAATGCACATACACACACTTGTGCGCAACATTTAGGAAGATGCATGCATAGAATTGAGCCCAGTCCCAACATTGCTGACAATTACAAACAAGTATGCTGCAAGAATCTTATCTTGAGTCTTTTTTGTGTGTGTTTGTGTGTGTGTGTAACCCAGAAAAATGACACGCTTGTAGAAAATCCTTGAAACAAATAATCTTTTGAGTCAGAACGTTGTGGTTAGAAACAGATAAAATTGGAGATCGGTGGCACATCATGTGTTTCGTGTTTCCATCTCTTTAGTTTTGGACCTGTAGTTTTTTACAGAGCAGTGGAGAAACTATTTTAATCCGCGGGCCCTCCCTCCCTGGCAGACTGGCAGACTTGGGAGACATACAATCCTTCCGGCCAGGCGTTTCCCCATGAAACAAGGGCTGGATTTCATAGTTCCTCCTTTTCGCCCTCCCTGCGTCTCTCCCTCCCTCCTCAGTCTGTAGAATTGCCGCCAGAAAGGTTCAAAAGGTGAACGCTTTGCTCAGCTCTTTCTGTCATCCTCACAAGTGGAATGTGGAGGAGGAGAAAGACAGGAGAGGGAGACTGGTGGGATTAAGAGAGAACGAGGGAGAGAGGTTCATAGATTTGCTCGCACTGAACTCTTGGAGGACTGTGCACTGCCTTTGTATAGTCCACTGACAGCGTCTACCACCCCAACACACACACACACCTACTTTTCTCTCGCTGTTTCGATAACATCCGTAGCTGCAGCCTGAAACGCGAACCGTACATATGCACATATCTGTATAAGGAGCACAAACGGTAGGATAGTGAAACCTGTTTGAACGAATCCGGGCTTGTTCTGTGCACGAGGACGGCTTAGCCTCCTTTCTTATCTCGTATAAAAACACTGTTTGCAGAGCAGCTGGGCGCCTTCGATGTGATATGCTAAATAAATAGATAAGAGGGAAATAGGCAGAGATACTTAGCATGGGACAATAGAGATGAGGGGGTTAAGGACAACGAAACGGACGTTTACATGCGTAGGTGTGCACACACAGTCAGGACCGGGTCATAGCCTCAGTGTTGAGATGGTGTTTATGTTGCGTTGGCTATCAGGCATGCACACACACACACACACACACACACACACACACACACACACACACACTCCTTGGTACATTTTGAACTATTAAGATAGGTGTCAAACGTGACACTTTTATATGCAGCTTGGGCCACTCTCCAGCAGGAGCGGCGTTATATGGGCTCTTAGGGTGGAGGAGAGGAAGGGGTGGGGGTGGGGGTGGGGGTGGGGGTTAAGGGAAAAAGGAGAAACGGAATTGGTGAAAGAGAGAGAAACATTTTGCTTTGGGAGGTAAAGAGAGGCAGGAAAGGCCCCACATTGTAGGCCATTCATCAGCGCTGCGTCGCTCTCCCGCTCGGCCATGTGCCATGTTGACATAGCTAAATTAAACAGCTTTTATTGGGCTCAGTTTCTTGCTTTGCTCACTTCTCAAAATGTCAGGATTTCTCTCTCTTTTTTTTTTTTTATTGAAGCAGGAGCCCAAGATCCCTGCAGACGTTCAACACACACACACACACACTTTGGCACGCAGAAACATGCACGATGCTCAAAAATGTACATGCATGCATGAGACAGCAGCGTGTACTGTATATTTAATGCACTGCATGCGTTCTGTAAACGCTCTGTGTGTGCCTGTGGCCTCCTGCCATTCTTTCCATACAGCCTGTTGCCTGTTGATATTAAGACGCCGTGAAACTTTAAATTGAGCCTCATAAAGGCTGAAGAGAGAGCTATTGAGTGTGTATGTTAATTGGCCCACTCCCGTTCGTCTCGTTTAGCATCACCCCCGGGGCCTGATGTAGTCTACGTCCATTTTGAACAGGTTCATTGACATGTAGTATAAAGACGTTTTCATGCACGCCTTAAATCTATGCATATTTTGCTGATTGGGGGCTACATGTCAGCCAAAAGCCTGTCACTCCAATGTTTGTGCGGGCTTTTCCACTTGGTCGTTGTGGTTTGGTTCCAGGGGTTTATAAGCCATTCTGTACTATGGGGAGGACTATTGAGACTTATGCCCATATATTGGCATTGGCATGGGCAGACGGTAGCCTGAAAAAGCATAGTACATGTCCGGTTAAGGCTATTTACACCTTGCTACCTTATAGGAACTTTCCATGCTGTCTTGTTTTCTTTACAGTGGCTCAATTTGTTATTTTGTCATTTTATTGCTGTGCTTCTCGACTTGTTGTGCACATTAGGAATTTATACAAGGTTGCAGAGCAGAAAAAATATATAAAGCAAAGCTTCACTGCAGAGTCTGTACTGATGCTGCACTCCAAGCCCTAAAGCCAAGAGGGACCCTGCAGCGTCTTCATGATGTTCAGCAGAGTGTGTGAGGACATGCCTGTTTAGTATACTGGGAGCAGATAGACAGTTAAAACCAGTTAGCTTCATCAGTGGTCACTGGTTAAGAAGCAGTACAATGGCGGGGTCTGATTTAGCTCAAAGAATCACAGAAGCAATCCACCTGATTCCTCTGTCTCTCCTCTCCAGTGTTCAACAGCCACGGTAAAGCAGGGACCAGGGAGAGCCCGAGGCCCAAGGCGGGAGCTCACGGCAGGGACGCGCCCGCCCCGCCACTGCCACCTCCTCCGCCTCCACCTCCGCCCCTCCTGAGGGAGCGAAGCGAGCGGGCGGAGGCGCGGGAGCACGCGAGGGAGCAGCAGGCCTTGGCCAACAGTCGAGGCTCAGCCAACGGGCTGCCGCCGAGGAGGGCTGCCGAGGAGCTACGCAAACAGGTACCATACGGCCGCCGGCGCCCAGTGTCGGACTTTCAGTGAGATGACGAAGCTGTAACATGCTGAATGCCACATATTCTGCATTAGCAGGCTCGAGGTGAAGCGTGCTTGTTTGGCTTTTATGCCCATTTGAAAAAGTTCTTTTCATTTACCGATCTGCCGCATCCTCTTTTTATCTTCCTCACAGCCATTCCTCCTAACTACTCCTGAGCCTTTCTTGTCTCCCTCCTACACTTCCTCTTTATTGCTCGTTTGCTTCTTTGCCTTCCCCGCGCTCTTCCTCTTCCTTTCCTCTCTCCTCGCAGCTCCTATCTTCTCATCTCCTCGCGTTTTAACTCCTCTCTCCTCCTCCATCCATTGTGTCTGGGAGAGTAATGATTGTGTTTTGGCCTGCCCTGACTGTGGCTATATTTAGAAGTGCTGGCTAGGGGCTGTGAAAGCCTCCCTCCCTCTTCCGTGGCACTGAGCGTGGTTTTAAGGAACCCCGCAAAGTGAAAGAAGAGGAGGAGGAGAAGGAGGAGATGGGTGGAGGTGGCTCTCATCAGAAAACTGGCATTCTTATGATCACATCAGCTGGTCGGGGGTGCTTGCTGAGGCTCCATTTCCTCCCCTGCCTTTTCCTTCCTGTTGAATGCCAGCCTCTGTCTGGTGTTGTTGTTGTTGTCCTGCAGCCGATGCAGACTCCGGGATGTGCTTCGGGTTTTTTAAGTGGCGGGACTTGTCCGGTAAAACCAACAATGAATCTCAATGAGAGCGAGCGCCTGCCAAGACAAACTTGAGCCTCACTTACTCACTAGTCTTTGTTGTATGGCTCTTCCTCTGCTCTCTCTCTCCTCCCCTTTCAATTCACTGCTGGCACCCCGCTGGATTCCTTTTGACTCCTTCTCATAATGTGTATTTTGTTTTTCCTCTCGTTATACCGCCGGCTCTCTCTGCCTCTTGTCACTGGTTTTCTCTTCATGCTCCGCTCTCTCTCTCTCTCTCTCTCTTCCTCGTTGCTCCTGTGTCAGACAGACGGATCTTGCCCTTGACAACATGGCTCCAATCATTTGGAAGGATTAGTGCTTTTTTTCCCCCCCCTTTTCCTCGCTCTCCCTTCAATTAGCATGAACAGTATGTGTGTTAACCGTGTGTGTTCAAGACACACACGCACACATTCATACCCACGGCCGACTGTGAAAATACAGGCTAAGCCATATAAAAGGTTAAGTGATTATGTAGCCGTAAAACGAACTAGGGGTTGTGTGTGTAAAACCGGAGGGTAAAGGCATTATCATAACTCAATTCACCCTGATTCACTACACCCAAATTTAATAGCGGCTGATATCAACAAAATACGTATGCCGCAACCGGACCTCTTTACAAAACAATCCGATTCTATCTGTTTTAAATTAAATAACAAAAAGTGGGGATGTCAGCGAAGAGGACGCACGCAGCAGCGAGCGCAGGTGGGGCCAAGCCGTCCAGCCGACTCGGCATCATTTGAAAGGGACTCTGCACTTTCCTTGTTTAGCTGTTTGTCCTCAGTTAGCCTCCTCCACAACACCACAGCATGGAAAAGATAAAAAAAGGAATGAATATTTAAAAAAAAACGCTCGCTAAAGATTTGTCTCCTCGTCGCAAGCCGCCTCCGCCGGCGGACGAGCAGCCTCTGCGCGTAGATCTCTCTCCGCCACTTTCTGAAAGGGGCTTTTGCATCGTGTGTGTTATTAGTGCCAGGCTGTACTGACCTTTCTCGAGCTTCTTAAAAGTCAACCTGCCCAGGGCCGCATCGCATCGCGCCCTAATAAGACAGCAGAGGGGAAAGAAGGCTTAAGCCGGATTTATGCCTTGCCGTCAAGGTGTTCCGGCAGTCGTGCCGTAAATGACTCTGGCGTAGGAATTGATTTATAGTTCAGCACAGGATTTAACCCGTTGATTGTCATCGCGCCACCGTAGCGCTTGACGGCCTTATATGCCCAAATTCATATGTTGACATTTCATCCTCCTGGTGTCACCGCTCACTGTGAGAGGAAGCTTTGCACTGGAAACGGCTTTTGCTGGATCCCAGAAAGAAGCATTTCTCCACCAGCATGTTGTTAGAAAGCGAGCAGAACAATGCTGCGCGTCGGGCTGCATGCACGACCTCCTCTGCATCTCCATTCTTTTGTCAGTCGGCGGGGCTTTGCAAGGGTTAAGCTTTCTGCTGTCTTCTTCTATCCCCTGGCTGGCCTTCTCTCGCCGTCTGTCTCCCTCCCTCTCTCCCTGTCTCTCTGTCTTCTTCCCCCTCTTCTTCTCAGGGCCGGCTCCTGCAGATGTTGCCTGTTAAAAATCTTCCTGCCGGGCCTCAGCTGGGCTATAGCAACACATGATGTCATCTAGACCCACCTCCCTCTCCCTCCCCTTCCCCGCTCACATGCGACCGAAATCCACTCCAGAACTGCCTGCCTCTGTGTGTGTGTGTGTGTGTGTGTGTGTGTTCTATTTTTTCCCTTTGGCTTCAGTGTCTTTCTTGTTCTGTTCATCGTCCTCCTCATTTCTGTCTGAATTGTCTCTGCCAGTCGCTGCTGAATGAATTTCCATTTTTCCTTTTACTCATTTCTTTCCCTCCCTTTTTTTTATTTTCCTTCCTTCCCCTGCAAAGTATCTCGCTCCTGTCTCTTCTCTCTTCTCTCCTCTCATCATCACTCTGCGCTCGCCATCCTCCTTTTCCACCAGACCAGATAATTAGAGAGAGAGAAGTGAGGGAGACTTGCCGAGCCGCCCCCGGAGGAGTGCCGGTCAGCTGAGCCCTCCTGTGGCAGGACGCGGTCATGACAGCGTTGTCCCTCAGATTCAACGCTTTGTCAGCAAACTGTGGACAAATGTAGTGGCTCCCAGAGCGACTGCTGCTCGAGCAGCTCGTTACTATTTCAGCACTAAAAATGTCGCACAGATGCTTTATGAGCTGCGAGTAAAACAAGCGAATAAGGTGGTTTGAACTTTGTGAGATTGGCGATTAATTTAATTCTGAAGTAACAGCAGCAACTTTTTTTTTAGGAGCACATAACGTGACATATGTGAAACCAGTAGTGCTCTTCAGGAAGCGCATGCTGTGCAGCCTCCCTTTTATCCTTCTCCTCACTCCCTCTCAGCACCCCTTTTTTCCTCCTTCCTCCCTCTCTCCTTGTCACCTTGTGTTTTTCCTTTGTGAGGAGGAGTGTGTGTGTGTATGTGTGTGTTGGAGGGGAATGATTGACGGAGGCAGGGTTAGGTTTCAGTCCCCCCTTATCTTTTAATGGCCCCGTCTTTGTGTCGCCCCCCCCCCCCCCCCCCCCCCCCCGCCACCTGAGACAAACAATACAATACACTCGCGCACACACTCACACACTCACACACTCACACACACACTCACACACACACACACAAGTGTGACACAAGAGCCCTTCAAAGGCAAACCTGTCAATGGGCCGGCTGTCAGCTCCCTCCTGTGGCGCCCCGACTGTGATTGATAACTCCATCGCTCCCATCCCTCCGCCTTTCTTTTCTTGTGTGCTTCACGTCCAGCTGGTCTGGACGGAACAACACAGATACTGCAGATAAAATCAGATTACAGATGCTAATTTTCAGGTTTTCTGAAGACAATCAGGCCTCTGTGATGGTTCATGTACGATGTGTCTACCCTGCTCTGCAGGCATTGTAGATATTTGAGAATAAAAACATAAAGAAAAGCTGTTTGCCACACCGCCTCCAGCTCGACCTACTCAGATATTGGCAATCAAGTACTGTCCTTTAACTTTGAAGAGCTCTGTAGGGCCTTCTCCCACACACACACACATTGACACAGGCAGACCAATCAGAGAGACGGGAGAGAGGGAGAAGGAAAAGAGAATGAGAGACTCGTGGCAGCACTGAAAGTGGGCCATGAAAACAACATAAAGATGAGGAGGGAGGGAGAGAGAAAAGTGGATATTCTTAGAAATGCATACAGGGGGAAATATAAGAGGGGAATGTGGGGAATGAAGTGATGGAGTGTAAGGCAGAAATAGAGACAGACTCCCAGACACGCTTTAATTTCACACAGCGGATTTTCTCATGGAGTGACGCGGCTGTAAGGCTCTTTGTGCCGAGGGAGAGGGTGACCATGTTCCTCCCCACAGCTGCAGCCAGTGAGCCAGCCGTGGAACCAGACACCGCTGTACCAAACCTCTGATCTACAGCTGGGGGCCTCAAAGACTTCACACACAGTCACGTGCACTCTCACACTCTCACACACACACGCAAGACCTTTATTCATAGCACAAAAATTGAATTATAGCGTTTAAGGGAACCCGTGGCAAATAAAAGGCTGTTTTTATGTGCACAGGATGGGATTTTATTCCGTTCCAGTGACCCCACCTCCTACCTCATACTGTCCAGCCATCTGCTAGCCGAAGCCGTGGAGACGTCCCTGCTTTCCCTCTCATGTCTCCCATCTCTTTTTCTCCTGCCCGCTCTGAACTGTTGTTTATCTCTGGATGTAGTGGTTTTGGTTTTGGTTTGCACATATCCTTTTCTAAATCTCAGCCTTCGCGTTGACAGCAGTCTGAGCTGCAGTTTACAAAAGTGTCGTGCATTTGAAAGTATAGTAATCAAGACAGTTGATTGGTTCTCTAATGAATAGCGTAGGTTTCCACAAATAGCTTTGGTCTGACCGTCCACATGCACGACTGCAGCGCTCGCATCTGAATATTCGTCCTCTTCACTGTGGAGCGAAGGTGCGCCAATGACCCTGGAGTGTCTTGTACTTCCTGATTCTAGAATAATATCTGTGTGTGGGTACATTTTAGGAAGTATTTTCAACTTGTATAACATTCAGTGATCTGATCAAACAGGGTTCTTAAGGGCATATCAACCCCTTTCCCTTCCAGCAAAGTTTCCTGTTTTCCTGTTACTTCATATGCATGATTGATCCACAGCATCGTGATTCTGTATCTCACGTCTCTCTCCCACTTTTTCTGTTGATCTCAGGTCTCTAAAGTGAACGGGCTGACGCGGGCAGGCTCGGCACAGGCTGTTGGTGGTGCCAAAAAGAGCCGCGACTTCCGACTGCCGTCCAAAACTGTGAAGAAGTACACAGCCACCGTGTCCAAGGGCCACGTCACCTACACCAAAGCCAAACAGAAAGAACTGGGCAAGAAAACCAAACTCAGCAGCAGCAACAAACACAACAGCGCCGCCTCGGCACCATCGTCAGCGAACAATCACAATCAGCACAGCCAGCCAGCAGCCAGCAATGGGCTGGCCAACTCAGGAAAAGCAGCGGCACCAGCCCACCACAGCAATGCAAAAACCCGCAAACAGGTGCTACTATCCAATGGGCTGCACAATGTGGCTGCTGGCGCCCGCCTCAACGGCAGGCTAAACGGGCAGCGGCACAACACCCTGGTGAAGGACGATGGGCAGAGACAGTGCCAGCGCCAGCAGGGCCAGGGCGAGTGCCCGGGTCGAGAGGGACTGCGTAACTCCAAGCGGCGTCTGGAGGTGCTGCTCAGCTCGGTGGGGACGGGGGTCGTTGAGCAGAAAGCCAAAACCGCCGCCAATGAGGCCAAGAAGGCCAAGCTTCAGCCCGCACCTCTGGAGACGCGCAGCAGCAGCAAGAAGGTGGCCAATCAAGAGAAAGCTGCCACACAAACCACCACCACCCCTACCACTCCAGTTTCTAATGGACATGAATCAGAAACACCCCCCTCTCCTAAACAAACTCCACCTGCCACCCCACTTCCACCTCCCACTCCCCCTCCTCAACAGACTCCCTCTACACCAGCAGCCAACTCGGAGCCGGTGAACCAGCGACCCAAGCGGGCATCGGCTGGCAAGCTGATGTTGATTCGACAAGCACAGCAGCAGCAGAGCAGGTCTCATGGTCGGAGCTCCTCCTCTTCCTCCCCTTCATCAGGCCAGAATCACCCACAGAACCCCAGTCGTGCCAGCACTACCTCAGACCTCCAACAGACCTCTGTGTCCTCCTCCACCACCTCCTCTGTGCTTACTTCCACCAACAACCCCGGACAGCTCAAACCAGCGGCATTGCGGCCTGCCGACCGTGACAAGGAGTGGGAGCGCGAGAAGGAGATGACACGCCAGAAGGAACGTGAGCAGGAGAAGGAGTGGGAGCGCCAGCGGAGCAGGCCAGAGGGCTGGGCGGCGCTGGGTGAAGCCCCTGTCTTCCGGCCAATGCCACGGGAGTTCCTGGACCCCCTGGTGTACTTGGATGCAGTGAGGGAACAGGCCGAGGCGGCCGGCATGTGCCGAGTGGTCCCGCCACCAGACTGGCGGCCGGAGTGCAAGCTGAGCGAGGAGATGCGTTTTGTTACACAGGTGCAGAGGGTCCACATGCTGGGCCGGCGCTGGGGCCCCAACGTGCAGCGGCTGGCCTGCATCCGCAAGCACCTCAAATCTCAGGGCATTACCATGGATGAGCCACCTGTCATTGGTAAGTGAGCCAACACACACAAACTCACACGTATACATGGATGTACATGAGGCACAAGAAGCCGGACTCAGACTGAAGGAGTTTTCTCAGGTTTTCTCAGGTTGCATCAAGCAAGGAGAAACATCAGGATGTTGCGCTCACTACAAAATTTATTTGAAAATAATGGCGCATCACACACAAACTTGATATTATCGTGCCTGAGGGAGCAATGCTCCACCTCACGCGGTCTCTTGAGGAACAGATGCAAACAAAACGGAGACTGACGTGATGCAACAGCTTGCTGTAAGGATGCTTTGCATTGAGAAAAAAAATAGCAAAAAGCTAAATGAGTCCTGGCGAGAAAATGTTTGAGGAGACGCGGTCGGCACCGGTTGTCTGTTCTTCAGCGAGAACTGGAGGTGAGATTTTAACTGTCAGTTTCAATATCTGTCAGCAGTAGCATGTCAGCTAACGTTAGCCTCAAGGGTGAGAATATTGACTGTTGCTTGGCAACGCCATGAGCCACTCCGGGGCTAGTGACTTGTCCCTCCATTGGCTGTCGCGGCCCTGCTCGGAAAGCACTGCATAATCATCCAGACTTGAGCTCCTAAATATCGAACATGTTTGCAGTTATTAGGCCGGCCCCGATGAGTCTGCGAGCAGTTCTGGAGGCTTAACGCCGGATCTGTAAACCCCTCACATTACCAGATAATCTGTGTGAACGTCTGCACCGACCAAGCCACTGATTGTCCAGCTGTCTGGCGGGGTGAATCTGGGATAAATCGGCCCAAAACTCCCGTAGTCTGAGCCTGGCCTTAGTGAACAATTGATTGAACTAAGAACAAGCCACAGGTTTCTTCCTGCAGACAGCCACAGAGGACCAGAGCTATCAGTCAGGAGTCAATGAAATTCAGACGCCTCCTCTCAGCCCTGTCTGCACTTGTGGTTGTTTCTCTTTCACAGCTTTTCTTGAATAAGACAAGAAAGTGACAAACTAGATACTGTACATCAAAGGAAGATAATAGTGCTGTTTCCCCTCTTGGTGTCCTTCAGTCTGGAAACTGTTCTTGCCACTCGTGCTGGGCCTCGTGACAAAAGCAGCCAGCGGCATTCACAATTATTACTATGTACACAGGTAACGGTTGTGCTCTGAAAGCGTCAGTCGCATTCTACTCGATTTTATCTTCCCATTTATGGACGACAATAACAATGTGGAACAACTTGGCGACGGTCCTGAAGGGCCACAAAAACAATATTTCCCCCAGATTGTCCCGTCACCTTCCATTTCTCACACTGACATTAGCATTTTATGATTCTTTAAATTGTCCCCGCTTAAACCGAAGCTGTATGTGTGACTTTTCTCTGTGTGCACTCCTTGCATGCACATATGTAACTGTTGAATTTGATTCTTTTTTTGCACCAATTCGTGTCGTGCATACGCTGCGCTGTGTTTGCTGCTTTTGTATACAGCTGCGTTCAGATTGAGCCGTTGCGAGTGCAGTCGGCATGCGACTGTTAGCCAGAGAGACCTGGCAGCCGGCGAGCCACAGTGGAGTGGCTTCAGCCAGCCAGGATACCCTGGTTCCAAATGACTTCCTTTACTGTGCCCAGCAGATCAGTTCTACATTAGCCGAATTTGTATCAGCGTTTGGCACAATGCTGGTTCAGATCATTTCGAAAGGTGATAGCTCAATTGGCCGTTTCAAATAAAATGAACTGGCCTGGACGAAATGGCATGTTTAGCCAAAGGAACAGATGCTCCAAGTTGGCAGTTGTCTTGATTTGATTTGATTTCTGTGTTTTATTTTTTAAAACCTGAGTTTAGACAAGTGAAAATGGGCAACGTCTCTGCGCAGACACAGCATTGTTGGGTGCTGAACATTTCTGTGATTGAAGATGACAAATGTTTCACCTTCGATTGGTTTTAAATGTTTCTCTGTTTGGAAATGTTCAGAATTAGCCACGCTGAACTCACTCCTCATGTTTAACCTTCTCTCTGTCTTTCTGCTCCATGCAGGTGGCTGTGAAGTGGACCTGTCACGTTTTTTCCAGCTCATCAATGACATGGGCGGCATGCAGCAGGTGATGGACCTGAAGAAGTGGACCAAGCTGGCCGATCTTCTGCGCATCCCTAAGTCAGCGCAGGACCGGCTGGCCAAACTGCAGGAGGCTTACCTCCAGTATATCCTCTCGTATGACTCGCTCAGCGCCGAGGAGCGCCTCCGACTGCAGGCCGAGGTACTGCAGGAGAAAAAGAACCTGGAGTCGCGCCGGGGCCCTCTGGAGGGTCTCTCGGACTCCTCAGCACCCAGCGCGCTGGTGCTGCCACGCTACGAGCCCAAGAATGGGCTAGTAGGTGGAATAGTGGGAGGGGCGACAGGGCACCACCGCACCAATGGAGTGTATCACCGTCTGAAGGAGCTGGAGGCTCAGGTCAAAGCGGGCCGGCGCCGGCTCTTCGCTCAGGAAAAACAAGGCAAGGAGGACAGGCAGCATGGGGAGGAGCAGCAGCAGCAGCAGCAGCAGGAGGAGGAGGACAGGGGCGTTCTCAGTGACCAGCACAAATGTATTAACAAGGTGAGGACGAAGAAGACCTTTGCTGGTTATGCCACACACCTGAAGCATACAGACAAGATGCACGGAAGTGTTTCTTTCTGTTATTGTTTTCAGTCAGCCATCTTTGCATCAGCAGCAGCACGAAAGCACAGAAACATCTCTGGATGTTGCCTCCTCACTGGCCTGCCTGCCTCCTGAATGTGGTTTTCCTTGTTTTCATTCATGACTCATCACAAAGACAACCAATAAATCTCCTTTTTTCTAACTTTATTGAAAATATAAGGCTGCAAATTTATAGGATGTGACGTGCAACGGTTGTAGTTTGTTTGATTTTTTTCTTAAATTAGCATGTTTGCATCCATTATCAGGTTTTATTCCTTCAACCTAACAAGCCTCAACCAAACTCAGCAATGATCCGCACATCGTCTTGTTTACACGCTAAATGTGAGACCTTTTGTAACGTGGTGTCAGCACCTGAGCAGTCATCAAAGACCTCATTATCGCTTAGCCAGATGTCTGCGATCTCACTACTATCTGAACGAAGACTAGCGTCACACGTGAGGTGTAAACAGCCCACGACCTTCGTCGTGCCGCCGCTGACATTTGAGTGCGTCGATAACGCCGAGCCGGTTTTTAAGTGACAAAATATGCACCCTGTCTGCGGCGGGAGCCAAGCTGCGCTAGAAATTGTCACAACATGCAATGACTGGGATTGACGTAGGAGAATGTTAACGCAAAGATGCTGATGCCTGTTGGAATTCTTCATCAGGGTTCGTGGTAACATTGTCATGCTGTGAGCTCTCATAGTCTGTGGTCTGTAAGAGCAAACATGAGAGGTTCACACACCTGTTTACATTCAAATGTGTCCTGTAGCTGCATTGTTAAGACCTGTTTTTTGGTGTGAGAGCGAGATGCGTGTGCGTGTGCGTTTGTGTGTACGTGTGTGCGCACCTTAGATGCATTCCCACCTCTCCAGCCTGCTGCCAGCTGTGTTGACTCTGGCTGGCTGAAATGTAGGTCAGAGCGAAGGCAGCCCCCGAACCAGCCCTTCCCCTCACCCCTGTCCCGCCCCCTTCAAACCCCGCCTTCTCCAGCTCTCTCCACCCCTCAGCTTCTTTAATCCAGCCCTCTCCCCACGGCCTCTCTCCTTCAGCTCGTGCCCTTGCTCTTAGCTATGTCCCCGAATCACCGTTCCTCTCGCCGACAGTCTCTTTCTCTCTCTTGCTCTTGTCAGTCCCTCTGCCAAGCCCCAACGCACCAGTGCTCCAATCAATCAATGCAAAGGTTCGGAGTTCTGTGTGTGTGCACAAATCCACATGTGCATTAAAAAGAAAACTGAGCACCTATTGCCATACATAATACCTGTGTGCACGTTTGATGCCACAGCATCTTGATGAGGTGAAGCAGTAATTATTTCTGTTAAGATAAGTTTGCTCTGTGTTGGCTCTCGCTCTCTCACACACACACACACACACACACTGCACAACACTCCACCCATCTCGGTTGTGGATCCCATTTTATTATTTTTTCCCCTCCCAGTTCCTTTGGTAACTAAATCCCTCTTCTGACCTCCCGCTGAAGAGCTGAGACACTGTCAACAGACTTGACCCAGCACAGTGCAAAGACCTCTGAATTATAGAAGTGCAATTCAGCACTGTGACATGTGAATGGCTGTCACCATCCTGACAGGACAGGCTTGTCTAAATATGACCCATCACTTTTCTCCACGGCTCAGATTTGTATGCATTTTTCATCGCGAGCACCCCCCAAGAGGAGGTTATATTTCACTTTTTCTATCAAGAGAACAAAGTGCACGTCAAGGGTATAATTAACTCTAATTACACCAGGAAAGGCTCGGATAAGTGCTGCTACTGACTCGCCTAAAGAACATCCTGTCAGTGCTAACAAGTCCTCTACCATACTGTATTATTTAACTGTATTATTTTACAACCCTGTAGCTATTGTAATAGTAGAAATTTGTAATAAGGTCGGTTGCTTTTTAAAAACATCTGGACTCCTAAAAAGGAAAGAAAGGAAAGACAAACTGACACTGTGAGGATCAGGAATCTAGAAGGTCGTCTTTCAGCAGGGTCCACACATAGTCCCCCAAAGTTTCTCTGTAGCAGGACTGGAAAGAGGGTCCAGTCCAGGGGAAAGGCAGACATGGAGCCTTACAGAGACACATATACATGCACAGCTGATACAGTACATGCGACACTTTCTAACTTATGCAAGCATGTGGTGGGAAAGCAGAGGACTTGTGGTTCATTGATGTCCAGCAGTATTTTCTTGCTCATGTTTTATTCACGCTCTGATCTCGGCTCACACTCCCTTTAGTTGTGTTATCATGACCGGAGTCCGTAAATATGGTCTAATACGTGTGTCTGATGCCTCTTTGTTGCAGGGGAAATCGGTGTCTTTGACTAACTTCTTCAGGATAGCCCGGAACACCATGACCATGTGCTTTAACAAGGAACCAGGGGCTGCTGAGGTTGAGGTTAGCATGCTAACATCTTGTTTGTACAACTTGCAAACTGTTTTCTTTTTCTAAATGAAACATTTCACTCTCACTGCCAGATGAAACATTAGAGCTATTACCAGCTCTGTTAGAGTTACTCTGTTCTCATAGCTGACGGTCGACTATGAGGCACGCATGAAACCTGCACCGTGCTTCATGCGTTCCGCCACCCATCGGGCTCTCCTTCCTTTTTGTTCTTGCAGCAAGAGTACTGGAGGATCGTGGAGCAGAGAGACAGCCACGTGGCGGTGCATTGTGGGAAGGTGGACACCAGTACACATGGCAGTGGTTTCCCCACAGGAAAGTCGGAGCCATTTTCAAAGTAGGTTCCTCGAAGCCCTCGCAGCGCACTTTAAAGTCTGGACAGAGTGTTCTGCCTGTGTTGCAACACTCTGGCCTTCATCTGTTTACCGGGCGGCTGCTGCGAATGTCGGATGGTTAATCTTGGCAGGGAAACCGAAAGAGTAACACTGTCTGCCCGCTTCCTCAAGCTGCTGTCGGTCTGTTCAGGTATTGTGGGAAAAAATGCACAAATGACCATTTCCTCTTCTCTTCTTGTCAGACATGGATGGAACCTCACTGTCCTCCCCAATAACTCTGGATCCATTCTGAGGCATCTGGGTGCTGTGCCTGGTAAGGACATGCGAAGGCTGTGTAGACAGATTTAGCTGCAGAAGAAAGTGTATTTAGGATATAAATGACTTGTAGCTGCATCTCTTCAGATTCTGTGCTGTTGTTATTGTAGTCTGTAATAACCTGTGGCCTTGTTTCTCTCTCGTTAATCCCCTCCGTCTCCCCAGGGGTGACCATTCCCTGGCTTAACATTGGCATGGTCTTTTCTACCTCATGCTGGTCTCGAGACCAAAACCGCCTTCCATATATTGATTACTTACACACTGGTGCTGATTGCATTTGGTAAGTACGCACTGGGCTGTTTTCTTCCGCTCATGTTTAAACATATGTTTAAATTAGCAAGAAAAGTGCACGGCCACCTCTCTGTGCATGTGGTGTACAGTCAGCTGATGTGCATGCGTGTTCATATCTATCCTCCCGCAGGTATTCTGTCCCTGCTGAGGAGAAGGCTAAGCTGGACAAGGTGGTCCATACACTGCTTCAGGCCAATGGCACCCCAGGACTCGAAATGTTGGAAAAGAACATCATGGTCAGTGTTTCCTGTGTGTGCTAACATATATATATTCATGTGCATTTTAGAGGCGCAAAGATACACATTTTCAGAAGCGTAACACTTTCTCTCCGTCTGCTCCTCCTTGGTCTTCCAGATCTCTCCAGAGGTGCTGTGCCGCGAAGGCATCAAGGTTTACCGTACGGTCCAGCGGAGCGGCCAGTACGTGGTCTGCTACCCTGGTGCCTTTGTCGCCAAAGTGTGCTGTGGCTACAGCGTGTCAGAGACAGTGCACTTTGCCACGCCGCACTGGATGAACCTGGGTTACCAGGCCGCAAAGGTCAGCATGTGAAGCTGGTTGGGCAGCGCAGTGCGAGGGCTGTGTGTGTGTGTGGAAAGCAAATAAGGGCTGAAAATATTCTCTATAAGTATGAAAATAATCTAGTCTGTGTTCCACGTTTTCCGCAACGTGTGTTCATTCGCTCCTGTTTTGGAACGCCTCGCAACACTGGCCCCCTGTGGACAGCAGCAGTTAAAGCTCTGATTTATGTGATGAAACTGAAATGGATAAATGAACTTGGAACCTCGAGCTAGATTCTCTAATCAGCCAGTGTGCTGAACTTTAAGGAGTAATTGTAGCTGCAGGTCTCCCTGGGGGGTGTATTTAAATTTTTTTTTAGTGATCATGAGCAAGGCTTTGGACCACTGGACCTCATTATAGCCGTAATAGAAGAGAAGAAAATGCTCCTTAGTGTCATTATGGGCATTATGGTGATGGAAGTACGTACACCTTCTGCAATGCCATCGTATTCACAGCCACAGCAAAGATTGCTCTCAGGGGTAATATGACATTCATGCAGCGCTCTGTGTTGTGCTGCGCTGCTGAAACATTTTCTTGCGAATGGACATTTTTTTACTTGAATGAGAAACAGCAGAGGACAAGAAACATTAATCTGAGTGTGCAGAGTCGGAGGTTAATGTTAATGTCAGCATTGTTTACTCTTGCTTCACCTTGTTAAGATGTGTGTTTGGATGTGCGTAAACCTCGTACAATGTGAAACAAAGCTGAATAAATGAGCAACGTTCAGAAAAAAGTGCTGTCCAGAAAGAAATGACATCTGTTACTGATTTTAGTGATTTTGATTTTGTGTGCAGGACCTGAAGTGTCGTCGTATAGCCAAACCCTTCTCCATGGAGAAGCTACTGTACCAGATCGCCACAGCCGAATCCAAGAGGGACAATGGCCTTCTCCTCACCACCATCTCCGCCCTACTCAAAGACCTCAGGTAGGATGCAGCAGTGAATAATATTATTATAATATATATATAATACTTTTGATGAATGGCTCAAGGAATAAATCAGATATTGCACTAAGGGTGTATTCTTTCAGTGTCTGGATTTTCCCAGCGCAATAAAAAAAACATCCAACCTCATCCCACTTAATGAGCATCCTTCTCGTCCAACAGGAACATAGAGATGCGCCAACGGCAGGAACTTTACAAGGCAGGTTTGCTCTCCTCTGCCCGCTACGGCACCCATGACGGCAGCCTGGGGCCCGGCGAGGGACGCAAGAAGCCCCGCGGGAAATGGTTGGCACTGGAGTCCTCAGAGAGACGCTGCCAGATCTGTCAGCATCTCTGCTACCTGTCCATGGTGAGAGCGTGTTTTTTAAAACGCGACGGCGCTAGTTTGGATGTATTTCTGCCATTTTCCATCATACACAATAATACGCATGGTCTGTCATGAATATTTATATTTACGAAATCATCAATCATGCAAGAGGGGGTGTAATTTTTCCACTTTGGTGGCTGTTATTTTACATCAGGCTCTAAAAAACATACATATACTCTGTACTTACTACCTCCTACACATTGTAGCATTTTTAGACATATTTTCTTGTGCTTTTTATGGCTCAATATTTCAAAAGTATCCAAACCAAGATGATGAAACTTCTACAATTTTACAACTAGGTTATTGAATTTAATGGCTTACTTTTCTATGCAAACTTTCTAACTTGCCAGTGGCATAATCCAGTCAGAGTGGGAGACGTTTGAATGATTTATCAGGTTTCTCACTATCTCAGTAATAAGAGATGTTGAGTGTCTGCTTTCTACAGTAGCGTCTGGGTTTCTGTCTGTGCAGGTGGTTCAGGAGACTGACAACGTGGTCTTCTGTCTGGAGTGTGCCCTTCGCTATGTGGAGAAGCACAAGTCCTGCAGAGGCCTTAAGATGATGTACCGATACGATGAGGTGAGCTGCAGCTGTTTTGCCTCTGCCGTCGGTCAGTTCCCTCTCCGTCCAGACGGGGGAGACATCGGCTTGGTTTCCACTCCTCCAGGAGGGAGATAATTCAGCATGAACTCTGCTCATGTTCTGTAATTTCTTGTGTCGAAGCCGTAACTCCTGCTGTGTGTGAATAAGTTATAGATGAACAAAATGATGCAAGGGAAGGTGGAAAAAATGGAAAATGTACTCATTTCATTTCTGTGCCCTCCAATCAGGAGCAAATCAACAGTCTGGTGAACCAGGTGTGTGGCCGGGCCATGTTAAAGAACGGAGGTGGCGGAGGCGGTGGCGGAGGCGTCGTCGTCAGTGGAGGAGGAGTGGGGGACCCCTGCCACGGCTTGAGCCCCTCTAAAGCATCGCCGGCTAAGCGAGGCCCCCGAAAGCGCGCCACCGTGGAGGTGTCCCTGGCACGCCTGTCCTCCAGCCACATACCCAAGGCCGCTGCTGTGTCCTGAGGAGGACACCTCGACATCACCGACGGGTGCGCTGTACCCATGTCCTGCCCCCCACCCTCCCTGAGCCCTCCCAGACTCCCCTGTTCTTTTGTTTGTTTGTTTTCCACATCAAGCAGGGTCACTATCAGTCCCTCCTCCACCACCTAAAATTTAAGATCGATTGTTTTTGAGCTTTGAAAATCCCCTCACCTGACCTCAGCCCCCCCCTCCAAAAAAAATTCACCTCCCCCCTTAGTACGACAGGCTTGTTTATAAGAAAAAGAAAAGGAAAAAAAGAAAAGAAAGATGTCTTTTTTGCACTAGTGTGAAAGAAGAATTTGTTTTTATTCTGGATGATTTTAGAACCCCCCCCCCACGTCCCTCCTGAAGTCGTCCTTTACAACAGTGCGAGCATTAAATGTAACGTTCACAAGAAGACTTGATGGGCCCTGTTCTACCCTTTACCTCCACCACCCATCCTCCCTTAACTGAAATGGGTTACATTTGTTACCTTCTTCTTGCATCACTGTTTCCTGCCCTCATCTCCCCCCCGAGACTGAACCCCATCCCTTCTCATCATGCGTCACTCTGCTGTGAACATTAGACAAACGAAAAGGCGGCCTTTTTTTTTTCTCCCCGGTTTTCTGAAATGAAAATGACATCAAGTAGTTACCCAAAGTTTCTCTCTGTCCTCGGTTTGAGGAAGAGGAGCCCTTTTTTATTGATTTTATTCTTTCTCGGTGCAGCTCCTGCATCGTTTTTGTTTTTAAAGGGGGGGGTGGCGACGCGAGGTAAAAACTTGAAAGACAGACGATGTTGGTTTATTGTTGGTTGGTTATGCTTTTTCAAGTTCTATTTTGAATTTTAGCTTTGTTTTTTGCTAGTTTTGTTTGTTTTTTTTTGCCAGAAGTCTTCTGTGTATTTTATTTTATTTTTTTTGTCATTGTGGATGTTTCTGTTCGTTGGTGGACGTGAGAGGGGGCAGAGCTACAGCTGCTTGACCTGTGAAAGGTCATCGCTCACCTCACTTCCTGGTAGTATGGAGGGATCCCTCCTTCGCTAGCAAGTGAAAACTGTGCCTGAAACTTAGCGGGGAGATCCATTTTATTGGTGCTGTTGGTTATAATTACTGTATAACAACACAAAATTTAAATCTGGGGGTTAGCGCCTGCTGTCAGCTAACAGCTGGCCGACGCGCCCTCGCCCCACAGGGCAGGAAAGCTTTCAGGCTTTTCTGGTTCTAGATGTGCAATCGTGTTAACATTCCATTCTTCCAGTCCTCTTGTTTCATCTGTACCAGTAAACATTAATTATTATATTATATTATTATTATTATTTTGTGTTTTTTACTTTTGTTGATCTGATGTGTTATCTCAAGTAGAGCCACTAGTCAAAGAGTGTAAAATGTGAAATATCAAATCCAAGTTTTGTTTTGTTTTTTAAATTGTCTTTTTTGTTTTATGGCTTTTGCATTTTTTTCCCTTTCCAGATATATTATGAGTGATTTTTTTTTTTTTTTTTAGAGAGGAAAAAGTCCAACACAAACAAGACATCGACTTTTTTTGTACATAATCCTGTAAATTTCTTTAAATACTTGAGCCTTTTTCTGGGGTTAAGGAAGAAAGAAAGGAAGGAAGGACTAGAGAGGAGAGAAAAAGTTCCAGAGGAGAGTGCTTGATGAAGAAAAAGCCTTACATTTCCCTTTCTTCATCCATGTGAGTTTGATGCTTACAGGGTCGCTCTGGTAAACGTGTATAAAAATTTTAAGTGCTGCTTATATCACTAAGAAAGAAGATATTGAGTAGCCAACGACTGCCCCCCAACCTAGTTTTGTTTGTTTAGCTTTACTTTTTTAAAGAAAAGGGAAAAAAAGATATGTTCACAAAAAAAAAAAATGGGTTTTTACATTTTCATTACTGAAAATTCAACAAAAATGTAGTAGCTACTCATGTTGCACTGAGCTTGCCAGTGGTGACTGTCAAGGAAAAATCCTATAATCCAGTTTGTTGGTTGTCGTCCCTCGCAGAAGACTGAACTGTTTTAGGACTATTTAATAAAATACCAAGTCGGGTGTTTTCAACATAATAAAAAGTGGTTGTCAAGTTTTTATGGCCTTACAATATATTTTATTCTGATGGGATTTTTGTTTGTTTTTCAGTTCTCTTTGTTTGTTTCTTCCATTTTCTACAGTATAAACTACTTGCTCACGGTGGGGTCTCTGGTGACTTAATTTATTAGTGCCGCATCTCGGCCTTTCCCTCCACTCGGAAAGAGAGTCTCATGTTGGTTATATTGACAGTTTTTTACTTTTGCAGTTTGTACTTAAGGTTTAATAAAAACTTACCGACAATTCACTGTCATTTCTTTCCAACCTGCTTGTGTCTCTTTTTGTGCAGACGTTTGAAGAAATGGTTTTAACAGCTTCAGCTTTAACATTCACGTTCTTATCTCGCGGTCTAGCAACATTAAAGGGCCATTTCACCCAAATTACAAAACCCTTTGCTCATGTAGATCTGGTGACTGGTGGACTGACAGAAAATGTACTGGCACGTGATTAATCATTCGTGCCATTTTTAAGAGTCAACTTACAATAATATTTTTTGCTTTTCAGGCTGATGGTCAGATAAAGCAAGCGATCTGAAGCCCCCTTTGGATTTTGGGAACTTGTAATGGACATTTTTTTGCATGTTTGTAGATGAATAACTGTTTGTTGCCTAATTTAGCCACAATCATGTGCACGACCGCAGACCTCACTGCAAACAGTCTTTATTGGAACTACTCATTCGGGAGAACAATGTTCAAATTAAAACCTTTGACAGTGAGGCCTGCACATTTAGAGTACATGAGACGTTTAGATATTTGTCATTTTTTAATGCTGTGAGCACCATGAACACATTTCCAAGCACCTTCATTGTATCAGGGCGAAGGCAGAAATCTGAGAGCAAATGAACAACAAACCATCTGCATTGTTAGATAGATGCCACGAGAGGTAAGTGAGGGAGGGAAAAAAGGTCTGGTGTAATTTGGGCAAATTCACAACAATACAAACACAAAGGTCATACTGTGACATTATCAGGGTCCATGGTAAGCAGCAGCGGCCTTCAAATGCCATTGTCTCTCAGCGTAACACCCGTGTTGCCTCTCCTTATTCTTCAGTTAGAAAATAGTTTACTGTAATAATGAATATATTCACGGTAAATTTAGTCTCCCAGGAGAAAACCGCTGTATTTCAAAGCCTCTTTCCTCCCCTGCAGAACGTTCTCTGTCCGATCCCTCACCACGTCAGCTTTCCATCTGTAAAGAGCTCAGGCAGGCCTGTAAATCAAGAGCGAGCACACGGGGACCATTAACGCGCTCCGACCCTAAATCCCGCTCACATTTCATCCTTCAACGTGCTCCTGAAATGCTTTAGATGAAAATTAAACAATACTCGGGGAGAAACATTTATTACCAACAGGTCAGAAATTGTGGGCAGGGGAAAAGTAATGATGGAGTAATGCTGTCACATCGCACAAATGTCAACATTTCTGTACAAAAACCAAAAAAAAACCAAAACAATCTGGATACAGTTAAACCTTCTGGGTGATGTCCAGTGCATAGCACACAGTCCAAACAGGCATTTGGTCCTCGTTCAAAGAGAGAAGTTCACCCAAATATTATTGGTCAAGGGAATGGCAATGGGTAACCCTCCAATGTGTGTGTGTGTGTGTGTGTTTGTGTGTTTGTGAGCGTGAAATCACTGATTCCTGAACTTCACCAGTCTGTCAGCTATACTGTACTATGTGGTAAATAACGCACTGCTAGGTGACTGCCAGTTTACCAAAGCTAATGGCACTAAAGTATTATCTAATTATTACTTCACATTTAAAATACTGCAGAATATAGCTCATAAAACCACTTAAAGAAATGCAACAAGCTTTGGCGGCGCAGCTTATCCACTAAGTCATGAGAAAGTCATCCACGTGCCCCCTGCGGGTCATTTGTCCAGTGCTTTGTGCCAATTCTTTAGCGTTGCTATATTAAAGGGTCAACTAACCCAGATAATGAAAAATAATTTGAGTCATGCTCCACTAGGTTTTGAGAGATCAAGCAGAAGTATCTGACATCTGATATGTTGAAACCGAGGAAAGTAAAACCAAGACCATCTGCATGGCTACCAACCACTACAGGTGTACGTTTGTGTCCATAATTTGGGTGACGACACACAGTGCAAACAGGAATTAACTTTTAGTCATTAAAAACCTATTTTGCTTCTGTGGCCGACGTAAACTTTAAAAAACAAATCATCATAAACCCGACAGTTGGCGAGTATTTGGAACAAAACACCATCTTACATTTATATTCTGTAAAATCTCTCCAACACGTATATTAATGCTCAACAGCAGCAGGCTGAGTTGTGCGTTAGCATGAAGTACGAAAACAAAGGACTGCACAAAGGGACACATGGATGAGTTTAGTGTGTACTTCTCTATCAGTCATCAGGCCTCTCCTGGTCTCAACAAAAACCGAATACTAGAGCGATCTCTGAATAATGCCAAACTATTTATGCGCATGTTAAGCCATTCAGTGCTATGATGCTAAAGGGAACTCAAAGCTATTTTACAGGATTTAATTAGAAGTCAAAATTCACATCAGTGGTCATTTAAGGCAAGGTCATGTGGCAGTTAGTGCAACCTCAGTGTATTTGCTTTCATGTTTTTCTTTAGTATTAAAGGATTTTGAGGAGGAAGCCAATATTGTTATATATCCTGTGTGTGTGTGTGTGTGTGTGTTCAAATCCAGTCCATCTCTCCTCAAACCTTCGGCCTGCTCTCCTCACAGTCTTTGCTGCTCTGGTCCTCTCGCTCCACCCTGTCCACCAGCGCCGTATCCGGGTGCACCTCCTCTTCATCCAGGGCCACCACCACGGGGGGCCTTCTCCTCCTTCCTCCTCCTCCTCCTCCTCCTCCTCCTCCCCCCGATCCTGCGACGCCTCCTCCCTGCTCGGTCTCCTCCTCCTCTTCCTCGTCATCCTCCTCCCCGGCCTCCGTGTCCTGGCTGGCTGAGTCGGTGCAGGTGGATGAAAGCGAGGAAAGCTTGTGGCGTAGCTCAGCCTGGGTGGGAACCTGGAGGCTGATTTCTGTGGTGAAGGACTCCACATCTGGACCTGGGAGATAAGAGGGGTCACTTAGAGTCAGACTTTGTTTTATAAGTCTGGATAGCAGGATAGGTTGGCAGGGTGGCAGGTGGGTGGATAAGTAATGCTGCAGTGACATCATCACATCCACCCTTGTCTAGTTTGAAATCGATGCCTCCTTTCAGCTCAGCAAATCATTGAGGAACTGAACCCTTTTCTCTTCAAAATAAAGCCCAAACAATTGTATTATTTATTCTTATTCACTCTTTATTTGCTATCATGGATCAACAGCTGCAAACAAAAGGGCGGCACTGTTTTAGTTGTTGGAAATACTTCACAGGCTTTGTTTAATCTTGCTCGAGTTCAGCTCAGTCGCCCACAGACATATATAAAACATAGCAGAGACTTGCTTGCATCAAATTATTTTTAGATGAAGACGAGCTGTCAGTTGGATGCTGCAGGTTGTTTACTGTGACCAGGATTTTCCCAGGCAGATGTGGACAGATGGTGTTGGTGCCTCGTGTCTAAACAAAGTTCCTGTCAATCTTGTGAGTCACATATTTCTGCTTCAGCGGGTTCTTTCATATGGATTAGCTGCTGCTGATTAAGTCTTATTATTGTAGTTTAAAGGATTTTAGTTCGATACCTACCTGTGACTGGCGAGGCAGCGCTGTTGTCCTCTCCCCCAGAGTGCAGAAACACATCCAGGGCTTCGTGGTCAGACATGTCCATCAGATCCATCTGCTCCAACATGTCCACGTTCACCTCCATGGACGACATGCTTCCTATTGGCTCTGGACACGACACGGGACAGAGAGATATTAGCCTCGCACAGGACTGGAGCGTTCAGGGCAGCAGCAAGGGGCTGAGTCCAGGTTTTTTCTTTCGTTCCAAAGTTTGCCAAGCAGAAGCAAATGGGCACGTTCAAGCTGGATGGCATTTGAAATGGGAACAGTTTGTTTATCCAAAGCATTACAACATATAATGGATTGGCAGCAGGAAGCTGTATATGAAGGCGACAAGCAACACCTACAGGATCATGAAAGGAGAGGGTCACAAGTTTATCTTCTCACTAACGTGCCCATATGTACATTTAAAGAGCGCTTGGTCGCTGTAATATTTCCTCTTATTCATAGTGGCCATGAGAAGATCCCTCCCCGATGCAATCACCTCAGATACAGCTAAAATGAGGCTTCTGCAGTCTGAAATAGTCAGGTGAATGTCATTTTAGTGCAAAATTCCCTCTGTGTTTGCCTCGACATTGCTTCCATGCCGAGCTGCCACTAACCTGAGGAGGGAATTTCATACCAAAAAGATTAGACTTCGACTGCTGTAGCTTCATATGAACTCATCTCAACTTTGGCTAAAACTTGAAATACACTTTTGCACAGGATGGCCTGTGGACTCCATCACTTACAGGCATTAGGAAAGGATATGTTCAAAGCCAGTATGGAGAGGAGTGAATGATATTTCTTTGATGTTCACATGGGCATGTGAGTAATGTTCTGAAACAGACTTGTGAGCCTGTCCTTTAATTGGACAGATTTCAGTGGCTCAGAAGCAAGGAGCCACCTGAAAGAGAATTCAAATATACATATCCACCTTTGTACCAGCTGAAATTATTGGGGTCAACCTTAAGAAGGGAGTGATGCTAACCCTAATGGTACCCACATGTATATTTCAGAGCTGGGTAAAATACCTTAAAATGAAATTAAACATTGACCCGGCTACATAATGCAATGCACCCAGTACTTGTCCATTGAAGGTTATTTAAAGGGACAGTTCACCCTGAAATCAAACATACATTTTCTCCTCTTTTCTGTAGTACTATTTACCCTTCTTGATTGTTCTGGTGTTAATTGCGGAGTACTGGAGATAGCGGCTGTAGAGATGTTGGCCTCCTCTTGAATATAATGGAACTAGATGGCACTCGCCTTGTGCTGCTAAATGACAACACAGAAAATAATTCCTACATGAAACTGCTCGCAGCGAGGTCTGTGGATTATCTCGAGTAACCGGTCGTGATTTCTGGAAAGAGACACTGCTGCTGACTTTCGTTTCGTTTCGCCGTTTTGAGCAACACAAGCCGAGACGAGAAGGCAGACAGCAGATATCTGCAGAACTCACACCAAAACAATCTCGATGGATAAACAGGACTACAGGTAAGCATGTCAACTTTAGTTTTTGATTTTGGGGTGAACTGACCCTTTAAGTAAGATCGGGAAATGGAAGTTATCTGTACTGTGGTTGATTCTACATTGTCCACTTGACTTTTTTACATGCAGAGTGAAGGTTCACCAAATAATGGGTGAATCAGCTCACCTGACCAGTCTCTAGTTTTGTTTGATATCTGTGTTGACGTTCTACATGAATGTGGCTGGACCAGCCTTCAAACTGGTGGAATAGCTTGTGCTTTAATAAGCAGTATGCATCAAAATCATTGGAAACTCCTCATATACACCAGCTAACACACTGACTACTACAGTCCTGGATTCACCACCTTGCAGGAGTACCCCCCCGACCCCCAATCATGATGTACTGCATGCAGCACAAACAGCCAGTCAGTGCACTGTGGGGATGGAGGGAGTGGGGAGTTAGGGGAGGCAGAGTTGCGAGCACAAGAGAAAGAAAGGAGATGATTGGTCGGCGCACAGCAGTGAGAGAAGATGCCATTGGCTACCGTACCTCAAGGAAATGAGGAGAGCAGAGGAGGTCGGCACAGGGAGGGAGAGAAGAAGAGTGAAGAAAGAGAGAAAGAAGGGAATGTTATTTCCCATCGAGACTGCCCCAAAAGTCTCCCCATCCTTTAAATAGCAACACACACACACACGCAGCCATATTTTCAGATCTCCACTTTGGCAATTCATCTGAATGTACTTTATACAAACTGCTTGTACTGTATAAACACACAAACCCGGATGAATTGAACACGTACACACACACACAAATGGAGATGCTGTGTATTATTTAAATGCACCCACACACACATGCACAATCACTCCCGCACACACATTTGGTTCACAAATCCAGCAATATAAACGTTCCCCTCTGTGGAGACAGCACTGCTGCTTTCTGTGACACATGTTCTAGAGGAACCAGGGTCTAATGCTCGCTAATGAACTCTCAGTATGCAGCCTCTTCTCACGTGCGTTTCCATATCTCGCCTGTCAGCTACGCAATTACCACCACACAGCAGCTATTCAGCCTCATAAAACATAGTATGGAGGATGCTGATTCGGTTTTCAGCCCCAAATGGAGCTGCCTTTCCAGCACATGAACAAAAATAAACAAATGTGCACACACACACACACACACACATACACACAAATACACACTGTGGCTACGTAGTGAAAGTCCTGGTCCAGAAAGCACTGTGTGGAGAACATCCTTTCCATGTGACTGCCTCTAACATGTTCTTCTTTTAGCCCTGCTGTGACCTTGCCTAAAAGGTTTCCCTGCTGGGAAGGACTGTGTGTGTGTGTGTGTGTGTGTGTGTGTGTGTGTGTGTGTAAGACCCTTGAGACTGGATTTCGATGGCTCAGTGGCTTAGGACATCCACTTTCTCTCTTTTACTTAACTCTCTTCTTTCAGTTTACTCTTTCTCTCTCTTCTCTCTCTCTCTCCCTCTCTCTATCTGTATCTTTGCTCTGCAGTGGCGCCGCCCTGCTGTGGGAACTTGTAGCTGCGTGATGGATAATGAACCACACTGTGCTTTGTTTTATTCAGCTCTCACGCCGTAGCCTTACTTCTTAGATGCGTTTCACCACTATTATGATGAGAGCCTCCTCTGTAACTGATTACAAATATTCTTACGGCAATTATGGCTGGTCGATTCTAATCCGGCTGCTGCGGATTTTTGTCGAGCGGCCCACGTGCTCGCCTTTGTACTGTGCATCACATCATTTAGAGTGTGAAGTCTTAATGTAAACGTCTCCTTTTTTTTTTTTTTTTTTTTTTTTACCATGAATAAATGTAGGCTACACTAGATCCTGAATAGTTTCGGGATAATGAGCTGTGAATATTTCATTCTGCACCTCAAACCTGGCTTTGGTGATTGTTTTCATCATGGAGGTCGATTATGAAAAACACTGCATTGATTAAAAAAAAAAGCTATTTTGATTGACAGCAAAAACATAAGTCCCTCACATTCTCTCCCTCTCCTCTCCTTGAGTCTCTTTCCTTTCGCTCCACTCCTCCTCCTTCCTAACTGCTCCACAATCCTCTCTAATAAGACAGAGGATTAAGGTAGCAGGATAGATGAGTAAAAGAAGAAGGAAAAACCACATTGCAAACTGTGGACCAGCGGAGTCCAGTTCATCTTTCAGTGCATGGTGCATATCTCATGCAGCCCATGCAGCTCATTTCAGCACATCCTTTGGGTATTTGAGCACAGGCTTTTGGCAGTAACACATGGAGTAAACTGCAGCAGGATTCTATTACAATCCCAGTGGAAGACTACATTTATAGGGTGCAGTGGCATTTTCCAAAGTAATGGCTCTACTTGTGTGTTTAGCGACAGGCACTCAAGAGTGTGGAGCCTCGCTGCAGAAAGCCATTATGGCTCAATCTTGTGATATGCAGCTGAAGTGTGAAGGTTTCAGCTGATGGTATCGGGGTGCTGGAATTAATTCATTTAAATGTCGGATTGGTTTTGCATTCACTCTCGAATGAGTAACAGACACCACAATCTAAACCGCAACATTTTCCCTTTTCCTTCGCAGGCCTCAGACCACAAGAAATGCTGAATTTCAAGCTGTTTAAATATAATCAAAGAGCATGACTATGATCTGTGAAGAACTTCCGACCGCAGGGCTCCTCCTTCTCACCTCTCCTCTCAGCAATCTGCAGGTAGCCAGTAGACAGGTACTGCTCCATGTCCTGCTGGAAGGCCTCCTCAAAGAATTTCTGCCTCTCTTTCAGCTTGACCTGGGGGGCTGGGACCCCTCCCTGTTCTGCCCCGGGGACTCTCTGTGCATGCTCCGTGTCTAGCTCCACTAGGAAAAAGAGGGAGGAAAGTTTTGAGAGTTTGCGGTTAGTTAGTACACAGAAACAAGGAAAACTAGAAAGCAAGCGAAGAGCACAAACCTACCAAAAATGAACAGTTCTCACACACACATATCCTCAAAATTCATAGTTATGTCTCAAAGATTTCTTGAGGTCTCATTCAAAACCTCCAAAATCTAAATAAATCTTTACTCGGCTCGAGGTCTAGTGGCTGTCCACTACACGGCACAGAAATCTAGTTGTAATTTTTCTGTCTTGCTGGCAACAGACATACATGTTATCCAGCAGAGACACTGAACTCTCAGGCTCACTTCAGTGAGTCTCATCTCCTGATGTCTGCATCCTAAGCCATGCATTAAAGGGGAGGTTCTTCACTATTTAGTCACTGAGTTTGACATCCATTAGGCTAAAAGGGTCCGTTAGATACTGATTGTTTGGCCGTGCACTGTTAAAAGGCCTTACATTTTCATTCATTTAAAACATGCAATTATTTTGCAAAACATCCATTGACTGCATAGAAAATTAAAGGGATGATTGAACATGACGAACATTGCTTCTTAAATGTGCCTGGCCTTGACAATGTTTTTGCTGGATTCTGATTGGTCCACACAGGACTCAAGGGCAGACTGTGATTGGGCTGTGATTTAAGACGACTGGACACTCTATGTGGCCCGGGCAGGACGGGAGAGGGAGGAGCAGATTGAAGAGAGGGGGTGATAGAAAGCATGACCCTGCAGCTTGAGAAACGCTGTGTGTGTGTGTGTGTGTGTGTGTGTGTGTGTGTGTGTGTGTGTGTGTGCGTGTGGGCATGGCTGCAGCCTGAAGTCTCGACCGGCTGTCTCTTTAGTTTTCATGTCTCCCTCTGATAGATGGCAGCATTATATAAGACCACTCGCAGACACTAACTACTGTTGCAGAAGACAGGCTACAACATATAAATGCCTGATGTGTCCCATATCTTTGATCCTGGGTTAATATGGAACAAAAAAAAACATCCTATTTCAGGAATGGTAGGTAAAAAACATGCCTTGCCAATTTGAATTTACTTCTGTTCATTTGATCTGTAACCCCAATGCCAAAAAAGCTGTGACTTGTGTAAAAGGGAAATAAGAACAGAATGCGATCATGCAACAGTTTTACAAAGTGTTCCTGAGCCCATGTTTTCACATCCTTCATACAATGTGTTCACAAAGTGGTGAACCTCGCTCCATCCTCGCTTGGGAGCAACTGAGCCTTTCAAGGATGCTCCTTTCATACCCAATCATGATACTATCACCTGTTACCAATCAACCTGTTTACCTGACAGGTGTTTTTGGAGCGTTCCATAACTTTCCCAGTCTTTTGTTGCTCCTGTCTCAACTTGTTTGAAAAATGTTGCTGCATTAAATTCTTTGTGGATTTACAAAAATCAAGGAAGCTGATGAGGTGAAACTTAAATATATTGTCTTTGTACTGTTTTCAGTTGAGCATATGTGAGAAAGGATTAACAAATCATCACATTCTGTTTTGTTTATGTTTTACACAGCAGTCCAACGTCGGGCTTGTAATAGACATCAACTGTTCTCAGGAAAATAACTCAAGAATGTCACAAACCCTCCTCCATTGTTCAAATGTCTGGCGAGCTGCAAACTGTTCATTTGTGACATATAATAACTACTGCTCAGGCAGAAGTAAATTTATGTTACAACTGACACACTGACAAGAAATACTGGGTTTTCATATGAAAACAAAAGGTGGAGCAATAGGCCAAAAGTGATGGAGAGGACTCCATGTTGGAGGTATGAGCTGAACCAGTTACTGTAACTGCTGTGTGTTCGTCATGCCAACACAGAGTGTGAGGTGGTCAGATGATGCTGTGTGCTCTGCAGTGCCAAAAGCTGCACCACAACACGAATGTACAATTTTTAACTTCTCTAACTGTGTCCTCTTGCTTAGTTAAACAAATGCAACAACCTGCTCTTCTTCCTACTGCTGCTACTGCACCATTTCCCACAATGATCTGGCTGCAGAATGAAAAGTCAAAAACAAACTGCATTTACTTCTTCGCTAATAAAAACAGCGGTGAAAGCATGACAGCACGCAGACATCGGCCTGACAAACAGGGCCACCAAAGATGTTCGCAGACTGACAGAGGACAGTGACACACACAGAGGGGTCAGTGATTGGTCAGCTGTCTGGTTATATTTGAACATTACCCCCACACGACTGTTTGCATTTACATCTATTGCGCTGCCTGTCTTACTCAGCTCTGCACCATTCTCTGCCTTTCCTCTGTGTTCACCAGCCCCCCAAAATCAATACCCTGCTTCAGGAGTGTTAACTCTGCTGCAGGGTCAGCGCGGGCACCCTCACACAGGCCAGAGTCCTGATAAAACAGGCTGAGCCCTAAAGGGGTTTGCAGCAGACGGACACACACACACACACACACACACACACACAAAGAAGGGAACAATGAGGTCCCACCAGAGCTCCGTCATGATACACATCACACCAACAGGCCTTGGAGATTTGGAAAAGAAAAGCTCCCTCTCTGTGTCATTCCTCACTCAGTGTCCAATTTATCTCCTTTATCTGACTAGCCCTCTTTTTTCTCCATCACTCCCTCATCTATCCCTCCTGACTCTGTCCGACCCTCTCTGTTGGCTGGTGTGTGTGTGTGTGTGTGTGTGTGTGTGTGTGTGTGTGTGTGTCTTGTAGAGACTGCTCTATTAGATTAGGGGCCTTGGGGAAGCTTTGTTCGGATTGTCAAGCATTGTGTGGGGTTAGTAACAGGGGGAGCGAGGGATAAAGAGGGCAGTGCGCTTCGTTATAATTAGGGTTTGCGGACAGACAGCATTAATGATAGAGCTATCATGTCTCTTTATCTCTCGTCTGTAATCAAATTCTCAATCCATTATTAGCCTGAGCTGTCTATTTATTTAGACCAGCTCTGTAGCTACTCAGTGTGTGCACCCATTTGTCTGTCTGCCGGTGCATAAACCTTCCTTTCTCCATCAAACCCACATACAGTACAGTTAACCAGGAAGTCACATTATTATTCAAAATAATTATTCAAATATGAGCCAAAAAAAAAAATCAGTGGTTTCAAATTGATCCCAAATGCCGCTTCATTATATAAAACTAAAAGCTCCTTAGCCTAAGTGAGACATTAAGCATAGATAGTGATGGTTTATGTCAGCATTCTCTTCAAACACTCGAAAGAATGTCATTTTCCACATTAAATGATGAGCTTTTTTTTTTTTTTAATCTCTCCAGGCGTCTTTAGAATAAAAACCACCTGTCGTAGATTTTTTCTTTCTAATCTCCTCTTCTTCCCCCATCCTTCTCTTGGTCTTTTCTTCATCATCGTCGTCGACCAGACAACCGTATCCTGCTACGTACGTTACTGTAGCTACTGGGGCTATTTTTAGCCCTCGCTCACATTTAGCCTGCAGGATTAAGTTTGTGCTGATGACTTCAGTGTGAGAGTGCAAGTCATTAAGTCCAACAAACTCCATCCTTGCTGCTGCACATATACTTTTACACAGTTGTGCAGCCACACCTTCAGATTCATGTGAATGCACACGGAAATGCTCACGCAGCCTAATAAAACAGTCTATTACACACTTGTTCGGCATGATTCATACGTACAACGGCGAGCGTGCGCTCACACAGACATACACATCTGGTGATGATTCATAGGAGCCGAGGCAATTGCATTATGTTAGTCACAGCAGATGAGGTCCTGTGAAATGACATCATTTTATTTAATTACAAAGACAAAGGTTTCTTAATGGCACACGTATAGAATAGCTGCTACAATGTAAGGCTGAACCACCTCTTCTGAAACAAAGAGGAGTTTCCTTCATGTGAAAAAAGGCAAAATCAAAGCGTGAATGAAGGTCACAAAGTCTCCAGCAAACAGTTTCCTGTAATAGTGCTGCTTTCAACATGACAAACTGAAAACCTTCTACGAGAAACACATGAACCAAAACGTTCCGGTGTACTACCTGAGTTTGGACTTGCTGTGTTATTTTGTGCGTCTGTTCCCGCAATCATCATGCAGGCCAAAAAAGCGATAACTGTCCCCTCACAGGCTGTGCTTGGACACCCAGCAGGCAACGCTACGCAGCAGGTACTCAAAAAGTGTTGCCTGCTCTCCTTCTCAACTCTCCGCTGCGTGTCCCGAGACTCAGGGGAAACAAAAAGAACATAAATTGCATTAAATAATCCTGCTCTGTTTGCTCAGATGGCTGCAGACAAATCAATACGAAATGAGACCTTTAATGTCGTTAGGCTCATATCTGTTTTCAGCAGCAGAAAAACGTCTGGTATGTGCTCTAGAGACGCAGGAAGCAGAACCCACAGGAAAAAGGCTGGTATGTCAGGGGGTGTGTGTGTGTGTGTGTGACAGCATGCATGTGAGTGTGTGCTTGCTTGCTTGCTTACGTAGATGTGTGGGTGATCATGCACCTGTGCACATCTTTTTATATAGCCATTTCATACACAGACGTAATAAACACTTCACTCCCTCTCATTAACATGCAGCCTGTGGTCTATTCGCTTTGTGTGTGCTTGTGTCTGTGACCGAAGCAGAACTGTGAATGTTCATTATGTGGCATGTAAACCTGCGTCCATATATAGAAGCCTAGAGGCCAAAACCTGCTAACTTTGCGCATTATTTTCCGCTGTTGTACGATGAGAGAAGTCGCTGAGGACTGCAGCTGGAAAGTAGAGAGGAAACACGCCATCGAGGGCAATTCAAGTGTTAAGGATTCGACTCAAGCTTTAGATTTGACTAAATGGTGTCATTTTCTCACAGCCTGGCTCACAGAGCAAAAATGCTAAAGTGTTCATCATACATGCTTGGTCACCACGTCTCTTTTGTGCAGGCAATGCCAATTTGGGCTCACTTGAGACAGGAACTAATTTTATTTCTTTGAGGACATTCGAGACTGATTCGGTGTGATTTTTGAAGCACTTTTTTCCTCAAGCGTCTTAATTAGAGCTCTTTCAGAATGTTGTTTAGTGAGATTTCTTAGGTGTAACCAATACTGAGTTGCAGCACAGGCAGACTCCATTTAAATGACCGTAAATAACAACACTAACAGCGCCCTATTCAAATGGAAATATACCTTTTTATGAGTCATCAACAGCCAATTCAAGTCACAGCTGAGCGCGGTCCACAGTCATTTACACTTTGTAGTGTACTTCACACATCAGGTGCCATCATAGGCTCTGCCAATGGAGAGAAGGTTACGTTTGAAGCCTCGCTGCACAAATGAATGGATGGATGGGCGGATGGATGAAAGCGTCAGTGGCCAGTTTGCCTGTAATGCCCGCACACAGACCCGCGACAAACACCAGTGTTTGTGCGGCTACGTGCGGATGGTATCAGACGTGTAAATGGTCCTCTGAGGCTGTTTGTGTAGGTGGGAGAGACAGAGACAGAAGGGTGCACAGAGAGACAGGAAGTGGGCTGAGGGGAGAGAGGCAGGATGTGTGGGGGGTAAATGTTTTCACCGTGTGTCACTCTTGGAGTAAGAGATGAAAAGAGGACGGGGACATGGCCACGGGGCGTGACCTTGAAGTCGAGGCTGAAGAGGTCTTAAGTTTGCTTCAGATGTCAGCGTCTGTGTCGCCTTGAATCTACTTTGAAGTGCTGCCTTTTTTAAGAAAAGCCTAATATTTTAACTAGTTTTTCAATTTGTCAACAAAAGCTGTAGCATTTTTAAAAAAACTCTAATACTCATGCCTCATGATCTCAAATTGTCTTTCTTTTAACGCTCAAACAACCCATCCACCATTCTCATTATGGCCGTTTCATGCACTTTACTCACCAAACAGATCAAACGTTCCAGTATCTGATATAAAGCCCCCCTTGTTCTACCCGTCACTTTAAATTAGCTGTCTGGTCTCAGATGGATTTGTTTCCGTTTGCTTATAAAGGCCTAATATTTCATTCTGAGACAGCAGCGTGCAGCCCTGAAGACCAGGAGGCAGGCTTGACGGTGGAGACAGCCACTGCTTCTCCTTCTTCTTAAGCCCCTGCTCACTCAGCCGTGGTATTTTTAGATTCTGTCCGCCTCGCTATATCTCTCAAGTGCTGAGGTTTCCGCCAGAGGCAGCCCCCGTGCTGTAAATAACACACACAACTGATTCTTTCTCTGTCGTGCACACACCCATAGAAGTTACTTGCATGTGAAGTGACAAAATATGCATGATGCAGAAACCGTGTGTTGGATGAGTGCGTGTATGCAAATGAGACATACTTAGGCCACAGGTGACGAGGCACATTAGGCGAGAAAACCGAGAAGGAGTGAGTCATTATTGTGGTTGAAGTGTAAATTATCTGTGCGTTCTCCAGAATGAACCATCTAGCAATTTATCTGTGTACCTGAGTGCTAGCCTGCGATGGCTTTCATTGGCTGCAGATAAAGTAAATGTGCATATAGCTGCTCAAACATACAGGACATGCACGCACTCTGCACACTTACAGTGACTTTATCTTCAAACCGATCATCTTCACGCTCTGTGGCTCACCAACACACACACACACACACACCACATACAATACACATTCACAGCTCAAACTTCCCCCCGCATATACTGTTCTTGTTTCATGCTCCGTCTCTTCTTTCCTGTCGATAACACCTGCCTGTTGAACTGCAGCAGTGGCAGCCTCATATGGTTTTTCAGGCTGCCAAACATCAGCTGCTGAGTTCAGGCGCTCAATCCTTCACGCACCCATGTGAAGCTGGAAGAGCAGGTTTGGCCCTTTGTGCCGATTTTTTAATTAGCTCAAGAAAGACAAAATCACTAAGCTACTGTATTATTAGCACATCACTTTTAAATCTGATTTTAAGTCTCCGACAAGCCTTCCAGCATGTTAGTGTTATTGTTATACTTTGTAGTGCAAGTTTGTTTTCTTAAGAAGTCTTGCCTTGGGGATCCAAGAAGAGAAGACTGCAACTACAATTACTTCTCTTTCTGTTGAATATGGCGACATGGCGACATGAGAACAAAAAATGTACTGTGGCTTTCTGCAAGATTGAAAAAAGGTTATCTAAAATGTTCCACATTAGCTGCTGGCTTTACTTTGTTCTAATTTACATAGAAATAACAAACCTGTGTGAACTCTCAAAGTCGTAGTTATTATGACGGGAGCAAAGAAGGAATACAGGTGACGAAGTATAAACTGCAAATAAGTCCACATGTGGAGGGAGGTTGAGTTGATGGTGCTGAAACCATAATATATTCTTAAATCTAAACAAGTAGTTTTGGTGCCCAAACCTAAGCAAACTGAAACCATTTCAAAATGTTCGCCACTTGACGACAGAGGTGCAGTACATCTATCGCTGGTCAGATGTGGCGTTTTGGGAGTCACTGCCAATCGATCTATTCAGCCGTTTGGGTATGAAGACGTGTTGGAACTTTCTTACAAAATTCGGATTCAGGCTGAAACCATGTGTGAATCAAAATGAGCCATTTCTGGTAACTGACGGCCCCTAAGGACCAAGAGAGGTGATGTGGCCCTACTGTTTTCACATTTCGCTGCTGCTTTTAAAAATTGTTTGTTTGCTGTGTTTCAGACTGCAGCATTTTAGACACAGCAGAGGGCTGCGTTGCCGAGTGGGCAACACTGTGTACCACATGCAGCGTGGGTGTCGAACAGAGTTCATCACCACACAGTTTGTGTTCCCTTCATGTTTTTCGTGACCTTACAACAACAGAGAGCAATTGACTTTTTTGCGGTTTTTATTTATTTTCCAAAACTTTTTAGAAAAAAAACACATTTTACCTTCAGATTCGGTATTTTGATGCGAAAGTGTCCATGCCCACAATAAACATGACAGAATAAAAAGCATCTCTATATACAGTTCCACTGGTGCATCAGGAACCACCATAGGCTATAGGCTTCTTTTATAGTGTACTCACTGTATCTTGATCTCATCGAGTGAGTTCTTGTCAGCTATGAGTGTTACGGAAAATGAAAAATTAACCACAGAACAGACAATACCCAGACTATCTAACCACTTCAACTTACAGCACATCTGGTGGGTTTTCCTACAGTCTTAAGTCTTATATCCAGCTGTCTCCTTCCCAAAACTAAAACACAAGTCTCCAAGACGGACATTTCAGACATTTAGAGTGAAATTTTGCCTCTGAATGTGGCAGTGTGGTGGTGTACAAATGCAATTGTTACTCTACGTGCGAAGCATTCAAAGCTGGCAAGCGTGCAGAAACTAGTTTTCACTGGTTTGTAATCAAATGAGTGTTTGCAGTGGTGCAGCAGAAAATGATTGATATTAAAAGGGGGCCTGATTGAGAGGAAATGTATACAATAAAATATAACATGCTGAGTTGTAGTTTTGCTGTGACTTCTGCTGATTATGTGGTGGTTTATAAGATATTATTGCGTCATACATCTGGCTGGAATCTTGCGTGAAGTTAGAAGCAGTGAGCGGAGATGCTTAGCTACACTTCATACGCTTTTCATGCTTGCAGCTGTGTTTTGAAGATAAAGATGTGGGTACTTGTTAAAGTGCAGGGAGCTTGTTAAATATTTACTTGGTGTTCACGATTCATGGCCGCATACATCAAGCTTTCTCTCACTCTCTGTCGGCAACCATCGTCCAATTTGAGTAGGAGTGAAAGCGCATATTAAACCAGTTTCGTTAACTACATGTGTCACCAGGCAACTGCTCAGCAACATGTAAGGCAAAGCTCAGTGGGAAGCCTTCTTCCTGCTAAGTCATTCACAGTCTGAACACCACCGGGGGATAGAACATCCTTCATTACAAATTAGAACTTATCATATATTAAAAGATACCATACAGCTTCAGAGACCCCATACAAAATGCCCATTAAACAGCCTCGAGCGATCCAATTAACTCGTTCTGACCGATTCCACACAAACGTATTTTACTACTGCGTCACAACAACAAGCTGCCACTGTGATTTACCTGGTTTACTGCCTGTCAATTAGTCACACAAAAAGAACAAATGGATTTCAAAGACATAAATTGCTTGGACGGGCTGAGATGTGTGCAGAAACGCACGACAACGCGCACGCACATTCACACACACAGTTGGATGGGTCACGACTGGGCCTCGCAGCAAATCAGAGGTGTCAGCTAGCAGCCCGACCGTTCACAGCAAAAGACTGGACTGTGGGATTAGGAATGTACCAACTAGATGTGAGAGGGGTGAAGGTCACAGCTGTAAATATGAGGCGAGTAACCTTACTGTAAAGTTCTCACACTTGCCGCCATTATCAGAGCCCTCATTTGTTAGCCCAGTGATAAAACATTCGCAGTGGTACTGCCTTGGCCTCTCCTCCGCTCTAGTGTTGCTGATGCTTGAACACTGGGGAGATTCTGGCAATTTAACAGTGGATGCAGTGCAGGGGATTTAAATGCAGCCTCAGTCTGTATCATCTAAAGAGCTTAAAGCCAGATTTGATAGAACTCAGGAGGCAAACAGAGCATTTCCACTCCATAGCAATCAAAGCAGCAGCAAAATCAACTGTTTGGCCCTTATGAAAATAATTACAGCTTAGGTGAGGAAAAGAGAAAGTGTAAAATGACAACAGCCACTAAAGGTGAGAAAAAGCAATCAGATCAAACATTCGTCCAGTAACATACCTGACACATTATTTGAATGATTTTGTTAAAAAAGCTAAATCTCATGGTGTGAAGGTTCCAAGTGCTCTTACAAAGACAGCAAATACAAACACACACATTGCCGCACACACCCACAGTTACATAATATGGCACATTCTGATGACAATAACTGTATCCTGGTTTTCAAGGTGCATTTATTTATTTTGTCACTTTTAACCTGATTCGACACGGCAAGGAAGGAAGAAAAAATGTCCTGTGATTTCCAATTATCTGAGCTATTCCTCCTTCTTTAACCCAAACTCAATGGTACTTCTCAGGATGAGCGGCCATGTCTGCCAGTTTGTTGCTCTGAATGAGTACAGAATCTAAATATTGTGGGTAGAATAGCCTGAAAAAGAGGTGACAGTGGGGACCATGCACAAACATACTCTATGGAGGAAATGTGAATATAGAGCCTTTTGCTTCCCACTGCCAGCTGACATTTACCTCAAAACACGTCCACTGCTGTTAGGCATCTGGCCTTTTTGAATGTGTATATGCAAGTGCACAGTACATGTGTATGTTAGCATGCAGTCACACAACAGATGCAGGCTGTAAGAAACACACCAGCAGGGGCCAGATGCTTAGAAAGGTCAGGAGATAAAGGGTATGGAACATATCCGGACGCTGCATTAGCTGGTTATATGAATGCACATTAATGCCAAGCAGGAAATTCAGAGTCAGAATAAATGTTGTATATATTATGTTTGACAAAAAGCCACTTTGGATATATCAGTGAATAACTGGTGGTTTTGGACAACCAAAACAACTTAAAGCAGAGGAAGCTGCGGCAGGATTTTGTGAACTCTCAAAGTCTTTCTGAAACATGATATCAATGCATATTCACACCCAAACTCTTAATGTCAACAAATACATTAATAGACATAAATAGAGTAGAGCTTCTGCTTGTGTGGTCTTCAAGAAATTTAATTAAACCTTTACTGTAGTAGCTTTGTGATCTTAGGCCACATAGAAATTATCGAACATGATGCTCATGTCTGATGTGGCTCTGTGGCTTTGAACCTGTATCTTGATAACTTGTGACAGAAAAAGGCTGAGAAATAGAGAGTAGGTTGTTTTATCTGACAGCACCTGACAGTATATTGTCAAATACAGGGTCCAGCCATCAAGGAGAGAGAGGAGGAAAGGGGAGGCCTACATGTTCTCAGAGGTCTTTCAGCTCTTCACAAGCCTGTCAAACTGCCCACCTTTTGCAATCGGCTCAAAAGCGACGCTCTCGTTTGCCAACAAAATGTGCTGCCCACGTGAACCGTCTTCATGCTCACTGACGCCGTCTTAGCCGACTGCATCTGGCTGCATTTGGTGACAAGGATACTGAACATGCCATATGCTTTTATATTGAGAGCCCACTGTTACTAATGTTTGAGGCGGGGGGGATAAATGATGTTACCTAATGTGTGGAAATTGAATTCTTGGGCTAATCAAAATTTTGCAGTTCCAGTCCCTGCTTCATTCGCCATTAAAATGTAGCCAAACCCATCCTTTCAAACAGGGATTAAATGTGTCTTAATGAATAATGAAGAATTAAATTTCCCATACTCTTCCCTTTGCTCAGAGATAAATATGGGAGGAAAAGAATCCTTGGGCTGCCAAATAAATCAGCGCCCAGCCAACGGGCTCTAATCACCTGACAACCAGGAATCGAACTACGGCGAAGCTGGATACAATTTATTGCCTTCACAAGGCTTTAGCCATATGCACATACTGTCTAATACAGCTATGTCATGCTGTACTGCTGGAAACAGATGAAAAATGATCCTGCTCCCCAGGAGACAATTAAAAAAGCTTACATCACCAAAACCTCTGTGAACTGTTAACAGAGGCGGAAAGAGGAAGTGAAAGCGAGGAGGACGAGAGGAAAAAGTGAGGATGAGAGGCATTTTCTTACAGGTTAATTGCTTGCCTTGAAGGGAGCTTTACTCACACCGATAAGGATCCCCACTTGTTTAACGATGGGTAGCGTAGTACAGAGCCTCTAAATTAGGAAACCTGGCCAATCTGATCCTCACAACAATGAGGTAGTTACAGACTGAAAAACACAACAAAAAACAGTCAGGAACAGGAAACCGGAGTGCACATGTGCCCTGAGGTGTTTTGTGCAATCTAACTCAGGCAGCTGGGTTGTTCTGGACAGGCAAAAGCTCTTCACAATGTGATGCTACTGTAACACAGTTAAAATGGTCAGCTTTGAGTCTTGGAAAAAGGAAAAATAAATAAATAAAGAAATTAAAATAAAACTGCAATTTCCCAGCTTGGGATAAATAAAGTATATCTATCTATCTATCTATCTATCTATCTATGTTGACGATTTGTAAGTGAACCTGATGTTTGCAAATGTGGAGCTGCACGCGTGAGGATGCGCACATGCACCCGGGACACACACACACTGCGTTTATTCTCAGGAATACAAATTTTAGACTTCTAGAACATTCACACATAGGCTTTGATGCATTATGCAGCAATCTCCTCTTTTCTCCCTATACCGCACCAAATACAGCCTTACATCAGCAAAACCATCTGCGAGCTCTCAGGGAAGACGCCTCTGAAGAATGACCTATTCACTCGTTGCTTTATTTCTCTATCTTACTGAGCAGGGGAAAGTGGAGAGAGAGATACAGGAGACAGAGAAGTGGGATGAAATGCATCTGAGGCTGGGAAGCCAAACTTGAACTTCCAACACTGCAGAAGCTTTGACACAAGCAGACCATAGAGTATCTGTATGCAGCCTACTGTATGTGATGAATAATAACTGAGCTCTGCAGTGCTCCCTATACAACGAATTATTAAAGATCAGGTTTGGGGCCCTGGCACATCATGTTGTTAGTACACCCTATAAGTTAAAAACGCAGTCAGCTGTGAATAGTTGCATGTGTTGTCAATGAGAGACAGCGGAGTGCTGTGGGTGTACACAGGCAGAGCAAAGACGGCACACAAACAGAGCACGAGTCCAGTGAAGCGCATGCACATTGTGGGATGACAAAAGCATAAAAATGTAAAAATCTCCTTGGAAAGAGTCTCAAGTGGAGCCGGTTCATATTCTAACAACCTTGACAAAGTCAAAAAATGGCTACAGCGAATACAACTTGAAAGGAGGTGTTTCATTTAATAATATTGGTGTTCATCTCACAAGCATCACCAAAGAAGAAGAGTGCTGAGTCTCCTCTTGTGTATGAATATCCCATCACCTCAGCGAAGAACATGTGTTTTTGTACACATTGCAGTAACCACACCGTTCATAACAGGCCCACACACATGTTCCCTTTGATCAATCTTTCATCATGTTAGAGCGAGAGCCAGAATGGGTGTGTATCACAGACTGTATGCAGCTCTTTTCATTCGCAGAAGCTGATAAATGATAGATCAGTTTACATGCAAGTAAAAATCTCAGACAGGTGTTTGGACATATGTGCAATATGGCTGTTTTATTATTTAAAGTTAATTTAATCACGGAGGACTGTTGGCAACAAATATGTTTTTCCAGGATCACCTGGAAGGAGTTAAAAAGACTTTTGAGGGCAGGTGGGAATTCATGCTTCACTCTGCAGGAACAGTACTGTGCTGCATGTTGTTTGTTTCTTTGTTTTTTCTTTGTGAATGTTTTACAGGTGCAAGTTCTTAAAGGTAGATAGAGAAGAAGACCACTAACAAGTCAACAAACCAGCGATGGATCCCACATTAACTGAGGGCACATGTACATTAAACCCAGGGTTTGGGCCCTGGATTTTGGCCCACCGTCCACGAAGGATTCTATTTCTGTGAACAGTGAGCATCTCAAATATTCATTTCTGAACTAGGTTTTAAAAGAGTATTATTTTGGTTTGACATGTTCCATTTGTTAATTTTACAACAATCTCCATTGAGTGGCGACTCAAAAGAGTCTCACAGAGATGGCGTCTTTGTTAGGTTTTGAAAGGAATCAAGGAACAAGAGATTTCCTGACAGGGTTGTTTTATTCTTTTTATTAAAGTCCTGATCAGTTTGTCAACTAAAAGCAGACATTATATACTGTACTTTTCTCCTTCGTTTCTGTTTTGAAAATGGCTACTGTTGGTTACAATGTTGTGCTACTTTTAATCCTTTAGATCACTTTTTATTCCTCAGGCTCACCATCTTATTGTAGCTCTTCATGTCAACAACATCTGATTTCGTCTCTTTCTTGGACCCTAACCTTTTCCTGTATTCAGCAACCTCATGTCCCACTTGCATGGCTCAACAACAGCAGAGAAGCTTCCAGCTCCGGGCGGTGGAGATGATGTGCGTATAGATTTAGGTTAAGAGGCAGCCAAGTGGGATAATGGAACTATTATGAATCTACGAATGTGATTCCTTCATGTCTCCAAGAGCTGGCCTACTGTGACCCAGTGACCGGGGGGGACTGAGATATTCTGTGTGTGTGTGTGTGTGCAGGCGCCAAGGTTGCATGTACATAAAATATAAGCACAACAGGAGCTTATAGCGGCACACAATAATCTAAATCGGGTGTTCACAACATTATCCATATGGCTGAAATGTTCACAAAACCTCCACCAGACCATCAAGTCAAGACAATTAAATGCAGCTAAATTTCTGCTGAGAATGTTATAACAGGAAGAGCCAAAATCAAATGCTGCCCTAATAAACAGGGCAACATGCTGCAGAGGATTTGTGAGATGAAGACATCAAGCTGTGGAGTTTTGTTGCTCTACAAACTGAGGTTGCCATGGCAAAATGCTGCGATATACTCTACTTGTGCAGTCGAAACACTTAGATGCACAGCTTCTGAGCACTTCACTGCAATTGCCATTTCAATGACATTTTGATGTCACTGCAAATGGGCCATGTAAGCAGGCCCATGAGCATAAATGAAAGGGTTATGTTCCTACACAAACAACCGTGTCTCCTCGAAATGACATTTATATACAGCTCATTTACATTCATAATTATGTGGTGCTGACAAACGTAATCGCTGCATGGATTATGTTCAGAGTCAATGCTTTTTTTTTAGTGAATGAAACACTGCATGCTGTGTGTGGCGCTGGAGTCGCAGGGAGGCTGTCAGGGTGGATGGTGGGCATGCAAAGAGCAGGACTGTGACGTCAGAATCCAGGATTTGCGTCCAGGCTGTGGTTAGGTCTTGGCAACAAAAGCACTTTGGTTAAGGTTTGGGAAAGATCGTGATTGATGCTGACTCTCTCTGCATTAAAACAGATCGTGACCTAACTAACTGCTGTCAGTGCCTCAACATAACCGTAAAAAAGCTGCATAATGATCAGTGCGAGGGGAGAGTGCATTGCATGATTGCCTATTCTGGCAGAAAACAAATGAAATAAATTGTCAGTAAACAAACATTCAATATCAACATTTTTGTGACTTGCCAGGTAGGTTAATTAACACAGTTGCATTGTGCTTTTCCAGTTATTGACATGAAGGTGTTGTGGTAATGAAACTCCTACTGATGCTGTCTGTAAACTCTTTCAGCACCCTAAGCTCGTTCTTCTCATCGACGGTGAAGTCCTCCCTTAAATATTTCAAGAGTGTTTTTTGTTCGACCATGACAGAGATCTCAAAAGCTATCAGCAACGTCTCTTTGTTTTGCCAAGCTCCACTTCTCATCTCTGTCACTGCGTATCTCTCACATATTCTCTTCATCCCTCTTTTGTTGCCCCCCCCTTCCCGCCTCTGTTACTCCCTCATTTATCTACAGTCAAAGTGTGCCCTCTTGTTAGCCCCAGCATGAATTGTGAAAAGCCTGAGCTTGGCCAGGGGGAGAGCACAAAGAGCATTCGCACAGAGAGGAGGAAACATCACACACGAGAGCACATGCATGCACACACACAAAACCCCCATGGGCATGTCTTACTCCATGCTGTGCTCCCTTCTTTGATTTTATCTCATATTCCCTATATCACTTCACTATTTCTCTAATGAAGCACATACTTGGTACTGCATGTCCTGGGGCATTAGAGTACAAAGACTGCATCTTGATCATGTGGGTCAATACTGCTGTCCAAATACATATACCTATGCCCTTGTAGCTCCATGTTACGTGCATTCTCACCTCTACATCAAAAGGACTTTTTCACACAATAGCTTTGCACTGTTCCCACTTTGTAGCCAGTATTTAAGACAGAGATGTGGCAATTTAATTTATTAAGCATTATTTAAAGATGTGGATAAAGGCTACCGTGAAAGTTTTTAATGTGTATCTTGGCATTGTTGGCATACTGTAACCATCAGAGTCTTCACACTATTTTATATGTGAGGTAGTGTATGTGTTTTCTTTCCTAATGGCAAGCAGGTTTTAGCAATAGCATCACACTTTTGGATAAAACGCTTGATTAGCGGCCCAGTGATGATGCTGTATTGTCAATCCATCTGTTGTTCTGTTGTGTCGGACTTCGAGTTGGGCCACACACAGTCACCTGGCGCACAGCGGGGAAGCCTTCCCTCCCACGCGGAAACCTGTCTTGCTGTCTCCTTTTGTTTGCTCACGCACCATTTACAAATCTATGAATACGCACAAGAAACCACGAGCAGACACACTCACTGATACCGCATATACATGCGCAACACGCGGGCACACAGTCACTGAGGCGTGCACGGTCGAGCACTTTTTCTGCAGAGCAAGTTACAGAGTCACAAAGACAGAGGGAGAAATTGGGAGTCAGGGAGAGAGGAGGGGAAGTGATGTGCTCCATGACCCCAGTCCAAATGAGAGGTCCTTGAGGGGTTACCTGTCTCTGCCTGACCCGAGTTATTTACCCTTATATAAGGCAGCAGGCAGGCGGTTGGAGCACAGAGGGAGAGAACAGGCAAGAGAAAGCCTTGGAAAGAAGGCTATAGGAGTTGGAGCAGCAACTTACTTTACAGCAATACAGCAAAAATATAGACATATACTCACTTGACAGAAACACAGAACACAAAAACATGCAAAAACATTCAACTCACAGGAAATACAGCCAGTATAAACTCTGTAACAGACTCCCTGTCTGTCTGAGACAGTAAATACTGTCTGTTCAACCATGGACCTAATTGGAGCAACTCTCTGGCTGTCTGACCACACCATTACTTTTTTCTCAGTCCTCTCTTTCTACATTTCCCCGAGGAGTGGGAGGAGAGGAGAGAAAAAAAAGCGATAACCCACCTGCTGAGGTACATCACACAGGGATGGAAAACGCAATTTCTAAACCATCTGTGACCAGGATCTGAGAGAAAACCACATTATATCTGCCTCTTTTTTGACTAGAAAATAGATTTTGTGTTTCGACAGATGCCTGTGTGAGAATGCGTCTTGGTCTTTGTTGATCTGTGCGTGCATTCATCTGTGACTCTACTTTTGTGTGTCAACGTGTGCAATATGATTTTTGACAGTGTGTCATCTTGGTCCTCCAGTTTTACATCATCCCCTGCACATCTGTGGGGGTGTTTGAAATCATCTGACACACTTAAATTCAGATTCATACCTCCGACTCTCACATCACAACTGAAGTAACTGCGACACGCCCTTTAAACAAAACAACTGCTATAACTATGTGTGTAAAATTATATAGCAGTCACTATAGTCCCTTTAATTACAATCATTATGCCCCTTGTGGAGAAGTATTTATTCTTTTGTCATGCCACAGCTCAGAATATAATTTCTCAGCATGATGAGCAGTGGGAGCCTATTTGTAACTATGACACCTAAAAAAATGGTGACATGCAGATTCAGATCATTACGGTGATATCTTACTGCTGCTTACTGCTTAAGACACCTGTACAAGTAGGTTATAAAGATTCATTTACATTTATTGTAACGCTTCAACCTCTACTGGCTATAATAATTGTGACGGGAGCAAAGGAGAAAGTCAAATGACGTCGTCTAACAAGCAAGACACATTTTGAGGAGGTGGGGTAGACGGATAGGTCAAACAAAAACAGGACTTTCACCCAGGAGACTGTTCATTGTGTGAAAACAAAAGTCAGCGTTGATCTATTTTAAGTTACGTAACATACGAAGGTTACATAAACACAAGCCATGATCTTTTCCTTCACTTATAGCAGTTTTGGTGTCTAAACCTTTGGAAACCGCAACCATTTCACACTGTCAATGACTATGGTGGAGTGCACCTACTGCTGGTACTCTCCAACTGTCATATACCTTATGCTGTTTTTGAAATCACTGGCAATTGACCTGTTCAGTCTTTATGTATGTAGATGTGTTGCACAATGGTAGACAAAAGCAGGCTTCTCATTAACCAGCAACCATCAGTTTCACCATCTGAAATCACAACTGATGCTGGCAGATTATACCAACCGTAGTTAGTGGGCTAATAAGGCAAATTTTAGCTCCACGAACTAGTTGAAAATGTCTTCTCCGACTTTTAAATGTCTCCTGCTGACTGATATTAAAACGAAAACCCTGAAAAAGGTGCCCTAAATATGTACTTGATGGCTGCATGTCTGACATCTTGCTAAAAAACTGAGGCTAAAGCTAACAACTCCCAGGCAAAAACTCCATTCACTCCACGCATCCCCACCAGTGTTGTTCATACTTTAACAGCACATTTCCACTTTTCACAGGCCTGTTGTGCCTAGTTACTGGTTGCTATGATTGGACAATAAGCTGTTCACAGGAGGGGGTTTAGATCAAATCACCAATTTGTGTGCACAGATAGACGAGTCTCCTCGTCTACATGTCTGGTAGATGATACTTGATTAAAAATGTGTTGCCATCATCATTAAAACAGTAAGAATTGCTGTTATGTAGAATGCTGGTCAACAAACATACTGCAAATGTACTGAAAATCCCACTACATTAAACTTGTTAAACCCTCACTTAAACATCACTGCGTGCAGGGAGCCAAAACCTCAACCAATATGTTAAAGCTGAAATAATTATAGCACTTATTGTATGGGACGAGGTCCTAGTGTTTCAGTTTCCACTGTGATTAATTTCTAGAAAAAGAATGAAACGTCCAGATAGCAGAGGCGAGATATTCTCCATTGCTGCAGTCTGTGATCTCTGTGCAACCTCCGTACCACCACCACCACCAATTAGCAGACTCCCAGATAGTGTGGAGGCCTGTCCTACTCTCCTACGTCTTTTTATTATTCTTTTTCATTATCTGTAATGTGCTTTTTGGTTTGGCTCAGTCTTTTTAATTCCTCCCTCCACCAATATTCTCTTTCTATTATTCTTGAGTCACTCTCATCCTGTCTCTTCACCCACTCTCCTTCATCCTCCACCTGTTATCTTTGTCTTCTTTATTTTACCCCTCCTCTGCCGCAACGCTCTCCTCTTCCTCTGCTGTCTTTTCTTCACTCTGTCATCCTCTATTCCTGTTCATTGTTCATTTCATCTCATTTTGTGCCCTCTTTCACTTGTCTTCTTTCTTCCATCGAACCATTTCCTTGCCCTCCCACCCCCCCCTGTCTTTCCCTCTCTTTTGGTCTTCCTCCCTTTGTCTACTGTCTCCGTCTGTGGCATTCTTTGTAATATGCTGAATCGAAAAAGCATCCTTGCTGCAAGACTGTTCATCCTGTCTAATTGGAGAATGATGATCTTAGCGTAAAGATTTCTGGGAAACCCAGGCAGTCATACAGTTGAGTAAATAATATGGCCGCTGAGAGAGGAGACAACATGCTCAGGCTTTGCCAACAACACCTGTTAAGCCAGGTGGACACTGCTGGCAACACACAGTGGAATAAAAAGAGGCAGGAACAAGCTAGAAAGAGAGAGAGAGAGAGGAGGACACATGAGAAAGGTAGGAGAAGTGAAGTGAAAGATAATGAGTCATCCATCCCCTCCTTATCCTGATGGATAAGTGGGTAACACAAAAAACACATAAACAAAAACAAATGGATGGATGGACAATTTGCATCATCACAACCTGCATGGAAAGGCAATGTAGTTATGGCTCATGTGCTTCTGTGTGCAAATATGCATATTTGTGAGCTCGTGCATTACATGATATGTCTGCAACTGCACACATGCACCTCTTATGCAACAGCGGGAGCATGCGACACAAGGACCAGATTTTCACATGGAATTGACATACAGACGCTTAAACCAACACATATGCTTATTTTTCATGTCACTTGCAACAAAAAACAACAAAAAAGTGGAGTCAGTCAAGGTTTAAATGTGATAATTATGTCTTACGTGCTCTGCCCTTTGACGGCACAGAGTCTTTCATCTTTTGAACAAAATCCATCTTTAAAGATGATTAATACTTCTTTCCCGGTCTTCACCTTCTTTGGGCGGGGGGGTTCAGAAGGGAGGGTAACTTCCTTGACAATTAACACACAAATTATGACGTGTGTGCCTGTGCACACAGCGTCTGTGTTTACACGCAACGCGAGCAATGTTTGAATATGCCAATTAGCAAGCTAACTGCATTTTAGTAACGTTAGCCTGAGGTGCACGGAGAAATGTATGCACGCACACATGAAAGCATGCAGGCGTGCACAGACAGTCACAGGAGACACTGGATGAAAAGTCAACACAGGATTCAAACACTTCACTCTGCAGCAACCGTGTCACTTACAGTAAGCGTTTAAACTTTTCAGCTCGAGCAAACATTTGGCTGAACATAAAACACTTGAGTACCCTCTGTGCTGCCGCCTGCTGAATGTCACATCTCAGACGCTTCTCTGTTCATCTATTACTTGCCAATTTCTTATCAGAATGAGTAGTCCGAACGCCTCTGGGTGAAACTCTACAATAAAGTCAATGAAAACAAAAACAAGTTTACTAGAATTGCTCCTATCACAGCTAACAAATGGAAAAATGTCCAACCACTTACATCTGCTAGACTAATGAATCAGTGTCATGTATACCAGGATGATCGGCCATCTATGTGATCATATTTGTATACTGCTTATTATTATTCATCTCAAGGGCTCTTATATTACAAAACCAATAAAGATAATGTTGAAAAAAAAGAATGAGTAGACTAGATGTTAAGGGCCAGCTTGCCAACATACACTATATTGTATATTGATATTGCTGCAATGGACACTTAATGGGCACCAAAACCCCATTTAATACTGTTTTCTGAATAGAGGTCAATATTTATATCGATTTTTATGCAAGGCCAATAACCTTTATAGAGTAAACACATTTAAAATTGTCTACAATCCTCTCAGTGACATTTAAATTATTTTTTTTTTCATTTTATCCTTTTAGGTTTTTTTTTTTTTTTAGAAAAAAGCTGAGTTCTTTTGGCAGCATTTAAAGTTGAGTTTGCTTGTGGCTTTAGCCATCAGAGACAGCGCAGGAGCCAGCTACTGTAGCATATTTCAATAGTCCAGACCCCACTCATTAAAGCAGCACAAAAGACTAATCAAAACTGCAGCGCTTTGATTTACATGCAATTAAAGTTTCATGCGAACCCAGATAAACCAGACAGGAGGAGAGCAGAGAAGAAGAGGATGAGAGGCGAGGGGGGAGGAGAGGAGTGGAGAAGTGCTATGGGATACAGAGGAGAGGAGATTAAGGAACAGATGAGACACCAGCAGAGAAGAGAGCAGATGTGTACAGCTACCAGGTGCAAAAAAGAAAAAAAAAAGAAAGGTGGTTGACAGAGGGAGGAAGAGGGGAGGGAAGGAGAGAGCAGATGAGACGAGGAGAGGGGAGGAGAGGAGAGGTGAGGCAAGCCATCATTTGGCAGCAGAAGTGATGACACAGCACATCCATCTCAGTGGCAGGTGCCTGCTGTTGCTCCTTTACAGAGGACACAAACGAACAGAGAGAGAGAGAGAGAGAGAGAGACAGAGAGAGAGACAGACAGACAGACAGAGAGAGAGAGACAGAGAGAGAGAGCTCTGCACCAGCATTACACTGTGATAATATCACAGAGTAATAATACCACGCTGCTGATTGTCTTATCTAAAAATATTACTACCTTACAAATAAAGGGTTTTAAACACAAGCCCATAAATAGTCCATAACTATGCTCTATTTTTGTATCAATTGGTGTAGCATTACGTAATTACAATATCTTATTTTAATCAGCAAAAAAAGCACAGTAAGCCGTTTATTTGATGCTTTAATGAGTTTATATCATAAATTATTAACTAATCTGGTATTGTTTCTTTTGATATGTACAACAAAGGACTATCTCCATTTTTTCTTTTCTGAAAGGCTGAGACTATTGACTTGTGTCTTCAGATGCTGCATTTGGTTATGTAACATTATTGTTAGTGAATCAGTAATCGTAGCTTGAGGCCACTTGATATTTCCATTTGAAGGCACTGCTCTATAAGAAGGTAATGTGACGGATGTGTCATGACAGGGAACAAACTGGTCAAGAACACAGCAAAGCAGCCAAGAACTAGAGCTAAACATGTGAGAGCGAAGTGGGAGTTACACAACAATAAGCCAGCATATTACTCAGCCAAATAATTGAACACACAATGATGTAATTATATAAAAAAAAAAGTCATAAACACAGAATAGGTGTCTACTGTGGGTGGGTGTGTCAGTGCGTGATCATTAACACATCACCCAGACACACAAAAGGTTTCCAGGTGAGTTATATGCACGGTTGGGCAGTAAATAACAGTGAGAAAATAACAGGAGGGAGAAGGGGAATGAAGCAAGAAGAGGGGGATGGTGCAATAATAATGAAAGCAATAAAAGGAGATCCATTTTCCCAGATGTGATCTGTGCCTCAGTCAAGGCAGTCAATGTGTGTGTGTGTGTGTGTGTGTGTGTGAGAGAGAGAGAGAGAGAGAGAGAGAGAGAGAGAGGAAGATTTCCTGAGTGTATGTTCCCACTGAGCTCTCAGATGAGTCAAAATGAGTCACATCATTTTATCAATCACCCACTTACAGTACAGCAATCATTTCGTTGTGTGTGTGTGTGTGTGTGTGTGTGTGTGTGTGTGTTGAGGCCAGAATGAAGTCAAACATTCCCACACACTTTCACCCACTGAATAACTGATACTCTTCACACTGTGACGTTATGGCGACATTCCTTCATTATAATCGCTGCAAACTTACTGCCACACACACAGTACAGACATACCGTGGATACACACACTTAAAAAGGCAGCTAGCAAAGCATTTCACTCTTACTCATTAATTCAGCCAAACAGAAACACAGAAGATGAATAACTGAAGGCATAGACTAAATCCTGCTATTAACAGACTGTGCTGCCTTCCCAGGGTGAAAGTGAAATACTCATCAGTTTGACAGCAGTGAATGGGACCAACAAGTCCTCTAATCTCTTCCTCTTTCTGAAAAGATACAGCTGGCTCGGTTGTCAATCGATGCACAGCACCTTTGCACTAGGCCGACAGCTGGAGGCGCTCCAGGGAATATGTAAACAGACTCATGCATGTTCCCTCACACTCCCACATTACACACCTCCCTGAGCTCTCCAGCCATTCCATTTCATGTTAACATGTCCATGCAAACATTATCCCTTTACTTCTACTACTGTGCATATCATCTTTCCTTACACATACTGCACAGTGTTACACAATCAAACTCTTGGCATCTTTAACACCCACTGCCCACCGTCTTTCTGCTTTACACACACACACACACACACATAACTTCACATTCCTGCTACTAATAGAAAGAGTATTTCATTTTGCTTGCAATATCTCCATTATTAGTAATAGAATATGCTTGTCGTTACATTGCCTTGAACTACACGTCCTCCTCCTTTCTTGGCCAGGTCTCCCTTCAAAATAAAGACCTTCCGTTTGACTGGACAAAAGGAAGCTTGGTTTCAAACATGCCACACAGGAATTTGACATACTGAAACACACATGAACATCACCACTCCCTATTACAAAAGAAGAAGAAAAAAAAAGTCACTTACAAGAGTTCCTTTGGCTCCCGTCTGTTGCACCAGGCGAGGTGGACATCCCAGCAGGATGCTTTTTGCCCTCACAAGATAACCAAATGGGAGGGAGGGGGAGGCAGACAGCACGACGATTGTACACCGACAACTCCACCGATCACAACAACACCTGCCCACCACGCATCCTCACGCTGGCTCTCACTCCACACACATGCTCCTCCATACAAAAGATGCTCCAGAAATGCTCACGCGCACATTCTCACGCAGATCCACTCGCACGCTTGCACACACTCGAACAGGGGAGCGTTCTCAAGAGCCCGGAGCCCACCAAGCGCACACGTGTGCATGTATGAGCCGACGATGCACCAGTGTCTAGCTCCGGTGTGGAGTCTGTTGAGGCTGACAGTGGAGAGAGAGAGAGAGAGAGAGAGAGAGAGAGAGAGAGAGAGAGAGAGAGAGAGAGAGAGAGAGAGGAGCGAAGACGAGCGAAGCATAACACTGGCTGGTGCTGAGCGAGGGAGGAGGGGGACCAGAGGAGAGGATGAAGAGAGGGGGTGGGAGAGAGGGTGTGTGCAAAGAAGGGAAACAGGGAGTACAGATCATTTTGAGTTTGTGTGTGGCTGCTCACCATGAACAGATCTGCCTCTGACCTTTGAACACACACTAATACCTCTTAACCCATACTGCAGACTTTATACACCTCCTTTGTTTATATGACTCAGTGGCTGGAGGAGCAAGCTATTTTCATAAATAGGGATGAGTACCTAATAAAGTGGATACAGAGTAAAGATGTCAGGGCAGCAAAACAGAATCACTTTCCAAAGGTTAGGCTTCTCCTCTCTGCTTCCATCATGCACACAAATCACACCGTCAAAAGTGAAATACTTGCACCCACACCCACTCGGTCTGCCTTCATTGCCTGAGGGGGGGACATAATAATCCTCCTCATTAGCATGATGCTGTGAGGAGCTTCACGGTTCCACCTAGCTCGGTCTCCTTCTCTCGTGTCCTTCACTAACTCCTCCCCTCTCTTTTTTCTCTGAGATGCCTCCCTCTTTCCCAGTGGATGTTAAGTGCAACTGATGCAGTAAAGACACATATCTTGCTTCTGCAGCCATGCTAGAGCCAGTGGCTATAGCACTGTGGGTTTTTCTTCAATAATTTTATTCAAAAATAAAGTATAACTGCTTTATACATTTTGTAATATTAGAATCTGTGGTGAAATATCAACAGAAAACGGGCCAATAAAATGCACATCCACAGTCAAACTACATATGACTGAAAAGACGACAAAGGGTAGTGAGTCATTCTGAAGAGAAACTAAACCCTCGAGCTTAAGCACACACACACACACACATACATAAAATCCACATAATGTCATCCCTTGCCTTCATCTCTATGACACATCACAGCCCCCAATGCCTGAGGGGCCGCTGTGCTGGAAAAGTAAGATACAAACACCAGCAGCCATAATCAATAGTGTTAGTGTTGCTGGAAATGGAAACATCATAAGCTCCCCAATTAGCTATGGGTGATTATAAGTGCGCCACAGACTGAGCTGTTGGGGGGTGAAAAGTGCACCGGCTGGACTTCAGGATGGACTCCTGGAACATGACATCATGGAGTGGAGTGTAACAAGACAGGTTATTATACAGACGACTGGAGTCCTCAGTTCACATTGAGAACCTGGGAAAAATATTTGAAAATATGGCTACAGCTCAAGGCTAAACATTAAACATTAAGAACAATTAAGGAATTCCCTATTTTTACTTTTCTGTAGTCCACAAAAGTTCAATGTTACAGTTACTGAATATCCTGACAACCGTATAGCCTGCAGAGAGTTTGGAATGCATGGTCAATACTGCTGTAATTGCATGAGATATGAAAACTTGGGAACTGGATTGAAAAAAAAAAACATTTCTAGGTTTTAACAAAGGATTTCTCACAGAGCCACTTTCCACATTCACTGTCTGAATCTCGCAATGAATGTGCGAGAAGTGGTTGTACTCCTTTACTACCTTGCTTTACAAACACTGAAATGTGAGAGATGGCAGCATACATGCCCAACGCTCCTTAGCTGACTAATGATAATGCCTTTGGGCTTATACAAGTATGACACTGTTAACCAGCACATAACGTAACCATGGTCGTCCAGCGAGGGAGTGGGTGGCAAATGTATGATTCACCAGCCATGGGAGGGACCTCAAAGCACTTTTTCTAGTCTAACAAACAGATTAATTATATTACTTTTCTCTGCAATAACTGTGATCACTGAGAGGAATTTATAAAATGATACATTTGTAGACTAGACAGCCGAGGCGGAGCACGCTAACATTATAGGAATCATTTTAAGCTGTGTCTGACAATCATGAGGGGAGCAAGAAGCTAATTTCCCAGGAGAGCAACCTTTCATATTTGCTTGCCAAGTGGTCCGAGATTGATAGTACCATGTAGTAGCATCCGCTACCATATCTCACTGTCTACAAGGCAGCTAGGTGGAGGAAGGGACCCTTGACACATGAACTCGGAACAGCTGCGCTGACGCTTTGCTGAGATATCCAATGGACTGTGAAAATAACCAAGCCTGTCAAAACGGTTCGGTTGCTCTGATGCTAACTATCCTCAACCATTCACATTTTTCACTTTCATCTGAAAGCGTAAGGAAGCTGCATTTAATGTTTGCAACTAGACAATACACTTGGTGGTGTGAAAATGTGTGGGAGTGCAGAGAGAATAATAAACTTGAATGTGCAACTAAATTATATATAGTGCAAAGTGCTATGAAATTAACTACAAATGTGACTCATGTATGAGACTGTTAAATCACTATGCAACTAATATTTATGTTTTTCTGTGCATCTGTCTGCACATTGTAAGTATCTCAAGTGCCCCTCTCCTCCTGCATAGTACCCCTCTGTAATTACTACAATTATGCTTTAAATGATCCCTTAAGGGTCACAGATTATACTGAAGAAGAATCAAAATCAGAAAATGACCAATAAGTTGTACAAGAGTTGTTTGATAGCTATGTTTTAGGCTTCAGTTGCATTTGGAAGTACAGCACCACTTCCTGACCAGTTTTCAGTGTAAATACTGTACAGGGCTGATGAACAACAGTTTCTTCCAGTCTCAGTTTTAATATTCAGAGAGTGACACTGTTGTTGGACAAGTTATTAAGCAGCTTTGTTTGTCAGATAATGAGATTTTCCAGCAGTCTGCTAACAACTCATGCTGTCTATAGGTCCAATATGAACACAGTGGAAGATGCATGCATGCCCACACACACTGAGACGCTTAGTATATGACAAAATAGGAAGGCAATTAAACATTTTCTCCTCCTCTTCTTAGCCTCTCCATCCGTTTCTGTGCGTCAGTCTTTTATGTCACTACACGCAGGGAACTCATTTCCGCTTCTTCACTTCTTCATGTCTTCCTGTGCAATCACAGCCTTTGTTAAACACGTTTTCCATTTGACACTTAACCATTACGAGAGCTTACAAACACACAGTGCCCTCAATTGACAAAAAATGCCAAGTGTACTGAGAGAACTGACGGATGAGAATGAGCGCAAAGACACAAAAACACAGTTGCCTTGGAAACTGACGTTCTGCAACCCAGCTTTATGTAATCAATGCAGAGACTTGCCAGATTCTCCAGGCCATCCATAAACTTTTCAACTCCTGAGTCCAAAAGCCTAACAAAAGTTGCTGCTCTATTTCGCCATATTATTGATGTCACATAATTGTCTGGGGAGCTCGCCTAATCTACTCTCTCAATAGGAAACAAAAAAAAATCCAAAATAAGAATAATATCCATCTCTACATATTAGTTTCAGACTGGTTACTTAAACATGTTAATCACTGCCTTTATTGGTCCCTTGGTAACTTTCATTATAATTCATTTCTGTCTAATCTTCCCCTTGGTACTGATCAGCTACGAGTTTCTTCTTAAGACCTTTTACAAAGCACAGAGAACTGCTAAACTCAGAGAAAGAGCAGTGTTGACCCTGTTGGTGTGGATGATATCATGTTTTTTGAATGAATTTGTCAGTGTCAGTGAATGTAAAATAAAATGTTAATCAATACACGAGAACGGCAGACACACATTAACAAAAATCTGAGAGCTAAATAGATCTGACGAGGTAATTCCACATGTAAAATCAATTTTACCAGTTAATTCAGGGATGGCCACGAAACAATGTTTGTTTTTCTAATTTAGTCGGTGTTACTGTACACCTAATAAAATGTCCAACAGATCTGGGTCTGAAAATCACGTTTTTTGTTTTGATGAATCGCTCTGACAGGCTGAGGTATTTCAAGTTCATCAGCGCTGCAAACAGAATTTTTCCTGCGTCCAAGTCCTGGAGAGTTGTGCAAACATCTCTGGTGTTACTGGATGGATTGTTTAGATTTGCTGGTGAGTTGACTGGATCTTTAATAATTCACCACCATCAAATATAATAACATATAGGTCATTATCGTCGTATTTTTACAAAACACTGATGTGATAAGTTGCATTTCCTGCAGCAACCAAGTCCTTTGCTTACACTTCTTCCAGATTTAAGAGTTTGTTTCTGCACTCAGACCAAAAACTTAGGATTCTTTAATTAGGACTGACACTCCCCTTATTTTTAAGAGTTTCTCCTAACTCAGGCAGCTGAGAGCTTCTTTTAGCCACAGGATGTTTTGTGAATACAGCCCCAGTTCCACATACCATCACGCTGCACAGAAGGGTAACCTAAACATGATCAGAAGAGGCTCAGACTTAAGGTACTGATGCAAAAGGTCAACAAGATAAGCTGTCCTCACTTTCTCTCAGAAAGACATGTCCAGCAATATGGGAGGACTTTTGCGTCAAGCCCTGGCTTTTCAGCATTGAAAGCCTCTTGATATGGTTCAAGCACCTGGTGCCCCCCCCCCCCCCCCAGGTGCTCCCTTTTCAGATTGTGCATGACTGAGCTCGAAGAGACCCTGGAGCAGAGCCGGAGGGATTACACATCCCAGCTGGCCCTCGAATGCCAGGAGGAGCTGGGGGACATCACCGTGGAAAAGTCCATCTATGCTGCTCAGCTTGATCTGTCGCCACCATGACCCTGACCTGGATACGTGACTTGAAACCGGATGGCTGGACTAATACGATTCTTGTTGGCTGACACAGCAGTGAGGTACCAGCTAGTGATTTTATGACAGAGACGATTACACTTGGCCAACAGCACAGTCTGAAACTAGGAAACCTTTAGCTTTGAGTGATGAAAATATCCAATTCTCTTTCATGAAACAATTGTGACAGTGCTCTGATTAATAATATATCACAACATTTACTTTCTAATGCAAGCCTCTGTCTGTTGTATATTCATGAGACTGATCATCAGAGTGAGTTGGATTTCGTCTGTTACTTTTCATTCAGGTTGTCATATTTGTTGAGTGTTAATTAAAGGCAGTCTGGAAAGCAGGGTAACCATTAAGTTGTGAACATAGGCAGTCTATTGCATCCCATACCAACAAGCCCTACAATAGTAGATTATATCTACTTATACTATTAAAACACTCTTATCTATATTTTGGTGTGTGTTTGTAGTTGAATTGCAAACTGTTCATAGTATTGAAGCCCACTACACAGATAGCTGAACCAACATACTGTTACGTGATCTGCTTTTATTATACCATAAATTAAGTCCAATAAAAGCTGCATGCTTATGAAATTGTTACAGTGGCAGGTTATCAGTATTATCTCTGGTTGTGCCTTCTTAATGTGTTCGGATTTATTCATTGATACAGGTGACCTCATGTGACAACCACACCCAGGCACAACAACCATGACCTCGAAAACGTTTTCACCAATATTTTCAAACCGCTCTACAATCATTTTTTTTGCGGCTGCTTGTGTGGGTGTTGTTTGAACCAGCATGAAAAATGGGTCATAATTACCGGAGGAATGAATCAGATATTTCATGCCAGCAATTGTACCATGTAAATGGACTGAAATGGTACAGCAAATAAACTGCACAGATACTTTTAGTCTCATTAACATCACCTCTTACCAATAGAATGCAGGAAATATTTATTATTTAAATGTATAAACATCGTATACAAACAGCTAAAATACAAACATCCCCAGTTATTGTATGGAGTCACATTCTGTATGTCACTTTTTTGTTCTTCCCCTTTGGGCCAAGGATTGGATATTGTACTCTTTAAAAGTAGACTATGCAGAAATTTCCTAAAAAAAAAAACCCCCAAAAACAACGTATAGACTTGCACAAAAGTAATCGTTCTCAATCATCACTTATGACCCAGAAGTGTGTGGCATGTTTATTTATCTTTCCTGAGAGCCTGCTTCTGGCTTTTGGCAATGGGTGTGTAACTCCCAGCCAATAACAGCGTGCAGGTGAGGTCTAAAAAGGTAGTGGCCATGTGCCAGACCTTAACCAGCAGGCATTCGAGAGGAAGCTATGAAAATATTGGACAAAGTGCTGATGAAACTCAAATAAAATGAGGCAAATGCCAGAGCTGGCTTGTTTTCCTGTTGGACAGTTGCTGGTGGTTAGCTTAGCTAGCTTCCTGTATCGGCTTTTCCATTACAACAAATGGAAAGTTCCAACAGTATAGCTTTGCAGTATTTAAATGCTGTGTTTACAAACAATAACCAACAATTCCTGCATAGTATACCTTCAAGGTATGAGGGATTGCATGCAGAGAGCAAAGAAGGCTGCAAGCTCAAACTCATGTAGACATTTACCCATACATGTACTTGCTCTCAACATTTACATGAATGACCACATATACAATTACTTTCTGTAACCATATATGCACTTGTTCTGCCAATAAGGTCTTAACGAGGGCCCATGTGACAGCACATACTGGCCTCTACCTAAGATCCTCTTTATAAGGGAGAGAAAAAAGAGGAAAGCAAGCGAGAGAGAAATTCCATCACAGAGACTTTGTGGTTACTGCTTACCTTTTCCCTTTTTGGACATTCTAACAGCCAAATATAAAGTGGACAACACAGGAAACCAATGAATTGTGTTTTAGGCAGATAATGTCTGAGACTTCTTTTAACTACATCCTCCTTTTGTTGTGAGAACCAACTATGAGGAAGAGACCATGCAGCGGGTGAGTTAACTGCGCCATCGCCAGGGTCCTTATCTATTATGTTGGCCAGAGGAATGTATGATGATCTCTGCACACGTGGTTCGTAGCATGAGGCAGCAAAACTAAGAAAAACAAGGTAGCATTCCTGTTCAGGGCAGGGGTGGGCTCCAAAGAGGGAATTAACAACCTCAATCTAGCTGCGATCCCTTCGTGCGAAATCCCCTCTGAGTCCAAAGGGGAAACCAGCAAAAGGGAAGGATCATCCACCTGATGGAGAAGGAGAGGCTCAGCAGTAAGCTAGACCAGAACAACCGAAACTATAAATGAGGAACAGAATATGCCTCAACACTATGAGAAACTCTACTTCGGAGGCCACAGTAGTGGAATGAATAAAGAGGTAAATCAAATAAATAGTCTTACAAGCAACACACCAGACAGGTATAGAGTCAAAGCTCACCGAAATCTAATCCAGAGCACTATGGCCGTGCACTAGTCTCCCTGAGGGCAGTGGGAATTTTAATTAAAGAGAAAAAAGACGACCTGGTTGAAGGGGTGAAAGCAGCAACAAACGTGGTAGTGAATGTCAGCCATAAAGTATGGATAGCCACTGAGTGAATGATGCTACACCTATCTCATGTATCAATGATGACTGTTTTCTTTTTATGAATAGCTATCCTCAACAGACTGATGATTCTCAAGTGCACAGGCAAAAATGAGCATGGCCATTTAAAATGATACCAACTCAAACACAAAGGCACCATCTTGCCCACAAGTACCATCCCCCAGGACAGAGGTGATAACCCTTTTATTTATAACCCAGCACACATGAAATTTGATGATAATGAAGTGGATGGAAAACAACTGGGAAAACATGGGAGGTTAGTTAAATGAGAAGATGGGAACTTAACTGCAAGAGTGACCTGCAAGGAAGTGAAAAACCTTCCCACCATCTGCGATCCCAGTACAGCCCTAAATGGCCAAGTGCTGCTGACGGGAACTGCGTCAGCCATGAAGGAAGGGCTACTGACATGACGAATTGTGTGAATCTCCAGTGGAGGTCAGAAGAGACCGCAGGGGGCATAAATGTCAATTTGGTGAAAAGTGTTAGACCTACTCCTCTAGGGTTTATAACAGAGAGGGTATCTTTCCCAAAACATGGCAGATTTAAGCTTGGTTGTGTCTAAAGTTGGGCCAATGTCCCAAGCGGGTATAGAGGCAGTTCAATAAATGAAGTAGGGTCACATAGGCCCAACAAAATCCCATGATGTTAAATTCAGGCAGATGAATGAAAAATAAAGATGCAGACATAAAGGCCGCTGCCTGTGCTGTATCTCCAAACCTGACTGTCAAAGTTGGTCCACCCATATGATGAGAAATTCTTCTTCATCAGTTACTGTTCTCAGTCTCCTTTTCTCTTGTTCCTGCCTTTCACCAGTTTGTGCAAGCCAACTTTTTGTGCAAGCTGGAATGTTTCTAAATGTCCTCGATGCAATCTGATGAAGGCCAACTCGCACAAAGGTGGGAAGTTGTTGCCAGGCAACTCTACACCGCAGGCTGTTCTCTTCATTTTTTTTCCCCCCTGTTGGATCACACTTTCTTTGACATCACCACAAAATAAGAGCAGCTTTATGCTGGTTCATAGTCCCAGAGTATTTTATTGCCAGTGAAGTCAAACATAAAAAGGACAGAGGAGTTACAGGGGAGATGCCTAGGAGGTTGGCAAGGACTGCGGGGATCGGATCCAGGCAAAGGTGGGTGGAACACTGAAGGCAGGGACTGAGGATAGATAGGAGGTAGAAAAGTAAATGATAGAAGGAAAAGTCAAGGAGAGAACCTTGACAGACTTCTTAAAAAGTGTTGAGATAAAAAAAAAAAAACGACGAGAGAATTCACATACCATTCGGATTACATTGGGGTTAAAAAATATTAATACAGTAAAATACACCAAAGCTGTGCTCAAAAACAGTGAAACAAGGTCAGACTAGATTTCATGTCTCAAATCAGCACAAGTTTCCTGAGTTGGACTTTGCAGCCAATGAGCTCTGTGATACAAATGTAAGCCGTCTTGCCTCTGAAAGGTCCCCGTTCTTCATTTTGGAACTATTTTCTTAGAACCCTGTTGTCCATGTGCCTTGGGTTTGCACTACTGTGTCTTTTAGCTTCGATTGACAATTTACTTAAAATATTCTTTGGTTCATGTTACTATCCAATGACAGTGGTATGTCACCAGTAAACAGAAATTATCATGTGTGTGGGGATGTTAACATGCCAGCGCGTGCATGTGTGTGCTTGACAGACAGTTAAAAAATAGGTGCAAGCAACAGACGCAGTCTTAAGATGCCAACATTTTAGCTCCTGCCATCATCTTGTCTGGTATCTCTCATGTCAACAAGTATCTTATCTTGGAGGGGAGCTATGAGCTAGAGGCTAAAACTACACATTGTACAAAACATGCAGCTGTTTCTGCCAGTCACAGATCTGTCAAACTCAAGAGAGCGGCTAGCAGACTGCGAGCAAACAAGCAGAGGAAGTGATATAGACAGAGACCCCTGTGCTTCACTTGCATTTGATGTAGGCGGGGGAACGGCAGAGGAAGTGTACGCATCCTCCCAAGACCCAAGAAAAACTCCACAGACATGTCTTAACAGTGGCAATGCAAATGAAAAAATCTTAAAAACATGCAAACACAGTGGATTTTCCTGTTCTTATGTAACCACACTGGCTGAGTAAGAGCACGTTCTTATTTAGAGCAATGACCCACAGGAGCGAGAGTTGGGAGAGAAATACACCGTTCACACCGTGAACACATATTTGCATACACACAAATGTTCAGACGTAAACACACTCACATGCACACACACTTCACTTTTCAAAGTTGTCACGGGCACAGTGAGCGTGTCTGGATTCCACCCATGGGGCCATCTGTTCTGGCATTGGCCAATTCGAGGCGACACAAAACTCAGGAATCATTAAGGATGCAATATGGCTCCCATGTTAATCACCAGCCTTCGTCATTTCCATTGAAAATGAGCCACTGGGCAACGGGGAAGTGGGGACAGTTTGTTATTCACAATCTGTTCAAGTAAGCAACATTTTATAGGCCCTTTTCAGAACGGTGGGAAAGACTGTGGCTAAACAAAACAAAATCAGCGATCATTGACACTATATTGCAACACTTTAATATAATTATCAGCCTCACTTCTTGTTCCAGGGTATTTTATAAAAGATCTGACATTTGATTTCGAGCAGCTTCCTTTAGAGTTGTGCAGCATTAGTGTCAGCTGATGAATATCCACAGGCATGTGTGTTAAAGGATTTCCCTCACTGAGTTCTTTATCTGACACACTTCAAGATGTGGAGACACAACTTGTCTTATGAACATGACATGCGTAACTGTCTCGGTGGCCTCGTGGTTTGCCAAGTGAGTCCGCTGGCATTAAAGTTGAAGTGTTTTTCACATGTTAGTTGCTCCCACTCAACACCTCCCTACACAAGCCTGCTGCCGTGTCCCTGCAAAACCACATCCTAAACCCAATCCTACGCTTCCAATTTCTTCCTCTCATGTTTTTAAAGTAGGTGACCTCCGAGCTCTCTGTTCTGCCACCTACCGCAACTGCTACAGGCAATAACTGACCTGTGCCACTACCTTTGTTATCGCTTTGAATTTCCCCCATTTCATGCCACAGGGAGCCTTTTTGATAGACCACATTAGACCATAAAAAGCCAGCCTTTTAGGACTGACTTGATTTTCCTCCTGTCTCATGTCATCTCCCTTTTAAAAGTGACCCAGGAGCTGCCATGGTTAATGTCTCATCCCCTAGTGAAGACTTCTATTTTGGTGGGAATGATGTTAGATGGCAGAGTTTTGCCACCGCTGGGCTAATACAAATCTACTGTACTAACATAGAACTAACAAATTTGATTAAATCAGAGTGAAACCAGCTCACTTATCATGGAAGGGCTGTTGTGGCAATACAAGTATCATAATTATGTATAACATCTTTGCGTTATCAAAAGAACCAATTAAAAACACTAACAGGGAAGGGACAGGGTCAACAGGGACTAATAATATATCATATAATTAACACAATTGCCCTGATAGCTCAGCTTAGAAAGGTGACGTTCAACACAGAGCTGGAACTGCCTTATCTGAAAGTGATTCAAGCCATGCAGATCACAGAATACAAAGTACTATCTATAGTTTCCCTTAATTTATTTCAAGTATATACAGAAAGCTGTGAAAAATGTGTCTCGATAATGTGAGACAATGATAATAGCTCATGTAAAATGCATGAGCCGCATTTTATTCTTAGTCCCGACCGCTGATAAAACCTGAATAGGCAAATTAAGCCAGAGCAAATATCACAATCCAAACAACGTTGTGTGGTAGCATAAAATGTGCTCTTTAACACAGATCCCAGGTCTCCTCAAGAAAGACCGAGAGAAGAAAAAAGGGATTTGGTAATTACTCTCATTGCACAGCTCACTGCGCTTTGCAAGAATGAGCCCTGAAGGTCTCCTGCAAATTTTAAGGTTTCCACTGAAAAGCAGAGTGTGAGGATTATCTCACTTAATTACTCCACTTGTTCTACCTGATGCTTCAAGGATGCCACCCAAACAATATTCTGACCTCCAGCAAACATCTAATAGGAAACTGGTTTGCTCAATCTGCTCTCAGGTGCTCTTTCATTCTCACTCTTCCAATATGTTGGTTTATGACTTGCACAGCCATTGAACATGCTTAATTAGACTTGTACAGAAAGCCCTGGATTAATGGCACTGAATCTGGTAAGCAAGGTGTTGTGTTTTGCTTTCTGTATCAGGTTCAGTAATATCACACTGGACACACACACAACAACAAAGACCTGGCTGTGTGGGTCTAAGTGGAATGGAAAGGTCTCTTGCTGGGGAGATGATGGCATAGGCCTATTTAGCTCAGAGACTTGAAGAAGCGGAGCAGGTGTTTTCTTTGTGCCCCCACCACGGTGAGGTCCTCTCAGAGAACACATGTGGCAGCACAGAATGCAACAGCACAGTGTGAAAACAAACATAGAGAGACTTGAACCTGGCTCAAAATAGATGATCCATCACAGTGACCATCACGTCCACTTTTATTACTGTCAATGGTTACGCAATCATTGGGCACCAATGCAGTGCACTGTATTCAAATCCATTCTAGCTGCATGATAGGTTAACTTTGAGAGGAATAAAAGCAGACAGGGTTGTTCGCGGTTCATAATTAAGTTCTATTTCAAAACCTTTAGCTGCATGAACAGCAAATCAAAGCAAGCCAACAGTCAAAAATCTGGTGTACTTTGGAAACATATCAGTGATGTCGAGCTCGCACACTTTTCATTTGATGGTCTAAACATGCAAAACATTATTGGGTGAATCAGCTTAACCCTGCATGTTGCCTATGACACTTTTTGTCATAGGACAGCGCCATCTAGTGTAAGAAAAAGACAGTTCTTGGGCAGGGTAGGATGCAACTTCTCTGTTTTGCTCTGATTGAGCCTCAAGTATTATGAAATGGTTCTATATACTGAGATCCACTGTGAAAAGATATTATCTGAAGTAGATTTTTGACCATCTAAAATGAAGTACTTTATGCCAAAACATGGTGTATCAATATAGAAGGAAATGTCACGCTGATTGTCACAAAGATAAGATATTAAGCAGTAAACTGCATCCTTCAAAATGTTTTCTCAATATTTAACACAAATCACAAATGCCACTTCATGAGTGCTAAATTCAAATTTTCCACAAGCTCAACAGTACCAAAACACTGACGGCAGAAGTGTTTGCTCTGAAATTAATAAAGCCTTTAACGGATTTCAACAATTTACCCTGAAATTGTTAAATGAGTTTGTGAAGAGAACAGAGCATCGCTTGACAGAAGATGCCAACAGCAAGAGAGACAATTGTAGGAAGATGGTGGCATGAATACAAAACAGAGCGAATGACTCGCTTTCCCTGCTGCTGTCTTGAAATGCAGCATTGTCATTCAGGCAAAGTTGCCAGTAGCTCAGTCAACAAGAGGATTAGATAATGACTGACTTTGCAGCCTCAGAGCAATTTCGCCGAGTTGTGGTACACAGCTGTTTCTCTTTCACCAATATTTTCATATTCATGCACTCTATAGGCCAGCTCTACCACTGAGTTCTACACGTTGCACCTATGTTTGCTCTTCCAGAAAGATTGGCTAGAGACATACGACACATATCTAAGATACAGATATTCTCTCCTGATAAGATTCAGTGTTATGTAACATTACTTTTATCTGAAATGTAGGAGTAGGTTCATTTAACCTGGAGCAGCTAGCTTCTGCTTGATATTCAAATGAATTTGACAAGTTTTGAGGAGCTGTGCAATCCAATAAGGGTTTCCAGCAGAGTTGTCTATCAATTCATATTTCGTGTAAGCACCAGCAGCTCATATATTCGGTGCTATGGACAGCGAAAGATTCAGGCATACAGGCCGGACTGTATGTGTAGGTGTGGCTGCGAGCTTGGATCAACTCCTCAACTGGAGCCACACATGTCTCTTTCTGAAATGACAGTTTCTGCCTCTCCGCAAATGCACGACATTGTTTTTGCACGTGCGAGACACTCGATGAAGTGTCAGATCTGTTATCAGTCACATGCTGCTGGTTAGACGCGTCAAGAGGCTGCATGCCTCCACCGCACACAATGACAGTTGCGCTTAATTTCCTCTGGACGCTTTGACAGTTGATCTAATTTGATCCAAGGACAGCCCAGCTTCTAGTGATTTATGGCTGCATGCAAATGAAATCTGATGAGGTTCTATTTGTCTCTGTCTTGACATATCTTTGTTTTTGACCCATTTTTGTATTTAGACTGACGGTTTTGTAAGTCACTTGTTAAAAGTAAGAAATAGCAAGCATGTTGAGACATAGGGTTATAGTCTGAAAGTGGCCTGAAAATGACTGCTGCAATTTCAGACCGGCTGGTTAAAACGCACTACGGAAAGTTGGGAAAATATCATACATCAATATAAGATGAATATCAATATAACATTCCTAAACTCCCTCAACAGCAGCCAACAGGAGACAACAACCTTGCACAGCTCCCGTTTAAGGATTTGTCTAACTGTATGATCTGAATGATACTGACAGAGAACAAATTATTTGGCTACCTGCCTAAAAAAAAAAGAAAAAGAAGTAACTCCCAACCCATTTCACAAGGATACATGTATGAACACTGTTCGGTTGGCAAAGTCAAAATACAAGAAAAAGGGAAGAGGGGAAAAAAAAAAAAACGCTGGATGTTGAAGGCATGTATTCATGTCTTTGGCTTATTGAAGCATTACATCCACAGGCAGCATATTCCCCACTCACTCCGCCTATTGCTGTAGAAAGCTCCCAGGAAGTCAACTCTTTCCTATTACCATCCCCACAGACTGTGTGCAGAGAGGCTGTATAAAGATTCACTCAGTCAGATGGGATAAAGTCAGTGTTCAAAGCAGGAGAGAGATTAGGATAAGGAGCGTGTGTGTGTGTCTTTGTCTGCGCACACATGTGTCTGCGCGCGCTCTCACATTGTGAGAGGAAAGAACGTATTATTTAACAGAGCCCGGCAGAGTGTGTGAGCAATATGACGAAGCAAAAAGAAGACGGAGGAGAAAGAAAGTGGAGTGAGCGGGAAAAATTGTCCCTCGGGCTCTTTCTGTGCGAGCAGACTCCATCTTTTCTTCAGAGAGGGTCTGTCACAGTGTATTCTGCTGAGACTGCCCTGCTACAGTCTGAATCAAAAGGCCTGCATGTACTGGTCCACAGGGTATCACACACGATGTACCACACACACACACATATGCTAACAGACATGGGTTCTGAAACATGAAAAAAAATGGGTCGAGAAACATAACAAATAAGATACATTTTTTTCGAGATAAAATCATGCTCGATGTTGTGTATAAATATGCTGAACAGACCCAGCTGATTCTGATTCTGGCAAGAGGAAAAGACCAAAGTGGCTTTGAAAGACGGTTCATTTTTCGCAGCCAGGTGGTAGGAGCTTCAGTCACAAAGACTGCTCAACTGGCTGCTGTTTCAGTAGGAACAGTCACTAAAGTGACAGCTACATTTAGATGTACGGGAAAGACATCAGTAAGTAGGGTCTGAAATTGTAGTGGACAGGGCATTTTTGATGACTGTGATGCTTGTGCTTTAGTGCAATTTGTAAGGAAAGACTGAAAAGCAGCTCTTCCTCAGGTGACTGAGGACGTTAATGCAGGACGTGATCACACCGTCAGCAAGAACTGTCCATCAACAATTACATAGAGAGGGATAGTAGGGCTGTGGTGCATAAAGCCTTTATTACAAAGATGAATGCACGTTTGAGAGTTCAGTGGTGAAAAACCTTAGACACTGGTCTACAGAGACGTGGAAAAAAGTGATATGGTCAGATGAGTCATCCTTCAGCATATTCTGGATGTCTGTACCAATGGAACAGTACAGGCCTGAATGCTTGACCTGCACAGTGAGGAGATCCGGTGGTTCTGTTATACTTTGGGGGCATTTTGCTGGTATGGTTCAGGTCCATTTAGAGGGAAGGGTCACTGCAAATCAATACAAACTTCTTCTGTTGGATCACCTTTATTCTATGATGAAACATATCCATAGTGCACGAGCGGTCACTGAATGGTTTGATGAGTATGAAAATGATGTGAATCACAATTTGTGGCCTTCACACTCACCAGACCTCAACCCAGTTGAACACCTATGGAAGGTTTGGAGTCAACATGTTACTGTGCTCTCCACCATCACCATCAAAACACCAAAATGAGGGAGTGTTTTCTGGAAGAATGATGTTACATCCCTCCAGGAGAGTTCCAGAGAATCAATGCATGAAAGGTGCATTGAGGCTGCTCTGACACAACACCTTACTAAGACACTCAATGTTTTTTTTTTTCTAAAATGTGCCACCTGTCTGTATATTCTAATACGCCAATTTAACTGACACAATGTAGAATCACTATCTGACATGACATGAAAGTTACGTTCCTGTAGAAAAAGCTGTTTGACTAAATCCCCATATTCTAATTTTGTCTAATATCCTTTCATGTCAAGCTTGCTTCCTGTCATCACTCATGTTCTTCATTAAGCTGTTAGCTTCCCCATTTTAATAAACTAAGTAAATAATATTCAGGCTGGATTTCTGTCTGAACTCAAAAGATGATCAAGGGAGATGCATCTAAAGTTTCAGTTCCAAAGACGTGCACATAAAGACAAATCTCCCCTCATCTTATGAATTATATACATTTCATTTTCATATGCTAACATTATTTGTGCACTATACATTTTCTAGGTGCTTTCACCTAGGTGCTGTGTAAAAGTGGAAGGAAGAGGTCTGAGAGAGGAGATGAGGGTGGATCACTGGAGATAAAATAGATCAATGTCTCCATCTAGTGGTTTGATGTTGTAGAAGCGGGTTTTGTCAGTGCAAGGATTGAAGAACGAAGAAAAAAAATCTTGTCTTCTTAAGTATGTCTTGGCTTCTTAAGTATGGCAGTTGAAGCGGGGACACTAAAACATGCACATCAAAAGCTGTGTGTATTTTATGTATTCAGCAACTATTTGGAGACACGTTTATTTTATTTTTATTTGTTTTGACCACTTGTGGTGCTATGGAGTTATGTTTTCATGAGTGTGGTCCAGTTTTGTGTTCTGGTAAACACTACATGCAAACAATACAATCGCAGGATGAGAATTCAAGCCATTTCTCTCTGACTTCTTTCACTTCCTGCCACTCCACCTCAACACCAGCCATGTTGTTGCCCTGAACAGTGCAGCACTTTTAGCTGCCCAACAAGCTCTACACATCAAACACTTTGAATACTACTCGCAGTCTGTCTGCAGGCTGAAGGCCAAGAGAACCAGGTCCCTGCTCTGAATCCCTGATGAGGGCAGTGTAGTGCAGTAAAACGTGTTCTTTTCAATCACAACTTCTGCTCGGCTCCCCTTTCTCTTGCTTCCACATATAATATGGGTCTATTATTCAGAATAATCATGCCTCTGCCTGGATCAATTATGGTTCATTTTCGGCTGACAGAGGCCAGTAATCACAGTCTGATGGGTCCAGTGGTCTGACAAGTAATAGACAAGACAAGACAAGTAATCCACATGCTTTTGATTTCTGCTCTAATCCATATTTACTATTTGCATAAAATGTACTTGCAGCCGCAGGTTTTAGGCGTAAAATGTGTGTTAATGCGACTGGAGGAAAAAAATCTGAAAAATGTATTAAATCTTAAATGTGGTTGTTTAAATGTCAGAAAAAAGCATCTCGGCAAAAGTTTGGAAACACCTGTTAAATTTACGTTTTTCTTCTTTCTATTATGGCTATTTTAAAATATAACCACTATAATTAAAACACCGAGTGAATTATTTACATTTTAAAAAGTTTTGGGCCCAAATGAGGAAAAATTAAATGATCCAAACTTCCATTTGGTCCACGTCTGCACAGTCTTGCATGGCTGGGGAGAATACTGTTACAACCATTCCCCGTTATAAAATCTAATTAATTGGTGTCATTTTTGGCAAAAGTAAATTCAAAAAAGTGTGGTGAGCTGCAATGTTTTGAATTCACAAACTACTCTTCTTACAATATGAGATACATGTAAAAGCATGAGCTGGTTTTGAAGAACAATGTTTTCCTCCAATGTTTCATCCTGGCTAAAAATAGAGTTCATTGTGAATTCCCCATTTAGAGAATTAAACATTTACCGCTGGCATGTTGCTTCAGTCATGAATAAGTGAGGAAACATGAAAAAAGGACAAGATTGCCCCAATGAGCTGGCAGATAACCTGGCTAAATAAAGCATAACACACTCTCTCTGCCTCTGAGCGAGGGGTGAAATCTACAGTACATCTGAAATGTATACCACTACTTGTCTGTTTCACTGACCTAGAAATATCCTCCTGACTCAGTGAACTCGGATCCAAAGTGAAGCTTACTCCATATCTGTCGGAAAGCACTTGTGTTTGGTGCTCATTCTGGGGAATGTGGGGCAGGTGCACCCGCTCAGCTGCAATTACTCACGTTTTTAGAAGAGAACTTTTCCATATTAACAGTGCAGATGCTCGCACACAGGCCCAGTGGATGTGACAGCTGCCTTCTATGCTTAGAAAAAGGTGGCAGGAGAGATTTTGGACTACTGTTGCTGCTACAAAAAGATGTTCATGGCAGTAGTTCAATTTAGCTTCACATTGTCATTTTTAGGTGATGACATGTGAACTGCTGCCTCTGTGCTGTGGTCAGAACTCCCTCCTCTATGCACAATGCGTAAAAAATGACGGTGAGACTGAAGTGGTGTTTTTCATCTAACACATGCATTTATCTGGTTGAAATTATTCATCCTGACAAGGGGCGACCTAAATTGCATTTGTGGCTACAAACTCAGTGACGCGTTAATGTTAGAAGTTGCCTGTTAATGAGTTTTTGGTCACTTCTGCATGTCTAAAGACATAACTGCTTCACCAAATAGAATTTGGATTTACTTCCTTGGAACCACATCACAAGCATGAATTAAATATCATTGCTCTATAAGTTAGCCATAAATTTCCCAAGGCAGCCCTGCTTGGTAAACTCTGCTGGCTCACAGCAGGAACTTTTATGATTTGATTCATGGTGGATTAGAAGACTCTAAATAATGCTACATATGAATGTTTGAGAAGGTGTTCACTCTGCAAGCTGTTTAATTGCTTCAATCCAGTATGACAAATTGTGAAAGGCTTCAAATTGTGTGACGTGAATGTTTGGTGTTGATACAAAGCTCTTAACAGCTGGTTGCTTTGCTACTGCCGGTCACGACATGTTTTAACAAGTTAGGTGGCAAGTGCTAATTATTCACATTTGCTTGGAATGAAACAGTAAAAAATGATGCTTTTCACTTACCACTGGTGCGATGGATGCAGATATTCTGGGAACACAACTGTTAAGACACTATTTTATGTATTCTTTGACGCATAAAGTTGGGGAAAAAAAACTGTGAAGCTTTGCAAATCACTGTCATAGTCATTGAATGCAATTTCATCAGAATAGAAATCTGGACAAACTGAAAGGGCAAGTGACTGTAAGCGGTTCTATTGAAACTCTCGAGCCAAAAACTTCATCACATTTCCACAGTCGCCCTGCTCTGTCCTCCTGGTGACTTGTTGAAGATATTTATAGATTGAATGTACAATGAGTTGTGTTTCTGTGTCAGCCCTGTGATGGACTGACCTTTCGAGAATGTTTCCTGCCTTTGTGCCCAGTGCATTCTGGGATAGACTCCAGTGACTCTGAGAGGGATCACAGGCAGGGAACATGCTCCCTGGGACACGTTTTTCCATCTTTTTACAGAATGTGGTGAAGCTTTAGATAGACATATGAATAGTTCATTATGTTACAGATGCTGCATGACTGTGCATACTGCAGGGCTTCTATATATACCATCGAATTAGCATAGCTTTCCACTAGAATTTGTAGCAGTGACATTCAAAACAATAGTGTTCCAATGGGGAGATGTACTTTGGGACTTTAACACAATGTGAAAAGATTGATATGTGGCCTTATGCTTTGTTGAAGTCCACATCGCATATCACACACCCCTATGGGCAGCAGTGTTGGCAACTGTCATTTTCAGTGGGAGGTGTGCCAGTTTGGACCTGAGCCAACACAACACGTCAGACAGGCAGAGCATGGCACGGCACAGCACAGTTACAGAGTTCCCTCTGTCCAAACGCAAGGTGACCATGTTGTTATGCACATACAGCCACGATACATCTGGTGGGCCACATATAGAACATGGACTCACTCACTCATGGGAAATAATCTCTCTATCCAGTAGCATTATTAATTGGCTTTGAGTCATCCTGTTAGAGAGCTGGTGAAACTGCAGCTAACCTGGGCTTCACGGGCAATTTTCATTCTTTATCATTTGAAGCATTCCACAAGAAGAAGAAACAAATAGTGGAGCTCATTCTTTGGGTATGCAGATTAGATTGCAGATTATCATGTTTTATGAAGATTGGCAGCAGTACAGTTAATTTTGAGTATCTGTCCAGCATTTTTAAACAGTTGTAACACTGTGAATGAATATTTTCATTTACTTAAAAATTAAGACAAAGACTTCCTCAGATGCAGAGTGAATCCTGCTTCCTGACAAAACCTTTCCTATACCTGCATCAGTGCACTTTATACTTCAGATTCCTCAGAAAACAAAGGGAGAGACAACTGGGAACAAGCAGAGGCTTTATGCTATGTTTCTATAGTCCATAAATGCCAAAGCTGGTAAGACTCACTGTAACAGAACGCAAGGACAAATGGTGCTGCAGCAAAAACTGCATATTGACTGCTAAAGCCTGAGATGAAATCCTACTGATCTCACTGATCTGAATCATTTCCATTAAGAGCTTGGTCATATCAGCATTTGTAACAGTGAAATTTTGGACTGAAATGAATGAATTTCAGTGGTTTTGATTGTTGAGGAAAGTCAGTTTGCCCAGTGCTTTTCCTCTCATACCCATCATGATACTATCACCTGTTACCAATCAACCTGTTTACCTGTCAAATGTTCCAAGCAGGTGCTTTCGGAGCATTCTACAACTTTTCCAGTCTTTTGTTGCTCTTGTCATAACTTGTTTTAAACCTGCTGCTGGCAACAAATTCAGAATGAGCAGATATTTACAAAAATCATTGAAGTTGAGGTAAACATTAAATATATTGTCTTTCTATACTCAATGCTTTACCTCATCAATTTTGTATAATGATTGTTATAGTTTTGCACATGCATGGTAACTAATCACCACATTGAAATGGTTTCCTAGTTTAAAAACATAAAAAGAAGCTGTGTAAGCATAATTAAATGATATTAATACCTAACTTATTCATACAAAAAATGTGTCATACAAGAGTGTGAAGGTTATGTACTGTCTCCATCATCCATTTCTGATTTCTGCTCCATTTCTCCCTGATGCTCATCCAGTCATGAATATTTCTCCCGCTTTCTCTGTGTCCTGAGGCAAGGTGACGTAGAAAGCACTGAATAATCTTTAATGTGTATCCAGACACCGCTTGTCAGCTTTGAATTATACTTGCCCAGCCATCTTCTCCATGCCCATCAGCCAGCGTTAGAGAACTCTTATCCTAAATTGATTCTGCGCTCCAAAAGGTCCTGCGAGGAAGGACGAAGACAACAAAGCGAGGACTTACAGCAGACTCGAGAACTGCTTAGGGCATGTGAAAAGAGGCAAGAGAGGGGTGATGGAGAAAGTGGGTGAGATGTGACAGTGATGTCTGGCTACAGGACAGAGGTTCATATCAGATTTTACAACGTGACTTTGCACCTTAGTGTCAGGGCAGCGCTTGTGCAGATGTGTGCCGGTCTCCTGATCCTGCTGCTGGAAAAGAAAGTGATGACTCTGCTTTGATTTGAGACCTGTGACTAAAAGGTCAATCCTAACATCACCTAATGTGACGTGACAGGGCCCTTGGGCAACACACTGACCTGCTACCTGCTCACACAACAAACTAACAGTGTCAGATAAATAGCTAAAAGTATAAATTCAAAAGTTTGCTCGTAACTTGTGTAAGAATTTCACATCTGTCAAGGCCTATGTTGATCTAATTTTATAGTCCCAGTGTTTGTCTCCCTGTCTAGGTAGTGATGTACAGTATGCTGGCTGCCCTTGAAACAGCAGTGAAAAGGGGACTGTCTCAAACATACACAGACGGAGCTAAAATTTTGGCTTTTGCAACACTGCCGTGTCTAGGTTTTAGAAATTATGCTATTTTGGCAGTCATACGTTTGTTCCACAATTTAAGCTGTCATTCAAACTGGTTTACAATATCCCTGCTTTAGCTAATGTGCTTCTATGGATTTCTGTTTATCAATAAACCTCTTTTGAAAAGCCGTTTAAAGGGATTTCTGTCTGGGGTTTGCAATGAGATGATGCTGGTGCGAAACAGCCACACAGAGATTTATGCATCTATGCAACTCTTTAAAGTGAAAGTGTAACATGCAGTAGGTTGAGCTACGCACTGTTCACTGAGGCGTGCGGAATGGGTACAGCGGGGCAGATGTGAATGTGTCTAAAGAAGCCACAGCTGAGCTCAGTGGCAGTGGAGGCACACACAAACGAGCACAGACATGCAGATGTGGTGTGAGAGCTGTGCTTTAAGAGCCTATAGACCTTTGAGCACCTCGTCTGGAACAGGCAGGGTTAAGATGAACCATGTCTGCAGGTCAGAACTGCTGTATATTGACCTTGTGATTCTCTCGCACATCATCGCCTCTAACACTTGAAACCTCATACATGCAGACTATCAAGGCTGCCTTTTGCCTACTAAAAAGAGACATTTGATAAGGCATACTGTGGCTCGTTTTTCAAATATTTCACATTTGTCTTCTGTTAAGAATAATTAGAGTGAGCCTGTGTAACTTTGATTGAAGAAATAGAATTTCATCTCCTCATTAGTGTGAAAAGTTAAATATGTACCTTCGCTGGTCGATGTTAGCCAACATTAGCTTACCTAATTTCTAAGTAACTGAGTGTTACAGTTTGCGGAATTTTGAAGTCCTCTCTACTGCTTACTGAGAGTTAGTTTTAGTTTCTGTGCCATGCCAAACATGTGGCCACACTAAACACACTAAAAGCACTAAAGCGTGAACCTTCCAGAAATACAAGTAAAAAAGCAAAGGAATCTTCATTCTTCTTTTTAGTAAAATGTCCTGTCTCAAATGTTTTACATTCCAAAGCATTCACACGTTCATTACTCTTGCAAATGCTGCATTTATGGCTGTAATGCTAATGTTCACGTTGCATGAGGTTTCTTTACAGCTGTAAATGTTTCTTAGTGAAAGAATGACAGCTGCAGTGCCAACTACTATTTCAATAGTTGCATGCTGGGAAAACAAAATAGCTCTCACTCAATACTATCCATAGAGATAGTTTCTATCTGGGAGTTAAAAATTAGACAAATTTGACTCAAGATAAATAAAGACTTGCATACAAAAAATCCATACAGTGTTAGCTGGTGAGCTGCATGGATTACAGGCCGATATACATCATGTACATTTCCACTGTGTAACCATGATTACATAATGCATGCCAGATAATGGACAGTCTCTTGCTCAAGCAATGAGTTTAGGTATGTAGGTCACATGTACAATAAGGAGATAAAATGCACATGCATGCAAACTCATTAACATAGGCATTTAGCAGGAATTAACATTTATCAGAGACTATTGCTGGAGCCCAGATTTGTTACATAAGTCAATGATGACATGGAAGTTGTCAGTGTGCCACTGATACCTCTTTATCTATCCAGGGTAACTGCACGTGGACTATATGCACATGAGTGGGATAATTACATAACAAAAGAATGTACATTTGAGTTGTATGCCAGTGACCAAATTGTGTCTTTTGTGCACTCTGTTAAAAAACCTAAAGTACAAATCTCAAACTGGTTTTTCATGCCACGAACCCAGCCAAAAGAAAACGCCACTGTTTTCGATTGGTTACTGCTAACTGTGAACAACACATCAGGATACAGACTGGTACAGATGTAGCACAGCACACATCAGATCTTAAAGCTCGCTATTCTCCTCACAGTCTGTCTGAGACATGACAGCTCCGCGGGGTAAAGAAGCAATTAACAAGGAACATGATTAGTCTGATTGAAGCGAGAGAGAGGCAGACAGGAAGAGCACGTCAGAGTGGGAGAGATAGCAGGAAGGGAAACTTCTGACAATGACTTTGTGACACACACACACACACACACACACACACACACACACACACACACACACACACACACACACACACACACACACACACACACACACACACACACACACACACACACACACAGATTTCCCCTCGAGCCGTCAGGCCTGGACCATAGCTGCCTTTAGAGATAAAACCACACTGCTATCTCTTGGAGATTTCACTTATTATAACTTCCATGAAAGCTGTCACATGTGTTTTTTGAAGTCGCCATAAAGCGAGCGTTGCTTTTGCTTGCATGTTTAAATATATCTTTGTAGTTCGTTCTTACCTTCTGTAACAATCAGATTGCTGCTTTTCCAAAACGTTTAGCCATACTTTCCAATTACCATACACGTGTGGGTTTCAGATGTGCTGCATGTGGACAAAAATACACAGGAGAACTGTGCAAAATATGGAATGATTTGCCTACCTCCTGCATTTCCCAGCCTTGCACATTACGCTGCTTAGCTGACAGTATCTGACTTGGTGACAGCCCATTTATTTTGGTGGTGCACAGGTATTTTTCTGATAGCGAACGTACACTAGACATTTTCAGCTGAACACCTGGGCAAGGGAACATTTCTCCTAATAGACTGTATCAGCAAGAAAGTTTTTGTGCTGACTGTGTACTAGGGGGGGGCACACGTGCAAATGATAGTCCAGCCACATTTACACACTGATATTGTTGTTAAGGGATGTGCTGCAACTGCTGAAACTGGAAATATCAAAGTTACAACTGAGTTAGCTGCATTGTGGCAACTGTGCTGTGGTAAATAGAGTTATGAAATATGACATCTTTAGTATTTATTCAGTTGTATCCTAAAAATGCAGTATTCTCGGCATCATTGTTGATAATCCAGTCGCTTGACCTTTTTGCCACCTTGACAATCAGAGCAACCTTTGAGCAAGCAACTGTGTTATGTATCAATCAATTGTTGTTGTGCAGCTTAACTTAGTTAACCACCAACGTGCTTAGCCAGATCTATCAAAGTTCTTGTTATCTTTTCCAGTTGAGAAAAATGTGACAAAGATGCATTTACCGGGTGTTCCTTTATAGCCAGTCATCAACCACTGGTAAATAGCAAATACATCACATCAAATGGACCAAAGAAAAAAACAGGTGCAAAATCACATAGAGAAATAAAAATTATGTGGATGGATTTATTATTAACCCGGTGCAGTAAGTGAAAAACTTCAGTCAGAGAGCCTGAGTTTTCCCTCTTGGTGACGCTACGGTGGATCCTTTGGAAATGGCCTCATTTGTGACATACATACTGTAAAGTGCAGGTTAAACCTACTTGAGTCCTGTCAGGTTCTCTGAGCACCACACCTCTGTCGGCCATGTCCTTGTAGAAGGCAGCCCATGAAATGAGGCCCCATCTGGTCTTTTTCCCTCTCCTCACTTGAGGACATCCGCATCGTCCATCACTCCAGCCCTCCTCTGTCATTTGATCCTTGGTATCCAAATGAAAAAGACAAGGCATTACACAACTCCACCTAAAAATAATATCCACCTCCTCTCGCACAATTTCAAAGTAACAGTCACATTTCTCTTTGTGTAATTACACGATATATATGTTGTTAACACTGATGAACAGAATCATCATTATTGCATAAAGTGATACTGTGTGAGTTGTCATTGAACATCATTTCGTTAGCTCTTCATCTTACTCTTTCTTTTGTATAGCTGAACAGTGCTATTCAAAGTGCTCAGCTTGGATGCCATAATCTCCCTTGGGCAGCACATGTAACATACTTTGAACTATGCACTGTTCACTGAGGCGTGCGAAATGGGTGGGGCAGATGTGAATATGTCTCAAGAGGCCCCAGCTGAATTCAATGGTGAAAGAGGCACACAAGCATGAGCACGAAGAGGCGAGTAAAAGCACAGACATGTAGTTGTGATGTAAGTGTCGTGCTTGACTTACAGACTTGTTTGGAACAGGCAGGGTTAAGATTAACTGTGTCTGCAGCTCCCAACTATACTGACATCGTCACTAAGCTTATAATGCAAACACAGCCAAGTGGAACAAGTAACATCTCTCCTATCATACTCAGTAACCAGCCTGTAGAACATGTAGACCATTTTAACTACTTGGGGACAATCACTGATCAGAGCCTAACTTTTAATGAGAACACAGAGAGCATTTTTAGGAGCCAATCAGGGATTGGTTTTAATCAGGAAGTTGAGGAGCTTTGGCATTAGCCAACACATAGCTGAAATGGCATACAGTACAGGAGCCAGGCTGAAAGCATTTTATCATTTAACATTATCATTTAACTGCTTGGTATGGCAATTTGAGTGCAAAGAGGAAAAACAAACTCTCCAAAATTGCTAACATTGCAGGGGAGGTCATCGGCAAGCCACAAAAACAGCTTTGCATTATGTGTTGGAAAAGGAGGTTGTGCTCCAACGAGGTGAATCTCAGTGGAATGCTAGACCCAAAATCCAGTGGACCATGCACCAGCATATCTTAACAAAATATTGGAATATGAACGAGTTTCGCCGCAGATTATGCGTTATATAGAGGCTGCGCATGGATGCCCCGAGTACTCGCATTATACGGATACGCGCCGCTCTTCTGGGGCTAATTTCTTCAAAACAACTCCAAATGCCACCAAAGTTGTCTTGGTGAGTAGATGGTCGTATTTAATGCCAGGTTGTAAAAAACGAAAGTTATCCTTTAAGCCTGGAAGGTAAACACACTGATTGTAATAAAGCTTGCAACGTAACACTAACTGTCTTACTGTCTCTTCACCCAACCTCAGTAATGTTCTGGTTAATTCAGTGAACATTTTGTGCCATTATGCTCACTGGAACACACACTTCAGTGTAATGTTCATACAGAACAGGTGTCTTCCAAAGAGTCATGTTACATTGCAGGCGCTGATCCCCTGGGCAGCAGAACCCCAGATCTTTGTTCATGGTAGTTATTTAATAACAGGGTACATTTATTTAAAAAATGTAAAAGTAAAATCCAAAGATATGCGGCCTGTAACATTTTGGGGATGGCGTGTCCAAACGGGGGCGGGACACTGACGCTGCTCTAGCTACAAGCGTGTCAGGATTGGACAGTCTTATTTTAATCTCCTCAGCATATAAACAGACGTCACTGGAAGGAAATGTTGGTTTATTTCACTACTGGTGCGAAGGTCCCTTGTGTCTGTGTTATCATCATCATCACCTCCACACCCCTGCGGCTGCTACACCATCTCCCCTGCCTCTGACACCACCTCATGGACTCAGCAGCTACCAGTCCACAGACACGCACGTAAGCCAGTAAATTTCCTCTCTGCTAACTGGGTGGATTCAGAAATGACAGTTGACTTCCCTGACCAAATGTGACTCCGAATTTATCACCGCTTTTATCAGCTGCTTCCAATGACGCTCACTATCTTGATTTGGTTATTTTATCAGCTGCAGACTTGACCTGTCGGACTTCATTCATTCATTCACTGCATCATCCTTACATGTGTTAGTTCATGTTCTATTGTTGAGCCATCCTGTGTTAGTCGTGACAGGAATAAATGTTTCATAATATATAACAATAATTTGATTCCCTTTTCTTCTTTCTGGCTGGGTTCAAGTTAATTCTTTCACAAGAAAAAATCAGAGCGTTTTCTTGACTAATCTGAGAGGAAGGTTTTGTTACGCTGAGTGTGAAATTAGGCTGATGGATGAGTAATTAAAGGGGTTTTGCGTAATAAATCTGATTAACATTGTATTTCCCCAAAATAAGCCTAATTTTCGCTACAATGCAGTTTCTATCTGGGAGTTAAAAATGACTCATGGGCCTAGAAAAATCTTTCTAGGCTCTCGAAGATATATTTAACCCCAAATACTGATTCTATCCTCATAACATATGAGCATCAACAAAAAGCACAGAATACTGACCCAAGATCTGCAATTAATGTAACCATGTTATTCCTGTTTTATTTGTGTTTCCATACAATCTGTAAGCATTTACAAATGATCTATTTTTTATTTACCTTTCTTTATCATGATCTTCTCATGAATAGCTGTTTGTGAACTAGGTTGGATCTGAAATTGTTGTAATCACAAGAGAAATGTGTTTACATTTCTGTATAATCATTTACTTTACAAATCTTCTGTATTAGCTTCTTCATCCTTCCCAGACCAGATTTCAGCAAATTACAGTATTTCATGATATGATTCAGTGTGGTTCGTGTGAGGAAAATTGAGGGAAAGACACAGACACATGCCAAAGGCGAGACTGTAGTCATTTAACCTAATCAGACACCTAACTCACAGCAAGGGTTGCTATGACAGCGCATTTTCATCAGATATCTTCTCAATGCAAAAACTTCTCCAATGCTGCCATTATTACTGTTCTGTCAAGGCCAATTAAATAGAGATAAGTTGAGCCTTAAAACAAGGTGCTTAAATTTTACACATTTTCAGTAATGTCTAGCAATGTACTGCCTTTCCAAAATGTGTAACATCACAGTGTAACACGGCTGATTTTTCACTTCCACCTCTTGCGAAGCTGAAAATCCTCTCGAGGCATTTCTAAAAACACTGTGGCTCCTGCCTGATGGCGACCTCTGTAAATGATCTCCTGAGCACATCAATGTAAATGGAACTCTTGTAAAGTCTGTGGTAAAAAGGCTTTCTTTGAACTACTAACCAGAATCGATCACCGTGGCTTGACTCATGTCACACTGAACCATAAAATAGATTCCTACAGGGATATGTTGACCATTACATTGAGAACTGCTGACTGTGCCCACTTTTTCCATTACATAAGAGGGCTAAGTCCCCAATTTTCCAAGATCCTAACAAAGCCTCTGAATTAAACATTATTAAAATTGTTTTTATTACTATTAATTAAAGGTATGAATTTCAATGACTTCTTATTCCGCTAAACTGGGGACAGTCTACTCTCAGAGCCTGTGTGCACATCTTTAATTATTTAGTGGTTTTAAGAATAACTTGGTACACACTGCTGAAATTGATTTTTCATCCATCTCTGTGGTCACTAGCTCCTACACAGATCCATTTAGTGCTCTTACCCACACGACCCTTCTCCACTGTATTTCTGCTCATCAAAAGTTGTCATCTGTGTGAGCATTTTCTTTGTGGATTGGTTCTGCACTTCAGTTAATCAGGGGACAAAGACTGTCACATGAGTGGCATACATGTAGAATAAATGCTTTGTGCTTTGATTCTTGTTACAGATTTCCAAGGACAATTTGAGGAGAAGCTTATATTTTGCCTCTTATTGGCTAGATGATTGCTTGTAACACTTGGAATAGATTTTTTATTATTATTATTTTCCCATTCACTTCAATGGACACTAAAGGTGTACAGGCTAGATGTGTGAGATATACAAAATCCATCATCCATTAAATAAATCAATGTCATAACCATTTTAAGTCGTAAGAAACATGCTTAAGTAAAAATACTGATTTTCCAGTTCATGGAAAGGGCTGCTATGACAAACAGTGATTAAATCAACCGATGTGTCAGAGTAATCTTTTTAAATATAAGGTCCAGTATTTTTCTGATCAGGCATCTGACAAATAGGGTCTATTATGACTATTATTAAGATCATAATACAATAGTTAAGTGGAAATTTGCTGATGATGAATAAGATATTTAAATATTAATGAGACATGTTTTTATTTTGAGTAAACACATTTTAACATTAAGTAATAGTAAAATAATAGATAACAGCAATAAAAAAGTATCTTTAATCTATAAATTAGTAGTTTAATCAACTAATGGAAAAAAGACTTATTAATTAATCAATAAAAAAATCATTTGCTATAATAATTGTACAATCCAATAGTCTACAATCACATTTTTAATCGCATATTTTGACATCTTTAATACATAAAAGTATTATACATTTTGATTTTCATGTGTGCAGTGAATCTTTGGGTGTAATAAAAATGGTACAATAATTATTATAGCTGTATTACATGTTGGTTTGCTTACTTTTAACTCTCCTAGATACAGGAGCTGGATACCAACAACGACAAAGCGAGACAACACAAGCAAATATGTGAAGGTTATTAAATTCAGATTTGAAGAAAAAGCTCATTTTCATCTTCTCTTCATGGTTCTGGCCAACCACACAAGGTTTTTAAGGTTTTAGGCAAGTTCCATTTAACCATATCATCCAATTATTTGGAAGCGAAAATGAAAAGGGTCTTTGTCATCTAGGTCATGGAATATATCATTACTCATCTAAAAAGGTTTTGTAAGTTCTGATGAAGAAAGTACAATGAAGCCCCACAGATGAGAGGAGAAATTAAATTTCTTACTACGCAGCAAATCCAGTTGCTTGAGGCTTTCTGGATTTTATGGGTGAGGATGGAAGAAGGGCATTATTAATGGGAATTATAAGTGAAAATTAGCCATGCCCATCCCTCTCAGTGTAGCGGAGTTAATGATTCCACTCGCCATCACTAGCAATGTCTTATTAATGTATATTTGCGCTGAATTTGATTTATCATCATCTGTCTGTTTCTTATAGTTAATTCCTTTATTTTACTGTTTATTTTGGTTATTTTACTGATAACAATGAATATTACCACAGACGTGTGTGTGTCACATGAGCACCCTTTGCTGTGCTACTTTCATTAACAGCCTGTGTATGCTGTCTCTGTGCGTTGTCAGGAAGCTTTGAGCCAAAGAGTGAAAGTGTTTGCTTCAGTACTCAACGCAAGAGAGAGTACACAACCGCTACAATGGTGGCGTGACTCGCTATTTTAACTGGAAACTTCTTACTTGTTACTTTCTATGGACTGAATTTTATGTTTGGTGGACAGAATCAGCGAGCCTCTGTTCACGCTGACGTCTGGCGTGAGAAAGCCGGGACATGCCAAGGGTAAACGGAGCCCACCTGTGACCAGGAAGCTCTCCTCTGCTGCTTGGACCCCAGAGTGTAGTGAAGCCTTCAGGAAGCTGAAACAGGCGTTGCTGAATAATGCTCATCCCAACTTTAGTGTGCCGTTCCCGCTGTCAGTCGATGCCCCCTTCAATGGCCTCGGGGCCGTGTTGTCTCAGCTGGTCGACGGCGATGGTGTTGCACGACCCAATGCGTTTGCCAGCAAATCGCTCAACTATGCTCAGACACGCTATCCAGCTCACAGGCAGCAATGTCCAGTATGTCTGAGGTACACGCTGAAGCTTTCTCCGACAGCGTGATTGACGTTTAGGTGCTGACTCCAGTTCGGTAACCGGCCAACCAATACTGTGAAAGTATTAAATGGAAAGTAGAAAAATAACCACTGCACCACTGGCAGAAATCCTTGTGTGTGATCTACACCACTGGTATGGTGTCACAGGAGAGTGTATGTGTGTGTGTGTGTGTGCAAGTGACAAGAGGAGGGAATACTGACAAGTCTCATGATGGTAATCTATCATATAGTCAACCAGCCCTGTGCTGTAGCATAATGCCACCTTGGTATTCCACACCACATTCACACACACACACACACACACTTCCTGTAGAGTCAGCACTCAGCAGACTATGAATACTCAGGGACGAACACATCACATAAAAATCCCAAACAGTCAGTGATGTCACCAGAGTACTTTTGGCCATCTGCAAAGCCTGTTGGTGAGAGCGTGCACGTGTGTGTGTGTGTGTGTGTGTTTGTGTCCAGGGCTGACTAATCTTGGCCGTCGTCACAAATGCCACGCTGGAATCATCCATCACACTCTTCTTTGTCCTCCCCCAGACACACACCACACACGTAAACACACACACACTATTGACTCCCAACTCCAATTCATCATCCTGAATCACTTGCCAAGTGTCCCCTTTGCCCCTCTGTGCCACTATTGGTTTATACTTCAGCGAGCTTTTATATGCACGCACGCATGCAAATGATAAGATGCATGTTTTATACATACATGGAGAAAAGTGATCTGGGATGAAGGGGGTTCATCTCCATTTACTGACACAAATGCAACACTTTTGCTTGTTGAAAAATTTATGCGCAGGTGCAAATAGGGAATAATCTGCCAAATCTATTCAAATTAACCTGCAGAGTACACAGTGCATGAGATACTTGGGCTTATACTACTGAAAAACTCTGCACGATTGCATGTTGCCTACATCTTTATACAAGTGTCAATGTTCTGTCCACATCCTCCTGAAATGCACTGAGTTCACATTTCTTTCTTGCATGATGTTAACATTGTATGAATATGCAGTAGAGATGTGCAAGCGAACAAAAACTGCTCTTTACCTATGATTGGCAATAATTGCATTTATTAACTGGGCAGGGAACTGACCTCGGGACGTAGTTGCTGTGAGGTGACAGTAGCCGTTTAAAACAGAGATCCTGCGGTGAGTTAGATGCTAACTACTGCTAGGTGCTTATAAATCCCCCGTTGGTGGGTCACACACATACACGTCACACCCCTGTCCCATCCTGCCGGCTCCCCCATTTTACACAGACATTGATTTGATGACCGCCGCTGTCGGCTTAACAGTGGAACAACAATTCCGTATTTGCAGTTTAACACAGAACAGTGATACAGAATAATGGCACAACTTTCCCTGCCTCCAACAAGCTGGATAAAAGGCTAGTGCCAGCTGCTGAGTCATAATCATGGCTCTCAAAAGAATAGCCTCATAAATATACTGTAATCCTATCTAATTTAGTCCGAGTCTGTCAAGAGTTCCTCAGTTCTCATTCCTAAACATGCTAAAATTTCATCAGAGGCCCAGAGAAGCATTTACAGAATGTGTATAACTGTTGCTGGTCTTCGCTTTTCCATATATACTTTGAGATTACGTACAGATTTTGGTCACTAGATAATCTAAGAGAGCAAAGCAGCAGTGGGCTCACATTTGCGGGTAGAGCATAATGGCTTTTCTAAAAAGCTTTAAATCTAATAGAATATAACTAAAAGGCCAAGGAGATAAAGCAATTACTGTCTGGCAAGCCTCCTAAGACCTCAAAATTCCATGAAGTCACATTTGTCCTTTGGCGACTAGAGCGTGTGTCCTCTGCTGGGATTTGCAGCCCATCACGCCGTTATGTAACTATCTTTGGGGACGGTTCCTTCCAGCACAGTTTACAAACACACTTGCATGACTGAGAGGAAGGAACCGGGGAAGAAGAACTCGCCGTTCTATACCGTGTCCTCTCTTGAAGACAGATGAGGAACACGTCTCTCTTTCACTCCTGCAGTCGTCTCGATTGCCAGGGTATGATGGCGCCATTACAATCTTCAGTGCCTTCCGCCAGAGGAGGTCAGGTTGCTGATAGTTTCTGGAATAGCCAGCCAAAGGCAAAGTCATGAAAAACTTTATGTACAGAAGTAAAACTGGAGGGAAACAGTTGGTGGGTGCTGACAAAGGAAAAGACTTTCTGACACTGTAAAAACTCCACTTCACTTATGGACAGGCGAGCTCACATTGAAGTGGTGACGTTTCTTACTTGAGGGTCACAATATAGTGCAACAAACAACTGATGCAAAAATAATCATATCTTCACATTTAAGATGAAGCAAACATTATCCAAAATGCTGCGTGTTTTAGGACTTTCGTAACCCTGCCAAGCCAAGAAGGAATAAAACTTTGAAAAAACTTCAAAAGTATTTTGATTAACTGTTTGATCTAGGATGCCGTCCAACGCAACGTCCGACACTAAGAAGATTAGATCATTACGCTGTTAAATGTTCAGGGCTTTCAGGAGCTTGGATCACTCATTGTGTTTCATAACAAAACGAAAACTGGGCTCAAATTTCTTTTTGCATTTTCAGAATGGTTCAAACGCAAACTGATTTCACCTGAACTGTATATAGCTCATGGGTAACTATCTGGTAACAATGGCTCTAGCAAAACTTCAAAGTAATTAATACTTGCATAAATTGACATATATGAAATGCATAAATCACATGAAGTTGTTAAAGGTCAGAGTGTGATTACTCATTAGTCGTGAGGATGTTATTTTTTTCTAATATATTGTGTAATGACTCAGACGAGGAGTCATACATCCAGTATTTAATCATACTTTACCGAAGAGGAATCAAGTTATCATTGAATACTGGCTACAAGACTTTAATCGTCTGTGGCACATGTATATCTTGCCTAATGAGGCAGTCATTAGTGATGATGGGTTGCCAATTTTGTGGTTTTGGGGATAAAAGTCCTCGTTCACAATAGAGGAGACTAATTTCTTCCCTTTATAAAGTAAAAATGATGACTGTAATTTGTTTGCAGCACACATGTGGCTCCAAGGGGCGCCAATGAATACGTGGATTTCACACATTGCTAGCTGAATACGAGTAACACACACACGCACATGCACACACACACACACCGAATATCACACCCATGGTGATGGGGTTTTGAGTACCAGTGCAGTTACCTCACCATTCTCTGTTTATATGGTTTATTTTATATTTTTGCACTATTTATCTTATTGTTCAGTCTTTCGATCCAAGTACATAGAGTACAAAGTCGACTTGGACTGTAATTCAAATGTGTTCATAAAATTGTTCTAAACATGCAGACAAACCATGAGAAACAAAACCAAATGTTCCAAATTCACCTCACAGGTATTTTTTTTTTTTTTTTTGGGGGGGGGGGGGTTGAACTCTTGAAACTGTCCGTCCTTGTATGTGCACACATACTCGCCTAATAAAGCCAATTCTGCTTCTGATAACTGGTAACTAGCTGACATGAAAAACAAAATAGTCTGGGTAATTACTGGTTGTTATTTCAAGTTTCCCGTCCTAAAACATCCTAGAACATCGTGTTTAAACTCCTATCTATTCAATCTTCATACCCCCTCCCCATCTCCCTCTTTTCTCACCTTCCTATTTCCCCAGCACTCCTCATTACACTGATGAGGATAACTGGCACTTGCTGTCAAGCTGAGCAACTATCTCCACACCGCACAGCCAGCGCCTCAGTGCAAATACAGCCCATTTACAGAATCATCGGTCACAAGGCTGAGAAAAGGAAAAATGTTTTAGTGATAAAACAATTTGTTGCATGTTGTTACAAGATATCATTTGCATGATGTACTGACAGCTATGACTGTGGATACTGAAACAGCATGTACTGCGTGAGGTAGAAATGAAAGCATTACAAGAAAGCTCCAGAAAATGGCTGACAATGAGAGTACTACTGTATTTGACTGTTTAGGGCTTATATAAACGTACAGTCTCCATTTTGGAAAGCAGTGCATTAAACATGTACTGCACTAACAATGAGGAGCTGGAGTGATGTCTTTATACTTATATATAGTGGCACAGTGTGGGTGTAATCCTTGACAGTACATTGCATTTCAAAGTAGACCTCAACAATGTTACTCAGTCTCCATAGTTTCATCTACCCAATATGAACTGTCTTTGCACCGTCTTGATTACGTCCCATACTGACTTCTTCTGAGTCTGCCCTTTTTTGTCTTCCTCTTAAATGATAACTTTCTTTTTTACAACCTGGACCTTATTTGTAGCATTAAATACGCCCATTTACTCACCCAGACAACGTTGGTAGCATTTGGAGTCGTTTTGAAGAAATTAGCCCCAGAGGAGCGGCGCGTATATCCGTGTAATGCAAGTACTCGGGGCATCCATGCGCAGCCTCTTTATAACACATAATCTGCGGCGAAACTTGTTCATATTCCAGTATTTTGTTATCATATGCTGGTGCTATTCCCCTCTGAGCCGGCGGTCGGCTAGTATAGCTGTAGTTTGGCACAGCTATGGTTCGTTATTGCGTATTCGTAGCCGACCGCCGCAGAGTTAGCCGTGTTGTGGCTGGCTGCTCACAGCGCGCGGCGTTCGGTAATGACATCATCCACGTCAGAGGTAGTTGTCTAGAGACGCAAGATGTTGATAACATGCCACCACGAGCTCAGAGGGGAATAGCACCAGCATGTCATAACAAAATATTGGAAAATGAACGAGTTTCACCGCAGATTATGCGTTTATAGAGGCTACTCAGGGATGCCCCGAGTACTCACATTATACGGATATACGCGCCACTCCACTGGGGCTAATTTCTTCAAAACAACTCCAAATGCCACCAAAATTGTCTGGGTGAGTAGATGGGCGTACTTAATGCTACAAATAAGGTCCAGGTTGTAAAAAACGAAAGTTATCCTTTAAGTGTCTTCATAAACTTCAGTTGGTCAGAATTCCACTGCCCGTATCATTACCAGAACTGCCTCCACAGATCATATCACTCCTGTTCTTCAATAACTTCACTGGCTCTCCATTGAATACAAAATTGAATTCAAGATTGTACTTCTCACCTGTAAGGCCCTTCATAATCTAGCCCCTTTGTATCTCCCCAAACTCCATAACATCACACCCTCCTGTACTCTTTGATCCTCTTCTGCTATTCAACCCACTACGCCATCCACCACTTGACTTCCACAGAGTCCAGAGCCTTCAGCCTGCCCCCCACCTTTGGAACTATCTACCGTAAGACATTTGCAATACTGACTCTCTCCACCGTCAAATCCTGTCTCAAAAAACACCTTTTTAAACTGGCCTATTTGCTCAAATTCTGACTTGTACAGATGAATTTATACCTAGTACTGCATTAACTCATTTCATTATGTCTTAATAGGTTTGAAAGGTGCATATACAAGAAATGTATTATTGCTATTATTATAGTCAGCTGTAACTCTACTGTTTATGGAGCCACACACACACACACACACACACACACACACACACACACACACACACACACATTTAATAACCCTACTCAAAACCGTTTCCAAAGCACAGCTCTGCTACTGTGTGTAAAAAAACAAAAAAAAAAAACCCAACAACTTTAGCTTGTGCATGCACATTGAAAACAGGTTACAGCCATGCACAGAAACACTGGGGATGTTCCTGTTTGTGCAACAATAATAGCTCTTGTCATGTGAAATCATAATTATGCAGCCACCCGTTGTCATATTGCATGTGATGGCTTCAAAAGGTGCCTCATAGTTTGACTGTCAGAATTTGTGGAAACCACATTATATTCATGTCTTTTGTCTCATAATGTTGTAATGAAAGGCTGGTAGATTTGAGCTCTGATTAAAACCCCCTCCACTCATAATTCTCTTCAGCTGACAGACTGTGAAAGCAATTTGGAAACGTAGTTACTCTAGCAGACATGAACTACATTTAAATAATTCCCATCATGCTCTTACTCACACAACCCCCAAGACATTAAACATGCTGTCTGAGACTTTTAAAACTAAAAAAAAAGAAAAGAAAGTCAGTGGGATTTACTAAAGACTGCTGGCACACACTGACCATGAAATTTTAATTTGGGTTTGGACTGTAATCTGTGGTGAATTTCTTTGGTACCTACATAAAAACCACATTCATTTTCTTTTATTGTTCTGATGCAGAGTGACTATAAATGCCATTTTTCTGTTAAAAGAAGAAGAAGACGAAAAAGAAAAGAAGTTGTTCTAAACATGCAGACAAACCATGAGAAACAAAACCAAATGTTCCAAATTCACCTCACATGGATTTTTTTTTTTTTTTTTTTTTGGGGGGGGGGGGGGGGGGGGATTTCAGCATGATCTACCAATGGGGGTGACAACATCACTATGCAACCTACCTGTAAAATCTTATTAAAAAATAAAACCCATATCAGGAAAAAGGCTTTATTCATAAATACATGACATATTCTATTAGGTCTCTCCTGCCTCCCACACATGGAACCAGCCATGTAGAAAATGTTCTCTGAGAGACCCAGAAAGGCGGAAAAACAAACATTAACTCTGACGGTGCTGTGTTGCTGAAAATAGCCTTTCTAATTAGTTAGCTGCAGTCGCTGCATTTGGATCCACATAGTCTTTACCAGCACACAGCAGTTTACACAGCCATCATGCCAACCAATCACTGATTATTCACTAAAATGTAGGGCACTTCTAATCAGCGGTCACACAAACTAAGATTAGATTATTATAATGACCAATTAACTGATGGTTGTAATAGCTGATCTTAGTTGATGGGCGAATAATATAAAAAGACACTCCCATCAAAGGCAATCACACCTCTAATTTGATAGGTCAATCCATTGATTTTTGGCTTCGAGAGAGCCAGACTCCCTCTGCCAGTTCCTTAGTTTTCTCTGACAGCTTCCATTCTGCCCGGTAGCGTAAATCTTCCCTGTCATCACCTGAATCTACCAGCTCAATCCTCAGGAATGTTTCTTTCTCCAGGATCACTGAAGCTAACACCGAGTCTGTAGCTTGTCTGGCTCTCGGCAACCTGGGAGAGGTACGAGAAATCCCGCGAAAATGGGGTGGACCACTTTTAACCCGTCTACTTCTGGCTTCCCCTTCCTCGTGTTTCACCAACATCACATCTCTGTCATCTAAAGTAGATGTACTTGAAGAGCTCTCATTGGTCGTTTCAGAACTGACAGATGACCTGTCCTCTGATTGGTCGAGGTCCACTTGGTAGGCTACTTTCCTGTTACTTTGTCTGTTGATGGATAGACAGGGAGGCCAGCGGAGGGAGAGACATCTCGTCACTGCCAGCCATAATTCCTGAGGCCTGAATAAACCTGACCTTGAAGGCTGATTTGTGTCACAAAAAGTGTCCCGCTTCTCCAGTCGTACACATTCTGCTGCCAATTCTGCCTCGACCAGCTCAGTGACGGGTACTCCATTAGACTTCTTCGGTGACAGTTCTTCTTCTCTGTCCTCATTCCTTGACTGTGGCTGATGATCGTCTCCAAAGCTGAAAGAGCTGCTGAACCTCTGGCTCCTCTTCATCACACGTTCTGCCTCCGCATCTGAGTCTGACAATGAATCGTCATCTGATGAGCATCCACGTGGTGACCACTGATCTGCGGAATCCTTTGACCGTGGCCGTTGATTATCTTCAGACTCTGAGGAGCTGCTCGCCCTCTGGCCTCTCCTCATACTTGGACAAACCCTGACAAAGTCCCTGCTTTTGCCAAATCTGTCGCCTGCCTGGTGTTGCTCTTCTTTCTGCTTACGACACACAGATTCAAAAGGAATGACGGAACGTAATCACAGCTACCACAACAACAGCCGCAGCAGCTTGCTAGCATGGCACTTTCTGATATAATCTCTGCTTCAAGAGACACAGCTTTGGCTATGGAGATGGGCAGTGATGACGCTGTGATGTCATGTGCCCCCCCCACACACACATACACACACACACACACACAAACCCCTGCGTGGCTATGTGTTTACGCTTCAGTCGAGTGAGCGGTGACTTGCCTCAGAGGGAAGTGATGTCACATTGCATGATGTCATACCTAGCCGCGAACCAGGAGTCTACAAACAGTTTGTGTTTGTGCGAGAGCACAGATGGTAAAAAAAGATGCCCTACCCCCAAAAATTGACCTAGATGTTCATCAGGGGATTCTCAATAAACGTTTGTTTTCCCCTATTCATCTTACTCTAGCTCTTCTTGCAATTTCTGCTGTATAATTGTATTCAATTCCACATAATATGTTCTTTTTATTTTTGTAAAAGAAAAATACATCTGTTGTTCTTTGTAACTACAGTGCTGCACCAAGGGAAATAGAAAATTTGTCAGAACCAGATGTGAACATCTAGAAACAGCTGCGTTTTCTATAATATTTAGTGTGCACAAATAGAACTCTAAATGTAAAGAATAGCAAATCTGCTATAATATTGCAAAATCTAATAAATGTAGCAGCCACTGAAATTGTTATTCACAACAGATGTTGTGCAGTGCTTCACAGAGAATAGTTCATTTATGTATCTGTTTACTTTTGCATGCATGTCTGTTGCTGTATTTTAGAGGGCTGTGGGACACAGAGACAGAGAAGAAAAAGAGACTCCCACCAGCTGTGTACCTGCAGGTGCTCTATGTCTAGTAGTACATGAGTGTACGTGTGTGTGTGTGTGTGTGTGTGTGTGTGTGTGTGTGTGTGTGTGTGTGTGTTGCTTGCTCAGTTGGGCCCCACATCGACAGTGGACGTTAGGTCACTCACTATCTACCCTGCTTTTCCTTTTATGGTTATGAGGGCTGCTCAGACTGTATGTCTCTCAGGTCATTCATTGCACACCTCCTTGCATCACTTCGGGGCAAAAGGGCATGAGACACTGCAGACTCTAGACTGTCTGACAATATCACACAGAAAGACACGCACACGCATGTTGCAGCTGATAAAATCTGTTGAGTCAATTTTTGTGCGCAGGGGGCCGCATGTCATTGAGATGGTAGGAAAGTCACCAGAATGATCCCAAATCAGCAGCAGATGCGGGAATACCTTCCCAAACAGTTTTCACACTGATACTAGGAAAGGTTTGACCCTGTTCAGTGATAAACATGTCACACCTTGCACTGTGGGAATGAGACCATTTATCATTCAAAATCAAATCACTAATGTTTCTGAGATTTGGATGTGTTGAATGAATGGCGGCAGGACACTGCATGGACCAGTCAAACTCACTTTATCAGTCAAACTTGATTCCCACAGGTAGCATTTAAGAACTTGATAAATTTGAACAAACACCAACCTTTTACTATTATGGACAAAAACAAGGCCGCCTGTAAATGATTCCATTTGAATCAAAGTTCATCAGTCAGTCTTTATAGCTCTTATCAACATTATTTTTTATCTTGATGGGTTGAAAAAAAACCCACATCCAGATAAAGCGGCAAGCAGACAGACGCACACACAAATCTTCACACATGCAGTATGTAAATTTGAATCTCATCCCACATTCGGCCTTAGTACATGCTTCAACACAAAAACTGGAGTGTGGAGGTAATGCATCCTGTCGTGTCTGAGTCACTGATGATACGTCAGAGATGCAGCGGTGGGAGAGCACAAAAATGTGGACACTGCCTCTACTCTAAAATGTCCCCTGGCAGACTAACACAGGGCTTGGCTGAACACCATACCTCCCCAGTGTAAGTGTGAGTGTGTGGCCTCAGTTTTCTGCAGTGTCTTCTGGCCTAGGCTGTCTCCCACTGAGGAAATTACAATACAGTTAGTTGCTGAATAACATAGGGTACCACAAAAGAGTAGGTGTTGTGGAAGAGCTGAGGCTGAATGAACATTATTAAATCGCTCCCTGTGCGTAGCGAGTGAAATGATTTTAAATAAGGTCAAAGGTTCCATAAATGTGTCTCTAGATGCCAGACAGCTTCCATCACAGCTGTGCCATAATGATTTGATTACATTTCATATCAGCAGTTAAGACAGGGAAGTCACTTATCTCTGCTGTGTTCCTCGCCTTGATAAGGTAAAGCTTAAATTAAAAAATGCACCCTGTCATTTTAGCAAACGTGTCTTCAGTTCAAGGACGAAAAAGCAGTAAGTCGGTCCAAGTGTTACACAAGAAGGAACACTATGGAAAAAGGTGGAACCGAGTTGGAAACGCAACGGGGCCGCCATCATGAAAAATTCATACAAACTTTGGACAGCAGCTGCAGATTAGAAAGGGGGAATGCATTCCCGTTATCACAGCTATTTTGGGGCTGCATTCCCATACATTATTCACACAAACCGAGGGAAGGACCGTATACAAGCCATTAAACTCACCACAAGCCTGCTGAAGTTCGCAGAAATGTCTAATTCATCAGGAGCAGGTGAGCTGAAAGCAACTTCAGGTCCCTGCAACAGGCGAGCCGGACGAGGGCGCAGTGCACCCCTCACACTTCCAGGCACGGGAGGCGAGCTCGAGCTAGAACAGCGTGCGGATACAACGCGACTTCCGATTGGTTAGAATCATGCAGCGAATATGTCAACCCGGCCGCCATTGGGCAGCTGTAAGTGGGCGGTGCTGTGCATGGCATTTCATTGATATAGCCTACAGCTGGTGGCTTCGGATCCGCCACACGAAGTGGAAGGGCTGAGAAAGTGACGAGGGCTTGATGTAGGGGTGTTGTAGAGGGCTCGAGCATTGTTTTATTTTTATTTTTTTTAGAAGAGTGGCACACCAAAGATTTGCAGAAGACACGGCCAAAATGCTCTGCCACGTTACTCGTCCGGATTCGGTGGTGATGGAAGTGGAAGTTGACGCGAAGGCGAACGGTGAAGACTGTCTGAATAAGGTAGGCTGTGATGGAATACACATCGCGTTTTGTTATCGTGATGCCCTTTTAAAATACGGTGTCGTGATCAGGTATGGTGGAGGAGCTCCTACGAAACTTTACATTTCCCGTTTTCTTCACACTTAAAACGAGTCGTCGCCTATGCGCGACTGAGATATTCAGATAAACAAGGCTGATGAATTGAACCCTGCCTCGGCACGACGTAGGAATACTTAAATAAGATGTATTCGCTGCTTGACATAATGTTCAGTGGGAACTTCATCTGCAAACAACAGAAACTAAACTATGTGCTTCAGTTTTGCACGCAGGGACGCCGGAAACAAAATGTTCTGCTGCGCGCAACGTGCGGGGAAAAAGTCAAACACGTTCGTAACAATGAAGGCTTAAAATGTAGATTCATAGTCGAAACGTATGAGTCGATGCACAGGCAGTAAAGTTTTGCCCCCACGGTGTAAAACTGCTGGCAGTCGCCTCTACCTGCACGGCTTAGTCAGAGGCAGATGGCTTTGTGGAGGTTACTGGAGTTCATCCTGCCTCAGCGTTTCCCTGCCAGTCAATCCGAAACTTCAGTCACAACGAAGTTATTTAGTTTCCCTCCAAAGTGGACACTGCATGCGAACATTTCCTTTCATCAGTAGCCGCAAGCTGTTGTTACCCCCCGCTAATATAAAGCAATTTCACATGCACGGCACAGCCTCATCTTGCCGTGGGTGAGATGAATGAGTTTTATCTCAGCCTCCGGGCTCCCTGCAGACGTCCACCAGCAGTTGTGTAATAACCTCATGGCCGCCGCCGCAGAGGGGGCGTGGGATTGTGGGTTTGATGAGCCCCCTTTTTACCCCGGGAGAGCCTCCAAGTTCACTTCCACCCTATCGTGAGCTTTAGAATATTGATGGGCTTTTTATCTGTGTGAGAGGGGCACTGGGGTAGCGGAAATCCTAATGAGCAAAGTGATAAAAGCACTTGTAGCCAATTCTGTTAGCCTCCTGCAAATCTTGTGAAACTTCATTGATTCCTGTTGGGGAATTCTGTTGATTCCACCCTCCACTGGGAGTCCAAAGGCAGCATGGATTGAATATTCAAGTCCTTCCAGCATGCTGTCACAACTCAAAAGTCAAGATGTTAGGTGCCTCTCTGCTCACTCTTCTTTCTTGCTGTAAAAAATAACTTTTTTTTATAGAGCCTGTAAAGCTTCCTGTCTGATTTTAATTTCTTTGTCCCTTTATGACCCATTTCTCTCATCTTTCAGGTTTGCAGAAAGTTGGGCATAATTGAAGTGGACTACTTTGGGCTGCAGTTCACGGGCAGCAAAGGAGAGAACCTGTGGCTGAATCTGAGGAACCGCATCTGCCAGCAGATGGATAATGTGGCGCCCTGTCGGCTGAGGCTGCGCGTCAAGTTCTTCGTGGAGCCTCATCTGATTCTGCAGGAACAGACGAGGTATGTTTACCAACTTGCGGCGACTCCTTGCCCAGATCTGCCGCATGACACTCTTGTTTATGCTGCTGTAGTTGCATATGAGCAGGTATCACTGTATTTAACCACTTATTGACACATTCTCTACCAAGCACCTGCAAGTCAGCTTGTCATCTTCTCTGAACGAGCTCAGAGAAATTAAATCTTTGTCATCAAAACATACTTTTGTTTCCTTATGCATGCAATGATGTGCACAAGCCGCAAAGTAAACAACCATTAGTAAGTTCCTCCAAACATAATCTTATCGCTTTGTTTCCAATACAGTGAAATGCCCTGTGGTAACCTCTTCCCCCGGATGCTTCCGGGGTTATTGTAGGTCATTTTGGCAGAGCAGCAGGCAGGAAATGTGATCCAGCAGCTCTGGGGCTGTGTGCCCTTAGGGACCCTCTGTGTGACAGCCTGGACCTCTGTCACTGCCCCCATTCAAATCAAAATAACTTTTGTTGTGCTTTTTTTTGTTTCAATTGTTTGTGGCCATTTTTGTCTGAACAAAAGCACAGCCCTCCATTTGACATTACTGCAGATGCTGTTTGGAAACTGTGCGACAGGCCAGTGTAGGGTGTTTTCCACACAGTGTCCTCATCATTATGAGTCACTGTTGCAGCTGGTGTTCAGCAGTGTTTGAAAGCATCGGGATCTAAAATCTCACATGCACTTTGAGATCACATCACATACGCCCGAAATGTGACATTTCCATTTGCTCCAGCAATATAGCATGTTGGAGTCACATCTCCCCCCTCCACTATCTCTCCTTTATGCCAGATTGGAATATAAAGCACAAGTCAGAACAAAGTAAAAAGCCTTGACAAGTCTAGATCCTGACTCAGTATTCCCTAGCCCCAGTTTTGTTTAAAGTTATAAATAGCAAGTGCATTCGCAGCTCTCGGAACCTGTCCAAAAAACTTGTTTTACACACAGTGTCTAGTCTGATACCGTGGGTGTTATATTCGCCCCAGGCGGTGCCGCCGGTGTTTGATACTGCAGCGCTGGAATCATGGCTGGTGGAGGGAGGGCAGGCTTGAGGGGAAATTTGTTTGGTGTCTTTTTAAGCTCCGCCACGCTGCTCTTGCCCTCTCACTCACACACACAGCATGCCACTAGAGCCGTTCATTAAACTGACATGTATCTGCTTTGGCCAGAGTTCGTCTGGCATTCCAGTAAGCTCTCGGTCGGTCACCAGTTAACCCACAGCCCACCTTCAGCTGTTTCTCACTGCCTCTTCCCTCTACTCGCTGTGCTCGATCAAATGAAAAGATATAAAGTTTGCTCTCTTGCCATATTTTTTATCGCTGTCGGATATAAACTCGCGCTTCCTCTCCGTCCATCTCACCCACCCTGCACCCCCCCCCCCACTCTGGCCCATATTTGGCAAACCCTTTGAAGAGGAAAGTGAAACGGGGCTGAGGCGGAGTGCGGAGGGCACTTGGCTGCCTCTGCTCTGACCTCCACCAGATTAGCAGGGGTTATCAACAGATGGCTGCCGTCGGGTGGGGGTCACGGGGTTGTGAAAAAAAGGTGAGATAAAGATGTGAGATGGCAGGCGAGGCTATGAGGGGTTGCTGCTAAAAAAATACTCACACATGGCACACACCAACACGCTGTCAAGTTACGTGGTAATTTCTTTGCGCAGCCTTCATGCCATCCATCAGCTCAGATGTGATATAATTTAAGGGAGCATTTTGGGGGAGCAAAGCATCCGATTTAGAGATGAGACAAGATGTTGACAGCACACAGCAGTGGCACTTCCCTGGCTCTGGGAAACTGCTTTACTTCATTTACAAGGGTCATAAAGTTATTTATTTATGTCATATATTTAATGTCAAATACTATTTTTCATAACTGAAGTTTATTATTTAAACTTATTTAAAAAGTCTAACTTGATTTGTAGGGAGTCTGTTCATAATTTGACTGAATTAGTACTTTGACGACCAAGCAGAGTCCAATTTGCCCGTTTTTTTGTGCTGTCACCTTTGACCTACTTCCTACCACAGCCTCCTCACCACTTGTGCTGCCTGCAGGCACACCTCGTCATGGCAAGCACAGAAATCCTTCCTGTATTGCACATTTCTGTTACTCACACAGGGCATGTTTGCCATATTTACTGTGAAAAAACGCAGTTGAAGATGGTAGTCAAATTTAAGAAGATATTGCAATCATCAGCCACGTAAGTAGCAAATAGGAATTGTATGTGAGTAAATGTTCTCAGCAGCGTATGGACAAAGCAAACTGTCAGCTGAGCTGAGGGGTGGGCCTCTTTTTCTACGCCCTTCTTATAGGCCTTATTACATAACCTGCACTGGACTGAGCGTGCACAGAGCTGCTTATATAAGCTGCTATGCACTCTGCTGCCACGTAAAGCCTGGCGGGTCACTTCAGTGTTCATGCTCACATGCAGCTGACTATTTGGGTACTTTGTGTTAATTCATCTTGCTCTTATGAAGGGCCTAATTGTGTGTGATAAAGTTCAATCCAGACTTGAAGCAAATTTTTATAGCATTTAAACCAAGAAAGTGAATACTGGCTGCTCATGATACAGTTGTCTGGTCTAATTTCCTACAGTCAGTAATACTTAACCTATATAAGCTTTTGGAAGGGGTCTTTCTAATGCACACAACCGAAGTGCAGGCCATATCTATTTGAGTTGTGAGGCTTGAGCTCAGCTTGATTCTGAGGAAGCCGTGTCTTTTCTTCTAAAAGCCTTTTTTCTTTAATCCCATTGCTTTGAGATTCTCCATTCACCCATCTCTCCCAGGCTTGTTTTATAAATGTATTTCACAGCTTGCTTTGCCAAATAGGATACTTTTTGCAAATGCATGATGTCTCTCAGCTGTTTTAGACAGCTACACGAAACACAGGCTGAAGCGAGGTCATTCAAACCTTCCAGTGGTTGGAGATGGTTAACTTCGCACTGAAAGACGCTTCTAACAGTTTCTTGGCTTAATCTTTTTTTTTTTTTTTTAATTTCATGCCAGTGGAACCCCAGATCAGTCCCCCAAAATATAGTTGCTTATAAAGCATTTGAACTGTTTTTCCATGACACGTCAACTGACGTGAGGTAACAGTTTGCCTGCAGGAAGTACTACATTTATTGGCTGAGGGAGCCTGACCCAAGGTCCTGAACAACAGCCTGTGTTATCTGCATCATTAAACAGCACTTGCTGAGGGGTGTTTCTGGTTTAAATAGGTGAATGTTTCCCCTTCATTAGCCTATGTATTAACATTCTGATCAGGAAAACCCTGGATACACACAGCTATTAGAGGCTTTATCAGAGGTCCTGATTGTTAACCTGTGTGCCCTTTTTGCTGTGGAGCTTATCTTTAACTTAAATCCAAGCCAGAAGCCAGATGAGTTTTAACTAAGGTCATTTTAATCATTGTCTTTTAAGTCTGCTTGCTTGTTTTCCTGTGAAGAGTTCCTCAACCAACAGTGTTACAGATTTTTAAAAAGAGTTAAAAAAAAATATTCAAAAATAGCTAATGCTAAGAGGCAGTGAGGAAAGCTAAAAGTCATATTTTCTGTGATGCAGCACAGTGTTGGAAGTAGTTCCAGACTCAAAATAAAAATGTTTTTATCCATCTTACTACTACTTGCCCAATTGATGTCATATCTCAGAACAGTGACCCTTCCTCCTTATATAATCCCAGGCAGTGCAAAAACCTGTTGTCTGTAGAAGTTAAAGTGTTGCCTGCCTGTGTGTTAGCCTAGGTTATCGATCTATTCAGGGTGTTTCCTTTCCTTTCCCCCAGTGCACGGTGGGATAGGTTCCAACTTTATGTAGTGTTTGTAAAATGGATCACCAGAGAAAAGATTTTACAAAACAAAGACTTGACTTTGTGAACATTTACATTAATCCTCAATGATAAATCACAGCAGCGAGAAAACGGTTAACTCGACTACATCGTACATTCTGCATGATTCAGATGTGTTTCTACGACATCAAATTGCAGTTTAATCTTACATAAGCTCACACACGAAAACTGAGACATGGTCTCTGACAAAAATCCTACTTGTCTACTGAATGTTCTGCAAAAACAATTTGATTTAGTTTATTCAGGTCACACACCAGTTATCATTTCTAGCTCACTGTTGCAGGCTACGTAGACGATCAAGCTGAAGATCACACAACACGCCTGTGGGTCTTCAGATGTTCAAAAATACCTCCCCAAGTTTTTATCAGCAGGCTCCACCGTCAGTAGACACTTTTACTTTGCCTGTGAGTTTCTATGCACCTCCGTTTGTTGTGCACTCGAGTAGCCGAGCCCTGGTTCGTCTTGTTTGAAGTCATAACATTATCTGTTTTATGGCTGTCCGAGAATGACAGAATTGTTATATTTGTTTGTGTGCCTGAACTTCGGATTGATGCTGGGCTTTAATCACCATTTTACCATCCAGTACAGAGCACCAGCCTGTAGCCCCAAGGTATTTAGCATACAAACAGCTCCTTTGTTTTATTGCTGTATAGCTTTCAGTCCAACTCTGCACAAAGCAAAGGCGCATGTGTTATATTTAGTGCTTGAAATTATCATTTTGCAACCCCCTGGTAAATAACACGATTAAAGCCACAATAAGCGTTTGTGTCTGGCCATCCATGCAGCCCACACCTCTGGGAAGATGTTAAGCAGAGTTTACTTTAGTTCACTGACAGATAGTAACCTCGCAGCACACAGCTCCTGGCAGTGTGTTATTTGACTAGCTCACAAACCGCATTGTTGAGAGCCGGAGCGATGAGGTCGGAAACTCTACTGGTGATTGGCTGCATGAGGCGCAGTCTCTAGGCAGAGGTGTTAGGTTTCAGTTTGGTGGGGACGTTTTGTTCTTCTGTGTGGCGCTGACATTCTGCCTACTGGGGGAATAGACACTGGAGTTGGGGCAGAAAACACTAAAATGAGACAATGGTTTTATAGATGGGTGGAACGGACTGGAGAGTTCAGTTGACTTGGTAATAAGTCTCAAACTACTAGAAAAAGTACGCCTGTTCTTTCCAAATGGTTCAACACTGACTTGCTTAAAATGCGCAAACACTGCATTTTTGGGTGTTTTCAGTGTTTGAAATTTGAACGGTTCAAAGCCAGGGCAGAAGAAATCAGATGAATTATATCATCCATGTCCCCTTAGCTCAGCTGTGTAGCCAGTGACCTATTTTTCAAATATTCTTTCTCAGAGTTCAGGCCCGCTTTAATTGAATTATTCCAACCAGGCAATCAAGTATTCACACATTCTTGCAGTACCCCCATATGACTACCCCCCTACAACCACTGTTTTGAAGCATATTTATTTCTTCTTATACTGTCAGCATTCACAGGGGTATTATGACTGTAAATGAGAAAGCCTCTTAAGACTGTGATTATGGGTTATCTCTATGAAGGACACAACAATGTGAAGGGTGTATACAGTGTAATACGGTAAAAGTAGGCCATGAGACTTCAGGTCTGGTTTCAGCGCTGACTTCCTGGCATTCAGTCTGTCTAAAGAACAAGGCAAGGCTGTGCCGGTGGCTGCAGCACACATCACGGATGACTCTGTGAGACGTCTGCAAATGCGTCTGAACAGTAATGTATGTTGGTCTTTGACATGGTGAATCAAGCTGGCTGAAGCATACGCAGGAGAGGTCCCAGCAAGAGGCAGATTTTACCGCTGTGAATTCTGTCTCGACAAGGCACTCTCCTGAGTCGTAGTGACTTCAGCTCCCATCATCAGCTCAGATGCCCGGTCGGTTGAGCATTAGGGTCATTTATCTGTCATTTATTATTTATCTGTGTCCACCTGATGGGTTTGTCAAGGAATAAAATCTTTAAAACGTGTCCCCACATATACAGTGGCGTCACAGCAATGGGTCTCAAGTGTTGTTGTTTCTCCCATGCCCTAGTTTAGGATGGACCTCGACATGTGCTGAGCTGCAGTATCTGGTTAATATTCGTACAACTGGAAAGATGTATGACTTAACAGTTGATTGAACAGCCAGACTGTTACTTTAGGGTAATCTGTACAAAAACTTCTGCCCTTGTTATCATAAGAAGAGTTATGTAGTGAGCTCTTATTGCTGTGCAAAGCTGGTGTTTAGGGTAGATACAGTAGCAGAGTAGCTTCATGGGGGCCTCAGTGGGAGAAATTGCTACCTTCTGTGTGTGAAGCAGCTGCATGTTGATTTTTAGTCATGTTTTTGTGGTGTTTGGCAGAGTGCATATCTGATGCCTCTCATGCAGCCTCAGGGAAGTAACACCTTGAACTGTAGTTACCTGTTCGCGTATGATAATTGGAATTTTTGGCCTGAGCTCAGCAAAGCACACGCACCTGTTTACACACGTGGCCGCCTCGCTCGGCAGCTCAGTGGTCAAAAGTTGCACGCCAAAGTGCACATTGTTATAGATGGCTGGTCAAATGAAACAGCGGTTAAACTGAGAATAAGCAACATGAGGAGACATTAGTGGTGTCACAACACCAAACTAGCAAGCCAGGACACGCGCCGAAGGAAGCTGGTAAGATATCAAATGCCTTGCTCACCGGCACAGTGACCGACAGTAACCTCTTCCAACCCCCGCCTGAACTAGAGTAACCTCCACAGCTTGCCCTGTCGTAACCCTTTGTCGGCACCCTGTCGTAAAAAGTCAGCCCTATTGTTTGCGTCAGGCAGGTAGCTAACTAGCAGCGCTCCATCACATGATGCCTGCTGGGCCTGACACAATAGAGTGCAGTGTGTGTGTGTGTTTGTTGGAGGGAATGGGATGTTTAACACCATATCAAAGCACTGTTTGTTATGCCTGAGGCTAGTCAGCTATGGGGTTTCGTTGTTTTGGTCTGGCTTTATCAGGGGCGGTGTAGGCCGACTTTGTTTGTGTGCCTCACAGCTGCTTTGCGCTACTGTTGTTACTCCTCTGAAGCACCGTGAACATGTGTTGGATGAGGTGTGTCTGTGTTATTGCATACTGGAGAAGTTACAATACACAAGAGTGCATATTCTACCACCAGTCATCGTGTGCGGCTCCCACAAGAGTACAGAGGAAAGTCCCCTCCAGCTCATTCCCATGTTGTTCTTACCAGACATCTCGATAAGATGCCATTTCTACATGAGCACAACACAATGGGTTCAAATAAACTTAATACAGGAATGGTAAGTGCTACCTTCCCCCTCCACCCAAAGTGTCCCTCTAAACCCTCTCAAATATCCCCAAGTCACAGTTTGACCTGATTTGCTTAAATGAAAAATGTCTCCCTTTGCATCCTGCTTCAAAGAGAACTGTAGCCTGAGGGAGATTTTCTTTATTTATTATTGGAAATAAGCCATTTCAGGCACAGCTTACTGCTTTTAGTCAACCACATCAGGATGTAATTTGCCAAAATGTTGGTAGTCTATAGAGGTGTTAATAGCCCAAACATTGTGATCAGAGAGGTTTACACTAGGTCGCTGCAGCAGCGTCCACGCATGCATGAATCAACTTTGTATGTGTTGGCGAGAAGGCAGAAAATGGGATAATGTCTGGGGAGAAAAATCGAGTCAAGGCGTTGAAATGAAAGAACTCTGGTCACCATCAAACCAACAGGATCCCAGCTAGTCAGCAACATCAGCCAGTGGAAAGCTGTCCGACTCGTCGGACAGAAGCAGGTGACAGCGAGCAGGCTGGTGCGTGTACAATCTTCTTAAGGTTACTGTGCCGAAGGTCATCCCAAGGAAGGATCTGTCGAGGTTACTTTAGTTCAGCGCTCTTCATGCTGGAAGGATCGAGTCGGTCAGGGTGTTTCTCCTTGTGACGTCTTGTCACCTGCTGCTAGAGGGAGCGAATTCCACACATCTTCTGGTCAAAACAATGGAAAGCACCAGCCAGGGCTTATGTTTTGAAAATGTAGCTGTTTTCCTTGGCTGCACCGAAACTCCGTGTTCCCATTTAATCATTCAGCCCAAACAATAACAGCTGTTGTTTTTGACCACCACTAATCTTTGAACTATCAAAGATTTATTGTCACCTCATAAACCCACCTACTTTCCAACAAGCATTCAAATGTCAGGCGAAACGAGATTAGTGTTAATGTAGTGTTTCTTTAAATAGGCGTCTTTTCATGAGTGTGGGGGTGTAAGAACCACATTTTTGATAATGAGCCACAGACAGGACGCCGGCCATTCTAACTCCCTTTAAGTCACATGATTGTATTCAATATTTGATGTGGCGGTAACACTTAATCCCAGCAGATACAGTAGAAGTTGCCGTCAGTCCAAGTACTTCCTCTACTGGAAACAACCTCCATTCAATCCTGTAACTACTTTCCCTCTCACAACTTCCACTTTCAGAGCCTCTAGTGAATTCACACATAAAGGAAGCTCTAATAGTTTTGGGGAAGAGCTTGAACAAAAGGGAAAGTGAGTCATGGTGACAACTGAACAAATGTCAGTTCTGTTTCGTTCTGCTGCACACACACACACACACACACACACACACACCTGCTGTCTGTGGTGAAATTCTAGCCCTGTAATGACCACCTGCTCTGGGCTGTGTGTGTTCCAGACATCCCGACTCCTCGATGATTACACATGAGTCAGTTCAACGATGAAAGTGGGCATTGTTTGTGTTTGCAGTGGTAGAGATGAGCATTTGTGCTATATCTGGATAAATGTAAAATCACTCTTTGTTTATCCAGTTAACCATCGCCGACCACATCACATTGCCAATTGATAGATTTCCCATTTGACCACTGTTCTTTTTTTCCCTCCCTGTCCACCAGGCACGTCTTCTTCATGCATGTGAAGGAGGACCTCCATAACGGTCACCTACGCATGGGCTCAGAACAAGCGGAGGAGCTGAGTGCGCTCCTGGCACAGGCCGAGTTTGGTGACTACAACCAAAACACAGCCCAGTACTGGTACTCAGAGCTGTGCGGAGAGGAGCCCAGCACTGCCACTATCGACAGGTACAGCACTCTTTAAGCAAACCCAACACAGGCTTCAATCGGAGCAGGAAATTAAAGTTGTTTCCCAGTGGTGCACACTAAAACCTGGCCCTGAAGGCCCTGAATCGTTGTTCTCCCCACATCTAACTGTAATAAAAACCCTACCCTGACCCCAAAACCACCACTAATGATGTTGGGGTTTTGGTGTAGTTTACACAAGACAGCTGGAATTTGAACATCATTATAATCCCTTGTGTACACATAAGTTAACAAGCTCTGGCCTATCGGTAAAATCTTTTTTCTGCCACCTCTCCTGAAGGTCTACCTCATAAAGCCATGATGAAAAGTAAACGATGGTTCGTGGTAATGAGCCAAGGATAGTATAATGTAGCAGCTGGTGTTCTAGGAAATGAAAGTACTTTTAATAAATCAAAATGCTGTCTTTAGCAAAAAAAACACAAAAAAGAGCTACGCTGAGTTGAACTGATAGTGCTGTCTTTCATTTTCTGCAGCATATTTAGAAATTGCATTTTTTTTTCCCCAGCCAGAGTAACTTTATCTATGAGGGTGAAAGACTTTAGATAAGACTACAACACACACACACACACACACACACACACACTGATCAGCCAAACAGAGCAGCTGACAGGAGATCCCATAGCATGCATTTGCACTGATAGAACCCACTGTACATCTTCAACGTTTCGTTTGAGCGTGGGCCTCATGGTGCAAACACCGCACCACGTTTACCACAGCAATGCCTGTCCCACTTGCAACTGTTGGGACTTTTTCTAAGGCTCCATTTTGTAATTGCAGCCTTTGGCATGCCTAAAGGAACCAGTTGTCGTGCACATGGTACCGTTCCTCAAATGCTGAGACTCTTTAAATTATACATTATCAAGCCCCATCTGCCAAACGTGCCACATTAAACTCTTTATCTGTGTGCTGTATCGAGCCAATGGGCACTGTTATTCTCTGCTGCACCTACACTCACCCCCAGCCTGTTGTGTATGCGGGGGGCGGGGAGTACAGCTATTAAGTTTTCACACTGTTTATCATGACTTTTTCATGTGACCTTTTTTTTTAAACTCTCAAGGATGCCACTCAAAGTGTAGTCAAGTACGATAACAGATGCCATTGGGCATTTACTAGCAGCCTGTAGAAATCAGCAGGCTTCACAGGCTAAAAGAAGCATTCACTGTGCTGCCTAAGCATTGATCTCATAAGTGTAGTTGTCAGAAAAGACCCAGTTTAACATCAGAGCTTTCTGCCCAAGGTTGTGTTCAACTTTGACAGTTAAAGCACACTCTGGTGATGCATTCATCCTGCTTGTGTAATCCACCCGTCACAGTGGGTGTTCATTGATTATAGAAGATTATTTATATGGTAAAGCTTGTGTCAGAAAGTGTTCCAGTCTGAGTTTTACAGCTATATAAACTTAAGATGGTCTTTCTTTCCTTCTCTCCCAAACTTGTGCAGCATCATATCCAGACACAAGGCTCTTGAGGGTTCGAGCCAGGGCTCAGTGGAGTATCAGGCCCTGCAGCTGGTCTCCTCTCTGGAGCATTACGGGGTGGAGTGGCACTGGGCTCGTGATTCAAATGGCCAACGGTTGGCCATAGGAGTCGGCCCCGAGGGGATAGCCGTTTGCAAGGAGGACTTCAGCTTAGTCAACAGGTATGCTGCACCCAGGCCCCTGCAAAGAGCTGTGCATATTCCCATAGTGGTGGAACGTTTCATGTTGCAGTAGGTAGGCAAGTTTTTGTTTTAAGAACTATATTTCTGCCTTATTCTATATGTAACCATGTCATCTCTTTTTCTCTCATCTTAGAGTAAGCTATCCAGTCATCCAGATTGCCACCCAGTCAGGGAAAACCGTGTACCTGACAGTAACTAAGGACACAAGTGACAGCGTGGTGCTTCTGTTCAAGCTCATCAGTAACCGGGCAGCCAGTGGCCTTTACCGGGCCATCACAGAGACACATGCCTTCTACAGGTGAGAGCTTAAAAACATGCAGCATTTAAGTGCAGATCAATAACTCTCTCACTCTTTCTCACACACACACACACACACACACACACACACACACAGTCCCTGCAGCTATAGAGCTGTACAGTCAAATTTTAAAAGAAGCAGATTCAAGACTTTTAATAACTTGTTCCAAGTCAATACTGCCCTAAATTATTAGCAGTCGACTATAGACTGTGGCTCACCTCATGCTGAGCCAAGATAACGATTCAAATTATTTTGAAGCTCTGCCTGGTGGAGTTTTATGTTTCTATATTGGTCTGTCGACAGTCTTTGCTACAGCTGTCAGTCATTCACTAATCTGACCTGCATTAGAACAATCTATTACTCACTGTAGCATGGTTTGATGGAACAAGTTTATTGTTCACTGTCTAAAGTCTACTATAGACTAGTAGATGATTTAACCTTTAAAACATGCTCTGTAAAAACATGTTCTGCCCCACTTGGCATACAGTGCTTCCTGAGTATGCATTCTCACACATTTGTACACATTGACTCAGGGTGGCCCTGTTCCACCTGTCATTTTTAACCATGCATTATGGCGTAAATACATGCAAAGAGTCACACACAGCCACATAAAAAAGCATCCTTGACCCAAATGAGTGTGGATGGAAACGCAGATTGCACAGGACAATCTTCAGTAAAGTCAGAATTTTTCCTTCCCATTGGCTGCATGTGTGTCTGTGGGTCTGAAATTTGCAGTGAGCAGGGACAATTCAAATGGCTGAGCTATGAAAATGTACTCAGTCAGTCACAATAGTACAAAGGTACAAAAGACAGCCCTGTCCTTTTGTTTCTCCGATGGGTTTTAGCTCAGAGTCTGCAGGGTTTTGGGGTTTTTGGCAGCCATATCTACATCCTGCTTGCTCGGAAACGAGTGTTAATCTCACAGTGGTGAATACGGCATCAGAACAGGATGATAGTGCTTGACTGTGCTGTGCAGGGGGGATATTAAATTAACAGAACACAACAGTGAGGTGAAGAAGAGGTTGTAAGGCAGATGTTAGTCTTCTGCAAATAATTTATTGGTATTATTTATTGGAACTGGTAGCTTTTTGGGTGAAATGCTCTGATTTTGCTGACATTAGTAAGCATGTCTTCATTTCATTTCTAGGTGCGACACGGTCACTAATGCAGTGATGATGCAGTACAGCAGAGACTTTAAGGGCCACCTGGCTTCACTTTTCCTCAATGAAAACATCAACCTGGGCAAGAAGTACGTTTTTGACATCCGACGCACCTCCAAGGAAGTGTACGACCACGCCCGTCGTGCCCTCTACAACTCCGGCGTTGTGGACCTGGTGTCCCGCTCTGGCAGCGGCGAGCGCTCCTCTCCTTCACGCTCCCCGAGCAGAGGCGACCAGCAGGACGACGGGCTGGACTGCGGCAGCTGCCAGCAGAGCCGGGCCCTGCAGGAGCGGCTGCAGAAGCTCAGGGAGGCTCTGCTGTGCATGCTGTGCTGCGAGGAGGAGATAGATGCCGCGTTCTGCCCCTGCGGCCACATGGTGTGCTGCCAGACCTGCGCCAATCAGCTCCAGGTGAGACTCTTCTTCACTCATTGTGAAAATGTCGAAATGAGTTTTCTTTGGAGGGGTTTGTGTATCAGCCACATGCATTTGCTATACTGCAAATGGTGACGCTACCTTTAGAAGTAGTACTTTGTAAAAGTCAATTAGACAACCATGCTTTGTTTTTTGCCTTGGCTCAACACTCTTCTGCCTACTTTAAGTTTCCAGTTATGCTGAAAGCTCCTTAATTATATTTTACTTCCAACTTTTGATCCTTTTCATGGTCCTTTAAACAACATTCAAAGCTTTGCTTACACACTGCTGACCTGATTGTCCCCCTCTTAATCAGCTAAATGTTGCCCTTCTTTTTAGAAGCAGATGGTGTGTGTGTGAGAGAGAGTGTTTGTCTTATAAAGGGATTATAGCAGCCAGCCAAGTCTTACTTCAATTAACTCAACTAAGAAACGTGACCCAGCTAATAGACGTTCGAATGAGTCAGTAGAAACTTAAGATGAGAGAAGTTCCACCGCTGCAGCATCAGTGTGGAAACAGTTTTCACATGTAGCATGATTCAGCTGTTCCTGACCGTTCCTGGAAGACATTTGTCACATCCTTCAGTTTTAACGTGGATGTTGGTCAGATAACTTTAAATGGTAGCAGTGCTCTCCCTAACTCATATGATGACAGCAGGTTTCTGAGACTCTCGTTCTGATTGTGGTTGCATTTTCTCCTCGTTTGCGCCTTTTTGTTTGACTGGCTTTGACACCTCTTGGGCTCCCAAGTGTAATGCAACAGTCACATTTCCGACCAGAAGTGTGTAAACTCCCCTCTTTAGCCTTTGACATCTGCACACAAGCTCAATATTAAAAAAAAACTTGGTCCTAAGACTTTTCTCTCCTTTCCCCTCAGCTGTGTCCTGTGTGCCGGTCGGAGGTGGAGCACGTGCAGCACATCTACCTGCCCACCTGCACCAGCCTGCTGAACCTGACACTGACTGACAACCACCAACATCGCAGCAGCACCAGCGGCGGCATCCCGGCACCCATCCACAGAGAAATGGCTTCTCCTCACAGCTGCTCTGCCACAGAGTACGACCACAAGATCTACCACACGTAAAGACAACTCCACGAAAGCCCACCGAACTCCACTCTGAACACTTTGAAGCTGGACCAGCCAGATTAACGTTTCATTCAGAAGGAACACTTCGCGTCCGACTGGACTCCATGAACTACCAAACATATAGAAACTCCTGAGCAAAATCAAAGACCGACACATTCAAAACCACTCCCTCAACTAGTGTGTGTGTTTTACTATTTCACTTCGTCCCTTTGGACTGACTGAGTTTGTCTGGTCTGTTCTTAGTATTGTTATTAGCTGTCCAAATCTTGTATGTTTCTCCCCTGCCTCCACATGATTTTACATTAGGCTCTTATTTTTCTTTAAATTATTGCATCAGTTGACCTGATACAGAATAGAAAAATTATGCTTTGAATTTATATGCTGGTTGTTTTTCTTTGCCCCATATCTGGCCCCAGAACTTGAACCATATGATGAGCGTATGTGTTTTACAATGGCTGAACACTGTACATAGTGGTTGAGACTTCTTTTGTTTTGTTTTTTTATGCTCCCTGATATTTTAACGCTCATCTGTTTTGATTTGAGAACAGAATGTACCAGAGTGGAATGCATTGTTTTATATTTGATTTTTTTCATTTATTTTTCACGTTCCATGTTTTCCATGCCAATTAGGTGGGTATTTAGAGGCTAACCAGCACTGCTCTGGGTATAGCACTGCAAACTACTAAGACACACCAGGTGCTAAGGCCGCCCAGGTCCCGGTATGGTGATCTGTGGGTTAAATGGAAGTTTCTTTTAGCCCACAAGAACTGTGACCATGGACGTAAAATGCAGTATCTGGCAGACACTCCTCCAGCCTCCTTCACTGCGAAACAGGTCTTGTTGATTAACTGCCACTCGTCCAAAACAACAAGCCCAATACAGCTGCATCTTGAAATTTTTATCTCCATGCCAACAAACAGTTAATTAAGAGCACAAAATGCTCTTCTACTAGACGAAGGACCACAAGGTTCTATACTGTGTCTGTATATATATTTAAAAAACAGGAATTTGTCCAGCAGCAGCTGGTTCCTCTGAAGACCTCAGCTATAAATTTCTTCTCTGGGGTGTACTAGTGAGTTCCTTTTATATTTTTAAAGGGTACTAGGAGATCTATCTGTGCAATACTTGCTTGCTTTTTGAAAAGCTTTTCATTTATTTAATTTCAAAGACTATATTTAAAAGGAAAAAAAACAAACTACGTTGTCACTTTACCAAGGAAGTTTTCCACACGTCTGTAGGGGGTTTGGCCTTAATGTAGCAGCAACACCGTGTTTGTAATGAACTTTCCGCAGACTTTTTTTTCTGGCAAGAAAAGGAAAACTGTATTTCTTTAACGCTGACTCGATTTAAGCTCGGTCACTGCAGGGGAAGGACTTTTATTTTTCACATTGTACAAGTAGCGATTTGTTTCTGTTTTCTGAAGCAAAAGCCACTATGCTCTGTAAAATAACTCTTAGAATGAAATCATTTTTATATATTCTGTTTTTAACAAAAGAAAAAGTATTAATAAAGTTGTTTTTTAAAAACAAGCCCTCTGGATTTGTCTTTTAACTGAAAGCACTTACGTACACCAGTAAAACCAAAACTGTACCTAACTTCAGGAATTATAACTCAGACTGCTGTAAGTTGTATTGAACATATGTTGCACTGATGATTTCAGTGGAAATACTAGGTTGTTGGTTCCCAAGATGGAGGCCAAAGGCCAGAAAACATTTTACATTCCTGAACTTTGACTTTTCTTGTGAAATACTGGATACTTCTACCTCTTTAGGACTCAAAAAATCCTTCAAATAAGATATGAGAGAAGAGCAAATCTCTCTTTGGTCGGTTGAACTGCTCATAAATCTTGTCCACTACGGTCAGGATCTATGATGAGGGGTTTAAAGGGGAAACCAAGCAAAAATGTTTGGAACCCCTGCTTTAGGCAGACCAGCCATCATCCTCCTGACACTTTCACATTCAGGTCTCTGTTCTTAAAGGCATATGTACTGATGGGCACTAAAACAAGGAATTCAAATTAAAGCATCATTCAGGGGCCTGTTCTTAATTTTACTCAGCAAAGTTGCCGAGATCAGTCGGTAAACCTGCCTTCTTGATCAGTCACCTGGAGATTTCACGAGACACTGTGAGACAAGAAAGGGCCTGCTGTGTGGAGTGAATACCTGCCACGAGTTCTTAGTCGTCACTTCTCCAGCACCCAAGGTGTATCGTACACTGAAAGGTCAAGGCGTCATTTGTCATTGTCAGACGAGGAGCGGGATTTGAGAGTTGCACAGTCTGTGGTACAAAGAGGCTCTCTGTGTTGATGAGAAATGACAAGCTCCACTGGACTGTGATTATGAAGGCTGCAAGTAAGACTGAAGAGCAGGAGCTATTGATTAGTCCGACTCCATCCCTCTCTCTCTGAACACCTCTGGATGAGAACGCTTCTCTCTTTTTGCTCCAATCTTTCGTCTTTTTTTTATGTGCTCTCAGGCTTCACTGCCATTAAACTTCAAGGACACCTCTGACAGCAGGGAGGGAGATGAGGAAGAGTGTTGTGATTTCTACACAGTCAGCCACGCAGAACACTCGTTGTTGGAAACATTAACTGGCATCAGATGGAATACTGGCTGACTGTTTAACTTAGGTTAGCACACACAGCCACAAACAGGTGTGAGGCTGTGCCCAGAGCCAGCGACACGCATCTGAAGCACACAAACAGGAAAACCAGCAGTCATGTCAGGGAAAAGGTGGATACGCTCACGGTATTATGATACATGGCTAAAGAGAGCGGTGGAAAAAACATGGAAAGATGTTAAGCTCTTTGAAACGTGAAAATCTTTTGTCACACTAATCCAGAAGTGCGTTAATCTCTTGTTGAGGAATTTCCAACAAAATATGGATTTTGCTGTGGGAGGTGACATGTGGAGCCAGTGTCAGAGGAACATAGAAAGAGAAAAACTAAAAGGGTTTAACAGTTTCATTCGGGACCGTGGATTTTGGATTTGCCTAATCTGTTGCATATTTATGTTCTACTGGAATTGTGTTTCAATAAAATGTCATGGCATGTGGGACAATTACAGCCATTTTAATGATTTTTTAAAAAAATTATTAAAGGATAGGTTCACCATTTATTTATATATATATATATATATATATATATATATATATATATATATATATATATCCTTTGTCCCTTTTCTAGTGTGGATGTAGCCAAGAGCAACAGCCAATAAATCCTGATAGAGGCGTGCTTTGTGACACATTTTTTATCAGGAGAGCATACACAGGCTCGTCTGACGATACTGTACAGGGAGCTACTGTGTATTTTGTTATTGCCGTTAAGGTTGTGTGTGAATATAAATGATGGCAAACAGCATAATTCAAAGCACAGGCTGGAGAAGACACAGAAAGAAGGCGTATCAGGTGGGATATGATTTGTAGCTGGAAAGAGAGTGAAGTGACGGCGCAGGCGCCACCAGTCATTGCCTTTAAATAAATCTCCTGTTGCACACGTGTTAATTTATGAAATCCCGACCTACTCTTGATGTCATGACAGATCCATATCTCACAACTTACGCGGGTTTAGCGGCCTGAACGGTGCATTTCCTTCACATGTACTGTCAAACCCGGGCGGGGATTTCCGCTGGCCTGTGCTGCTGCCACCGATGTTGAACCACTTCACAGTCGCTCTCTGAGACCGAATGCCACAGACACATCTGCCACATTGACGGCTGATCTCTCGGCCTGTGTTCCACATGACACAGCCCAACAACAAATGGGAGATCAATTTGGGAGCCTCAAATTTTACTTTGATTTTCAACCAATTCAGACAGAAGTATGTAGCAGCGCGTAGTGTGCTGACAGGCCATCTCAAGCTTGTGCCTTGACAAACATTGACTGCACGGTGGTTAAAGGTTAGGAGCTTGTTTATGACTTTAGAAGCAAGTCTTCAAAATCAGGTTAAGCATGTCGAGTCAAACAGACAAGATCTTATACTGTGAGGCACAAAGGACAGGACAGCATGTAGCAAAATAGATGTAAGCAAGTCTGCTCCATCCCTCTGCATGTCACAGTGTCTCTGAAGACTTGCCATGCTTTCTTGTTAACCCAGAATGCCATTTGACCTACTTCTCTGGAGCTTGAGCTTGTTATTGTTATTTTTACACTTAACGCTTGTTTAAGTGGAGGCCGTGCAGAAGCCAGGGCCTACCGCGAAAGAGGAAGTGCTGCACATTTAGCTCAACGTCGTCTCCTGGCTTCAAATTCTAGTTCATCACTTCAAACCGCGAAACGCAAAGCGCCATTCGTACATTCACGCATATTCCCCGATGGAAAGGACTCGTCTTCATCCTCATTACCTGAGCCACTCGCACAGAAAACAAATAGAATTTTTAAGCTCTTATCATTTCAACTCGCGCCAGGAAAAGAACATCAAAGATTCTCACCACCTTCTCCCACCCACCGCCATGTGGTTTTCACATATGCTCGGCCCAATGACACGCTGCCAGGGGAGACGCAGCTCCTCTGAAATGTGTTTGAGGGAAGCTTCCTCAAGGCAAACAGAGCCCACCTCTGGATGGCATCGTCAGCTGGTAACTGGATAAAGGGTGAGGCAGTCTCTGGTCTCTGTGTTTGTGTGCGTTTGGACGTGTATTACTCATGATGTGGGGGTCACATTGTGGAGACTCACCTTATCCATAATGTACATGTGTTTAAGGTAAGGTTTAGGTTAAGGTTAGGGGAAGGGTTGGGGCCAAGTAGTTGTTATGATTATGGTTAGGTAAGTCTCAAGGAAATAATGTCTATGTAATGTCCTCTGAAGTGATGGAAACAGCTCTGTGTGTGTGTGTGTGTGTGTGTGTGTGTGTGTTTCCATGTTCTCTTGAAAGCCCTAGATGAGTGTAAACAACATGCCACTGCACGGCAACACAATGTTCTCAATGCAGTGTTGTCACACGCATGTATCCACTTCACTGTGTTATAGTGAAGTGTGGAGCTAATGCAGACTTAAATCCTCTGGGTAGACATGAAAAATGTTGAAAAAGCACAAAGGGCAATTTGTGTGCAAAACAAGTTCAGCTATTTAGAGTGGTACTGAAAAGAGTATCCACATGTTAAAGTATTTGTTTTTGGTATTTTCCAGATCGAAGATCACACCTGAGCAAATGAAAGCCAGCAAAAAAAATAACATCTGTGATGCTAGATACTATTTTCTTGCAGAAGATATATACACACACACGCACACACGCACACACGCACGCACACACACACACACGCACGAGACTTGGAATCATCCGCCATGCTAACTCCCTGGAGACGCAAAGCAGTATTTTGATCTGAATACTAATATGGTATAATGGTAATGGTAGCCTACTAACGTGCTGACAAAGGCAATGCTATCATGCTGATGTCTAGCAGATATAACCATAATATATATGACAATGCCATGATATATATATATACCATGTTCATTTTGCCAGTTTAGCATGCTAGCATGGTAACATTTGCAAATTCACTAAACGTGAAGTTCAAGTGAAGCTGATGGGAATGTCATTAGCTTTGCAGGTGCCAGAGGAAAAAAGAAAGGTTACAATAATTTATCCTGAAGGTGTCTCGAATGTCTGTATCAGAGTGCATCCAGTAGTTGTTAAGACATTTCACTCAAAGCCACAAATGTGAGCATGACGGTGGTGCAGCAGGGGATCAAGAAAGGATTAATGAATCTGGGAACCATTAACGTACATTCAATGGTTATGGAGATATTTCAGTCCAGTCAACAGGGTGGATCAACTGACTGAGATCATGGGACTCCTGACTTCTATATAGGACAGTTCTGGACATCGAGTTAAACATTACAGGTATTGTATATTAGGTTAAAGAGTCAGAGTCGCTCATGCCATACATGCAATAACCTGCATGTATATAGAGAGACAACTACTCATTGCACTTTCACCCACTTCCTTCCTCAGCCTGTAAGTCAGGCGAACACCTGAGACTCCAGCTGTGACCGCGGCAAGCTGACACAGGATACATGGAGTACACCAAGTTAAAGCCAGACTGTTGTTTCTTATCAGTTTTACTGCCTCGAGAGGCTTTAAGAGGCCGACCTTATTCAGCACCTTCTTATCAATGCTGGTAAGTGTGATGTGTTCAAGGGGTTAAAGAGCAGTGGGTTTATTGCAGCTGCTTAACCATGAGGCATGAGGTTGAATATCGGTGGATCCAGCGTACCATGACAGTGTTGTTTAGACACTCAGTTCAAGCTTTCTTGTTATTTTATAGAGCACTTTTTAACTTCTGCACAAAAAATATAAATAACGACCATGTATTACTGTCAGACCATAGATTTAATTGAAATCAGTCACCCAACATCCAATTTTCCAATTTCTGCTCAGTTTTACAAATCACATTACGTTTACTTCACTTCCTTTATTCCTATGGAACAGCAGAGTTTACACCGAAACATTCTGATGAATTAACCCATTCTCTTTAATTCTTCATTACATGCTTGCAGTGCAGGAAATGAGTGAATGCCAGCGGAAAAAGTTCATTTTTACAATTACCATGCTTTTAGGAAGTGCTTCCTGTAGGGATGGAATACAAAGAAAGCGCAGTTAGAGCAATCAAACAGTGCTGTAAAGGCAGCAAGAAATACATAACGGACAGATGCATAAATATCGTAAAGGCTCCTCTTGTTGCCAGGAAACACTTTAACAAGAGCTTTAACCCTGGTGCTCATTCTTCTCTTTATTTAGCAGCCACTTTCTTCAGCTATGCTGACATCTACTGGTCTCAATTTGTACAAACAATAAATGCTGGGAAACCTATGCTCATGTGCAGTGCGACGGCTTTTCTGTGATCTGCTGCTATGAAAAGAGACAACATAATCTCAGATGGATATTAGAATTTGTTTCAATAAAAATAATTGCTAAATAACTTGAAAGCACTGACTTTAAGTTGCTCATAACTGATCAAGCCATTGATTCTTCTGGGATATGGCTGTACAGCAGTTGCTCTCTTGCCAAACCATAGTTATGTAATATAACGACTTTCATGACTATCTTGAGTTGTAATTTATAATGTACTGTATTTATATAGTTTTACATTGTCATGTTGGGCCATTTAGAAGAAGAACACAGTAAATAATTGTGCTTTTTAACACCTCAGGGTACTTTTAGTAAAGATCTCGTTCTCGTAGACATGTTTTAAGACAGGTAAGAAACTGAGATTCTCGGTGAGCAGAGAAACTTTTCCCCCTCAGCAGATAAATGTGAAACAGGGATCGAGTGTCAAACTCTGCACATCATTTTGCACTGTGAAGCTCAAACATCCAAGTGAAATAACAAGAAGCAAAATTTTTGACTAGATACAATAACAGACTGTATGATACCCTCTAAACAAGTTTTTAGACTTTATCCAACAGGAGGGGTCAGAGTTGCTGATGCATCAAAGGGTTGAACTCTGATGAAAGTGATATTTCAAGCACAACGTCTTTTTCTCTTCTTTGCCATGCACAGCTGACACAGTACGAAAGCAGAACAAAAGACACACCAACGGGTGCATTAACAATTTAAATGGAACACAGCCGATAAATGCAAAAACAGCTGAATGCTCTCTATTGCACACTGTCCACCATGACTGACAAACAACTTTTCCTCAGTGTGCCTGTCAGTGCACTAGTCTGTCTTCTTCTGCGCCTCCATCTCTCTCTCTTTTCTTTGCCGCCTTCCTCCTTCTGTCTCCCTTTCTCCCTGTCCTGTCTGCCAACATCTAAGGGAGCAATGCCCCAACTGGACAGCAGGTGTGCTCTTTCGCACTGCAGCACACAACCCACTGCAGTGCTACCATGTCTGTGTGTGCAAGAGAGTGTGTGTATGTGTGTGTATATATGCGTCAGGCTTGCCTGCCAGCTTGGCCACTGCTGCTGCTGCCACTCTGCTGAAGGAGAGGGGGGAGAGAGAGGACGCTGGAGGAGTGGAGGGAGAAAGGGAGCAAGGGGGATAGAGAGACAGAGAGAGAGAGGGAGTCCAGGCCCAAATAAAGCCATGGGGGCCGGGGCTGGGCTGGGCCCCCTTTTGCTATAAATACGCTGGCCGCCTGGAGGTTCGGGTTTGGTGGTTGGGGCTTGGGACCAACGGCCACCACTGCTGCAGCAGCCTTCCTCAGGGGATTCTCCTCCGCATACTCATCATCCTCATCCTGGTCATCGGCGTTCTGGGCATCCAAGATGCCTCGTGTGGACGTAGACCTCAAGCTGGACTTTAAGGATGTCCTCTTCAGACCCAAGAGGAGCAGCCTGAAGAGTCGCTCAGAGGTCGGTGCTGTTAATGACTTACTCTGATAATGTAATCCAAATATTACAGCTACAGTTCAATCGAACATCAGACCAGGATACTTCTCAGGCGTGGAATCTGTTGACTGTAGCATTCAGGAAGTACACTTAATGCCTCTAGGTGACGCAATAGAGGTTAACTATTCATGCATGGGGTGGACGGTCGAGGGCGACTAATGTATGGGCCTCCAGTGCTAACACTGTTTTCTTTAATTATCATCCTGATAAAATTGATAACTGGACATATCTATTTGCAGAGCAGCAGCAGCACTCACATTGATTAACCCTGTATCTTGAAAAGACGTCTTACTCAAGCTGAAAAGTGCACGCTCAGTGTAATTCTATATTTGTGCCTTTTCTTTCGTGTAAGCCAGCAGGTGTACACTGCCTTTGTACTTCGGTGAGCAACATAAACGCTACCCTGAGGGAGAATATAACAGTGTAGTGACCTTCTTAAAGGTGACAGAAAACAAGACCACCCTGTGCCAGACGGAGGCTATGAACAATAACTGTCTGCAAACAGCAAAAGAAAAAGAACAGTCTGAGATTTAAAAAACACACACACACAAAAAGAAGATTTTCATCAGAACGGATTTGGGTCTGTCATCAATCACTGCCATTGTGAGCAGGTATAACAGGCCACAGGGTATCTAACATTCCCTGATTTGTCACTCTGAGACAACACAACCCTCTCCTTGTTGTTTCATCCTCGGAACTTCCTCAGCTTAGCTGTGTGTCACTAGATCAGGGACTGGTACCGATCCAAGATCATTATACTGGTGTGGTGGCACCAGATCTGGGGTGGAAGGTGGAAGTGGGTGGGAGTTGGCTTTTGACAAGTGGCAAGCAACATGAGACACAGGAGACTTCTCAGAAAACATGTTTAAAAATAGTAGTGCATGTTACAGTCAACCAGAGCACATTCCTTTCGCCACACATTCGATATATACACTGACACAGATAACAGCACAGAGAACAGCCAGTACATGAGCACTGAGTGCAGTAAAAGCCAAGTCTATATCTTACCTTATTCTCCACATTCCATCAAATTCTCTTTTCCTACAGTAACTAAATAATAAAGAAAAGACCTAAAATAACTGCCTTAATTTCAGACATCAGCGGTCTACACAGTATGACTTTACTGCAGCATATACTGCAGCCAGTATGCTGCAGGCAACTCTAATGGCCCATGCAGGCTGAAAGCATCCATCTGTTGACATCCTGACTGTTCTTGTTTGAATTATTGCTACATTTAGCAGGGGCAGAAATCCACCTGCCAAAGCTAAGCTTACCAGACATCCACACTGTTGTTCAGAGGAGGGGAGCGTATGTGAGCATCACGGAAGATAAACTGCATCAATAACAAGAGGCCGCATGGCGAGCTGGTCAGCAATCAAGCACTGATGCACCACCCAGTAGAAACCCTTCAGTTTGGACTTTACTGAGATTTCTCCAGATGCTTGCATGTCTGATGTGACTGATGTGACTGTACCATGGCAACAACAACACCTGCAACACACCTATAAATAGATGACTACTGTATTTAGGTGCTTCAAATTGTACGACTGCGCGTCTGTATCAGCTTAGCCAAATGTTTTTAGAATGCAACTCCAAAAACCCCCTCTGTAAAATCAGATGAATTCACAAATGTTTTACTTTTATCACACTGAGGGTGATTTAGTGCAAAAACTGCAGATTTAAACAAATTCTTTCAAATATATGCAGAGCTAACACAAATCAACTAATGAATGCCTTTTTTTTAGTGATTCTGTTATTTTTTAATAGTCAATTCATAGCAGAGACCCTAAGAATGCTTCATAACTGAGGCCATTGCATCCCTGTGTCATACTTGGTCATGATTTACTGGTGAATCAACCGGAGAATCCTGAGTCAGCGTGCCATTTTTAAAGAAGGGGCCTATATTGATTTTCTGCAGCGAGACGATGGACACGCACGACTTGACGCTCCTCCCTTCTCAGCCATACTTCTTTCGCCACCTTCCCCTTTCTCCAACCGTTATGAGTTATAGCCTCATTTTTGCTGTGATTCTGAAAATGATTCTGCCGTGAAGGTTACGGCACACTACTATTTCCACGGCTGCAGTAGTTGTGCATAATAGATGTCTTGGATCTCCTCAGCAAAAGCATTCAGCACTGACTGTTGGATTTAAATACATTGAATAATTTCAAAGCTTAAAATGTGTTTTAAACACTAAACAAGTTTCACTTTTGAATATAACTATCTTGAAAACAAACAACCATCTTCCTTCCCTGTAGCAAATATGTGTGCTTGTATATTGCCAGCTTGTTAACATGATACACCTTCTGTAAATCATATTTATAGCAAGACTATCTAACTGTTGCTAATTACAAGATAATAGAAAATGCTAAAATGTAGTGTAACATTAGCAAAAGTATTAATGCAGCGACTTACTAATGTGTCAGTTAGAGAATCTTCAGTTAGCTAACATAAGCTAACATTAGCCACCATAAGCTAGTAGTAGACCAGCCATGTACGGCTGTAGCAGCCAAAAACCCTTGGACATATCGAATAGAGCCAGGGTGCCTTTTATTGCTTTTGAATTCAACTTTTCTTTTTTTAACAAGAACATTATTTCTTCTTTGTGGGTCACATAAAGGAACATACCACATTTATGAGTAAACTCAGCTAAAGGTCCGTCACCTCACTAGAATAAGATTTATTTATAAATCTTCCGGAGAGAAATCATAGCTTCCACCATCAGTGCAGATACTTTGCTGTAAAGGGAGCCGCTGGTGTGTCACAATGAGCCCAAGCTCATCACATTACAGCGGCACCGGCGAAGTTCACCACCGCATCTAAATGATTCAGTGCGTCCCCATAAGGACCACGCAGATGCAGAGCACGAGCCACATGAGCTGCTCCCGTTTTCAAGAAAATCTGCAGCGTCCTTTCAGAAGCTTTAGAGACAAAAATAATAAAACATGATTATGAAACGCAGAATTACTCATGTCTCGTCCCCCTCAGGTGGACCTTCAGAGGACCTTCACATTCCGCAACTCCAAACAGACCTACACCGGCATCCCCATCATCGCCGCCAACATGGACACCACAGGAACATTTGAGATGGCGCAAGTCCTCAGCAAAGTGAGCGAACACGACTGAATGGATGAAAAATAAATAACAGCACCACTCTGTTCGTGCATTTGTCTCTGTACGGGCCTGCCAACATCTCTATTTGACATAGAATCACAAAACAAAAACCGGGATGCCGTGGGAAGCCTCTGGGAATAAACATGATTTAGCAACCTTGCCCTAGAAGCAGTAAGACGTCTGCTAGCTTCTGGGATGTCTTTCTTTTGTAGCACTTACTGAGTCAGAAAATCATGATGCGTAAATCAGAAACGAATAGACAAAAATTGAAATGTGGATTTTGATGTTGTTGTGTGAACACATATTTGTGCATTCCCTCTCTGGGTCTTTGTCTCTCTTTAGCACACCCTCTTCACAGCCATTCACAAACACTACTCTGTCGACGACTGGAAAAACTTCGCTGCTAATCATCCAGACTGCTTAGAGGTAATATCACCACCATGCCTTTACTAAGAAGCTTATTCCTCATTAGCAGCATGAACATAATTACGCATTTTTATTTGTAAGGATCTCCTCCTCACATACACTTGTGGCTTTTCTCCACAGCATGTAGCTGCCAGCTCAGGCAGCGGCACCGCAGACCTGGAGAAGCTGTGTGCCATCTTGGAAGCCGTCCCCGCCCTCAAGTACATCTGTCTGGACGTGGCCAATGGCTACTCTGAGTACTTTGTGGAGTTCGTCAAGACGGTCAGAGGAAAGTTCCCCAAACACACCATCATGGTAAGAGAGATGGCTCGCCACCTTGGCTGGCAGTTACGGGATGTGCTGTGAGATTGTGCCTTAGGGCTGATGCTGTCTGCCTTGCAGGCTGGCAACGTGGTAACCGGGGAGATGGTGGAGGAGCTCATACTCTCCGGTGCTGACATCATCAAAGTGGGCATCGGGCCAGGTGGGTGGAAACAGATGTCTCAGGAGTGTGCTCTCCCCAGTAATAAACACAAAGCTGGCCTTCAAGCACACACACAACTGAGATGTCTCATTTGCAAACCTTCAACAGCAAGGTTTGTCTTGTAGTAGTTTTTACTTTAAAGACTCATAAAGTGCATGTTACTGTATGTGCCCTTCATGTACAGCGCCAGGGGTACATGGACCACTTGCAGGATTTGAGTTAAAACTCTTAACTCTTAAGTTGTTGTAAAAAGAGAAAAAACATTATTACCAGTAGATTAGCCTTTTTCATTGCAGCAAATCCATGAACAAACTCAAGAGTCACTTATCTTATTGTTTGTTAAATCTCCTAAAGGCCTGGTATTTAGATGCTTATATTGAATAGCATGTTCCATATGAGCTACGCTGTCTCTTCGATCGTCTGCTGCTGTTTTCTGTCTCCAAATAGCGAGCTGGGCTGACAGAAGGACGACAGCTTCCTGTAGCTACAGCAGAAGCAATTTAAAACAGGCAGGCATCGCTACATGAAGATGGACTCCTCTAATGTGTTGCACTGTGTGTTGCAGGGTCTGTGTGCACGACAAGGATCAAGACAGGAGTGGGCTATCCACAACTCAGTGCTGTGATAGAGTGTGCAGACTCAGCCCATGGTCTCAAAGGACACATTATCTCCGTAAGTACGGCCACAAAGAAATAACAAGGGAAAAAACGAAGCACAACAGTTACTGAGGTTAGTGTTATGTTGAGTATGTAGCGTATTTAGCATTTATTGTACACTGTCAAAGCTGTTTTATTCTGCTGGTGGAGAGGAGTTACTATTTGAGTTGGTGGGCATCCGGCCAACACAAATCCTAGCTAGCTATGGTCAGGTTAGGGAAAAGCTTCGGAGGTTAGAAAAGGGCTTTAGATACAGCAGACGTAGAAATACAAATGACAAAGGAAAAAACACAACAATATAGTTTACATCTGTCAAGCCTATCAATGTAAAGGATAGGGTCTGAACATGAATTATCTAAGGACCCTCACCTAATCCATAGTGTAGATCACCATCATAGCCTGAGTATTAATTTCCATTATGGATAATTAGTGATTCAAATATTTTTACTTGCTTATTTTAAGGTGATTGCCTTGTGAGTGCATAATATCTTGTTGCATCAAGATTCTAATGTTGATACTAGGTTGCAGCCAGCAGAGGGCAGCCTCAGTCTTCAAAGGCTGGCAGCACAATTAGAAAACTGCTCTGACCTGTGACTCAGTGTGAAGCCGTATGAATGACGTGTATCTTTTCTCGGTACAGGACGGTGGCTGCAGTTGCCCAGGAGATGTAGCAAAAGCCTTTGGTAAGTATTCAACCGACAGTTCTTGCTCTTTTCACACTTAAAGGAGTCACGTGTTAGTGGTGATGCATGACTGTGCTGCACTGTTCTACAAATCTAACCACCGTGACTTTGCTCCTCAGGCGCGGGGGCTGACTTCGTAATGATGGGAGGAATGCTCGCAGGCCACGACCAGTGCTCTGGGGAGGTCATCGAGAAGAACGGGAAGAAATACAAACTCTTCTACGGCATGAGCTCCGACACAGCCATGAAGAAATATGTGGGTGGAGTTGCTGAGTATAGGTGAGAAACTCATATCAGGAGGTGCATAATAATTACTGAGTTCATAAACTTTAAAAATGTATGTATGTAAAATGTATGTGCTCAGTTCAACAACCCATGAAATTTCTGTTTTAACTACAAAATGCCCCACTTTCTCCTCACTCCTATGCACTCAGGGCGTCTGAGGGGAGGACAGTGGAGGTTCCCTACAGAGGGGACGTGGAGAACACCATCCGTGATGTGCTGGGGGGCCTCCGCTCCACCTGCACCTATGTGGGCGCCGCCAAGCTCAAGGAGCTGAGCAGGAGAACCACCTTCATCCGCGTCACACAGCAGTCCAGCCAAATGTTCACTTAGCGGGGCGTACACATGCCCACACACATGCAGTACACGCAGGTTGCATGATATGCACTGTGTGTGTACTATGCAGAGTTTAAACATGCAACAGGAGGACAGCGGCGTAACACATGGCAGAAAAAGAGGCACAGGCACCCACACACACACACTTCTACATGATTGCCCAACCTGTTTCTCTCAGGATATCTGCTGTCAGAAAGCTGTTAGTTTCCTGCAGGTTGTGATTAAAATTAACTCAACGTTTGACTTGAAGACTTTTCCCAGAAGAATCACAGCGCTCTAATCAACTTCATCCTGCAGCGAGTGCGTTTACATGCTTACAGACACCATAATATGCTACTGATAAATGCACATGTTGCAGTAACAACAGCCTAGATAACTTCTTCTCAGTTTTAGAAACAGGGAATAAGAGACTCAGACTGCTGAGGCGTGTGTACTTCAGATCTGATCTGTCAAAACACTCTTTTAACTTGTGCATGTACAGTAGGCTAGTGGGGTTTTTCCAGAACAGAGATGTCATCTGACACATCCCATGCAAACACACTCAGCAGGAGGAGGTTGATACTCATGCTCAGATCATTTGGGGAAAATGCTGAACTGTGCGCTGGAGTGAATGTGAAAAATCAATATGCAAGACTCAGAGACGTCACCCTTTAACTGTCACTGGAGGAATCATGTCGCAATAAATTGCATGCAGGACCTTCTGCTAATTCCCTCAGTGGTGTTGATCATTTTGTGAAGACATGTCTATCATCTTCCTGATGACAGACAATATAATGTGTGTGTATGTCTCTTAAGTGTCTGCGTGCATGTGTTTAGGGTGTGTGAGGCAGACGAAAACGAAGACCTCTGGGTTTATGCATTACGACATATCTGAGAAACACTTGATTCGCCCTGCTGTGCGTGGAAAACGTCCTGTTAAGTCTTCTTTCATTGCCTCCACTGTGCCTGACATTTCAGATGAAGGGTGTCTTGAGATTTGTGGCTTCTACTGCGTTGAAGAGTCGCTCTCTTGTACTTCAAGCGAGGAACTTCGAGGAAAAGTCATACTGAGCGATAACACAATTAAACACTGTTAAATGAAAAATTCGAATTCTAAAATATATCCTGGAAAAGCAGCTCTCACCCAGTTTCACCGCTATTGCAAAGAGGGCAGACATTTGTGTTAATAAACCCAAATGATCAGTGAATGATAGTGTGATTCATCTTTCTGGACAAGACACTGCACATTTGTTTGATTTAGAGGTGGGGAGGGGAAGCTTTTTCCTGTCAAGTGCCATTTCAGGTTTTTTTTAACATCCTTCGAGGGCCATGCTAAATTATCTAACACATGCCTCACACTCACCTGTGGGTTGACTGGGACTGCTCCATTTCGTGAGGCGTCTAATGTCAGATGACAGTGATAATGATGATGATGACGATCCAACCCGCAGCTGGTTTTCCAGGTTTGGTTCAGTCCATGCAAGAATCAGCTTTGAAAAGAGCCGCTCTCTGTAGCAGATCGTTGCTTGGCAGGTCAATGATTTCATGTTGTAGGTTGTCAGGCACATCAGCTGCTTCCACATTAAACAGCGAATATGCTCAGTTCCTTTGGTTTACTTCTTATCTCCTGAAACCTCTCAGCAAGGGCCTGAAGGAGTTTTAACACTCAGTATAGCAGCAGTATGTTCAGATGTCACAGCAGGCGTTTGTTCTGGCAGCAGCAGTGGCTGAGAAGCAGCTGGAGCTTGAGGTTCAGCTCTGAGAGGTTCTCCTTAATGTCCACCATGATGGCCAAATCACACAGACACTTGCTAACACTCAACAATTTCCCTTCGTCTGTTGCTAGCAGCTCCACAGCAGCAACGAGGCACTCAAATTCTCAAAACAAAGATTAGCCTAGGCTTTCCAGATGCTAGCTAGGCTAATAGTTTAACTTGCCTCCATAACACCATCTCTGGCAGAATGTGGTCATTCGAAAGCTCCTTGTTGGGCATCCAAACTCTGTGAAGAGCGTTAACTTTATCATTTGTTCGTGTTGTCTTCAAGCTTAGCATGTTTGCAGCTGTAGTGACGCTCGAGATTAAACTTAGTTTGTAGCAATGGCGGCGTTACTACAAAACTAACCTTGGCACACTGGCGTGTGTTTTCCTTTAGCAAAAAATGTAACCGATTGACCATTTCTCTTGAGAAACGCCACCCCCCTTCTACTTCCATGTTCTTGACAGTCGCTGTGATGCGTTGACGTGATATCAACGGCTACGTGCATGTTGCGTTCAAAGACCACTCGGAAGGACGCGTTAATCGACTACTTTATGTTATTTTCTTTTATCGCTGAAAAAAGTAATTGCTGTTGGAGCATTTGGACGACGCAGAATAAAGTTGCTATCTTTCTAAGACCACAAACTTGAAGTTAAGACCATTGCTTTATCATGTTTTTGCTGGGAGATGTGGCGATGTGTATTAAAACAAGCCACAATGAAGGCATACTGACAAGGGATCAAACATAAAATATTTTGGCAAGTAACTTTCTGCGGTCATAGTTGTTAACTTTGTGTTAATTGTTACCTAGTAGGACTAACCCATCAATTACATAAACCACCTATTCTTTTAATGTCTGCTATATTCATTCTCAAATAAAGAAAAGTGTTTTTGGACATAATATCATCGAGAAAAGACAGATTTTATTACTATACTGCAAAAATGGAGCAACAAAATTATAGAATGTATATGTTTTGCGGATCTTCTTAGAGTTAAAAAACACAAAAGTGCTGTTTCTTGCACTCAACCATTGCAGTCATGAGTCAAGCTGAGTTTTCTTCTATGATTTAAGATTCCATATTTAGACATATATGAGTGGACAGCAGAGTAAAACTGCTAAAGACAGCTGAATCAGAAAAATGAAGAATAAAGAACTCATGTGAGATAACTGACCTTACAATACTTGGTGTCTTGTCACTCAGGCCACTGTACACTAGAGGGAGCTATTTTCTGCTCAATTTCAGCACTAAATCCAAATCAATGGAGGAAAAATGTAATAGCTAATAAGACTTTCCATGGGGTGTTTGTGTGCGCTGGTATTCAAATAAACACAAAGATGCCCATTTATTCCAGATATGTCAAGGTTTCATTTTCTTTTTCAAAGAGGTGCATTTGTACAGTTGTCAAATACATACACCGACAGGGTTTCTCCATTGCTATAGAGGAAAGGGGTGGTGAGACACAGGGACTTGGTGAGTACAATATAGTACAAACAAGTTGGCTGGGAACTGCTGTGGCCCCCTGCAGGCCAGACTGTCCGTGCAGGTCTGTGCTGATGTCCGGTTCTCTGCCACCATCTCATGGGCCAAGTTTCAGTTCAGTACGTGGTGTCACAGGTTAGCAGAGAAACATCTAGACAGACTGGTTGCTAGCCTCAGGGCTGAGTGTTCAGAACAGGGGGAGGAATCAAATGAGCCACAGCTGACAGATAAGCTCCACCCCATCCGTGGCAGTGGGCAGGGTCAGAGGTCACAGCCTGTCCCCTGCTGAAGTGTTTGTCGCCTTGCACAGAGAGGCAGAGCAAAGACGTTCAGTACATTGAAGAGTAATCCAAGCCATCTCCAGCATAATACACATAATATCATAATAATAGTTCATAGTTAATTGTCAATAATGACATTTGTTAATCATATCAAATTATACTGTATGTAATAAATTTACATATCTTATAACCCATATGAAACAGCCCACTATGTAAATTGATTGGGGTGAAACTAAACTGTTAAGTGGGCCTCTACAAGTTTTTTTTTTTCTTTCTGCCTGAGTTGGTTATCCAGCGCTATGGACATTGACGACGTCATACAAAAAAAAAAGAATGAAAAAAAAAAGGAATCCTGATCGAATTCTGTTCACTTTTAAAACACAACAAAGTGCCAAAAACACATCCTTTTTGCAAAATGAAAGTACAAACATCAAGAAACAAAGAGCACACATGCCTTATTTTTCTGATCGAAAAGTCAAAGCTCACACACCAACATTCATTTTATTTGTAAAATTGTGCAAGAAGCCAATTTAGAAAAAAAAAATAAAGACAACATTAGCAGTGTTCCTCAAGTGAGGAAGCTTGTCATAAAAACTCAACAATGACACATTCTCTACATAGTTTTAAGTCCCCTGACATTATATTGAGTGCTACAAGGAGACCAAAAACACAGAAAAAGCTCCTGCACCAATGATAACGCAAACAAAGCAAAGGTTTGCACGCACTGTTTTCACACCGCACGGCCGAGCCAAGCTGTGCCGAACCCCTTACAAACGTATTGGCCGAATTAGACCTCAAAATGTGAACAAAACAGAACCCAATTAGCGGCACGGCCTGGTTGGTGCGCGGTGGAAAAGATTCCAAACAAACCCGAACACAACAAAAGAAGGGATGCATTCCATGAGAAAAGGTTTTCCTAGTAGAAAAGAACCAAGGAACCACCTAACACCTCGGCTCGTTGGACCCAAGAACGCGCCGGGCGCCAAGCGAGATGGAGCACAGACAGATAAACACAAGGTTACGGCAAGGTGATGTGCAAAAACCTAAACTGAGCCATCTCTCTTTTTCATCCTTATTCACCCCCTTTTTTTCATTCTCATTCTCTCTGTCTGTTTTGAACGAATGTTACCCCTAGGGAAGGTATCGGTCTGAGACAGAGGGGTTAGACCAAGCCCATCCTAGGATTAGAAAGTGCTGAAACATTATCAAGTCTTTTACATCTACTTACATGTGCATCTCTGTTGGTTGGTTGTTTTTTTTTTTTTCTTTTCTTTTTTTTTCTCTTTTTTACAAAAAGTGGTCCCCACTAGCAATGAGGTTTCTTTTTTTTCTGTGGGTCTCACCGTGAACCGTCGAGGGTCAGGGTTTACGATCTCACAGACAATTAGAGGAGAAAACACTCCGTTACACACACACACACGCACCTGCGTCACGCGCTCATACACATTTGAACACCAGGTGCACATAAGCACACATACTTCACGCGACATATGGTGCAGACACACGTGCGCACACGCGCACACACACACACACACACAACAAAGAGACATGACACAGTCTTTCACACACTCAAATTTAGGAAGGCCGCAAGGACAAAGGGAAAGAGAGGCGAAGACCAACTCTGCGTTGGTTTCGTTTCTCTTCACAAACATCCTGACTCTTGTTTAACAGATGTGACACACACATCAACACACAGTAAAATACACAAGCCATTAACAAGGAAGGACACTGGAGTAGGACTATGCTACACACACTTGGCACAGCAAGGGAGGGGCCGGGGAGGGGGGACAAAATGTAAGTATTGCACATTGTGGTACATTTCAAGGGGATAAAAAGGTTAAACTTGGGATTATCTTAACAAAATCAACACTACACCAAACCACCGTTCCCTCTCCTGCATTCACAATGTGTCTACATTTCAGATTGCTTTGATTCATAGTCTATTATTAAGCATGCATTTCCACTTCAAACACAATGACCTGTATAAGCTAGTAGTGAAAAGGAGACCGAATGTGAAAAGATGATGTTACGAGGGGAACAGGCAGTCCAGGCCAGCCCTGCTCTATCCAGGCCAGGCCACACTGACAGGTAGCTAACGGTTGTTGAGGGTTAATCGATTGCTTTGCCTCAGGAGGAGGTGCTTGTGAGGCCGGCTGGCTATGCTCAGGTACCTGAAACAAAGTTAACGAGGTCACTACGGGAGTCGTGGCAACGAGGCAGACCTGGGCGGAGTCAAAACGTCTGCTGGTTACTTCAGGTGACGCATGCAGAGTGAGTTTATGACTCTGGCCAGCTGGGAGAGTGGAGGTTTCGGGGGTTATGTTCAGTTACTGCATATATGAGACACTTCCCTGAAAAACTAGCAACTGGTGTTGCAACTGCAATTTCTATGTTTAAATGGACTTCATGACACGGGGAATAGTGTTAACTGAAGCGAGATGTGTTCAGCTGCATCAGCTTCTATGAAATTTTTCCAGAATGTGACAAGGTTGTATTTTCCGATGGGAAGAAAGGAAGAGTTGTTTTGGTTGTAATGCTAGAGGATTATTATTTAATGTTTATTGCAGAGATTTTGAGTGGAATGGCTGTGTGTGTGTGTGTGTGTGTGTGTGTGTGTGTGTGTGTGTGTGTGTGTTCCACTCATACACGAGCAGAGTGCCTGAATATTGTTGAACTATTGCTTTTTAAAGTAACCAAAGCAACAAAAGCATAACTCGGCTTTGGCTAAAAATGTCTTTGTTTGTAACCTGACAGTAAAGATTTTCATGGTCTGGGTGGCTGATAACTTCGATAAGATGTCGTGGTTCTGCTGTTTTACTGATTGGGAGTAGGGAGTTGGACAACAAAAAAAAATGCACACACAGTTACAAAACACACAGCCACGCACGCACAGAGATCGGAACATGCACACACACTCCACTATTTGTACTACTAATGATCATGATGTTTCAATAGGAAAAGGAAGAAATGAAAATGCACTCCCGCGGTGGTGTTGATCTGAGAAACCCTGTTTTATTATAAAAAAATAAAGCATTTTCAAATCTCATACGGGGTTGACTCATTCACTCACCATCACCATCCATCTGCCCATTTACTCAACCACCTATCCATCCCTTCCTCGTCCATCTGAGCACACATCCATCCTGCCATTGCCCTGGTAAACACCCACCACCTGAAACAGCGTCGCCTCACACAGCTAAACCTAAATAATCAGTGGGATGAAAATACGACCGATCCACTTCTTAGAGGCGACCAACGACGCCGCCCACTAAAAAAATATCTCATATGACATATGACAACACCTAAATACAGAGGTCGAGTAGAAAGCTCAACAGATATGCCTGCAGGAAGCCACCTCTTCTCCACCTCCTTAACAACACTATTACCTGCACACGTTAATCCAAGTACTGTGCATGATCACACTGCATTTTTAAGACAGCATGACAGAAACAGCTACCTGCTGAATATGTTGAAAGGCACCATGCAATCAGGTCATATTGAATCTCTGACCACATGTCCACCATCACTGCCAATTTCATTTAGGTTTTCCTTTATGTCAAAATTGAAATATAAAACAGTTCAGTTAAATAGATGTTAGGGGAAAAAAATATAACAGAAACAGAGCAGAATTTGGGCTTTCATTCGACCAGTCTATGAGGATGTTGCTCTAAACGCTGGGACAACCACCAAGCAAGCACATCTGTTGAGGTAACTGCTACATCTTAATAGGGTCTCAGCTTGCTGAAAGCACAGGCCGTGTTCAAAACTGAACCCTAGTCCCTACACTCTGGTTTCACCAGCAGGAAAAGTGGACCAAAAAAAAAAAAAAAAGTCTCAGCTTTCCTTCACAAACTACAACTTGTATATCTTTAACTACAGTCAGTAAATTCAGTAGGCAGGCACATGTTAAAATTCTGGTTTACAGCTGTGGTTATGTTTGTTCAAAAAAAAACAAAACTCAAATGTAATTTGACCTTAACTGCTTAGATGTAGAAACTTTTCCTCTACAACGTGACAAGTGCCTGTTGAGGAACAAAAACCCTGGTCTCCTCCAGTGTGTTACGTGGTCTAGGGCTCATTTCAGGACAGGGCCGTTAAAAATTACGTCTCCACCTTTCTCCCTCCTCCTAATGTGCAAATTGCAAGATTCTCTTAAGTACGACTCCAAGTAGAAACACTGGACATTTAGCACTGTCTATATATCAAATGAGTACATCCTTTTCCTATACACAGTATACATACACACATACACAAACTCACACACATACACAAACACGCCACAGAGCACTTTCTGTACAGCGGTACTGTTAGCAGTGTGCATTAATCCAATGTCAGTCAACTAGTGTCTTTGCAGGAGGGACAGTATGCACCAAAAACCATCTGCATTCCTCGAAATGCTTATTAACAAATACAGTACACATTATAGGTAATTGAGTTTCAGGGATGGTCTGTACTGTTTTGTGTTTGTGTTAGCATGTGTGTGTGTATGGACAGACACGGACCGGCATCACGCACACTCCAGCACGCACACTACAAACGCATGACGCCCTTCAAAAATCTGCGGCGTGCGTTTCTAACCAACGCTCTCACAACATCGTTGGGATATTTCAAAGCCTTTTCCTTGTAAATCCTCATGCCAGATCCCAAACCTTCAGAACACATTCCAATACTTTCCCTCTGACTTTTGCATGGCTGGCTGGCTGGCTGTACGAGCGCACAAGCTGAAAAACCATCATACTTCTAATTCCTTTTGTCACCGGGAGTTTTTCTCTAACCATCTACGATTTGGAATTTTCTCCAACACCTGTCACACACATCCCTTTCTTTGTGATCCCATGGCACATCTGCTCCCACGTCACCAAACAACCCCTTCACTTTTCCAAAAGCTTCACCTTTCCAAAGTGCTGTTGCTACTTTCTACCCTTGTCTAAATAGAAAAAAATCTTAAAAAAAAAAAAAAAAAAAAACATACAGTACTGCGTAAATAAAGAGACAATGACAAAACTTTGTCAGCTGTGTGGTGAGTGTGACAGGCGTGTTAAGTGCTTTGAAACATCTTGACCCTCTCAGAACTGACGTGCAGATTCTCTCGGTTCCTCTCACACAGCCGTTCTCCATAAAAAAATATAAAGAAATTCATCAAAAAACGATGAGGATTGTTTGAAGTCTTCCTCTTAACATTTTCTTTTAAAGTGAAGTCCGCCAACCCAGTGTGTTTGCACTTGTATGTATCAGGTTAGGGTATCTCACATTTATACATTAACATTGACCCACCTAGGTTCAAGCTAGGACTAAAATGACCCCTGATTAAAAGTTTCTGACAATCATTGAAAACAACTATCTGGTGAGATAGAAGACGAGGGGTTTAAGGAAAAAAAAAAAGAAAATTAAAATGCTCAAGATGAAAGTAAAGACTCCACCGTCATCAAACTGAACAGAGCAAGAGTTGTTCCCTCTCCATTGTGTGGCACACCGGCACCACTTGATGACATCACTGGTCAGGTCTGGCACACCCTGATGACACTGAATAACGCACTTCTACTAGAAGACACGGAGGATGATGTTCTTCCAACTCCAACTCTGATTCTGCAAAAAAATTTCATGATTTAGCCACAAATCCTTCAAGCTCAGGATCAGCTGACGTCATATCACTCCCATGGCCCTAGCGTGGAACCACCGGCGTGGCAAAAGGTGGTGGAAAAATGTTTTCATCCAGCCTCACGAGCAGTGCAAAGGGAGTGAAATCACTGTCGAGAAGCTAACTGTGAGCTAATTCAACTCGGGATTTACATAATGTGCAATGCGTAGCCAGCCAAGAAGAGCCATCAAGCCCTGCTCCTGTGTGCCACACAGCCACCAATAAACATTTAGCACACTTCACAGATCCCTCCCCATAAGTCATCTCATGAAAGCCACCAAAAACGGCACCGATTGCTTGTGTGATATCAAATCTATCTATAAAAAAAGTGTGTTATAAACTTCATGGACTTAATGTAAGGTGATACCATGTAGGGTAAGTTTACCTCTACAGTACAGTATTCAATATAGAAAAATAAAAACAGAAAACAAAACTTTAAAACCAAGACAGATGAAACATTAAGGTGGGCAGTTTTTTTGTAGAATCCTTTTCTGTTTTTTTTTTTCCAAATCCCAATGGTTATCTAACAGTCCTGCTGGCCTTCACTTGCCAATATTCGACCTTCCCTCAATGCTGACTTTCACCTCATGAGGGATGAAGGAAGGCTTGGGCAGGGTCAAGGGCGGCTCCTCCTCTGACTTTTCTACCTTTCGACCTTCAGGGGCAGACCACCTCCGCTTCCTGCCTCCTGATGGCTTACTGGAGCCAGCTTCTGCACTGCCAGCAACCTGACCTTTAGAGACGGACCCTCTTTCCCCAAACATGAGGTCTCCATTTTCCACATTGGTGCTCCCCCTGCTCCCGTTCCCACTTCCAACATCCCCTCGCTGGCCGATGCCATTCTCCCGCTCGCTGTGCCTGGAGCCTCCTCCACTGCAGCTTTGGGGAGCATCTGAGACAGCTCTGTGGGGTTTGAGGTGCCCGTGGCTGGAGGCTGGGACAGAGGCGGGGGTGGCCAGCTCCAGGGGCTGAGTCTTCTTCAGAGATCCGTTCCTCAGGTTCTTAAGGGTGAGTGAAATACAGACATCGCCCACAGAAAGCTTGGTGCATGGCAGCTCCAGAAGCTGGGTGGTCCGGTCAGGGCAGCATGAAGACCAGCCTTGGCCGAAGACGAAGAAGGGGTACTCCACCAAGACCTCCACACTCACCTGGAGGGGAGGGAAAAACACATCAACACAAAGACACTTCAATGGAGCAAAAAAATTGGTTTATCTGCTTCAACAGGACTGCATGGGTGTGGTATGATCAGACTTGGCTGACAGCAACAGTCAACCAACTACCATCACCTTCTGATTCAGATATCTTTTTAAGGATGATTTTTATATTTTTATTGGACAGTGAGTGTTGAAGGAAGAAAGAAACATGGGAAGAGAGGACACTACTTTATGCCCCAAAATGAATGCTGAATCCTAACTGGCTCATTAAAGCATGTTCCTTCACCTGAGCCCCACAAACAATACAGAAATTTCTCACGTCAAACACACAAAACTGCTTTAGCTTTAGCCAAAAAAGTGTGTGTTCATATTCATGTATAAGGACAGAGACATGGCTGCTTGTCAAATACTGCAAGGACTTTAGTATTGTCTAAATTTAGCTGAGTGAAAAGCATTTCAGAACATCCTTAAAATCAGCATGACAATTATGTAACAATTGTGATTGGTTTGTTAGAGGCACAGCTGGATATTGTTGGCATAGCTGTAGAAAAGAAATCCAAACATTCATTCTAGGAAGAAATGTCTGTGTGACCAAATATCAATCAAAAATGAAGCCTTGTGATCAGTTACACAAAATCAATGAAGAGGATGGAACATATTCATGTATAGAAACGGAAAGTGTCTGAATTTTGGATTAAAATTTGTACTTTGGGGTATGCATTATCATTTCTGACAGAATGAAGAGATGCTTCACGGAAGGCTTTGAGATATGAAGGGTAGAGCGAGGGAGAAAATAAACCGGAAGAGAAAGAAGAGTAAGTGAAGGAATGTCTGAAATACTGTAGAGAGCGTGGCGAATGAGAAGGTGGGAGAAAGTTGCTGAGATGGAGATGAAAAAGGCGAGATTACAAAGGGAGGGTGGGTTGAACAAGAAGAGGAGTGAGGAAGTGAGCGTGAAAGGGAAAAATGTCAAGAACGATGCAAGCGCAAGACGTATCAAACACCCTCTCAAAGCAAACGTCAGGCAATATTTTCCCTCCTGTATTATATAATTTTTGACTTCTCTGAGTAAGTCCTCTGAGCGTGGACTCAAAGCTGCTACCACCACCACTCAGGGAAAAAAAAAAAAAAAGTAAGAAGAGCCAGTGATGGAGTGCAAGAGAGAAAGATAAGTCTTTGAAATATTGTCAGCTTTTGTGGGGTACAGTATCAAAGAGCAGCCGGGGGCGGGAGAGATGGTTAGAGATGTACTGTGTGGGTGGACGAGTCACATCGTGGACAGATGAAACAGATTAACTGGCTTTAACGCACACCCTCAAAGACAGCGAGAAGGTGCATGAGTGTGTGAGAGTGTGTGTGCAAGTGTGTTTGAAGGAGAACCAGAGACAGAAAATAGAAGGATAAATTGTAGCAGAGTATTAGATGTGAAGAGATCATTAGATGTTAGGAGTGAGAGTTCTGTGTCAGAGCATTATCCAGGAATAAAGAATGAAACCTGAGCCTAATTTTAAATCAGTATTTAAGTTATTTTACAGACTAAAGTCACATATCAGTAAAAAAAAACCCCTCAAACACACCGCAAATGTTACATGCAGCAGCAGAAATGTGGTGGTGTATCAGTGCACTCATGAAAACCTGCTGAGTAGATTCCAACTCTTTGAACTTTCTCCACAGCCCATAATCAGAACATGTTTGTTACATGACTGCCAGCCTAGTACATTGAACTTAATTAGAGAGGGAACAGCAGAGTCCTGTGAGATTCACGATCATAGATTCATTAATAAGGGAGCAGCTCAACACTTGTCATTCAACATTAATAATACCAGTTGAGAGCACATGTAAAAGACTTCATAGGGATCTTGTTAAAAACTATTAATACTGGGATGAATATAGCATCACGCTGATTTTTAAAGAGGACTGAAAAAGAAAGGGAACGTAAAACATCAGTAAAAGTCTAAATAGAACAGTTAAATTAAGCGATAATGAAAAATTGCCATCTGTCAATTTTGTGATGCTCTACTGATCTTTTAAATCGACTGCAGGTTTTGGCATCAGTCATAATGATGGGTCTGATGGAAACTACCGTCACAAAACGGTTATCATGCTTAAATCACATCAAGGACAAACATTGCAGGGTAGTTAGACTTTTCTTGCAGCGAGTTAGACAAGAAGGTCGATAACAATCCTCTGTTGGCGCATTAATGATGAAGACAGCACTGAGAGTGGATTAGCTTAGCATAAAGAGTGGAAGCAGGAGAAAACACTTTGTGAAGTACCCTACTTCCCTAAGAAACCACAATTTGTTGTTTTCACATTTCGATATGTGTGTGGATTGAACAAACATGATTAAACATTGTTAAACAGTGAGCTTTGAAGAAACTAGTAGCCAAATTTCTCAACTTCTGATTATGCTAAGATAAGCTAATTGCTAATTAGTTCCATTGTTCGTGCACAGACACTAGAGTGTTATCAATCTAACTTTCACGAGAGAGTAGCAAAGTATCTTTTCCCAAAATGTCAAACCATTGCTCTAATAAAGGTTGCTTCCTGTCTCTCACCTGTGCACGGTGCTCACCAACAGAAAACTGAACCACAGCAAAGTTGGGTGAGGTGTGGCTCCCTTCGATGCGCTCCACTGTGGACGAGTCGATCTTCAGCTCGCTGCTGATCTCGGCGCTCTGGATGAAGTCCTCTGTCTTCAGGTCCTCCACACGTTTCAGCTCCCCATCGGCCAGCTGGATGATGGAGCCCTTGATGAAATATGGGGGAAGCGAGGGAGGCACCACCGTACTGGATGGGGGAGGAGGAGCAGAAGGAGCGACCAGCCCCGGCGGAGCGGGAACAATGGGGAGATGAAGCTGGGCTTGGACCACTGCACCTGAAGCGGCCTGGTGATAGGAGCCGCTGGAGGTTTCCAGAGTCTCTCCTTTGGGGGCAGTGGCAGCGATGTATGTGTGTGGGAGTGTGGTAGGAAACGTGGCCTGGGTAGATGATGTTACGTGAGAGGTTACGGGTTCCAATGTGGTGACTCCACCTCCACTGACAGGGATAATGACCGGCTGGGTGCCAGGAATGAGTAAGTGTTGTTGTAGGCTGGTGTGGTAGCTGATTGGCGTATGCTGGCTCCCATTGCCCCCTGCAATGTAACCAATGATGGGTGGCTGAGGGTAAATACTGGTGGATGGGAGCCCCATTGACAGTGACTCTGTAGCATTGTGGGTGGTCTGGATAACGGTCTGAGGCGACAGTGTGCTGACAGCGGCTTTCAGGCTGTTGACACTTAAAGGAGGTGGAAAGGTGAAAGAGGAGGTGGTGCTGGAGGAGGAGGGTGTGCGATTGACAGGCTTGCCCAGGATGATGCCACCTTTCTCCAGGTTTGCAGGGGCAGAGGTTGCCAGCTTCTCAGAACTGGCTCTGGGTGGTACCAGCTGGTGGTCTACATGGCTGTTGGGCATAAGCATGACAGAGGTTCTCAGCCCTGAGGGATCATGAGTAGAGTACTCTGACGGCAGAACCAGCTGGCGGGCCTCGTACGAGGACAAAGAAGAAGTGGCGTCTCGTGATTTGCTCCCCAGTTTGGAGAGACTGGACTCTGGGGACGCTCCAAAACGCCGGCCCCTTTCCAGCTCTCCATTGTGGAGCTCCCTGGGCCTCGAGCTAACTTCCTCTTTCCTGGTGGGTCCGTCCGCGTACTGCACCACAACCTGGGACATCCCATGTCCCAAAGTGTGGTGGTGGTGCAGTGACTGGGGAGGAAGGTGAACACCTCCTTGGTGATGAGGCGACGGCACAGTCCGGTGGGAGGTTGACATTTGAACGTGGTGAGGGGCGGGGTCTGACAGAGGTGGAGGCATGGAGGTACACCCTGTGGACGCTCTCTGCTGGTCATGTTTGGAGGCCTGCGAAGGAGCACAGACTGTCTCTGTGTGTGAGGGTCTCTGTGCGGCCAAAGAGGAGGAGGAGAGTTGGGGAGGTGGAGGAGGAGGTGGAAGAAGTTGGGGGGAGATGTAGCCTGTGTATGGGGCAGTGTAGGGTGAGGCTATAAACTGTAGGTTGGGTGGCAGTTGGGTGTAATGGACAGTTCCTCCAACTGTGGACTGTGACAGGGGGGACGTATACACCGTAGGAAGAGATGAGACTAGCCTCAGCGAGGAAGAGGAGGATGAAGAGTCTGATGTGGAGAAGAGGGATTTGTAGTGGGGCCCGTCAGACATACTGGAGCTACAGTGCCCACCCACACCACTCTCATTTCCACCAGCCACACTGGCAAGCCAGGCCATGTTCTCTGTGCGCTGGCTGTCACTGGCAGGCGGCATGATGGGTGAGCGGTTTTCTGATGGTAATGTACTGGAGGGGATCTCCCTCTTCTTTGGGGGCAGACACTCATTACTGCGTTCCTGGTTGGACTTCATGCTGACTTTGCCTCACGTCCCTCAACTGTACTTGCGTTTCTGTAACCTTTGGACTTCTGTATCTTTCTTTGTTCCTTCTCTCTCTGACTTTCTATTCCACTTTTTTGTCTCCTTTTCTCACTTTTGATGATCTGTCCCTTGTCACGTTAATTAGTTATGAATTATCTTTCCCAATCTTTTCGCTCTTTCACTCCCTATCCAGTTCACCCAAGCTCGCTCAATCAGGGCTTTTTTCTTAATAACAAAGAAAATCCGGGCCCTAACAAGCAGGTGAGGAAGGATTAAAGATGGAGATGAAGATATGAAGGGGTGGTTAGAGGGGAGGGGTAGGGCGATCTGTTTGGTCCAGGGGTCTTTAGCGGCTGAAGGGTGAGCTCAACGTGGTGAGGGAGAGTGTCACGACGTCACACCTGCTGCTGCCGCCGAGGACGACGGGGGGCCGAGTGCGTCGCACTTCATGCGGAATCATTTCCCTGCAAAGGCAAGCCTGCTGACACCCAGCACAATCCTGTGGAAGAGAGAGGTGGGCAGAGTGTTAGACAAAGGTGTGAATCTCACGAGTGAACACACACATTTATATCTTTGTGTGTGTGTGTGTGTGCAATTTGTTTTTACCTAAACAGCAAACACAATGAATGGCCAGTGCTCACAATTGCATCAGCTAATTGTATTTCAGTGAAAATGAAATAAGATGGCACACCGCAAGTTACCCAATATACTGCATCACACAGTAAGTAACTGTGGTGAGAGGTTCAGGGCCACAAGGATTATTGAAAGTGCTTTTTAAGTTAACTGTTAAGTTTTCAGTATAAATGTAAATCTAAGTTCTTATTTGGATATAACCATTAATTAATGACGAGATCCTAGATCATGTTTTGCAACCAGGTGCAAATTCAATTCACTGACAAATGGAGACAACAAACTGTTCCAGCAAACACAGGACGTGAAAATGGAAAAATATGGAATGAGGCAGAAAAGATGCACCAAGAGATTCAGGAGCACAATAAAACAGATGAGCTATACGTCTACTGCCACGAAGGTCGACAAACAGGCCATGAGCCAACAAACCCGGGAGCCCAACAAACAGCTACATAACAAAAACAAGGCCATGGACTCGCACAAAGACACGCTGCAACAAGAAATACAGGAGCGTAAAAACGAGTACGCGAACTAAGGGAACTGGAATGTTCTGAAGGATGAAGGCCATGAGCTGATGAAATGATGCCCCCCAAGCAGAAACTCAGGAGGTCACTTCAAGTATCCCATTAAAGACAAATGCATGTGGGCAGAACTAAGAGCTAGTATGTAAAAATGTGCATTAAATGTGGTTACTATGCCATTCATTCATGGGCAATGGCCCGTACATACATATACACACAGAAACGACATGAAATAATAATAAGCTGTAGCAAAACAGCCGGCAGTATCAAAAATCCCATCAGACAATTTTGTTTTGGACACTGCTTTTGTAGAAAAGTTTTCCACAACATCACAAATGATCAAAACTGGCGATAATAGTTGCAAGAAAAACACATCTTGTGCTTCTAGAGTGCTTAGAAAATTAGTTGGTGTGCTGCAACCAGGTGGCTACATGATCAGGTTTTTTTGGTGCCTCAACAGCGGGAATTGAAGCAGAATAAAAAATAATCCAAGCAGTTCCTATGGATTTACAGAAGATTGCTGCCTTAATAATAACAATCTTAAGAATTCCAAGAAGTTTCCTGCACCTGCTGTACTTGGACCTCTGACAATGACAATGTGCTGTACTCACTAGAGTGTGTGTGAGTGTGTACCACATGTGTGTGTGTGCCATCTGTTGGAGAGGACCCCCTGCTGCAAAAGATGGAAAGCTTGGTGTGAGTTTCATAAATAATGTACAAGCATTTAAAGCACAAGCACCCACCCACACATACGCAGCCATCCTGCTTGCTCAAGCACTGACACCTGGGCATATTCAATTATGCTGACACATGTTCTTTTCCTGACACACAGCACAAGTTCACACACTCTCTTTCACTGACCACAAAAGCAGCACATGCACAGGCTCAAGTGTTTCTACGACTGAAAGACTTCACATCTGCACACTTGAAAGTGGGCTGGGTATCAGTTGACCAACACACCGCAAACTTGCACTAAAAATGCACAGCTAGCACAACTGTTGTTATAGCAACGACATGCTGACTGCAACACAAGGTTTGTCAATTTACTTCCTCAGTTAAGAGTTTGCAAAGTCAGGGAGTTTACTTTGTCAAGGGCTGAGTTTGTTTTATGCAAGAATGATTGCACTAAGACCATAAATAAAATGATAACAAATGTGATATTTGGCATCGATTACAGTAAATGAATGCATGTAACAGCTTCGGTAAAAGTTAAAAAATTACATTACACAAAAAAAGTAGACAGTCATATAATAAACAAACACCTGGAAAGATCTTCAACCACCTGCAACATGTGAGAATCAGCCTATAGTTTCTACTGTCAACTACCAATAGAAGGCCAACATTCAAGTACCACCAAGAAGACAATGATGGACTGAAAAATGTGGAAATACACTGAAGTTTATGTCATGAAATGTTATATTAGTTAGACAAGAAAGGCAAAAACAATATCAATTTCCAGTAAATTATCCCTTGACATAACAATGGAAGCTTCTCACTTGACATCATTACCCAAGATTGAAGCATTTATTATTGAGCATTTGGGAACACAGAGAATCTGATCTGTGGATGTGGAGTAGAGCGATATAAAAGCAGGCAACAGCCACTTTTGCAACTGAATCACTGAATAAAAGACCGCAATTGTTGCTCACTGTACTCACATCAGACCCTGCCACACACCCTCTTGTGTTGGTGATGACCCCGACCAGCTGATCTCCATAGTTGACAAGCCACAAAAGATTTGATCTTTCAACCAGAAAGACTGGGTCAACACCTCCCAAACTACCTAAGACTTATCTGCAAATTCCTGCAGAGTGATACTAATTGCACCCACTGTGTCTATGTGTGTGCACGATGTACGTACGTGCATGTGTGTGTATATGTGTGTGTGTTCTGTAGTACAGGGGACATCTTGCATCTCAAGCAGATTCCTGTGATTTAAGAAGTGTTGCAGTGCTACTACCACACAACTGCAGAGACAGGCGTAGGAGTGCAATGCAATCACATGCAAATTCACATGCACATACAGTAGAAGAGCATCCGTGTGCGCACACATACAGCGTGTTATGGTAGTGAGCACACACATGCGCACACTTTCTCAAGCGCACACCATCTGTTCAATCAAGCAGGCATGACTCAGAGGTGTGCTGAGAGGTACTGTTGATCGGTGAGGTTTCAGCACTGAGATGCAATCTTCTCTGCCTCTCCCTCCTTCACTCTACCTCCACTCGACTCCTCTCCTGCCTCAGCCTGCCCACCTCTCCTTCTTCATAACTCCATTCTCAATTATCATTCTTCCATCTAATGGCTTTATGGTCTTAATCCCCTGTCTACTAATGTCTCTGCTTCTTGTTTCTTGGCATCCTCTCCCATGAACCTTCTACTTGTCTCTCTACTGTACTGCACATCATTCGCCGTGCTGTTCATGCTGTGTCATAAAACATGGTCGGTATATTCAACAAGCTCTTGTTCAAAAGAAAACTTTGAGATAAGAGGAATATTATGCGTCTGAGAGCTGTCAGATTAGAGACATTTCATCTCAGCTGTCACATCAAACACTGACAGTGTCTGTACATCCAGCCGCAGATCTGTTCATGCTGCCATCTATGAGGACTTTTATCTTCAGAGCGAGGTGCGTCATTTCTACTGTAACTCCGGCATGTGGAAAAGGTTTCTGAAAAATTCCAGGAGTAATATTATATGCGTATGCATATGTGGGATGTATTGTAATGGGATATATTGTACCACTGCCCCATACCGTATGTGTATAAAGTGTGGCGTGGCACTGCATCGGCTGAGCGCTAAGACAAGCAACATGTCACATTGAGACTGTTGCAGCAATAGAAGGGATGTAAACTACAAGAAAAGTGGTTTATCATCTTGCTTGACTGCTGAGTTACACAATAAACCTCAAATTTTACAACGTTTGAATATAGGAACTTAAAACTTAAACAATACTCACTCTCCTTTTAGCTCTATTTTGGTCTCCACCAAATCCTGAAGCAAATATGGAGCTCTTCAACAGCTTAACAGTCCACTGCCTTCACCAGTTAGTCGCCATCTTTGCCCGTCTGCTGTTTGGTGCTGTGCAGGTAGTAAAGTGGGATTTTAGAACTTTTTTTGGTAGCAGCTGCCTGCTGCTTACGGAAATGACGCAGTTGAGAGTGCACAGTTATGTTGCGGGTTGAAAAACCAAAACGGTTGGGGGAAAAGGTGCAAAAATGCTCAATGCGGCAGAGTCAGGTGATAATTGTCTGTGGGTTTTTCACTACAAGCAACACCCTCACATTACACACAGTCATTCGATTCATCGTTAAAATCAAAATCCTAATCAGAGTAGCTTTAACTCAAAAACTGCAGGAACAGACGGTGAGATAGTGTACACGCACAGAACAATCCAGGGGAAAAACTTGAACCCTGAAGTTTGGGTCCATTCTTTTCAACTCTGTCCTGCAGTGTTAGCGAGAGAGCAAAAGCAAGAGAAAAACACTGAGCTGAGAGAGAGGGAGGAGAAGCAGTGAAAGTAAGAAAAAGACTCATTCTCGCTGTAAACTCTTCAGCTGAGACTCCGCTGAGGGCTACATTCCCCTCTCATTAACCCTTCCAGCATGCAGGCTGGGAAACTTTGGTATTTTAAACCAAAAAACAACTACAGCAACAATTAATGAAGGAGGAGGATCAACGAAGGGATTTGAGGGAGGGATAAAGAGAGGAAGGTGGCAGAACAGGGGTGTGAGTGTGAGGAAAGGCATGGGACGCATGGGAGGGAGAAAGAGAGGCAACTGACCTACATTACAAAAAGAGAGAGCACTGCTTCACTGAAACTGACACTCAAACACACATTCACTGATAAGCTATGTCACCTGAATCTTGCTGAGCTTGCAGCGTGAACGTGTGTGTGTGTGTGTGTGTGTGTGTGTGTGAGTAAGTGAATGTGTGTGTGGATATCAGATGACCTGTAACCCAAGCCGTCTGTCCTCCATGTGCTTTAGTCTCTCTCTCTCTCTCTCTCTCACACACACGTAGACACATTCACAAACACAATGATCCACCTTACAACAATGTGTGTGTGTGTGTGTGTGAGTCAGTAACCTGAATCATTCACTCATGCACTACACTATTGTCCTTCTACGGTCAAAACAGCGAAGGTGTGTGTATGTCACCCTTCCTTTCTTTCACACACACACACACACACATAGTGTACTTCTTTCTATCACGCATAACCAGGTCCAGTTTATGCTGCAGCTGATGTGGCACCAGAAAAAACCCAAACACATAGATTCATGGATGAATTATAAAGTACTCAGACTGTCTGATGTTTGTGATTACAACCCTGCAGGGAGACAGAATTAAACTGATCTTTCATGTATCAATTATGTATAAAAATGACATGTTACAGTAATACACATTAAACCATACTGTCTAATTGATGCATTTAACTTATATGACAATCTATAATTTATAAACCCTCCTAGTTTACTCGAGCAGTAATGGAGTGCTTTGTGGTTACGGCGCCACTGCTGCAGTAGTATGGCTGACAATACTGTAACTGTGGTCAGCTACAACAATGTTTATGACAGACATTCAAAGACACAGACACACAGTTCTGCAGCACATCTCTAAGCACTTCCTAAACTTCAGCCAACGCAGTATAATAAATGCAAACAAGTCTAAAAGATGTACATTTAAAGAATGTATTGTGTCTGCCCCATTAACCTCTACACAGTAAACTCTTAGGAACACGGGTTATGAGGTATTATCATATGACTTTCATGGTTCTGACTCAATGACGCACAAGCTATGCAAACATATCTGCAACAATGACTTTACTTTTCCATTTAATTAAGGCAGTGTTAAATTCTAGTTTTGTTGTTTCATTTTGGTTGCCACTATTAACTCTGCTGCATTCAGCTTCAGTTCAGTTGGCAGCATGACCAACAACAATACGCTGGTATGTCTGATTCATAAACAAAATCCACTTAAAACATCCCTTAAGACAAGGACCTCTATTCAACTTTGCGTTTCCGCTCAGGGTGTGAAGGCGAGCAGAGCATTACTTTAAAAATGGCTTGTCACGTCAAGGTTCAGTGGTGACTGTTGTAGTGAGCAGGAGCGCTCACTGGAAATGCTTTTTGTTTCTGTTTTTGGAAGGGACGGCAGGTTACAGAACGTACCGAACTGTGTCCCGTGCTAATTGCATGTAAGAAGAACAAAACAAAAACTCTTTGTCAATGGCCGAGTGGCTGCAGAATACGGTCATGCAGAGCAAGGTATCAATAAGTGCTTTATAATGACAGATAAAGAGCCAATATGCTACTAATATGTAAGCTAATTAGCAGCTAGTTGATGGTGACTACAGGTACTCTAATATAAAGTGTTACCAGGATTTTTTCAGAATTTGAGATAATAACTGTGTTGTTTTGCCATCAGCTAACCAACTATTTTGCCTGCAAAAGCATTCAGATAAACGCAAGATTAATATAAAAACTGGTATGCATGGGCTACATATGTCTGTTGCATTTGAGTCTGTGTGTGTGTGTGTGTGTGTGTGTGTGAGATTGCCCAGTCATAATCATAATCATGATCAAAGGGATAAGTCCAACGTGATGTGTTATCTCACTGCTAAATATAGTTCAACTGGAAAGTACAGTGTTGCTGCAGGCTTATACTTCTCTGTCTCTCTACTTCTCTCTTTCTTCCTCTATGTCCCTCTGTGTGGTTTTTCATTAGTGCGGGGGTGTTTGTGTGTGTGCGTGTGTTTGCATATGTGCGTGCATGTGTGTGCACATTACAGGGACCCGTGCCAGACTGGGAACTCTGACAAGGCTGCCACTCTCCACTAGTGATTACACACAAACAACAACAAACACACACACACACACACACACACACGCACGCACACACACACACACACAGGAGTATGGTCAGATAGTGAGGGAGTAATGGAGGACAGATGGAGACAGAGAGTTAGAGAGAGAAGCAGGGGAAGAGAGGAGGGAGGGGGTGACGGAGAAAAAGAGAAGCAAGAGCGAGGGAGAGGGAAAGAGTGGTTAAGAGTTACACAAACAAAGAGAGACAGAGATGGAGAGAAACAAACGACTGTGAGAAAAAGAGCGAGTCTCTTTCAGAAAACAAACACTTAGGCAGCGTTGCATGACTTGCACTTTCTCACCCCTCGACAACCCTGAGGTTGGGTGATGGGTTGGGGGGTAGACAGACACACAGTCAGGGGGAGCCTGAGAAAGAAAAGAGCCCGGAGGGAGAAGAGAAGAGAAGAGAAGAGAAGAGAAGAGAAGAGAAGAGAAGAGAAGAGAAGAGAAGAGAAGAGAAGAGAAGAGGGGAAACACTTCAGGACGACGGCCGGATGGGAGAAAGAAGCGACGTCGATTGTAGGAAAAACTAGGGCAGACGCAGTACGCACTTACAAACGACACACTGTGATACAACAAGACAAGCGTTGGGCACACACACACACACACACACACACACGCTGACTCTCGCTCCCACACACACACACACACACACACACACACTTCATTCAGAGTGAGCACAAAACTATGTGAAGTGTACTTACCAGGGTAGCAGGAGTAGCCCACTTCTGCAGCATGCTCTCTCTCCCCCCTTCTCATTCCTGTCCTCCCTTAACTTCTCTCTTCTCCTCCTCTCTTCTGCTGTATCCGTTGTACAGCACCCTGATTCTCTCTCTCTCTCTCTCTCTATCTCTCTCTCCCCCTCAAGCTGAAAATCCTGAGCAGATTCAGCGTACTTGTGCTACAAACTGCTCTCGGCCTTTCTCACCCCCCCCCGAACATACACACACACACACACACACACAATCACACACACACTCACACACACCGCAGACACACGAGCACACAGCCAACAGCCCTCTCCTAAATCTTGACAGCGAGGCAGGAAGCTCCCTCACTAGCACTGATACACAGCACTCAGGTGATCTCTCTCTCACACACACACACACACAAAACTGGTAGCACACACTTGCACACGCCCACAGGGAGGGAGTCCCGCATACAGAGCTCCAACGTGTATTATGCAAGGGGTTGAATGCGAGCCAGAGCTCTCACACTGTCTGCCGTACACACACACACACACACACGCACACATACACAGGGCCCCTCCCACGGTTCGCTCGGCCAACTTCATCAGGTATTCATTCAAAAAACACACACACGCCAGCTGGCTGCACGCCCGGAGACCGCTTACAAGCGGCGAAAGAGAACGAGAGGAGGGGGGGCGGCAGAGAGAGAGCGAGAGAGTGAGAGAGAGAGAGAGGGTGGGAGGCTGTTTCAGTGAGAAGGGCAGAGAGGGGGAGTGTGGGAGAGATAAAGAGGGAGGGAGGGAGTGAGCAGTAGAGATTAGAGAGAGAGTACATGAAAGAGTGACACATGGACAGCTCATGTACCCGTACAGATACACAACCACGATTGATCCGTCGTTTGTTTCTATTTAAAATGATATAAAACAGAATTCATTGACAAATCATTTGAGGAGTAGGTGTATCATCAATACACATGTGCATACATACATACCTCCATACAGGTAAGTGCACTAAAAACATCCAGTCTCATGTACGCAAACACAATCTTCCCAACCTGCACGCAACAACTTCTGTACTTTCCTTGTAGGTGTTGTGCTCAGATGCAACAAGGCTGCACTTCCTACTTTCCACCACTAGATGTCACGCCTGATTACCTCACCGACACTGTGCAGCAGTCTATTTCGGTTAGTTAGCTGACCTAGATAAAAGACCATTTGGAAGTAAATATAGATGAAATGTGCTCCTCAACGCTAAGAGATGTAGCACGCACAGGGAAGAAGTGAGCACTCACTCATAAGATGTTAACACACACACACACACACACACACACACACACACACATACATGCAGAATTGTAATGATTCCCACTAGACTCAATTGGTCTAAACATGCACCAAAAAACACATCCTGTTTGTGTTGGTCGGTCTTCCTGTTAGCTTGATATCAATCCTAAGGTTCAGCATCGGATACTCATGGAGTGTTTAACTATCGCAGGGCAGCAGGCATTTCAAAGATTGCTTTTAATGTGGGAAAGAGAACTAAAAGAACATACAAAATGTGCCCGGAGAGGCTCGGCTGGGTAAGAGGATTGAAAAGTGGTAATCTGACTGTTCTTTGTGCTCTTTTTTATTTCATTCGGGAGGCATTTTTAGTGATAAGCACTAACAGCTATGATGTTTTACATTAATTTTTCACGTCACGTGTCACTCAAGCAACGCACTGTATGATGTTGATGTTTCTCTTCTTGGACCTTGTCTGGGGTCAGTTTTCACTTTCTGAAGATACTCCTCTGTGTTTTGCTCACTTGTGAGTTGTTGTTGCTCACGTTAAAGATATAGTTCCTGATTGCTATAACGCAGTGGCCACAAATCGCAAAATTTCCTTCCTGTTTTGAAATTAAACCACATACTTTTGGAACTTTAGGGGTTTTTTTGGTGCACTGTTGTGAATTATTACATTATCAGAGTGTGTATCTTTTAACCAGTTTGTCTTGTCTATATAATGCAAACGAATCACGAACTGAGTGATATAATTACAAAAAAAAATATCAGAGCAGGACGGAGAGAGACAGAATGACGAACGGAAGGACAAGAGTACAGAAACTCAAGAGAGACTGAATAAAGAAAGAAGAATAAGACAGAAGGCCAAGTCAGCAGAGACTGTTTCTGTTTCAGTGTAATATCTGTTTGGTCAGGTGACCTCAGTGGCACAGCTAAACTCACCTGTTGCCTTAGCAGCTAATTGGATCCTCTCGGCATTTAAGCATAATTCATTTGTGTGGGTTTGTGTACAATCCGCCCCCAAGGGGAAGTGGTGTGAGAGCAAGAAAGGGAGAAAGTGACGGCAGAGAACAGGCACAAAGAGCTGAGAAAAGAGAGAATCAATCAGTTTAACAACATTTTTTTGATTGGTGATTTTAGTTCAGTCTTTGTTTGGCCTATCAGCTACAGCGGTCACGTGTCAACGTCCACCGACCGTTTCCGAAAACACATGACCCCATAACCTCCAAACCCAGACTCCAGATCCACATGAATATCCACTTTCTTCAAATTTCATTGTTCTCCGTCATCCTCCAAGCAGGAAACCTGTTTTGGTTGGATGTTAATAACAACTGGAGACCATCACTAAATATCTAGAGTATCACCACTTGATCATAACTTGCTAATATCGAGTGTCACTCCTTCGGCAAAATCATTGTTTTATTTTCCCTGAGCTTAAAAATCTCTTCATAAACCTGTCACCTCCTTGCAATTTACAGCTCTGCTCCGTGACTGATGGATTTTATGTGTATTACATGAAATCACTGAGGTCTCTTAGCTATTTCACACAGCTGGGGAGCTTGTACACGGTTTCTGAACACGCAGATATCCCAACTCTATTCTGTTTTTCATAAATGCAGACTGAAATTTATTTGTATCAAGCACAAGTTATTCATTTTAAAAACTCAGCAGCAGTGTCTCTTTCCAGAAAATCATGACCTGGTTACTCAAGATAATCCACAGGCCTCGCTGTGAGCAGTTTCATGTGGGAACTACTTTCTTTCTCCTAACTACACCCAGCAACCGTATCACTGCACAAAAAAACAAGTTTTTAAGATGTATTTTTTTGACTTTGGGCACAGTGTCATCTAGTTTCATTACATTCAACAGGAGGCAGACATCTCTACAGCCGATATCTCCAGAACTTGACGATAAATAGCACAACAGGTGGGAGGGAAAAAATTTATATTGATTTTAAAGTGAACTGTCACTTTGAGTGAAGGTTTGAATCAAGATACAGGCAACAGCTTCTTCTTAACGACTAACTCAGTCAATATCACCTCATAATAAGAGGCAATATACTGTGCAGTAAAATTCTGTGTTTCATCGGAGTGGAGAACAGTCTCAGTCAGAGCCAGTCACTAAGGAAACTGATGAAAAGCTTCTATACACACACACACACACACACACACACAGACACACACACACACACCTACAGTATATACATATCACAAACGTTGCTGCTCTCTCTCTCTGCCACCTACACATTCTGACTCTCACTCTGTCAGTCGCCCACGCAAACTTCAGACACACACTGTGGTTATGACAGCAGCAACCCCCTTCCACCACACACACACACACACACACACACACACCTACTCCCTTCCTACACTCTCCTTAGCCATCCATCCCTCTTTCGTCTCTGTCGGCGAACACTTATCCATGTCTTTCCATCTGTCTCTGTGTGTATGAGTGACTGAGTGTGTGTGCAGGAGCTCGTGAGACAGCAGGTGCAGAGCCATCTAATGGTCACACACGAAACACACACACACACACACACACACACAAATGATCACGGCGAAGCTGGCTTGTACGAAGGCGCGCCCTTATAACCAGATCTTAATCATATCATACCCATGTTCTCTTCATAATCTATTATTCGTAACCTTTTGTTATCATTACATAATCACGTTAACAGTGAACCCTCTGAACCGTGGGCCGTCTACACACTCCACAAACATCTTTCACTTTCTGTATCCCTTCATCCCTCTCACAAACCCCTCTGCCGGTCCTGTGTTAACTCGCTGGCAGTGTAGTGTGCTACTTCAGCCCAGGCCACATCCCATTCACAAACCTACTAATCCACACACTATGAGATCCCTGCTCATCACACACACACACACACACACACACACACACACACACACACACACACAAAGAAGTGTGTGTGTCTGTGTGTGCAGGATTAGGGTGGGACTGGAATGGATGGGCAAATCACTGCTAAGCCCCTCTATTGCTATATAATCCCACTGAGTATATACACACACACACACACACACACACAAATGCAAATGCAAGGATGCGTAAATATGAAAAACACAGCTTCAGACGTGCACATGCGCGAACGTGCACTGATGCTCCCTCGCTCTCTCGTTCTCACACACGTACAAAGCACGAGTTTGCACACGCCCACACACACGCAAACAGCAGCAGTCATCGCAGACATTCAGACGCACAGATACGCAGGCAAACGTCCAACACGCTCATTCAAGGGCAAACGCAGACATAAACACCCAAATATGATTTCAGAGACAATGCATAATCCTGTTCCAGAGAATGTGCGCCGCAGTACAAAGAGAGTACGAGAGAAATGTAGGAGGGGAGGCAGTTTCAGAGAGAAAAGAGAAAAGTAAAAAGGCAGAAAAGAGGATTGAGAGAAAGGGGACAGATAAATGTAATTCAAACTCCATTCATCCTCACACCATCCATTCATTCATTCTACCCACACAACTACCCCCCCTTTGTGCGGCCCTTCAACACAAGACCTCAACAACTGTTAAAAGAGAACGTCACCCACTTTGGAAACTGGAATATGGAGATTTGCAAGCCTGTTTTTATTATGAACTACGACAGCTCAATTAGCATTAAGAACATGGAAATAGCCTGCTACTATATTGACTTAATCTGGCTTTTCATTGGATATTTTAAGTATGAGTGGAAGAAAAAATAACCACAAAACCCTCCAAACAGGAAGTTCGGTATATTTCAGATTCTGCACACATGAATTTCCTCTCTGAATAATCAAGTAAAGCTTGAACTTAATATTTATTGGTATTATTGATATTTTTATTACTCTACAGGCACACATTTTTGTCTGAAGACAACTGGGAACCCCTGTTCCTTTTTGCTTCTAATGGTTACATTCATTACTGATTTATGTGGTGCTTATTTCTCAATAATAAAAATAATGGCTTAACCGTTTGCTTTATAAAGTGTCAGAAAACAGTGAATAATCCACCACAACAGTTTCTCAGAGCACAAGTTCACATATTCAAATAGCTTGTTTTGTGTCACCAACAGTCCAAAAGTCTTTAATTTACTTTGAAAGAGGAATAAAAAAGCAGCAATTACTCACATTTGAGAGGCAACAACCACAAAATATTTGGCATTTTTGCATATAAATGACTGATTTACTGATTAAGTTTGTTTTTTTGTTAAACTTTTAGCCCATCCATCATCTGCGTGACTACAGGTCAACGTCTGTGGCTTTCATACGACCACTCACAGGTATCAAAGTCAGGATTTTTTTAATACTATACCCCTAACCTTCAAAATATGCCTGACATTTTAAAATTTACATCTTAAAATGCAGCCGTATTATACACCATATGCAACACGCCCATACACTTCATACATAGCGTGTCAGTTACTGACAGAGCACATTGTTTTTGGAATGGATTTTTCTTCTTCGCTATTCACACAAAAAGTCAATTAGCAATGCTAATTTAAAGCAAATCCTCTTTAACATTTATCACACCTCATCTCTGTGCTCCCATGATCTTTTCATGCGAGTGGGACATGGTGAGAAATGCGAGAGAGCCAATCAGACTCAGATGGCGTGAGTGTGACGGTTTCTTCGCTGAAGTCGGGGGGCAGGTGTGGGATGTGTGACTCTGAGGGGCTGCAGGGAGCACGGCGTTAAACAGGATGCCTGCGGAGGCAAATGGTAATATGCACACATCTGTCGGCTAATGCTGCTGTACGTGCTTATCAGCACACACGCACACCTGCACGTCAGAATAGAGGAAAAAGACTGTTTTTTTTACATCCACATGCGTCCATATCTAGGACAGAGAACCCTCCTGTTGTGTGCGCTGAAGGTGAACTGCACTGCTGTGATGGGCACAGGCAGGCAGACTGGCACTAATTGGCATGAATGGGCATGGCAGCGGGCATTGTGTGGATGAAGAGGAGGTGGGCGACTGCTCGGCATGTGTCCTCGTCGGTGAATAATGTGTTCCACCTTTTCAAAAGGCGCACGCTCAAAAATGTCAGACAGGCAGCGGCGCTCGTTGAGCGCGCACACTCACACGGATCATCAAAGGCCTCTGCTGCTCGGCACAGACACACATCCAGCACCCCTGATGCTCGACGGGACACACGTGCAGTACACACCGGAGCCATGCAGGACTCAGCCATCATGCACACACACACACACGCGCACACACGCACACGCGCACACACACACACTCACACACTCTCTCCACAGGTGTCTGCATGCTGCCCAGCTGTGTGTCTGCTCCTGAGGCCAAAACCTGCTTGGTGAACACAATAGACTTTGATTAAATAGACAAACCCATGTATATCCATTCACTCTGTACAATCAAACGTATATAATTGTGTTGATTGCTGTCAGACTCCCAGAAGGGAAAATGGCTCCAGTCAATTGGGCAATTTCTCCAGAGTGAAGCCTGTATTGTATGTGCTGTTAACAAAGGGCCAATGTTTACAACGCATAAAAACAAACTGGGGGAAAAAGCCCTAAAGGTCCAGTGAGGTTGCAGACTGCTGCAAACTGAGTACGCCTCAACTCACGCTCCCATTCCAAAGTTGGTGAGAGGTGAAAGGCGCTCTCTGGTGCCAGCGTTTGGTTTGTCCATTCCAGGCTAGGGTAGAAACATGGTGGTGCAACATGGTGGCCTCTCTAAGCTCACTCTGAAGTAACAGAAACACATTTCTTATTTTTAGGTGATTATACATTAATGAAAGTATAATCCTAAATATTGTATTCCTTTCTGCCAATAGATCCCCCTAAATCCCACATACTGGTCCTTTAACATCTGCGCACAAACACCAGGTTATTCCTCTGTCTAATGCCGGGATCAGACTACATGAATCCAGCCTGATTTTGAGATGGTTTTGTCATGGTCAACCAATTACCAGCGTTATGGCTGAATATTTTCAATATCATAACTTTCAGGGCTTGACAGATTCTTCATTCATTTATAAGTTCACCAACAATACTTGAGAGTAATAGAGCTCTCTTAACAACAAACTAGTCGATTTAGTGTTGACATTTCTCATTATTTGTATCTTAACTGGACAATTCTGTAACTAACTTGAGCTGAAGTTTGTGTTTGTGCTTTACAATCCACTTTCCAGAGTCTCCTGACTGAACAGACCAGTTTGCATACAGAGGCTACTGTTATTCGACTGCACACTCACAGTGGCCGCGCTGGAGTTGAGGAAGAGCAGCTTCACGGCATTTCAGTGAGTTTGCAGAGAGACAGACTGACTAACTGCACAGGCGTCTCACTGCTTGTCTCACTCTTCCAACTAGTCTTTCACTTTCTTTCAACATCATTATTTTCAGCAGTTTTTATGCACGCACACGCACACACGCACACACACACACACATTGTACACACAAACACAGATGAAAGGAAATTCCATCTCAGTGACATTCTCTGGGTGGGCCTTTTTCTTTGTGTGTGTGTGTATGTGTGTGTGTGTGTGTGTGTGTGTGTGTGTGTGTGTACTGTTTAAAAAAAAAACACTTTTTTGTGTGCGCAATTCTTCTGCATGCATGCAGCTGTCTCATGAACTGAAAATAACATGTTTTAAAAGCTGTGGCACCCATACAGACACACACACACACATACACACACACACACACACACACACACGTAGCTGTCTTGAGACTGCTCGTATGTGTCCTTACAAACACACAAAACCCTTTGACCCTGACACAATTTCATGGCCAAACTCAACTCCTGCCTTGAAGACCACTGACAGTGTGCGCACATAGTTCGACGGCGGTTATGTAAGGATTCGCAGTGAAAGGGAGAAATGTGTGTGTGTGTGTGTGTGGGGGGGGGGGGGGGGGGGGGGGTGGAGAGAGACAGTGATGTCTCCCTGTAGTGGTGCTGCAGTGACAGGGACACAGAAACAGAAAGAGAGAGAGAAGAAAGCGAAAAGGACAACGAGAAAGAGACATAGGAGATCTATTAGCTGATAGAAGTCATGCAGACAACCTCCCACTCCTCCAATTGATTCGAGGATCCTGTGGTGTGTGTGAGGGAGTGAGAGTGAGTGACAGGGAAACTCTGGCTTTGGGCCTTGGGGCATAATGTAGTACTACTAGAAGTCTCTCTTTTGAGGCTGCACTTAGTCTTTCTCCTGTCAGTGTGTGTGTGTGAGTGAGCATGCATGCAGACATTGATGTGTGTGTTTGTGTGTGTGTGTGTGTGTATGTCCTTCTGTTGCTCATGTTGTGGGTCCTGCTCACACAAGGAAAAGCATTAAATTTGAGGGTGAAGTCTAATGTAAGGTTTAGGTTTAGTCCCCAGAGGAAGAATACAATGTCCCCCTGAGGGATGAAAACAAGTTTGTGTATCTGTCTCTGCGTGTGATTGTTTCAAGAGGACAGCATAAAGGAATGCCTCAGTTCAAGACTTGCCAAGAGCACTTTTCCCATACGCCAGAGAGCCAAGACTTCCCCAACCAGCCAAGAATAGCACCGACTCTCTCTCTCTCTCTCTCTGTATCACCCACACACCCACACACACACACACACACACAAGCGCTCACACTCTTTACTCTTTGGATTCAACGAGAAAGAGTGTGATAGTGTGAAGGAAGCACAGGCTCACACACTTCAATCAGCAGAGAGAAAGAGACTAATTTTCTCAATCATTATGCTGTAAGTACAATGTAAGTCTTGTACAACATGCTTTGGAAATACTCACGACATATGCTCATGTCAGTTAAGCACATTTGGGACAGTGGGTGACGTGTTTTTGATCAAAATGTCACGCTGATAAAGCTTCACTGAATTGAACTGAAATGAACTCAGAGGGAGACATGGAGGCAGTGAGAGAGGGAGGCATGGAGGAAGAAGGAGAGCCAGAGAGGCAGCGAGAGAGGGAGAGATCGGCATACAACACAGAGACAAGAGATTCCAGCAGAGAATCTGCAGCTCTCTCCACACTGTCTGCTCCCTGTGGGGTAAATGAGAGTGCTCTCTCTCTGTCAATGTGTGTGTGTGTGCACTTAAACAAGCCTGTTTAAGACGAAGACCAGAGTGCACTCCCCGCTCCCATTGCGAGGCACCAAATGTTGAGGCAACAGAACAACAGGCAGCAACACGGTTACTAATCCGAAAGCATGGAAAGACTGTACGAGAAATACTTCGTTCTCAGCCACAAAGAATGAGGAAGTTTTACACGTTTTTTCTCTTAAAAAGCATTTAAAGCCGCAGTGCCGAGCTCTTGTCTCCCCCTTCTGGCAGTGAGGGTAATTCCACAAACACTGCCGATACCCACAGGTGAGCTTGCCCCCGTGAGTTTCTTTTTTTATGAGGACCATGGGAAACTTTTCCTTGCCGCTGTAGCCTACTCCGTCGCTATGGCTTCTCCACCTCTCAGCTACGGCCCACCCAATAATTGCTGGTCCACATCAAATGCATCACTCGCGGTGCAACAGTGTGGGAACGTCGCCACAGACGCCAGATTTAAAAGCTCTGATATTTGGCGAAATACAGAGAGATTTAGCTCTTGGTGACAGGCTTATCGGTATTGCATGAAGTCGATTGAAAAGGGCTTGAATGTAGAGGACGTTGATTTATATGTAAAAGTCCTGCACTGCAGGTTTAAGTATGAATGACTCATCTCTCTGTCAGAAATCTGCATCTCAAAGGACTTAAAGCAACAAATGATGCAAAAAAAAAACCCCTAAACTTTTAGCCGTGACCTTGTGCTGTAGATTTTCTCTACAGCTGAGGCTGCTGCTCCAAACACTCAGGGCTGTCCAGTATTACTTTTTAATGTCTGCACTGTTGATGCCTGTACGGTGCAATAATGAAATGTTTTTAATTAGTTTGTGATGCATATTATTAGCTCATAGCCGGACAGATCAGTGCTGCCTTGAGACTTAACCTGCCAATTAGTATCCCGACACTCTTGTAAATTCAAACATAAATCTTCCACTCTGTGCGCAGACTCCTAGCAGAGGTCGCTTAGTGTTTGTTATTAAAGTCACCCGTGTCCATCGTTTATTGCTCACGACAGCAGTAAAAAGACACGCAGAGTATCCCTCAGGGAGCCAGAGGCAAGTGGAAAATAACACTCATCTCCAAACTTGCAAGGCAATCTGGGTGAGAGAACTTGCAAAACTTTGCTTTAATGTTTCTTCATACTGATTTTCTTTGACTTACTGGAAAAATGTAAAAATAGCAAGTAGAGAGACTATCCATCAAGCAGAAGGCCCAAGTTCAAACCCTCGACCTCAAGCGTTTGCTCTGCCGAATGTCCGCGAGCCAGATAATCACCAGCCGCTCCGAAGGTGATATTCTGCAGCTGACCCTGTGGTCTTACTTCCTCTGTGGACGGGGAGAAAGCGAAAGAAGAATTTCCCCTCTGGGGATCAATATTAGCACAAAAAAAGGCTGCATTTGAGCTGCGAGTAAGAAAAGCACAGCGGTCATAGCCTGTGGTTCGTGAGTGATTTACAGAATGGCACGATTGCGTATCTAGAGATTCATCAATGAACAAGCAGCACATAAGCAATAAACATAAACAAAGCAATAAACTACAATACATTCCTCTGTCCTGATGCCTCACAGAGATATTATTATAGGGTGTTTCTCACACTCACTGCACTGCCAATAAGACCTCCATTCTCACAGGAAGACCCCTCACTAACTGGTTCCTGCAGGTGTTATGCAAGAAAATATATTGCTGAGAGAACTCAAATGCACCCTCATAAACAAAGACACTATCACTAGGCAGACTAGTTTACCTCACACTCAAAACGCCTCTCCTCCAATCCCAACGCAGGCAGGAAGCAAACTCCAGCGAGCCGGGGCCCACTGGCTTCATTTCAGCAGCTGAGAGATGCCTTCTTATCTGTCTGACTGTTCTTTAACCTTTACACAGAGGAATCATCTACCATATGGGTTTGGTAAACTCATTATACCGCATGACAGAGGAGGAGGATTAGGAGAGTAAGGCGCCGATTTGAACCGAGCCATACATTCGCGACGTGCCCTGGCTCGGGGCGACAGAGAGGAAAGCCTTGGTTCATTCACTGCGAGCTGTGCGTGTGATGAGCCGCCTCTTTACTCACATTAAAATCAAAAGGACTTTACTTTACTTTACAGCATCTGTGCTGCGACCAGGGTGACAGGTTTATCAGCAAAGCAAGGCTCTCGGCCATGGAGAAAACACAGGGCTGAAAAGTCCTTGATGTCACAACCAATAACATCATATTAAACGTGACAGTCACACTTGCAGCTTTTAGGTTGGACGCAGTGAAAAAGTGTCTTCTAGCTTATTGGACACAACCCCAACTGGAAGACATGGCTCGTGTTTTATTAACAAAACAAGCTTATGTAGTAAAAAAAAATTGCTGAATTCATTGAAGTGTGAGGATGCAGTCATGGCACTTGTTAACAGCAGGGACAATCTCACCTCATTCAACACAGCTCCTCCAGACCCCCCTGGTTTGTCAGCAGGTGGTGCAGCCCATGGAGAGGGTTCCAGACTATCCCAGAATGCAGTGTGTCGACTCAGGGACTCAGCACTCCCTGGTGGATGAAAACAACAAGAGGACTTTTTTTTTATCTTCCCTGCAATCTCTGAATGTCATGTCTGCGTTGTAACACGGGCACAATGTCACGTCACGATAAGCGCGAGCAGGATACGCAGCTCAGGGTGCATCACGAGGTTGAACAAAGCAACACGGTAACTTTGATCCTTAATCATATACAAAGATACGGGATTCTCACATCTCGCTTCAAATAGAGCTACGGCTGCGAAGCATTTGTCTCTCACATGCCAACAACAACAAAAGCGCTACAGTGATGCTTACTGATGATGATGATGATGATGATGGTGGTGGTGGTGGTGCATCCAAGCAAGTAAAGAGAAAAAGAGGAGACCTTACTGCACAAATAAATAAGCACATTCGTAAAGAATTTCTCTCTTTGCTCTTGTTTGACATTTTCACTGTGCATCCTTTCTCTTTCATTTGCCACTGTCTGCAAAGTGTTTTATTATCCTAAAAACTGCTATGCAAAATACAGGTCATCATTATAAAAAACGACCCGACATATTCATTGGGGGGGGGGGGATTTCTGCAGTGCATCTTTAAAGACATCTAATGTGCAACAAGCTGACTTAAGCAGACACCCACACACCGGCATCAGAGACAGACCGGCTGATTGTCGACAGCGTGCACACACACTCTCTGGGACTAATTAGGCAGGTTGTGGTGGAATGATGGGGATGTTACGGGGATACGGGAGACATGTTCCCTGCTGTTAGTCAGCTGCGGTGTGTGTTTGTGTGTGTACGTGAAGGTGTGTGGGACGTCAGACATCCTACTGACCCACTTCTTACATGTCTAAAGACAAGAAAGAGGTGGGTAGGAGTGTGTTTGTGTGAGTGTTGCTGTCTCGCTGTGGGAAAGTGTTTTACTGCAGCCTAAGGATGACAGATAGGGGAATTAAAGTATGTGGCTGGTTTTGTTTGTGTTTTACATTAGTAATGGTTATATATATCATTCCATGCTCACTTTTTATGTTATGCAGAGTGACTCTATTCTACAGGGAATTGAGAGCAACGGTGGAAATGAGATGCGATAATGGGACCGTGAGGCTGATGCATAACGAGGGAAAGAATTAGAGGAATGTGCGGTATGGCAGACATGGGAAAATCAATAGGCTTCCACAGGGGGCTATAGTGTAGTGTCAGGCTTAAGTCTAGGCAAACACACTTTAAAGTGGCTGCACACAAGAAAGCGGTATGTTTTGTGTGCACTAATGATGTTTGTAATGTGTGTATGCAAGGCAGAAAGAAAAAATAGATGCGCACTGAGGGCGCGGGTTAGCAGACGCCAACTGGCAAAGGAATCCATCATATGGTATTAAAAAGGCAAAGAAGACAGAGGAAGAAGCAACAAAGAGTGAGAAATAGCAAAAGTTTAAAGAAAAAGCAGGAGAGATCCAGAGGCAACAGGAAGGAAGACAGATGGAGAGAATGGAAAGGACAATGAGGTAAAGCAGACAGAGAGAAAGACAGGGAAGTGAAAGGAAGGCAGAGAGAGAGAAACAGATGGCGGCGGGGAAGAGGCAGATAGAAACTCGCTAGGAGGACAACACTGGCACAGCCAGCGAGGCTCAGCAGGGAGTATGGAAAGCTGAAAAATGTCAGCGGAAAAGGGAGGAGGAGGATAGTGAGAGGGAGGGCAGAGCAGGACGGAGAGTCAGGGCTTCATTCCAAAACTCAAACAACTTTTAGGGGAAAATACTACGACACCTGTCTTTAAAAGAAGTTTCTATACGCCACCTGCTACAGGCCGCATCACGGCAAATACAGGAAGTGCGTGCAAGGGATTAACTGAAAGGAGGAGGTTAATTTATCTTAACAAATGTGACAAAATTGTTGATTCAGGCTAATTAAGATGATACTAAATAAACTACAGTATATAGAAAATCAGAAACTTAACACAAGGTGGTGCCAGGGGAGAGGGAGCCTCCAGACTGTCAAGATGGGGCAGGTCTTACGTAACCTGGCCTCCAGCTCTTTTCAAATATAATGAAAAGAAAAAAGGCTTCATTATCACGACGATAATGTTGTGAAGATAGGAAAATACATGCTTGGGTTTAACATGTGCAACCAGAACTAGTGATAGTTTTGTTTGCTTATGAAAAGAAAGTACATTAAACATGACAAGACCTTAAAGCACTGATATTAATGCAGTACAAGAGCTTTTCAGCCTGATTAGAAGCCTTTCTTTACATCAAACACACACCAGCCAACAGTGCACACTTCCTGTCACACACACGCACACACACACACACACACACACACACACACACACACACACACATACACACACACTTTGTCTCAATCCATCATGTCCAATCCAGAGATCAGGCAGGCTAAATTAGTCAGGAATGGTTCAGTGTAAACCACATTAAGCGAACGGCTGATTGAATTGCAAAGCACAGTGGAGCAGCCAGGACCTGCAGTGTGTGTGTGAGTGTGTCTGCGCGTGCACGCTTTGAGGTTTTGTCAGTGCATATCATTACATTCGTTTAGCGGACGCTTCTGTCCAGAGTGACATACAATAAGTGCATTCAACCTCAGAACAAACAGCGAGGAGTACGTTCAGCGCCACAGAACTTGTACTCTTGCCTCGCTCACCGACCTGACTATGCAATCAAGAGGAACTCGCAGCGAGTGAACAGGTGAGGGTCTGGGGTCTTGCTCAGGGTGTTTGCTGAACGCTGGACGCAGAGTTCAAGGGACTGAATGAGTTGCTGACAAAAGTTTCGTGTGCATGTCCTGCTGCTGCTTTCTGCCACAGTGGATGAACATTGTCGCAATTTTTGGCCATTTATGCGTGTGTGTGTGTGTGTGTGTGTGTGTGTGTGTGTGTGTGTGTGTCCGTGTCCGTGTCCATGTGTGTGTGTGGTAATGATACTCAACATGTCTGACAAGTGTCCTCTGTGTGAGTGTTTCTCTGTACTTGACTACCTGCTGCCGTGATTACACCATGAATACTTTCATCCACTCACTTGCTCACTCATCTGTTTTGAGAGCTCACATTGCCCCCCCTCCCCGAAAAAAAAAAAAGCTGTCCACTGTCCACCCACAGTCACCAAATCCTTTGCCAACTCTACATGTTTTTAATGGCTGTAGACTGTGGAACCACAAGTACTGGGTTCAAAGGCTAACATCAGCAAAAGATTTACCCAACAATGCCTCTGAAGGCTGCTTTAAATACAGAGCTGAATGCCAAACTCTGGCTGGATAAATGTAAAGTTAAAGGTTACGCTAGATACGCTAGTTACGCTGCGGATCATTGAAACGTGATAGTGAATGAATGACTTTCAAATCAAAATGCTTGAGGCTTGAGATTTTTGCATTTTTTACAAATAATTTAGCTTTTTCTAAGTGAATCTTTACAGAGATGTGCAGAAACCTCTCAAAGCCTGAAGCATTCAGATCCTCTTCCCACTTGCTGAGACCAGCTACACGTGCCGGGGTACACGACTCATCCTTTATCACGGATATGACAATCATGCAAACAGGAACACACACACACACACACACACACACACACACACACATAGACAGAATAGTTTGGGAGCTGACGTAGTGTCTGACAGAAGAATGCAGCCATCTTTTTGAGTGTGCACATGTGTGTGTGTGTGTGTGGACTGAATGACTGACCATCACTGTAATGTAAGGGAAATGCCTTCCTCAACCACAACCTCATTTTCCTAGACTCCAACATATCTGCCATACCACAAGTGAGGAATCAGCCCCGTGAAGGTTCAAGGTGCTCCAAGCAGGGAGGAATTTTATCTTGGGCGCACACATGTCTGGAAAGACCAGTGTCCTTCGCTTATCGTCGTCGTTTATCTGCCGTTCTGCGCTCTCTTGCTGTGTTGCTGGAAGTGCGTACGTGGCAACTGTGCGAGGTTCAGCGCCATAACAGAAATTCCTCCCACGGACCTGAACTATTTTTAATATCCAGTTTTACAAGGAAGGTTGTTGGAAGGAAGGAAAGAAGAAAGAGAGATCACAAGCCAGGAAGCAAAGTACAAATCATTCAGCGAAGACAAACATAAAAGAAAGGTCAGCATATCCAGGTTTACAACGCTATCTCTCCCTCTCGCTCTGTCCTTCTCCCTTCACTTCACAATCAAACACCATTTATAGCCATTCGTGACCATCAAGTCTCAAATCTCATGTGAGGGACAGTCGGGGTTAATTGCAATCAGACCACATCATAAGGAGGAATGTTGCTACTACAAGTGAGAGAGGTCTGCAGCCCAGTGGTGCGACACATACATTCTGGTCTTACTGATCGGAGTCGTACTCCTCAGCCACTTTCTGGCCTGCGAGCTGACATTACTTTGGGCATTTTCTTACTGTGTTTTAAGAGTGCATAGAGTCGGATTGGTGGCTGTAAAATAAAACGGATAAAAGTTGGAGTGCCATGACTCATAGAATAAACTTGGCTGAATGCATGCAACGCAAAAGAGGGAGAACAAGCGCTGTCCCCGACTCCACGCTGATCAGTGGGGACCAGGTTTTGCTTATGGCCCCGTGTAGTTAGAGTTAAAGGTTTCCCATCCAGGTCCCTGTTTAGAGGCAGCTAGATAGCTAGCTCGCTAGCTAATGTTGATCATACCAACGGTCCCCCGACAAATTGTAATGAGATCTGCACCCATGACACACACACAAATATAGAGAATGGACATGCATTCATTTGTCCCACATAAAGACAATGAGGTAAGACAAATCCAAGGCTGTGTGTGTGTGTGTGTGTGTGTTTGTGTGTGTGTAGGCTTCTGCATTAAGAGGGCATGCTGAGAGAATAGGAAGCGTGCTTTCTGTGTACCCTCTCCTTGGCAGTCAAACAAGGACACTCTCTCTCTCTCTCTCTCTCACACACACACCAACCCACACACACACACACACTGCTGAGTGTTTTTAATTGGCCACTGATTTGCCAGTTAGTGTTCTTGCCACTCTCTTCACCTCACCGTGCTGGCCCCCTGCCCTCCAGCCTGGCAGAGACACAGCTGGACCTGGAGAATGTGTGCAGGAGTGTGTGGTAGTGTGTGTGACATCCTAAAGTAATTTGTTTCACAAGAGTGTGTGTGTGTGTGTGTCTGTGTGTGTTGTGTGCATGTGTGTGTCGGTATAGGAAGGTGACATTTCAATAAACACACACTTCACCTTTGCTCATGTTTGCGTGCGTGTAACTGAAGGAGGCTCGGTGTCACGGTCAGACTCCTCAAACTGCCACACACTGGGGTCGCCGCACTCTGCAAAACATCTCAAGTGTTGTGCACCAGTACTGTGTGGCTGAGATTGTGTGTAATTTTACTCTAATCTTTTTAGTGATTCTACACCAAGGCCAAAACATTTCCTGCATGAGTGTGCTGCAGAGTATCCCGGTGAAACAAAACAAAGAAATAATAAAAAAACACATTTCAGAGTTCGATGATGGTTTAAAAGACTTTGCAATGGACTTCTTCAGGAACATCTAGTCAGTACTACAAGGCGTCTTGTGTGTGTGTGTGTGTGTGTGTGTGTGTGTCATCAACAGACTGAATCCTCTCCTCTCCTCTGCAAGGCAATTACAATCACCACGCCGCACACACTGACACACAAAAACACACACACAGACAAGCACAGACACACACACACACAGCACACAAATCTAGGAGCAACCCAAGGTCAAAACAAAGAGGATGAGATAAGTGTGTGTATGCATGTGTGTGTTTGTGTGCGTCTGTGTGTGTGTGTGATGACATCATTACTAGAGCAGAGCACTCAATAGCTGATTGATGGAGAGAGAGGTTGTTATGGTCGACTGCTGTGAGCTCATTGCCCAGCAACCAGACAATTGGTCCTCGCTACTATGTGTGCGTGTGCACGTGTATGCATGTGTGTGCGATCTGAAACACAAGTGGACACACAGCACCAACACACAGATGTCTCATGCACATACACGTGTACATGTACTGTAGTGCACACACGTAGATATCCCCATACTGTGCTGCTTTACAGATAATCAAACAGATGAGGAGATTGCTCTCTCTCTCACTCACTCACACACACACACACACACACACACACACACACACACACACCTCCTGTATGCCTTTAGTGTAACTAGACAGTCAGGTTCTCATCTTGACTACTAAGTAGCAGACACTGCTGCCTAATTACTGCTTCTAATGCTGCAACATAGTTGACTAGTCTTACACATTTGGCATTAGAACAGTGATTATCTAAAGTGTGTGATTATCACACTATGTGTGTGTTGTGTGTTGTGTGAAGTATGAAATAGGAAAGACTCATTCATCATATTTCTTTAGGTATTTTTAGCTGCACATTTCCTCGTGTTTCCTCTTTTTTTCTCTCTTTCAAATTAAAATTAGTTTTATTTGCATGAACGCTTATCAGCTAATGTTGCGAAAGCAACAACAATAGTAATAATAAGTGGCAGTGAAAGATGCACACTGTCAAAACATTAACTATAAATAAATAAGTGACAATAATAGATCAAATGGTAAATGTCCACACACCTCTGTATGCATATACACAGCACAGAGAGACCTCTGAACAGTGCTGTATATGCTGATATACACACAATGAATGCCTCCGCATGCACATACATGATGCAAGACGAGCCGTGCGCTGGATACAGAGCTGTTCTCTCTCTGAACTGACGGCGGGTGAGGCTGCAGATATTTGCGTCTGTGTTTTCACAGAGCAGGGCCCAGACTAACTATTGTGGAAAATACATATTTCTGTAATTACATCAGATGTATTTTAGCAGACGTATAAGAACATGCTGTTCGTTCTCTACGGGTCCAAATTGAGCGTTTGCTCCTCTGTTGTCTGCAGCCCTGGCTTCCTGGCAGCAATGTGTCTTAAAATCAAGACAATTTGATATTGATGTCTATTTTTTTGGGTTATGAGACTTCAAGTGGTGAAACAGGGTTTGGCTGTTTTTTGTGAGCCAGCTGTTGTTCTCTGGGTTATGTCGTTCCATATAAAAACTTCCTATTGGTAGGAGTCTGGATCACTTCGGGACCAGTTGCTTCAGAATTTCACAGCTCCTTTTTTCTATTTGCAATACAGGCTGTTACCTTCCCGCCTGCAGAGATACGCTTCTGAGGACTTTTCTTTCTCTTTTGTTGCAGTACAGTAACTTTTATAGACTTGTGAGGACTTCCTCCCACATGTGCCCTATCAGTTTACCAATCACACACATTCACACACTGACACGCTTCTCAGATGACCGCTCATTGAGAAGCGAAGAGAGGAGACACAACACGAGCATCACGTCGTGGCTCGGCCGGCTCTCATGTCACCTGAGCTGCTGAAACCTATCGGGCTCTTCAGTGGGAACTAACACTGATTAAACAGGAGCTAAAAGGGCAACAAAAACAAAACAGTGATATTTTTAACTGCTTTTAATATGAGCAAATAGGGCGGTGAAAGCTCCCATTATATCCCAACATCCGTTCCATAATGCCCATGGTCAGGCTTCATGTGAGCAGAAACATGCATTATTTTAGCCTCCAGAGGGCTTGGAGCCCAGATATAATGCGACCAAGTGTTGGGAAGCACTCGCCACAGCTGGAGGCCCTCTCACACCGCAGCTCCATTAACAATACTGTAAACACACACACTCGTTCTGGTAGCTTTCCAAACTGATTACAACAGAAATGACGCTCTGTGCCTTATTTGTGTCTTTGAAGAACGGGGAAACAAGAAAGGTGTTTTGATGATGACAACAATGATTTGATGGTTGGTTGCATGTGGCTGAAATAAAAGCTGTAATCGTGCACCACTGCTGAGAAAATGATAGATATGTCTAAAGTAGTACGCCTCAGGTAGTCACCGTATAGCTCAATGAATAAAACATTTCACTGCCAAGGTTCAGGGGGGTTTATTTCCACTGAGATCACATATTACAAGAAGAAAAATCCAGTAGGTAATAGTACAAAACCTCTTGCTGATTGTGGCCCAATTTATATATGGGGCAGCAGTGCAGCCTCATGGTTAGTCTGACCATCTCATAAGGGAGGATCGCAGGTTAATGTGTCCTTCAGTGAGAGAGCAATGCCCCATTAAGGCGAGTCACTCTCTTCTTCTTCCTCATATAGTAAGTGTGTCAGATAAAATGTAAAGCAGGGTTACTGGCTGTGTGGTGGGTCACATTTTATCAATGAGTATTTAATAATGTGGATGGTAGCGAAACTCGCTTTCTGCCTGCACGAGAAGTGAGATTATCAAAAGCAGTTAAACCCAGACTTAAACACACTGCGAGGCTGCAGAATGAAAACAGGGTATCTTTGAACCCAAGGCAGATCAAAAAAAAAGAGACAAAATTGAAAAAAATGCAGTGGCAGATGAGGGTGGGGTGATAACAGAGGGAATGAACAAGAGAACGAGACGAAACACAGAAGAAAAAACGAAGAAACCGAGCTGAGTATAATAAAAGAAAGAGGAACTCGTCTCTCTGTGTGTGTCTCTCTCTCCTTCTAAGATGTTCAAAGACTAATGCAACACTCCCGAGACGCTGCTACCAACACTGGCGACACACACACACGCACACACTAGTACATCCTGCTGAGAGACAAGCTCTGTGCTCCCCTCCTCTGAACCAAAGTAATGATACACTAGAAACTCAGACAGACACATGAAGGGGGAGAAAGAGGCCGAGTGGGAGAGAAAAAAGCACAGAGGAAGAAATTAGATAACACGTATTAAAACATGTGTTGAACAACAGCTGCAGGTCTGATACTAGTCGGATATGTTTGCAAAGCCAGTTCACAACACTGTCATATGAGGCAGATAAAAGCCCACAACTCCAACTATGATGCGATCATTACCATGTCATCAAGATAATAATTAAAGCTGCTGTTTTCTGCACAGAAATCTCTGATAAACCCACTGCATACTACGTGCTCAGCAGACACACACAGTTAGCAGCTTGCTGGCGAACAGAGTGGAGCATTTAGCAGCTAAAGAACGAGATATTTCCATCAGGAGTCGGTGGAGACAAAAACCGAGCTACAAAGAGGTCGAATATGGGACTTAATAATAATAATTTGGTGGCCACAAACATGACTTCTAGTGATTGAGCTCTGTCTGCTGGATGATATGGCTACTACTAGCATGTGCAAAGCATATGTCACTGTCTTACACTGCGTTTACAGCTTGTTGCGCTTCCCCCAAGTGGTAAAAATATATAATTTAATGCAGGTTTACACATCACAGATTTGTTCTTAATTATTTTCATTAAGGAAATAACAAAAGTCATGCCAGCTAGAAGGTTCTGCATCAACACAGCAACAAGTTAATCTATCATTTGGACTTAATCTCCTGTAAATGAAGGCATCAAGCCTGTGTTAATAATAAAGATCGCCTTTACTCCTTTATGCCGCCGTTTTCTGTAAAACACAGGTGTGCACGCATCTACATGGTTGCATGATGGCAGCCACGAGCTTGACTTTACTGTCATTACTTTCATAATGAAAATAATTCCTGTTATTTTTAAACGAAACATTACAGAAATAAAAGCAACACAATGAAGACGTCTGCCTTCTCCAGACAGCTGTCATAGGTTGCTTTTTATCTGCATCTCTGCCCTGGGAGAACATCCTTAACCCATCATGACATCAGCGCGTTTCCTCTCACAGCTTAGAAGATGAGTCTTACAGTGTGCAGCGTGAAAATGTGTGCCGTACACGGCTTTATCACCAATCTGCACGGCTGATAAAGTCGGACTCATTATTTGCCGCGGTTGTTACTGGGGCTGCTTGGTCTGGGGAAATAATATTCTTGCACGCCTTGTTAACTCTGTTTCTCTTCAGCTCTCTCACCCGCCCGCATTTTCTCTTTGTCTCCGTCTTTCTCTACACAAACCGCCTAATTCTCGTCTCCCTCGCCACCTTTTTCATTGTTTTGTTTTTTTTTACTTTGTTTCTCACTGTGGCTGTAGGCACATCTCACTCTTCTTCATTTGACCTTCCTACTCTCCTCTCTCCTTTACCCTCCACTCCCCACACATACAGGTTGTGCAGCACTGTGGCCCCCTGAGTCAGCTTACTCATGTGTGGCCTGTGGCGCGCTGAATACACTTGTCAAATCAGCTCGAAGGATGTTTTACACACAGCTCAATTCCACGCTCAGTTGGTTAACCGACAGAGCGTTTTGATGAGAACCAGTATGTTGATGGTGACAACGCTCCAAGTTACTGCACAAATACAATAACTGTCTTAGGTTATTGCATTGTATTGCAGGGATGTTTCACTTTCTGGTAGCAGCACAACCATTTTAAACTAGATTTTCAGAAGATTTCTGCTACCTATGCATGTGCACAAACAAAAAAGTAGCAACAGTGGAAATAAACCACTCTACTAGATTCTAATAAGGTACTTTTTCCAGTCAGAACTAGGTGAAAGAAGAGCAATTCAGAAGAGAGATAAGGGAGATGAAGCTAGAAAGAAAGAGACGGAGGGGCAGATATGAGAACAAACCAGCATAAACAAATAAGGGGTTGGTTCTTCAACTTATTGAAACCAAAGCAGCACCTGACTCCCAGTCGCACTTTGCAGGTTGAGTACAGATGAACGCACAGAGGCATGCTAAGAGGCGTCATACTCCTTTAAGAGTGTGGGTTCTTTTCAGCAGTCACACACTGAGCCACATCTATTTATAACCCTGCTGTTTTTGAGGACTCTGCTACATTTACATGGGAACTGTGCACAAACACACATTCATGGATGTCCACGCGTATGCATTCTCACACACACGTTTGCGTCGGGCACTCACGCTGGTTGACGCTGAGCACACTTTTTCTGCAGCATGTGGTTGTGTGTGTGTGTGTGGTTTGGCATCACTCTGACAGTAAATGTATGGTGCTGCTCGACAGTGGAGTACAGCTCAGAGGCGTGTGTGTACTTACAGTATGTTTGAGCACATATATTTGACTGTAACTGCAGTAAGTGCACTAAGACAAAGAGCAAACAGTCGGTAAAAGTGAAAGCAAACTTTACACCTTTTATCACACATTTTGACTTGTCATAGCAGGTAAAGCACACATGTAATAAGTCAATTTAAACAGGGTTCCATTCCGTTTGAGAGCCTGATTAAGCCACGCTAGTTCACAAGCATGCATAATATGGCTTTTTCACTGCAGACATTTGCACAGGCGTTAACAGTAACGATGGCTCTGGTCTATTCAAGCATCCCAGTAAGCCATGACAGTGTGACAGTGAGCCAGCATGCAAAAATACCCGGACCCTGAACTGTAACAGCTAAATGGAATTCAGCCAACATTCATTTTATTATTTGCGCCAGTGCTTTTCTGACTTTGACATGTCAAAAAGCCTATACCAATGCATGTTCTGCATGTATTTCTGTGTGTTCAGTGTTGCAGCACTATGTGATATTCATACATAAAAAAAACATATATACAGCACGACAACTCGAATCCAGGACTGTCATAAAGACAGAAAGACAGCATGTATTTATCAGCTTATAGAGAGCAGCTTAGAAAGAAATCACCCATCTACAGATATACTGTTTTCCCTTCTATCGCATGTCAAAGTGTCTGCTGCATGCATGCACAATTGCATACATACACATACATCCCAACTATTCCCTGTTTGAACCCATGCTGGCTGTGCGTGACTTCAATTATAAGACCGACCTTGTAAAACCTTTCAGCGAAGATGCTCTCGCAATGTTAATCCCTTGTTTATCAAAGGATATTGCACGGTTGTGTTGAACGTCTGAGGAGTGTTGTGAAAGACAGAATGCTATGGTTTCTGTGTGCGTGTGTGTGTGTGTGAGAGAGAGAGAGAGAGAGAGAGAGAGAGAGAGGATGACATCATTACTATGACTGGGCGCTGGCCGGTGGAAGGTCATTATGGCTTGCTGCCATCAGCTCTTAGTTTGTGGACGTGTGTGTGTGTGTGTGTGTGTGTATTCTGTCCTCTTCTTTGGGACAGTGGGGATATTTTAATGAGTTCATAAACATAATGTACACCCACACAGTCTTTCTCTGCATGAAAATGAACATGCCATGAAGGCGCCTCTTCCCGATTCCTCTCTTTCATCGTCTTTCTCCAACCATCCCCCTTTTTTCCATCCTCTTCCAGCCCCATCTTGTTTACTTGCAACATACACAACATCCATCTCTCCCTCAGTTTGTCCTCTTTTGCTCTTTCTACTCTCAATATCATACCACATGCAAAAAAATAAATCGAAATCCACCTCTCAGATTGGGAAATGCGCGTGACTTTTACTACCTAAATCAACACAAATGTTCATGATTCATGTCAGGCAGAGAGAGAACATAGTCATCTTCTCATCTCTTCCTCTTTGACTCCCTCTGTTTAACCCCCGCTGAGCTCTAAATTCTTCCTCTCTTATCTCACTCTCAGCATAAATATCTGCCTTCCTCTCACTCCCCTTGCTCTCCATTCACTGCCTTTCAATGCCCTGCTTGTCCTTTTTCCAGCTTTCTTCCCTCCCTCCCTTCCCCCATCTGCTCACTGTCCTTCACCTCCCCGTAGCTGCACCTCACACCTTCCATCCACCCCGATTTCCTTCGCTGTCTGTCGTTCGGTAGGTGGGTGGGATAATCCCAGTTACAGCCATAAAGTCTGCGCACACACACACAGACACTGTTTGAGCATAAACAGTGTGATCATAAAGCTGGCACTACTGTCATTCACACATCTGGAGATACAGCAAAGGGTATATGTGAGAGAGTTAGCAATGTGTGTGTGTATGTGTGTGTGGGCTGAAGTCTGGAGCAGGGGGGGAGCCACTACAACCATTTATTGCAGTAAATCAAATGAAGAGAAAACTCAGTGTTTGACCGGAGGGACTTTCCTATATGCTCCATTCACTCTTAGTACAACAACCTCAGAATGTGTGTCTTTGAGTGTGTGTGTGGGTGTGTGCGTGTGTGTGTGTGTGTGTGTGTGTGTGGTAGGGGAATCCGCAGCTTGCTCTGCTCAGTTTCTCATTACATCATCACATGGTGCTCTGGGCTCACTCACACAAAAGGCACACACACACACACACAAACACATATGCGCACACATACGCAAGTGGGTATACACACAAGCATACAGACAGAGGGGGTGTGTGTGTGTGTCAGTGTGGATGTACTGTAGTGAAGTCATATGATTGCTGGGGCACCTTGGTTGACTCTCAAAGAGCTTTTATAATAACTTTTCAATGCGACTGTGTTAACGCTTGTAAAGAGGAAGAGGAGCGGCAGCCAGAAGGGGAGGAGAGAACAAGGAGGGAGAAAGAAAGAAGGTGGGAGGCAAGAGAGAGAGAGAGAGAAAGAGAGAGAGAGATGGAATTTAAGAGTCAGTGACAAAGAGACAAAGTAAGCTTGTAAAAGAAAGGCACAGGACAGAGGGGGAGTGACTTAGACAGAGAGGATGAAGGTGACACACAAACAACACATCCACTGTGCTCCATCACCAGTAGAAAAACTAAAACCTGAATCGGTAATGGAAGAATGAAAGGCAGGAGGAAAGAAAGAAACGTATAGTGACTCAAGAGACACAAACAGAAGTAAACAAAGTGAGGCGGAGATGAAACAGAGGAGCCAGTGTGTGAAGCAGTCAAAGGCAGAAGGAGAAACAGAAAACAGCAACAGAAAGTCAGCTCCAAACATGTTTCCTCCATATCTTTCTGTGCAGCTGTCAGCTAGGCTGACAAAACCGCACAGCACTATAGAAATGCACACGTTTAATAGGTGCATGCCTGTTTATGCCCTGACCTGAGTTACTATTTAAGAGCAGCTGGACTCAAACGTTCCTCTTTTCCTGCTTTCTCTCATTTCGAAATGCTGAAGAAATGCTGTCAATCACTGGTCCAGAATGCTGTAAAGGCATTGCTAGTAAATGCCAGTAAGAAGTACACTTTGACATAAAAAAGTCACTTAACTGTCTAACACTGCAAACAAGTGTTACACATAATACTTAGTGAGTGAGTGAATGCGTGTTTGACTGGCTGACTGACTGCACAGCTGTTTGAATCGCTGACGGCCTGGTTATCTGAACAGCTGGCTGACTCACTGCACAGCTGTAAGACTGGCAAACAGACAAATTGATTATCCATCTCACTGGCTGGCTGCCTGCTTGCTGAACAGCTGTCTTGCCGACTGATGAAGCTGGCTGACTGGAAGTTTGCTGACTGAATACGTGAATGACTTAATAGCAGGGGGACCGTCCTGCTGACTGAATACCTGCGTTGCTGACATGCCTGGTGACTGACAGTCTGGTTGGCTAATATGGTGCGTACTGTGAAAAGTGTCTTTCAAGGGGATAGCACATTTCTACGTACGTGTGTTTGCACAGAGAGACACTGCAGCGATGTGTTTACCACCTGTCTGTAAGTGAATGACTGGATGTGTGTGTCGGTGTGTGTGTGTGTTGCTTCTCCATGCACCGGGAGGGGGCCTGTTGCTCTCTGCTGTTATACAATACATATTGTATAACAACTGGCAGTGTGTGGGCGGCTCCCGCCATCTGGAGAGATGCAACCCCTGCTGTGCCTGACACTACACACTGTACGTGTGTGTGTGTGTGTGTGTCTGTGCATGCGCTTGTGTGTGTGTGTCTACCCTGCAGCTACAAATAGACAAAGCGTCTTCTACAGTAGCTAGGTTCCTGGGTTCATGCACACGATGAATTGAAGGAAGGTAACTGAGTTCATGTTTTGCTTTGTGTATCAAGACTGTTCATCTTGATAACTGTTATAAATATATTACTGCAAGAAAAATCCATGCATTGACAGTTGTACGCACATGCGGGGACTCGTCATCACACCTACGTTCTCGTGTCCTCTGGGGTGTTTGACAACAGACAGTGACGACTTCATTATCTGGCTTAGCGGGAGCCAAAGTCTGCCAGTGCCGTTTCGCTCCTCGTTCTGGGTTTCCACAGAGATGGACTCAATCAAACAAACAACGTCTTGGAACTCTTCGTCCACAAATAAACAAAGACACACTCAGAGGAAGACATACAAGGCACACACACACACACACACAAACTCTCTCTCTCTACCGCACACACAGAGTAAATAAGGTGCTGAGAGAATCCACTCCATCAACTCCAAGTCAGTGCTCAACAGCGAACTGTTGCTATGGAGAGGAAAAGCATGGCTTTCCAGTCTATTTTAAGGCAACCAGTGTTACTTTTCTTTTTTCCACTGCATATATAAGAGTCAAACACACTACGATCGGGAGCATTGCCACTACACCGTATAGCAACTGTGAGATGCTTTTTAATACCAGACTTGCTCCTCCCTGCTGCTGCCGATCTGCAACCAATCAGTCCAACAAAAAGGAACAAAGATATCTTGCTTCAAATCAAGAATGCAATATGTCCAAATTAAACCAGAGCATGTGCTAAATTCTGATCACAGTAAGATGACTTTCTTTTCTGTTGCAGGTTAGGGAAGTTTGCAGAAGCTGTTACTGCCTCCTCTCATGTCAAAGCTTTCATTGATAAGTCATAATACTGCACGCGCAGAACGACTTGGGCTGAAAAGTTCCCTCTCTGCTCAGATCCACACAAAGCTTCACACTACAGCACGCTGTTGTTCACCTTCGTGAGACTGTCCGTGAAGACTTTTTGTTCACTTGTGTTTGCACGCAGCGGCGTTTGTATGTGTATGATGTGTATGTGCGCGTACATGAGTGCACGCACACTCCTGTATTTTCTGTTTCAAGGTGAATGTGTAAGATCCACGCCACGAGCGAGGTGTTAAATTGCCTCTGTTTTTAGCAGATGACTTCACACCTGAGGAGGAAGTCGCTGGAGTTCACATCCTGCATGCTGCAGCAGTGAATCCCAGCTTTTCCTTTGCAGATATCACTTACCTCGTTGCTGATAATTATTCTCTGAATTTATAACTTTATAACACTTACATGGGTGTATTCCTATACATCTATATAGTTGATATCTTAAAAAAATCTGAAATTATTTGCTTCATAATTAAACCTTTAATGGGACAGTGTGGTTAATGGACAACTGCCCTAATGACAGCTGAAAAAAGGCATTTTCATATGCGAATAATGAAAAAAGTATCAAAACACAGACTTTAATGAACTCCAAGGTTCAGGTGTTAGAGATGCTAATTTCATTTCTCTTGCTTGTCAGGTAGGAACCACCCACGGTGCTGAAAAAGCAGGAAAAGTGTGAAATATGTGGACTTTAAAAATGAATAAAAATAATTGCTCTCAGCATGAAGTTATGTGGTGTACAAAGAGGAAATGTGTCACTACCTTTTTCAAGCCGTCACCTAATGAAGCACATGAAGGCGATTTTGCACATAAAGGCGAGCTGAGAACAACTCGGCCTCTCAGCCTTTTCATAACAGACAGGCCAAGTTCATCAAGTTCATAACATGCAGTGGACCTGGGGTCTGTTTCACCACATTTGCAACATGCAAGCTGCAATTTGCATTACGCTCACACTCACACGTTTGGCTAATTAAAATGGTATGCTTGAGCACGCAAGAGCTCTGCAGGACTCCCAAATTCATCTGCAACTTTCGATCTGCGTGCAAAAAGCGCAAATAACTTTTGTGAAACAGGCCCAAGGATTACTGACTTTGCTGGGCTGCTGGCAGCTGCACACATGGTGAAATTAATGAAACTAAACTCTAAACTAAACTAACCAACACCCAGGCCCTAGTAGAGCACACAGGAAGACCACCGCTGTTGTTACGTCACATTTCATCCTCGCTACTTCCCCTTTCTCCCTAGCCCCAAACAGGAAATAGCTCTAATACAAATCCCCGAGGCCTGTGTAATGAGGCCTGCACTGTACACGGGGGGGGTGTATATATGTGTGTGCACACAAGTGGGTGTGTGCAGAAGGCTCGCACGCGTTTCGATCTGCGCAGAAACACACGCAGACATACACACACGGGTCTGAAAAGGTTATGGGAAAGAGTCTTTGGCTGCAATTCTAGGAGGGCACGAGTGAAAGAGCAAGAGAAGAAAACAAGAGAAAGTAAGAAATAGAGAGCAGAACATTCATACGTAAACATGAGCCAAAATCATACCATTACATTTTCTGCATAACGCCACATTCTGATTCTGACTCTGACAGGGTGGTGTACAGCTGAAGATCAGGCTGCTCTCGCTGATTAGATTTGACTAGAAAAGAATTTTACTGTAGAGCCTGAGCCAATGGAAAAATACCAGGGAGGGGCCTCATAAATAACTGGACCAATGACAGCTCATATCAATACTGAAGAGGACAGAGGAAACAGTGGAAGAGAGGCAGAAGAGACACGGGGGGGCAGAGATGGAGAAAAATCCTTACCAGCAATCCAAAGACACACTCAAGATTACAGCTGATGGTTCTGGTTTATTTTAAGGACACAAATCATTACATGGCCTCAAAGGTAGTTTTTTGATTAATTGATTAATTGTTTCGTCTATTAAGTGTGAAATACTGAAGTTCCAAATCGCTTATTTTGTGCTAAAACTGTTATAACTGAAACTAGTGATTTTTTTTTTAGCATTTTTTCTTGACAAAAGATAAATATAGTTAAATATATTATCAAAACTACTTCTGATTAATTTTGTGTTGATCCACTAATCAATTAATCTACCAATCATTTCAGCTGCACATTACAGTACAACAGACCTAGATGTTAATGTACTGACCTGCAGAAAGCAGCATATTAGTTTGAGAGATGGTAAATCAATATTCAGGTATTAAATATCGTTTTAAATCTTGGATGTTGGACAATGTCTGAGTCAGAGTAAGTTGAGAGCCTCTGGGAAAATAATCAGATAAAGTGATAAAGACAGAGATAGTCAGTGATCAAATAAAAAATGATGCCCACTAGTTGATATACAATCTGACTTCCTTGAATGCATCATTTGTAGCAGAGCCTACAATGTGACTAGAATGAAAAAAAAAACAGTCTTTAAAAGGTCGTCCACGCACATCTGAGTGCAAACCTTCCTTTGTATCCATCCCGGCTGCCGTCTCTTTCTATAAAGCCAAAGCATCAGCGAAAACAGACACGAGTGCGTCTGTTTGACATGCTCAACATAGCATGTGATCCCTGCGGAGCGTGCCGGTTATTAGTGCACCATTCATCAACTGCTGTCATAAAAACAGGATGGAGACCTGCCAACACCGAGCCACGGCGCTACCTCACATGAATACTCATTTCCAGCTATTGATGACCAAATCTATACAAACAAAAAGCACTACTTTTCTTCTGTCTTATCCGGAAGTGTGTGTGAGAGGCAGGGAGGCCACGGCCGCTGTCAGCGATAAGCCCTGGGTGATAAACGACGGACAACGAAGTACTTTCCCACTGGTCCCTACATGTCTGTGGCTGCTGATCAGCCATTACCACTGGGTGGTGTATGGTGTAGTAAGCTGACCTCTGTTGACTGGTTGATGGTGGGACTGCATGTTTTCCAGTCATATTACACAGATAAGTGTTAATACTGTGTTTAATTTGCCTTCAGTCTTCAGTTACAACCTTTTTCTCTCTGTGTCTGTACTTTTATACTTTTAAACAAACCACATTGTAATGATAGTAGTATTGTCCATTCTATGTACAAACAGAAACTATTTTTCATTGTTTTTTACACTATCGTTGATTGTTTTCCTTAATTAACTCACCAAGGGAAGTGCTAACGTCTCGTTATCATCTCACTGGGCGACATCATCTGCTGAGGAAGGTCGTGTGACACGACTGAAAGCTCCAGAGCAGCTGTTGAGCGGCTCTTCTGGTGAGATTTATTTCGTCACCTGCAGATTTAAAGGTCAAGAACGAACTTAGCGTCTCTTAAAAGTGAACAGGCTTCTCTGCCAGCTGTGTCCAGAGGCATTATGTTTTCAGCTTGGCCATCTGTCACTTTCTCATGAAAGTTGAATATCTCTTGAGGGAGTTTCTTCAAACTTGGCACAAACGTCCACTCGGACTCAAGGATGAGCTTGATGGCAAAAGGTCAAAGGTCACTGCAACCTCACTTTTGCCATAACTCAAGAATTCACACGCTAATTAGGATTACAAATGATGGAGTGATGACATTTTACACCCCAAAGGTCAAAGGTCAGCTTCACTGTGACAATATAATGTTGAGCAAAAACTCTTTTCTGGCCATTACTCAACACCATAACTCAGGAACAGGAGGGGAACCATATTTCACATTTGGTCAGATACTGAGTTGGTGACACTAATCTTGATCTTCTGTGCAGCAGTTGTGTGTGAGGCGTCCATGTTTTACAATTTGTAGCTTCTTTCCAGCAACATCCTTATTTGAGGCACAGTAGCCGACCACAGACTCATTGGTTCTGCTGATATTGAGCTTCAGGTGATTGACGTTGCTCAATGTGATGAAGCTCTCTATCAGTCCTCTCTGGAAAAATAGTCTCTAAGTGAAGACAGCATGTTTCTGACTGGAAATTATTCTCTGGAATCATGCATGTCAACATAGTGAGAACTTTTATTTTGCCAAAAAATACACTTAATACCTTTTATCAAACTCCTTCAAGGCCTTCACCACACTGTCTCTGTCGCTATCTGGACAGACATGGATGTAAACTGCAACTTGACTGCTTGGCGGAGGGATGCAACCACAAGGAGGTAATTAAGCTATTTTTGTTTCTTCTATTGGGGAAAAAAAGAAGAAGCTCCTTTTTCAGCAGGCAAAACAGGCAATTTATCATAGAAGAGTGTTGTAAAAGCTGTAAAATAAAAGATATGTATACTTAATAAGATTTAGTATGTTAAAGGTGCTATTTCCTCTTTTAATCATGATGTTAGCCTGAATTGTTTTGCGTTGATACAGTGGGCATTTCTCCAATGTACTGTAACTGAATGTGAAAGTATTTTGTATGAAATCTCCGCTCTGTCTGTATTTGCTGTTGCAGAGCAGGGTGGAGCCTTATGAAAGAAAAATGCTAGTGAGGGAGTTGGGACGACGCATGGCAGTAAATAATGACTGTCTCAATGCACAGGAGATTTCAGATGCAGTAATAGCAGGCTGTAATATGGGCCAAATCTGTCCCCAAAGACAACACTGGATTAACCAACATCACTCAAATCACACAAATACACACACACACACACACATACTGAACTACTGGTTCACAAATAAAGCTGACCCTCCTTCCTGCTTATCTAATAGAGGAGACTAAAAGAGGAAAAAAGAAGGAAGGAAGGAGCAAGGGAAGATAAGAGTGTGTGTGTGTGTGTGTGTGTGTGAAAAATGAGATCTAAAGAGGGAGAGAAGAGAGAAAGAGATGGAGAGGGAGCAGAGAAGGAGGACAGGCATTTCAATAATTCACAAACTCCTGCTTCATTTAGAATAGAATCAGTGCTCGAACTGGACCCGTGTGTCCTCCACACATGGCACGTCATCCACTCATGAACGCTGCGCCTCCTCTGTGCTTGTAGAGGGATGAGGGCAGCTCTGCAGGCATGGATTTCTATTAAAGGAGTAATGCGGATTCATTAGCACAGCTGGTGCAGTGGGAGGAGAGGGGACGGGGCTGAGGAGCAGACTGCACTACATGTTTACATCAAGACTCCTTTTCAAGTTTGTAGAGTCCAGCATGTTCAGCGCCAAAAAGCACTACTACCAACACGGTCTAAAAATACTTGCACAAAGCTGGCAACTCCGCGCCTCCTGTGTGTGTGTGTGTAGCAGCAGAAGTCAATAGTCCAACACATAGAAACAGACAGATGGATCCCTGTGTGTGTGTAGGTGGACTGCGTATGTCTCTTTGCGTGCGCGTGTGTTTGCCTCACTGCTACAGTTGAGACGCACGCCTGCGTTCGTTTGTGCACATTTGCATGCACTGTCCCGTCATTAACACTCTCCAGGAATCCCTTCAAATCGCAGCAGAGACACTGAGAGGGAAACAAACGCGGTTCTCTGGAAGCCATTGTTCGAAAGACAAACCAGCTGGGGTTGACAAGCAGAGGAGTCTTACTGTTCTGTGCAGAAAGATTTCATCATATACACTGAATATAAAAAAAAAAACCTTTCAGCTAATCAGGCTCCAGATCAAATAGACCAGATGGAATGATAAGAGAAAGAGAGAGCAAAGACACGCAAAAAAGCATACAGGAGGAGGTAGGTGTGTGTGTGTGTGTGTGTGTGTGTGTGTGTGTGTGTGTGTGTGTGCAGCTCCGACATATTCGCATTTGTAATGATTTGCATGTGTGCCTGCGTGTGTGTGTGTGTCTGCTCCTGTCATTCACGGTGACCTGCAGCAGCAGGCATCTCTGTTATGTAATACTTGCTGTCAAAGGCATTCACACACACCTCCGCACTCACACACACGTACCGTACATAAACACACACACACACACACACACACAAACACACACACACACACCTGCTGGCGCCTTCTAGCAGCTCAGAGGTTATTCTCGAGTCGTGGTGAGAAAACCCTGCGTGCTATCTCAGCACAATCAGGACCGGCGCGTTCATCCCTCCTGCAGCGAGTAAATAACTAACTAGCATAATTAATGGCTCGAGTTTGAGGTCTGCTATGCTCTCATCACCATTTATGCTACTGCTTCAGTGATTTTAGGGATGACAACCTATCAAAGTCCTTTTAAGCTTTCTCAGAGCAATGCACAGACACTTGTTCATCATCAGGGCGCTTCTACAAATCATTTTTAGCGAAAAGCTGTGAGGACCCACCCTTTAGTCCAGCAACAGAGCATCAATTTGACATAGTTTTGATTCACGTCCTCTTTCAAACACAGACTCGTCTTTTTTTGCACATATTTATGAATGTGACATTATGGCAGTTCTCTCCTCCCTCGCTGTGTATGTTTATGTAACCTCCCACGCAATAGTCAACACAGCCTACAGTTATGTACAGTGGCATTGTGCTGCTGTGTGATGTGTACAGCACGTTCCCTATCTAAGACTATCACAATACTGTATGAAGTCCCACCAGGGTGCAGCACCACAGCTCTGGATTATTGCTTGAGAGGGGCCGTGATGTACAAACACATTCATGAAGGGTTTGGGGAATTCAGTCAAACAAAGAGATTTTATTTATTTTTTTGGTGAAAATACGTTAAGGACTGAGAAGATCTATGTGCAACTGTAATGCATCTGTTGCTATGTGTAGAACTTGGCTGAATCATATATTCTAGCAAATAAGTCCCAACAGAGTTGAGATACTGCACTTGCATTTGGGCAGATATATAAGGGACTGGAGCTAAAGCTAAAGTGATCACTCCATTAATCGATTACTCGATGATCACGAATATAATCGGCAATCATTTTGGTAATTGAATAGTGCTGATTTTCTTTGTCTTATGTGATTATACTTACTGGACTGTTAGTTGGACAAAACAAGCAATCTGAAGGCCTCCATTTGAACTCCAGCAATTTACTCCCTATTCAATGTCATTTTATTTTGAAAAGAATTAAATGATTATTTGAAAAGAAAAAAAAAGGAAAAATGAAACAATATTTTGAGAAAAGCTCGAAACAAGCACCAGAAAGACAGCTTTCTGATGGAGAGCAGCACTTTCACTGAAGGTACTTAGTTTTTTTTGTAAGGGGTTTACAAACATTCACTGCAACTTTTAAAATCAGGTGTCTGCGTTGAATAATGTCTGCTGGCTATCACCCCGGACTGTTTCATTAAAATCCCTCAACCGAAGCCGAGCGCCATTGTTATACCATTGAGGAAACCACAGGGCTCTGCATTAGCCCCGAGTTCACTCCTTTCCTCCAAGTGAAGGAAAACTGGTTTAGCTCAATGGGCTATTAGCCCACACCTCTCCACACATAAAAGGATTGAGTAGAGGAGCATAAGTGGATAGTATATAGGGATACTGGTAAGTGGCCATCCATCAACACTGCTGCACAGACTGTGCTGACAATTCAGTGATGGTAGGAAGGTCTGGTGTACGCAGCACGATGCAAGAATGATGCTGTAACTTCTGAGATCGGCAACCAGAGTCCCACAGCAAAATGTTTGTTTTATAGATAATCAAGAAGCAATGCTGATATGTTGGTGTGTATAACTGTAAAACAGGTTATCTACATCATCACTAGCTGGCACAAATCCAGTCTTTCTGCCTCCCTGGCTCCCGTTGAGTCAACTTGACTGGTTTTCTCAAGGTAATTATCACCAAGGGTGGGAGGCAGTGATTGGAGCTAACAGCTCAGGTATCATATCATCAGATAACGAACATGGACCAATTTGCCAATTAGACACACCACTCAGCGTCTGCTCAGCCACGCCAACCACTTGAGGGAAAGGAAACTGACACAAATAACGTTAAAAAGCAGAGGCTGCTAACTGTTAAAGGGAGGAGGGAGAGGGAGTGAGAGAGAGCCACGCAGAGACGAGAAGAGGGACACTGACAGAGCAATAAGGACACACATGAAAGGGGGGAAAAAGAGGGGACAAAAAAAGGACAAGACAACAGAAGCAAGGAGGCACACAGACGGAGTAACACACAGAGAGGCAGCAAGAGATGGAGAGCGACCGGTCGGTGGGAGAGAGTGGGTGGTCAGAGGGATGGCACTTCATCATAAAGCCGAGTTGTAAAAGCAATAAGCCCTCTATAGGTCTCAGCATAAGGACTTCACAGGCACCACAAAGGCCATCCCCATTCATCTTACTAAAAGCTGAAGTTGCTGAAGTGAGCTCAACGCCTCCTGGGGGAAAAGTGTTTGTCATCATGAACTCCTGACTATTTCCGAACATCCAGGCGCACAATCCATAAAAACATGTGAGAACCACTTTTATTTGCTGCTTCTGAGGTGAGGGGACCATCTGCTTTTTATCCTTTCATCATGTTAATGTGAAAACAAACAAAACCTAGATTTGGAGCTCGACCGAGACGCTGCCTTAATCGTGTGCAGAACTTTTCTTTTATTGTACGGAATCGTTTTTTTATGGATCGAATGAATCTGTAGGCCAAATCAAAATCAAAGGGAAATAACTCTGCTGGGCATTTCTTACCATCGCTTCAGTGCCTCATGACTGGTATTCACAGACCTTCCATGCTTTCCAGCCTTGAAAACTTAGAAACAAATTAGCGGTTCCATGATTGTACAGATGACATTTAAGCCAAGAAACTACACGGGCACTCGACTTCCAGGAGAACCTGTAAATTATCTAATTTGCATGACTTCTCTGTCCTGTCTCCAGGTAACTATCATCCTCTGATGTGATCACTCCCGCCTGCCGCCACCCCCCCAGTCCCCCTTCTGCATCTTCCTATACTTTCTCATCTCTCCTCTCGAATGCCTCCCTCACGGTGCACTTACACTGAAGGTGTGATTGCATTAAGCCGCAGAGAGTAAGGGCATTCCCGAGGCCACGCTAATGCACAGAACAGAATGTACAGAGTGGCGACTGTGAAGGAGAGCGAGAAAAAGGTTGGAGTGGGGGGCATCCATTACTGTAATCATTTTACCTCACTTGAAAAGGTGGCTCTTAGAGAGGCTGCTGCGAAAAGAAGAAGACAGAGGAGACAAGAGAGAGATCTGAGTGGAGGAAAAAGCCTCTCATGGCTGTTAGTAAATCTAGGCGCAACTACATTTTTCAACCTTTATTGCTTTCTCACATGAGCACCCAGAGCGCCCACACAATAACCAAAGACATTCCAGTGGTATATTATTGTCCCCGTAGCGCGTTTGTAATATCCTTGAAGTGTCCTGAGACTGTGCATTTTCAGTGATAGCAATTACCAAGACCAGACAAAGCTTATCAGAAATCACAACATTATTCACTTTTAAATGCACAAAGCTTTTTAACCAGTTAATACATTTCTACCATTAATACAATAACCAAAAAACAAAGGCCACACAAAAGCAATATGTTGCTCCATGCAAACAATGAGGGATATCTTTCAAAGCGGGGGTGGAGGACAGGGAATACCCTGAAGGAATAACATCTAATGCAATCAGATCGCTCTGGCCAATTAGTCGGCACTAGCCTAGCCAGAGATGATGTCAGTCATCATTACTCATTGCTTAATGCTATAAAGCAGAAGGGAATCAAGAGCAAACAAAGGAAAGAGCAACAAAAGTGGGTCGGAGTTAGGAAGGACAGTGGATTAATCACGCCGAAGGCAGACAAGCACTCTTCTGTGAATAATGGCACCCACACAGAGTGGAATTAGACACACACACACACACACACAGTCCTAAAGTTCTTAAAACACACACTTTGTCTGCCTAAATACGAATTTAAGCGTAAATGCTTAGACGCACTGAGTCACAGAGATACAGTACGCACCACAAAAATGCAGACGCAGGCATCCACCCCCATTCCCACACACACACACACACCCTCTTACAGACACACACAATGTTCCAGCTCATGTATGGCTCATTAGCAACGACCTACAGCAACATGTTTTTCCATGCTGATGGCTGAATTCCGGTCGATACCCCACAGCTCCACATGACATTTCACATTTCACTTACACATGTGTTTCAGCACGTTGCGGCGCGCAAACACAAACTACTGAAGGCTGCAGCACACACGCAGACACGCGCAGTGCACGCACACGCAGACACGCCACGTTAACAAACACGCTGAATTGCACACTTGCAGAGAGACACACACGCGGTGATGTCTATCAGGATGGAGTAATGGCGCACGGTGGTTGAGTCAAGCAGACAAGCGCGTGCTGATTAGCTCCTATGGAATATTGATATTCAGTGAGTTTGAACGTCAGTGAATACCTCCTCATGGTCCGCTTGCTGCCTCTTCTGTGTGCACACTGAAAAAGAAAGACTATTCCGGACAATCAGCAACAGGTGGCGTTTGTGCTCGTGCACAGGGCAAGAGGAAGATGGAGGGAGCGGGAGGGACGGTAAATGCTGAGGTGTGGCCACGTTGTGAAGAAGAAGAGGTGGCAATATCAACTATCTTTCTCCAGAATTGACTTCAACACATCTACTTTTGTGGAGCATGAGGAGCTGCTCAAACTGATTTTTATTTTGTGGTTCTCGGAACAGAAAGGGCAGTTTCCTTCCATGAAACCGCCTTTTATGACTGTATCAACCTTGCTGCTTCGATCAATACTGTGACATAACTGCTCTATCGGTCGGTACTCGGCAGCGAGAGACAGAAGATTCATTTTTTTTGTGTGTTCTGTCCACATGCAGATTGGAGTATGCTGCCAGGTGTTTTCAGGTGTTTTCATGTGGACTCGTGCACACCTCGAATTTCAAGGAAATATCCTTACAAATGTCTCCACTAAGAAGATATGATATTCTTTTATGAGCTTTTTCAAACACAATGGCCTCGGCTGATACATTCAAACAAATTGTGTTCAAAAGCACTTCATTGTATTCTTCTTTTCTTTTTCAAGCAGCTGCACAATAGGCAGTCTCAGGTCAGCTCTTCCTATTGAGAACGCCTCTCCTTTCATTCAGTCCTCCACTCCTCATTTGCCTGCCTCCTCTCCTCTCTCTTCTCCTCTTAGTAATTCAGAAAGAAAAATCAGCCTGGATGGACTCAGCAACGCTGGATGAGGTAATTAACTAATTGCTTAGTGTGCAGAGACAGCCACAGTATGCACGTGTGTGTGTGTGTGTGTGTGTTTGTGGAGGCACGACAAGTGAAGACGGCGAGACAAGAGTGAGACTGAGCGAGGGAGTCGGGAGGCGAGCAGCAATAGAGGACAGAGGATACGAGGAAGAAAGAGAGATTCAGATTAAATGTGTGATTTAATGAATTCCCTCTGCTCGTCTGTGGCCTGCAGAGGAGAATACTTTCATTTTAAGATGCAAGCTCTCCGGCATGGTTCATTCCAACAATCCACAATTTTTCCTCCTAGCTGTCTCTTCCTTTCTCTCCTTTCTCACCACCTCCTCTATCCTAGTGTATCTTACTACTCTCCCGCTGCCCCTCCTCCACCTCCCTCCCTCCTTCCTCTGCTCTCCTCTATTTCGCTCCCTCTCCTTCATTCTGGGGCAGCTGCTGTAGCAGTTGGCAGTCTCAGGTGTGTGTATATGTGTGTGTGTGTGTGTGTGTGTGTGTGTGTGTGTGTGTGTGTGTGTGTGTGTGTTTCCCTTGCTCTCCAGACCCAATTCAATCCTACTATGAGAGCGGGGGCCCAGATCAAATAAAGCAGAGCGCAGCTATTACAAGAAAACAGAGAAGGGGAAATCCATGCTCACACACAGGGAGAGAGATGGGGGGACCTCTCCATTTACTCAGGTTGTTTAACCCTCTGAAGGAAGCAGTCTGCACAAAATGTAACAGGTTTCTCAATGCAGGAAACTGGATTTCTGAATTTCTTGCATGTGTGACATTGAAATGGCATTAATGCTAACCTTCAGCAGGCTCAAACAAACAATACTTTTAACCCCCTTGCCTGTGCAGTCTAATGTCACACAACAAGAACATGTTTAGTTCACTTAACACTGAGCACTTGGAGAGATACCCCCTGGCATTGCCGGACATCTTGAGGCTCCTCTGAAGCTTTATTATAGAGAGCATTGCTGGGTTAATTGGTAATTTGACATCTTTGAGATTACTGTGAGCTGTTGCTGCAGGCTGTACTGAGTCTAACCATGAGAGAGTGGGTGGGAGTCATTTCAGTTTCAAATGAAAAATAAAAATCAAAAACTGAAAACATAAAGTTAATATAAAGCAGTCAGATCGCCGATTGGCGTATAAAATATCACAGCACGGCCTTGCGGTGCTGAAATAAAAGCCTAGCATAATTTGCAAATGTGCCCCAGGTATTATCTGAATTTAGAGTTACAGCCTTCCTGTAGTGTAAGAAACTTAATGAGTGGATCAATGTGACACTTCCAGTAACGGCAGAGAAAAGGCTGATGTTGTTCCTGATGTCTGTGGTGTCTGTACAGTGTCACAGTCACAAAGTTTAGGGGTCTGTAATTTAATCTTAAAGGTTCAAAGAAAGAAGCATGTAATCTGGTACTACTTGTATGAAAAAAACCCACATAAGTATTTATACCTTATTCAATTATTGTTGTAAACTTTATTTTCCATATAAATAGTGCTGTTTTTCTGGTTATCCTTGGTCATGCAAGCAATCCATTGAAATGATTTAAGTGGAAGTAGACCAGTTGAACACTGTCTTCACTTCCCCTATGATTAATACCACATTGTATTGTTATTTCCAGCAAACTTGCAAGGAAATTTTTAAGAATTTACCAAGAAAAATAAGGCGTTACTGTTAGATGTGCATGTATGCCATCATTTTTGGTTAGTTTGCAGCAGAGTACTGACTTACAGTAGCACACCATGGCCATTGTATCCTCAAATATTCAAACTAGTCATACTCTCTAACATGCAGCTGGAAAAAACAGCTGGAAATAACCGAGTAGGCTTCCTCAGTTCGGGCGCTCCAGACTAGATAGGACAGCTCTAGTCTGGAGCACCTGAACTGAGGAAGCCTACTCGGATGAGAGGAGAAACGTCTTCCAAAACAAACTGACAAGTCCAGTTGCGAACGACTCAAGGACCTGAAGTTTACAATGACTGGATGAATGAGAATATCCACAGGCAGCTGTAAATAACACAACCTGACATGTGATCGTCCAAAACTACATAGATATTATGAGAAGAAATTCTTCTGGTTAAGGAGATGCATGCTTTTCATATCTCCCTGCCCAAAATACAAAGCAAATTGGTCTCAAAGCGAAAGTTTTTTTAAAAAAAAAACAAGCCAACTAAATTGCTCAGATCTGTCACAAACAACTCCCTGTACTGTTTTCCATGCATGTTTTTTCCAAAAACCTGCAGTAGATTCAACATAAACTCAAAAAAGAGAGATTTCTAGCACAGGCGAGCAAACCAGGAGCCTCATTAGCACCATCTTAATAACACACATCCATAAGAAGTGTATTATTCATGAATTGCAATGTTAGCTGTAAAATAAGCTTGTAGAAAGCATGTGTCAAACATCTGAACACACATGTCAAGTTGTAGGTGATTGGACTCCACATCCTCAGCAGGCAGCGGGACAAAAATGGGTCCATCCCTTATATATAGATGAGTGACAGTCTGTATATGGTTCCCCCATTAACAGCTATTTTCTGACATGTGTTGATCACCACGACTTGCCGCCCAGCGTCATTGTTTGAGCCTCGAGACTGTCAGCCCTCCATCTGCTCATTTCTGAGGCTTTCTGCTCGAAGAAAGGCAACTGTCAACAGCGAATTTACAAAAGAGGAGAGGAAGCAGAAAGAAGCATGTGAAATGTGTAATTTCCATTCAGCGAGACTGATGGGTAAAGAAAGGAGGAGACAGGGAGGAGAGAGGAGAGGGGGGGAAGAAGGGCAGGGAGAGGTTGAATCTTTGTGAGTGAGAAAGAAACAGAAAATCAGCGTCTTTATAGGCAGCTGTTTGTTTAATTATGTGCTTCTCTTGCATCTGTTTCATCTAAATCTTACCTTACCTTTATTTTTTTTCTCTCTCAGAAGCTCTGCTTCTTTTACCCCCTCCTCGCTACTCCTCTCTGAATTGGTACAAAGTTAAATTAATAAACTAATTAGTCTGCACTTCAAAACATATTTGTATAGTTATGAAGCAAGTCCCCAAGCACAGCGAGGTACCTCACAGCAAAATCTAATGATGCTGTTGGTGAGTCAAGCATAACTGTACATTGCTGAAGGCTGATAAACAAAAAACTGTTTAGTAAAAAGTCAGTAGGTATGCTGCAACTGGGAGGAGACTCACAAGGCACTTCTCTTTGGGTTTTTTAACTAATTAAAATTCTGAATTTGTAGTTTTTAATCGTGCCAAATAATCTAGCCTGTACTTCGGTTGTGCTCAATTTCTGTGTTGAAACACATCTTCCTTAAAGATAACAGAGCATGTGAGACAGTGGGAGCAGCGAGCAGCAGGAGGCGGAGGAGACAGGATTGGTCACAGCAGAGTCTTAGGACAGAGGAGAGGACAGGAGGAGAGGAGTAAAGAGATGTGCTCAATGAGACCAAAGGCAGGGATTGGCTTTTCTCGCTGTTCTCACTGTAAGCTCTTCTATTCATTCCACTCTGCCTCATAGGAGAGAATGGAGCTTCAACACACAGCTGGTGAGACACAGATAAAGGACCGGCGGAGGAGCTTCAAGAGATACAGCGGAGGGCGAGGACACAGGAAAGGGGAAAAAAGGGGAGGGAGGGAGCGGAAAAAAGAGAGACATGAGTGGGTGGGTCAATGTGAAGAATGAGAACGCAAAGACTGTAATCAAAACACATATTATGGATGGAAGAGGAGAGGACGAGGGTGAAGGAGGGAACGTTTATCCTCTGGGGCACAGAAGTATTCAAAAATCCAAAAACACATACAAGCCTTCTGACTGTTCTACGTTACAACTCTATGACAATAAATACAATATGTAGCCCGCAAAGTGGTCCCAAAATAAATGTGAGGGGTCGCAACATGATTAAAGGAATAAAAGGGAAAATATATACTCCTGTTACACACAGTTAGGTTTATCTTGGAGGGAACCACCACCAGTCTAGTGCATTCAAAAAAATGTGTATTAAAAACTTTTCCAATTCTGTTAATTCCAAACCATTTCCAGGCCTGGAAAACTGTAAACAAACCCAGTTTCAACTCCTTTTCACTCAACTGAGGGAGGAAAATTCCAGCATTCAAATGCTTATGCATATGTGCCTCATTCATGCTAAAATCACATCTCAAAACTCCAGCTCGTGTGACCTGCGGCCTACCTGAGCAGAGGAGGCGGGGCTACTTGGGCAGAGTAGGTGGAGTCTGCTCAGTTGAGAGCTGCCGACCGATCGGGGCTACAGTTCCTGGTGTGAAGTCTGGATCTCTCCACCAATGGGAGGGAAGCGTTCCGGGTGCCTGCGCCGTCTGTCCACGTCTGTCTGTCTGCAGGTGCTGTCACCATTCCCTGCAGGGACACACAGAGAGAGCGTCAACGCTGCTTTCAAAGCGTCCTTCATTCTTATTCTACACATCGGCAGAAAATGATATTTTCCTGATCTGATTATTGCCTGTTCTAGTTCAATTATCACTGCATAATAACCAAATCACCTGCGAGGCCATTACAATCATCAGCTTAACCTTTCAGCCAAGTGTTCTTCTCCACAAAACGATTTGCTTTCACTTTTCACAGCAGCTTATGAAGAATGATAAACTCTGTGACTCATCTGAGGCGCCGGGACACTCTGACTGCTAACAACTTGCTCACTTGCATCCACAGTTTATTGATCTTTCTAGTTTGCTCTCCAAAGTCAGCAAAACAGCGCAACTAATCTGACTTAGAAAACAAGACCATCAAAATGATCATCAGATAAAACTTCAAAAGACACATAAAGCAACATTTATGTGGTGTTATTTGCAGTATTTTTGCAGCACACCAACACAGTGATGAGAAAAGGGTCTAAATATTAATAGATCGGACTGGTTGACTTTGAATGCATGCTGACTGCCACTGTCCCGGACTAGACAGACAGAACCCCATGTTCAACACTAACATCCATGCGAGCAGAAGCTCTTCCTCTGCTATCCTAATCCTAATCTGTGCATAAATCTGTAAAACTGCAAACCTTGTGCGTCTGTAGATATCTGTGCTTGTGTTTTTACACACTGGCTATCACCGTCTCCCTCTCTCACTCTCTCAGGAGTATTCAGAACAAACACCCATGCTATTTATACACTGACGCCCCATCGGCATGGCAACCACGCTTTGTTTACCCGCATGAGACACTGGTTTGAGGCGTGTGTCCTCCCGTTTTTTGTTGAAATAAAAACATAGTTATTTGGAGGCATTCAGGCCTCTTTCATGAGCTTGGCTCACTTTCCGGTGGACAATGTTTCACTTTGACCAAATGCCTCCAGTAAACCGAGAGCTATTATGATGAAATGGAAAGCTGATAATAAAACGAGTGCATCTGTGGATACAAAATGTTGTTTGTTTGTTGGTTTTCTCATTGTTTGGGTCATAGGCTTGTAGCGTTGTTGCTAAAATGTTCAAATAATTTAATGCTCCTAATGTTTATGTGACTGAATACACACTGAAACAGAAACTGATGTTTAACACTATAATAAACATATTTGTACACTTTATTTGTGTCTTGTAATGCCTTAAACAATAGTAAGAGTATCACACTTCTCCTTTTTTACTCTGCACATACATCATTCACGGAAATAAATGCTATTTTGAAGTCCCACAAGTCAAAGACTTAACAGATGCAGCCCAAACTTCTGTTTACAACTACTGTGCAAAGCACCCCAGCGGCACTGCACAGCAGCCTAGAGCGGCAGTGTGTGTGAGTGTTGTCTCATGTTTCACCCAGGTGTGAATGTAACTTTATGAAAGTGTTGCAGAGTGTTCCTGAAAAGGAGTTAATCTTCCCCGGCGAAGTAAATGTGGTAAAGTGCCTAATTTGATGCACGAGCACAGAGAAAAATGCTCGGCGCACCCATCCAATGCGCTCCTCTCATTTACAGTAACCCTGGAGGCTGTTGCCACGGTGACAAAGACATGTCCCAAGGTCATGGGGCGGAGCTCAGCATTAAGTTGAACCCTGAAACATGGCATCGCCTTGGCAACACAAAATCAGGTCAGCCGATCATGTGACAACGAGGCCCTGGGGACAGAAAGTGATAATAAAGCACAGTTTTTCTTGTTTGTACTAATCTGACACAAACTCACCAAACACAAAAACACATGAACACACACTTAGAAACTCACAGCTCTAGAAACACGTCCATACGACACAAACTTGAAGAGTCCTACATTAGCATCATACAGCTTTAGCAACGATACCATCAAAGAGTCTATGTACGATAAGCTGAGAGAGCATTGTTGCCTGTTGCACATAGTTCATGCGCTTTAACTCATTAAAATAATCTAAAATTTTACAAATTTTGATGTAAGGTACAAGAACTGGCCACCTGTTGAAGGTACCTCCAAACAAACAGGGGAAAGCACATCACTAGATCGAACGCTAATCTTCTACCACAGTGTATGCAATTTTATATCAAGGTAGCGGTGTAGACACCCTGAATGACAGTGTGTAAATACGGTTTAATGGACAGCTCCTGGTGGACACATTTGTCCACTATAACGTCATACCGCCCAACCTGACTGCTCACTATTGTCTTTGCGGTAGCTATTTATGGCTATAGCTACTAGCTGCCATTAGCTAGCAGGTGGCTAGCAGGTGAGCACATATAAGCGTAACCCCAGAGGGCTGATGTGGAGCTGAGCCACACAAAGAGAGCTAGAAAACACACAAGTCAGACTTTTTACAACAGAAATATAGATAATACGGAACATGACGATACATGCAGCACATCAACTATGTGCTTCTTGGAAAAGAGCCATTCAGGTAATCACTATCTGCCTTAAAAATATTACAACCACCAATAAGATTGTTACTTCTCTATTCCCATGTTATATCTCAGTTGTATCAACATGTTCAAAATTCATATATCAATATTAATCTGATGGATTTCAGAGTTGAGAGGATACAGGGACAGAGCTTTCACCTGGATTCACCTTGTATGTTTCCTGGAAAAGAGAGGTCCACACAGGTTTGTGAATATGCACACACACACACACACACACACACACACACACACACACACACACACACACACACACACACGCAAGCTGCAAGTTTTTTCTCCAACTCAGCAGGCTGGGATTCAGTTCCCTGTCTGTCGCACAACACACTCGACAATACTGGCAGCCTGCGTGTGTGTGTGTTTGTGTGCATGCGTGCGCATCTCTGTGTGCACCTATGAAACCATGCCCTGCCCCTTTCAATCTGCTTTCCTATTGGTCCCCTGCCTGCTGTCCCTCTGTCACACACAGGGTTGGACTCACATGCACGCACCCACACACACATTACACACGCACACCCAGAGACGCAGCAAGCACAGCTGTCAACAAAGAGCACGGAGCCATAGGTGGGGCGTGTGTGTGTGTGTGTGTGTGTGTGTGTGTGTGTGTGTGTGTGTGTGTGCGTGTGTGTAATGAGAGGCAGAGCAGTAACTCTTGCAGGATCACACCCTGACCTAGCTTGTCTAGCAAATGCTTCTGTTACCATCGACAACATCTACACGTCCTCTAGACAAAGAGGAACACCAGAGGCTCATTTCTGCAGCTATTTAGAGCATGTTATGTTATGTTTTTCACTTTTTCTTTGGCATTTAAGTTTTACTTAAACACCGCGGTCACATTTCATGTCACATCAGCTTCTGTTCTCACACATTATTCTTTTTTTGCTCCCATTTGATGTGATTAAATTCATTAAAATCTTTCCCAGGAGGCGTGGAGGACAGTCCATGCTCCCTTGTGGGCTTGTTTGGCTCCATAAGCATGTCCTTCCTTATGCTGCCTTTGTGCTTTATTTGTATCTTTGTATGTAGATAAAAAAAAAATTAATAAACCCTCGAATAAAAGGAATAGACCAAATGCACCAGAAGGCAACTGGCCTCAGAAGGGAATTCCACTGAAACTGACTTTTACTTGGCTAGTCTGCAAAAGATACAGTGCAACAAACAAGCTGTTTTTCTGGTTTAAAATGCGTCATAAGTGTTGGCTTCCAAGGACTGAGGAAAGTGCAGCATTGCAAAGTTCTTGGATTGCACTGCAGGCTCTGGGTTCACTGGCTGCAGACAACAAGACAAGCAACTAACTGGCCAATGATAGGCTGTTTAGTTGAATGTAACCCAGCACCCGCTCACATCCCTTCGTGTATGCAAAGGATAGTTATCACCCAAATTACCAGAGACCCTAAAAAAGTCACGTACGAGCAGACTCTTTCAGATAACTACTCTACTAGTCTGAATATAAGGCTCCATAAAGCGGCAACTACTCATAGTACATTAGATTACATCGGAACAATTCACACAACTGATCAAGAAATAAATCCTGCATATCCCACATACACGATGACTGTCTGTGCTCGATGTATCACAGGTCAAGGCGTAAAAAAAAACTATCTTAGCTTAATATTACAGAATATAACTCAATATGATGACACACAAACTATCTGCAATAATCCTCAACATCTGCATATCTGCTTCCTGTTTTGATCATTTTCTCCATTTTTCTTGCAGACGCTCAAACATAAACCAGGCCTCATTATTATCTCGATCAATTATACGCGACTGCTTTGGTATACCAATACCATTTGTGAACTATTACACCAGTGAAGCTCAATAAACTGAAATTGAGAAAAGCAGTGAGCGGGAAATAGAGAAAAGAGAGAGAAACATGAACTACCTCTTGGTTGTGCAACCCACTCCCACTCTAAGCCACAGCACTATCGCTGCAGGTTAAAGTTCAGCGCTCTTAAAATGTGCTTCTGTGTACCTGACGATCACGCTTTGTCCTGCTGATGAACTAAACGGTCGTAAATGTCTCTACTGCCATTCATACAGAATGCTTGCATGCACAATGCAACTGCACGCCTTGCAGCTGAGATAGTGTAGATAGCGGTGAAGCTAAAATAGAGAAGAGACATGCTGTATCGACTACTACTGAGATAAGGCAAAGTAATGTACAGAGAAGCATGAAGAAAAAACCACAGTATTGAGACATCATCGAGAACTTGCTGTCTAGCGGAAAGGCTGCATTTGTTCAGACTGAAAGCGTGTGCCCGCTCTCCTCTATTTGGCCTTCACAGGTGGGGATGTTAATTGAGCATCTTCTGATGTCATTAAACTTCTCGTGATACAATAGCAGCTGTTTAATGGCATGGTGTGATCGCATTGCTTCACACAGGAATTTACAAGGTCAGCTTGATGAGAGGCCGTCAAGGTTGGTGTTTTTCATGTTACAAAAGGCTTTCACTGTTAGAGCTGAAGGAAATTCAGAGCGAAGTTCAGCACTGAGAAAGAAGCTATAAGTAGTGGAGCATTTCTTATCAGCTGCTGCGCCCTCAAACCAGAGGATTTTAATGTAGGCTAACCAAGGTTTTAATCATATCCAACACTCTTGTTTCTTCGTCCCCTCTCCCTTCGCCTTCCTCTTTTCTCTCCTATGATCTCACATCTCTACTCTCCTCCTTTCGTTTCCCCATCCCTCCTCTGTAACACTACTATTCTCCAGGGCAACGCATCACAGCACAACAACATCACCATGACACGTGACAGAGATGCGAGCGAGGGGGAATGAAATACAGAGCAGTAACTCACACAAACGCTCCACGTTGTGTGCAGCGGCGAGGAAACGTGTGTGAAAGAGGTAAAAAGAAGAGAAAAGTGAAATGGAACTGAAAATCCATTGCTGCTTTTGTATCTGTGCACATATGTACAGTATTTACCGGTGAACACACACGTGTGTGAGGAGCTGACATGTGTAAGTGAGGCTGACAGAGTGTACCAACACTGAACATCAGAGCACACGCTGCCACCTGAGGGAATTACTCAGCATTCCTCAGTCGAGCAGCGTTAGCGCCGAGGGCCTGGAGACGCGAGAGTCGCAGGGAGCCCGGCTTTGATCGCACCCCTAAGATCCCAACACTGGGATGCGTGGAATGTGCTGGGAGGGGGGCCTGCAGGGAACACACACACACACAATCACATTTTCAAATGTGTACACATGCACGCACACAAACTGTGGCCTTCAATTTACATCTTTCCAAACATTCAAAAGACATACATGCTACCCACGCATGCATAGTAATAACCTGGTGCTTTTGATCCTTTCTCAGGCCTTTTTCTCCCTCTATCACTCACAACTGTGCATGCAGCACATACACTCACACACACACACACACACACACACACACGTGCACACAATCTAAAAACATTAACATGGATGATCTCTTAATGTCATCTTTACACAAAGCAAATCTTCTCCCCTTCACTCAAACGTGCATACGTTCCGACCCACCAGCAAAAACATCATGAGCCCCAAACTTCGCTCAGAAAGAAGTCAAGAAGTACAATTCACCAACCGTCCAGTCAAAAACAGGTGTTAAAATGTTTAAATATAAAGTATATAAGGAGAGCAAACAGTCCTTAATGCGGCAGACCTGCTCTCCAGCAGTAATCTGACAGTGAAGCAGGCGGCAGGTATAATGGCCGGATTATGGACGTCCTACCACCGTATTACAGCAGCGGGAGACAAGCTGCTGCTGTAAGAGCAGGTTTCATGAGACCTCATTCTACTCTCTGACACAAACTTTTAGTCTCACTCGCCCCCACAATTTGGTTGCCGTCAGCGCACGCTGGATGACGAGTCAACCTGCCCTCTTTTTCTTGTCTGTCATCCTTTTAACTGTGGCGAGACAGCTCTCTTTCTTTCTGATGGCTTGAATGCTTGTAGACATCAAAGTCAGAAGTTCACAGGTGAAGTCAAGAAAATGTTCTGCAATCGTGGTTCGATGAAGCTCCTTCCAGAAGAGTGAAGAATGTAAATACCTGGATCGGAGGGGACGACGGACTTTACCAATCAAAAGCAAATTAGACACAACAAAATGCTTCTTTGTTTGAAGGACTATGTAATCTATTAGGCAGTTGACAGTAGAGAGTGACAGGGCCCGGGTTAGGTTAGTTACTACAAGTTCAGCAGTATACCAGACCCAAACGCACACTGATGCAAAATGACTCAAAATACACTTAATGATTGAAGATTCACATTGATCAGGAAAATGCAAATATCTCATAATAAAGACATGAAGGCAGCACCTTGAATCTTCATGGTTCTCCTTCGCCATTATTGTGCATGCTGACAAGTTTAAGTTATTTTTAATGGTGGGAGAATAACTAAGATTAAAGGAAATTACATATCACAAACAACCCTGTTTGACACCGTTGATTATAAAGATTTGTGCATTGAAAGTATTTGTATCGATCATGTACCTGTAAAACCTCAACATCCTCCTCTGGACACTAAGGCGAGTTGACTTTAAGAAGATAATAGTTATTATGGGGTTCACAGCACGACCTTAGGAAGTCACCAGCGTACGTCATGAAGCACCACGGCTGTGGCAGGTTCCTGCTGGCAGCACAGGTGCTCACATGCACACTCTTAACACACACTAAACACACTCACACACATGCACAGACACTTGGCCAGAACACTGCAGGTACCCCCTCCCAACCCCACTGATGTACATAAGCACACACATAAAGATGCACATGCACACAGTGCAGGTGCTCACACTGCCCCACCAGCTGTCCCTTGAGATCCCGCTACAAGGTCTGATGACCAAGACAGAGAGGACGAAGGAACGGAGAGAGACTACAAGAAAGAGGACTGAGCAGACGCCAACACTGACAGGTGTGTGGAGTATGTGTGTGTGTGTGTGTGTGTGTGTGTGTGTGTGTGTGTGTGTGTGTGTGTGTGTGTCAGGCTCACTTCCAACATGCTGCACTGCCCTTAACCCAAATAAAGTCCAGTTATCTTTGTTTAACCTTGACTGCTAGTGCTGTGTGTGTATTTATGTGCATATGAGTGTGTTTGTGTACCGTGCCCTTGGTGGCCTTTGACAAAGCATGAATGCAACATAGGTGCTCATTTAAATCTGCAAAATCATCAAAAACACAAGGCCGGGGGGAAAAGAAGAAATAAATACATTCATGCACCATCTGAAATGTAACTTAAAGAGTAATGTGGCACTTCAGGTCAACACAACAACTTGTGACTTTAGGTTACATCATCGTCGTGTCAAGTCATGTGAGCAGCACAACACATCAGGAAACGTTGTTATCTCTCACTCCTACAGAAAGACTGACGATCAGTTATATAAGCGAGGTCACAGTATCAGAGCGCCGTGGCCACACCCTGCCTGGCTTTTAGCATTCCATAGTGAGCTACACTGTCAATACTTGACAGGCCGGAGATGTACAGCACTGCTGTCCTGGCCCCAACACGTCCACTGTGACCTCTCCTCACCCCGCAGTTACACACAAGAAGAGCAGCAAAAAATGCAGAATAACTCCCACAGATTGTAGTAAAAGATAACAAACAGTAATGGACAACTTAGGTAAATCAGGTCGATAAAATTTAAGCAGCGTTTTTTTTATCCCAATGGACAGCCAATGGACAGATGCTTTGTTTGTATGGCATATGAGGGGAGAAACAGTAAGAGTAAGATCCCCCCTGAGCCAAACCACACACAACTGTCCAACATTTTCTAAGTGCATTGTGTACTACATGCAAACTGCGTCTTGCAAGGCGCTGCCGCCCATCAGTGTGCTTCCTGTTCTGCCGATGAAACCCATGGCTAAAATACTTCAAGGGCTTTAGAACTAAATATTGCTCTATTTTTAAAGATGATCGCTACCTTGAGGCAACAATGGTAACCAGTGAGACACTGCATCACTCTTAAGTACAAATATCTAATTCAAAGCACTTTAAGCACTTCTGCTACCTATCTTTATATCACTAAACACAACATACTGCTCTGCACGAAGAGGGGAGGTTTGCTGAAGCTTGCTGTCCGGCTCTATATCTCACTGTGTTCTTTTCAAGCACAATAGCGCCGCTGCTTAAGGCTGCTTGTTAGACTGGGTGTTAGTCATAGGGATGGCCACCGTGGGGCTACAAACTGCTACAAGGTCATACCGAGTTTACGCTCCACCAAACGAACCGTGCACTCACACAAACACAGACACACGCTGTTGCGTAGAGATTGTACTTAACTGTTGATGGCCACTGCTACATAAATTTAGTTGGCATCTAAATTTTAAATGACATGTGAAGCAGGTACTTTAGAGCAATTAAGAATATTGAATTGTTTACATGTCCTTAATAGGACCAGTATGTAAGATGTAGTGGCGTCTGGTCGTGAGGTTGCAGATTCCAACCGACTTAATACCCCTCGCCTCATGAAGCGCGTTCTCTTGTATTGTTTTAGTTTGTCCACTGTAGAAACATGGCGGTACAACATGGTGGACTTCCCTCTGTAGATATAAAGAGCTCATTCTAATGTGACGAAAACACAGCGCTTCTTATTTTCAGCTGATTATACACTAATGAACACGTAACTATGAATATCATATCCCATTTCTGCCAACAGAGTCCTCGAAATCCTACATACTGGACCTTTCACATTCACATGATTCATACAACTATCATACTTAGCTCTTATATTCTGCCAGTTTACTCGAAAATCTCAGAGAATAAATGTCAGCTTAACAAAGTTCAATCCGATGAATCGCTGCCAACAAAGCTGGTTGCAGCCCAAAAGTTTAAATGAGGACAGTGTACTGACCAATTTCCACTTTCTATGTAGAAGGAAAGACATAGGCATTAGAAAGTACACACACACACACACACACGCACACACAGTCCGGACAGGGAGTTCTTAGTGCAATCTCTTCTGACACCAAAACCCTCTCTCACACTCATGGATTAACACGGATACAGTACACACACATGTGCGCACACAGACAAACACACACAGGAGTGCCCCGAGTGTCTATACATGATTAAGAGGCTGAAAGTGGGGCAGGCACACAGCTCTAGCTCTAGTGAAATTACTGCAGTTCCTTTCAGCCCACCTCAAACACACACACACACACACAAACACACACACACATCCAACAAGCTCTGTGTCCGGTCAGTTTGCACGGTTACATGCACACGCTCACACAGCCTACATAGCATTAGTTCAATAATTGAGTGATTCCCCCGATGGAGCAGCCAGGGTGAGGGGAGCACAAGAGCCAACCAGTTATTGGTGCTGGCCAGACAAGAGATGAAACGATGTCTTAAATATCAGTGATTCGGCTTCCATTCATCTACCTGCTGAGCTAATGTTTTCCCGTGCTCTGCACTTGACAGGACGGTGTACATTATTATTTTATAGGAGCATTCTGTCACAGTCCACATATCGAGCGGGAGTCCACAAACTGCTCAAACCAAACCCCCACGCTGCTAGAAGATGTGAATATGGTCTGTGAAATCTTTGGGAATTGCACATGCTACATCAGCCTTTAATTTAAAGCAGTTCGCTGTGAATTGAATCTGGCTTCGCCGTACCGTACTGCATATTTCAAAAGTAGCTTACAGAAAGCTTTTCAGCTGAGCACAAATTAAAGGATCAATTTAAAGGATTAAAAAAATAGCCCGGGGAATTGAAAGGCCTCATTAAAGTCAAATCAGTGGTCATGATGCTTGTCTTGCGGTGGATGCACAACTGCAAAAATGTTGCTCCCTGAGATATTGTTTGGAAACGGGATTTAGCTTCAAATATCAATGATTGCTTATCCAGATACGCTGGAACAAAGAACAAAACTTAACCTTGACTGGACCTCGGATCTCTTAAAAGATGGTCGGACACAAACATATTTTAGTGAGGGAGAGCTCACACTGAGTCATCCACAAATGTTGAGAATCAGGCTGGGAATGTACCATGACTCACAGCACCTCGGTCTGGAGACGGGGCTGAAATGACTTCAGTTATTCTCAGTTAAATGGATTCACAAGAAGAGGTGTCTGAGATATACTGCAGGATTTACATCATTAAATGTTAAAATTAGCATTTGCATGATTTTGCCAAATGCTAAATAACGGAAATGGAGAAATCTGGCTCACTGTTTCATCATATATGTCAATTTACCTCAAAAAACATTAGCCTTTAATAGAAGCTGCTCAGTTAAAAGCAACTGATACGAGTTGTAGTGGAGAAGAAAGAGTTACGAATCTTTCAGTGAGTGCACAGCCGGAGATAATTCTCAGAGAAAACTAGACAGTCTGAGCTGAGCCACATCTGGTCAAAAACCTTTCTTTTCACGTCTCGTGGGGTTTACAAACAGAAAAATCATTTAAAGGAGTGCAGGACACAAGCTTACTACTTTTACGAGGCATTATGAAACTGTGCCTCAGTTTTTGAAGATTAGAGGTAAACAACAACAATATAAACCCCACAAATCTCTCCTCCAAAGCTGAACCGGAGGGGGCTGAGCAGCATTACTATTGGTGGACTCTAATCATGTGTTGCGCTTGGCAAACACACTTAGGACAGAGAAAAACCTTCAAAAACAGTTCAAATAGAAACCTGCAAATCCAGCAACTTCTTAGCGGCCTTGTGCAAGGTTTCCGAGAACCAGATCACAGGGTGTTTGTGGCTGAGGGGACTTGAGTTTCTCTGTTGTGATTTGGGGATTGAGAGCACGCTTTTGCAATGTGAATCTTTGAACTTGCGGATTTGTCCAGCGTTTGATTGATCATTCGGCTGAAAATGGATGCTTCTGTTTCAACATCGCCACCAGATACACAGAAAAAGTGCCACACCGCAAATTATCTCTTCCAAGAGGAGCTTTTATGAAATGCAGATAGCCTGTGGGTCATGTTGATAAAGTCTAGACTTGTTGCAAGTCAGCAGATACAAAGTCAAACACAGTCACACTTGCACATGTATGCACATATTCTAATATGATTGTAAATGCCTGCATTTTACGAACAAGCACACATAGCATGCAATGCAAACACTGACACTCTTACTTTGTCATGTTTCTAATACGTTTAGGCCTAATTAAAGGCACATGCTGACACCCCTCTATGAGTAAGCCAACTGGCACAGAGCAATATTTGCAAGCCTTTTTCTTAAGTATGCATAACATCTGCAATTATGTCATTAACAATACATGGACCTTGCCCAGCCAACCAAATATAAACACGAGGAGTAAACACTAGTACTCAAGCTGCAAAACAGTATCAACTAGCTGATATTAAAACACATCTAAAGTTTCTATCGCACAGTCATGGCTTGCTATATAATTCATAGCAGCCATCACACAGTAGAAAATGTTTAATGCAAACATGCATCATCATGTGGAGGACCTGGCCCTAAAAAAACAGGTCCTCGTCGACAGAATGGTTCTTGAATATTGCAGAAGCAGAATGATCAGCAGTGGTGAGTTCAAACCAGTCCAGAATTTATGCTGCTCTTAATCCACCAGGAGGGTATTTGCAGATGCTAACTGATGCTCAGTGTCACAGTGAATCACAGTATCCCTCAGATGGTTGAGGGTCACTCTGGCTCTGAGGCAAAGGTCGTGGAGTTCGGGTCGGTTTGACCAAACCTCAAATCCAGCAGTGTGTGTGTGTGTGTGTGTGTGTGTTACAGCTGGGTTTTCGTCAGTAGCTGAGAAAACCTGGTTTGCTCTTTTCTACAGAAAGACCCTGCATTGCCTCATGTCCAAGAATAGAGAGGCTGCAGCAAGTTGCCTTGAAGTCTCACCATCATTATTCAACAAAAATGAGAGCCTTATAGATCAGCTGCACATGTCTCTCTCCTGTTTAGTGGGTAAGATAATATCTCAAGTGGTACGAGTGTTGGAGCCAAAGTACTTACAAACCAAGCAACAACTTCTTAATTTACCTTACCTGGAGTTTTTCAAGGGGAATGAACACAGGAGAAAATATGTCAGATCTTAAACAAGGCAATCCACTAAATAGCATCCAGTTGTGGTGGTACTGAACCGCCAATCAGGTCCAGCCAAGAGCTGAACTCAGAAATATTGAAGCAAGGTTATATTATATTGTCAGCTTAGGCTTTCCATTCACCTGCTAAGTTCAACTTATGTCTCAGAAAAGTATACTGCATGCCTTTTGAAACACATTAAGATAAAAGATTCAGTCTCAACCATTACTACTCACATTGCAAACATTCTTTCCCCTTCTGAATCATGATCATTCAAGAATGGAGTGGGCAGGCACTTGACAGTTAAGCTACAATCACACAACCAGCTGTTGGGGTCACTGGTGTGGTATCTGAATGATGTAGTTTGCATGTTATCTCAGATCTCTCAAATACAGTGGGTGTGCGTGTGCGACATCAGTGATGGCAGTTATGACAGGTGCATTTTGTTCAGGTCTGATGCCCCGAAACAACATGAATTTTGGATGCTCGTACTCATAATGTCCCCCACCCCTGACCCACATGCACACAGAAATTCTCTCTTCCCTCCCCAAACACCAGACCTCTTGCCTTAAGTAAGTGTAAATGGTATCCATGAAGTGCCTCCTAAAAGGGTTGTGCTACCTCCGCACTCCCCCCTCCGACCCTTTCAGCAGTAGTCTACAGTTAGGTAGCGTGTCCTGTCAGGTTGCAAATGCACTCAGCTATCCATCTCAGGCAGCCACGCTAGAGGTAGTGTGGGGGCAAACCTCTAGCTAATGGCACGTTATGTAGAATTAAACCAAGCTGACGGGGCGCTCGCCTCAAAAACAAAAGCAATGGCCTGAAAGAGGAAGGGAGAGAAAAGCATCTCTTCACTCAAAAACATTATCTGTTGTTGGGTTTTGAGGCTAATTGGTGGTGAGAGGTTTGATAGGAGGTGGAGAGTTCTGCTGCTCTTTTTTTTTTTTTTGAGGTTAGCGGTTAGCGCTACACATCTGACAGGCGGGCGTAGCAGGAGCCCATTCAGAATCTGTCTTGATGCAGGATTTCTTCAAGTGCAGTGGGAAATATTGCACTAACACTTTCAGAACACATTACCGATCACACAGCGTAGTAAAGGCGGCATGGAAACTCACAGTTTCTTTTTATTCGAGCTGCACTGCTGGGACATTTATGGGACGTGCTATCAGAGGAGAATAGTGGCGAGCGCAGAAGCAACCTCAACAACTGGCAGTAAAAGTTACGTCCAGTCAATTTACTTGTCGGGCCCTTAATCACTATTATGGTCTTACAGCACTTCTCAATATCCCCACTGCTACAAAATGGAAAGTACGTCTGAAATCTTCAACCTTCCACTGAGAACATTTGTATTAAAACATCGATATGAGAGAAAATATTTTAAAGGGATCTTTATGGCTTGAATAAAAAAGGGTGAAACATCCAGAACCACATCAAATGTAGCGTGGTTTCTCTAGCAGATTATCAATCACACATAATACACAGTGAGTGTTTATTGCATACAGTATATAACATGTTTTGGACGTTGTTGGCATTGGATCTCCAGTTTCCCATGTTGTTACATGTTTAAAAGAGACCTGCTTGTTCAATGGATGACAACTCCAAAACCACCTGATACTCAAACTGTGCTTACTGAGATCTGAAGTTTAAAACTTCCCGTAAGAGCTATCAAGGTTATGGAATGTAAGAATTATTTTGGTCTGATGAGGATGCCTAGTAATTTCCCATTAGGTCAACTTTATTCACCTACCACAGGTATTTTCCCTGGGCAAGCCCCTGCAATGGGTGTGTACCCTAGCATAAGCACAGCTGCACCAAGTGTGTGTGTTTATGAGCTGTGTGTCCACGCCAATATCTGCTCTGACTGTCTGTATATTATGTAAGTCGTGTGTGAGATTGATGTGAAATGTGAGAGTCTACATAGACACATTTATTTCTTGTCTGTCTGCTGTGCACATGTGCATGAGTGTGTACAAATGTGGCTCATCCAGGCACGACACTGGGCCATTTTGCAGCCAAGTTACCGCTCCTACTGTCGCAGCTGATAGTGGATGACAGTGTCAGGACAGCAGACCTGCCCAGGCTGCAGCGAAACCTCACATTAACCTCATTTATCCGTGTCGTAGCTCATCACCTGACCCTGTTACACGCTCGCCCTCTATTCACGCTGGCAGAAATACAAGCGCGCACACACAAAATAAAACAACTGACTCAACACACAACACACAGTCACGGATACATTCAAACACAAATACAAGCTGCGTGCCAGCGTTCCTATTCCTCAACACAAGTTCCCGCTTAACAGCGATCCTATGCAGCCAGTGAAACGTGTGAAAAATCACACTACGTTTTTGTTTTCAACTTTTAAAAGTACAGGAAGATACTGGATTTTTCTCTGTTTTGCCAGTGCAGTACCATGCACAGCAGTACAAAAATGAATTTCATATGCTGACATATTTGTCTTGCGCTGTGCTTTTGTCGCTACACTCAAAGCAGGAGTAATGCCACCATCTTAGAACATGTCTGTGTAATTTATAGCTCCAATTAAGTCACCTCTCCTCAGACAACAATGTACACATTCCTGTTACCTTCCAGGGATGCTTTGGTGCTCATCAAGCAGTCGCAGCAGGCCACCGGAGAAACTGAAACATAATATTATCAAAGATTTGAGTGTCGGATGGTGAAAGAAAAATAGAGAAAGAGATGCTCTCTAAAGAGGTCCTGATACTGTAATTGGGGATGGACTCACACGGCTCATGGGTAGGCAGGGAACATCCTGGCTCACTCGGTCTTATCTCTGTCAGCAGTGTTTTAGCGCACCTCCCTGACTGCCATAGCCAAATGTCCCTGTTCCAATGTCATGAGCTTACTACATAGCTAAAGGAAGGGCCAGAAATAACAGCCAGTCAGTCAGGCAGCCAGCGAGTCAGTCAGCCAGACGGGTATCCAGAAAGCTTGTCAGATAGCTATCCTGCAGCCAAGCATCCAGTCAAATGTCCAGCCAGATGAGGCTGATCCACGGCCATCCAGCCATCCAGTAAAAAAGATGAACTGGCCAAGCCACAACTACCAGCCAGCCAGCCAGCGGGACAGACAGACGGACAGAGAGAGCCAGCAATCTAGCTACTTGCTCTATTCAAACCACACCGCAGCTCTGTCCGAGAGGAAATACTTTCAGCCTTACAGACACTGTTTTAAATATTGCCTGCGGTTTGGTTGCACAGGCTTGTCAAAACCTGTCCTCCAGTGCCCACCCATTTGTGCCCCTTACCATATGGCGACCCGGGTCCAGTGTTTTCATACGCCGATGCACTGTCAGCAAGAGGGAGACGGTGATAACAACTGGCCGCAGACAGACTGGAATTCAGGACTTCACTGCACATGCCACATCACGAAACCATCAATGAAATTAGATGTTTGAGGATGCATTGTACTTGGCATCAGCATCCTGGGGAGTAAACAGTAGTAATGGAAAGCAAGCTTGTGCCAAGAACAGCACTGGTGAAGGGTGGGTTTTGGTATTCCAGGGATTGTTTCTATCACTGGCCATTTTCCTGTTATTGAATTCCTCTCTCTAAATGCATATCCTCCTGGCTCAGACTTAAGTCATTGTTGATACCTACACACCCACCTTGCAGCTGAGGGGCTGGAGGCTTCTCTCCCAACAACTGAGGTAGAAGCACCAATAAAAATACAGGCACAGGCACATGAAGTTTTTTTTTCTACTAAAATGTGTATTTTTTGTACAGATTTAGCCCCTTCAGTCCCCATGTCCACAAAAAGCTTATGTTTATTACACTTGAAGGTGAAAGTTTGTGTCATGAGAACCTGATCTGAAGGTGAAATTACAGTCGCACCATTGTAGAAACCAAGGTTTCGAAACAGGATTAAAACTATAGAGGGTTTTGGACATTAATGCTCATACAGAATGCATATTACTGAAATGTGATCCATTATAGATGAAGATTCTCCGCTCAAGGTCAGCATTCAAATGAAACCAATATATATTCTGGTTAATATATTTACTGTTTGAATCAGTGTAAAAATTAATTAACTGCATTTAAACCTTGCTGCAATACCTGTGAATGCAATGCTAATGTTTGGGTAATAGAAATCATTACATTTGTGCTCCAATATATGTACATGACCCCAATTCCATGCATTCTTCTTTCATTTCTCTTCTTCATCACTATCTATCTGGCTGTGTCCCAGGTTGTCAGCTTATCCCAGTCCCAGGCCTAGAGCTCTATGGGGGAGAGAAGTCTGCAGGAGCTGTCTGACTGCCAGTCAGTGTCAACTCCCCACTGTAATCCTCTACAGCCTCCGATAAGGATAAGGCAGAGAAGACTAGGCTAGCAGAAGGGAAGAGAAGAAAAGAAGGTGTAAAATGCTGCAAGAAGACAGAAACAGAAGACTGAAGAAAGGGTTGAGGTTACACGAGACAACGGGGGGTTGGGATGTGATGAGTGGACAATCATTTAAGCAACAAACCCAGATTCAAATCCCAGAGAAAAAAAAGTCTTGTGGCTTTGTCATTGAGCGAGCCACAGCTGAAAGAGCTTAGAGCCATTGCTCTGTGATGTATAAGACCATTATACATAGAGAAAATAACTCCAACCACATTTGGATGTCCTATAAAGAGGGAGCTGTTATCAGTAAGGCTCTCCCTCATTTAACTTGGCCCTCAAAAGGCCAATGCTCAAAACCATTTCCTCTCACCAAGGTTTCGCTTGGAGTCTGATCAAATATGAATCAAGGCAGAGAAATCAAAGGAGCAGCACACTGAATCAAATATCGCATGATGGCTTACATGAGGCATTACATTTGATGTATAGCTCAGGCACAGGAGCTATCTTTCTAGAGACAGTTTATGAAACAGCTCTGGGGATTTTAACTGATTTTGATGACTACAAATTGTCAGAGGAACTAAAATTTGTAGCCTAAAAGCTTGTTTTTTGCTCATGAGGCCACTCATGTCGTCATTTAGACACTGCACACCCTGCAGTTCAGTCAAGGTTAGCCTTTCACAGCAACTTGCCTGGCATATAGACAACTGTATATCATGTCAGCTACAGTGGCAGCCATTACAGAGCCAAAGCCAACACACGGCAGAGCTGAGTCCCAAAGCCAGCTTCCCTTTTTCACATGGTTATTGAGCCATGCAGTGGCTTATCGACCCGACGGTGTAGCACAAGTTTGTCGGATGGCTTCAGTCCTCTCTCCCTCTATTTCTCTCCCTCTGTCGCTCTCCCGCTGATTCGAACAGTGGGATTACCTTGGCCATTCAGAAGATTGCTATTGATTAGATTGCCGCTTCAAAATAAAGATGGTAAGCAAGGAAGCAGGGTCACAAAGGCTGCAAATTTATATGTGCACTCCAATGATGACACACAGAGTGAAAATCCACAAGTGCTGTAAAGCGCTAAACAGAACAACAACCCCCTCTGAATGCTAGAATGAATCTTTTGATTGACTTATACATTTAAACAAGGCTAAAGAGACTTCAACAAGTGTTCTCATTGACCCCTATATTGCCAGAGACATGTTTTCACTCATAGATGCATTGAGATGATTTAAGTGCTTGCCAATGCACTTCGACTGAATCGCTATTGCTGTCCCACACAGAGAGCACTCTAAGAAACACAAGACTGTGCGCGATGCGATGAAAGCCACACACGATCGCAAACGGTGGAATGTTCTTTCACGCAAAATACATAAAAAAACCTCTCATTGATCCCCTTTAAAAGCAGCAGTCAGTGTGTGAGTGCGTCCTTTCTCTTGTGTGCATGCACGTGTACTCAGTGCGCTCATGAATAGAGGAGGATGAAAGGAAAAGCTGAAAAGGTCTGAGCGCACTGCCTGCATGGTTCAACCAGACAGCTCAATCTCTTGATCTGCCCCCACCCACGCCCACCACTCTTCATTTTTTTTTTTTTTCAAAATCATTTTTCTCACACACACACACACACACACACACACACACACACACACACACACACACACACACACACACACACACACACAGCTTTTTCTCCCACTTCGATCTGTTCCTACTGCTGTGTAGCTCCTGCACCTTCTTGTGGAAAAGGAGACGACCAGGGATTAACCTGCGACAGCAGTCTGGAGTGAGTGCAACTCAACAGGGGCTGACATCACTTTCAGCATCCTGCATCAAACATAACGCTTTTGTGTGTGACAGTTGTATAAAACATGAGCGAGAGATAGGAAGAATGGAAGGGAGGAAGGAAACAGAACAATATCGAATCAATATTGCCGTGTAATTTCTGTTCTGTTTGTTTGAGTGAATTGCTTTGTCTCCTTTCAGTGTACGGTCTTCTTTGAAGACAGAGCAGGTAAATATTTTGCTGCGTATGTTTACATTACGTTAAGTGCCTATGTTTGTTGTGACTGCTTGCAGCAGAGAGAGTTTGCAGCCTGGGCGAATGGCACATGGAGAAAACTTTGGCAGCTGAAAGCTTCTTATTGAAGTTGTGCTCTATTATACACATTATATTTATTGCAGCATGATTTACATACATTTGGATGTCTATTCTGTCTTGTTGCGTTATTGCTCTGCCAGAATACCACCTAAAGCTATTGCAGACTTCAGTGCGGAGCAGGGTCTGTTTGTTATTATCACATGAAGACATCACGATCTGGCAGAGGACAACGCATGCCAGAACGGCGGGATATCACGGGATATGGGCAAACACTATTTCAGGATTTTACGCTTGTGTGTTCACCCTTCACTACACCTCTGCCTGCAGTGTGTAACCTGTCAAAGTTATTCTGTAAACAAATGTTGAGGGCAAGCGCTGCTGTTCCGACTAATTTCCACAAACACCTGTCTCAGCCATTGGTCGATCCATTTGCCCCACCTATCCATCATTCACTCTTCCTGTATCTGCCGGGTGGAGCATGGAGCCATCTCTGTCACATATTCACTCAGCCGTGAAACCTCCGCCCAATCATTACCTGGAAATTTCTCGCTGCCTCTCTCAACCACACAGGCTCACTAATATACAATTTTTCCTCTTTTCCCTCACATATGCAGCAAATTCCAGAGACAAAGCTGTGTGTGCTCATGTGTGTTTGAATGTGTGGGTCGGTGCGCACATATGGCTGACAAATGAGCCAAGCTCACTTAAATGGCTTGTGATTAGGACACATTGGCTTCTAATTGCCTCTCATTACCATTTGAAAGTGAGTGGCGGCTGGAATCAAAGGCTATGGTGGCAGTGGTAAGTACGTCTGTGTGTGTGTGTGTGTGTGTCTGTGTGTGTGTGTGTGTGTGTGTGTGTGTGTGTGTGTGTGTGTGTGTGTGTGTGTGTGTGTGTGTGTGTGTGTTTCTGGGGGGAGGGTGGATACGTGGGTGGAACAGCACGCCTGCTTCAGAGTGGCATCTGCACAATGGAGCACTATAGTTTGGTGTTAAAGCCTACAAGTTCACCATCATAACTGAGGCAAAGCTGTGACTTAAGAATACTGAACCTACACAAACCTTCTCTGCTCCAATCTGAAACTCCTTCAACTCCACACTCGTGACCAACTACTCCCTCTACTGTTCCCTGAGCAACTAGAATACATTTTAGCATTACCTCATACCCCAGCAGCTGGTTAATCCTTACCTCGCTACCTAAATCCCTACTAGACCCTCTGTTTACCTACCGTGTACAAGCATGTCTGTCTTCACTCTCCACCCTTTGTATTAACATCTCTCCTTTGTCTATGTATTCAACACTCTTAAGACTTGCAGGCTTCAGCTGTCCACTCCAATCCGGAACAACTGAGTTTAACTTTTGTTCCATCCCAACCCTGAAAGTCTTTTCTAAAATTAGTCCTGGAATGTACTTTTTCCACTCAGCTTATCTCGCACCTGCAGGGCAACAACTACATCATGTATAATACTACAAGCTTTTAATGTGCCGTCTCATTAAATCAACAATGCTGAACACCTTCGGTTTTTCACTTCAGAAAAACAGGTTGTCTCCATTAAGGCAAAGATCTCAAAGGCCTCCTCATGGCATTCCACAGGGATGAATACTGGGTCTCCTTCACTTTATCATCTACTGCCGCCCCATGCCATCTCCCGTTACAGACTTGATGCTCCGCTATAAATTTCTATTGAACCTCTTGGTTACAACCGCACTCCTTTCTCCAACCTGCTGCCTCTACAAAACAAAGAAGCAGATGCGCCAAAGTCTTGGTAAACAAAACAGAAACAAAACAGAAATTCTTCAAATACTCCCCAAATATAACTCTACAAATACCACAATCTCAATATCTCTATTGCTCACAGTTCCCTCTCTGCTTCCATTGGACAAGTTATCATAAAAATACTAAGCAACAGTCATAGGAGTGGGCGATACGGCCAAAATCTTCTATCACAGTATATGTAATTTTATTTCATGGTAGTAAGAAATAACTTCCTCATCTTGGGTTGGTTGCGACACCTCCTGCCCCCTTCTTACAATTTCACTCTCCTTCTCTATGTTTTCATGTCATTCTCCTCTTCTGCAGGGGTTGGCAAACCATCTTAGAGGTGCATTACCACCACCAACTGTTGCACATGAGAACACGGTAAGCAGTCGTGTCGCCCAAATCACGCTACTAAGATCACGCAAGATTGCAAGATCACACGAGAATCTAGCCCTGATTTGGATAGCCTGAATCAGATGTACAGAAGAGACACTACGGGAAAGCCCCTGCGGTGGAAAGGCTAGTGCCAAATCTCTATCAGTGGACACATTTCTGTTGTTGCATCATATTGACCATCATTTCTTGCAACCCTTAACAGTCACCAATTGTCACATTCAAACTCTACTCCAGAATTAAAAAGACTCCTTGGACTTGCACCACTCAACATTGTTGTTATTGAAGTTATGCTGTCCTGACACTGTGGTATATAATCAATACACTCTCTACACTATGCTTACCTTGGACCATGTAGATACAGTATACTAAAGAGGAATGGCAAAAGCAGGTATATCTCATGATTTTTTCCTTCTCTGCATTTGTGAACACACAGTATAGGCCATGAATATCTTTAATGGCCTATACTGTCTAACATTAAACATCAGGTATACCATTAAACATGAAAGATCATCCATCGCCATGATCTAAATGAAATTATTCATACACATATTTACATTTTTTATCAGCTCATGCAAAACATACTATATTATTTAACTATTCAGGAGGCTGTACGAAACGCCAGTGTGGGAATTTCAGCTAGATCTATGACCGCCACATAAGATCACAGATTTCTCTTACTACTACAACTCACCACAACTATCACAACAAATACATCCAGCGTACACAGCCATCACCCACACACTTCTTCACAAAAAAAGGAAAAAATGCTGAACATGTTATAGTCTACTATCTAATTAAGCATAAGTATAAAATATTCTGTTTACAGTACAGAGCCAAAGCAAGGCAATTCATTAGTTTCTCCCATAAAAAAGTGGTATCCATTTCTGGTACATTGATATTGACTGCTGACCCAATGTAACAACAGCAAAAACAGACATTTCCAAAACCTAAACATGAAAGCTTGAGTTGATCGAAGCTGATCAAGGCATTTTATAACTGAGCAGCAGACTATATGACCGCTCAATGCATATCAAAGCACTGCAAATGCTCCCTATAATGCACAATTATGTCACAAAGCAGCAGGAACAAACAAACAGCAACTTGCAGTATCTTTTAATATCAAACCAGACAGAATATGTCAGTAATCAGCGAGAAGAGCCACTTGTTTCAAGCATGACATATAACATAAATATTGTCTGGGCTGATGCTCAATTTTGAAAGAAGTGGATAAAGACTGGGGTTAAAAGAAGGGCGTTTGTTACTGTGCAAAACCTTATTAAGTTACTCTAGAAGCATAATCCAAAAAATATTGAAATATATGCTCATTTGGTCTCAAATATTGTACTTGTATTTTTACCAAAATCCTGCTTGATAAATATGATCAAGTACTACTGGTCAATGGAGAAGCAGCCAGGTGGCAACTTTTTAAAATCAGTATTTTAGCAAAATTACATGTGTTTGGGGCACAAGCAGCACTTGAGAACTGAAATACGAGGCACAGGAAATTTGAAAAGTTTTTTTTTAATTGCATGGACATTAACCTTCAAACTTTTCTCTGCACCAGTGTGAGAAAAGGTGAGGAGCTGATACCAAACGTCAAATCATCCTATTAAGTGTAAACATCTGTCAGTTAAACATCTCTGTGTAGATAATTTATTCCACCTAACAGCGAGTTCAGAGCTTAATACATTCAGATATATTACTATTATAATATACTCTCATATGTGTGAGCATAGCTTTTGATGAGGTATTCGTACAGTAGCAGCCCTCTTCAGCTTGACTAGTTCATTCATTGCTTAAAGGAAGGCAGGACACACCTCAAAACATGAGAAGACACAAAATCCACAAGTAGAACTGGCTGACTTCAAATTGCAAATAATTACACAAACACGAGCAGAAATGGGGAACACACACTTTAAAGCATCGGTGCAGCTGTGTGTGTGTGTGGGTGGGGAGTTGCAGCTTTTCATCTTTATCACATGCATCTGTCCATACACTTGGTCTCAACTGGATGCCACACTCAATTCATAATGTGAGTGAACAGCATAGGCTACCACTTGGGACGCATAGCCTACCCAGAGTGCAACTCCGAGGTGTAAACAGAGTAAAAATAGCCTGCTATCACAGGCTTCCCTACAGTCCCGTTATATAATGGTCCAAGCGCGGATGAATGACATCACGGGTAGTCCAGCAATCACAAACCCTATGTCCTTTACAACCAGCTGGCAATGTAAAACAGTGTAGTAACACAATACATACGCAACAATGTCCAATAAACGGTCGCAACATGCACAATAGGTGTAACTACGTCTTCGCAAACACTGGACAAAATTATGTGGACTGTGGTTAGTTGTTCTTCGTCTCTTTTCGTGTGGAGAAAACACTTCCGCGATGGTGAAACGTAGATAAAAATGTAACGCTCGCCTTTGACAGTCCTTGTCAGCAACAAAAGAGTTCATAAGAAGACACGTACGGCTTTAAGCGACGTTATTTAGTGGCGTGTGTCAGTGTTAAGCGCTAAGAAACAGTCTGCAAGGAGCAAATGTTTGAGCCGAGGTCGAGTGGCGCAGTTATTGGAAGTGCAGCGCCTGCCCGACACCAGCTCCCCCGGCGGACGCGCTCCTCGCTCGGTCAGAATCCGGCCAAACCTCCGCTCTCTTTCGCCGCACTTGAACGCTACTTTGCGTTTACGTCCCGAAATGACAAGTGTACGCGCTCAAACCCCGCACGACCCCGCGCCGCTTGGTCACTTAAAAATGGGTCAGAGGGCGAAGTAAACATTTTCCAAGCCTTTGAAGTAAACCAGAGCGTCAGCGCCACCCTGCCCAGTTCTTCCAGCCATTTTCTCTTCACGGCTCCAGGAGAGAAAAGTGGCACGGTGAAAGCAGTGACAGCTTAGTGAAACCAGTATTGAATGGACAGTTTTGTGTGACTTACTGTAGGGTGTACCGGGCTGCTGAGTTTGTGTCTCTCCTTGTTGCCAGGGCTCCCCTGCTCTGCTCCGGCGCTGACGGTGGAAAGCGTCTCCCCTCCCGATGATGTTTGCAGCGCACGGCTAATAGCTCTCTGCCCCCACCGTCAGAGAGAGTGAGAGCGAAAGAGAGAGAGAGAGGGGGGGGGGGGGGCAGAGAAGTTCAAAAATGGAGCAGTTTGTAAGCTACTCATGCAAAAATATGAGAGGAGCAGAGTGCACAGCGACAGAATTACAAGGGAAGTTCACTGACAGGACTGGGGCGTGAGACTGCACAGCTCACAGCGACGCAGCCCCATGCTATGATTAGTTCAAGTGCGTTTGGATATATCCATAGCATAGCAAATTCCAGAGGTGTGTGTGTGTGAGAGAGAGAGCGAAAGAGAGACAGGGGGGGTAAAAAAAAAAAAAAAAAGATTTATTTGAATAATAACTTTGTTTTTTATTGATAGTTTTAATCACAAATATCGACAGAGGCTTCATAACCAAACCTCATTCAAAAAAGTAGCCATTTAAGCTTTTTTGCAGTGTACCCGTCTTTGCAAATGATGAATTTACATGTAAAACATATGATCAGGTCATAAAATTGTGACGCATTGTTTTAAATTAAACTACCAGAGCTGTCATAATAAAAAATAATAAACTTTATTTGCATGGCACATTTCATGCAAGAAATGCAGCTCAAAGTGCTTCACGTTAAAAAAGACTGAACATAAAAAATGTCATTGAGAATAAAACCCACTCTATAATGATAAGAAAAATAAGATAGGATAAGGATGAAAATAGAGTAAGGAGAATGAATTACATAAGATGGAAGATAAAACCCACCTAATAATAGTAGAAAAATAAAATAGAGTACGTAGAATGCATAAAGTAAAATAGGACGTCTTAAAGGAGGTGCAGCAGTGTGTAAGTGTGAGGCAAAGGACAAACGTTTCAGGCCTGTATCAACAAAGTAAAGGCTAAAGGGAAGAGATAAGTATATATATAAGTAACCTTAAAAGACAGAATACTATTATGAGGCAAAGAAGAAAAACATTATATACACAGACTCTGAAATATTACAATTACACAGCAATTTTTGACCGTGAAAAACAAAGCTGACTCGATGAGATGAGCAAAATGAATACAGTCCACATTCAAGACATTCTTCACAATGACATTTTTGAAACACTGATGTTTATTCCATGAGTACAGTCTTATGTTTGATATCGCATGGTGGGTATACCATGTCATATTTACATTTGATTTATTTGATTTTATGAACAGAGAGCTGCTGTCAGCAGGGCAAAGGGTCACGGCAGGCATTTGACGCAGAGACCTTGCTATCTCAGAGAAAATCAGCTCAGCTTAAGGCTGACAGTCAGCTGACAGTAACAAGGTGGAAAAATCGCAGCAACTGTTTTCACACACGCACACAAAACCAGAAACATACACGAAATGACACGAATGAGGGAGCAATACTAGAAAACATGTTGTTGGCATTTAGTTACTCATGACATGATTCAGTTATTGCTAATTCACTTAAAGCTGACAAATTTAATTGGATCTCCGTGGCTCAGTCACAGGTTTTAAAAAACCTGGGATGTTTAACAGTTTTCTTGAAAAGATGAGTTATTATTGTATGAACCAAAACTCGGAAAAAACATAAAATCAACCAAAGATAAATTCAGGATACTGTTGCTAAAAAGGTATTAAAATCAACTGATTAACTGATCAATATTAGAAAAGCATGTACCCAGTTAACCCCTCCCTTCTATTTTCAGTATGCATAAAAATATATTTTTATCATCTTGACCTCCGTGACCTCTCCCAGATTTCCAACATGGCAGCAATCGCCTTTGCCTCTTCGTCACAGGAGAGGGCAACCTGACACTGCCCATGAGCCGTAGGTTGCACGAGGCTGCGGAGTGACAGACGATCTGGGATGTATCCCACTCCCTGCCAGTCACTCAATAAGTGGCCTATTGTCCAGCGCTCTATTGTGCCCTTGTCACATGCATACCGAACAAAGAGACAGAGAGGTAGGCTGCCCTGTGTGCCAGGAGGCTTCCATTACATTCATGGCCTGGATGCATAGAAATGAAGAGACAGCATCTGCTGGTGAATGGACTTCGATATTTGAATGGAGCATTTCAGTTTACAGCCATTTATTGGACTGCAGGCTGTGTGCATGCTGTTTGATACTTAAGGTCACTGTTGTGCTTCCTGTAGTGTCGATTCAAAGTTTTCAACTTAATAGTAAGATTGCTAAGTGTCTTGCTAACTTGCAGAAGTGCTTGCATTTACTGATTTGCATACACACAAGCATGTACTTGTTCCTGTCTCTCTCTCTCGCTCTCTCTTTTGTCCCTGCATGTACTTACAGGTATACACCTACTCACTCTTACAGTGGGCTGATGAATGGCTCTAAATATGGAAAACTCCAGGTTAGACTTTTAGCAGATGAAATAGACCAGCGCAGGTAGGAAAAGTTACTCAGTTGCCTAGCCCAAGGCCTTCATTTGAATGACTTTCACCTCCATTCAGAACGTATACCAGAACGAACATATACTGTTGTTGTTGTTGTTGTTGTGTGTGTGTGTGTGTGTGTGTGTGTGTGCATGTGTGTAGTAGAGGGCCATGGTGTGCTTGGGGAATATTAAAGACCTATTGTGAAGGGAGGAGCAGATTCTTTGAGGGTTGGGTTACTTCCTCGAGATGTATCTGTGTTCTTTGCAGGAGGTGTGAACAGTATACACTCAAGAATAAAGTGTGCCAGGTGTGGCCTGTATGAGAAGAGCCTTGAGAAATGGAGGCTGGCTGTTCAAACCTGCGTGCCTGTATGGCTATTTTGTGAGATTAAATGACTCATGTCTTAAATGCCAATGCATTTTTTAAACCTCAGTGCTTAAAAAGCTCTCTCTGGGGGAAAGGGTGCCAAATTAAACATAGGGATATGGCCAGAAGTACCGATTATGAAATGTGTTCCTATCAAAAAAAAAAAGGTAGTGCCAAGGTTTTGTGTCAGTTTTTAACCCTCTCTGACCAGAAACAAACAAGATAGAGCTGTATTCAGCCAAAACATTCAACTAAATAAGATGCATCCACTTAACTGACAAGTATACACAAACAAGGGATTTGACACTTCACCTGGGATATGAATAAATAACACGCTGAACTCAAAACACACACAGAGTGAGATGAATAATTAATCATCACCAGTCTTTGGAAGCAGCTCTTCTGGGATTTTCAAAGATTTTAATGGTCATGGACATTTCTGCTTTATTAGACAGCAGAATAACGGAGTAGCGTGGTGTCTGAAGTGCATGCCAATAGCACACTCAGCTACTGAGCGCCCCAGCTGTTCAGGCAATTATGTGAGTTTTACCATATACCTGTTCAGCTGCTGTGAAAAAATATAAGCAGGAGGAAGAGCAGGCCACTGCATTGACATGTCAACTCTTCACAAAATCCAATAAAGACTTTCTCAGTGGAAGCTGAACTCTCATCCTGTACGCTTTGAAAGCAGCTGTCACTTCAGATTTCAGGGCAACAGAGTGTGTTGAAGTTCTCCCTGAGCACAGGGGACGGTGTGTTTCACAGCTGCTCACTGCTCCCCCTTTTGCTCAAATGTGGAAGCGTTTACAAGTTTCAGGGCCAGATGACTCGACAGCACCACATGAAACACAATATGAGGAGAATAAATGAACTGTTTCACTTCCTGCTTTTATTTTGCATCCACGTTGGAAATGCATATTAATATCCACTGCTGTGCTTTTGAACAGGTGATCAGCTCTGAAACGGTATTATCTTTTGAGTGATACTGTATATTATAACAGTGGATCCAACCTTTGTTGACAGATGTACCCATACAGCCGTGTCAAATGGATTCAAGTGGCCCTTCATCAACGCTACCATGTATTACAATCATATCCATTAGTTTAAGCTAACCTTTTCAACTTCTTATCCAGTAATTTTAGCTGCTATTTCACACATTTTCCTATTAGGCTACTTCAAGCTAACCACTTCAACTGCTTAGCCCACCAATTACTATTAGCTATATAATGTAGTTCAGTTGTTTGTTTGTTTTTTATCTCAGTGCTCAGATATTTTAACCATTATCCAATATTTTTAGCTATTTACCATTCAGTAGCTATTTCAATTGTTAATGATTTTAACCCATTTAGCCATCACAATTAGTTAGCTATCTGTTTAACATTTTATCCAGCACTATTAGCTAGCTATACCTTTTAGCCATTTAACCTTTAGTTAATATTAGCTAGCTATGTCTTTTAACTGTTTAGCCTTCAGTTACTATTAGCTAGCTATCTCTTTTAACAATGTATCCAGTACTATTAGCTAGCTATCTCCTTAACCATTTATCCAGCAGTATTAGCTAACTATACCTTTTAACAATTTAACCTTTAGTTAATATTAGCTATCTATATCTATTAACTACGTATCAATCACTATTAGCTGGCTATATCTTTTAACCGCGTATCAATCTATCTATATTTTTTAACCATCAATCACTGTTAGCTAGCGTCTATTAACAATTTCCATTATTATTAGCTAGCTCTTTTAATCATGTATCCATTACTTTCAGCTTTTCAAACAATTTGTTGACAAATTGTAGCTATTTTCATTCAATTTTAGCTATTGATCCATACTGCTACTATTTGAGCTGTTTATCAGTTGCTTTAAGCAATCTGTTTCAACATCTGTCTATCATTTTTAGCTAAAGGTTTCAACATCTGGCTACTTGCTTCCTAGTTTTCAGACACACCTCCAACACACGGTGTTCAGATGTTTGTTGATTCAAAATGTGACTTTTTTCATCATAGTTAAGATACTTGACAATCCCCTAAGACACCACCCCCAAGAAACTGCATACTCCCTTGAATAAGTATGTCTAGGTAGGAATCACCAGATGCTAATAGCTATATATTTTACCTGCCAACGAATGCAGACATTTCTGTATGCACGTGTAATCTAGTCCAAACATGCACTGAATTCTTTTTCCTTTTGCTTTTCTTTACATAATAAACACAAAACAACCAATGAATTGAACTTCACTTCTTGCACTCAGTTGCCTCTCTCCCCTATGTTTTCATACAGTATGCTGCAGCAATGATGTTGATGCACCTCAGTCACAGGTGAAATTCATTGAATTCTAAGCATGAAAATCCATCTTCTGCAGCATTTTAATCAGCATGTAACAATCACAAGCTCACTTATGTACCATCATTTTCACACCACCTCTCTAACAACCAAATTACACAGGCTTAAAGTTGCCCTCGTGTAATCCTGCAGCGAATGCCTGGTATCGGCTAACCTGTTCTCACACACCTTCCCTATTCCTCGACAAGGGAGAACGAAGCGAGGAGGATTAGGATGCAAAGAGAGTTCCATAATCTGTGTATTAACAGCAGCCAATTGAATCAGGCTGTCTTGGGCAGGCAGATTTTGGGAAGTAATCTGGACTGCCTTAATGTGATCTGTGTTAAAAGTACAGACCTAATTAGAGTGAAGAAACATACTTGGAATGCTCAAAGGTATGCAAGGTGTGCATACACTCATAAAACAGAAAGAAATGTGTGGGGGTGTCTTAGGCAAAACACACATCACCACTATGCACACAGTACCTCTGCTCTTGCACATGCATGCACAGAGAGGAATCTGACATTTGAATGTTGCTATGAGTATTGCAGCAGACCGGAAATGGCATTACATTTTCCTACTGATGAAACATAAAGAAGGGTGGAAATAGAGGAACAGAGCAAAGAAGAGTGTGTGCATGTGCATGTGTGTCTAACAGCTGAGTTCCCTCCGTATGAAAAAATAATTGGCTCTTAGTTCTGGACCAAGAACTTATTATTAGACTGCTGCCTTTGCACATGAGACTGCGATTTTACACAAACACAGGATGCTTTTCTACTTATTACTCTGAGCTGTTGTTGTACCGTTTGCACCCCATGTTTAAACTGCAAGTCATTTTGGTGGTAATGTTTAATTCCACTTTCACCGTTATTGTTATTCCCTCTGCGCAAGGTGTCGGCTTGTCTTTAAATGTGACGTCTGAGTTCCACCCTCCGTCCCAGAAAATAAAAACATCAGCCCCTCATGTATCATAAATGAGGATGGTTCCTCAGCCATCTTTTCTGGCTTAATAAGGGTAGAAAAAAAATGTCTGCTATGCCCGAGCCACTCTCCTCCTACTAACCAGTGACTTTAATTATTGACCAGGCGAGGGAGGCTCTCCGACACACTTTTGTACGCTCACAAACATCCTGGTGTACACAGGCACACATGCATACAAACAGTGGTGAGTGATATCAGGACAGGCTTTTACAGTACACTGTCACCAACGCGGGGGTCAGCGAGGAGTCAGCTGGATAATAGATGAGCTTGAAAGAGGCAGCCAACAAATCTATAGCGCTCGCCTTACACCCTGGCTGTCTGCCCGGGTGCCTGATTTTCCTTTCTGTGTGTGACAATGTGACTGTGTTAGAGGAACAGAGGGGAGAGCTGGCAGTCTGAGGAGACACTTTTTGAAACGCAAGTAAGAGGGAGACTGACAGAGACAGAGGTAAGGGAGGGAAGAAGGGAAAGTAGAGCAGGGTGTCTCTGTGATTTATTGTGAATGTAGCTGTGTGTGCACTGCAAGAACCCCCTTCATTTCAGCTGAACATATGTTAAACTGGGTTTGTCCCATTTGTTTGTTAACATAGTAACCGTGCTGATATTCAAGTATTATTCTAGACACCATTAGTTGAAGTCAGTTGACAGGATTAACAACGATTTTGACAATCGATCAATTGTTTGAAGGAGTTTTTCAGGATTTGGGAACAAGCATTTGCTTTCTTTAAGTTATTCAAGAAGCTACAGCAAGCGGTTAGCTTAGCTTAGCATAAATACTGGAAACGGGAGAAACAGCTAGCCTGGCTCTGTCTAAAGGTGACAAAATCTGTCTACCAGCACCTCCAAAGCTCACTTATTATCTTCTCTGATTAATTTTGTGGTTATACAGGGAGTTATCTGCCATACTAGCCCAGTGGTATCCATCTTCTCCTCTAAACACTTGGTAAGAAAACAAATAAACATCCTCATAATGTTCAAATATTGTTTTTATTATTTTAAAAGAAAAAATAGAAAAAATGTTTGGGTCTCTCTTTTCAAATGTGCCTTTGGGCTGTGGGTCAGACAAAACACCTAATTCAAAGATATGCCCCACTATTTCACTATATTCTGACATTACTAAATCTACTTCAAAAACAAATAATCAACAGATTCATTGATAATGAAAACAATCTTATCAATGTTATTGCAAACGTTGTTAGAGGGCAAGTGGAGCAGGAGGACAGCAGACTGCTGCAAACGCCCTGTCTTACCACATGCATTGATTACAATGCGTTGTAGTCATCAATCGATACTGCTTATGTGGCTTCACCCTCTGACCACCATCATTAGTACCTTCCGCTGTGTCCCACCTCTGTGTCTCTGAAGCCCTCCTGCCACCTCTCTCTATCTCTGCCTTTCTTCTCTCTACATTGCCTGTTGAGGTTGATTTTGCCTCTTCACACCTCTCTTAGAGATATAATACACTTGAGGGTTGGCCCTTAATGTTTTTGTGAGGATTGATATGTGGATTAAAAGTTTATCTGAGTTTGCCTGTGAATATTCTCATTCATCCAGGTCATTGTAAGCTTTAGAGCATTCAATGGTTCGCAACTGGACCTCGTCAGTTTGTCTTAGAAGACGTTTCGCCTCTCATCCGAGCAGGCGTCATCAGTTCGTACGCAACCAGACTAGATAGGACAGCTCTAGTCCAAGAGACTATCCCCACCCCCCCATTAAGGCGGGGTGGGGATCGTTTGCCTCACAATAGAGTGATACCATTCTTGTTTTTTGTGGGTTGGTCTCACTCAGGGGATAAATACTTGAACCTAACACCATTGCATTGGACTAGAGCTGTCCTATCTAGTCTGGTTGCGTACGAACTGATGAAGCCTGCTCGGATGAGAGGCGAAACGTCTTCTAAGACAAACTGACGAGGTCCAGTTGCGAACCATTGAATGCTCTAAAGCTTTATCTGAGTTTATTTAACATTATGGGAGGAATAGCATAGAATCACACACGTCTACAAATTTGGAGGACAAAATAAAATCAATAGAGGCTCAGGAAGCTACCGATCCTTTACATTTTTGTGTGCATTAAAAAATGAGTTAAACCATGTTAATCAATGAGCTGTAGAGGTGGGAGTGGATTTTATTAACTTTGGACACAGCCGGGCTAGCTGTTTCCAGTCTTTCTGCCATGCTAAGGTAAGCTAAGCTAACAGTCTTTAGCTACATATTTAAAATTACCACAAAGACATGAACAAGCAACGATCTTCTCATCTTACTTGACAAGAAAGTGAATGAATATTTTCTAAAATATCAAATAATTCAATATCAAACAAAAAAATATGGCATGTCTTTGCAATTCATATTCTTTGTTTGCCTTCCTGTAACTTTCCTTAAAAATGTATTTCTGGTTATGTTCTCTAATATCAGCTATTGTCATTCACTGCAGTCAGTGCAGGTTTTAAAGTGCTTCTACTCTTCCACCTCCCCAGGTATGTGAATACATTCAGTTCAATGTGTTCAGCTGAACAAGAACCATGTACTAGTAGTCTAATTCAGCAGTAAGTCTTGACATTGTGCTTGTTACAGTGAAATGCAAATGCCTGACTGTGATGTAAACTTGTTAAAAAAGCCACTTTATCTGTTATATAATCTCCCCCACCCTTTCATTCTGCCACCGAGAGTATCTGGCTGCCGTGTTCTTCAAGTGCACTTCGACATGAACATCTGCCGGGCCGGATCGTCTAGACGCTCCGTTTCAAAGGCCTTTTAAAAAACTCAAATCAATAAAGATGCTGCCTCATCAACACGCTGCTTCCCCAGACGCCCGGCCACAAGAGGCCCGATAACGTTCTGCTTCTACAAACTCAGCAACGCCATCAACTAATCTTTATCGTTGCGTCTCTCTGCGTGTCTCTGCTTGTGTGGTCATCGTCAGAGGCGGAGAGGAGCTCTCTCAGTGAGCGAGAGTCCCAGTGTGAAAGTGCTGCGTGTGTTCTCACTGTTTGTTTATGCTGGATTACAGTGAACCTTCATGTTTGCATGGGATTATATGTTCTTATGTGTTATCTGTGCATGGAGGAGTGTGGACTTGGCGAATGTTTGAAAATGTTTCCACTTACATACAGTGTAGCAATCATCTCCCATGCTTGTAAATGTTTACTGGTTAATTTGAGTGTAATATGGTACTTACATTTTTGTGACATGGTAATTATTTACATTCAACATACACCTGTGCTTCAGGTTCTACTGTAAAATGAGATCTAAGAGTAACATTGCACTGCAGGCATTAGTACTCCAAGTCTAATGTAACAATTAACCAGAGGCTAATACTGACAGACAAGCTGGACCATTACCTCTCAAATAATAACGGAAACACAGATAGGCGCAGCCATGAATGCAAAAGTATATATTTACCATTTTTCCACATTTAATTTCACATAGCGTACTTGCTAGATTGTTAATTCAGCCCCGGATGAATGGATTAATGAAATATGAATTATATCCTCATACAAGGATACTGAGTTAATTAACAGACAGGCATGACACTTGTAGATTAACATTGATACAAATAAGGATTTCAAAGAGATATAAGACTTAACTGTTGCAGAAAATTCAAAGGGATTCAAATGTTTGCTATTTTTGCAGTGTTTTCTGTCTGTTCTCCTCTTCTATTCAAACAACCTTTAATCTTTATTTATAGATCGCTTCCTCTTTAATTTCCTATTTCTCTGGATTTTCAGTTATGCAGGCATATTATTTATGTGTACTAGCTTTAACACATCTCATGCCTGACTGTGGATCATTAGCTGGTTTCCAGCTTTATTTCATACAAAGCTGAATGTACTTTGTCCTACAAATGCCCCCACAACTTTACAGAGGCTAACACTGACTGGCTTTCCATGCGTATTTGAGTCATGCATTGCAGCTGATGGTTTCCTCTTCTGTGCGTGTGTGTATGTGTATGTGTGTGTGTGTGTGTGTCTGAGTGTGCTACATGACTCATTTACAGTGGAAAAAGGAAGGGTTTTCCAAGCACTATAAATATCTGTGGCGATGCACTCCATGCATGTTGCCTGTGAACATGGCTAAATTATCAAATGTACGCAACTTGGACAAAGACACATTTCACCACACGCTCAACATCCTCCTTGTACAACAGCTGATTATGAAAGGATGTATCACGTTATGGATTGTGAAGCCCGACTTTCCGTGTTGTAAAACGTGTGTCCTGAAATTAATGAAGTGTGACAGGAAACACAGGAGCAAAAAAAAAAAAAGAGCCCAAACTCTGGTTGATGGAGGTCAGGAGACATTGTGAGTGAAACTAAATTGAATTACTGTCACATGTAGCTGTGCAAAGGGCAAACAGGAAATTGTGAAATATAAAGGCTAAAATAGTGAAAACATCTGCGCAGCACTGGCAGCAGTTTAGAGTTCATTTAGATGGAAATTTTCGGACACACACTTCCTTCTGGTAGAACAAGGACAATAATACCCCTTGAAAACCCGTGTGCATTCATTTAATTTTTCATTATCACTATTCGCAGCTCTATGGCTTTATTTGCAAGTGAAACCCTACATGTGACTTTGCCAGCTTTATGTTTTTTATAGAAGTAAATCGTTAAAGTAAACCTGTGTTAGAACTGTCCTGTTCTGTGCACAGACATCTTGATCTGTGTGCAGTTATGCATGCGTGCATCTGTTGTGTGTGTGTGTGTGTGTGCGTGTGTGTGCTTGCTCTCCATTCTATTAATAGTGGACACCAGTAGCTGACCCTGCAATAACACATGTTGTCAGTCAGCAGGCCAGATTATGACCCATCAGATTGTTACTCCGCCATCTGGGATGGGATTTCTCTGATTCCCCCCCATATAAACACACACCAAAACACAACACGATTACCGTACACACTGTATGTTACTTTTAATAATATGTTTTTCAGCATGCGAGTATATCTTTTGAGACTAAATAAAACCAACCCTAAATCTTTCAATCTGTCCTGGAGATACAAGAATACAAGGATGTTTATGTTACATCATTTGTGGGTTAAATAACAAATTCGTACTCAACCTCCATGCTTCCTCTGTCCCTTTTCATTCTTTTCACCTTTCATGCTTTCTGATCCGCTTCTGTGTTCTTATATTCCTCCCACTCACCTCCTCCAACCACTTAAGGCACACACAATCGCACTCATAAATGCTATCCGTCTGCAGACATATGCGTGTACACATATGGGCATACAGTGCACCTACACCAGCAGCAGATTATTTTAGATCTGTAAGTCTGTGGGACTCACTAGCATACAGTACATACCTCCACCAGGGGGAACCAGGTGGTGGGTCTGCTGAGGCCCCCCACTGGAGAGGCACTAATCCTGGGTCACTGCTGGCTGTCGGAGCCTGGAGCCTGAAACTTCCATGCATCAACACAGCCTCACAGAGGACACGAAGGCTCTGTTTCACCCTGGCAAGGGATTAAATGCACGACTCAGGACTGTATGTTCAGTATGTTCTCACACATACACACACACACACACAAAAACATTGCAAACCCATACTTGAACTTCCACAAATCCTTTTCATACTGTAACTATACAAAATACTATTTGTCTTCCTGCAGTACCTTTTAAAACTGGATCACTCCTTTGATTGCCAATCTTACTCTGTATATATATACATTATATAAAGATAAACAATTGCTTTATTTGTTCATGCGTGTGTGAGAAAGTACATGTGAGAATATAATGAACTCACAAGAGGGAGAGGCTCAGAGGGTGGGGCACATTTCTGGATGTTAAGCAACGTAGAACAGCTGACAGTACTGCTTTTTACACGCACACACACACACACACATTAACACACTGCACAATAAGACTACTGCTCTGTCATCGAGTGCTTACCACTTCCTCCTCCGCTCTACTTGTCTCCTCCCTCTATCCGCATATAGTATAGTACTACATGCTCTGGTTGACAGCTCATGCCGAGCCAGCACATTCCACATTATTACTACTTCAGATGTTTGTGGCCCAGAAGCGCGCCGATTGGCTGAGCTGCCTCCGACACCGGGGCTATTGAGAACCAATGAACGGCCTGCTCTAGGGAGCCAGGACACAGACAGCAAATTCAAAGGGAACTCCCTCTGCTGGGTAATACGGAGAACGGCTGAGTTTGTCTAAACACAGACACAACTGCCTGTTAATGGAATGTAATCCGGCGTTCGCTTCACAAGGGAGGTTTCTGTTGTGTCCTAATTGCTTATACTCCTATTAGCTCTCATATTTGCTCTCCTTCTCGCTCTATTACCTTCCCCAGCTCCACCGTCCTCTCTCCTCTGACCACTCAGACTCTTTATTATTACTGTTTTCGCACAAATCCTCCTCCCTTATATGAATTTTAAGCACATGCTGTTTTCCTTCTTCCCCCTCCCGCTCCCCTGATCTTTCTCACCATGCAGTAAATCAGTCAGTCAAACAATCGTGGTCCTGCAGCTCAGCCTGCAGCGGCAGTCAAAACGTAAGGATACCAAGTGAACTAGACATCGCCACACAAATTCACACACTGGGTTCCATCAGTGATACACAAATCATGTACAGCCTCAGGCATGCAGACATGCAAAAACCACGAGAACAAACACAAAACACAAAGACCAGTTGTTGCTGCTCCCCAGGAGGTAACTTGGCCCCGTGCAGTCTAGGAAGGCATCCAAAGGCCAGGAATGAGGTTCTGTCAGGGTGGAGCCTCCATGAAGTTTCAATCTATTGAGTCAGACTGAAAGCTCAGTAGTGACAGAGTTGTAAGAGGTGAGTGACAAATATGCATGCAGGCCTGTGTAAACTTCGCTCAGTTCACTTCCAGCCAGAATCAAATGAAGCACAAGGCAGGCGTGAGTTAAGTTAATACTGACACAGGTTTTTCCAGTTAAACTCACTTAGTCTTCACTCCCTGGTATGAGAGGTTGCGGAAGCTGTTGTAGTAGTAAAGATGTGAAGGAGCCTTGTTAAAGGACCAATGTGTAAAATTTAGTGGCATCTAATGGCGATGTTGCAGATTGCAGCCAATTGAATACACCAAATCTGGAGAAGAACTTACTGTGGCAGCGAAATTTGTAGGTTGGGCAGAGTCAAATGATAAGTAGTGTTGTACCACATTTGTTGTTTATGTCATCTGACAAAAATCAGTGGAACAATATCCATCAACCTCAACTGCAAGGGATAGCCATGTACATCTGCAACTACAACAACAACAACTACTACTGTTTGCTAACGAGTTTGCTATATCAACACCATAGCAGCAGAGGTGATGATAGTTGATAATATGCAACTGTTGGGTTTATAGCTTGTTTCTGCTGCCCCCAAGTGGACAAAAAGGAGGCAACACAGGTAGAATTTTCCCACAAAAAAATACTCTGCTCAAAAGATGATATGAAAAGCGTTGCCCATAGCGATGAATCTGCTCTCCACAACAGCACTTAAAAGCAAGCTGTTCAGCTGTCCGACCTGCAACCTGATTGTTTTGCTTCACCCTGGTCCATCGTATTGCTGCAGCAGGTGTTTTTAGTAAAAAGCTCACTGTACACTACCTGCTCAGCTCCAAATGGCAAACAGACGCAGTTAGCCACTAGCTGGTGATCATACTGGAGCATTTAGCAGCTAAAGGGCCAGATATTTCCCTCTGGTGTTGGTGGAGACCAAAAGAGTGAACTTTGGACTTCCAAATGACTCACATTATTGCTCCGTCACTGCTGATGTGTAAAGAAGTGGCCAGATAATCAGTCAGTGTAGCTTTAATTTCCGTACAAAACAATATTCTTCTCAAAAAAATGTTGATTGGGGCGGTGCGGTAGCTCACCTGGTAGACTGTGTGCAATGCATCAAGGCTGACTCCTTACTGCAGTGGCCCTTTGAAGCATGTTGTCCCCTCTGTCTCCCCTGCCTTTAGGTCTCTATCAAAATAAAGCAGAAATGCCACAAAAAGTCTTAAAAAAAAAAAAAACTTGATTTTTCCAAAGTGGTCAAATTGGACTGAGTGATATTTGCTAAAACCCCATTTAAGGCCTTAAAACCTACATACCTTCACCACTCAGTTCTGATGAAGTTTTAAAGTTGTATATTACTGTATGAAGTAAAGTTCAAAAGCATTGTCCTCAAGTTTCCCCCTTCGTCTATCAGTGAAGACGACTTTGGTTCTGTGTGTGTGTGTGTGTGTGTGTGCATCTGCTTGCCTTTCGTCTTTGCCCGTGCGCTGTGTGCATGCGACAGAGAGCAAACAGAGAAAGCTGAGCTGTGCAGGGCATCTCTTGTATAATAACTGAGAGCTTTAGCGAGGCTGGATGAATTTTAATAGAGTTCTGCGGGGTATTCCATCGCCTCTGGTCCCACGGCTCAAAGATCAGAGAGAATTTTCAAGCATGGTGTCCCTCAGCCGCTCACACTCACTCCCTCTCATTCTTCCCCTCTTCCTCCCTTTCTTTTTTCCCTCCACTTCTCTTCCCATTTTCAGCTCCCTCTTCCAATCCATTCCTTCCTCTTGGGCTTTTGTCTCTCTCTTAATCCCTTTCTGTGTCTCACACTTTCTGTTGGTTTCTCTCCACTCTGTCTCCCTGTGAAATTTGTATTAGAGCCACTCGAGGCGTAATTATTGCTAAGCCACTCTCAGTTCCCTGGCACAGAGAACAACTCATGACTCTCAGCACAAAAACTTGCTACTGAAGGACAAAATGCTGTGATGAACTTTTAAAATCATGCACAATGGCTGACAAAATGTTTGGATAGTTTTTTCTACGCACAGAGATTATACAACAGAAAGCTAATTTTCTCACTGCCTCAAAGCCATTTATGGAGTTTAGCACTTTTTTTTTTTTTTACTCATGTCTAAGTTCTACAAGCTCCAAATTTATGGAGGATGTTAGACATTTATAATTCAGACTGGCAATTTACATATGTTCAACCATTCCTCGCTGGCATGAGACCACACATGTGGGCGTAGGTGCAAACTCCGTGATGATCTACTGATCCCCAGAGGGAAGAATTCAGAAGGAAAAAGGGAGGACACAGATGAAATGTACAGATAAAGACAACAAGGTAAACCCAGGCTGCCGTGACAGCAGCGTGACACACACACACACAGCTCAGGAGAGTCAATTTGAAAGACTGAGGCGAGCAAAAAATGTCTTGAATGGTCGCTTTGATTTGTGTATTTTGTTTCGTGTGTGCACGTTGGAGTGAGAAACTTGGCGAGAGACTGGTGATAATTACTAATTCATAAGGATTAATGGTTGCTATTTAAAAACCTACCATTCTGAGGAGAGCCAAATGAACGCTGTGTCTTCCTACTGGGACCTAAGACAAAATATGCCCCCGGCTAATCTTACATGAACACAGCTCATAAAAATTCAGCTCCACAGCACTTTAGCACTGGAGATCTAAAAAATTTGTCGAACTGAAGTTATGCATTAGTTGTGTTACCTGAATGAATTGTCTCTGAATAACATATGAGTAACCCCGTTAATTATCTTAAACCTTTAAAACAACTGCAAGTAACTTTCACTTTTGTTGATTTTGGCGGCCCCTGTGGTCCAAAGCGGTAGTGTTTCTGCAACCTCACCGCTACATGCCTCTGCATTGCACACAGTGGACCTTTAAAAAGTCCTTGTAGCTGCTTTAATCAAACACCAAAGGTTTGTTTACATGTAAGAGGAGTCAGTACAGCGGCAATACCATAAAAAATAGCATGTAAGGTCAATTTTACCATATAACGGTTTATCTGGAGGCACTAACTCACCTGGTTTCTCACTCCTTAAGGGCACTCAAACTGTTTCTCAGTCAGCTTAGAAGTGATGGGATACTGCTGTATACGAGCACACAGTTTTCTGCCAAAGTTAGAACAGTTTTGGTTATTTCACATGAGACTTTTCTGTGCTTCTATTTTCTCTGAACTCTTCTCACTGGTTTCAAACAGGCGAGGCTCTGTAAAAAAAACTCGCCAAAAATTATTTAGCACCATTTCAACCAGAATCCGACGATAACAGGCGGGTTGTTTCGTCTCTATCAAACGAAATCTGATTCTGATCTTAATTTCTTAATAAATAATAACTAAGATGTTTTCTTTACTTTGATGTTGCTTATTTGGTCATAAAAAATGTATTTTCCAGAGGAACATCGATGTTAAAAGTTGAAAAAGTAACACAAGTTAGAACATAAAATCAACTTCTCCAACTTTACAAAAGCACATGCACAATCATAAAATGCTGATATGATGCACACCTCTGTAACAGGCTGAGCCCCACAATCCCTGTGCAACATGTAATTAATAAAGTGAAGTACTCACACTAGTAAAGCATTGTCAGTAAGTTGCATCATTGTATATCAGAGTGAACAACCTTGCGTGACCTGTGGCCTAATGATATCTTTGCTCCAGGAGTGAGTTTGCAGATGTCAGCAACTCCTGTATGGCTGGAGATGTCACAAACGCTGTCTGAGGGTTAAAAGGGATGTCTGACAGTGTGCAATCATTAGCTGCCAAGACTCACGTTTGAGACGTACCGGACAAGACGCTGAAGGACAGGAGCTGTGAAGTGACTGACAGACAGGTCGAAGGCAGCTACTGCAGAAAATATATGTTTGGGCATCAGCATGTGGTTTTTGTCAGTTTGAAAACACAGGTCATGCTTTTTTACTTCTCCATACAGGCATTTTTGAAAATAATGCCAACATCCTGTTTCTGCAGTCTCTTTCAATCTACTGTATCTGGGCTACAGCATGTATTGTGTATTGTGTCTGTGTTGTCCAACGTCGCCCTCATGTGGCAATGAGTGGTTTGGCAACTCATGCCAAAAGATGCAACTTCCCAAATGAAGACATTTAACATCTATATGAAATTCTCTTCTCTTTAATGTGAAAAGAGCAAAACTGTGACTTGGGAGCGTACATGAAAGACAAGCAGCAGACATTATTGCTACTGTAGATTTATTGACATCCTGACGATGCAGTTTGGATGACTTTTGTCACGATCCCTAGCAGGAAGTTGGTCTGTTTTCAGTTTAAAGCCAAATGTTGACATTAAGGTGCATACCACGTGCCTGTTGTACCAGAGCGTGTAATGTCCTTTACAGGTCCTTAAGGAAAAAATAATCCCTGTAATCCTGGCTTCCTATAGCACAGTAGCTCAATCACCCACATGCTCAGGCATGGGACAAAGAAAATTGATTTCTTAATGTATTCTGAAAATCCTGTTCAAACTTTATTTAGCTAAATCAGCCGTTTTTACTCTTTGAACTCTGAAACTGCCTCAACTTTGACCCATAGATAATAATTGGCCCTTCCCTTATGTTTTAAACTTACTCAGTAGTTACTAGACACTGCACTGTGATCAGACACTTAGCATCTCAGCACTCGAACGTTTCCTCCATGCACAGCTGCAGCCCTTTGCTCAAGAGCTGTGCAGAACTAGGCTGTCAAGAAACATGCCCCCCCCTTCAATGATGCTGCACCGCCTTTGGATCAAGGACACCAATTAAAATTTCATTCCAGCAAGAGCAGAAACGTCATCGAGAATCTAAAAGAAGAAGCGGATTGTGTGGAATCTTTTGTTTAATCATCTTCAGCCACTTCCCCAGCATTTAATCAGTGTCATGCTCTAAATGCTCGATCAGCAGCAAGTCTTTTCATTTAGGGTTTGTCGCAAATTGACTGGTAAATTCAAATATCATGCACAAGGCAGCTAGAAAACTATGTGAATTAGTTTTTCTTTCAAATGTGAAGACATGGATATTTGAGAGCATGAATCAAATCTGACTGCAGCTTTAAGATTTTGCATAAATTGTGCACGGCTCAACAAGTACACAACATCCAGTGGTCATCAATTTAATACCAGAGTGGACAAATCAGGAGCTGCCTTTCAGCGCTGCCAATGAGATATTTGATAATATTGTTGATAAATAAGTCATTGTCAATTTTTATCCTTTTTCTTCTTCGTCTTCCTGATTGACTGCGTGTGTTTGGCATTCAGCATGAGTGTACTTGCTTAGCACAGCGCAAAAAAATTCATCTGATTCCAAAATTCAATTAAATACACCGAGTTACAACATTAAAACCACCTGCCTATTATTGTGTAGGTTCCTGCTCCATTAAATTCCCCTGTGAGGTGGGGCCTCCACCTGTTCCAGCACCTCCCACAGACACTCGATTGGACTGAGATCAGGGGAACTCTTTGTCATGATCCTCAAACTATTCCTGAGCAATTTTGGGAAAGTTGCAGGGTGCATTATCCTGCAGGGAATACCGCTGCCATTAGAGGGTGTTTAGGTAGGTGGTGTATATCAAAGCAACATCCATGTTTCCTGTCGGTGCTTTTAATGTTGTGGTTGATCGGTGTAAGTGGCCATACTGTGCAAACTCTACAGTAGACTGCTGAACCAGCATTATAGTATGTGAATTAATCATTTATAATTTTTAATACCAGAAGAGTTTTACAATGTGCATAACTAATAATCTGACATGAGCAGTGGTGTTCAGTAATCAGACAATCAGTGGTACTGCCCTGAGAATTACAAGTCTAAAGACAAAAAAAATGAGCAGGGAATTCACAAACATTTAACATTTCCTGTGTTTGAACCTCACACACTGGAGGCAAAAGTTATTGTTACATTTGACCATGGCCGAAAGATAGCAAAACATCACATTAAAATATCCATAGGCACAGAGAATGGATACAAATAAGCCTGCTGTTATTCTTCCTCAGTCTGAGTTCTTACAAATAATCAGAACGGAACAAAATAAACTATTAGCAAACCAAAAATTTGATTCACCATTATTACCTTGAAGAAAAGAACAATGCATTTAAGAAAATGCTGCAAACTCTAGAGCCCAATCACGTTTAATCCTGCTGTAAAAGGCCCTTTGTTTATAACTCTCATGCAATTATGGCATGTGTAAAATTATTCTGATGAAAAAAGTAGACAATCACTGTGAAATTTGGTGGCCATGTTGAGGTCTTTTCTGGTATGGCCACTGGGGGTCGCCAGAGTTACAAGTTTTTAAACTCTACACGCAGGGGCTTTAAACGTCGCAAAAACAAATAAACCATATCACAAAGCCAACAAATTCAGATCCACATCATATGAGGAAAAGTCTGCGGAAACACTGGACAGCAGCCAACATACAAAAGTCACAATACTTCAGAGGCTTTCCCGACAGCTTGTGTGTTGATTCAGCAGGTAAAAAAAACTTACACCAAAAGATGTAAAGCTGGATTCTTTCGATTCCAACGTACCGGGCCCAAACCTGCATGTATCCAATTTTAAAGTGCAGTGTGAGTCTGTGTTTGATCCAGTGAGGAGATGCGAAATGACTGGTTCAAATCTTCAAGACACCCAGCACGCACAGGCCTGTAGCACTCAGCCATTATCACGCCAAGCGTACGACAGTCTGCAGCTGCACGAGAGGCTATCTGCCCCCTCGGCGCTGGACTACAATGGTCCCTGCCACAATGTCGTACACAGTCCTGTTGTGCTGGAAGAAGAGGAGGGTGATGAAGACGGGAAAGAGGAAGGCGATGGAGAAGTTCTTATTCAGTGCCCTCACTGTAGAGCTAAGACAGTTAGGACAAAGAGACAAAACAAGACGTTAGATTGAGAATTCCCACACAGATGCTCAAAAGGTGTAAGAGACTATCAGAGAGCCTGGTCTGAGATTTAGACCTTGACCACACGTATACAGATGTTTTTTTTTTTTATTTCTGTCCTTCATTTTACAAAATATCTCCACACATGCGGGAACGCAACAACAATTCCAAATGCACAAACAAGCATTATCCAAACACAGCGTATGTCATATGTCGTTAAAATCAATACTTTGTTTCTTCTTCTCACTCAGAAAGAAACATATCCAGTGTGTGATCACTCACGCAGAGAGGGAAACATTCGACGCTGGGACTACGAGGACCCGGTTGGGTCGGACCAGAGTGGATGTGTCGCACGACACCACCCGCAGGCCCAGCAGGAATTTCCCCGGTGTAGCACCACCAGCACCCCAAATACAGATTGTCTGATTGGCCAAGAAGGAAAAAACACTTGCTTAAAGGTGAGAAGCACATTGTTAATAACCCGCCTACTTCTGACCATGCTAATAAAATGCATTGTACAACAGCTAACTTGTTAATGATATCACGCTGTCACACGAGGGAGTAAAAAGACAAGAAATTGAATTTTCAGGTTTACAAAAACAAGGTCAAAGGCTCAGAATGAAGAAAACGTGCCAGATGGCGTTAGTCTGAGCCCGAGTGTCCCAGTGCTGGTTCCCACCTGGGAGAACAAGCCACTGATGCGCGAGTTGAACAAGAGACGTGATACATGACTTCATCCCAGGCAACTATGAATGCAACGTTGCATCAGTGTCCTCTGTGGGAAGCACTGTTGTGTTGCAGATGAACCGTGACTCTTCTCATTAAACGAGAGCATGTGGCAACGAGGCACCGAATGTGAAAGGACAAAACGGGGAATGCTGAATGTTTTTACGGAGTATTTTCGTATTTTCTTTTGACTGTGAATAGAGATGATGTGTTGATGAGTGCTTCCATTCAACTGGGAAAATCCTGTACGCAGCATTACATTCATTTTGGACAATACATCGATAGTGTGATACACGATCTTGCTATCTAAGTTAACAATACAAACACCATTACTAAGTTTGATTTCTATCCAGCTAAAAATGACTGACGCTAATAACCAAAGTGGATTAACTGATTGAAAGAAAATTACTTGGCAACTATTTTGATAATTGATGAATCCATTCAATCAGTTTTCAAGCAAAAATGTCAAACATTTGCTGCTTCCAGCTTCTTAAATGTCAGGATTTGAGGCTTCGCTTTGTCATTTCTGATGTAAATGAGTCTTTGGGGGTTTGGACTGTTGGCTGAAGAAATGTCCACGTGTCTCTTCAGGCTCTGGGGAATTGTGATGAGCATTTTTGACAATTGTTTTGACATAAAAGATTAATCAATAATTATAACAATAACTGGCAGAACATGAGTACTCAGCTTGACATTGGTCTTCATCAGCTATGATACTTCATCTATATCACCTAAAACATGACTCACCTCATAGATGCACACTAGCACCCTGTAGACCAGAGCTACAGCCATCATCTTCTGCAGGTCCTCCATGGACGTGTTCTCATCGATCTCCTCCACGATGAAGTGGGTAATAAATTTGGCAATGTCCCTTTAAAGAGAGACACAGTATGCCTGTGTGAGGGCAGATCTGGGGAATGTTGAAACAGCTTAGCATTAAAGTAATGATGCAAACTCTTCCTTCATGCAAATGCTTTTTGCAGAAATGGCCCACAACCACACCACTGCCTGGTTACTGTGACCAAAACGATCACCGGGAACTGGAGCGTGGTTCGTTTAGACTCTGTTTGCAACACCTTCATTTGTCTATCCGCTTCACTTTGAACGATCTGTTTCCACTGAGCAGTGTTTAATGGCTTCACTCACTTCATACCACTCAGATGCATGATCCACAGCACGATGGTGGCCTTCACACAAAACAGGATGAAGAAGTCCACAGTCTCAGCCAGGAACCTCTGAAGAGGAGAGGGGATGGTGTACTCCCGCCCTGTGCAAGGCAGATGCAAAGAGGACGCTGTTGCTTTTTATATCACATATTTGTGCCTAATGTATACACTAATCACCTCGAATCAGTGACCAGCTGTTGCAGGTCTGCTGAAACCTACCAGAGGTTAACAGAGCACTCAGACTCCTCTAAGCATATAAGCCTGTTTCCACAGGGCCACTTACTTAAGCCTGCCTCTCACCACACTTATAGAAAATAAAGCCCACCGATCACTATGGCAACCGTCTGTCACACTTAGCCGTACCTGCCTGAGGTGGATTCCCATTCTGCTGCTGGGCTGGCCGGGCATCAGAAGCTGGGGTCGGGGTCGCTGGGAGACTGAGGGGATACTGGTAGCTGTACCAGTTTCCGGCGTCAAAAGCCGGCTGTCCGCCGCCCGAGGTTGCGGCATGTGTACCCGGTGTCTGAGCGCTCGTCCCCGGTGGATGGAAGCTGCACGGCGGCGGGAAGGCGGACAGAGTCAGCCAGCTCTGCCAGTTGGCGTAGCCCCAGTAATACTGCCACATCCAGCGCTGCAACTTTGCGCAGTATTCCGCTGTTGCGGTGGCGGGCGGCTTTAGGTCGCTTTCAGGGGCCTCACGCCGGATGTCACTCGTCGTGGTCGCAAACATGTCTGACCCAAGTTCACACTCTTCCCTAATTTGACCTGAAAGTCTTTTTTAAACGTCTCTATTATCTGTTTTCCTCCGTTCATTAGCTCTCTGTAGGTTCCAAACCGAGCGCTGGCTAAGCTACCGGTACGTGTATGTAAATACAGGGATTTCCGGGACCTCTCGACGTTAAACATTACTCTCCAGATCGGTGTCATTGTACAACATTTCAGGAATTCAAATGAGGCAATAATGTGTAATTTAGCGCTTACCTTGTATGTGCAACAGATATCAGCGAAATACCATCATGATGTGGAAATAGCTAACATCAGTCCCCCCCTGTTGGCATTAATGGTATGATCCATTTAAAGGCGCTTCCTGAGTATTTGCTTTATGTTTAACAGCTCCATCATCAGGCACAAAATTCACTTTCTCATAGTATCTTCTACTAACAAAGACTATTTATAGAACCATTGCTAAAACAATATATATATATATGTTAAACTTATAATAAGTACACAATATTATAATAAAAAAATGCAGTATATTTAACTTTTTGGCTGTTTAGAAAGAAATTAAGCTTTTATTCTTTTCTTTGTGTTAGTCCAAAACATACACTGTACACATCTGCTCATTTCACTACGACCAGCATGTCTCTTGTCAGATGTAGTTCAACTATCTATCACCTTCAAATGTTTTAGTCTCATCACTCTGAGCTGGATGATTAAATAACAGAAATATACTAGCTGTCAGAAATTAAATAGGTTCTACAAAGCAACAGTATGAAGATCTTATATTTACCTTTTAGTGAAATGAGGAACTAAGTAGCTTCCTTTTTTAAAATCGAGTGAGTGAGTGACTCTGCAATCACTCTATACACATCTACAAGACAAACAGGTGTCGAAAAATAAACACACTGCTGCATAAAGATAACTGTCCTTCCTCTTATTACTACCTCAATGAACACAATCTTTCAGCTGCACCACAAGAGAGCAGCAGAGGCCAGCTGAAACATTTTCTAGCTGCATTTGTCATTGTATCTTGTTTGCCTTGGGTCAGGTATATGAACATTTTTATGCTCATGCAGTTTTTGATCGTTATCTGGACATTGGGGGGGGGTGCGAGGCAGGAGTTTTAGGCTGCAGCCACTTTCGGGGATCTCAAACTTCTGAGTTCATTGACAAATCAGTTTTGCTGCAGAGGCCATCAGGGTCAAAAACTCCAAACTATGTAAAAGCTGCTGCGGAAATGGCTTTGATTCAAAAGACCTACTGACCAGTCAGCTGATTTTACTCGCGCACACACACATGCACACACACACACACACACACTCACACACTCAGTCTCTCTTTTTCTATAGGCCCCTCTTTCTCAACATGCAAGAGTTGCTCACTCATGTCTCCCACTCTCTCCTCCATTCCACCTTTGCTCCTACTTCTCTCTGTCTCTTTCTTTGTCTCACCCTTTCTCTCATTTTACTCCCCCTGCCCTCTGACTACGAAAGGGGGGGTGGTGTTGTATTTGCTGACTGGGCTGGCCCGGCTCTGTGGGTTAGGTGTTAGGTCCGCCAGTTCTAAATGATTGTGCCTGGGCCAATGAATGGAGCCAGTGAGGCGGACTCCAATCCGACCCCAATAAGCGTTATCCCTGTCGACAGAGGCCATGCGATGACTGTGCCCAAAAGTAATCGGGCCCAAATAAAAGCTGCGTCCGGCAAACGCTGACCCCCATAGAACCCAACAACCTGGTGGGATTAATGCTGTGGAGGTGTGTGTGTGTGTGTTTGTGTGTCTGGGAGAGTGTGTATGGTAGGAGAGGGGTGAGTGGAGAGGGGAGTTTGGGTGAGGGGGTTTCTGGACTAGCAGCAGGTGGACAGTGTATCAAACAGAAAGTAACTGAGTACATTCAGCATCTTTTTAAAGAAATGCTTTGATGAGACTCATTACTTTTCTTTTCCACACACATTTACTCCATCAGATCTTACGGCTGCAGGAACAAACAAGGAATATGTTTGTATGCAGAATATTTAAGCTCACAAAATGTGATACATTCTCACTGTTTATGCCTGCTGATATGAACTTATCAACACACAACACTAAATATTATCCATGCAGTGATAGCTTCACCACTGGATTTACAGCCTTAAATGAAGTGAATTTAATTGTTCATCCTACACCTCACTGAAAAAGTATGTGCTGAACCATTGTTAAGATGTACAAAAAAACAAGTTTGCAATAAGAGCAACTAAGAGCACTGGTAGGCAAATCTTGTCTGCCAAATCACCGGGTGATAAGGGTATCTTTATCAAATATTTGACACACTGCCGCATCAACAGAGCTCACAGCGCGATACGTATCGTCTAAAATCAGAGCCAATCTGTTCTACCTTTACTCTTTTGAGTCAACTCAGGTTGATAGCATGGTGAAAGCCAGGAGATGACCATGCTGCCACTACATGAGTAGTTTGAGCAGCGAAAAGTTGTGCAAACTCTAATGTCACACAAGGCACATGCTCCTCTGGTGGGGTCAAGTTCACTGTAGAGGCACATGACACCTTCCTTTTTTTCATCTGTAGCAGCTTTGTGAGTGGACGTTTGCATCTTCATTTTTTTCTTAATGTCACAAGGAAATTGCTTCTTCTACTATGGCTGCAGCCTCAATGCTCGCACACACTATCTGTGCTTACACAGTGCATGGAAGACATATCTGATAAATTTTTGGCCCTCAGAAAGTCAGTGCACAGCACTGAGAGTGTCGACAGACAGGAGGATGAGTGATGCACGTGACGTTCACACAGTTTATAGAAGAAAAAGTTTGCTGTGTCTGCACAGGATGTGTGCCATGCTCCTAGACATACACTCAGGGAACAAGGTCACCAAATAATTGCTCAGAAAGGAAGTCAATTTTCTGTCTATTTGGTCTTTGTGTGTGTGTGTGTGTGTGTGTGTGTGTGTGTGTGTTTAAGATGTGGTGTTTATATGTTCTCTTCTGACATTGCTGAGACCTTGACAGGAAAAATGATTCGCTCTTTCTGAGTTTCAACAGGTGAGCAGTGGTGGTGGATGTATTCAGGTCCCTCATTGAGGTAAAAGTACTAATGCCAAACGGTGAAAATACAATGTTACAAGGAAAAGTCCTGTATTGAAAATATAACTTAAGTAAAAGTATGTAAGTATAATCAGGAAAATGTACTTATGTACTTTCCTCCACTAATCAATTGATTGTTTGCTTTGTAAAAATTCTATAAATTACCCAGAGCCTCTCTGGGTACCTTCACATAGCTTGTTTTGTCCAAACCTCAAAATAACAAAAAATAGATGGAAATAATTGAAATAATTAAAAGTAAAATCAACAAATCTTCACTTTTGCGATGCTTGAACCATGAAATGTGTTTATGTGAAAACTAAGAATCAATCAATTTTCTGTTAAATGACTAATCGATTCATTGACTGCTGGGCTAATTTATTACAAAACGTCATATTTTATAAAATCTTTGTATGTTTTGTCTGCACACATCTCAAATAATAACTGTAGTGCAGAAGTACAATATTTCCCTCATGCAATGGAATAGAAGTAAAAAGTGGCATGAAAAGAAAACACTCAAAGTGAACTTGCACTTACAGTACAAGTACCTCAGTACTTGTACAAATAGCAAAATTTTCTCGCTTAGCATTCAGTCTGAGGTTCAGCTAGCTTAGCTTAGCATAAAGACTCCTGGAAGACACAGGAGTTTTAGAGGAGCTGCCGGAATTTAGGTTAGGTTAAGGTTAGGTGTAGGCTAGCTGTTTCCCCCTGTTTCCTTTCTTTATGCTAAGCTAAGCTAACTGGCTCCTGGCTGTAGCCTTCTTTTTAACTGGCGGATATGAGAGTTGGATCAAACTTCTCATCTAACTCTCACCAAGATGGTGAATAAGCATAAATGACAAACAACAGGTTTATCAATGTTGGTGGGTTTGTAGTAAATGTTTTAATGTTGAAAATATTTGCAAATCAGCGTCGAGCTTCTCAACAACCTGAAAACTTAAGAGAAAACAAAAGCAGAAAATAATTTAGTGAGTGAGCGACTGCCAAGAGATGCATCATACAACTAGCACACATGGAATCTTAGAGTATTTGTCTTCTAGCAGATTAACTATCAGAGGGCAAAATGAGTGACTCCCACAGCTATGTGAGACTTAGCCAGTTTACATTCCGCCTCCATAGATAGCAGCATATCTCAGCCAACAGTGATTTGGAACGCTCTCCAAAAATCAGCGACTCTTGGGTCTTAAAATTCATCATTCAAGTGTGTCAGAAAGCCCAGCGTCCATGTGGGAACTCAAGATTCAGGTTTCTGCAGATTTGGCTTTATTCTGTCCTCATGAGGTTTTCGTACTGGCATGTCGCCTTGTACAACCATGCACTGGTTTAAGCTGTTGGTGTACACAGAGGTTACAGAGCACTGAGTTATCCCGGTCAGAATGTGTCCACTGGGTCGCAGGGTAAAGAAATGAACACAGCATTCGTCAGTTGTCCGGAGAATTTGGGGAAGGGGGTCACTCATGTCCTGTTGTAAGAGCGCAGGGAGGGGAGCTGCTGCATGTATAAATTACTGAGACAGTTTATGTAATGGTGTAAATCACACTATAATGAGAGCAACAGGACCTATTCAAACACAGCCTTATAGCATCCAGTTCCATGCAGTTCTTTAGAGATGAATCTCTGTGATTCACTGATTTCAAGCAGAGATCAAACAGTGTGTAACTTTTACTCACGTTGTGACTTCACTGTTCACTATTTTCAAATTAGCTTTGATTGAATTGGTCTGATCAACACCACAGAAAACAGGAACAGGAGGAAAAACGGCCTCACTTGTTGAGACAGCAGAGGGAAGTCCTCGCTACCTTTGGCCCAGAGAGGAGAAACAATCCCTCTGAGATTCTGCTGCTTTGTCTTATATGTGTAACAGTGAGAACCAATTAAGTGAATTATGTCTGCTTCCCTGGAGCCCTGACAGGAACACCCAAGGGGAGAGCGAGAGTACGACTGCTCTCCCACCGGATCCAGCCTCAAGCAAATTCCCCTTCTCGTCTCCTCATCCTCCACCTAATCCTCTTTATTTCCTGCGCCCTCAACGTCTTGCTCACCTTTCTCCTGCAGCCGGCGCGCTGTGGCGAAGAGGTGAGAGGTCTGTTCATGTGCAGCATTGACACTCTGTTCCTTTTCCTTTCCTGTGCACCATGTGCTCAGCACCAAACAGCAGAGAGACAAAGTTTGTCACGATAGCTGATGAACGTAATGAAGCATTTAGCAGCTAAATAGCAAGATTTGTGAAGATATGGTGGAGACCAGAAGAACTCTTAAACTCCTAAATAGGAATCTGTCAGCTGACACATTCACAAACTCAAGTGATTGAAAAGTGCGTTAATGTAGTTTTAAGGGAAAGATGTTCACAAAAGCCAAAGAACAAGAGTGCAAATGGCTTAAATTTTGCACTTTTTACTTAATGTATAAATAACAAATCCTTTGAAAATATATAATACTAGCAAGTGTATTGTCTGACAAATTTGCAATGTTATGCTAATTGTTCAAAAAGGTTTCCAAAACCCTTTCAGCCAGACCAAGAGCAACATATCACGAAGCTGAAATTCTTGTGTGATGATACCGAAGTTCTTCTTCTGCTCCCTCGACAGCAAACAAAGCAACAGAGCTCTGCTGTCCACGTCGTTCTCATGTCCCTGAATGTTCCACCATCTCTCATTTCACTGCACTGGTGTCGGGATCTTAACGTTTAGCCAGATGCTCTACTTTCCCTTCCGCTTTCATCACTCCTCAAAAATGCCTGACAAGCACAAAAGGCTAACAGCAAGAGTGGACCCACAGAAGGTGCTTGTGTGTTTAACGTGCAGCTGTGCATTGCGGGGAAGGCGGCTGAGTTCTTTCACACGGGCGTCCACTCAAACAGCTGTAAACCCACGGACCTCAGATTTATGGTGAAGTTTCATAAAGAAATACAGTCCTGTTCTACATACACGGCTGCTTCACAGCTTTTATGGGAGCGCTGGTATCGTACACTGACGAAGCTCTTACATTACCATGACTATCCATCTATCACCATGGCAATAAACCTGGAGAAAGAAAACTTTGTGGTGGTTTAATAAATCTCACCGGACGGGCTCAGGGAGGTGTTTTGCTGTTTGGGTTTATGCTGCTCAAAGGCCTGTTGACAAGCCGCTTGGGGAAAGGTCAGCTTGTGACTAACAGCTTCCGTTTCCTCCCGCCTATCAGAGGCTGCGGTTATCTCTCCGCTGCATTGTCTGGAAGTGCCTGTTGCCTTCAGCACGTCTCAAAGTGTCCATCAGGCCAACTTTCCTGATGGCCTATTGTTTTTTAGGAAAGTCCAAACTGTCTGTGCTCAGTCTGTGACGAAATGTACCATCAGTTACTTAATGTATACAAATATAGCATTGATGACGTTCTTACTGTAGATAAGGAACGTGGTTAAAGCATGATGGCATATGCTAAAAGAAATGACTTCGCTCTCTACGTTGGTTGGTTTGACCCCCTTTAATCGTCATAACACCAGAACGTCCAGACAGTCTGAGCTTAACTCGCTCCTGTTTCATCCTCTGCCTGCACTTCCACGACTTGATAAAAATTGTAAACCATGAAGCCATGGCAGACAAACAGCATCGTCTGACCTTTAGAACATCAACACCATTCAGCCACAGCACCTGCAACAGAAGGTCAGTGTGTCTGCGTGTGCGTCTGTGTGAATACTTGATGCACGGAAACCATAAGGAAGCATACTTTTCCATTATTTTATCCACCGAGGTCGCTTGAAATCATCCTCTGTTTGAAAGGGGACAAACAGAATATGCAGATAATAACACAAAGCAGTAAGACACAACAGCCAGAAGTGTTTGGATTTGGTTGCATTGTTTTTGTTTTTGTTTTTTGGAGGGAGTGTTGTATGTGTTTGCATGTATGTGTGGAAGTGTGTTGGGTATTTATATATGCGTAAGTGAGAGTGTGTGTAGGTGTGTACAACCCTGATTCCAGAAAAGCTGCAAGGCTATGACACATAGTCAACTGAAAACAGCGCAAAGACAATATATTTAATGTTTTACCGCATTAACTAAACTGATTTTTGTAAATATCTGTGTATTCTTTTTTTGTGATCAAATTTTTACTTTATTGACAGATGCATATGTAGCAATACAGGAAAAGATGACAACCAGTGCCTCTGAAGAAGAGCAATATGCATGCCAAGAATAGAACAATAACAATAGAAAATAATTAAAAGACCATAGAAAGGGAAAGAAAAAAAAAGGGGGGGGGGGAATCCCACCCCAGTCCAGGCCACAACTCCTAGGAATAATTAGTTTAATAGGCTTTTGAGGTGTACAGACAGTGATTGCCACATTTCTAATGTTTTCTCTTTCGCCCCATGCACATGGGCTGTTGATAGTTCCAGGTACACAATATCTAGATACGTAAGAGCCCATATTAGAAAAGAAAGCAAGTATGGAGGCTTCCAACGCATGGCCACCAGCTTTTTTGCTGCTGTAAATCCAGCTAATAATGCTCTCTTTTGGTTCAACGTTAAGCCCAAATTAGAATATCTGTGTATTCTAAATTTGAAGCAGCAACATGTTTCAAACAAGTTGGAACAGCAGCAACGAAAGACTGGGAAAGTTGTGGATGTCGATTGGTAACAGGTGATAGTGTCATGATTGGGTATGAAAGGAGCATCTTGGAAAGGCTCAGTCGTTCACAAGCAAGGATGGAGCGAGGTTCACCACTTTGTGAACACATGATTGGATAAAGGATGATACTACAACTATTTTAGGGATGAGTATGTAGAATTAATACATTTCACAGCTGCACTGATTTCAATAATGTGATAATTTGGTGTTTAAAATTCATTTTCAACTCACAGAAGTTCCGTTCACCCTCTTTGTGCTGTGGCTGTAAAATAAACCGCTCTGCACGTTACAGAGTCACCGAGTTCTTTCCGAGGGCCGAGCACAAAGGATGCTTGATGTGAACAAACAGATCTGCAGTATGTTATTTCCCATCTGGGTTAACAGAGACGCACATCCAAGAACACACACACACACTGGTTTCAAACATCACCCCATTCCCCACTCCCCCATCACCATCACCCCATCCAGATTACAGATCACATGTCCCGTCACACAGTAGTCACAGGAGGGGGAGGAGCGGATAAGCCCAGCACTTAGACGACTTGTGGCAAATTCAGAGCAGAAAATGCTTCTTTTCCTCACCGCGCTGCAGTTTTAAATCTGTTTTTGAACGAGAGGCACAAGTACAGCCTCAAGGACAAAAGAGCCGGCAGGTAAACAGCTCGTATGCACAGAAAAGCCACGGCGGGTTAGCGCTCTCCAGGGGAAACCATTGTGTAGAATCTGGTTTGTATGGCCTCACTTTAAAGATTTCCACCATCCTTCCTCTGACCTTTACAATCACTCAGAGGGGTCTCGCTCCACGCTTAGCTTTGACGGGAACTCCTGGTGGGATGACTGGAAAAAGCAATTCTTTGTGGTGTCCTCAAAGGCACAAATGTATTTCCTCATATACAGTGCAGAGAGCCTTTAGAAGTTATATTTTGAGTTGGCTCTGCACTGTTAGAAAACATCTCAATATAACAAGCCTTAAAGCAAAGGTTTCAACCAGAGAAACTCTTGAATATGTCTCATAGTAGCTGGCTTTCTGTCCACATTCTTTAGCTTAGCCCGTGACCTCTGACCTCTCTGTGTGGGAGCCCAAAGGGAAAAAGAGACTTGAGGGATTTTTTCCCTCGCTTCACTGTACGGAAAAACTGTTTTTTCATGCACTGGTCAATTTGGTCTTCTTTCAGACCCCGTCTGTCCATACATCCGTCCTATTGTTGCGATATCACAGGAACGTCTCGAGGAAATTTCTTCAAATTTGGCACAAAGTGTCACTTGGACTCAAGCATGAAAGGTTTTTTTTCTAAAGGATTTTTGTCTAAAAATGCATGAAATTTGACAACACATATCTTTAAAGTTGTTTCCACAAATCTCCAGTTCAGTGGCACTTACATACACCAAAGTCCCCAGCTGTACCTATATTCTGAAGGTGTGTACAGAGGGGTTTGCTCATGTATCGTTCATTTATATGACATTTTACTCCTAAAAACAAGGCAAAAATAGTTTTTTTTCATGGCTGTTGAAAGTATTGTCTGATTTATGAAGTGATAAAAAGACACCTCTTAAAATTACCAACAAAAGCAGCAACCAAACCAAATGAAAAACTTGGCTTTATTTAGATTTCTGTTCTGGAAATATCTGCAAATTTAATTAGACAATGCTTTATTTGCAAGATTTCCAAAACTTGTACCAGATAAAATGCTTCTCTATTAGTTGTGTTGATGTTTGAACCTATTCTATTACTACTGGCTGATGCGTAAAAATGTGAGTAATCGCTCCCTTCGAGGTTTTGGAGTGATTGAATCCAGAGCTCTGCGCTGCAATCTCTGATCCCAAACAGCGTCCCTTCCTGGAATCCCGGCCCCGTCTCTCCCAGCGTTTTGGGGAGATAATAGGACGGTCGGCCTCTGAGCGACCAGACAGGGCACAGCTTGCATAACACCGAGAGACTTGTTGATGAAATCAGAGTTCACTCTGAAGAGTAAGTGGATTGCGAGGCTCAGTGGAGAGAAAGCTTGCTGCATGGCAACCGGCCTCCCCTGCAGTTCTGTGGGGCCTCGGCTGACATAGTTCTGCCCAGCTGTTTGGTTGCCCTTGGACACTGATCTTGGGTCAGCATAGGTGCCTCGGGTCCTGTGGAGAGGGTCGAGGTAAAGCTGATGTGTGTTCGGTGCTTTGAGTGGATGTGGAGGCGTGTGCACTGGAACCCTCCCGGAGTCAGAGAGATGTATCTGGGTGGGGGATGATCCCAAGGTCTTCTCCACCCTCCAGCAGAAACTTCAGTCGAAAAACACGACGAGTTGGAGCGGGATTTGTGCTGTAATCTGTTTTTTCTTCCATTTCCCTGAAACCATAGTGGTTCAGACTCAGCATCAAGGCATAATGAGGAAGCTGATGTGAAGCTGAAGCTGTTTTCTCTCTCTCTCTCTCTCTCTCTCTCTCTGTGTTATTGTTTTAATGCTCATATTCACTAAGAGCCTCAACCTGTTAACATAGACTTTGTGGCTATGAAAGGAAGCTGTTTTGGTCTAATTTGACACGCAAAATGATTGAGAACAAGCATAAAACCTGCCCAGAGAGTTCAAATTAAAAGCATCTTCAAACCTCACAACTAAATTATGAATTTGTCTCATCACACGAGGAAATGATCTTTTTAGACACCGTTATCTGCATGAGCCAGCTAATCTCCACATTCCTTCATATGTGGAAACGTTTTCGTCCCTGAGTTTGTCCCTAACTTTCCTGGAGTTTTTAGATTTCCTGTGATCCGAGAAAAACTCAAATTCTCCTCTCCTGCTTTACAGATTAGATTGTTGTGACTGAACATTTACAGCCCCAGACGCTGTGGTCTGCACATCACGCCCCCCCCCCCCCCCCCCCCCCCCCCCCCCCCCCCCAGCTCAGCATCCCGGAATGAAAGAATGAGCTAGCAACTGCATTTAGCTATCTGACCTTGAAAGCACTTCCACCTCAAGCCATGGCAAAGAAATGAACAAAAGATGACTCAGTGAGTCTTTTTTGATGAGTTTTGATTGTAAAATTGAGTCACACAGCCGTATGTGGCATGAGAGTCAAAGTTTACACACCGTGTATCTTTAAGTCTGTTGATCCACTTAAACATGAAAGGTGTTCGACAGAGTTTAAGTTCAGGACGAGCGGAGGAAGGGTGTCAACGCTGCGGCTCAAGTGGAGCTTTCCAGATGTTGTGCAAAGGATGTGAGTTCATTCTTCTAAAGTCCCAGACAATCTCGCTTGACACAAAACAACCCCAGCGTCAACAAGATACCTTTGTCTATCGGGCACACACACACACACACACACACACACACACACACATGCTCAGACATATGCAGACAAACAGCAGGCAGTAAGGGGGGAAAGCAGCAGTTTACATTGTGTCTGAAGTGTCCTTTTCAGCGAGATAACGTTTGTACCACATTGTTTACATAAGGATTAACTCCTAAGTTAACTTTTATGTACTTAACTTGAGTCATTTCTTTTCACTTCGACTCCACCACATTTCAGAGGGAAATGCCAGAAATGTAACAGTTTATACAAGTAGATTTTTTATGTGCAGTCGATTAATTGATTAGTTGATGGATAGAAGATTAATTCAGAGCTATTTTTTTCATTCAAACATATTTAATGGTTACAGCTTCACTGATGTGAGGATTTTCCATTCAGTTATCTGTATTATTTTAATGTCTTCGTAATAATTTTCTGGTTTGGACGAAGCAAGCACTGTGAAGGTGTCCCTTGTGGTTCTGGTGCATTTTGGCAGCTTTTCTCACTGTTTTCAGAAATTTTACAACACAAACAGCAGATTAATCAATCTTGTTAATGATCATTAGGTGCAGTCCTTTACAAAGTACTTCAAAATGAGCTCCACCTCAAACAGCTACAGCAGTGAAATCCTGCTTTTTACATCACTGCATGAGTAAGAATAACTGAATGTAAAATAGCATAACAGTCACAGGGGGTGTTTTTCCACATTGAGTGCTTTTACTTTTAATACTTAAGGTGCATTTTAATTCAGTTTAGTTCTACTTTCAGTGCAGGACTTTTTCTTGTAACAGAATATTTTTACAGTGCAGTATTACTACTTTTATTTAAGTAAAGGAATACTGTGATCTGGATACTTTTTCCACCACTACACACTACAAGAAATGTCCTGACAACACTGAACACCATAACTGCAGTTCATCCTGCGGCCCCTTTGTTTCCCAACGTGTTTCTCTGCCACTCAACTCTCAGCAGGCTTCTCACTATCATGTTCCTTCCTGAACAGTTTCCTAATTTGCCCTCTGAAACCACTCTTCTGCTGATGGTCAGAGCGGGTTGCCTCCGTCGAGTGTGGGCAGCGGAGGAGGATCAGGACCTTTCCTCTCCGGTGGAATACCTCCCTTTCTATCCTGTTTGGCCTTCGGCTAATAGAGTGTTATTTCAGATGGTCTGCCTCATGCACACTGTTCATGTTTACGGTTGTACTGTCCAGCTCATACCTTTTCAAACATTAAAGCTGCAGCTCATGGATTTATGCTTCATAAAGAAATATCACTGAGAGCTACCTGCGGAATGAGTCTGATATTTTGCTCAGTTGTCTTGACGTTGCCAGCTCCGGTTCCCTGTCCTGTTTTGACTAATTAAGACACACAGAGGACCATCAAATCAAGATGTCTGAGATAAAACAGCGAGGTGGAGATCTGCCTCGTTCCCCGCCGTTATCCAAACAAAGTGACGGGGATGCCTGCGGATCCCAAGCACTGCACCTGTAAGTCAATCCGTAGCAGATGTGATCTTTTCTCTCTCCGGCTGTGAGAAAAATGTCATGCTTTTACAATACTTTTCTAATGTGCACACAGAATACCACAGTGCACGCACAGACGTTAAGAGCAGATTAAAGCAGGAGCCCGTCAGATCATCGAGGATTACTGAGCATTCAGATATGAAAGCAACATGGTTTACTTTGAACAGTCAACAATGATACAGTACTAATCACTGTGATATTTTAATCATTTTATCTGTAGGTATGTGTCAAAAACCGTCATACTGATGCAAAGGAATATTTCTCTGCAAGATGATTCATGGTCCACAATAGTCAAGTCTTATTTTCTTTGGTTTTACATCCTCTTGTCTTTGTGTCCAACAAAGACAAAACAGTATCCCATTTTCACATCTTTGGAGAGTTTGTGACACGGTCTGATCAGCCTGTTTTCAGGACCCTGATGGCTCCAGGCTCCCATGTAAAGTGAATGCAGTATCATCTCAATGCCAAGTTGCTTGTCTTGTGTGGGAACAGGTTAGGTTTTCAGCACATAAAGGAAACTGTACCTCCTCTAACTGATTCAGTGAAAAGTCTTTGAGGCATTAAAAACATGGCCAATGACCCACTAATACAACTCTACACTAGTGACCTCTGCTTGTCCACCACTGTGATATTCTCATCCACTTGGCATCTCCCCAAAAGTTCAAATGCTGTATGTCCTCGATCACTGCCAGCACCATTGTCTACGCAGAAGGGAACAAGAGTGCTGGCCCATGATTCCACCTGTTTCAGCTGTTTTGTCCATTAGGTCCAATCAGTGCTATCGTCTCCCTTTCCTGTCATGGGAAAGTGGTTGCTGCCTCTGGAACAAACCCCCCCTCCTCACCTCCCAACACACACAAACACTTGACCAGCAGCCAAAGGGTGGGGACGTCTGTGGGGACGACCCGAGCCGTCGTGCTTTTTTAGTTTCTCCATGTGCAGCTGCCAGTATATGTGCAATGGGAAATGTTCGAGCTCCCAAAAAGGAAGAGTGGATACATTTCCTCACCGACCTCCCTGCATGATGCTCTCAGTGCCCCTCAAAGAGTTCACATTCCTCAAGGAGTCCCCGCCAACACACATCATGCATCATCAGGATGGCTGACAGTTTGCTTCTTGACCTTTAAATGGGGAATACGCTTTTTGCTTTTGACTTCTGACCAAAATAAGGAAGCGTGAAAGAACTGTGAAAGCCAAAGTAGCTGGAAAAAGTGATTGCATGTGGCAAAATTGCAGTTATATTTGCCAAGTATGGGAATAAACCATTAAAGTCAGGAAATCAGCTTGTCAGATTAGGTGCTGTGTTCCCATTAGAGCACTTTTTTTTCTCTACAGCATTCCTCAGCATACCCCAATGACTGGAATGCTTTCAAGAAGGTCGTAATTGAGTTCGGACATTACACCATTCAAATACACATCAGGCAAAAAAAACAACAGCTTCCCAAAATTAACATTCAACAAACTCACAAAGACGCCATTTCAACAAATTTTCATTTTTATTCAAATCACCACAACAATTCCAAATGAAACCAAATGTGTCATATTGGAGAACAGAGGCACGGAAATTAAAATTTTGGCAGCACAGTGAAGATGAAGAATAGGAGGAGCAGAACACGCCAGTACTTCAGTTTGGGATTACGCTCATTGAACTGAGCCTGCCATCCAGCGATGCGTCCGAGGGGACCCCCGTCATGCCTCCTTTACATACATCCTCACTGCGACCACGTCTCCCATTATGCATTTCTGTGGGAAAAGAGGGAGATCAGGTGAGGCGTGAACATCAAGTGCAGCAGTGAAGATAGCGATGATGAATTCCTGCATTTGTTTGGAGTTTGGGGAAGAATTTAGGCTGCAGTTATCATACAGAACTCTCTATAATATATTTCTACAGTTAATCTTCCACTTTATTCCTATTTGAGTATCTGTGTTTAGTGATTTTCTTAATCTCGTCTGATACAACTATACTCTTCCTAGGGGATAGGTTGAGTTTTTGTTATATAGTGTTTCACTGTATAGCTTCGTCTTCACTACATGAGCATTTCCTGTAGTACAGTGTGCTTGAAATCCATTATTTTTACCCTCAGATGCACGTTTGCTCTCTCATGTGGAATGTGGGCACAATTTTGCAAATTAGGCTTCAGAAACCACAGTGATGGTGAGAATAGCTGCTCTCGAACATCTTGCATTTGCACTGGCAACATATTTATTAGAGCTTCATCACCAAATCAAACGTGAAGAAAAAGTGGTGGTAAGAAGAGAAGGTGGTAAAAATGCAAGGATGCTTATAAGTGATGAGGCACTTTTGCACAAACTGCTTTAAGGCATTTAGGCAGGCAGTTGCTCAGTTACAGCACAATTACCTGGTTTTATTTCCCAGGAAAAAGCCGGGAAAAGCAAAATCCTTACCGCTATCAATTTCCCATCTGCGATCTCTCTCTCGATATTCGTTTCTTTGCCATCCCAGCTCTGTTTCTGCACAAGTTTGCCGTTCTCCAGAGTCACCACGGTCTGCGGGGCAACAGAGGAGAGACAAGCCGTTAGTTCCAGCACAGAAAAGACCCCCAAGATGTGTGTTTTTTTTCCTGCCCTCAGACCCCACTAACCCTCGTCTTCCTGTCGTCGGCGGTCGTCTCTTCAAAGGGCTCGTTGAGCTTGAACTTGATTTCAGTAGTTTTGAAGGTGCTCTGAGACTTCATGCATACAATCCCTTGGTCGTCCACGGTCACTATCAAATTGGGCTTGGTCCGATTCCCCACCTGCCGGGTCGCAAATCCCACACCTGCAGAGTGGGAGGGCAAGATCACCAAGATGCATGAAATACCACACACTGATGAGTAAAATACGTTTGAAAGCTTATTTTTTAATGTGCATCCAGGCCATTTGATTAATAAAAAAATCTTTGAGATAATTAAACTGTACATTAACAAAGCAATTCCAGATGTTGGAGTTACAGCCTGATGTTGATTTTCTATCAGCTAACTCAAACCGCACACTCTCCTACCAATTGCCTTCATGTAGTCGTCAAAGTTCTCGCTGGAAACCATCTTCCACGTCCCAACAAACTTCTCAACCATTGTTGCAGCTTCTGATGCGATATCCTCAACAACCACCTGTGGAGCGACTCTGGATTCAACTCTATTCCAGTGTGGGAACAGACTCGTTTTTAAAGGGCCAGCCAGACGTCCAGCGACGCGGTAGGAACCAATCGCAGTTTGCCACGTCATAATACAGCGTTGAGATCCCGCCTCTAGCCTCCCCGGCTACTAGCATCCATAGCCTAATGCGTTTTCTCATAAAGGGAGTGTTTTAATTGTCTTTTCTGCGACACCTACGTGGGTATTTTTTTTTTTTTTTTTTTTTTTTGCTTGTTTTCAAATTTAAATGGGTCTCGGTCACCTCTCTGCATTGTAATATTTCAACATAATGTAATTTTGACTGAGGCAAAAAGTGGTTATTTTGTTAGCATGCAGCAACAATATATCCCATGAGTCTTAAGATAGAGGCACACTGTCAAAGCCTCATGGGAAGTGTAGTGAGTGAAAGCTAACCATCATTTATTTTATTGGTCAAATCCTTCTGGGCTATGAAAGCTGGATTAATAGTCAAAATTTTACCAAGGCTTTATCAATCAATTATAAGCCATTAAACACATCTGGGTTGCCAGGTTGGGAAAAATCCCTTTTGGACTAGCTGGATTGTTTAACCACTTATTTCTACAGATGGACTGCTGACAATGTAAACCACAAGCCATAAATTAATAACTTACTCTCATTTGCAACTGCAGACTTGATCATTAAAACCCTTTATTTGCTTGTTAATGATTCATTAACATTAATATTGCAGACTTAATGAATGGTGAGGCAGTGAAGAACCCCATTATCTTTTAATAGTGGACTAGCAACATTTATAACTTATGAATGTAAAATTATTAATGGCTTATAATTGATCTACCTGGCACAAATCAATTACTTACTAATTAAGCCATTAGTTATTACTTTAAATCATTTTACAGAAGTTGATTCATTAGGCAGTGGCACTAATTTTACTTGACAGTATAGTAAAAGAAATAACAGCTATTTATTTTAGAATATTATGTCAAACCCAATCAGCAACAAGCTTCAGCATATCAGAAAAACTGATGAAAACATTTTCTATGTGAAAACACAGATGTAATAAATCCATCCACGGATAAACACATGAAGTTACAGATGCTAATGGAATAAAGGGTGTCTGACAGAGGTAAGAGGATTTCAGTTATCTGTGACTGGGTAAAAGGTTTTGGGGTTTTTTTTTTTTCATTTCAGTGGGGCTGTGTCTAAAACTGTGCCAGATTACATTTAAGACTACTTTGTCAAAGGTTGGAGCTTGCATAATGTTCCCTCAAACACTGGAATGTTCTCCTTTATCAGGAAAATGGCACATTATACAAGGACACGCCATGACCCAGCACTGATCGCAGCGCATTTTTAGCAGTTAAAGCATTTCAATTGATGTCTTTAACACAGAGGAAATACTCATAACTTGATGGGGCTATTTCCCCTTAACAAGTGGATGCAAATCTTTTTCAAGATGACAATAGGAAAGTCCACACTGACAGCCAACAACATCCAGTCCTTAAATGGCAGAGGAATTTGAAACGTGCAATTTGTGTGTGAAAAGCAGGAGGGATAAGTGACTCAATACCACGCCTGTCAAAATTACATCATATCGCGGTCAATGGGAAGCAGCTTCAGTCAAAGGTCAACTCACACAAGAAGCACCTCATTTAAATTAATTATAAACATCCAACAATGTACTCATACAAACAGATAAACTCAACACATTTAACATGAGGGTCTTTATTTTTTTTGTGCAGCTTGTGCCTGTGGATCCTTGGCTGTGCACCGTGACTGAAATGCGCTCAGCATCTCGCTGGGGGTCAACTTTGCTCCCTTCATCACCAGCTTCTCTCCATCTACTGTAGGGGAGAGAGACAAAGAAACAATGAGATGACTCATTAAGCCACAATTACTGATCTCTCTGTATAGGGAGTACAAGAAGGAAATGGTGAAAAGTTAACTCTGAGCAAAAGTCAAGTAACACACAATGGGCTACATCTGTAGAATAGTCTGCTGACCTATGGCAGACATCTGTACCTTTGGTAAGTATATGACTCATTGTGTGTGAGCACCACTTACTGTGTAACATCATGCAGTAACAACAACATGAAATTCCAGGACTAGGTCAAATGTCCTGAGTTGTACATACTGCATGCTGTGTTGCCACATTTCTTTGTTTTTAATGAACAAGAAAGGTTACTACGAATGCTACAATCCGCGTTTTTAAAATTACCCCCACCAGTAAACCACAGTTGATCCACAGGGTCATGTTCATTTACCTATAGATCACCTCTCAACATAAACGCATTTCAAGGGACTTTTTAAAGACAGAGCCCACCTGGACTTACTCTAACTGAAAATAAAAAGCGGTTAAAATCATCTTCAGTCACTAGCTCTAGTGAAATTCTTCTTCTTAGAGGGTCTGACATCTCTCTTGCTCAGCCAGAATGTCGTAAATAAGTGTGGCAGTGTCTTCTTTCTTTAATATCATCCATGGACCTTTTACAGATTCTAAATTCAACACCCTCTCTTCTATATAACTACTAAAGACTAACTTAGACATATAACTTCTTTGTAGTATGAAAATGATGAGTGAAATTCAGCTATGACAAAACTAGACTAGTTCACACACCTAACACAAGTTGACTTCACCCTGCCCAACAAAGCCTCTGTGTTATGAATATTCTATTAGTCTTTTGAATGCAGACAGGTCATACTTACTGTAAGTAACCTCCACTATAGGTTCGGATTTGTCATGTTTCACATTGCACATCACCTCACAGTTCATGTTGGTAGCTCTGGCCTTCTCTGAGGATACCACGGCCAGGAACTCCCTGTGAGGCCAAATATACAGAATATATTACAGATTACATTACAGTGGTGATGAAAAGTAGACTTCATAAAGTCCTGTACTTCACTACAATTTTAAGGCCTTGCATTGCACTTAAACTCAAAATGTAGTATTCTTACAATGTGGTATTACTACCTTTACTTGAGTAACAGATCTGAGTACTTCTTACTTTAGATTCAAGATTCTTTATTGTCATTGAGCATGACATGTCAATGAAATCTGCATTGCAACCCCCATGTTAGAAACAAGATAATAAGAAAGATAATAAAATTAAGATAACTACAATAAAATAAACCAAAATGCAATAAAAATATTCGTAAATGCAATAAAAATATACCAGAATGAAAATATACTATACTGATAGTCGATACAATGGTTGTTCACATATAGGGCTTACAACACAAAACATTTTCCACCAATAATAAAATCCTTTTTGTTTTAGATTCTGTTAAAGAACTCTGCACATATAAGACTTTTAAGGTGCAACACACCCATGGTCCATAAAGACAGGTGCGTTCAGGACTGTGGGTGGGAGATGCTACACCTTAATTATTCTTGTTGGTTAATGAAGTATGGTTATGTCATATAACTCCAACATAGTTAAGAACAACGTTAATCTGAACTGTCTGATTAGCCAGAGTTAAGTGAAAACACCTATAGGAGTGTGCAGGCTTGCCTGCTGTTTTAATCAATTCAGTTATAAAATGCATCTCAGACCATTTTACAAATGTTAAGACTACATTTCAGGCAAATCATGTCACAGAGTGTATAGGTCAGTATTTACGATCAGAGGCTGAACTTAAATACAAGCCTTATCCCTCAGCAGGTACTAACATCTATTCCGTATGTGGGATACAGTGCTTATACAGAGAGGGACAAACAGGTCGGAGAACATCCGTATATCTTGGGTATTTACTGTGTCCACATGTCAAATCCTCAATCATCCTAGACAGACAATAACAAGTTACTAGCTACATAAGTACAGCCTGGAGACTGAGCACGTTAATGTATGCTAGCCTTCTTAAGGTGTGTTTGAAACACCGTCGCTAACTGTCGCTTCATTGTCCAGTTGTATTTATTCACAGCCAGGTCACACGAAACGACACAGCAACAGAGTAATATACAAATTTCTTACCTTGTGGAGCGGACGTTAGACTCAAACGGAGAAAACTGAATCGCTATTTTCTTTACAGCTTTCAACAGCACGGTCGCTTTCCTGGGAGCCGCCATGTTTTCTGTTGTGACCTCCGTGTGACGGAGTTTGGCGACTCTCGCGAGGGCCACTAGAGGGCGTCAGAGGATAAAGAACTCACCAGCGTTGCCAGGGAAACTGATACAAGTAAGGTATAGACAGCAGTGGGTCTTAGTTAAGCCCAGTAACTGTGGGTTTCTGTGGTGATGTTTATGATATAAGTTTTTGTAATCCTCTCTTACTTTCTTTGTGATTTGTATTTGAACCTCCACCTCCATAGTTTTTATGAACTTGCAGGCAGGACTAGTGGAAATCAAAAATAGGCTTTTCTTCCTAACTATCCTTCAAAATCCTAGACAACGTCTGATTTACATCTTGTATTTGTTCTTTGAGAGTTGCATCATTAACATTTCTGAGGTGAGGTGTGAAATTTAATGGCTGCAGCTGTGTTCAGTATCAGACAACTATCAGCCGTTGCAGATGTTAATGATGTACAACCACATTCCTGCTTTCTTGTGTCATGTCAGGCATCTATGCAAGCAAACAGTGACAGTTTAATAACACCACCAGCAGTAAGAGTTGCAGCCTTTTTATAGGAATTTCAAAACGCAACATAGTTAGAGATATGTAAACAACACAATGATATGACAACACTCATTAAAGGAAACTCACAGGGAAACTGAGTGTGGCATCTTCCTGTAATCATCTGACAGACGATGTCACGAAGCAGAATTACATTAGGAGAGACAAGCAGGGGGTCTGTCAGGCACTAAGTCAATAAAGGAGGTGCTGCTCTCCAAATAGACAATCAAACAGACACATCTCATAATCAAATAGACCAGGATGAGAAAATGGTCCCCAGCTACCCCTGCTTCCTGCACTCAGCAGATGAAAAAAGGTCAAAAGCCTGTTAGAGTATAAAAACATGTCAGAAATGGAAATGCGTTTGAATTTTGACTGTGTTAGCGCTTCAGTCAAACGTAATCAGGGCATGAATTGCTTCTGTGAAATGAGTGAGCGTCAGTGTGTAATGGAGGAGCTTGCAGCGTCAAATCAAAACAACAATTATGCAGTTTTTGCGAGGGAAGCTTGTCAAATTAGATTTTTACAGTGGAGAGGGTAACCTTTTGTGTGTGTGTGCATGTGTGGAAGGAAGTTTATTACGTACACTGTGGGGACATTTATCTGCTTACACAGTGCCATTGTGGGGACTCGCCTTCCTTATGGGGACATTTTGCAAGAAATGTGTAAGTTTAGTACATTTTTATCAAACAACTGATAACTAAGTTACAGTGCTCAGATATGTTTTTCATCCAATTAAATGACTTGTTTTGAAAAAGTCTCCAGAGAAGAGAAACAAACCACAGCATACTAAACATCTCATTTACTCACTTTTTAAAAAACTTAAGCACTGCATTTGCACTTCCCTGACCTCTGGTCAGTATAGCTGGGTATTTATAGCCACCCTGTTTTCAGGGTGTGTGAAGAACAAATGCGTTATTTTCAGATCAGCACACCCGAGCTTGTGCAATTTATCCTGCCTTCAACACGCCTCAAGTCTCTTTCCTGAACAGCCGACAGTCAGACCCAGCCTGTGACGGCTGGACAGTGGAGGCACGGGGCTCTAAATTTAGACGTACGGCTACTGAGCGGCAGAAGCATTTCCTATACACTCCCCACACCCACTCCAACACACACAGATACTTATTAAGTAGCTGTACTGTAAGTTCAGCAATGAGAAAGTGGGGAAGAGGGCACTCAGAAACAATGAATGCTCAAGGGACTGTTGACCTAAAAGAAAACAGGGGTATTGTCTTGGTGCAGGATTTCATCTATCAAGTTCTCTGCCTGAGCACAATAATAAGTTATGAAATGTCCTTTTCATTATGATTTCACACGGATCAGGTTGTGCTGCCTGTGTCCTTTTTCAAACTCATGTCATCAGAGTGTTAAACGGGGAGCTGCTCCTTAGAATTGGAAACACTCATAATGTATGAAAACACTGGAGAGGTTTCTTGGGAAACACATTTAGCGTTGGAGGAAAGCTGTTTTCCCCTTGGGACAAATATGCAAGGAAGCAGCACTGTATTCATTACAGCAGTCGCTTTTCGGGTTTAGTCTCCCTGAGGAACTCCCAGACGTCCTCAGGGTCTCCCCAGGAGTGTGAAGAACATAAATTCAGTCGCCTAAGCCGACTAAGACAGATTTAGATAAAGAGCAGTGCACTTTGAATTGCATTTCTCTTTTTTTATACCTCTCTCTACATGTGAAATATAACTAAACATGCTACTTATACATCATGAAATCATTATCAGTAAAAACAAAAATCATGCTCAGCTCCTCAGGGCGACCTGCTCTGTTTACAGCTGCTGCTGTGTTAGTGCTGTAAACAGCAAGCATCAGCAAATCCTTTTCATTTAACTGTGAGGAAGATTTATAAGATGTTTTTGTGGTTTTTACACAAACTAACATTTGTTTGGAAAAATACTTCAATTCCATTTTACTTATAGGCTACACTGATCTAAGAAATACATCTCTTAATGTTTTGGAAATAACGAATATTTATCTGCCAAGCATAAGATTTAAGCTTTAACACTTCTCAGCACACCTAACCTTTCTCACCTGTGTCCTTCAGCACAACTACCAAACGCGAGTCAAGCTGTTAGCCGCCTACATTTCCCATGAAGCATCGCGCAGCACTCAGGCCCTCCTCCTCCTCCTCCTTCCAGCAGCGTCCTGGCCGGCGGAGCTCAGCTCAGAGCGGAGCAGACTGATGAGCAGCTCCGCGACCCTCGCGTCCACAAAATGTGCGCAGGCTGAAGAAGGAGTCGCATCGCCCCGCGTAGTGTCCGCAGTCGCCGCGTCAGCCTCACGTCTTTACCGCAGCGCTGGAAGGTCCAGAGGGAGGAGAAGCGAAACAAACCCGAACACTTTCTGCCGAGGCAGCCGCTGAATGCTGAGCCCCGCGGACAGTCCTCTTCCCCCCGGTGAGCGCTCGTTTCTTAACGGTCACATCTGGATGTTAAAAGTTGTGCTCTCGTCCTGTCATTGCTGAGGCTGAGTGTGTGTGTGTGTGTGTGTGTGTGTGTGTGTGTGTGTGTGTGCGAGCGCGCGTGTGCGTGCGTGTGTGGGAAACTTCACTGACAGAGTGTGTATAGTTGTGACTGCGGCAGCCTCGGTGGTCGCAGTGAAGCCACATTTGAGCGGCGATGACAGTCGGGCTGGAACAGGGGACTTGTTGCCTTCCACTGAATCCTTTTGCGTTTGATGATTCTTGAATATTTTTGGAGCAGCTGTCTGTCTCTCCTCTTCCCTCTTTCTGTTTTATCTCATCGTTTATTTTCTCCCATCAGTCTTCTGGGCTGCTTCTGCTTTGGGTTTATTCTAAGGAAAAACAACATATTTCTGGCGATTTACTACTTACAGAATTTATCTGTGGGACCCTGGCGATAATGCTCATTATTCAGTTCTATTAATGAACTTATATTTGAGGTTAAAACATCTTCATCATCTCCTCATTCGTGGCAACCTTTATGGGAAAGTATTTGATCTTCATTAAAGACAGATGCGTCTGTACTTGTTTGTGAGATGCAAATCAATTTCCCTCATAGTTGCAGATAGAATGACTGGTTTTAGTCACAGGCATGCACACTCACATGCGCTATAGATGTGTGTGTGTGTGTGTGTGTGTGTGTGTGTGTGTGTGTGTGTGTGTGTGTGTGTTGATGCTGCAGAACCCCCTCTGGATATCTTCAAACATGCATAAACAGCAACGTCCTCATTGAGACTGACAAGTACATGACATCTCCTTCCTTTAATGCATGCACACACGAGCAAACACACATGCCGTATGTGCATGTGTGATGCATGGTGAAGCAGAGGCACACACACATGCACAAACACACAGGCGCACACACACACACACTTTTCTACACCCGTCCTTCTCTGTAATTGTAAATAAGAATTTCATCTCTGCTGACCTGCCAGATAAATAAACACCCTGTTTCACACTCTGTCAGTTCTCCCTTTTCCCCGTCAACACTGTCCCACACACACACACACACACAAACAAAATGGGCACGCAGAGCCAAATGCCACCAATAGAGCCCCCCTCCTCCCTCAGTCTGCTGATGTTGTTGAATAGGAACTGTTGGCAGGCCCTGCAGCAGACCGGCTTTCACAGAAGTTGACATTCACTTCAGCAAACACAATTTGCACTTTGTTTTTAGCTTCCCTTTGCTTTCACTGCACTTCTCGTTTAAACATTAATGAATTTGGTATTTCCCTGACATCTTTTAGTAGGAACGATAGTCAATAATTACCCGCCGCTCTGCCGAGACCAGCGGCACTCGTGTTTTGAATCCTAAATCTGTAACCTAGTCTGAAATGAGTGTAGAGCTCTTTTTTTTTTAAGCGTCACACGGCAGCCACGAAAAATAACATTGTGCATTTGAGTCCAAAAAAAATCCCCAAATGTTCACCCTTCTTTGTTTTCATTGTTAAGAAAGTAGCTGGCAGGCTTTCGGAGCTTATAGCACACGCGTCAGGGTCGGAGCTGGATGTCAGCGTAGGACTAAATCTCTGCCACTCACCCAGCGATTGAGTGTTTGGTGGGGAATGGAAGAGGACAGCAGCATGGCAAATGCTTTGTGACAATTTTAACTTCAGAGCATTCATAGCGCGCTGCTAATGCTGGTATTTGGATGGAGGCAAAGTCGGAGACGTGCAGCTGTTGCGCGTAAGATGGGAGATGAGTGAGGAGCAACAAGGGCCAAGAGCGTCCTCCAAGGAGTTTACCAAACCGCACTGGCAAGTCCAAGGAGGGGCTTGTTTTGGGTTGATATGTGTAGCCTTTGTTCACACGCCCCTCAAATGAAAGGATCGCACTCAAGCTGTCCAAACATTTTCTTATCCAGCTTGGATAGGAGCCTCAGACACGGTCAACACTGAGCTCAGCTGAATCCAAAAATGCAGCTTATATGCTTATGTTGTGTTTTATTACAGCCAGGCTCACAATTTAGTTGATCTCTGTTCCAATGGGAGGCTGGAGTCAGCAGCCAGTTAGCTTAGCTTAGCATAAAGACTGAAGGTGGGGTGGAACAGCTAGCCTGGCTCTGTCCAAAGGTTAAAAAGATCTGCCAACCAGTGCGTTTAACACACTAAAATGAACACATTGCATTTTGTTTGCAAATATCTGCAAAAGCCCAAATGGTAAAATCGACAAGTTGTATTTTCATACCAGCAGAGACTCTAGGAAGTCACTGCTCCTGGCCAACAAACAGTCCGGCACATAATCGCTCATAAAACCACAACTTCATGTTTTTACCCTTCAGTTTTTACACTTCACCAGAAGTGCCCCGCTCGTACACGCACTGCGAGCTACTATTATAGGATCGTTACATTTGTTGAAATGGAGAAGCCGACACTTATGCAAGCTAACTAAGCTTACTGCCTGTCCGACAGAAAGCAGGCCAGCTCTGCATCGCTCTTCATCCTCATCCTCTCCTTCAGTGCTCGCCAGCAGGTGAAAGCCAACCCCACATTCACTCTCCTTTTTGGCTCTGTGTCCACCATTTTCAGCTTCCCCTTAGTTGCATACTGCTTACGATCTGGCACCTGGTCACTATCTTTTCATAAAGTCTTGGCCTCACCTGCTAACTGGCTGTAGGCTACGCACCCACTGCTCAATGGTTGCAGCCCAGAACCAGAACCAACCACAGAAAAATAAGAAGCAAACACAGACAGAGGGTAGTGTCCCTGCAGACAAATACACCACCACACGCTTCTAGTGGGTCATAAGTGATGATTGAGAGGGTTAGATTACTTTTACATGAGCCTATACATTGTTTTTTTTTTTCTTAAGAAAATCCTTCATGCTTATCCTTTAACAGAAGAAATATAACATGTGAATTAGTGAGTTTCATAGGGAGACAGATTCAGGCTAGCTGTTTCCCCCTGTTTCCAGTCTTCATGCTAAGCTAATAACCCTCGCTGGGCTCCAGCTTCATATTAAACTGACATATATGGGAGTGGTGTCAGTGCACTCATCTGACTCTGGGCAAGAAATCAAATAAGTGTATCGCCCAAAGTATCAGACTCTTCCTTTGGGTGTTTGTCAGTTGCTTTCAGGAAGTATTTCAGAGCAGAATGATTCAAATCTGCTTTTTTAGCCTCAGCATGCTTGTGCAATCCTTGATGTAGGCTTTTGAGTCAGAGCACCTTGTGGGTAAAATTACTTTGTCGTCATTTGCATGACCTGAACTGTTCCCTATTCAGGAGGGGCGAGGCTGAACAGCTGCGTGTAATCCTGAGCTCATTAAAACTGGTCCTAATGTGTCTGGACTGATGTTGCTGTACCGCGCCTGCAGGTCCTGTGGCTGATGGGAGAAAGTATAATCGCACTCTGTCGGACTGCTGTGAGAGTAGAGTTGCATCATAGCCTGTCAAGATGCCGTTTAAGCAGACTACACACATTTCACACTCACTTAGGCTTTAACAAGCAAGACCCCCATCCCCATCATTGGTAGGCAAACAGTGGAGCGTTTGGCTCTGCACCCCAGGTTTTGCAATTACCCTGCACGCCCTGTTTGACACCCCTGTCCGTCTGAGACGCTCACCTCGGGGGATTAGACCGAGGATTGAGTCTGGAGGAAGCGCGTGTTGCTGCGACTACTAAATGTTTTTTGTTAAATGTCAAGCTTGCTTTGGATTGAGCAGGATTCTAATGCGAAAATGGAAAATACCGTTGTGTGCTGTTGTTAGAAAGAGTATTTTTTATTTCATTGATCTGGAATGGAGTGGAATAGTGGAGCTGAATGTAATTATTTTCCCTTTAGATGCAGGGCCAGCTGTGTTGATCAGGAGGAGCTTCTTACAGGTTTGAATTAATATGTTGCTGTTAGCTGTTGTCTAATCATCCACCAAAACATCATTGAAACACCCTTTATCGTGGACAAAAACCAAAAGACATGCTCCAAGTTGGCCTCTACTTCGCACTGCACAGCTGATGTTGTTTTTACCGTAAGGAAGATGTGGGTTTGCACCTTGCATGTGGGTTTTTTGCTAAGAGAGAGGAAGTACACTGACACAGACCAAAGCCATTTAGCCGTCAACAAACATGTGGTTGAGGGATGTCTCTTTGGGCTGATACTCGTTAGCTGCAAACTGTCAAGGAAACACCCATCTGGTTTCTGTGTAGCTATTATGAACATTTGCAAGCGCTACATATCCGCAGCTTCATGGACCGAGCTGATAAGCTTTAAGGCTCCCTTCCCACCTCTGCATAAGAGCCAATGCTGTTTATTCAAAGTGCTTTTAATTTAAAAGCAAAAGTAAATATTTCTGTGTGATTTAAGGGTTTGATTATCATTAGCAGGATTTGGCTTCTTTCAGATGGAGCCCTTTTCATTTAGTGTGACTGGACTGGAGTGATGCTCGTTCATCTTCAAATCTGTAATTTTGCTACATGAGGTCTGTCATTTTGGAAAGCGGGAGACGCTGGCTGCCGGTGGAGAAATGATCGAACACTTTGCACTTACTCGCTCCGGCCGGATTACGGGCGGATGCTGCGATTGCCTTGTCTCCTCTGCTTGTGAAGAGTTCAGAGTGACGAATGGGGAGAAGAAAGAAGAAGAAGAAAAGCAGTTAGATGGAGGGTATGACAGAAGAGGAGAACAGAAAGTGAGACAGTACTTCTAAGAATAAAAAGAGGATATTGATCTACGGCGCATCAGTCGGGCCACTGGTGCTTCTCTCACAGGATTGATTTTTCATTTGTTCTTTATACAGTAAAGGTCACTTGTTATGCTTTTTGAAATCCCATTTGTGGTCGTTATTAGAGCGCCCAAAGTGCCTCTTCTTCTGAAGGGATGCACTCGACAGGAGTTTATTGGTCTTCAGCAGGTGTGGGGCTGCGTTTGGCTCAGAAATGCAAATTCCCACAGCGATGGATGACACATTTCTGTTGTGTTCACACCACGCTAAGATCAGGAAATGCCCTTAGCAGTTTATTTAAGGCAGGGAAAATACCTAATGCTCTGTTGAGCTAAAGTGTTACACAAGTTGGTCGATGATGGATCGAAGCGTTGAACCGTGATGGATCTCTTCCTCTTCTTCTGTAGCTTCAGACTTTGAAACGATTTATCACCTAGTGGGAAATTTTGTAATGGAGATAAACGTTTTACAGCCTCATCACTGTGACGTTATTAATTACTTTTTATTCCGGTATGGGGAGTGTTGTCAAATCACTTTGTTTACTTCTCTATTCAGTGGCTGCGATTGTGGTACGTAAGAAAGTGATATGGTTTCAAAAAAGCTCTTTTTTCAACCATGTGTGTGTGTGTGTGTGTGTGTGTGTGTGTGTGTGTGTGTGTGTGTGTGTACGCGCACATGCTTCACTTCTAATAGCAATAGGCAACACCTGGACGGAAAAAAACAGTTGAGCTCATTATGTATACGATGCATACCAAGCTCAGGAATGCCAAATCTCACGTGTGAGTGTGTGTGTGTGTGTGCGCGCGTGTGCATGTGCTTGAGCCTTTGCGAGCAACACGTCACACATTGTTGAAGCCAGACTTGTTTGTCTTGACGCACAGCAGTTGGAATCGTGCCCGATCCTGCCCAGAAACACACACTTACCAGCCAAAGTACACAACGTGCTAACAGACATAAACACACGCGCCCACAGGTTGCTCACACACACACATTTATGAGCCTGCGTAAACACATACACACATGCATAAATTAGACACAGTCTGTCTGGTCTCAAACACCCACACAGACGCAGAACTTCAAACACACTTTCCCACACATCAGATCCCACTTACACACATATAACACGATTGTTTACCTCTCTCATGCGCACAGACCCACACATTGTTATCAACTCAAGGTGGCCCTTAGCAATTTTCTCAAGGATAGCCGGGCATTTTGGCGTGTGTTCCACGGTTCTGCAGCTCTGTGTTCAGACCCTCTCGGCTACGGCGCGAGAACAGACCTCGGCTCTGTGCTGCTGCGTGACAGAGCGAGAGAGCGAGGGGGTGAGGGAGAGTGTGGCGTGTTCAAGGCGAGTAAACACTGCAGATGCGATTAACTGAGATTGCCTTGGGGAAGCTCTAATGGGAAATCAGAGTCCTTCTTCCCTGGAATTGTGGGTAACACAAGTTGTTATGTATTCGCCCCCTGAAGTGAGAAGCTACTTGGAGAGAGGGGTCAGGGTTGAGGAATTCAGAACAACTTGTATTCTGGTTCGCTGGTGTTCACTTCCTCTGTAAGAACAGATCATGGTCTTCATCAGAGAATGGAGTTTGCTCAGTTAGTAACTCTTGAGTAGGGATTACTTCTTCATGCTTGAAGAAGCAGCTGTTTGGGAAATTCTTCCACCTGTTTCCACCTGTTTCCGGTCTGTAAATGCTTAGCTCGGCTCACTGGCTTCCAGCTGAAGCTTCATATTTACCGCACAGATGTGAGAGTGGTATCAATCATCTTATCTAACTCAACAGGTGTCTATCCCAATCTGTCAAGTTATAGCTTAAAACCAACAAGTCCTTGAGCTGCGATTCTGAACGAATTTCAACAAGGAATGATTAAAAACGTCCTCTTATATACCTGTTGTATCAACCCAATTGTACTTCGTAGTAGATCTGCTGAGCTGCTGAGGTGTGTGTCTGACATGTTTGTCACCAACACAGAACAGTGGAGGTAAAATTGAAAATGTTGACACTCGAAGCAAACAAATGACATTTGAAAAACTCACCAGAATGTCTGTATTACTATAGAAATCTGATTTCAGTGATTTAAGCCAGTTGACTCTAATGTCTTCCTGGGTCTTCCTAAATTACGTAAAGCAACATATTCCCTTCAAAAATCCCTGCGTGTCTCCACATCCAGTCCTTCGGCCCTAAGTAAGAGTCTGCTAAAGGGCCCTCCTACCTGGCCATGAGGCATGAGCCATGAAAACCATTTGCCATTGCCACACAGTCACACCTGACACCCGACTGCTCCCATTTCAATCCTCCATCATGCCCATATTGTCTGGACTGGCTCCCACAGAGGCTGCTGCTGCAAAGATCCGGACACACGACGCCTTTATCTTTTCTGAGCTGCAGTTTCTCATCACCGATGCCGTTTATTGGTTGGAATAAGTAGTTGTCTTTTGCTCTCACTTTTGTCAGGCACACAGTAACAGAACACAGCTCTGCACAGCAAGACAGACCAAGAGATGTGCTGCCCAGCTAGGCTAGCAAGACAGACAGACAGGAGAGAGACACACTGCAAGCTAACACATCAACTTCACGTTGCTGTTATGTCCTGACACCTAACCAGGAGAGGAGAGAACACAAGCTTACCTGATTGCTGTTCCCTCAGTTCACTCTCAGGGTGATCAGAGTCTGATGGACTCTGCACTGCTTTCTATTCAAGTTCCACTGATTCCAGGTCAATACTGCCATCATGGGCTGCTATCTAGCGCCAGAGTGCTGCAAAGGGCCTCTCTGTAACAGAAGCAGAGCAGTTTATAAGAAGTGTTGTTTTATTTTTGATGCACGCCACAAATCCAATTTGTAACAACTTTCAGTGTTCGAAATGTGCCGTGCTGTGAATGTGAGCTTATGGTGCCCAAATGACCACCGGCAGTGCGGCGTACAGTGGAGGGGTGAGGTGAGGTGATGGACAGGAGACATGGGTGAGTGAACAGAGTGTGCATAGACTGTCCCTTCTCCTCGGTGTAAAGTGCTGCTGATGCTGCAGACGTTCACACACAGTCACACACTGCAGGGATGGGATGCTATAATGTTACCCAAGGGGAGGATCCTCATCTCACACTCTGCTGGCTAAAGCACTGCGGGGAGCGTTCACATACATACAGTACATGCACATTAAGTGCGCACATACAGTACACGCACGCACTGAACCTTATCTGTATTCTGTGCAGCCGAGTCGTTTTTTTGTCTTTGTGAGAACAATATCTGTTTCTTTGTGTAAGATCGGTCTTCCTTTCTGGTGATGGACTCACCTGTTTCTGCATACACAAGCGAGCCTTTGTCCTTGCCAGCATCTCTGGCTGTAAAACCCTCCCCAGGCACAAAAACAACCAGTGAAAATAGCGAGCAAGTAAGGCTTCTTCTTGCACATTTTAGTTTTCATGATATGAGAAATGCACAGTGCAGAAAGGCTGTGTTTTGTCAGTGTTAATGAGGTCATCGTGTGTTTATGGGGTCATGTTTTACACATCATGTGTATGGAGAGAAATAGAATATCTGTTCATGGGCAGTTTATAACTGGAGCTGAATGAGGGTCATTGGGGACGTGGTGAAAAGACAAAGAGGTGATTGTTGGTTGACTTTCTGTCGTCTGTGTGTGTGTGTGTTTAGCATTTGTCTAACATGAGTGCACCCGAGTGTGTATTTGGTCCGTTTTAAGTGTATTCCCTCTAAATCGGAGATAGCGGCGATGCACACACACACATATCAGGTGATAGCGGGGCGAGGTTTTGTGCTCTGCAGGGCGGTTGTTTGCTCTGCCTCTGTGCAGATGAAGGATGGGATGGCCGGTGGATTGGCTTCTATCCATCACAAGGACCTAGCTGACAGAATATCACACCTTCTCTCTCGATCTATCTGTGTCCCTTTTTTCCCCTCCTCTTCATTTGTTTCTTTTGCTCTATTTTCTCAAATCAGTTTATTCCATCTTCTCTCCAGTCTACCTTTATTTTTCTTCGCCACCGTCACATCTCCTTCTCTTTCTCCACCTGTCCCTCCACTTCATCTTGTCTTTCGTTCCAATCCTTCTCCTCTCTAACCTTCTGTCATCATGTCTCACACGCATTCACATTTCCTCTCTACTTGTCTCCTCTCCATTCCTCTTTTTGTAATTATCACCACTCTCTTCTCTTCCCTTTCCCCTTGTACCACCTTACTTCTCTGTTTCTTAGTGTCTGAAAACCTGCATCCCTGGCATCACTGCAAAGGCACACGCACACACGCACACACACACACACACACACACAGACACACACACACACACACACACACACACACACACACACAAAGACAGTTTGTCCTGCTTACAATTAAAGCGTACCTCCCTCTTCCCTTTTCCCAAGCAGGCTCATAATAGGAAATGCCCCCGTTATCTCTACGGGCACCGGCGTATTAATATAAGCCCTAGACAAACAAGGTGTGGATACATGCTCTGCTACGTGTGCACTCTGATAAAATGCAATAGTACAAGGCCGAAATTACATGGCCAGCCATTTCAGACGCTTTTTCCCAAGTGATTTGTACTCGTCAGTGTAGATATATGGCGAGAGACGGTGAAGAAAAGACAGGTGAGGAAAGAAAAGCGTGACATGCGGGAAATTAAGTGGAAGGTAGAGTTCCCCAGGGTCAAACGTCGGTTTTTAAATGTGGTCTGGCCGGGATGGGACCCGATGCACAGTTAAAGAATGAAACTCACTCTATGATAATAACACGATTGCATGAGTTTGAATATTAAATCCAGTTCTGTTGCATTCAGAGTAAGGTTTCAATTGATTGTTTTTCATTAAATGTATTTTCTTCTTTAATTAACTGTTTAACTGCAAAGTCTATAAAGTGTCCAACCCCCCCCCCAAAAAAAACCCCAAAGATGTTCAATTAACAATTATATAGAACAGAGAAAAGCAGCAAATCCACACATTTGAGATTAGCACCAGCTAATAGTTGTATTTTATATTGAAAAATGGTTTGAATTATGGATATTTTGTTAAAATGGTTCCAGATTAATGTTTTATTAATCACCTAGTTGGTTCGGGTTAGCTTGAGAGCTACTCTTGTGAGTTAACTGCTAATGTAAGCCAGGTAGGAGCATGCTAAGGCTAGTCACAGTTGCTTGCTAACCACCTGCTGTCAGTTAGCCAGTTAGCTTGGTAGCTAACAGGACAATGAGTTCACACAACTCATTCAAATGATATCTTTGTAAGAGGGCTTTCACTTTTATGCGAAATTTGAACTTGAACGTGCAAAAAAAGACATATTTATACTGCAATTAGCAGCTATAGCAAGTTAAGCTAATAAATAAAGATGGAAAAAAGCAACTAGCTAGCAAAGCCTTTCTGATGGGGACAATTATGACACCGAAGCATCTGAAAGCAGCGTGTAGAAGCATTCTGGGCTCTACACTGTAAATGGCAAAATTACCAACAAAGATAAAGCTGTCAGCTTCCATTCTCTGCAATGACAACAAATCGGAGGACTCACCTGCTAGCTCGCCACCCGTGTAAGGCAGCAGAGGCGCCAGAAATGAGTGGAGACTGTACAAGAGCTACACTGGAGGATAAGATGGATGGACATCACTGGCTGTTCAGACTCACTTTTGAATGAATTAATTTGAGTCGGGGGCCGGGTCAACTGCAGTATATTGCAAGGGCTTGAGACCTCCAAATTTGTGTGCATGTAAACCACAGGTCAAGCTGTCACAGCTGTTAAGATCACTTGTATTAAATTTCTTGCCTTTGTGTGCTGATAATGGAGGATGACACTAATGACACTAATTAAACTCGCCTCCAATAAGGAACAAGCAAATCTGCCAACGACCATGACACGATGAAAGATAAAGTAACTTCCTAATTTATTGTCTGTTCAGTCATTGCTGCTCTGACTGCAACATTAGCAGTGAAGGAAGTGATCAGCTTTGATTTGTTGGGGATCAGAGCGTATGATTGTTTGAGGCTATTATCTGGCTCGTACAGAGGAAGTGAGTGGCTGCTTTTATCAGTTTTTCTCTGGAGAGTGGCCTTTATCCTTATTGCAAATGACTGTTTATTGCAGGGACTGTATTTGTTAATGGACTACAGGGCATTATGTCACCAGAGAGCGTGACGCATGTGTGTGTGTTTGTGTGCTCAAGTCTGAATGCAACAATTTGCAACATGAGAATTGAAGGAACTCTTGCAATTATAGCCATTAGCACTGTTTGCACATGTCGCATTTTCTCTGAAATGAGGGGATTGCTGACTGAGATCCGCGAGTCATCCAGGGAATTTACTCTCCGTCTCCCTCTGTTTTTACCCCACTCCATCCTCCTCCTTCCTTTCTCCATCTCTGTCGCCGAGGAGCTCTTTGAATAGGCTGCTTGTTTGCCTCCGCTGGCTGCTGGTAAATATGCCTCACTATCCAGGAGTAGACAATGGCAATGTCAAAACGTTAAGGAAGGAAGGGGAAAAAAAAGAGAGGGAGATACGAAGAGAGCGACACAGGCAGAGAGAGTTCTGAATGAATGAGTAAATAGATTTGGAGAAAAGATGTTTGAGCCAAGTGGGAGAACAAAGAGTTGATTGTTGAGGTAAGTTAGGGGCCTTTCAGTTCCCGGACAGTCAGTCCCTCATGTTTTCCTTAGATTCCCTGATGAAAACTTGGAGGGTTGGGCACGTTCTCTGTGTGAACAGTTTCACTCCGTGCCGCCCATCAAGAAAAGGAGGAAATGTGCAGTTCTGTTTATTTAAGAAATATTTAATGGAACATTTTCCAAGACATTTGGTTTATTTAGACAGTTGGAGCTGTGCATCAAAGCTCAATACTTCTTTGTTGGAATGAATTGATTGCTCAGATTCATGTTTTTGGTGCCGCTTATTTTACAACTAATGGCTTTATTAATGGTCAACACATTTACTCATGCATTAGAGGTAAAGTTAAAATCTGTTTATAAGAAGATGGAGCTTTTAAGCTGTGAAAAATCTCACGGACTAGAGTTTATCCTTTCTATTTCGTAAAAATGTTGTTAGAAATGTTGTGAATCCATTAATTTATTGATTAATAATTAATAAGTTGCTATTAAAGGGACTTTAGTCCAAATCTGCTGCCTTTTTTTTAGAACGTTTGTGCTCATAGTGATCCAGTCATGCAGAGAGATTGTTCACAACATGGCAACCCAAGAGTTGCTTATAACTGATCAATAAAGCTTTAGTAAATAATGTATTGAGCATTAGTTGGAACTTACTCTTTGACAGTTCTTCATGTAAATCTTTTGCACATGTTTTTTTATGCAAAGTTTATGTATGTTTGCTTGTGTTCTAAACAATACTTGACAGTTACATTTTTTTGTGAATAAAAGGAAGCTAATATGTTCGTATAAAAGGAAGGCATGCAAAGCAGTATTGTTTTGTTTTGGGAACTGAAGATAGCGCATTTACAGATAACATTTCCAAACAATAGCCAGCCAAAAATACAGCAGAGCTGAAACCACTTGTTGACTAATCAGCTTTCATTTTTGTAATCGATCATTTCAGTTACTTTTCAAGTCAAAATGCCCCAGAATCCCTCTGTTTTCAGCCTCGTAAAAGTGAGTCTATGAGACTAACCTAAACATATTTGGGTTTTGTTATGTTGGTTGGACAAAACGATAAATATAATACACAACAGACCAAAAAAAAATCAGCCGATAATCTTGTAATGTAAAAATACAGCTGCTGACTGCTGAAGAGTGACTGCTGTCAGTTGCTGAGTCTACACTCAGCTTTGTCAAATGCTTATCTTTGACTTTTTTTTTTACACAGCTCAGTGAGACTGTGAAGAGTATACATGTGGCCCAGGAGGTAGCACGTTTGAAAAATGCCTACAAAGCTTAAACGTCTAAGTTGCGTTGAGGAAGCTGCGCCTCTTCTTGGATAGCAGGAGTGGGAGTTTTGACAAGAGGAAGAAAAAGAGGGAGGAGAAGATGAAAGTGGTTTACCTTCCAGCTTCGGGTAAAGGAAGGAATCCGGATGCCAGGGAGAGAGAGCGAGAGGGGGATTGGACCTTTTTAAGACCCACCACAGCAGGGTGCCCTGCTGAGCTGCACTGAACAGCGACATGAAAAGGTTTTGAACCGGAGCCAGGCCCCTGAGCTTTCTACGAATACCGAGGAGCCAGGAGAGGAGGAAAAAAGCAGAGTAAATGACGGGAGGAGAGAAAAGTGGGAGAAAATGGAGGATTAGAAGGAAGTTATGGAGTTGAGAAGAGGAGCAAGGAGACGAGAAGAGAGGAGGAAAATGGGAAAGGACAGGGGAGACGAGAACAAAGTGGGACCCTGTGTAGTGAGGTGAAGAAAAGTGATTTCCAGCGTGTTCTTTCAAGATGACAGAGTTTAGGAGGAAGCATGGTATAGATGACTGATTTCTAATGCAGGGCTTCAACTCTCTGTGGTGCTTTCTTTCTCTTATCAGCTGCAAACGCTCTTTGTACGCAGGGGGGGGAGTGAACATGAAGCCTCCCTTAGAGGATGTGAGGGGATAACAGTTGAACTTTATCAAAGGGGGAGGTTTGAGTATGACCTGTGCAGAAATGAATTCAGGAGCGTCTCTGGAATGTAAGAAGGATGGAGGAAAAAACAGGGAGGAGGAGGAGGAGGAGGAGGAGGAGGAATGTGGAGACACAAGCCAATGGCAACTGTCAGACAGACCAGGAAGTGACAGCAGGAGATCCAAGTTGTAATCAGACCTACTTGATGCTGATTCGCCAGACATAACAGACGAAGCATTCTTAGCACTCAGATGTGAAATGTTCCGATCTAATGATGTTCTTCTCGCCAAATTTCCTAATCCTGCAGGGAGCAAATAATCCTTTATAGCTTTTGGGAAAAATTTGGAGCATCTGAAAAATCTTGACGCATCATTGAAGCGTCTTTGGCAGTCAATGAGTGTCTGATTAGAAAATTGGATCCTTGTGTTCGGACCACCGCTTTGGACCAGACTGAAATCGAGCTCAACCTCGACAACTGCTGGACTGAATTAAGCACAAATGTTTGTGGTCCCCAGAGGCTGAATCCTGCCGACTTTCCCTCTAGCACCACCATGTGCATGAGGTTTTGGTCTTTTAGCGAAATGTAGTAAAGACCAGTGGATAAATTGGGATAAAATGAAATAAAAACTGTATTGAACCCCTTACTTTTCCTCTTGTGCCATCCTCAGGTCAGTTGAATTTTAATGTGTCCAATGCTTCGGTTATACTTGCAAAAATAGTTCATATCAGCTGTGCTTTGTTTTTAGAACCAAGCAGCAAATGCTAGCATGCTAGCACACTAAACTAAGCAAACATTGCACCAGCTAAACATCATCTTTACTGCTTAACTGCTAATGCTACAAGTAACGATTATCTTCACAATGTATTAATCTGCAGATAATTTAATTGATTTGACCAATTTGATATTTGTAAAATAGTAAAGATAAGACTTTATTATATATCTTATCTTATCTTAAAATATTCTAATTGTTTGTTTTATTAGAAAATCAGTCCAAACCTTAAAGATTTCCAGATCATATATTACCAAGAGTAACATCAAATCCTGACATTTGCTGAATATCTGAAGCCATCAATCAGTCATCAGAGCAGTTGCTGATCAACTCATTGATTAATCAGCTTTATTCATCTGCACTAAAAGGTATAGTGAAGATGGCCATGGTTCACTTGGACCAAAAAGGTTATTAATTTAAGCTGACTTTGTGCCTACAGATGTGGCTGTTTCTCTTTTCACTGTGTGCTTTGCTGCATTCTCGCTCTGATGTGAATAAATGCTCAGAGAATTGCTCCCTCTCATGTTGTCGGGCCCAGTAAAGGATGGCCTGATGAGGCCCGTTTTTATCTCACAGTAAATAGTGCCTATTCGGCCCTCCTGTGTCGCGTTTGATGAAACCGGGCTGTAGCGGCTGCTGCAGTGCTGAGGCAGAAGAGACGCAGGATGGGGGAATTCCACCACAGCTCTCCATGCACATTATTTGTCAGTTTGCTCCTCTCCCAGCCGCACACAGTCGCCTCTCCCTTCCCTCGTGTTGCTGCACTCGCGCGCATACACGCCGACTCGTGGCAATGAGCACACGCCCGGCCATAAAGCGGTAAATTAAAAGCCTGACTCAGAGCAACAAATGAGGCTGGGGGATTAGCTTCTTTTCAACCATGTTATGAAGGTTATTTTTAGGCTCCTCTCAGCCACACAATGCCTCATAAAAAAACAAAGCGGGTAGGGTTTGGCTTTTGAACACAGATCTCTGGCTGAGTCTGTTAGCTTTCAGTGGTACCTCATTGCTTTGGGCTTCCAGTAAATGTTGCTTTGCAGCAGTTCACATGACATAAGGAGTTTCATCTGACATGAGAGGTGGCTGGTCTATCTCTCTAGTGGGACTGGAGTATTTCAAATAAATGTGCCTCAGCCTGTCGTTCTCGGTTTTTCACACACTTTCCCTCCAAACACACAAATGTGCAAACCCCCTGCCTCGTGCACACACACAAGGAAATTAGTGTTGGCCCTCATCCTCCACAGTAACTAATCACTCAGACAGCGTGGCCGTGCCCTCTCATTAAGCATGCTGTACACTGAAAGCAACACCGCTAATGACTCTGCATTGCCTGTTACACGCACAATACTCAGGCTTAATGTCATAATAGCTAGCTTAAGCCACACAAACTCTGCAGACAGACAGACAGACAGACGGACAGAGCGGCAGATGACACTCCTGCCCAGCTGTCTGTGCCTCTGCAGAGATGTGGTGCAGGGGGAATTAACAGGGAAACCCCTGGAGAATGTGTGATTTTCCACCGTGAGAAACCGAAACTCGCAGCACGGTAGCTGACAGTTAATGTATGCAGATGAGTGCTTTTCTTTTTTCCGATCTGTATATAGAAGCCATGCTGAGATGGTAACCTACAGCCCCCCTGCAGTGCTCTCCCAACGATACCACCGCTGTTCCAGAAACTTCACATCCCATTTGCTCCGACGTCGGCGCTGCCGCTTCACCCTGAGCTTTTTCGCCACTTGTTTCCATGCTGTCATCTTGCATCCGCTGATGGCTGGAAGATAACATATAGCCTCATCATTTGTTCTAGCGGAGTTAGCCCGCTTGCGCTTCACGAACTTGACATTGTCAGCCGAGCATGCACGGATTCAGTCAACAAAGATCTGCAGGGAGGCGGATCACAGCGCTGTTGAGTCTCTCCACAGAAACTCGCTTGTGATTTGTAAATGCAGGAGGAGATTTCTTTTTTCTTTTTTTTTTTTTGCAAATTGATTTGGACTTGGCAATCCTCAACACTGTTATTGACAGAAACGTGTCTCTCCTTTGTGTCTTTTGGCTCTTGTTGGCCGACTGGTCCTAAACAGACAGCCTTCTTGAATAGTCTCGTGCTGTTAGCTGGTGATGAATTGCATGGATCCTGTTACAGCATCGATTTCTCTTTTCTCGATGTGAGGTAGCATATTGACCGTCTCAGTAACTCAATCACTCGGATAATAAGGAACAGAGGAACAGAGGAACATGTCAGTACACAAGTGTATACAGGCTTGTACTTGACATTGTCGCTCTGTCCCTTCGATCTTCCTACGACACATGCATGTACCTAATGAATACGTGTTTGCAGGAGGCGTCAGTTCACGCCTTTGCATTGTGTTCTCTTGCACACACAAGTCTGATTTTTTGGCTGTGTGTCCCTGCCTATGTGTGTGTGTGGATCTGAAAGGTCTGCATTATCAGCCTCTTGGCAACAAGCAAATGGAGGACCACTGAGTTCTGTTCTGTCTGTTCATCGTCAAGGCCCTGTCGCCCTGGGTTACAGGGTTGCTAGGGGATGGATGGACAGACTGGCATCGCCGAAGTGCCAGCTAGGCATGTGGGCGCTGCGCATCCTGATTTCCTGCCCTTTTTCCTCACCCTCCTCCCCTTCATGTTGTACCTGGAGAAGCCTGTGTATTTATTTCACCTTTCTGAATGCGCAGGCACAGATTTATGGTTGAAAATTCAATTGGTTTTAAAGGAGTCGTGGGGCTTATTCACAAAAGCAGCGATGCAGTTAAAGAGCTTTCTTAAAGCTGAGTTTATTATGTACAAGTCAGTTTTCCTCAGATGTGCGACTCAAAAAGGCACTCCACAAACAACGATTTGCAGACGCTAATACCAAGTCTAATACCAACCGATTTGGGGATTAGGAAGGGAAGTTTGTGTGTGTGTTGAATAAAACCGCTGCACGAACAGGGTGTGCTCTGTCCCGGCAAACAGGAAGCAAGCACGCTGTTTCATCTTCCTCCTCCAGTCCGAACGAGCCCCGTGATTTTTTATTCTGTCACAATTAGCAGATGACAAATTGTATGTTATGAATGGAGTTCCTGTTTGTTTACAATTATCGAGTTGTCCTGCTGATGAATGAGCGCACTTGTGCACTGGAGTCGATTGAATCCTTTTAATACACTGTCATTTGTTATTACTAGTGCATAAATAATCATGATGCGGCATCAGGATGGATGTTGTTTTAAGTTGTGTTGTGGTTGTAGAGTGTGTGTGTGTGAGTGTGTGAGAGAGAGAGAGAGCGAGAGAGAGAGAGAGAGAGGAAAGGAGTGGAGGCTTGAGGCGCCAGCAAAGAGGATATGTCTGGCAGCTGTGTCATTTCGTAGAGTAAAGGATTATGGGAGAATTACGACGAATGAGCAGGAGGACCCACACACACAACTTTCCCTCTACATTGTGTGTGTGTGTGAATGTGTGAGACTGTGTACTGTTGCTCATCGCTCAGTTGCTGCCAGTGACTCGCTGCTTTGGCATTCACAGCAGCTGGCACTGCTTTAGTCACAGTCTACCTGCAAACGCACACGCTAACATAAAGCCATATCACACCAAATGAACACGTGCAGGTAAAAAAACAAAGCTCTGCAAAGAAGGGTGACGATAGCGCTTAATAGATTATTTACTCCACACAAGCCTACCAGATATGAAGGGTAAACACAGGTTTCTAGCCTATAATAACTTCAGGATTACTTTATGGTTACTTTAAGATTACTATAGGCATATTTTAACACAACAGTAGATCTTGTCAGTGGCTTCTAACCCTCACAACCGTCCACTCTGCTCATTTTAATCCCAGTGACACTGGAGCATGATTGCAGAAGGCGAGTTGTTGCATTAACTTGTCATAAGGACAAACCCACACAGGCATATAAACAAACACGCCCCAGACACTCCAGCGATGTTCAAGGCCAGTCAGTCATCTGGAGTAATCGCTGTGTAATGTGTCTGTGTTTTTGTTTTTTTTGTGTCATCTCTCACGCTGCACTTCCAAGGTTGTTTGATTCCCGGCGAGGCACCCCCGAGCGGCTCAGAGGCCGGCGTTATGCATTATTATTTTTACAGCCGTATTACTGGGACGCGGCGCTTTGGTGTGACGCGGCCTGCCGAGCGATAACAAGATCTTGGGAGGGTGTCCGACCTCTGAACATCAGGAGGGGTGTTAACAAGCTTTTCTTGATCCCCGGGTGTTTGTCACACACACACACACCCACACAAATACGTGGTTACACGCAGTGTTGTGCAAGTTCACATTTCACAAGAGCTACCTCAAAGCTCAGTTCACACAGATGAAAAATGAGCTAGTTCACGTTCATTTCTTATGTTTGTTTGTTTTTTGAAATTAGTTGCAGAGATCTCCTAAAATGTAGTCTAGTAAGTTGCATGTCTGTCTACTTGTTGGGAAATGAAGGAAACAGGTCCACTGGCTCGTGGTCTTTCCCTTTGTTGATGATTTCTTCTTTACCTTGATGTGTCGTTTCAACTTCGTTGCCCATGTGGCTGACGTTCAGGCGTGTTTTTTCAGATCCAGCGGCCAACAATGTGCACAAAAATGTGGGATTTTTTCTTTTGGAATCTGTTCTGATTTGTTCATAAAACTCCTTCAGATATTCATAAATGCATCGGAATTGCCAGTTGCAGCAGCCAGACATGACCTGCACCCCACTACCTCTAAGTGGCTTGTGGTTGTTGCCTTTGGTGCTTGAGGTGGTTAGTTTTAGGCATGAGGAGTGAAACTGGTTTGGGTTTGGGCTAGAAGAACTGGGTAAGCCAATCAGAGGCAGAGCAGGGCGGGTCATGCTTTGGCCGTCTCACATGCCAAGTGCCACAAAACGTAGCAGGTGAGTGTCATTAACTCTCACTGGGGTTAGCAAACTTGCAAGCTGATGTGTTCAATTCACAAAAATAGACAGCGCTGTTGTTTTAGATTGATTTTTTTAAATTAATTGATTAATCATTTATGTAGGGTCAAACGTAATGACAGATGGTCACCATAACTCATTAATGCCAAACGTGATGCCTTAGAATAACAGATTTGTTCTGTCAGTTAAATGGTCGTTGATACGTAACGATATTAAGCGTAGAAACACTGTTTTCAACAAATATTTGCATAGATAGATAGATAGATAGATAGATAGATAGATAGATAGATAGATAGACTTTATTTATCCCAAGCTGGGAAATTGCAACTTAATAGTCACTTAAAAAGTAATCCATAATTACTCTCTACCAGAAAAACTATCCAAAATAAAAGCCATAAAAACAGTCTTTGACAGAAAAGTGTGGATGGGCAGACACGTGGACATGTCCGCATCGATCTTCCTGTCATTTTAGGAACATGAAGCTACCTTCATATACTGCCTGGCTGCACTGTCAGCACTTTCTCTCTATTGGCCAGTGCACTAATGAACACCATGTGTGTCGCGGAGTTGAGTCCTGGTTCCAACATATGTTGCATATAACACCTTTTTGCACATCCTGTCTTTACTGTAGCTCCTAACTTTCACAATCAATATAATCTATATCCCCCCTGAGACTGTCTGATGCTCCACTCAACAAATCCCAGCATCAGGCTGTGGAGCTCATTATTGAATCATCATATGGATCAGCAGCTCCACGCGTTGATTAATAATTCATAGGAATCCCTGTGAGGTGAATAACAAGCGCCTCTTTGTTCAGTTAGGACTGTGTACGTCTGTTAAGCATCAGATCTAAGGTCAATAACTTTCTGTTGGGAGTTTCTCGCTTCCCAAAGGTGCTCGGCTTCTCTCAGGGGGCCAAATTGAGTCTCCCAGCGGCTTGTTGTGCTTGTGCAGTCAGTTCATGTCTTCTTCTGCTTCCCCTCCACTCAATTTGTGTCATTTCCTGTAGAAATCTTTGAGGATGAGGTGGGGGCTTTTTGGATTGACTCCAAACATCTGCCTTAACTTTGTTTACCTTTACGGGCCTTCACATGAAAGGACTCCCAGCTTGACACTCCACTGCTGCGGGCTAATTTAATGGGCCATAATGACCATACGGTGAAATATAAGGCCAGTATAAGCACATAAAGAGCGTATCGACTGTGTCTCTTCTCTCATTTTAATTAATGGAGTTCAGGGATCAATGAGGAAGCTGCTTTTGAAGTGATACTTCCTATGCAGTAGTCCAGAAAGGCTGTTAGTAACGAAAGTATTTCTTTAAATTCTTCTGGACCCACAAGTCACAGAGAGGAAAATCACTGCTAAAAGTTTTCCTTCTATCTATCAAAAAATGATGTGATCTGTTGTGGCTTTTAGATTTCCTCTGATGTATTTCTGTTCCTTCACCCGTGAGGTTTTCCCAAACAAACATGTCAGCCAATTTTGCAAACGGAACGCTTTGAGGGCTTGAAAGCTCAAACGAGCGCAGTCTCTCTCTGTGCTGAAGAAAGGATCCCGAGCTTGAAACAATGGGAATCCACCCGTTCAAAGGCAGACAACTTCAAGGTCCCATGGAGCTGTATTTGCAGCCGAACAATAGCTGCAGTAGCCACAAGCAGAAGGAAGGCTAACTCTGCTAAGCTAATTGGCAAGGCTAACCACAGGACAAGGCCGGGAGAAGCCAAAACACAGGAAATTAGCTGCTGTTTACTTTCGCTTGTCTAGACTTGTTCCTGCTAATTAAGTGCAACGAGCCGCCTTGTGAAGTTCGGACTTCTGAACAATGAACTTTCAGGGTTCGTGCTGGGTGTTTCATTGTTTGTGCCGCTCTTGAAATGAGGCAGCATTTGACCCACTTGCTGCCCCCAGGACTTTGTGCTGCGACGTTAGCCCTACGGTAATCCCCCCACGACCCAGAAAGTCATTTCTAGAGCAGCTGGTTATGTGGGCCGTAGGCCTAATAACACAACAATAGCGGCATATGGCTGAGAAAGTGTGAAAGTCGGGCAGGGGTTCGGCAGCTCGGTGTGCATTGTTGAAAGCAACATGCCAAATTCATGCGACTGGCCACCATGCTACCCCCAAAGTTTAGCTCTGCTACAAGTGTAATTAATTAGTCACCTAAAAGCAGCTGAAACTGCTATTGAATGATGTGTCTGAGCACACACACTCACACACACAGACTCAGGATTGTAGAAATTATATGTGACCCAGAGGGTTTTATTAACAGGAGAAGGGCTGGTGTCACTTATCGGAGCCGCGCACAGGATTAGAACGAAGCATTGCGTGTGTGTAAGTGTGAGTCACAGGGATAATAATATTAAATCTTACTGCCCCTGGTTTAGCTATGCTATAGCCGAAGCGCTAATGTCTTCAGTATGGCCGAGTGCAGCTGCATCATTTTCCCCATAATCCTGTCAGGTTTTGTACACAGGATGTGCAGTGCAAAACAAAAGGGTGAAGGTTGACATATTTCCCAGCATGCAGCTGCATTCCTGGGGCCTCTCGTGGGGCCTTTTGGAGGACGGTGCGCGGACAGAGGGGGTAAACCAAGAGGACAATCCCAACAAACTGCACTGTTCTCTGGGGCATCTTTTTCCAGATGAGGCCGTCGTCTCACGGCCTCTGATTAAGCACTTTGAATGTGTGTGTGGGTGGCCTGTTTACATTCCTCTGATTCCTCATGGGAATCCCGCTCTCTATCCTCTGTTCTCTAGTTTATTTGTTTGGGAAGGTACGTGTGTGTGTGTGTTTGTTTGTATGTGTGTGTTTAGGATATTTTTAGACTTCTCACTGGAATACAATTGGCAACTGTCCTCACACCAGAGCTCACCCCTGGTCAAACTTCACTCCCTCACAAACACACACATCCTGATGGACCCCTTAACCTTGAGTGGACTCCTATTGGAGCTCATGTGCACATAATGCACACAAAGGCATCATGAGTGCATTTTCAAATTCATGTTTCCAAACTTTTTCACGTATTTCTAGGAAATCATGTACAACACATTTGTTGTAGGAAGTGAAGGGATTGCAGATGTCATTTCTGTGCCCAAGCAGCTTAGGACCAAATGTGCAATCTCTTCTCTGGCTCTGTTCGCACTGTTAATTCCTCCCTCATGAGATGATTTCATGCTCCTTGCTGTGTCAGCTGACGGTGAACTGGTAGCCTTTTCAGTCTCCGCTCGATCTTCAGAAGCAGCTGGGTTATTTTTTCGTTATATTTGAGTTTTGTTAGATAGAGAGGATCAAGAGATGGTTTTCTTCACTCAGCATCTCAGCATCTAAGACACCGTGTCCGTTTTCCTTTAATCGACTTCCTCCTTTGAGAAATCCTTTCCATCTGCACAACATCCTGTCTGCTCTGATCAGCTGATTCACAGTAATTGATGTGATGCTGATAGACAGTCACAAAGTTCTTAAGTAACCACCAAACCATAGAGACAAGTCATTATCACTATAATACGATGCCATATGTTGCATTACGCAGGGCGATATCAACTGGAGAAATCACCATCAGCAGCACTCGAGGGGTCGGCGTGTGTGTGTTGTGCGGAGTGTGTTAAGTGGCCAGGGCTTTGCTAATGGCCAAATATGAGTGTGCGGTCAGGAGCATTGAGAGGTAATTTACAAATGCTGTAATGTAATGGCTCTTGATAACGAGGGGCGCTCCGGAAGAGTGTGTGTTTGGTTAGGGTTCAGACATGTGTGTGTGTGTGTGTGTGTGTGTGTGTGCGCTGAGTGGTGCACAGTGGTATGTAAAGGACAGATGAAAGAAAGGAAAAGTGGTGAAGAAGTGTTTTGGTTCAGCTTCAGAGTTGTCTGGCTCAGTTATATGAAGGTACATTTAAACCCAGCTGAACACCTGTTTTTTACACGTCCAATTATCTACAAGGTAACATTTTGTCACCTGTCCATGTGTTGCAGGGTCTGTATGTGCAGCCTACACACACCGGCAGCACCCAAGTGAACACATCCACCTGTGCAGGAACCCAGTGTCATATAAACCGAGCTGCTGCTTTCTTTATCGCTTAATCTGATGATTGTCATATCTGCCAAGGAGGTTATGGATTCAGGGTTAAGCAAAAACTACCGGCCGGATGCTCATGAAACTTGATGGAAGTGTGTAGCAGGGAGCAAAGAAGACGAATTTTGGGCTGGATATGAATCACAACGTGGATACGTGAAGTATTTCTCAGCTTCGTTAACATTGCGAGATCGCTTGTTTTGTTGGCCCAACGGTTCAAAAGCCAAACATGTTCACATCAGATTCACACTTCTGAGAAAGTAGAAATTTTTGCTTGACTTAAAACACAAATTCTGAAAAGTAACCGAAGCTGTCCTGAAGCCTCGCTTTGACTCAGCACCTTACAAACACACAGATGGTTTTTCCTTCAAACTGTCACCGTACTTAGCACAATTCATTTTCTGAGAGTCCGGGTCCATGTTCTACTTCCCCTTCCTCCTCAGAGTCACCCTGTGAATATAATCAGCGAGTCAGCCCTGCTCTCTCTACACGTTTTGCCACATTATCCTCCCACTGTGTCAGGATGGGTTTGCCTCTGGCCACCTCAGCTCCCTTGAAAGTGTCAGAGTGTGAAGGTGTCTCGGTTGCATCTCCCTCTCAGGCCGCTGCCTGTACACTGAGAACTTGGCTCACTCCTTCTTCCTCCCTCCATCTCTCTCCGTCACGCTGCTGTCTGTCGCAGGCTAATTGGTTCATCTCCATTCAGATGACTCGTTGTGTGTGTGTGTTTGTGTGTGTGTGTGTGTGTTTGTTTCTGATTTCCCGGGTGTGCGTGCGCATGTAAATAATTGTGCATGTGTGTGTGACTGACGGTGGATTTTCCGCCACCAGCAGGCGTTCTGTTTGCTGCTCTGATGCACATTCAGTTGGTTCATTTGGTTTTCTGCTCTCCCTCGGGACACACTGAGCCGCCCCCATTAACTGATTTGAGAAGGGCTGTGGCAGCCACCGCCGCTTTGTAAATAAATATTCTATCGTGTTATGGATTTATTATACATGATTTGGCCTCTAGTTCATGCAGCTGTTGAATATAGAAACCAGTTTGTGGAAATGGGAGCTTCAGCTGGATGGTTATGCAGCTTTTGGCTCTGGTCGTGGTTGTAAAGAGACATCTGCAGTGTATTGCTGTGTTTGGTGTGTTCACAGGCTAACAACAGGTGATAGAAGTGGGTCAAACTGCCTACTCTAACCATCTAGCTTGACATTTTGGGAATTATGCTCATTTACCTTCTTGCTGAGAGTAAGATGAGCAGATTGATACCACTCTTGTGTCTGTTCAGTAAGTACGAAGCTACCACCAGCAGATGCTTAGCTTAGCTTAGCACAAAGACTGGAAACAGGAGGAAGCAGCTAGCCTGGCTCTGTCTGAGAGTAGCAAAATCAGCTTTTTTTAATCTGTACAAAAGTGTGAAAATGACACATAGTGGTTTTTGGGGAATGTGCCAGAATTTTTCTAAGCAGCTGCTATAGCATCACATTTACCGTACAGACACAAGAGTGGTGTCTAACTCTTGGCAAAAAAGCAATTAAGCCTATTTCCCAAAATATTTTGCTGTTCCTTTAAAATTGGAACAAAAAAACAAAATTTGTGCACATTTTCTCCAAAGTCGCTGTTGGTTTTGATTCCTCCTCTCAGACCTGGAGTGCCTGTTCATCACTGAAACACCTTTCCTACTTACCGCCGGAAAATATGGAAAAAGCTTTCGGCTTGTAAAATGAGAAATCAAATGGAATTGTGAGGAAGGCGGAGGCAGGACCGTATCTGCCGCGTGTAATCTCCCAGAGTTGCTCAGGCGTACGGATTTAACCAGAAATCGGAAGATTGCTGTCTGAGGGTTGCCATGTCTTGCGGCACCCCCACCTCCTCCTCCTAGCCCTTATAGAGGTTGCCATGTATGTTTGCCTGCAACCCCCCACGGCCACCCCAGCCGTCCACCCCACCCCCAACTGCTGTTCCTGATTGTAGATATGCCCTTTGAGTCCCTGCAGGCTTCCATATTTTACCATATCTTTACGGGCTAGCAGACGTGTTGAATATGCCGGAGAGGGACGAGGCTCTGGCGGGACGGAGGGAGAGGTGAGGGGAGAGGTTGAGGGCATAAGGGTGCAGAGAGAAAGGTGGAGGGGGAGCAGACGTGCAGATTAGACAGAGACAAAGAGGATGGGGAGGACGGTGATCGGTGGAAGACGGTGCATCGCCAGAACCACATAGGGAGGAAGCGGCCTGAGTATGTGTGTGCACATGTGATGCGATAATAAGCGATTACAGCCAGAGGAAGAATGTCTGAAAAATGGCTCCCATTGAAAAGGTCACAAGCTGCATAAGCACGCCCCAGCCTCCCTCCACTCCTTCACTTTTTCATTCCTGACTTCTCTTCCCCTTCCCCTCTCTGCTCCTTAACCTCTGCTCAGATATTCACACACACACTCATTAGCACATCAGACTTGTGTTCCCTCTCATGCGCAGCCACAGTGTGTTATAGTCCAACGCTACAGAGGGTTGAAAGGGTCCGACCCCCTGCCATTCGCCCCGTCTGGGTCGCCTAATAAACCCACCCCTGCTGTGGTCAGACCCTTGTAAAGACGGATCGCATTTCCATTTCAGTTGCTCATCTGCTCACGCACACACACAGACACACACCTCCTATTAATTCCCACTATTGCCCTGTGCCTTTTGTCCAAGAGGCTGGTGTCACAGGAGGAGATAAATGAAGTGCTGCACGGCAGTTTTTCAGTGTGCAGCCTCCACAGCTTCAGGGTGTGTCTGCAAGACTTGGAAGAGGAAAGAACGATACCGGTGCCTGTTAACGTGTGTTTGATGGCGACGGTGTGCGTGCATGTTGCCCGTGTCCGCTTGCACAAGCGAGAATGAGAGTCTCCAGGCATCTGTTGCATCTCATTAGCAGCCTTTAGAATGAATTACCTCACACACACATTCGTGCAGCATCCGTCATCCTATTCCATCCACCCTGATAATCCCTTTATCTTGGCGGCTATTCAACACATAAAGGCCAACGCCACTGAATAATGATGTGGTCGTATCTACTCCTCATTCACTCTAATGCTAATCTTCATCTCAAGGTGACAGTGATAGAGAATTTTTATGCATGCAGCCGTTCAGCGCTGAATAAATCTTTCTGATCAGAGGTGTGTGTGTGTGTTTGTATGAGTGCTGTTTGTTTAGGAGTCGGCATCAATTTAGTTGCAAGCAACACACACTTTGTTAGCACTTTGCAGCCCTGCTCATGCTCTTCATCCTCAAATTCCTGGAGTTCAACAGTTCAGCGCCCCCCTCCTCCATTCATGTTTGCAGAGAAGGTCACTTACAACAAGAGCGACAATCCCTGGAATCATTACAGCCATCCGTCTCTTTTTTTCACGCTCCGTGCTCACATTTCCATATTCGGATGACACGCCTGGCCGGTTTGTTTAATCACAGAAAATTGCTCCGCTGCACAATCACTGAAGTTGTTTTTTTTTTTTTTTATTTTAGCATTGTGTCATTAGGTGAGCGGCGGCGCCGAGCACAAAAAGCTAATCCATTTAAGACAATGACAGAATGCATTTTTTTTTGAGGGAATAAAAGTGCTTCATCAGGAGGTGTAGAATTAAAAAAAAAATGAAAAAGCTTGTCTGAAATTTAGCTCAGTTCATTAAATTTCAATTTAACCGATGTTTGCTTGCGAAGCAGCGGGCAAAAATCCCCACAAGCGTTAACGCTGGGCGGGGAAAGTTTTTGCTTGTCATAGTTTTGGGAGTTGCTGACAGTGATGTTTTTACTGATGGCGGAGGCTCTTCACATCGGCGGTGCTGCACACTTCCCCTTTTCAGGGAGTGGAGGGAGTGTATGAAATAGCATTGAAATTGAAAGATTTATCATGTGGAAGACACAACGAGGCGAGACTGAGAAAGCTGTTCTTCACGAGGACGAAAGAAGCGAGGGAAGGGGAAAAGTGGAACTGAAATTGAAAGGCTTTGAGTGGTTGAGGGCGAGGGAGCGAGCATGCTTTCTGTCGAGTGTGTTAGCGGCTCACGGAGTCACACACTGTTGAGCTTAGTTGAACGAACGCTCACAGAATCACGTCCAAACGATTTAAATGCAAAGCAACGGCCTCGGGCAGCAGGAAGAAAGACGATAACTGGGTAGATGAGCTAGGAGAGGAAAAAAGCTTTCCAGAGATGCAAAAATCAGAGTCATTAAGACAGAATGTAAACTAGGCTGAACAATACTGTCAATTATATCACAAATATAAGCTTAAGGGAGGTGGCTGTCTTTTATTTGTCACAAAAAATGCAAGAAATTCAGAGCTTAACGTTTTACAACCAGTGGTCAGATAAGCAAAACGCCGTAGGAGATCCGGCCTCAATTGAGTTGCAGCTTTGTGTTCATCCAATTACAATCCAGCAGATTCTGGTTCAGCGTCTGCAGGCCTTTCTGAGACTTCGTGGTCATCAGAAAAGAAAGAACAGGAGAGGAAGTCAGGAAGTGCTTCTTTCCCACGGGCCTGTGTGACATTAACTGGAGGCAGATTGGCACACACACACACACACACACACATGTTTACACAAACCCCGCACATGCACGCAGAGCGTCTGTGGACTGGGATGGCTCAGGACGGCACACACAAACGCTGTCATTTATGGTGAAGACGCAAGACACATGTTGCTGCATCTGGGGCCTTGCAGCTGGTTGGGGTTCAAGAGAGGCTGGATCCTTGAAACCAGATTCTCCGGTTAACCACAAGACCACCCTGCCGTCCTGTAAAATGTGGTCGTGAAGGATTTACGGTAACGTACACAAATACGAGTGGAGGATACAGTTCATCTCTGGCAACATGTTTTCACTGCAGTGCAATGCGCGTACAGAGGAAAAGGAACAAGAAAGAGCTAACATGTGCAAATATTCAGCGCTCTTTGCAGGATGAAAGATGAAGACGCTTGGTTGCACGGCTGTTGTATCTCCTTGAATCTTCAGGGGCTGAAACATTTATCTGCTCGGGGGGGGAAATGCTTCATATTTCGCTTTTGTGTCCCCCCGGTGGGAAATCGATATAAATGCTGCTGCTAGCTGATATAGCTGCTGTGTCTCGCGATGGAGACGAGCGCAGTCCTGTGTATGGATGAAGATGTAACACATCTGTAATATGAGAGAGGGGGGGAGAAGATGGGGGAGCCTTGCTAAATTATGCAGTCTCAATTTCCCCATTTAGGGAGGATGGATCAATTTGTCATGCTAAAACCATTAACCCTTTGGATGGGCAGCGTTGCCGTGGCAACGCGAATTATGTCCCTTGATCAGAAGCACCTGTTTTCATGCTCGTACAATTCACAGACACGCACATACATGGACACACATGCAGATGCAGATAGTGGTTAGTGAAGTAGTGTATACAAAGATGAATACACACACACACACTCGAAGGTTTCTTTATTTGTAATAATGCATTTAATTCAGCAGATATGACTCTGTGTGTGTGCGTGTGTGTGCGTGTGTGTGTGTGTGTGCGTGCGTGTGTGTGTGTGCGTGTGTGTGTGTGTGTGTGCGCACTGTCAAAGTCAGGGCAGGGTCCCTCTTGCACTGCAGCCTGTGGGGAGTTGAATTTCATCAACCCTCCCTGGGGGTGTGTGTGTGTGTGTGTGTGTGTGTGTGTGTGTGTGTGTGTGTGTGTGTGTGTGTGTGTGTGTGTGTGTCACTATGACTATGCACTGAGAGACGCCTTCCTTCTTTCCTTCCTGTGTCCTTTTTTCCCCCTTTATTTATGTCCTCTCTCTTCATCATTATGGTCTGTGTACATCTCGATGACCCCTCCATCCCTGTTTCTCTCTTTATCTTCTGCTGTCTCCTCCCTTGGCAGCAGTCCCCTATCCTTATTCTCCCCTCCCCCATTTTTCCCACCCCCACCATCCAAATGGCCCTCCGGTCAGGACACAAGCTGGTCAGTGGGTTGTATATTATGTGGTGCATCCATGGTCATTGTTTTTCTTATAGTAACCAATGAAAACCCCACAAAAGCCCTTTAAACAGACTATTTGTGCATTTGAATATGATTTGTCTAAAGACGTGTGTGTGTGTGTGCGTGTGTGTGTGTGATACTCCAAATTACTCAGATTTTTTAAGCTTCTGTGTGTGCACTTGTGTATAAATATACACATACCACTTTCACTGATTTGCAGCTCATTGATTAGCCATGCCCACATCACCCTGGTGATATTATAATGTCAACAAAGGGAGCACTCCCCCTCTAAAAACCACTGGCTGGCTAACAATGCAGGGGCGTGATGCTGCATGCCGGGGGTGAGAAATGGAGATGATAAGGGTAGAAGGAGCTTGTTAGAGGAGACTTTGATGTGCTCTTTTTCTTTTAAAATTGGATAGTTTGAAATTTGGTAATCAGTGTGGGCTGTGTTGAGTCCCTGCAGAGCTACAAAGCCTACTGTCAGTGGCATCATTTGTCCACTTCTAAATCTGCATTGTGTGCATGCATGTATTCACATTTTTGCTGCCCAGAGAGATCACAGAAAATCAGACAAACTCGTGCTTTTGCATACAATGCTTTTGTAGCAGTAACAATAACTGGTTAATTTTGCAAACTGGTGCACCAAACGGAGTCTCTGCAAAGATTCTGATCATAACCCTCTTCTCTCTTAACTGCTTTTGTAATTTTAGAAATGATGCTCGGAGCTTCCTGCAGTGTGCCACACAAGCATGACTGCTTCGAGAAAGCAGAGACTTTTTCTCCCCAAAAAACTCGATTATTTATTATTGTGGAAATGCCTCTGGCGCTCCTCTGAGAAGCTTCCTGGGGCTCGTTTCTCAGCAGCCATCCAGCTGTAAACCTTCCCCGTCTGCACCCAGAGGACATTGCGGAGGGAGGTGTCACACAGCCACAAAGGCGAAGCGCTGCTCTGCCTGTGGATGTTAATTCTCTCTCTCTCTCCCTCTGTCTTTCGCTGCCGTCCAACAGCTTGTCCAACAGATGACACACACGCACGCAGACACACACGTGGCTGTGCCTGGCTGGTACGCTTCACTGCAGTGTCAGGTAGGGTCTCTGCCTGTCGAGCAGCAGGGCTCAGATTGGATTCCTTGGCTCCTTGGCTCTAGTTTCTTGCATGGAAGGTTTTGCCTTGATGAGGCTTTGAGGGTAGTTCCAGGTCTGTGTATGTGTGGGTGTGTGTGTGTGTGTGTGTGTGTGTACAGCTGTGCAAGGATAGAATTTGGATTTCTGCATTTATTTCCCAATAAGCATTCCTTTTCAAATGACTTTTCCAGTCAGTTATTTTTTATGGCATGGAACAGACGACAGCCACGCTGATTGTCTCTCTTCCAAGGCTTCTGTTTTCTTTCATTAAAGCCTGAAAGCGCCTGGAGAAAGAGAATGACAGCATGAGAGAGTACAGTTGTAGCGCTTGGCTCGGTGTCTCGCATCACATGGTGGTGTCCTGTGAGGAGTTTTCCACAGTGAAAAACATACTCGGGGCTTTTATGTATGGTATTTATCAAGTATTTAGGAATGCAGCGTGTCCTCAGAGCACAGAGGGGATGGTTTACGCCACACATATTTTCTGCTCGGCAGGAAAATATGTCAGCAATGTTATCCAGAGCTGCATCTGTGTTAGTACTTAACAGGTTCTTCATACCATTCAAGTTAAGGTGGCGGAGACATTACATAAAATGTGGCGTAGAAGAGTAGGAGACGGGGAAAACTGGAATGAAAGGATGGAAGTGTATGTGCTGGAACTGGTCGTACTGGACCAAGTGAGGCTCCATCAGCAAAAGCTGCTCTGGATTGAGAAACAGTTTTATTGCTTATGAGTTCAACTTTCATTTGGAAGAGGAAGAATCTGTTATTTCTTCTGCTTTTTTATGGTACACCAAGATGTTTTTGTTTTTGTCAAATTGCAGATTGCTGAAATGATCAGTTAAGTTCCAGTTTTGATCCAGTCACAAATCTGGTTTGTCGCTGCTGGTTCCAGCTTCATGTATGTGAGCAGTTTATCTGACACTTTATATAATAAGTGACGCATCCAGGAATCGGATCTGCTGTAAACCAGTATCAGCCACAATATACCCGAGTCACATCAAGCACAGCCTCGTTGTCAGTTTGTCTATTGAGATTTAATGACAGAACAATTAAATTATTTAGTTTGTTTTGAGGAAATGCACATTTCTCTGTGCTTTTAGTAACCGTGGAAACATCATCTCGACAAAAAGTATCAGCACGAGGTCCAACTTGTTGTCTCCAAAGCTTTCAGCCACATCTGAACTCAGCTGACTGAGCATGGAGTTACCATGCCTGAACAGAGACAGGGGTTACAACATCTCCCCCATATTTGACCACCTGTTATCATGTGACCTAATTTTCATACTTTGGTCACTTGATAACAACTAAACCGTCCCTATGACAACTGAGCACTGCCGGCCCCGAACTTTTCCTTCGTCATCTTTATTGTTCTCCAGCACAACGAACATGTGTGACGACATCACTACACTACATACCTGAACACACACACACACACACACACACACACACTCATACACACACACACACACACATCACCTGCAGCTCAGTATTCCTCCGCAGTATGAGTTGCCTTCAAAACATTTCTCTGGATTTCTTTTTTTTTCCTCTCCACCACCATAAATAGCGCTGATGGGAAGAAGGGAACGTTGCCATGGTGACACAGTGCTGTGGCAGCCGGTAATTATTCTGGTTTAAGTGCCAGCAGAGACACACGCGAGCTGGCACACGGTGGCTGGTAGTGACACCTGGACACAAGCCTCTCAGACAGAGACCCAGTGAAGGAATTTATCGGGCCGGGCGTCAGTCCTGATGAGGGTGGAGGACCTGACAACATGTTGACCGCATGTAGACTCTGATTTGAGGTAAAGAAATCAGGAAGTGAGGGTCCAAAAAATGTTAAGTTTATAGACTGAAACATGGCGGCTCCGGGGGTGCACGAGTGTGTGTGTCCATGGTGCTAAACAGTGAATATCATGTGTTATATGGTGAGATCACATGATTGCTGTCCTCTCAGTTACATGGGCAGACCGGTCAATAAAGTGGACTTGCATGTGAAGACACTCACATAGCTGAAGCCGTGTGTGTGCATGTGTGTTTGTGTGTGTGTGTGTGTGTGTGTGTGTGTGTGTGTGAGAGGCTGCAGGCACCCTGTTGTCCAATATGTATTTGATATGGGTATTAAAGAGCGCAAATACACTCACAACTCCCTCGCTGCTCTCCCACTCACACACCAGCCTACATTCATGCTTCTACACACACACACGCACACACACACACCCTCCAAGGATAATATTCAGCTCAGTGCCCCCCCCCCCCCCCCCCCCCCCCCCTCCTCATTTTTATCTGCTCTCTTCCAGGCAAGGCCAACCTGACTAATCATCCAAGGTGTCAAGGTAAGGTTGTGTTTGCCTCTCACCAGCCACTCGCGCTGATAGCAACATGAGCCCCGGTGTATTTTTCATCCGGGAAAACACAACCCGCCGCTTCAACAAAAACAGGAATTCCTCGGCGTGCTTTGAAGAAGAAGTTAAAATTGGCCTCTGTGGCTCCGTCTCATTCGCCACTAAACTTCCTTCGCTGCTCGAAGGCGGAGGAGCGCTTCCCTGTCTCCCACACTCCCCAGTCGCATTAGCATAGGCGGGCAGAAAGAGACACAATGGAGTTTTTCACCAACGGCACAAAATGCACATATTCTGTTTGCACATGCACGCACGCACATCGCCCCTGACAGGAGTTTGGCTCATGCACATGCCAGAGGAGGAGTCAAGGAAAGATAGACTGACATATTACCATCGCTGCCTCCCGATCCTTGCCAGGTCTGCTGTAGCTGTCTTGTCGGATGATTGAAAGGAGAAGGACACGTAAAAGAGGGCAGATGGACAGATAACCAGAGAGAAAGCACTCCTGACTTTGTGTGTTTTTTTCCCTTCCTGCTCACTGTCTTCCCCTGTCAGTCAGCCCTGCATGTCACTTTCTCTGTTTGACCGTGTTCTCATTGCTGCCCTCCCCCTCTACCACACACCGCAGTGCCTAATGTCCTCGCATGCACGCACAAACCCTCCACTCATTTATTTGTTTTATTTGGAGTTTTCCGATGCTCCGAGCAGCTCATCCCTGCCGCCGCCTCCCCCCTCCATGAGTCACCCGCAGCGCCACACGAATCATTAATCACCCATGATAACATCAGTTCAGTGAAACCCAACTTTGGCTGTTAGACAGAGACGTGACGAGGTTGCTTATGCTGTGCGCAGAGCCCAGACACCAGTTGTGAAGGCTCTGGTGTGAGGGCCACTGCAGCAGACTCCCTGTCTGCAGTGCAGTCTGACTCTGCTATGTGCTGCCACCTGCTGGGCACAGTATGCAGTAGCGCTTAACATTATTAAACCTTTCATTCTTTATTAATTAATGTTAAGGAGTAAAGTGATCAAGGGCGTTGCAGGACCCTAAAAGCAGGATTTCAGGGCCTCAGATCAGTAAACATGTTTTCTTAAAGATACCAAAAGTAGTTTTTACTGTCTGCAATGGTCAGATTGAAATTTTCATGTTGTTACTTATTTTTGTTTCATAATAGAATTGGTGAATGACTAATGCAGCTTCCTGTGATGAAGCAGCTGCACCAAAATCAACTCAGTCCACTGTGTTTGCTTGACAAATAAGACGCAGTTTGCACAGTTTGGTTGGTTGTATCCTTCAGTAAATTGTTTTTATCCTCAACCTACAATAATCGTTTAGGATGTGCTGAAAAAGTGAAAGCACGCAGATTCTTCTGATGCATATTTAATCTTACATTTGCTCAAAGCTGCTCGACCAAATAAGAAATGATCCAACAAGAAGATCATTGCCGGTAAATGATTTTAGTTCTGTTTGTGTATTTTCAGAGATTAAATGACAAGTGTTACTGTGTTTATTTTTCTTGTGTGTCCCCAGCCGGTACCTGTCAGATGCCCGCTCCTCCCACAGTGTGATGCGTCATGGCTCCGGTGCTGAGTGGAGTGTGGTGGGGGCCGGAGGCGGGTGTCGTGGGGTCAGGGGCTGCAGCTGCTACCGGGGCAGCATCGTGGCTGGGCAGTGGGCAGCTGGCCCTGGCCGTCACCCTCAGCACCCTCACCGCCCTGCTGCTGGTCTCTGTGCTGCTGCTGCTGTGTGCTAGCTGCCAGGGGTGAGCACCAGCTATCACACATATGTTATCGCTATTGCTGTTGTCGTTGTGGGAGGCTGTCAGGATAGTCTGACCTGTTTACTGGTTTCACGTATCGATGCATCCTGCAGCCACCCATGTGGATTCCATGAGCCTATATTAAGATATTTTTCCTACTGTGTAAAATATATTTCATCTGTTGTGCAATGTACTTAATTTTCCATATTGTACCAAAATATGGACAGTTTTTTTCCATTGGCAATATTATTTTTATACTCCTTTTGTATAAATGTATAGATATATAGCTGATTTTTCTATTTTGTATTTTTTATTTCCTTCCTGCTACTATTTCTCGCTGTCTGTGACACCCTAATTTCCCTGGCGGGGCATAAAGTTATATCTGATCTTATCTTGAACACCACCAAACACCCTTAAAGCTGAAAAACCAGCACTTTAACCTCTTCTAGTTCTTGTTTCATTGAAGCCAAGAGCCAAAACAAAGAATACCACTGAGGCCTTTGGCTGATCTGAGGAGAGAAACAGCTTTGCTTCAGATTCACACAAGACGCTGACACCACAAAATGCATTATTCGCGCTGTCTGGTGTCCCCTGTGCTCTGTCATCATCCCCCGTCCCTCTACATACTCTCACCTCTCCATTCACCCCTCTTTCTAGGCAGAAGAAGGCAGCCAATGGACATCCAGCAGGAGACCATGAGAACCTCATGAATGGAGTGAGTTGGACTTCAGGGTTTTTCTTTGCAACAGCGCATGCATGAACTACAGATGTTGAGGAGTAGTTTGAGAAATACACAGATGGTCAGCCTAGCTTAGCATAAAGGCTGGAGACAATTGGAAACAGCTAGCCTGCTTCTGTCCAAAGCTAACAAAATCTACTAGCGCCTCTGAAGCTCATGGGTGGGACTATTTCTTGGCTGGGTGCAGTTACTCCCTGCAGTTGAAAAAAAGTAAAAGCTAATTTTGAAGGGATACTGAAGCATCGTAGGGGGCAGCTGTCCTTGAAAATTAATTACTAAAATTCTGATTAGGTTTTTCATGGTATTTTTGTGCGTGTGACTGTGTGCATGCGATATGTGGAAGGAACCAGCTGTGTGTTTTGAGTGATTGTGCCAAAGTGTGTCAGGCAGATTAATAATTACATGCGTGTGAATGTCGACATTTACACACATACTATACTGATACATTTGCTCTGTAGATCAGGTCAGGGCTCAGTAACATCTCGGGATTCTGGGAAACTCGAGAAAGATCATTATTTAATATAAATATTTACTCAGATCCATTGTCTCTCTTCATCAGAAGCACCCATATTATGTTTCAGACGGAAGCATGAGTACACATCAAGACACACACACGTGCGCGCACACTCACTCACGTATGGCCCTCATTAGTCCCGGCGTGCGCGAGTGACATGTCTGTAATCAGACAGTGTAACCACTTGTAAATGAGGCTGTGGATGGAGCTTCTACATTGCCTGCATGCTTGAGTAGCACACACACACGTCTCCACCATGTTGATCTCTCACACACACACACACACACACACACACACACACACACACACACACACACACACACACACACCGTCTGACATTTCATCATCTAACCCACTTCATCACACTGACACAGAAACACACACAGCTGATTGACAGCCTCCGGTTGCTGCCGAGATTGTCTCTAAATTGGCAGCGGCCGCTGATGAGGAAGTCACATGTGGGAAATTCCACTGGCTGCTCTTCACATATAATAGTATCATAGTGCTTTAATATTATAGTGGCAGCTTCCTTTTCTCCAGTCATTTAAATTTTCAATTTTAAATGGAATTTAAATTCAGTAAAACGAGACAAAGGACACAGCAGCCTGAAAACAAACCTGACTGATTCTGCTTTCTAGGTATGTGCTGTTCATAACGACACTGTGTGCTCTTGAACATGTCTTGTCATGGGTATAATAATAATAATTACCACCTCCCATAATACTGACGCTTCAGTAACCAAGCAACATTTAAGTGAGACAAATGCCCAGCTTTCACAGACTAAGTGACATCCACTTACTCTCATATCCTGTCACTCCCTCTCAGGCCTCGTGTATGGATGCATCTGCGTGTGTGTGCATGTGTGTGTGTGTGTGTGTGTGTGTGTGTGTGGGCTTACATCCTCCAACATGCACATACGCATTCCTCAGAGCCTTTTTCCGTTTGATGGATATCTTCGCTGTAACCTGCAATTGCGAGGTGGTCAAATCGTGCTCAGCTGGAGCCCATTTAAATGACGGACCATGTCACAGCCTGATAGGTTAAATGGGGGTCTTTGTCTTTGTGGACGTGTAGATTGGCTCTCCTCGCTCACCCCGCAATCAGTCCGGCTGTCTTCCATGGCGGCTGCGTCCGAACACGGTCCGATCTTGCCTCCCGTGTTTCCCCTTTAAATTACATTATTAGCCTAACTGTTTAAACAAAAGACGTCCAGTTCGGGTCTAGATTTTCTAAAACACCACAACTCATGTTTTAGCGAATCCAGCCAAAAAAGGACTGTGTGAGCCATTTCGGATCCCAGTAAAGTGTTTAAAGCACAGGCTCTGTGATTGTATTGTTCATAGGTAGGTTTGATCGCACACTTTTCCAGAAATTAATCTCCATCAATTAATCTATAAGGAGGGCTTTGACCAGGATTTAGATGTGGAATAAAATGAGAAAAAATGGAACTAAGAGAATTAAGAGATGGAAATAATTGTCTTCATCTTGTACCCATTTCCCACTTTGGTCTAGAAAATGAGACAAAAGAATAACATCATTGATATTTGGGTCATAAAATAGTTAAAGATTACATCATAGACAGCAGTAGTTATGAGAGCAATTGACCACTAGGTGGGGCTGTGGAGCTTCTATAACACAACCTTCTGCTCACACAGAAGGAAAACAACAAACCTAAACAAAGAGAATCTTGACTGGCACTTGTTCATGCAATTTCACAGAGTTTTCTGAGCACTTAGTAGTGAGTGACGTGGCGATGTCTCTTCCGCCTGTGATTAAAGTGCATTTTGATAAATCACGCCTCAATGCGGCAGGTGCTCAGCACATGCAGTGCTGATTAGTGCAGGTTCTTTTCAGAGTCTGTTTTTGGGAGTGTGGATTTGAGTGTTTGCTCACTCGTAGAGCCGATCCGGCTGCTGGTTTTGCCATGCGGGGTAGCAAATATGGAAACAGCCCTCAGCTGGAGGACGTGGCGCAAAGACTCAATGTTAGAAAAATCTGCTCTGCTGAAGTGTCCTTGAGCAAGACTGAATCCCTGCCAGCTGCAGGGTTGTTGTTCTGTGGCTCCCACTTGACTGTAGGAGGAGGGAAGGTAAATTAGGGAGGCATATTCCTCTGTGGGTATCCGTAAAGTATCATCTTCTGTGGTTTTCATTTTTATTCATGCAATACTTCTAATGCCTGTCACATCACCAGCCTCAGTCGTACTGTGCTATCACTCTTGACTTGGTTTCACTGTCTCCTATTAATGAACTAAAGCGACATTAAAAACGAGATGTGTCCACGTCAGGTTTTTAGACTGAAGGGGGGTGTCGGATCAGCTCAGTCTGTCAAAAACCCAATTACAGTCTAAGATAAGACAAAAACAGCGTTGTGTCTTCATTAGGCGTAAATAAGTCAACTGTTTTGTTTTTTTGCTCGCAGAAATCGTGAGCTCCAGACGTCTTTTGCGTGTGGGTAAAAACACACAACACTTAATTAAGAATGCACAACATACTGATAATGAGCTTGAAGTAATCAGTAATGTGATTGGAAAGGCTAAGAAAAGCAGAGATAAGGAACAGGGGAGCGTGGAAATTGTAATCAGTGCTGCAAATATGAGATATATCCCCCAAAATCCTGAAAAATAATTTTCCAAACACATCACAATCTGCTGACAGTCTCTCCCGGATCGCACCGAGGTGTGAAAGTCATCCACCTTGTGCAAGCTGACAAGTGCAGATTGATTTCTGTTCCCTTCAGGAATTCCATGATTTCTTCTTGGTGTGTCTTAGGTGTGTAATTGACATGACAGTAATGATAATAATCGGAAAGATTGGATGTTTCCTGTGCATTGGTTTTAGTCGGCGCCGAGTTGAGCCGCCAGCCTCTGAGGTTCACCCAGCGCTGACAAACATCCTTTGTTGTGCAGGTGTCAGAGAGAGAGACGATCAGCCAATCAGCAGACAGTCCAGCCACTGATGCGGCCGTCAGCAGCTCTCACAATGGTCCTCTAACCAGCGGTACAAGTAAGCCAGTTAGCTTGTGAGCTTTAGCTTGACATGCCATGTGTTTGTTGTCGATGTAGTTAACCAAGTGCTGCATGTTCCTGCTGTTCTTTACTTCTAGAATTCAGCTGCGTGTTAGTCAGGTTTATTTAGCAGCTGGTGTTATACAACGTCTTTGTTGTTCATGTTAAACCTCAGCTGCTGTTTTTTATAGACACATCTATGTAATGTTCTTAGTCATTTTTACCTGGGTGGGTACTAAATATCACAAACAGAAAACCATAAATAGCGATGAATCTGTTCTGCAGTGACGAATAAGGAACATGTGACTCATTACAAACCCACTTTGAAGCAAATGTTGAAAAACACATCTTTCTCCCATAAAAGCACAGTGAAAGTCACCAGTGAGAGCTTTTTTCACTCCCCTTTTTCCCTTCGCTCCACCAGTCCTCACAGACACACAAGACACCAGCCCCCAGCCGTCAGAGGAGATGCTCTCCAGCCAATCAGAGCTCAGGTCCTCCAAGTGTCCTCAGGACCGCGAGCTTCCCAGCATTCCTCCCAACAACGCCCTCATTGGGGATGGACCCCCAGCCTCAGGGGACAGCACCTATGAGGTTGGTGCCTAAGTTGGCTCACAGAGAAACAGAATTTGATTTGATTGACTCCCCAAGAGGTTTATGGATTGATTGATTAAATAGTGAGAAAGGTGAGAATCATTAAATGTATTTTGCTCGTTTAGAAGTGTGTGTATCTGATGTCCAGGTGGTGAAGGAGATCGCTGTGGCGTCACGTGACGTCAGCGCCGAAGACTCCCTGTACGAGACGGTCAAGGAACTCAAAGACCCCCCGACACAGCTCGGCCTCCCCAACGGTACCATCCAGCTGAGCCCCGATGAACCTCCCCATCACCCCCCTGCCCTTCTCAACGGCCACCTCAGCCCCTGCACACCTGAGCGGGGACCCCTGTGCACAGGGGTGGAGTACGCCTCCATCGACCTGAATAAGAAGAGCCGTCACAGCGCCGACATGGAGGCCAAAAGGCGCTCTGATAATGCCAACATTCCCTCCCACAGGCCTCTGGAGGAACCAGACGAGGACTTGCCTCCGCCGGTACCAGAGAAGGTTCTGGATGAAAATGACAACCAGCCGGTGGTGATGAATGGGCTGGCGGGGGCTGGGCTGCACAATGGAGAGGTGAGAATGGTGTGAGTGTGTATATGAGGTCGTACACTCGTAGATTTTAGTCAGCCAATATTTGCATATTGCAGGTCCAGCCCTAATTTCATGGAACAGAGAAAACCTCATTTAAAAGAGCATCGCAGATGCATAAAACCAGGAAATACAGAAATAAACAGACACAAAGCCTGTTAGCAGCAGGCAGAGTTAGCATCACGTGGCTAAAATGCTCAGCAGCTCGCTCAACACCTGAACTCATTCCTTCATATTAATAATTTGTTTGTCACTGCTGTCCTTTCTGAAGTGGTCGCAGCAACTTGAGTCACTTAGTCTTATTAGCAAACCGCAACGTTAGCGTGAGCTGTGTAGCTTATATTAGCAAGCTATCTGTCTCATTAGCTAACGGCAAAAATCAGGTTTTCACCAAGTTGAAACAAGACGAAAACCACTAAGCTTAGTTGCATTAATGTCATTCGTATTTTTTGATAAAATCATCAACTATTAGCTTTCAAAACTTACAACTGAGCAGCATTTAGTGATCTTTTGATCTGCTTTAACCCACAGAGATCACTGTGGTGGTGAGGTCACATGGTAAAGAGGCAGAACCTGATTGGTTCTCTTGTGTACTTAATTCAGACCTGACTTGCGCCTTATAGGTAGAACCTTTATAGAGCCATGTTAAGAGACTGATTTTGAAGATTGTTATTTGAAGACAATTTTGCAGCCGTTAATGCACGAAAAGTGTTAAAGAATATTGCTGCTTGACTAACTAACTGACAAAAAAGTTAGACACATCATTATACTTCCAGGGTCACACTAGGTAACCTTTCTCACATTCTTATCCCCGTCCTTACACAATTTATCCCCATATAAGCTGTTTCATCTGCTCGGCAACACTGTGTTGGAGCGTCAGTGCAGCTGGCTTGAGAAAGAGACCACAGAGAACAAAGAAAAGGGGAGATGTGTCGCCACTACAATTATTGTCTGCTAAGCTGCCAGCTCAGTGCTGCTTTAGGGTGAGTTACCAACTGAGGGATGGAGAGAGAGAGAGATGGGTGTAGCAGTGGAGAGAGAAGAGAAGAATGGCAATGGGAGCTGGAGTGGGAAAAGCAGCAGAGAGTAATAGATGAAACAGAGATAGTGACAGAGAGATGATGGGAGATTGACTCGAAAAGAGCTGAGAGGACCGGGAGGCATAAAGGGTGAGAGAGACAGAGTCAAGAGTGAGAGACAGTGAGATGGAGGAAAAAAAGAAACCCAGCAGCATACAAATAGAGCCATCTGTAGAGGAGGAGGGGAGGACAGGAGGACGATGAAGAAGGAACAGCGCTGGTGTGAGGAGGAGATGTAAAGGAGAAGAGAGGGAAGACGAGTAAACGGAGTGGCGAGGTGAAGAGAGAAGAAGAAAAGCAGCACAGCGCCATGCGCTGAACATAGCTGCTGCTGCTGCTCTCAGCACGCCGCCTTCCACATGCTGAGACCCAGCAGAGAAACACACTCAGAGGACACACACACACACACACCAACACACACACTGTCAGAGCTCAGGAAGAATTGCATCAGACTGTTGACAAGCACACAAACATCACATTGCCAATCTGTCACAAAGCTGCAACTGTTCTTCATCTCCACACACGCTCTGTTCACATTTACTCCTTCCCTCTGCATTACTTTCTCCTACTTTAGAGGATGAATGTGGTTTATTGTAGCTCTTTACATTTTTTGCCATGTGACTGACATTGCTCTCAGGGCGGCCGTGCTGGTTGGTCTGTCATCTACCAGAACTGAAGTATCTCAACAACCGCTGGATGGATTGCTCTTATAGATCCCCTCCAGACATGTTTCAAGATGTATATAAAATAGTCTACATTGAATAATAATTTGTGTCTTATATGGTCAAAAAAGTTAAATTATCCTATTAAAATCCTCTAAATGGCCTCTGCTCCTTCTCCCTCATTTAAAATTCCAGAATCTATGAATATCTAATTATTTCCAAAGTTTAACTGCTTGACACAAGATGTTTTGTACGTCAGTGAAAAGCCAATTCCCAGTGCACTGGAGGCGTCAAGCCTCCACATCACACTTAAAGTTCAATATTGGACCAGAATTGGCTTCCAAATGAGTTGTAATGTCACAGATCGTGCTCGTAGGCCCGCCTCTTTAAAACTGGATTTTCAGTGAGCGCAGAAAAACTTTCCACCTTCAGCAGACGAATGTGAAATCAGCCTTCAAGCGTCAAACTGCGCATGCATCATTCTGCACAGTGAGGCTCCAGCATCCAACTTTAGGAACACGAAGAAAAATATATTTTGGACTGGAGGGAACTTCAGGTTTTGATGTCTATAGTGCCCAGAAGACGAATCCTAATGAGTTTGCTGATCTGCTGACTTCTCCTCTGCCACCACCATGAGGTCGAAATTTGTGCTTTTGAGGGAAATGTCTCAGCAACTGCTGGCTGGTTTGCCAAAATTCATAGCAATGCATTTGATAGTACATTCATGTGCCCCTCAGGAGGAATTGTGATGACTGTGGTGATCTCTTCCCCGTCTTTAAAGCGCCATCACCAGGTCCAAATCTACAATCATTCGCTTTATGATCAAATACCTGCAAAACTGTGTACTCTCCCATCAGCCTTAGCTGTAGATCATCATGTTATCATTGCCGCTGTGAGCATGCTAGCATGCATCCCAAGTTTTCAGCCCCAAGTGTTCATCACAGCCTACAGACTGGCTCCCTGGTTCAACTTTGACCTTGGCTGCTTGCTGCAGTTGTTTGTGCAATAAGGGGAGCATTTAAAGCGTCGCTCTCACTTTATTTTGAATAAAGTGGTTTAGATAGTCTGGCCGATTACCTGTTTCCAACCTGTTTGATCACCTGAAGGCTTCTTCCTTATTGGACTTACAACAACCTATAAAGTGCCAAGGCTCATGTTGTAATAAACCAGAACTATCCTTTAATATGTTCAGTCTCTTGGTTCTCCTTTCCTCTGTTCATCTCCTCCCACTCTCTTTATTGCTCTTCTCTTTTTTTTTTTTTTAGACACTCTAGTCCTTTGTCTCTGCTGTTGTAGCCAATTAGTTAATCACTGCCGCTCGTTTGGACAGCAGGCGAGTGTAGCCTCATCTGACCCCTGCGTCCATGATGAAATCTTGATCTGAGCTACAATACATCAAACTAGCCACACACACATTCAAAAATGTACTTTTTTTAAGACACACCCACGTACACCTTGTTGGCATGTCTAGTCAGCATTAATTCTGCTGTCTCTCCCCATCCCCCCGTGTTGCACACACACACACACACACACACACACACACACAGATACTCCGACACGTGTGTGTTTGCATATATTCTCCTACGCGTAGACTCCCTGAGGCTGATTTAAGGTTAACCCTGAATGTTCCCGGCTCCCTGTGGTTTACGCTCGTGTATGACCAGGAGCCGTCTGTGATTTGTCTTGTCAAACGAAGTGTGTGTGTGTCTTATGTGTGTGTGTGTGTGTGTGTGTGTGTCTGAGCCTAGTGAGCGCCAGCTGGCCACCATCACTATGACAGTTAGTCTGGCTTCATGATGGATGATATGGAGTATAGACACTTTCTCTCTCTCTCTCTCTCTCTCTCTCTCTGTCTCTGTCTCACACACACACACACACACACACACACACACACACACACACACACACACACACACACACACACACACACACTTACACTCAACTGTACGAATGGGTGCCTGTATGTAAATGTCTGAATCCCCTCAGGTAGCAGCTTGGTAAATGCTGCTCAATCACACACACACAAGCACATACACACACACACACCCACACACACACACACACACAAACACAAGGCAGGCTTTGTCATATACTTACATTTTTCCATACATACAGTCTGGTTTTCCAGTTAAACACACAGTTTATAATTTCTACTCCTTGGGGTCTCTCAATCAAAACAACAACCACAGATGTAGTTTGATGATGTCGTGAAGCAGCGTGGGGTCATGGGAGTTGTTGTCTTCATTGTTAAACAGCCACCATTTACTTTGAAAACCTCTCTGAGAGGACTGAGGCAGGACTGTTCATGCATTCAAGTTTTATTCAAGTTACGTTTGGTCACGTTTGCGACTTCTCTCCTCACTCTTTCACGCATCATGAGGTGCACCTGTACCTTGCATAAAATGAGTTCTCTGAGTTTGAACATTGTCATTTGGGATAATGTAAGTACACAACTCCACTAAATAACTAACATTTTATTGCAGAAATGTTACATATTATGCCTTATTATGCAACACACACTCACACACTCCTTTTTCTGTGACCTTTCATTCACAGCGTCTTTGATCCCGTCGTACAGTTATTGAACCATCATAAACAGCAGTAACACTTGTTTGCGGTCGCTTGCCTGTGTGTCGCCTGTGGGCTTTTCATGTGAGGTGCAGGAAATGAGTTTGACCCAGCCAGTGGGCTGCTGGGACACAAGCTGGGGGACACGGTCCAGGTAAACTGCTGGTCAGCACTGTTGAGCCGCTGAAGGGACTATTGTTAGATATAGGATTGAAACATGTTAAATATGTGTGTGTGCAAGTGTGTGTTATAGGTTAGAATTGGAGTTGTTGTTGATGCGGTTTATATATTTTGCATACCTACGGTTTGTTTGCCGTCGTTTATATACACTTTGAATGAGCACGAGCAAGATAATCTGAGTTGATGTATTCATGCTGATTTATATGTGCGTATGTCAACATGCACGTCAGCATGACTGACACACTGACACCTGAGTCGTCCGTCTTCTGAGGCTGCTGTAATCAGCTTACTGTCATGCCGGCATGTCCTGCACGTCATTGTGTCTCCTGCGTACACATAAACACATTCTCATAATCCCGTCTCTCATTCACACGCGCAAACATCTTATCGTAACACGCTGAAATATTCATCTCTCAGATGTAACGTCTCCAAACAAACACCTGTCCGCACACTGTTACGGGTCTTAATGTGAGTTTAATGTGCATAAAATAAAGTTTTTAGGCCTCCAATTGAATGCCCATATGCATCAAACCCAGGGTGAGTTCTCTATTTATTGCTGACTGTCTGACTGACTTAATGAAATCTCGAGCCAAATTAGATGAACAAATATTGTGAGGCACGCTCCGAGGCGCAGAGACCGGGTCGAGTCACCTTTGTCCACGTTTCACGCGAAGACTCCTCTGGGGCACTCTGCCTAATTGGTCGGCTAATTAAAGCGAAATGAAAAAGGCATCTGCTGCATTATGGAGTGTGTGTCGGATCTATAAAAGTAATCATGTCTCCGAACGTGCTTTATCCATAAAGTAATCACATTGATTTATGCTCTTTGAGAAAACGCTAGAGAAACATGTACCTGCATGAAGATACTACAGCACGCAGCCGGGGCGGACGGTTTGATGGATGAACCCTGCGCACAGTTTTTCATTCAGAGCTTAAGAGCGTCGTGGCTGGTGTGGCGCCTCAGCAAGCAAACTGCTTTCCTTTTTGTTCAAATGCATCAACTTTATCCTTGCTACCTCCAGCCAAGGACGTAGCAAATCTGAATTTATTCACTGCAGCCACTCAGAGCAAATGTCACAAAAAGCAGCGTTTTCCTCTCAGGGAAAAGTCTAAAAATTTCATGTGATATGAACTACTTAGCCAGCGGCGGCAGCGATATTGAGGTTCTCGTTAGACTCCTGAGGCGTTCGCCGCCGCTGTCAGATGTGCTTTGTTGATTAATGGCTCCCTCATCGATCAAAAGGCGGACAGAGGCTGTGCGCAAGAACAACACACTCTCTGTCACTGCCTATTGACTTTCACTCAATAATTTTCTTAATGAATGGGTGGTTATATACAACATTAGCTCCACATGTATCGCAGCAGAAGCGGCACACCCAAGGCTGGTTTCTCTCCCACTGCTGGGAATAGTTTAGAACTTTATTTTATTGATCGGCTACCAAGCGCTCTCTTCAGACATTTAAAGAGATTTTCCACTGGTGTTTTTTTGAACTTGTCAATATTTACCGCCATGTTTTAGTCATGCAGATCAATAAGCTGTACAGTATCTCAATTGCAGTCCTGCAAAGTTGCTTTGAACAGCTCTATTACGACTAAGTTTCAGCATTACAGCTTGCTGCTTTTGATTATACTACAGATTGATACTTTTTCTTGTACTTTTTTACAAGAGGAAATTCTTCAAAATAAAAATGTGTAACAAGTCCTCAAATGATCTCAACAGCCACTTTTGGGAGAAGTAAAGCATCCACTTCGTAGCCTTAGGAGCGATTTAAACGTCTGTTTCTGCGCTCTGTAGTTTCTTCCCGCCATACTTAAATGTGTCTTTTTGTTCTTTTCTCCTCCAGTTACACTCCCCTCTGTCTCCTGCACCGGGGTTCGACAACCACACTCTGTCAGACAATGAGGTAAGTGTGTGTTAAACTCCCTTATTCCCCAAACTGCCGTTTCCAGTCCCGAGACAGCAGCACTTTAGTCTGTGAATGCCAAATGCTCCGAGCACAAAAAAGATTTAAAAAAGGAGGAAAAAAATGGTGAAACAGTCCTACAACATCAGATGTTGCGCTATGAGGGAAGAACCTAGCATGGATCTGTTGGCACAAAGGCATCAGTTTCTTTTTGTGCTCACATTTCTGCTTGAACATTGCGTTTATGACCATTTTATAAAAACCAAGTAAGAACAATTCGCATGAACAACGTGTGTCCTCTCTGTCCTTCAGTCAGCGGTGTACTCTACAGTGAACAAGACAAACTGTGACGATGCTGTGAACGAGGAAGACAAAGAGCACGACTACAGCAGCATCGCAGAGATCAAAGGCCTCGTCACGGCCTCCTCCTCCAGTGACCTGTACGCCACTGTCCGAGACATCTACACCCAGCCCGACGAGCCCCCGCCGGAGGACCCCGTCTTGGACGGCACGGATCCCGGCTACGAAACCATCCGCATCCCAAAGACTAGTAGCTCGGATGACGACCACAGGGCCGAGCTGGGAGTGGAGGGGTCAGACGCTGCCAAGGCGGAGCCCGACTACGAGAGCGTCGGAGAGTTGGGTCTGGGCCGGGAAACGTCCCGTCTCTGAGTTCTTCACCCTCATCTTCATCTGTGGCTGTTGGGGAGAAGCGTCCTCTCTGAACCTGCTACCACCCAGGCTTTTGGTGCATGACTTGGTAGGGGGGGACAGCAGGAAATGGCTCGCCACAGCATCCATCATCAACGCATGACTGTCCTCTTTAGAGCTTGGGTACGGTTTGTCATATCTGAACTTTTAATTTATCAACCAGGGTGAATGTCATTGGTACTGGTAGGCCTGCAGTACCTCAGTCATTGGGCATTAATCACGTGGAAGAGTGCACTTTGGAGCATCATTAAATTCCTCTTTTGTCTTTTTGACACGGGTGCATATCAAGGACATACCGAACAACACTTAATTGTGGAAAAAATCAAATAAATATCAAATAAGTATCCAATCACAGCACACATGCAGAGTTTTAAAGGTTAGCTGAGGACACTATCAGTGCCTGTGATATAAATTCAGTGCCATAAAATGATGAAATTCATGCACTTACTGTATATATGAAGGCAACATTATTTGTACGCCCCCTCTGCAGCTGCTAGTGACTCTAGCTCCTTCCACACGACTCAGTGTCATGTTTTATTGACGTGTCAGATGTGTTTATTTCTCTTCTGCTCTTTGTCCACTGTGCATTCTCTGCTTGAAATTCCTGTGAATGGGTTTGAGGCATGGAAAGCAAAAGCCAACCCTATCTGTGCCCAAACGCTGAGCAGAAACAAACGCTCGACAGCCCGCTGCAAGTGCTAAGGGTTTGACATGTCACAGGACATGAGATGTGAAACTAGTCGTCTGCAGAACCAAAATGGAAACCGGAGGTGGGCGAAGGCGGGCGGTTTCACATGAGCAGCGGTATCACAATACGTTTCGAGAGCATTTTCAGACACTCTGCAGTCCATGTCGAGATTTTTTTGTGAAGCTCATATTTATTTGAAGACGCGTATTGTTGTGTTATTGTGAAATGTTACGGAGCGTGTCTGTGAGAGAAAAGTAAATAGGGTTTTATAGAAGTTTCTAGCATTTTTATTAAGATACTAAATGAAAGTGAGTAGTGAGGTAAGTGAGTTTTAAAGGTACGCTTTCCCCTGACTATTTTTATCCATTGTTTAAAAACAAAACACGTGATGAGACCGCATTATCATTTTGCACAGGGGTCAAAACAAATTCAAAAGATGTGTAATGTGCAAACTGTGCATTATTAACGCATATCTATTCATCAGCTGTATTTTTTGGTTGTCATGTTTTTCGAGCCTACTCTTGGTACAGTATACAGTCTTGAGTTGGCGTCCCAGAGCATATTGTGGTACTGCATTTATATACAGCTTATGAAAAGCATCACCACAGCCCGGTAACACCTCTGCACAATCTGAATATCGAATGCTTTTTAACTTAGTTGAAGCACTCTGAGGAAACCGTATCTGCCTGTTTGTAGCTTGTACCGACGACATGCCAACCAAGGCTTGTATATAGTTAGAGCACTATTTTAACCAACTGTTACTCGCTGGAAGTTTTATGTAAGCTTTTACTTATTTGTACAACGTCCAGAGTGGTATCATTTTAAAATAAGCCTGTTGAAGAGCACTGATGTGTGTCCGCTTTGTTTTAAGGAAAACTGAAACCCTTCCTTTACCTTGTGTTGTTACTCAGAGCGTTTGAGCTCTGAGAAGTAGTAACCAGTCAAATGTCAGAAATATGGTACAATGTTTTGGTACATGCATTTTAAGAAACAGTAGGCGTGGTACTTTTATTTAAAAAAAAAAAAACTGAATTAATGTCTCAGTACTGTTGTTTGATGTTTGTTTTCACATGAAGAGGGCCAACGCTTTTTGCTCTGAATATCTTTCACTGCTACAGCGTCTCTTTGCAGCAAAAAATGAAAAAAAAATGGTGTCATCATCTGTTTCCACCCACATGGAAATATTACCGCCTTACAGTATCTCCAGCCGTGGTTTGTGTTTCATTAGACATGCAGGAGCTTGTTGCTGGTTCAGACAAACACAGCTTGCCCGCGCTGACTGGTATTAGATTCATAAATGATATCAGGCATTTGAAACGCTGTTGCATCTCCCAGCAGTGCTACAGTGAAAGAGGACTTTAAATCTGATCCACTCCCAGGATTTTAGGAACATAATGTGTAACTGAAACCCTTAAAAAGGCAAGATTTGTATTTCAGCAAAGAGGTAATTATCCTTCTTATTTACCCCCCCCCCCCTCCCCCCCAAAAAAAAAAATATATATATATTGTTCCTACAGAGTGATGCACCTGTGTGTCAGGGTGGTGCCATCATTTAGATATAATAGTGTTCACAGAATGCTATAAATGACTGCTAAGGAAATTATCTGTCAAAGGGGGGTGTTTTAGTGCCAAATCTAATCAGGATGACACACACACACAGACACAGTTAATAGATACTTACCTAAAACCACTTACTCTCTCTAGCTGTCTATCTTCATAAACACACACACACACACACACACACACAATCCCCTTCATGGAGTGGGGGTGCGTTAGAGGTTGGGAGATGCTCCCTAGCTGCCCCTCCTTCAGCTCCACACTCCTCCCGTAATGAGACCATTTGTTCCTCCTACAACCAGCAGACAACTCCGCGGTGACACCTGCTTTTGATCACAGGGCAAGGCCTGTTTTGGAAGTTATGGCCACATCTGTCACTCCGCTCTGTCCGATTTCCATTCTCTGCATGTAAATATTTTATGACATGAATTGTTCTATTAAAATATATATATAATAAATTGTGTCAGCGCGTCTTTTCGCTCACCCGGGGTGCTGTCAAGGAGTGATTGCATGCTGCATATGATTTTCTAAAAACATTAAGTTTGACATTAATTAGGCTATTTGTTACTGTGATAATGTTGGCTGGTATATTCGCTCTGCCACAGTGGCCAATAATCACGATGAGTGAATTAGTCACTGGGTAAACTTGATTTATCAGAGCACTGAGAACTTCTAATGAAAAGGAACAGACATTCTTTCTCAGAGAGCAACGACTTGTGTCACGTTGTGAGATCACACTCTCTTATTTAGCACAGGATGTAGCTTTCATGAGAGCGTTTGCAGCCTGGGAGTGCTGTTATGTGCAGTGTTGTAATGAAAAGCAGAGGGAAAAAAAGAGCAATGTGACTGCTGACTTATTGTTCTCATTACATCACATACAGGTATCACTGCGCTTCTGGCAAGGCTGAGCTCACTTCACCATTAGACATTTGCATTTTGGTACATATTTTGCGCAATGTGTTATGTAGCTACACTAGCTCAACAAAAATGATGGCCACGCTTCGTACTGATCTCTTTTGAAGTTTTATTTCTCTCTCTCTCTCGTCAGCAGACACAGTGAAAACTACAAGAAAATAACACACATAAAAAGCTTAAGCTAATGTCCATTGACATAAAGATATCACATTGACCACAGGGCACGTCGGTAAACATACAAAATATAAGAAATAAAGACATTTGCCGTGTGTGCCTCTTGAACCATATGCAGAGTACAAATTGCGGAGCTCTAAATGAACATGCTTTTCTTACACATCCATGTTGGCTTTTACCCAGAACACCACGGGTTTTTGACCCAAACCAAGCTCTGGTCACATGACCCAGGACACTGGATGAAAACAAAACCCCAACACAAAGGACTCCAAACTGTTAACAAAACATTCTTCACAAGGGTATGTTTTTAGATTAATTTTCTGTGAATTGTTAACATTTTAATCTCTTATTTATATTACAATTGCTGGATGTACTCAATCCTCAATCAAAATCTCACTGAAATACTGTCTGAGACAGCTACATCTTGGCTATATTTAGTGTTTGCACAGGAAACACTTTATAGCATTGTTTTGTCTAAATTATGTAATAAAGCTGGAATTGGTTGGCTCTTGCCTGTGCAGATAGGAGCGGGGTAGTAGTATCAGTAGAATAAAATTGGCGTTTTACTGAAAACCTTATGAGAAAATAAGTAACCTGTTGTGTTTACATTCACAAAAAACAAACCACTGCAGTCCATTACTTCCATTTTAGAACCAGATCATAGTAATCAAGAAATCCCATGGCACCTGGAAAGTAGGCTATACAGCTTTTAACAACTAGGTTATAGCATAAAGCCTGCCTGTCTGGTCGAAGTTTTCCTTTCCGTAGCCTAAATTCCCCTCTTTGCCTTTCTTTCCTTCTGCCATACCCCCCTCCCTTCTCGCTTCCTTTCCATCCTTGCGTCATTGTTTTGAATGGAGCATCCTCCCGGCTTGCGTTACCTTCTGTCGGAGGGGAAGGGGGGAGCGGTGGGGGCTTGTGGAGGCGTGTGCTGCACCGACCAATTGCGGGCCGCCGTGGCCGCCGGACCGCACATGTTTACAGGCAGCATTCCGCCGGTTGAGGCTCTGCTCGGTCGGAGCGGCACGCGGACTGGATCACGCGGGAGCCGGAGCCGGACCCACCTAACGGTCGTGCATTCAGCCGTTTTCATTATATGTGGAGGCATGGCGATTGATACGGCCGAGCGAGGTGAAATAACTCGACGTATTTGCTTCCGCTCTCCACTGTCCAAGTCGTTTTTTACATGTGTAAGCCGCCATTTTGTTAAATCGTGTACAAATGTCATCTTGGCTTTTGCGCGCGGCGATTAGTCCGTGTTTTCCCGCCGCCCGCTCAGCTCGCAGGGAGCAGTGGGGAAAACAAACAGGTCGAACGGAGGAAGATTGGTAGCCGGTTGGATGTAGATGTTGTTTAGCGGCGAATGAATCGTCTTCATGTTGTCGGGTTTTGTCGGGTGCTAATTCAAAGTTCCCCTTCAGTTTTCGGTGCTTTTGTGTACGGTGCATTTAGGACGCTATTTGGAGTTTTCGTCCTCTGAGTATGTTGCCGCTTTCTAACATTTTATCAGGGCTGTTGGAGCGCGTAGTCTACCCGCTGCGGTTTTGTGTTTTTCTCGACGTTGTTTACCGGCTATAATTCGACGTTTAGTTATCTAAATTCACCGGTTCGCCGGCTCTGAAATCAGCGAGACACTTTTCGACATGCATACGAGGCGTTTAGTGAAGCGGTCGATCCTCGGCAGCCGCGTTTATGCGCCGAGTCCGACGGGGGACGGTGCCCCGGTGACAGGAGTGGTCCAGGCTGTCAAGCAGGAAAACAGAGACGTCTCGGCCGCAGGAGCTCGGCGCAGCGTCTACACCGTGCTCATGCAAGACGGGAGCCTGAAGGAGTTCTCCGAGGAGGAGATAGCCGCCGGGTTCAACCACACTGCAGCCAAAGGACCCCTCAAGTCCAGCTTGAAGGTGTGTGTGTGTGTTCAGGCAAAGCGCCCCGGCCGGCAGGCAGTGCTTCACTGCTCTTGTTGTGCGGTGTTTTGCAGCGTTTAACCGCTTCCTGCACGTAGCGGATTTAACGGTGTCACCGCCGCTGCTGCCACAGATGGCAAATTTTAACCAGCGGGGACGAAACCAGTATTATTCAGAATGGCCATCATGCAAATTCGGTTGCATATGGCATCAAATAACGGGCTGTCATGACATTTGGCGACACCAGATATATGGGACAAAGGGCTTGATAGGGCCTGCGCAATGTTTATGTGAGCTAGTGGGTGGGTAAGCCGAGGCAAACAAACACGCTCTGACTGCAGCGTTTTGGATGTAAAGAGCCGGCTCGAGGTTTTTGCACACAGGCTCGTGATTTATACACCACATGTATTTATGACTTACGATATTTAACAGCTAATCCTGTGCAACATACCTTTAATTGCACATTTGCACGAATAGAATGATTATATTTTGGACATTTTCATTGATAGTCGATGATGCAGATTGTCAGTTGTATGTTACTTGCCTTTATGTGAGCTCCGGCTGCACAACAAGGCTGTTATTGTTTACCAGCAGTTAAAATTAGTGCGGGCTTCCTGTGCCATTAGGGGTAGAATAGGAAGTTTCGATCATTATGAAATTTGCCGTGATAGGGGCCTAATTAGCAGTGACCTAATTGCCTTCATATCCAACTTGTCTACTTTGATATCACATGGCCTCAGATGAAGGTTGTGTGAGGAAGACAAGCCAATGTAGCTCTTGGATGTGTGTGTGTTTGGGTGTTTGTGTGTTCTGTCCTTTTTACAATGAGGGAGTGATGGAGTACTGCATGTGGCTGAGTAACAGCTGATTTATGTTGATTATGATGTGGTGTTGTGTCTCCTTGCATTCATCTGCGTTGTGTTTTGTTATGTTATTGATGAAGTAACTTACAGGCTGCAATCGCAAGCCTTATTTCTGCAGCAAAAACGTAAATGTCCGGCCACAGTTTGTCTCCACACATACTGCTCACATTTCCTTTATGTAAATGTGAGCTACAGATGGGGTGCGCCTGTATGGATACAGCTGCCTGCAGCTCTCTGACATGCTTGTAAATCTCAAATGAAGTTGTAAACTATTCTTTAAAACTTCACACAAACCTGTCAAACCCTAACAAAGAGGAGTGCAGCAGCAGCAGTGTGGATGGTCGTCAGAGCTTAGAGGGATGGGGAATGCTATGTAAACTTGGCTTCCCTTGCTTTGCATTTGCACATTTTTGTGCATGCGATGCCACACTCACAAAAGCTGTTGCACAATACGGCTACAGTCACCAGTGCAAGCTGGAGTCGTGCAGCTGGGGCTGCGAGGGTAGTGCTGTCAGCACAATGGTCAAGTCTCTTTCAGCACTCGGTTCCCACTGTGGACGAAAACAAGCCATAAAATGAGGAGGAGGGGTCTGCGGTGTGCATCACAGGGCTGCAAGTAGCAATTGTTTTCATTGTCAATCAACCTATCTGACAAATATTTTCCTGATTAATTGTTTAGTCTATATCAAATGTAAAAAAAAAAAAAGTGAAATAGGCATGTCAAAATTTCCCAGAGCCCAAAGTGATGTCTTCACATTTCGTTTTTTGCCCAGCCATGAGTCCAATACCCAAAGACACAGTGACTGAAACACTTAGTCAACGATCAAAATAGTTAGTAATTAATTGTTTTTCAGTCAACTAATTGAGTAATCGTCAGAGCTCCTGTGGATTCACATGTGCGCCTGTGTTGTTTTTTTTGTGTGCATGTGTATTTGTGTGTTCAATGATGGCGAGCTGACTACTTTACATTTTGGAGTGGGGGGTTGTTTGTGAGGGCACGCCACACC